>NC_137973.1:18774054-20078266 GCF_963924665.1 Micromys minutus
TGAGTTGCAGAGAGTTGTGAGTTGTTTTCCATATCATTAAATTTGTTATGAGGACAGTTTTATTTCTAAAACTTAAGTTCTTTAATTTGTAGAGAAATTTTAATCCAGCTATAGCTGCTCTGGCAAGGCATCACATGCAAGGATCTTCCAGGTCTATGTTCTCTTCCTGGAATACAGACATGCAGAATTCAATTTAAGGCCAGCCTCATAAAGAGCAAGCTTAAGGTAAAGAAAAGCTCAGATCCAGACCTGGTGGTACACTCCTTTAATCACAGCACTCGGAAAAAAGAGACACGTGGAACTATGGGTTCTAGTCATCCAGTTTTGTTGAGTCAGTCAGTGGAGAGGGAGTAAAATGGACTGGAGTTCATGACAGTTCAGTTGGTGAAGTTCAGAGACAAGTTTTATATGGTCTTTTCTTTACAGTCAAGTGGCAGATGGAACCATTAGTGAAAACAAAACAAATGAGAGAATGAGAGGAGCCAGATTAGAACAGATTGCTAGAGTTAATTTGAGGCCGAGCAGAGCAATTAAATCAGAAGCTCAGAGAAGTCAATTTGAAACAATCAGCTTGTAGTAGTTTGAGCCAGAACAGATGAACTGGGCCAGGCTATCAAAATTCAGAAAGATGTAGAAAGCGTGCGCTAATTCACCAGTAAGCCTTTGGGATAGCAATTGCATCAAATGAATAAAAGATGCTTTTACACTTATTGCCTTCATCTAAGACCATCTCCAAGAAAGTGTGTAAATATTTAAATTTCCCTCTATCAGTACAGTATAGGCATTATATAACTGATTTCTACACTAATAAAAGTTGTTCTGTGAGACATTATTTTATGATAAATCATGTCAAGAAAAATTCAAACCTAAACATTAGATAGGACAAATTATATTTGTTTAAGCATATTAGAAAATATTTTAAGGAAATGGTTGCATTTATTCCAGGCAAAAAGATGAATCAGCACATTGAGTTTCTTAGCTGAGAACAATATCAGGATTCAATAACACATTTGTGGTGAGAAATTGAATCATTGGCCTATTTTTGAATTATCTTTCCACAGGCAAAATATCAAAACATATTTTTTTAATTGAACAACTTTAGTTTTAAAAACAGAGATAAATGCAAAAATTTTTAAAGTATTTTTGCATAAAAGTATAAGAATACATTTTGTCAGTACTTAATTTTTTAAAGGTTTGATAGTCTACATTAAAATCTTACTAGTTACAATGAGCATAAAGTACATGTAAAACAAGATGTAACCTGGAAATAGCCAAAAATTTCTTGGTGTGTAAATATTAAGCATAATGATTTTTCAATTTTTTTCTTTTTTGACCTTTGTTTTTCAATAAGTTCATATAGTCTGTGAGTTGTTTCTGCGGTGTTCAGAGCTTTCTGGAGTTAGTGTCCACTTATCAGTGACTGCATATTATGTCTGTTCTTTTGTGACTGGGTTACCTCACTTAGAATGATATTCTCTATACACATCCATTTTCTTAAGAATTTCATAAAGTCATTGTTTCTGGTAGCTGAGTAGTACTCCATTGTGTAAATTTATCACAATTTCTGTATCCATTCATCTACTGAAAGACATCTGGGTTCTTTCCAGCTTCTGGCTATTATAAATACGGCTGCTATGAACATTGTGGTGCATGTGTCTTTGTTGTATGTTGGAGCATCTCTGGGGTATATGCTCAGATGTGGAATAACTGAGTCTTAAGGAAGTACTATGTTCAATTTTCTGAGGAAACACCAGACTGATTTCAAGAGTGGTTGTACCAGTTGACAACCCCACCAACAGTGGAGAAGTGTTCCTCTTTCCTGCATCCTTGCCAGGATCTATTGTCATCTGAATTTTTGTTCTTAGTAATTCTGACTGGTGTGAATTCCTAATTAAGGTGGAATCTGAGGGTTGTTTTGATTTGCATTTCCCTGATGACTAAGGATGTCAATCACTTCCTTAGATTCTTCTCAGCCATTCGATATTACTCAATTGAGAACTTTTTTGTTTAAGTCTGTACCCCATTTTTAATAGGGTTGTTTGATTCTCTGGTGTCTAACTTCTTGAGTTCTTTGTATACCTTGGATATTAGGCCTCTATCAGAAGTGGGGTTGGTAAATATATTTTCCCAATCTGTTTACTGCTGTTTTGTATTCTTGACAGTATCCTTAGTCTTACAGAAACTGTGCAGTCTCATTAAGTCCCATTTGTCAATATTTGACCTTAGAGCACCAGCCATGGGTGTTCGTTTCAGGAAATTTTCTCCTGTGCCTATGTAGTCTAAGGTTTTCCCTACTTTCTCATCTAATAGTTTCAGTGTATCTGGTTTAATGTGGAGATCTTTGATCCACTTGCACTTGAGCTTTGTACAGGGAGGTAAGAAAGGGTTTATTTTCATTCTTCTGCATGCTGAATGCCATTTGGACCAACACCATTTTTTAAAGTGGCTGTCCTTTTTCCATTGAATGTTTACAGCTGCTTCTTCAAAAATCAAGTGACTATATATGTCAGAGTTCATTTGTGGATCTTCTATTCTATTTCATTGATCCACGTGCCTATTTCTGTACAAGTACCATCTAGTTTTTAACACAATTGCCTTGTAATATAGCTTGAGGTCAGGAATGGTGATTCTCCCAGATGTTTTCTTGTTGTTGAGGATGGATTTCACTATTCTATGTGTTTTGTTATTCCAGATGAAATTTCACATTGCTCTTTCTAACTCTATGAAGAATTGAGTGGGAATTTTGATGGGAATTGCATTGATTAGATTGCTTTAGGTAGATGACCATTTTTACAATGGTGATCCTTCTAATACATGAGCATGAGAGATCCTTCCATTTTCTGAGATCTTCCTCGATTTCATTCTTCAAAGATTTGTAGTTCTTGTCATACAGGTCCTTCACTTGCTTAGTTAGTCACACCAAGGTATTTCATATTGTTTTTGACTATTGTGAAGAGTATCTTTTCCCTCATTTCTTTCTATAAATGTTTGTCCTTTGAGTAGAGGAAAGCTACTGATTTATTTGAGGTAATTTTATATCCAGCCCCTTACTGAACTTGTTTATCAGCTGTAGAAGTTTTCTGGTGGAATTTTTAGGGTCATTTACGTACACTATTATGTCATCCGCATTTTCTTTCTTGTTTCCATTTCTATTTTAAGTTCCTTCTCCAATTCATTCTTCTCTTTGGTTCTGTTTTCCTCTAGTTCTTTGATTTCTTTGAGTGTTTTTGTGTTTCCTCTTTAAAAGCTTCTATTTCTTTATGCTTTTCCACCTGTTCTTGTTTTTTTTTAATTATACATTTTTGTCAGTACTGTTTTTTCAGACATTAAAATAATTTTTACATAAAACCAAGTGAATATATTTTTTAGTCAGTATTTGATTTTTTTCAAGGGCTTGACAGTATGTTTTGAAAACCTAATAGTTACAATAAGCGTAAAGTACATGCAAAACAAAACGCAACATGGAAATAGTCAAAGTCTTCTTGTTTTGTAAATATATGTATATTTTTTTGTTTTCTTTATTTCTTGGACTTCATACAGTCTGTGAGTTGTTTCTGGGGGAGTGCAAGCCTCTGGGGTTAGCATCCCACTATCAGTGACTGCATATTATGTCTGTTCTTTTGTGACTGGGTTATCTCACTCAGGATGATATTCTCTAGATGCAGCCATTTTCTTAAGAATTTGGTTAAGTCATTGTTTCTGGTGGCTGAGTAGTATTCCATTGTGTAAATGTACCACAATTTTTGTATTCATTCGTCTTCTGAAGGACATCTGGGTTCCTTCCAGCTTCTGGCTATTATAAATAGAGCTGCTATGAACATTGTGGTGCATATATCTTTGTTGTGTATTAAAGTGTCTCTGGGGTATATGCCCAGAAGTGGAATAGCTGGGGCTTCAGGTAGTACTATATCCAATTTTATGAGGTATCGCCAGACAGATTTTCAGAGTGGTTGTATTAGCTTGCAACCCCACCAACAGTGGAGAAGTGTTCCTCTTTCTCCGCAGCCTCGCCAGCATCTGCTGTCATCTGAGTTTTGGATCTTGGCGAATCTGACTGGTGTGAGGTGGAATCTCAGGATTGTTTTGATTTGCATTTCCCTGATGGCTAAGGATGTCCAGCACTTCCTCAGATGTTTTTCGGCCATTCAGAGTTCCTCAACTGAAAAAGATTTGTTTAGCTCTGTACCCCATTTTTTAATAGGGTTATTTGATTCTCTGGTGTCTAGCTTTTTGAGTTCCTTGTACACCTTGGATATTAGGCCTCTATCTGATGTGGTGTTGGTAAAGATCTTTTCCCATTCTGTTGGTTGCTGTTTTGTTTTCTTGACGATGTCCTTAGCCTTACAGAAACTTTGCAATCTCATTAAGTCCCATTTGTTAATCTTTGACCTTAGAGCTTGAGCCATTGGTGTTTTGTTCAGGAAATTTTCTCCTGTGCCTATGTGTTCTAAGGTTTCCCCTACTTTCTCATCTAATAGTTTCAGTGTATCTGGTTTAATGTGGAGATCTTTGATCCACTTACACTTGAGCTTTGTACAAGGAGATAAGAACGGGTCTATTTTCATTCTTTTGCATGCTGAGTGCCAGTTGGACCAGCACCATTTGTTGAATAGGCTGTCCTTTTTCCATTGAATGTTTACTGCTCCTTTGTCAAAAATCAGGTGACCATATACATGAGGGCTTATTTCTTGATCTTCTATTCTATTCCATTGATCCACATGCCTATTTCTGTACCAGTACCATGCAGTTTTCAGCACGATTGCCTTGTAATATAGCTTGAGGTCAGGGATAGTGATTCCCGCAGATGTTTTTTTGTTGTTGAGGATGGATTTCGCTATTCTAGGTCTTTTGTTATTCCATATGAAACTGCACATTGATCTTTCCAATTCCATAAAGAACTGGGTTGGAATTTTGATGGGGATTGCATTGAATCTGTAGATTGCTTTTGGTAGGATGGCCATTTTTAAGATGTTGATTTTTCCAATCCATGAGCATGGGAGATCTTTCCATTTTCTGAGATCCTCCTTGATTTCTTTCTTTAGAGGTTTGAAGTTCTTGTCATACAGGTCCTTCACTTGCTTAGTTAGAGTCACACCAAGGTATTTCATAGTTTTTGTAACGATTGTGAAGGGTACCTTTTCCCTAATTTCTTTCTCCACATGTTTGTCCTTTGAGTATAGGAAGGCTACTGACTTGTTTGAGTTAATTTTGTATCCAGCCACTTTGCTGAATTTGTTTATCAGCTGTAGGAGTTCTCTGGTGGAATTTTTGGGGTCACTCAAGTACACTATCATGTCATTGGCAAAGAGTGATGTTTTTATCTCTTCCTTTCCGATTTGTATCCCCTTGATCTCCTTTTGCTACACCAATACTCGCCAAACTATTCCAAAAGATAGAATAAGATGAAATATTACCCACCTCATTTTTTGAGGCTAAAATAACCCTCATACCTAAACCACACAAAGACCCTACAAGGAAAGAGAACTTCAGACCAATCTCACTTATGAACATTGATGCAAAAATACTCAACAAAATCCTTGCAAACCGAATCAAAGAACACATCAAAACCATCATTCATCATGACCAAGTAGGCTTCATCCCTGGGATGCAGGGATGGTTTAACATAAGGAAATCCATCAACGTAATCCACCATATAAACAAACTCAAAGACCAAAATCACATGGTCATCTCACTAGATGCTGAGAAAGCATTCGACAAAATCCAACACCCCTTCATGTTAAAAGTCCTGGAAAGAACAGGAATCCAAGGCCCATACTTAAACATAATAAAAGCAATATACAGCAAACCAACAGCCAACATCAAACTTAATGGCGAGAAACTTGAAGCAATCCCACTAAAATCAGGGACTCGACAAGGCTGCCCACTCTCCCCCTACCTATTCAACATAGTACTGGAAGTCCTGGCTGGAGCAATTAGACAGCAAAAGGAGATCAAGGGGATAGAAACCTGTTCTTGTTTAAAGATCTCCATCATCATCTTGATGTATGAATTCAGGTCTGTGTCTTTTTTTTTCTGGAGTTTTTGGCATTCTGCTGTTTGCTGTGATGGGAGAGCTGGGTTCTGGTGTTGCCAAGTTATCTTGGTTTCCCTGGGATAAATTCTTTGGCTTTCCTTTTGCCATCTTGTTGTCTGTGATTATACGAGGTCTTGTTGTCAATGATTGGTTCCCATGTTTCCCATGTACCTGACTTGTGTCTCTGGATTTCTCCTGTTCCTGGTGTCAAATGGCCAGAGTCTTTGGTTTGCAAGTAAGGGCTCGTTGGATGGAAACTGAGTCCCTAAGGCAGAGTTTCTGCTCCCTTGAACCAATCAGGGACCATGCTTTCCACGTGCCAGGACCAGCCTTCTCTGCTCCCTGGCCATTAGCAGCATAGTCTCACTAGGCCTAGGTCCCTGGATCTCCCCTATTCCTGGTGGCAAATAGCCTGAGTGTTTCATCCGCAAGCAAGGGCCTTCCGGGAGGAACCCAAGTGCCTATGGCAGAGTTTCTGCTCCCCTGAACCAATCAAGTGGGCTGTGCTTTCCGCATGCTTGGACCAGAACTCTCTGTGCCCTGGCTACTAGCAGTGCAGTCTCAACAGATCTGCATCCCTGGATCTCTGCTGTTCCAGGTGGCCCAAAACATGTTTTAATGTTGGAATTTTTTTGACAATTTCTAGGCTCTAGTTTCGTTTTGTTAGATGTTATTACCTTTAAGCTACATGTCTACATGGAAGAAGTAGAGATTGCAAGGGACACTAAGTAAACCTATCTTAAGCTGTGTGTATCAAATGTTTGCCTAATTTTACAATGCCTGCAGCCTTTTGCAATGACTTCCTTTTATCATAACAATTCCCACTTATTCACCCACAACAAAGTAGATTACAAATGTCTGAGGGAACAAATAGGCCTTGATCACAAGGTAGATTCTCCTTATAGCTTAAAGTCTATTAAATATAGGCATAATTTAGAGAATAAAAATAAACCTAAAGGCAAAATGTTTCTTCTCTAGTTTGTAGGTGAACTGCTTACATACCAATATGAACCTTGAATGTTATTAAGAATACAAGACAACTGACATTTGTTACTCAATCAGTACAAAGGGCAAGAATTGGTATTCCACACCCCAGAACAATCATTATTTTATCTAATTATTTTGGTACAGTATGAGTTATCTATCTTTATGCAAATTCAGTTATGTATAAAGAAAAAAATTTTATAATATCTCTTAGCTTGTCTTCAGATTTTTGCCTTACACGGAACAGTGATGCTTTAGAATCACCCATTCCAATGGCTTATTTTTCTCTGTACACCATCAATCTGCAGAGACACTTGACACTGTTTAATCTGGGAGCCAAACCATCACTCAGGATCCATTACTCACATGAAGGAACTGGGAAGACGCTATCATTATGCCTCTACCACGATTCTCCTTAAATCTTTTCCAAACTGAGTGAAAATGACTTAAAGCTCACCTTAATATTTGTAAAATTCCCTGCATGAAAGTTACTTTGTTTGGCCTTTCTTCAGTCTTTGAATCGTTCACGAGCTTTACTGAGTTATTGAACCTTTGTTTTCTGAAACTTTTCATTTATGGGTTAATTTTAGTTGCTTTAATTAGACCATTCATTTATTCCTAAAAAAAAAATATACCATTTAAATAATCTTACTAGCATCTCCCCCAATGTATTGTCACTGTTATTTAATAGTATACATGGGCATATTTAGGTATTTATTCTACATGTATCGTATATACCTCTTATATTTTTAAGGTAGACTTTGGTAATCATATTTTTGGTTTTGGCTTTTCAGTGCAAGTGGGGCATCTCTAAAATTCCCAGAACAAAAATTGGTGCAGATTTCAAAACTTGTCAAATTTCAGAAGATCCGGGTTTACAGAACAGTTTATCCTGGAAGTAAGATATTGGAGTCAAATGTTTAAACATGAGTTTTATTAACATGTATGCATTTTTCTTCACACACACAAATTCAAATTTTAAAACACATTTATTTATGTGGCCTTTGAAATCACTTATGGATGAGTCTATTATATGAGCTCAGGTGTAAAATGTCTTAATGAACAAAATATTTGAAAAGTCCCACAAAGTTTAATAGCTTGGGTTTTCTAATTTGATTTCTTTCAAGAAATTTAAATGTTTTCTTTTTTCAATTTTCCAATAACTCATTGGTTGTTCAAAGGGATACTCTTTGTTTTCTAGGTATCTTAGAGATTCTAAAGGTTTTACTTCTGATTTTGTTCACTATGGTCAGAAAACATGCAGGATTTTTAAAATATGATGTGTGGTCTTTTGTGGAGAAAACTGTATGGGAAGGTAAAAGAATGTGTAGTTTGGAGCTGATGGATGTAATTTCAGTGAATGCATGAGTGCATGTGAACTCTAGCATCTCTTTTTTGTTCCCTTTTAAAAGTTTTTATATAAATTACCTGTCAATTGATGAACACAGGATGCAAAAATCTCCATTATTGTTGTATTCAAGTTTGTCTCTCACCTAAGGGCTAAGAATAGTTAAGAATGTGTTGCTCATTGCCCTGGTTCTGTTTGTATTTTGATGCTAATTCTTCTTCCTTGAGAGGGGATGCTCCCAAGAGGAATGTATCATGAACTCAGGTGATTTCATGTGAACCTTCTCAAAATTTTAAGTGGTCAATAAAGACAGCAGAAGTCAATCACTGGGCAAAGGATAAAGTGGGTTTTCCAGGCCCAGGAGCAGATGAGAGAGAGACGGAAAGCTATGTGAATCAGACCTTGGATCTGATAGGAAGTAGCAGACAGGTAACTAACTCTAGTGGACTGATAGTTTGTAGCCTTCGAAGGCAGCTGTGGAGGCTAAGGAGAATGGGGCAAGAAATTCTTCTCCAAGTGTTATGACATCTGGATTGTTTTAAAATATTAAGGCTGTCTGGTATTTTACATCCTCACTGATTCAGGAGAAAGGGCACAGCCACAGGATGGTCATTAGAGGTTTAGCAAAGCTATGTGTGAGGGCTGGGTGAGATGGCCTTGCTTGGCAATGGGCAAGGATCAAACAGACTGGAGCAACTTAGTAAAGCTACCCATGAGGGCTGGGTGTGCAGTGCATTTTAAAAGTCAGGCAACAAGAAAATATATTTTCTAACACTTGATACATATAGACCTACAATCATTATAACGTACAATTGATCCCTTGATTCGTTCTTACTATAGTAACAACTTTCTCTTTTCTCACAACTTTCTTTTCTCTTCACTTTTCTCACAATTTTTATCTCAAAACATTTTGCCAGATATAATTTTGGGACCACTTCACCTTTAAGGGTTCAATTTGTTTAATATATTGTTCTGTATTTGCATAATACATCTCTCTATTTCTATCTGTGTGTATCTTTGCTACTGAGTTTCTTGGAGGCATTATACTGTTGCTAATCTTGGTGTTGTTGGTAGAACTCTTTCAGCCAGTCTGGGTATATTAGAATTAGAGAATTCAGAATTAGGTTAGAGAATTCAGGCTTATCTATCAATGATAATCTTGAGGGTAACCTACCTGGTGTTCATATTTGATTAATTTACATTGAGAATTTTACTGATGACATCTTTGAATATACCAAAAATATGCTGCATTACATATGTGAATTTGTTAAATTTTATGATATATGAGCGTTACTTTTATCAAGTTGTAAATAGTTAATCTAGGTAGATGATGGGTATAAATACAAGTAAAGCTGACAAAGTCAGCTCCATTCCTTGTAAGCCCAGATACATTTTGAACTTTTCTTTAAGTACGAGAAACTGAAAGATAGTTATTCATTGGTTTAAGTTGCATAATATATTATGCAGTTCTAATGACATCAATCATATATTGTACTCTGATGTGCTAATATCGATTTATTTTTTATCTTTGCATAGTTTATACTTCCTCAGAAAGAGTTAAAAATGATGACTCGTACATTCATTTTCATATGCATGCATATTTGCATGTTTATGTATCTAAGATGAGTGTGCCCATTTACCCAGGTCATGAAGCTTCATAGACCTAAAGTTCACATAGATACCAGTTCCTTATATTTTTATCTGAAATTTGTATGTTGATTCTATTGATTTCTCAATAAACATGCATGCACTACACAATATTTGCATATTTGGCATAATTAGCTTTACCAAATTATACACAGCCTTTAGAAGGAGTGTGATTACATTTGATTATTGACAAATTTGAGCTCAATAACTTGCCTACTCAAGGTTTTAAAGTTATCTAACAATATAAGATGTAACTCTTTTTAGACTATCTTGGTTTATGTCTATAAAGGAGAAAACCATGAGAAAAATCATCTTCTTTCTCCTGAGTCCCAAATGAGTTAAAAACTGAATTTTCATATATAATAAAAAAGCATAAAATAATATATAACTAAAGCAGGTTCATAAATCAAAGTAATAGCTGTTTTGCAATGACCTGCTAAAAAATACAGCTCATAGCAAATATGAAAGCATTTATTTCTTGAAATACATTTTCAACCCTGATCACTTTCTTTCCAACAACAAGAGTCTCTGTAGAAAGGAATCGTCAAGTATGGATAGAGCACAAGAGTCGCAGAAGCTTGATTAGAGTAAGGAAAGGTCTATGGTGCACTCTTTCAAAGAGAGAAATGGAATGGGCTAGGTGCAGGCAGCATTTTATCAACACAAACTCCTTGTCTGAGAAATAAAAAAAAAAAAAAATAAGTAAAACAAATAAATCAAACTCTTTGGACAAAAAAACTATATTTATTTCAATTTTATTGGATATTCTCTATATTTACATTTCAAATGTTATACCATCCCCCACACTCCCCTCTCTCTTCCTCCTCAACTTGCTTCCTCCTCTCCCAACCATCGCTCCACCTCAGTTGATGGTGTTGTTCTTCCCATGAGGTTACAAACCTTTCAGCTTCTTTAGTCCGTCTCTAGCTCTTTCATTGGGGTACCCATGTTCAGTCCAATGGTTAGCTGCAAGCATCCTCAACTGTATCTATTTGACTCTGGCAGAGCCTCTGAGGAGACATCCATAACTGGTTCCTGTCAGTAAGCACTTCTTGGCATCAGCAATAGTGCTTGGGTTTGGTGGCTTTATATGGTGTGGTTCTCCAGGTAAGGAAGTCTCTGTAGATCTTTTCTTCAATCCCTGCTTTTCTATTTGACCTGGTATTTCCTACCCCGTTTTGTTCTCCCTTCTGAGAAAGACTGAGGCATCCACATTCTGGTCTTCCTTCTTTTTGAACTTCATAAGTTCTGTGGATGGTTTCTTGGGTAATCCAAGCTTTTTGGGATAGTATCTGCTTATAAGTGAGTACATACCATGAGTGCTTTTTTGACTAGTTTACCGCACTTAGGATGATAACTTAAAATTCCATCCATTTGCCTAGGAATTTCATGAATTAGTTGTTTTAAATAGCTGAGTAGTGCCACAAACTCTGTATCCATTCCTATGTTGAAGGACATCTGGGTTCTAACCAGCTTCAGGCTATTATAAATTAGGCAGCTATGAACATTGCTGAGCATGTGTCCTTGTTAGATGTTAGAGCTTCTTTTGGGTATATGCCAAGAAGTAGTATAGCTGGGTCCTCAAGTAGTACTATGTCCATTTTTCTGAGCATCCGCCAGATTGATTCTAGATTGGTTGTACCAGGTTATAACCCCACCAACAGTGTAGGAGTGTACCTCTTTCTCCATATCCTCTCCATGCTCTGCTTTCACCCAAGTTTTTGATCTTAGCCCTTCTGACTTGTGTGAGGTGGAATCTTAAGGTTGTTTTTGATTTGCATTACCCTGATGACTAGGAATATTGAGCATTTCTTTAGGTGCTTCTTAGCCATTCAATATTCCTCAGTTGAGAATTCTTTGTATAGATCCAATTTTCAATAGGATAATTTGATTCTCTACAGTTTAACTTCTTGAGTTTTTTGTACAAATTGAATACTAGCCCTCTATCAGATGTAGGATTGGTAAAGATCTTTTCCCAATCTGTTAGTTGTCATTTTGCCCTTTGGCCTTACAGAAGCTTTGCAATTTAATGAAGTCCTATTTGTCAATTTTTCATTGTAGAGCATAAGCCATTGGTCTCCTGCTCAGGAAATTTCCCCTGTGCCTATATGTTCTAAGCTCTTTCTCACTTTCTGTTCTATTAGTGTCAGTGTGCTTCGTATTATGTAGAGGTCTTGATCCACTTGGACTTGAACTTTGTACAAGGATATAAGAAAGGATCGATTTGCATTCTTCTGTATTCTGACTGCCAGTTGAAAGAGCACCATTTGTTTAAGAGGCTGTCTTTTTTCCATTAAATGTTTTTAGCTCCTTTGTCAAAGATCAAATGAACAGAGGTATGTGGGTTCATTTCTGGGTCTTTTACTCTATTCCATTGGTATACCTGCCTGTCTCTGTACCAATACTGTGCAATTTTTATTGCAACTGATTTGATTTTCTTCACAGTCTTGATGTTCTTGCCATACATATCTATCACTTGCTTGGGTCACACCAAGATATTTTATATTCTTTGTGACTATTGTAAAGGGTATCCGTACTCTAATTTCTTTCTTAGACTGTTTGTCCTTGAGTAGAGGAAGGCTACTGATTTGTTTGAAGTAATTTTATATCCAGCTACTCTGTCAAAGGTTTTTATCAGCTGTAAAAGTTCCCCTGTGGAACTTTTGGGGTCACTTAAAAATACTATCATATCATCTGCAAATAGTGATATTTTAACTTCTTCCTTCCAAACTTGTATCCCTTTGATATCTTTTTGTTGTCATATTGCCCTAGCTACTACTTCCAGTACTACATTGACTAGGTAGGGAGAAAGTGGACAGGCTTGTCTAGTCCTTGATGTTAGTGAGATTGCTTCAAGTTTCTTACTATTTATTTGATGTTGGCTACTGATTTTCTATGTTTAAAGATGAGCCTTAAATACATGTCCTTTCCAAGACTTTTATCATGAAGGGATGTTGAATTTTGTCAAATGCCTTCTCCCAATCTAGAGAAATAATTATGTGATCTTTTACTTTGAGTTTATTTATATAGATGACATTAATGGATTTCTGTATATTGAACCATCCTTGTATCACTGGGACAAAGCCTACTTGATCATGGAGAATGATCATTTTGATGTGTTCTTGCATTCTGTTTACAAGTATTTTACTGAGTATTTTTGCATCAGTGTTCATGAGGGAAATTGGTCTAAAGTTCTCTTTCTATTTAGGGTCTTTGTGTGGTTTAATAATGAACATAATTGTGAGTTTGAAAAGTGAGTTCGGTAATATTCCTTCTGTTTCTATTTTGTGGAATAGTGTGAAGAGTATTTGTAGTAGGTCTTCTATGAAGGTCTAATAGTTCTTCACTGAACCCAACAGGACCAGTTCCTGGGCTTTATTTTTTTTATGGTTTGTGGGGGTGTTTAGGTGGTTTATCTGATCCTGATTTAACTTTAGTACCTAGTATCTGTCTAGAAAATTAACCATTTCCTCTAGATTTTCTAGTTTTGTTGATTATAAGCATTTTTAGTAGGATTTGATGATTTCTTGAATTTCCTCAGTTTCTGTTGTTATGTCTGTCCTTTCATTTATGACTTTCTTAATTTGGATACTCTCTCTGTGCCCTCTGGTTAGTCTGGCTAAGGATTTATCTATATTGTTGATTTTCTAAAAGAACCAGCTCTTGGTTTGTTGATTCTTTATATAGTTCTTTTTCTTTTCTTCTTTTTATTTTTTTTCTATTTGGTTGATTTCAGCTCTGAGGTTGATTATTTCCTGTGGTCTACTTCTTTTGGGTGTATCTGCTTCTTTTTGTTCTAGAGCTTTCAGTTGTGCTGTCAAGTTGTTAGTGTATACTCTCTCCAGTTTCTTTTTGGTGGCCCTGAGATCTATGAGTTTTTCTCTTAGCACTGCTTTCATTGTATCCCATAAGTTTGGGTATGTTGTGCCTTCTTTTTTGTTAAATTCTAAAAAGTCTTTGATTTCTTTCTTTATTTCTTCCTTGAAGAAGCTATCATTGAGTATAGCATGGTTTAGCTTCCATATATATGTTAGCTTTTTGTTGGTTTTGTTATTATCGAAGAGCAGCCTTAGTCCATGGTGATCTGATAGAATGCATGCAATTATTACATTCTTCTTGTATCTGTTGAGGCCTGTTTTATGACTGGCTATATGGTCAGTTTTGGAGAGAGTGCCATGAGGTGCTGAGAATAAGGTATATTCTTTTGTTTTAGGATGAAATTTTCTATATATGTCTCTTATATCTATTTGGTTCAAAACTTCTATGAGTTTTACTGTGTCTCTGTTCAGTTTCTGTATTCATGATTTGTCTATTGATGAAAGAGGTTTGTTGAAGTCTACCATTATTATTGTACATGGTGTAATAAATGCTCTGAGCTTTAGTAGAGTTCAGTGCTCTTGTATTTGGAGCATAGATGTTCAGAATTCATACATTTTTTTTCCTTTGATGAGTTAAAAGGGTTGTTCTTTGTCTTTTTTTTTGATGACTTTTGGTTGAAAATCTATTTTATTTGATATTAGGATGGTTAGTCCAGCTTATTTCTTAAGACCATTTGCTTGGAAAGTATTTTTTCCAACCTTTTGCTCTGACGTAGAGCCTGTCTTTGTTGCTGAGATGAGTTTCCTGTAGGCAGCAAAATGCTGGATCCTGTTTATGTTCCAGTCTGATAGTCTATATCTTTTTATTGGAGAATTGAGTCCATTGATGTTAAGGGACATTAAGGAATAGTGATTGTTGTTTCCTACTATTTTTGTTGTTAGAGGTACAGTTATTTTTGTGTGCTTTTATTCTTTGGTGATTGTTGAATGAGGATTAGTTTCTTGATTTTCCTAGGGAGAAGTTTCCCTCTTTGTGGTGGAGTTTTCTATCTGTTATGGTTTGTAGGGCTGGATTTGTGGGCAGATATTGTGTAAATATGTTTTTGTTTTGGAATGTCTTGATTTTTCCATCTATGGTGATTGAGAATTTTGCTGGATATAGTAACCTGGGCTGAAACTTGTGTTCCCTTAGGGTCTGTATGATGTCAGTCCAGGATCTTCTAGCTTTCATAGTCTCTGTTGAAAAGTCTGGTGTAATTCTGATTGATTGGCCTTTATATCTTACATGTCCTTTTTCTCTTACTGCATTTACTATTTTTTCTTTGTTTTGAGCATTTGTTATTTTGACTATTATGGGTCAGGAAAAAATTTCTATTCTGTTTCCGTCTATTTGCGGTTCTGTAGGCTTCTTGTATGTTCATGGTCATCTCCTTCTTAAGGGTAGGGAAGTTTTTGTCCATAATTTGGTTGAAGATATTTATTGGGCCTATCAGTTGGAAGTCTTCACTACTCTCTTCAACACCTATTATGCCTATCTTTGGTCTTATCATTTTATCCTAGATTTCCTGGATGTTTTGGGTTAGAATTTTTTTGATTTTTTCATTCTGTCTGACTGTTGTGTCAATGATTTCTATGGTAGCTTCTGATCCTGAGATTCTCTCCTCAATCTCTTGTATTATGTTGGTGATGATAGCATGTATGACTCCTAATGTCTTTCTTAGGTTTTCCAACTTCAGGGTAGTCTCCTTTCACATGGTTGCTTCAGTGTTTCTATTTCTGTTTTCAGTTCCTTCACCTGGTTGTTTGTGCTTTCCTTTAGCTTTTTAACTAATTTTTGTGTTTCCTCTTTAAAGGCTTCTATTTGTTTATGTGTGTTCTCCTAAAATTGTTTAAGAAAGTTATTCATGTGCTCCTCAAAGATCTCCATTATCATCATGAAGTATGACTTTCAGTCTAAATCTTGTTTGTCTGGTGAGTTGGGATATCCATAATTTAGCATATTGGGATGGGCTCTGATGTTGCTAGGTTCTTTTGGTTTCCATTTCTTAGAGTCTTGCACTTGCCTCTTGTTACAGGTGATGCTAGGTGATTTTGTTGTCTCTTAGTGGAGCTTGTCTCTGTTGTGGGTCTCTGCGCCGTGGTCACCAGAGAGAAATTATTCCTGCGTATTTGTCTCTCTGTGTAGGCTGTGAGTTCGAATGGCAGAGCCCAGTCTTGATGTAGCTGGGCCAGGTCTGAACTTTGGCAGGAAGTGTGCGCTCCAAGGCAGCACTGCCACCTGTGCTGTGAGAATTCTGGTCTGCCTCTCCTGGGGTAGACAGTGGGCAGAAGAAGTTAATTCACCCTTCCACTTAGGATGGAGAGCCTTTCTACAGTTCTTTTGAGTACCCAGTGACCTGAGGGCAGGCTAATGTTCTTGATGAAACTGGAAATCTACATTTAATATTAAATTATTTCTGTATAAAAAATAAATAAACGTGTGTCCTTATGCATATTCATAATTTCACACAGATCATCATCTTTGAGAAAGTAATTTTAGTTTCATGAAATCCATTGTCATCCATAGGCATCAGAAATATACATCCCTGTGGGCAAAGCAGTTGTACACATACAAAATAATAAATACATTAAAAACAGTTATTAAAATTCACTACAAATATGTACTTTAAATTCACTACAAATATATACTTTTAGATATCAGTGTCTTCTCAGGTAAATTGTCAAGTGTTATGTTGTGTTACATTGACATAGTATTTGTTCAACATTGGTAACCATGGTCAATGCCAAGGCATTAATTTTTTGTTCTTCTTCCCACACCTATTAACAGTATCTCTGGTTCCATTGAACTAAAATAAAACAGGACTCTTCTGCTTGTCTATCTCTCTGTATCTATCTCTTTGTCTCTGTCTGTCTCAGTCTCTTTCTCTCTGTCATTTGCTCTACTTCCCTCTTGCTATCACTCAGTCTTTCTCATTTCTGTGTGAGTGTATCTATATTTCTCCATGTATGTGTACACATGCAAACATGTAGATATATGAACATACTTATAGTAGAAGATATTAAAATCCCAAGTCAGGGTCATTTACATTCCCATATGAAATATATACACAGCCTTTATATTTTAAAAATAAGCCTTAGGCAACACAATAGCTGGATAGTTGCCAACCCTCCATACTGTTAGAATCTACTTTCAATAAACCCAAGTTATCCCTTACTATTTACTATGTCCCATCTGGGTTGCTCTTAACCCAATTGAGTTGACTTGTGACATTATCTTGGCTTTTAACACATGGCAGCTCTCCTACTCCCTCGTGCATGTTCACATATTCCATGGCTGCTTCTTCCTAATGGTCCTCTCTGTCCAAGCCCACAAAACCTCCACCCCATGTATGTCTCTTCTGCCCAACTATTAGCTGTTGGCATCTTTATGAACCAATCAGAATTAACTTGGGAGCAGAGCCTCAAGACCTACAGTGCAGACTCCAGTTCTTGGAGACTAGCACTTAGCATTACAATAGACTGTAGAGACATAACCTTAACACAGACTCACTTGCTTTCACTGTTGTTATTGTCACCTGTATCTGCATGTGTCCATTTCAGCAACCACCATCCTGTTCTTTTACATATTCATAGAAGAGAGAAATCTAGTCATTCTTATCAAGAGGAATCATTTTACCAATCATTTTCTCTCTTCCTCTTCTCCCTAGGTCTATCTACCCTGCGCACACTGTGACTCACACATGGGACTTAGCAGTTATAGTCAAACGGAAATATAAAAGCAAGAACAAAAGAACAAATACAAATAAACAGAATCTTATTCTACATTTTCATTTTTGTGTAACTTCTTTGTGAAAATACACCATAATTAATTCAGTAACTGTGCAGAACAGTTTATATGCCAAGCCCCAAGTTCAGTCTCCAGCTTTGAAAAAAAAATGACTGAAAGAACAGAAAATCCTTTATTGCATTACTCTCACTACCTCTTGACTCTATTATGAGATCACATTGGAGGAGGGTTTGATAGGTCCAGTGTGGTATGAAACCAACACCAAAGAATAAGACAAGATCATGCCAAGAAAATGCACCTTGCTTTTGCCTTTGACCTTGATGTCTCCCTATCCTTGTGTAAAGAAACAAGAACTATGCAAAAGCAGATGGAAGGTTGTTGGTTAAATGCTGTTAACATGGTCCCTGCACCTCCATCCTTTTTTGTCTAACCTTTGTTGAGACCTTAAGTGTAAATCAAATGCAGATGTGTCCAAGCCTTAGATTTATTATTCTTGGTTGCTTCAATCTCTTCTCAGCTAAAAATAACCTGGACAGCTCATTAATTACAAAGCCTATATTTTTCCTGTGGTTCCTAGCATTTTCAAATTTGGGTTACCCTGACTTTGAGCACAAACAGGGCTAGATGTCCAGAGAAACCCTAATAAACATCCATGGTTGTTTCTTAGACTTGTAGGACTTAGGAGTCTTGTGGATCCCTGTGGAGAATTTTCCTACTTCCTGTTCTTCCAATCATTCTACCAAAGACATTTCACTAGGAACGCAGGTAGTCCATCTTCTATGAATAACACAGAATATACTGACAGAAGAGAAATATTTCTCAAATACTATTTCCAAGTATCAGTTCTTTTCTAATATGCTAAAGATGTTTTTTACTGGTTATTTGTGGGATAAAACACAATTGAGAAAGTTCGTTTTTCTAAATTTTCATCTACATGCTTGTAATGTTAACTTCTAATGCTTGAAATCATTGCTACAATGTCTTCAAATTTGGCCGTCTTTCTAAATAAAGTCTACAGCTTTGTTCAAACAATTGTTTCCCAAACAGGCAAGAAACTCAATTTGGATTCTAAGCTATACCTTATACACACCTAAGAGATACTAAACACATTTGAGTAGTAGAGGACATAAAGAAATACAAGATTTATATCTCAATATATTTGCAAGCTGATAATTGAGAAAAATGTCACATTTTATGCAAGTAACCTTTTTCAGTATGTTTACAATGATGTAGACAGTATCAAAAATGGAAATGATTACCTGAGATAATAGGTGTGGTCACTTTTTCTAAATATGGAAACACAAAAATATAAAACTACTGTTTTGGTGCTCATCACTGTTAATATTTAATATTTTTGAATGAATTATGTTAGTAACTTTTGAACACTAAAAAACACAAGCATTCTTTCAATGATTTATATATTTTAGTCATTCCATTTAAGACAATTAAAGACAATTAAGGGCAATAGAATAAGACTTCATTTTTGTGCCTTGGTTGATAATATTTTTTCTATCAGTGTTATGTTTTATATTAATACATATACTTGTGTGTAGTATAAGAATATGTATATAGGTACATTTGGGTTTACATGTGTGTATTGATACATCCATGTATTTCAAAGAGTTTTTTGTTCTTTAGACCATTTACCCTTTTGTAATGTTTTCCATAACATAAATTTTTGTTCTTTATCACCCTAGTGCATACAATATATTCTGACCACAGTCTCTCCTCTCTTCTCTCCTCTAAGTCACCTGCCCTCCTCTCCCCTCTTCCAGATTCTGATCCACTACTCCTCTCTTTTCTTTCAGAAAAGAGCTGGACTCCTAGTGATATCAAGTGAACATGGTATAAAAAAATGTGGTAAGACTAGGCACACACCTTCATACCAAGTCAGGAGGAGGCAACCCACTAGGAGGAAAAGTTTTTAACAGAGTCAGAGACACCCCAGTCCCACTGTTAGGAGCCCCACAGTTACTTCAGTCTTTGTGAGTTCCTATCAACCTTGCTTAGTTGATTCTGTGGGCCATATTCTCCTGTTGTCTTTGATCTCTCTGGCTCCTTATAGTCTTCACCAACCTCTTCTTCAGGGTTCCTGAGTGCCACCTAATATGTGGGTGTGTGTCTCTATGTATGTTTCCATCAGCTGACAGAGGATGACTTTGTGAGGAAAACTGGGCTAGGCACCTATTTATGAGATAGCAGAATACCAGTAGAAATGATTTCATTGACTTTTTGTCTTTTATTGTCAGTTACATTCCAAAATTCAAGTCGAAGTAAATTAAAGACCTCAACATAAAACCAGATGCAGTGAACCTGATAGAAGAGAAAGAAGGGACCACCTTTGAATGTATCAGTACAGGAGACAAAATCCTAAAGAGACCATCTATAGTGGTGGCACACAGATCAACAATTAATAAATAGAACCTCATGAAACTTAAAGGCTTCTTTAAGGCAATGCATGCTGCCATCAAGACAAAGTGACAGCCTACCTAGTGGGAAAGATTTTAACCAACACCACATGTAATAGAAAGCTAATTTCTAAACTACATTAAGATTCAAATAATTAGACATAAATTAACCAAACAATCTAATTTTAAAATATGGGGTACAAATGTAAACAGAAAATTCTCAACAAAGGAATCTTAAATCGCTTAGAAACCCTTAAAGAAATGTTCAACCTTCTTAGTCATGAGGGAAATGCAAATTAAAACTAATTTAAAATTCCATTTTATACCCATCAGAATGTCTAAGTTCAATAATGCTAATTGACAATTTATGCTGATGAAATGAGAAGCAAAGAGAATACTCCTTTGCTCGTGGGATTTTAAACTCTATGAGGATTGTAAACTCTCATGAGATTGTAAACTCATTACAACCACTATGTAAATCAATATGATAATTCCTCTGAAAATTGGAAATCAATCTACCTTAAGATCCAGCTATACCACTCTTCTGCATACGCCAAAAAACCATTATATCTTATCACAAGGACACTTGTTCAACTATGTTTCAAGTAGCTTCATTCACAATACCCAGAAACTGGTAACAACCTAGATGCTCCTCAAGTAAAAAGGGAAGGAAGAAATTATGGTCCATTTACACAATGGAATATTGTAGCACTGGGACCCTAATGGAAGAGTTAGAGGAAGGACTGAAGGAGCTTAAGGGGTTTGCAACCCCACAGAAAGAACAACAATGTCAACCAACCAGACCACTCAGAGCTCCCAAAGACTAAACTACTAACCAAAGAGAACACATGGAGGGACCCATGGCTCTAGCTGCAAATGTAGCAGAGGATGGCATTATCTGGCATCAATGGGAGGGGAGACCCTTGGACCTGTGAAGTCTCAATGCTGCAACATAGGAAAATGCTAGGGCATTGAGGCAGAAGTAGGTGTGTAGATGGGTGAGCACCCTTATAGAAGCAGAGGGAGTGGGAGGGGATAGGGAATTTGATGAGGGAAAACCAGGAAGGGGGATAACATTTGAAATGTAAATAAAAGTAACCAATAAAAAATTAAAAAGCAAAAAAAAATGCATTCTGAAATTTTAAGAAGAATGGATAGAAATAGAAAAAAAGTCATCCAGAGCAAGGTAATGCAGACCCAGAAACATATACATGATATATACTCACTTATAAGCGAAAATTTGCTGTCAAGTAAAGAATGTTCATACTACAATTAACAGACTCAGAGAAGCTAAGTAACACATATGGCTCTGGATGGCCACATCAATCTTCTTTGGAAAGGGAAGTAGAATAGTGTTTAAGATACTCTGGGACAGTGGAGATGGGAAGATGAGGGTTCAGGTTGAGAAAGAAGAGCTGAGGGAGAGAAAACTGATGGGTGTTTACAGGGCATTGTGGAAATCAGTGCATTGGAATCTTCCTAGAACCCAAGAGGATGACCCTAGTGATATCTTAATAACAGAGGATATGGAACCAGAACTGGTTATCCTCTGTAACCAGGCTAGCTCCTAGTGTTAGAACTGCAACACCAGCTAAACCACAAAACTTTCTGCTCTGCAACCTGTCCTGCCTATAAGATGCTCTGGAACAGTGATGGCTCAATGCTTGTGAATGTGGCCCACCAATGACTGCCTAACTCATGGCCTACTTCATGAAAGGAAGCCCAGGCCTGATACTGGCTGGATGACCAGAAATAACTCTAGTAAATTATATGTGCACATAATGTAAGAAAATGAGACTTTTACCACACTGTTTTATTATAATTCTGTGGTTTTATAGTAGAGAGATGACAATTTTCAGATTGACAACCACCTGTGTTTGTACAATAAAATCATGTATAGTAACAACATTTTTCAGGCAAACTCTTGAACCAAAATAAGCTCTATGAAATTAAATAAAAAAAATATTTCAAGAATTTCAGATAAATGATTAAATCCCAATAGATTTTGCCTAAGGTGGTTAAAATGAGTAAGTCCAGAAAATTGTACGAATATTTATGACTAAAAAAACTATGCAAGCCCTCAGTTGGGCTTATCTTTTATAGAATCTCAGAAGATTGTATCTAACAAGATGTTTTTGCATACAAAGGAATGAAGGCTTTAGAATAATCTTAGGTTTTAGCAAAACACAGAGGTATGCATTTTAGTAAAAACATGAGTTAATATATTTTATAATGTATAGATATAAAAATATAGATATAAATATGTAGAGATAAAATATATAGATATAAAAAATATATAGATATAAATATAGAAAGAGAAATATAAAATATATAGACATAAAAACAAAATAAAAAAGCATTCTCTTTTAAAGGTCATTTATCGTTTCTACAATACAAACATGGAAAGTACACTCAGCTATTAAAGACAAATAGAACTGTACTCAGTAGTTACCTTAGAAGAAAGAATTCATCTGCTTCTGTGGTTACTTGTGGTTGTACCACTAAAGAGGTTGGTAACAAGGAGACACTCTGAGGAGATATTTGAGGTCCACACAAGGACAGTAGAAAAGACGTTTATAGAGAAAGAAAAAACTCTAGAGCAGTACTGGAAAATTACTTCTCACAAGTCTAAGCTTTGTTTCTCTAGAGTCCCCTCCCTCATTTCTTTCCCCTGATCTCCCTCCTCCCCTTTCATTATTTTTCCTGTTTGAGTATTACTTCAATTTTAACTACCATGTTGAAGGACTCATTCATCTGCCAAATCACTGCTTTTATTATATTGAAAATGAGCCTTAAACAGAAATTCTTATCTGAAACTCAAAGCAGGAGATGGTTTAATCACCTGTGAAGAGCAGAGAAAATCACAGTCACTTTCAATGGTTCATCACATGGAGAAGACTGTAGTTTTGCATGTGCATTGTCTTTTCTTGAACAGATGTACACGAAGCATGCCTCCTTGGTTCTACATGCCCCAAAGCAAACACATATGACATTTTCTCTTCTTCAAAAGGGAAGTTTAACCACAAATCTTTGACTTGTCTACAGTTTACCTAAGGCTCATGTTATTCCAATTTAATGTAAACACAGCATGGGATACACATTCTGAGTTTGTTCTCACGCACTGTGAACTTTGACTTTGCCAGACATCTGTCTTGTTTGTAAAGCAGAAAGTAGGCTGCCTTTGAAAGGAGAACACTCCTTTACCTTTATGTATTCCAGGAATTGCCTGTGTAGTTAACTGCTATTTTGGCCAGAAGGCACATTTAATTTGGCTCATATTCCATCTCTCATTAACAATGTTATTTATAGAATGTGAGTGATAGATGATTCAGCTCTTTCCATCTGGACTCTTACCAGGACTCTATAGTTAACTTAAGCCCTTTCATAATGAGCAAAACACTAGAGTGTAAATGAAAGCTCTTTGTTTCAGGCCATAAAATGTTATTATTGTAGGTTAAGAGATGGAATACCAATCATAATTACAAAAAGAGTCTCTCTGAAATGAACATTCTCTCCTCCTTCTGTTGCTACCTGTCTTAGTACATTATATATGCTTCAGCTCAGGAAAGTCAGGTGCCTTTGCATGTTTAATATAACTTAACATGATAATTAATTCATTATCCTAAAACATGGAATAATCCAAACAGTTTGAGAAACATGATTTTATTCCAAATGTCATAAATTACTTCAATAGCAATAAAATCAGAGTCCTACAGGAATCCCTACATCAGAATGAAGAGAAGGAATTGATTACCCTAAATATCCCATCCTGTCTTACTTTATGTGTATCGCCCTCTATATTAATGTACCCGTTATTGTGTCTGGAGGGGAAGTCTATAAAATTTCAGTGTTTTGAAATTCTGCTCAGATCAAGTTATTACCCCTTATAAGTCAAATATAAAAGAAGTATTAGTTCTTCTGTCATGTCAAATTATGTTTGATTTGAATTGGAAGAAAACCATATTGAATGAGGATGCATATTTTGTTTTTTTTGCAAATACTATCTTAAAAATAACTGAATACAGACTGTGTCTTTATGGTCACACGATAAAGATGTTTGTTTTTTTCAGGGAATTAATCAGGGGGCAACAGAAAATATACCTTCTATGTTATTATACCTCTAGAAAAATTCCAGAATCCACTGTTTAAATATGACCGGATAAACACAAATTTCCCTAAGAATTTTACCAGCATTTTTCTTTATTTAATGGTAAATTCTAGAAGTATATAAGTATAGGAGAAAGGAATAAATAAAAAGAGAAATACTAGGCAAGCAATTACATAAAAAGGCTGATCTCTTCCTTTACTTGTTGTCTTCTTTCCATTTCTAGACTATTGGGTCAGAATTTAGTAACTCATAAAGCTGGTTTATTATATAGACAATAGATCTTAAAGTCTCTTAGTAAGTTCTAAGTTAACATCTAGAATTATTTTTTATAAAATGTAACTACAATGTTTGAGCTTCCTTATCTATATTTCTCATTTATGAGGATAGCATAAATTCTTAACACTGCTGTTCACTTTTTGGAAAACAACATGTATCAAAATGTCTGCAAGTAAGCATTTCTTAGTATGGTAATTACACATTTCAAACTAAATTAAATTTGGAATTATGGTAAGGCAGGAACACCATCATCTAATATATAAAATAAGCAGTGTCTTTATTCAAATTCTTGGATAGATCTTTTACTCTTGTCACAATAATTAACTTTCAATATCGTTACCATGGATTCATTATTATCATCTTTCTCTGTGATATATGACACAAACTCAATAAAGCATCTGTTTGAATGGATAACTGCAATGCTAACACCCACATAATCATTACTCATTGCCAAAAACATAACACAGTGCCAGAAAAGTAAACAGTCACTCAGCAGCTCTGTAAAGTAGCATATGGAAGCCCAATAAACCCTTTTACTCTCCAAGTTGCCTTTGGTCAGTGTCTGGTCATTACAATGGTAGATACATAACAAAGACACTAGTTCCTAGTATTATATCTGCTCATTTATACCACCATGTTTTTTGTGTTTGAAGCTTTCATCCCTAACATTCAAAGATTATCTTATTTGTACTTAATTATTCATTTATATTCAGCAGAATGTTCACAAAAGTTTTGATTTTTTCTTTTCTTTCTCAAGTCTTCTGCATTAGTATTCCATGGGATGTCAGTGTGAACATGGTGGTTTCACATAATGCTCAATGCTGCAGATTTCTTCTGTTTTGATGCATGGCACTTGGACCAATGTCTTTGGTACTAGTCTTAATGATGACATTATACTGTTGTTTTAAAATTGCTGCTGGAGACTTTTGCTTTTAACCTCAAACCTGTATCAGTCAATCCTTTTTTCCCCTCTGATTACCTTTGAAAAAGGTTGTTTTAAGGTTTTACTAAGATAGGCATTTATATGCAGTTATTTTTATAATTTAATTTAAAATGAATAGTTTTAAAATTCTTGGTCAGTTTTCTTAAACTGGTATTTTTATGAGCCTCGGGAATTTTTCTTGCAATATCTTCTCAAATATTGATTCTGAATTGCCCTCATAATATAACTCTTGCACAGCATATAACATTTTGATTTATTCTTCCTGTGATCGATAAGATCTAAAGAAACCTAAGAATATCACACTGTTCCTCACTGTAAGCACTGAGTTTGACCAATGTTCTCTTTAATTATTTCTCTCATCAACTTTCCTAATAAGACACAACTGCTCATTATACTTTTGAGTATCTAAAATTTTGCTTTATACTTTTAAAAGATATATAGGTCAAACTAGTGTCACAGACTTCCTGTCTTCGTACTGACAAAACTGAGTCAGTGGTCACAAGTACAAAGCCAGCCTCAGTTACATATTGAGTTTGATAGTGTCTCAAAAACAAAAATAAAATTAAATTGAATGTATGCACCTGAGTAGGCTATATTTAAGATTGTTTATGCTTAATAATTTCAATCTTATTTCTAGTTCAAACAGCATTGTGAACCTGGGTATTTTATAGGTGTCTATGTTGATCATTAAGGATCTGATTTGTCTGAGTGAATTTATGCTACTTTTGGCAGATTTAGTCTGTTTGCTTCTTTGAATATTTAGATGATTCTAAGTTCTTATCATTAAAAATGGTGCTTGAAGACCTAGAACAAAGGTGCCTTTGTTTATACTGATGTTGTATTTGCTTTTCCTGTTGGCAGTATCAAGTCAGGGGAGTAGACATCAACAGTGAGACCTGAGCTGTCATGAATGTGGAGCTGAAACAATCAAACTTATCAATGAATAAAACACAATCATATAGTCTCAGTCCTTCTTTATTTTTCGTTGTTATTTTCAGTGGTAAAGAAACTTTTAATTTAATATCTGAAGGATTATGGGAATTTGATCACATTGCAGTGAGAAGAGAGTTATTTTCTTGGTTACTGTTTTACTGCTCTAAGAAGACACCCTGACCAAGGCAACACTTACACAAGGAAACATTCAGTTGGAGATAACAAGCATCAGGCAACAAGACACAGACTGACCATGAAAAGAAGGAAAAATGGAGATTCAGCTTAATCACATAGGGAAGAAGAAAAAAGTCTACTGACCTCCAAAATACCACAATTATTTATTTATTTTTATTTATATTTTTAATTCTAGAATGATATCTAGAGCCTCCTACATGATATAATAGGCCTCTACTACTGAGCTGTATTCTCATGAACACTTTAATCATCTACTATGTAGCACAAATTTTCTTATAGTATGTGTACATATTCTGTTCAAATTTTACTCTGAGTTTATCATACATATGCATTATTTTATTATAGATTTATGTTAATAAACTCACATCAGATGTATTGTAATGTCTTAACTTTTCTCTATTGAATCTTCAAAAGACTTAAATTTGTGTGATCAGCTTCAGTACACTGTGCATGATCTTCTTTTGATAACTTCATTTGTGTGATTTTTCTGTAAGTTTTTCTTACTCATAGTAGTCATAGACAACAACAAAAAGTTTAATGCTTTATTTTTATTTTTTCAAGTGTTACTGGAATAGTGAGGATTGTTATTTCATTAATGTCTAGTTATGACCAGAATGTTTATGCTCTTGAAAATATGCTCTTTAGGGGTTTTATTCTATATTATGATGGTAGTACAGATGAAGCTATTTGGAAAAATCGGCCATACACGATGCTAGGAAAGTGGAGCCCTCGTGATCTAATGAGTAGAAATGCAGAATCTTTGTTCACATAGGACAAACAAAAAAGAGATCATGCAGCAAACAAGGCAGGGATAACTTGTCACAGAAGATAAGAGCCCTCAGAATGAAATGTGCTTTGTGTTAACTTTGGGTCTGCCTATTCCCCAGAACCATGGAAAATAAGTCTCTATTGTTTGATATATTTCATATGCCTATGGTGTTTCCTGTTGGAGCAGGAATATATAAAATGTATCTGCATTTAATATTGCCTATCTTTTTTTCTTATACATGCCAAACAAAAATAATACTAATAAATGCTGTTCATTTGTCTTATTGCAACAGTAGCGAACTTATCCTTAGATAATTGAATCAGAGCCTAAAAACGATTTCATAGTCAATAGCAGTTTGCAAACAACAGACTGGCTTGTGATTCAATTCTGTGGGGGTTGCTTACACACTTAATATTTCTTATGAATAATTTATCCTAAAAGATAAATAGGTTTGGGCAAAGAATCAATTAGGATAATGGCTTTTAGATGTTGGTAGATTTGTTATATGGAATTGCACATTCATTAAAAATGTCTCCTCATTCAAAATGATTCTTTTTGTAATATTAAAGAGAAAAGTTGTGGTCAAGGTCACAGATTTTATTTCATAAATATCAGCACTGACAGTGTAGTGTCCTGAATAGTAAATAGTCTTGGCTACCTAAACAACCCAGTGTCCTGTTCTTGAAACTAAGGCCACTTTTAAAGCTCTGCACATGCTGGGTCATGTGCATTAATCATCAACTCCAAGGAGGCCTTAGGTTGAGCTGGCTTTTCACATATTCCATGAGCTCCTGCATGTTATCCAGCTATAGTTTGCATCTCTGTTTGACAGAACACTTTGTTCAGTGTTCACGTTTGTTGGTTGCTTTCTGCTTTGTTTGTTTTTACATTTTACTTAGTTTTTTTTTTCTGTATTTTTTTTTTTTCTTAATTTTGTTTAGACTCTTGTGCATGTGTAACCCATGGCCCCTGGGTAACCTATAGCCGAGGATTGTTATGAATATACTCTAATAAAATATCATAAATATGTTTAAGACAGAGTGAACTCCCAAGACCAAATATATCCAGCCTGGTGTGGAACATTCCTTTAACTCCACCATTTTGGAGATGAAAGCAGGAAAATCAGAAGTTCAAATTATTTTCCTTAATTTCCCTTTTGATGGGAACAGCCTGATAACAGCTTAGCATTCCAAGGCCATTTACTCTCTGCTTATTGTCTAGGTGTGAGTGTCTGTATTTGTTCCCATCTCATTCAGGAGGCATGTTCTCTGATGAAGGTTCAGAAAGGCATTGGTCTATGACTTTAGAAGAATATCAATAGCTACCATTTTATTTGTGCATAATTTTAGAAAATAGTAGTAGTTTGTTTTACCATAGGTTTATGGACTATCAAGTCTCAGGTTCTTGGTCACCCAAGCAGAGGCAAATAGGGGTTCCATGTTGTAGACTCAAGCAAGTTTTCTGCTACCTTTCATTAGTGTACCTTGCTGACAAGAGACCACTGTAAATCAAAGGGTATTTATCTTGATTGACATTTACATTTCTCCTTTGTAGCATGTCATACAGAGTACCGTCCTGTACCAAAGACAATAGTAGGTACCAAATCCCCCCCCCCAAGGTCTCAGGGAACCCTGAGAACTTTGAAAGGGTGTAATTTGGGAGATGACAAGAAACAAGGCCCTTTAAATCAATGTATGTTTTAACAGAGGATGTATGTGCATATGAACTCACAGAGTCTGAAGCATCATGCACCAAACGTGTAATGGTCTGTGCCTGATGGGTCCCGGAGCTGAAAGAATAAGTGGACAACATGCTCCAATCCCTAACCCAGAGTTTATCTCCAGTGGAAAACCACTTGTAAATGAAAATGTAGTTTTCTCTAAAGGAGTCTTACTGTGAAAACAAACTACTCGTAAGTAGATGTGGGTGTCTAAGAGAAATGAATTCAGTAACATCACTGAAGGCTTTTTGTTTCATAATGTTGTATGAAGATTATTATTACTATTAATATTATTATTGATGTTATCTTATTTTGTATTTTTTTTTCTCTCTTTTCCTGGCAGGTTTATCACATACATATTATGGCATCAAGATTAGTGCTTTTGTGGGATTGCTGACTGTTCAAAGTGTGGGCCTAAGGGTCTGCATCTGGTTCTTGTGCTTTTCTTTGGCTCCTTTTCTTCTTTTTTCTATTCTAATATGATAGATTTTTATATTATGTTATACTATATTACATTATATTATACCACCTTAAGAAATGTGTTTGTTTTCTAATAAGAAACAGAAAGAAAATGGATCCAGATGGGAGCTTGGGAGAACTTGAGAAGAGTAACTGGAGGGGAAATCATGATAAGAATATATTACATGAGATAAATCCATTTTTAGTAAAAAGAAAAAAAAATCTGTGGATGGTAAAAATCTTATATTTCTTTACTCTTGAAATTTTATTTTTCAGTTTGTTGTGTATGAATTTTGTAGATAACATTATATCACAACATCAATATTTTGGGCATGTCAGTAACAGTGTAATTAGATAAATAAACCTAAATGCATTAGATATTTTTAATATCTATTACTTAGTCTTGTTGGCTTAATTAATCATAATCATAGTTATTATTATTGTTATTATATGGGGAAGAATTTCTTAAAAATCACAAGGGAAAACCAGCTTCCAAGGCCTTTGCATCTTACAGTACTCAGTCTGGTATCATTGATTCACGATTAAGGCAAACAAAGAGAAAACAAATCTTGCAACCTACTGTGGGTTGATAGTTTTTCTTACTATATAACCAACCAAGCTATGATCATTAAGGTCAGTCAAAATGACCCTCAAACCTGTGAGAGGTCACATGCCTCTAAATTTAATCACCACTTATTCTCTCCTCTGAGAATAGATGTAGAGACACGATGGAAGCTAGTCCAGTTTTATTTGAGAACAAATGTCCAGAATATGGTCAAATTCAAAAAAATAAATGTCAAGTTGTAACAGTGACACATTGGGGCAGCCATATGATAAATACTTTAATGCTCATTATGTTGTTTAGGTCAGAAATAACATTTAATGCCTAAGATCAAATCTCAGGTGACCGCAGATGCTGCTGAGGCTATGGAGGAAGAGGAACACTTCTCCATTGTTGGCGAGATTGCAAACTGGTACAACCACTCTGGAAATCAGTCTGGCAGTTCCTTGGAAAATTGGACATAGTACTACCTGAAGACCAAGCTATTTCACTCCTGGGCACATAGCCAAAAGATGCTTCAACATATAACAAGGAAACATGCTCTACTATGCTCAAAGCAGCCTTATTTATAATAGCCAGAAGCTAGAAAGAACCCAGATATCCTCAACAGAGGAGAGGATACAGAATTTGTGGTACATTTACACAACAAATTACTGCTCAGCTATTAGAAACAATGACTTTATGAAGTTCTTAGGCAGATGGATATAACTAGAAGCTATTATCTGGAGTGAAGTAATGGAGTCACAAAAGAATACACATGGTATGCACTCTGATAAGTGGATACAAGTCCCCCAAAGTTCTGAATACCCCAAAACAATTCACAGACTTCATGGAGCTCAGAAAGAAAGAAGGCCAGAATGTGTATGCCCCTGTTCTTCTTGGAGGGGATTACAAAACACCCACAGGAGAAAACACAAGGACAAACAGATGTAGGTTCTGAAATGTCAGCAACTTTGCAACTGATAGGCCAACGGATTTATGAATGTGGTCATTGCCCTCTCTATTTATTTTTCTCTCCCTACTATGGCAGTCATGTACCCAGATTTAAATTAGCATAAAATGAAACACTTTGCATCTCTGAATGACATAGAGACCTCTACTTTTGGAGGGGTTGAATCATACATCCATCATTTTATCAAGTTTTTTATGTTGGGTCATTCATTGCAAATAGGGCTTCGTGTTTTAGCTTCCTGTTATAATTGATATATAACACCAATCTTAATCAAGACTACTGTTTATTAATTTTATTCTTTGAAAAATTCAATGGCTCTACATAAATCTTTTTTTGTTCATTTGTGTTTTCTGCTATGAGTAGTGTACATACAGTATCTTAAAGGATCAAGAGAAAAGCCATCCTTCACTTAGCACGTGATCGATGCAGTAAATCCCTTTTCACATCTCAATGGTATGTTCAAAGGTTTTCTGTGCTTGTAAAATTGATCTCAGGATAAATAAATATTTTTCAAAGGCTGTGATATATTTTGTCTTGGAGAAGTGGCTTCAGAATTAGAAGAAATAAAGTTCATAGCAATGTAACAAACCATAGAGGAAGATAAATAATTTATAAGGAATATGAAATGGTGAGCCAGTCCAGACAAATGAACTTAACCCAGTTAACTACGTGTATCACCCAAGGTTTTCTTTTCTTCAGTATAATAAAAAAATTACCTTTTGATTTCCAACTAAAAATAAGCTCCCATTTTATCAGAGTCTTGCGAGATTCTATTTTTACAAAGCACTTTCCCTTGCTTTCTTAGTTCAAGGAGTAAAGGCATAGAGTCTTTAATGTAAGATGTATTAGAGAAACGCTGCTCTAAAAAGAAAAAGATAATTCTGGTGAGTGAGGGTTCAATTGCACAAAATTATTTTTAGGCTTGACCTGGAGTGTTGGTTGTAAAAATAAAATAAAATTTCCCTACTCCTTTCAAAAAGCCGTGAAGGGTGAAACAGCCAGCGAAGGTTCAGGAACACAGTCTACTTGATGGATGTGGTTTGTTTTTGTTTTATTTTTAATGACCAAGACTTGGAAGCACGGGCAAAAAGGAAGTAAGAAAAAAAATTTAGAAATGTGTTTCTTTGATTGAAGAGAAAATGAAGAGATCTAACTATTTACTTGCCCAACAGTGAAAAGCAAGTTGACAACTAATGTGAAACTTTTAGCATATGGTTGAATCTTTAAAAAAAAAAAAAAAAAAAAAAAAAAAAAAAAAAACATAGTGAGAAAATTTCACAAATTAGGTGAGATGTGACCACCATTCACATGGACCATTTAAATCTTTCCCAGTAACCCTTAGACAGAAAAAAAGCATCTGTTCAGAAGTTTAGAAAAATGACTAAATATCTAAAAAACATATTCTACTAGTTATAAGGGATCACAGATTTTAAAGTACACTGATTACAAAGGTGGTAATAATGCTGTTGCCGATTTCCATGCCCAATGTGGGTGCTTTCCCCCTTTCAGACTTTTGAACAAAACAGGAAAACAAGAATTTTATTCTGTAGCCAATGACTAGAAATGTGAAAGGAACCGGAAGTCAGCTTCTCAACCTTTAGGAATAAGGACTTATTGTTATCGATGGGGAGGGTTAGGCAAATAAGGAGAAAGAATGTTCAGATCTTTCTAGAAATTAAGGGTGTGCTCCGACCTCCACCTGTGTGTGGTAATTCTTTCCACTTGTTAAAATAATAATTGCCAGTTTTGAGGATGTGTTGCATATCATTCAGGTGGGATGTCTGTCAATTTAGAAGTCTTCTTGCCATCCTTCTGGTGGATAATTCACACCCAACATTATTTCTGAAGACTAGCTTGACCAAGACTTTTGGTCCATGGAAATTCTGTTCTCAGAGAAAAACAAAACGAGAATATGGCAGACATTGAATTACTCACCTCGGTTGTACTGAAGGTCATGTGTCCAATGGGCTTCACTTCTTTCCTTAGTAGCTGTCTAAGTTAATTTTCTACACAAAAGCAAATTTTTCCACAATTAGCTTCACATAAAGGTGTCTTTAAGCTGTTGTGCCTCCTACTCCAGGACTCCTTCCAGCAACACATCTTCTGGTCCACAATATTGACAAGGACTACTTTTTTAAAAGACCATGATACATTAAATAAGAGATATTTTGGTGAAGAATGGCCAAATAAAAAGAATACCAGTGGTTAAGGAGCATGGTGGGCTTAAATTTGTGGATTTTTTCTATAAAAGAGCAAGGATCATCTTTTCTTCAGAATTTGGGGTCAAAGAGGAAAAAAAATGGATGTACTTCGGACAATCACCTCATTCTAGAAGCCTAACAGATAGGATCCTTTTCACATCTCTATACCCACTGCTACCTAGCCTGAGTGCAACTCAAATTCTACTGCTGTATATGTTTCACTAGAATAGCATTAGTAGGAGTTGCACAAATTCACTAATAGGACACAGAAGGGATTACAGCTTTCTACTAAGGAAAGCCTGGATATAATATTTAAAAGAAGCAAATGTTAGATAAGATTGCTATTACCATTAGAGATAACATAACCTGTCTGATTAAATCCATTTAAAAAATTCTTTAAAAATCTGTATAAGTATCCCTCTTTTTAAAAAAAAAATAAAGTTGTAAGATAAGAAAAAAGGGAAAAAAGAAGAAGAAAAAAGAAAAAAAGAAGAAAAAGAAAAAGGAAAAAAAGAAGAAAAAACAAAAAAAGAAAAAAGGAACCTCAAAAAAAATTCTTCCAAAGCATTTATTAGTCAAATTTAACATAAATATGCAAAGGCACAAAGCCAAATATGATAAAAGACATAAATGTCTAAATTTATCTATTATTTATACATGCAAAAATTTATACATTTTTTTAGCCATCACAGTATTTATTAGGTAAGAGGCAATGTATTTCTAAAATATGTAACACTGTCACCAGTATCACTGTCAGATATAAATTATATTCGATCTACTACTCAAAAAACTGCAAAAGCTGCAAATATTTAATAGAGGTGAAAACCTACCAAGCACAAATTCAGTTTGTTTGTAGGCTTCATTAAAACTCACTCTCTAGAAATAACAGATGGGTTTGTCATCAGCCTTAGGCCATATAAATGTTTTAAAAAACTTAAGTTTTAAAAAGATGTTTTATTGATACACTTTCAAAGATGTATTAATTTTAGTTTTCATGTATGTATGACTGCAAGAGTTGTATGCACCTCTATTTCCAGAAACCCACAAAGGCAGAAAAATGGAGTTAAGTTATTTGGAATTACAATTGCAGGAAGTTATGAATGGTTGTATAGATGCTCGGAAACAAACTTATGCCGTCTTCAGGGGCAGAAAACACTTTTTACAGCTGAGCCATCTCTCTAACTAAAGATATTTTATATGAATAATTATAATCAAGAGTTTTGTTTGCTTTGATTTATGTGAAAATTGAGCAAAGTATTCTCTAGTCACATTTTTTTAACTTCTAGATAATAGTTTGAGGGTCACCTGCAGCTGCTACCAAACACTGAGGAAGGGATCAACTAGGTTCATAGAATTGAACAGATCCAACCAATACACAAGAGGACAGCTTAAGAAAGGCAGGACTTTTATAGTTTCCACATATAGAATGCATACCCATAAATATATAAGCACCCTACTGACTCTCAGAACCAAACTGCAACAGCTTCTTTACTGTAAGACATCATTTGAAATTAGTTTATCTTCAGCTTACATGCGTGTTTCCATCACACATTTTTCTCATGTAACAGAATTCTGGTGGTTGCAAATGAAAATTTATATCAGCAAGAGGTCCTTGAATACACAACACCCAAAACCAACTCAAATCACATACAAACTGAATGGTCAGTGTTACCTGTGCTGGCATGTGGAATGTCACAATAGCCTTGTTCTGAACATGCACGCACCCTGTGAGTGCTAATGTGCCACAGCTTTACAGAGCACTGCCTAAAATATCTGTTTAGTGTGAGAGCATTGCACATCATGCATTACAGTGTGCTTACTGTACTACTGATCTTACCGAAACGTGCCTTAGTATGAGAAACAAAACCTTCTAACATTTTCTTACCATCACTCTTGAACATGCAGACATCAAGTTAATATGTCACTGGATGTGTGTTTAGCACAATATTTAATCATACAATTTTCTGTTTTAGTTGGTGAGTTGAGTTTCACCAAGCAATGTTCATTGAGCTCCAGTGTGGGATTAGAACAGAATTTCCAATAATTTCTAAACTGGTCTTAAGCATTCTTCTGCTTCTGTGTATTTTTATAGCTATTCAAAGTGACACTGTCATTGTGGATGACTATAAAATACAAAAGTAGATCAACTGGAAAGTTGATATCCCGTGCCTTGCAAAAGCAAATATTTATCCAACATTAAATTATTCATGGAAAATAAACTGGCACATCTAGCTCAGTATAAAAATTTGCTTTACTCTTTAATATTATGAATGGCATATAAATACAATGACTTTATATGTAAGTAAAAACCATAGAGTGGCTTTTAAATAAACCTTTGATTTACACCTGTTGTACATTTCTATGGATGTACAGCTAAATGAAAAACACACAGAGACTACAGAGTAGAAGGATTTAAGAAACCTTTAAATAGCCTACCTGTGGACCACAAATATTAATCATCATTATCTATGCTTTCCTATTCCTAATATTGACCATTATTATTGCCTGTTCCAATAATTAGAAACACATACAAGGACACATCTAGGTTAATGGATTATTAGTGGATTCACAACAACAGCAAAATCTGTATTATCAGTCAGAGTTATATAAAACTATTAATATATGCATTATACAACTCAGCTTTGAAATGTGGACTCCTTGACAGGTGTTTAGTAGCTGGTGAATTTTAGGATGGTCTTATAACCTCAAGTCCTAAGGTAACAAAACAAATGAATCTTTTAATAGGTTTTCAGTTTTTTCATTTGTTTCCCATGAAAATGGATTAAAGTCCTTTGATACTTACACTCATCTCATTTGATATGCAGTTACTTCCTTTTTACAGGTCACTCTAATAATATATGTTATCAAACAAATACTTCTACAGTATCCCCTTAATTATTTTGACTGGCAATTTTAGAATGAATATATTGTTTGCATAAAACTGGTATGGTTTCATGAATGTTTAAGTCATAATATCTTGTTCTAACTGCTGCATTAATGCCTCTGCTCCAAATCCTCCTGTCTAGGCAAGTGATGTTGGGCAAAAACTCTGAAGCCTGTCTTGCCATGGCCATTACTCCCACCCCTTAAACTTGTCTACAGAGAGGGAGAATGGAAGGTTGTAAACAGAACGTTTCCTTTCACGCTTTGTAATACTAATATTTTGCCTATGTCCATACCATCCTTGACTCCAGTCTTGAGTAATTCCTCCTTCAGCAAGGCATTATCCCAGGAGCTCTTTTTCACTATGGCGGTGACATAGTGTACCACAGGGATACTCTCCAGGGTGGTTCCCCCAACAGCTCCCAGCATGTTCTTCAGCCCCCAGCAATCTGCAGGTCTCATGATCTCAGACAGCAACCAAGAGAGACTCTTATCCATGTCAGAAAGATAATCATCTGAGGCTTTCTATGTTAATTTGTTTCTCCACAGGAGAGTTATCAGGACTCATGAACTATGGTCCACGTTTGCAAAAGGCAAATCAATGAGGGGAACTTGAAATTATAAAACTTTATCAAGCTTTGTAAAAGTCTTCCTGAGGAGAACTTAGACCTCAAGTAGAAAGTGGCTATCAGCATACTATGATGCCTGAATAAGAAAGAGGGCATAGGAAATTTGGGCTTCAATTAGCTGATTGTGGTAGGCACCTGAAAAAATTTTTGAGATAAATTAAATATTTGTTCATCCAAGGATGGATTGATTTATTTTTCATGGACAGGTCAGTTTCTGGGACTCTGCAAATCCTTCAGAATATAATATCTGTACTTTTTCCCCCAGCAAATTGCCTTATAACCATATCATCAATTATTCTTAGATTCTAGAAATAATGTCTGTGTTGGGCTTTTTCCAAAATCTTTTGCAAGGTCAATGAAGTTAAATAGTAAATGTGCACATCAATAAAGTAAGTTGTTTGACTTTCTGCTCTGACATGACATTTCATTTATGGTTGCAGAGTGAAATTACCTAAAAAGGCTTGTAGCCAGGCAGGACTACCAGTGGAGGAATAAGAACACAAACCCACCCACAAAAACCTTTATCCCAAAACTTTTCTTGCCTACAGGAAGTGCAGAGACAAAGATGCCATAGAGCCTGAGAGAATAGCCAACCAAGAACGGGCTCAACTTGAGATCTATCCCAAGGGCAAGAATCAATCCCTGACACTGTTAATGACACTCTATTATGCTTGCAAATAGGAACCTAGATTAGCTGTCCTCTGAGAGACTCCACCCAGCATCTGATGGAAACAAATGCAGAGACCCACAGCCAAACATGAGATGGAGTTCAGGAAATCTTGTGGAAGAGCTGGGGAAGGGCTGAGGGTCAATGATGGGTAGAGGAAGGCAGGGAATAGGGAATTCAGAAGACTAACAAAGCCAATTAACCTGAATCTTTGGGACTCTCAGAAACGGAGCCACCAACCAAACAATGTATAAAAGCTGGACCTCAGACCCTTGTATATGCAGTTTGGTGTTCATGCAGGTCACATAACAACTGGAGTGGGGGATTAGCCTGAATATGCTGCCTGCCTCTGGATCCGGTCCCTCTACCTGGGCTGTCATAACTGGCCTCAACAGGAGAGGATGTACGTAGTCCTGCACTGACTTGAGGTGTCAGTGTGGGTTGATACCCAGAGGAGACCTCACCCTTCTCAGAGATAAAGGGGGAGGAGGGATGGGAAGGAGCAGTGTGAGGGAAACACAGGGAAGAGAGGGGGCTGTGACTGAGCTATAAAGTTGATAATTAAATAAAGAATTATGTTAAAACAGCAGCAACAAAAAAAGAGTTATACCATTGAGCCCCATCTCTAGTTTCTGTACTTACATTTTAGATTAGAAAACTTTGGAACCCTTTAAAAAATATTGCAAATATCTGCCAGGTTTTAAACATTAATGATAAAAGAGTAAAGATATAGAAGCAGTTTTCTTTATACACCACAAGTTTTATAAGTTTTAATTAATAGATTTTTAGTGTCTTCTGCTTACCTCTAGATGATGCTCGAGAAAAAGAACATCACATACTCCATAACGGCTATTGTCTAATTGTTTCTTAACAGAACATGACAGCACTTTGGATGTGAAGAGCTCATGTTTTTCAGGTTGCCAAATTTTTACATCTCTATCTATTTTTGCCATCAACTACCTACATTGTATCCTGACTTCCATAATTCTGTCTACCAAATACAACCAATTACACCAAAGAAATGTGCTGCACTTGAAATAATATAATTTAAAGCTGAATAGGTGTGTCATACCTCTATTCTAGAACTCAGGAGTTTGAGGCCAAGCATGGCTATGGTGCAAGATACTGTCTCAAAAAGCCAGGGAAGAAAGGCAATTGAATGTAATTGTATTAATTAGATGATTTAAGTTGATAAAATGTTGTTCCCCAACTCTCTCTTCATCAGCATGGTGTCTTCCTGTGTGACAAGTTTTGTTTCTTATACACTTAATCCCTTCATCTCTTTATTGAGCTGGTGCTTCAGCCTTGACACCTCAGTGGAAATAAATTTTCCAGAGTGGATAATCCTACTCTTGGAGACTAAGGACTCTTTTATTCATCAACTTGTCCAGATGTCTCCTACCACTTCACTCCCACTCAGCTCCATTTCCTGTCTGAGGAAACTGTCCATCTCCTACCGAATTGCTGTGGGCCAGAGAGTAGCCTGCCCTGAGTCATCCAGGCATTTCCAGCTCGGTTACCCGATTTAACCGTTTTGAAACTAATGAGTCACTCACTTTCCCTCTTCAGAGGCTCCATCAGAATCAGTGCTCTAACAGAGGTCCACTTTGTTTTTCCAAGCACAGTTTCAGAGCATTTGTGCCTAAGTAGGAGGAATTGTTTGCTTCCATATGGGTCAAAATGATCTTAGTCATAATGGGAGATATACTAGCATCACAAAGATGCACTGTCTACACATAGTGTGTGATGGACAAGGCGCTTACAGGAGACTGGTCCATATTTTATGATATCTCTAAAGCCATCCAGTTTATGTGAATCTTCATAATGTAGAAAATTCATAACACTTATATTTTAAATGCAAGGTACAATTTAAATTTAGTTACACATAGCTCTTCAAGTTTCCCTGAGTTACAGAAAACAGTAAAGACATATGAGAAACTAAATAGGAAGTACACTGAAGCAGCTTGTGTCTAACAGAATCTTTTGAGTCCTTTTTTTAATTCTTTACATTATTTTTGTTCAGGGACATTTAGCCATTTCCAAGCTACAGTGTCTAGTTAGGACAGGTAAGTAAACACTTTAGTATTCTATAAAGAGATATTGATACCCAGCCATAGGGCAAAGCTGTCTTATCAATCTTTATAAATTATGTGGACTCATTAATAGGAAAGAAAACAATAGAACCAGAGCGAGTTCACTTTGGGCTAAATATTTTAAATAAATGACCTCAATCCGGTTATGTGAAATGAAAATTAATTGCTCATAAACTAAGTTTTGTTGTATTTATTAAGCAAACATACATGTTTTTGAACATGCTTTACTAGTTTTCAGAAGGTATCTTTGATGTGTCTGTGTGATAATGAATTAAAATGTTTATGGTGAATATATAGGAATACGTTCTTAGACATTGATTAGGAAATGTACAAAGTTTTGCCTCTATCATTTTATTAAACACATCCATGCCTTTCTCCACAAATATGGATTTGATTATGGAATTATATCTTTGAAATTTTTCTCTGAAAACTATAAGCAAATGATAGATTCCTTTTAAACCAAATTTACCATCTGTGAATTTCCAGTCTTCCTCCATAATTAAGTAGGAGGATGATGTGTTCTTCATTGATCCTGGTTTGAGCACTAATACTGCCACATGGGACCATGGGGATCGACTTCCAGGTCTTACAGAAAATTCCTATTCTTTTTACTCAGAAAAAAAAGCAAAATCATAGTGACCCCAATACCCACAATCAGAGCTCCATTGTTACTTCCATTCTCTCCCCAACTCACTCATTCCAGCCACCCAGGTGTCCTCAGAACCCCTTTCAGTCACATGTGCTACAGTCTGAACACATTTGTGCCTCATTTTCTTTCCCTAAAACGATGTTCTCTAAGCTTTTCATGTCCCTTAAGTGTTTGCTTAAATATTATCAGTTACCCAAACTGGCCTTGAAAAACTGACCCCAAGTGGTCTTCCAGCCTTCACTTTGTAAAGCCAGTGGAGCTGTGGACTCCTCTTAAAATGCACAGATTACCATCCTTTAAATAAACAAAACCAATGTATGATATTTCAGTTTGTAACCCACTGAGAGCCCAGTTTCTTCCAATATAACATAATCTGATTTTGTCTGATCTTCATGGCATTTAATGCCTTCAATATAGTTTATTTACAGAATCAATTTACTGGCTGCTGTATACGTACTTATAGAAAACAAACAGCACAAAAGTAAAACTATTTGCTGTTCCCAAATTCCTATACCTACAATTACAGTTAGATTTTGTATGCAGTCAGTGTGTGCGTGTGTGGGTTGTTTTGTTGTTGTTGTGGTGGTGGTCATGGTGGTAAATAATGGCATGAGTAGAGCATAAGGATGGAGATGCTGTTGGTGACAATGACATTCTTTATCCTATATATTAAACAGGTTACAAATAGCAATAGAAACTTACCAAGTAGAAATCTAATTTTTTGTAAGATTATATAAAACAGAGTCTCTGGGAATAATACAAGCATGAGTAATTCATTACTATATATACGAATATTAAAACATCCTGGTTATTCTAAAGATAATTTATAACAATAATTGAATTCCAAAATTTTGTTTGTTTTAAATGCAAACAAAGAACTTCATGGTCTCAAATAGTATACTATTTGAAATCATATTTTGCAATGATGTAAAGTGAAATATTTACGGTACACCTACAGCTGCTAACTAGGCAGTAAGAAAACTTTCTGATATTTTTAACCCTACCTATTCAACATAGTACTGAAAGTCCTCGCCGGAGCAATTAGACAGAAAAAGGAAATCAAAGGGATACATATTGGAAAGGAAGAAGTAAAAACATTACTATTTGCAGATGACATGATAGTGTACTTAAGTCACCCCACAAACTCTACCAGAGAACTCCTACAACTGAAAAACAAGTTCAGCAAAGTGGCTGGATATAAAATTAACTCAAACAAATCAGTAGCCTTCCTATATTCAAAGGACAAACTTGTGGAGAAAGAAAACAGGGAAAGGATACCCTTCACAATAGTCACCAAAACTATGAAATACCTTGGTGTGACTCTAACTAAGCAAGTGAAGGAACTGTATGACAAGAACTTCAAACCTCTAAAGAAGGAAATCGAGGAAGATCTCAGAAAATGGAAAGATCTTCCATGCTCATGGATTGAAAGGATCAAGATTTTAAAAATGGCCATCTTATCAAAAGCAATCTACAGATTCAATGCAATAGCCATCAAAATTCCAACCCATTTCTCCATTGAGTTGGAAAGATCAATGTGCAATTTTATATGGAATAACAAAAGACCTAGAATAGCGAAATCCATCCTCAACAACAAGAAAACATCTTCGGGAATCACTATCCCTGACCTCAAACTATATTTCAAGGCAATTGTGCTGAAAACTGCATGGTACTGGTACAGAAATAGGCATGTGGATCAATGGAACAGAATAGAAGATCCAGAAATGAACCCTCATGTATATGGTCACCTGATTTTTGACAAAGGAGCTATAATCATTCAATGAAAAAAGGGCAGCCTATTCAACAAATAGTGATGATCCAACTGGCAATCGGCATGCAGAAGAATGAAAATAGACCCTTCCTTATCTCCTTGTACAAAGCACAAGTGTAACTTGATCAAAGATCTCTACATTAAACCAGGTACACTGAAACTATTAGATGAGAAAGCAGGGAAAACCTTAGAACTCTTAGGAACAGGAGAAAATTTCCTGAACAGAACACCAATGGCTCAAGCTCTAAGGTCAAAGATTGACAAATGGGACTTAATGAGATTTCAAAGTTTCTGTAAGGCTAAAGACACTGTCAAGAAAACAAAATGGCAGCCAACAGAGTGGGAAAAGTTCTTTACCAACCCCACATCAGATAGAGGCCTAATATCCAAGAACTCAAAAAGCTAAACACCAAAGAATTAAACAACCCTATTAAAAATGGGGTACAGACTTAAACAAAAAGTTCTCAATCGAGGAATATTTGGTGGCTGAGAAGTATCTAAGGAAGTGCTCAACATCCTTAGCCATCAGGTAAATGCAAATCAAAACAACCCTGCGATTCCACCTCACACCAGTCAGATTGGCCAAGATCCAAAATTCGGATGACAACAGATGCTGGCAAGGATGTGGAGAAAGAGGAACACTTCTCCACTGCTGGTGGGGTTGTAAACTGATACAACCACTCTGGAAATCAGTCTGACCGTTCCTCAGAAAAATGGACATAGTACTACCTGAAGACCCAGTTATTCCACTTCTGGGCATTTACCCCAGAGACGCTCCAGCATACAACAAAGATGCATGCACCACAATGTTTATTGCAGCTCTATTTATAATATCCAGAAGATGGAAAGAACCCAGATGTCCTTCAGTAGATGAATGGATACAAAAATTGTGGTACATTTACACAATGGAGTACTACTCAGCTTTCAGAAACAATGACTTAACGAAATTCTTAAGAAAATGGATGCATCTAGAGAATATCATCCTGAGTGAGATAACCCAGTCACCAAGAACAGGCATAATATGCAGTCACTGATAACGGGATACTAACCCCAGAAACCTCTGAACACCCCAGAAACAACTCATAGACTGTATGAAGTTAAAGAAAAAAAAAAGCATATATTTTAATTAAAATAGAACTGTATCACATCCCCCTTTCCTTTGTACAACCCCTCCCAGTTTCTCTCCTATCCCCTCAAATTAATACCCTCTCTTCCTATATTATTGTTACATATATACATATGTGTATGTATGTGTATCCACAAATACTTAATTACAACCCTAAAAATTTATTTGTACACTTCTATGCAAAAATGTACATTTATCTTTGTTTTTAAAATAAAGTTTTTCAATAAAATTAAAAATAAAACATGTATTGATTTAAAAAAAACAGTGCAAAATATAATCCAGCCAGCCTGTAGAGTGCAATTTTTTAGATTAAGGTAATAGATTAAGGTAAGAAAATAGGTTAAAAAAAGAATGCATACATATCCATAAATGAATAAATGTCCAAGTATAGAATTAATTGATTTCACGTTACAAAATAACTAAAATTGTATATTTTTATATTATATATATATACATATATATAATGTTCTATTAGTGCTAGTTTTTCACAATATAACCTGTACCTTAGGATTTTTTAAGTAATAAAGGTTTGTATGTCATCATTTTTTAATATTTAAAAATAGATGAAAACAGTCACATATCATGCAACAAACATAGCAGTGAAATATTCTGGAAACGAATTTGTTGTTTGTTGTTTAGTGTTCAAATTTGGTCCACGACTTTGTACCAGCTGTAAGAGTAATAGGCTTTTTTATTTCTTCTTTAATATGTAAGCAGCAATAACAACTATTTATACCTAGTTTTAATAATCCACTAAAGTTTCTCCCTAAACACTGATACTGAGCTGCCCTGACCTTTCCTCTACCGATGTGAAAACTGAGCTGGAGAAATTGACAACTTGCTTTAAACTACACAGCTAGAAATGTCATTAAATTAACCCTTAAATCTAGAGCTAACATACTTCATGTTCTATGTCCTTAGGCTGTGTCTATGACTTACTGTTCTTTTACTGAGACAGGTTTCTGCAGTAATCTACTCACATAGAGAAGAAAGGTTGATTTTGACACATTGTTTCATAGGTTTGGATTCATAACCTGCTGGCTTCCTCCCTTTGGGGGCAGAACAAGACTTGAAAGGCTGTGCAAACCACAGAGCTTCCAGAAGCAGAAATAGAATATCAGAGCAAGAAACCATGATTCCCAGATGAGCTATGCCTACCATAACTAAAGTTTCCTAAAGTTCTCCCTAAAGAACTCACATGTTAAGATTTTGACTTATTATAATGGAATCAAGCCTTTCATACATGGGTCTTTGGAGAACACTGAAAATCCAAAGTATAGAAATCTACAATATCCTGCATATTATAATTTAGATGAGTTAATTTCATGCTTTCAAATACCTAACCTATAAAGGAAATATATTCATTTTGTATAATCTATAGCATGACACTTGGGCATTAGCCAATCTACTTAATTTGGGAGATTCTCTTATCCTGGTTCTTGAAGTCAGTGAATCCCATTTTCTTACCTAAAATTCACAGATTAACTTTCACAAGTGTGATACTACATGTTTCACATGTGTTGCCAGGGCATGGGCTCTAAAACAGCTTTCTCTATGTACTTCATCTTAACTAGCACTTCTGATGCCCAATTGATTCCCCTGTTCTACTATTCCCCTAATGTTGAAAATTTTTGTACACAGTCTTATTTCTCTGCATTTTCATCTCTAATCTATTCTCCCGGACTAAATGCATCCATCCTCCTGTTCACTAACCAGGTCCTAGTTTCTCAACTCCTTCATATATCATAGGATAAACGCAAAAAAATAATTCTGGGTTACCATCTGAAATGAGAGAAAACATGCACCATTTGTCTTCAGAAGCATGTGAGGTCTTACTAATATAATATTTCCAGTTCCATCCAATTGCTTGCAAATTTCTCTTTTCTTTACAGATGAGCAATATTCTACTGTGTGTGTCTTCCACATCTTCATTATTATCAGGGGATGGGGATACAGGTTGGTTCCATTTCTTAGCCATTGTAAATATACCAGTAGTGAGTATGCATGCACAGGATCTCTGTAGCCTTATGAAGTACTTAGGGTAGATGCCTAGGAGTACAACATTCTAATCATGTGTGTATGTGACTTCAGGTTTCTATGGAAGGCAGAGGTGTGGGATACCCTGGAACTGCAGTTATAATAAGATGTCAACCACTTTAATATGATTCTCTGAAATAACAATATATGATCTTAACCACTCAGCCTTCTCTCCAGAAATTGATATAAAAAGTGAATTTCTATTATTAAAGACATCTCCAGGTTTAATTCCAAAATTGTTTACACAAATTTGCACTCCCTCAACAATGAAGAAGCCTGACCATTTTGTCATATCTGAACCAGACTTTGCTGACATTTGTACCCCTGGCACTTGACATTCTGACTGGGGTGACCTTGATGTTTAAAGTAGATTTTTGCATTTTCATGATAGTGAAAAGTTTCGAGCACTTTTTCAAGTGTTCATTAGAAATTCCTTTGGAGGAGCTTTTTGTTTAGATCCACAGTCCATTTTTAAATTAGGTTGTTTGTTTTCTTGATGTTTACTTTTGTGTCTATTTTAGAAACTGATCCTCTGTGAATCTGTACTTCGAAATATTTTCTCCCATTCTGTCATCTGCCTCTTCGCACAACTGGAAGCTCTATTTTTTTTTTTTTTTTTTTTTTTTTTTTTTGTGCTGCCATGGTCTTCTACAAAATGGTCTTGCATTTATTTGTAAGTTCAAATGTACTCCACATTTTACCTTTTAGCAGTTTTGGTATATTGTGCCTTACACTTAGGTACTTAGACCATTCATTGTTGAGTTTGTGCAGAGAAACAGAAAACCATATAGCTTCATTTTGTCATGTTGAAATTTATGCTTGCTGACATTGTTGTGCCCTTCTGTGAACATTTCTATCATTTTTGTAAAAATCATATAATAGAACTCTCATGGACTTACATTTTCAGTCCATTGATTTATCATATAAGAAAAATACTTTTTAAAGTCATCATCATTGTTTACTATTATTATTACTGTGGATTTAAAATATAGTTTGAAATTAAGTATTGTGAAATCTCAGAAATATATAATTCTATTTTGTGTGGCTTTGGATGTTTTTGATTGTTTATTCCTCCATATAAAAATTGAGATTTCTATATTTTATATGCTTGTGAAGATTGCCACTCATACTGTGATTTGTATTACATTTAATATATTAATTTTTTCTATATGTTGGAATAAAATCCATCCTATGATTAATTCTACTAGTTCATAAACATAGGATGTAGTTCCTTCTAAAAGTACATGTAGTTAGTATTTTTTCTTATTAATTTGTATAAATTTTATCAGTGCTTAAAGGTGTTCTTGTAATGTATGTAAATAATGACACCATTTGCAAATAGGCAAACCTTGAATACTTCTTTTCATATTGATGTTCATTTTATTCTCTTCTCTCATCTTATTAATCTAGCTAAGACTTCAAGCACTGTATTCAATAGAATGGGATAGAGTGGATAATCTGGCCTTGTTCCTGACCTTAGTGGAAACTCTGAGTCTTTCTTCATTTTAAAGTATGCTATGAAATTTAAGCCACAAGAAATGAACTATTTAGCATGAAACATTAAGAATATCAACTTTTAAAATGATCAATTGCTTAATAATATAGGATCACAAGTAAATCAAGTCTTGAAATATGAAGGAATGAGAGTCTCCAGCATGGGGGAAGAAAACAACAACTACAACAACAACGAATATTCTCAAGGCTGCAAACTGGACAAGCCCAGGGACTAAATGAGCATAAATAAAATGGTTTATCCATTCTATTATTTGTTTTGTAAATTTGTTATTTCACAAACGTATATTTTACAATAAGCTGTGTATACTATGTGTAGTAAATATAAAGATGAGAAGAGAAAAATGTATAAATAGTTAAGTGGAAGTTGTCAAGTTCAGGCTACAGAACATTCTAGTGTTTTTCTCTGCTGCACCCTCTTCCGGTTAACTCAGGCACATTCTAGCCATAAGCCCCCTCCACATTTCAGTTCATCATGAAAAATCCAAAAATAATGATTCTCCCACATGTTTAAAGTAGGAAATGGAAACAAGAACATTAATCCTGACTGATCTCCTTCTTATTGCAAGACTAAGAAGATGGAAAGAATGTTGTATTTAGTAAGTTCCTCTTACTATGTCCACAATAGATGCCGAAAGGTGTATGGTATATATAATATTAGTCAACAATTATAAAGGACAAGAGATAGAGCTGGAACAAGTGATTAAAGTACATGAAGGATGCATACACAAAGTCTTGGGTTTGATGTAAAGTAAGAAAAAAATTCTGAAGTTAGCTGAAAACCTATTTACCTTGTTTAAACTTTCCTGGTCCATGAGGGATCATGTCTCCAGTTTCAGTGTTCATTCTCCATGGCAACATCATGAGTTTCATCAACAATAACTTTTTCCAGTCTCTTTGTAACCAGCAGAATTCTACTACTATTTAGTTGAATCCATATAACTTGTGCTTTCAGTTGCCACCAAAGTCACACTACCAAGGATGCAATTTAATGTGTTGCCTCAGTTTCCTCAATTATATAGCACAATTCCTCTCACAATTTTAATTTGTCTTCCTAAACACTGAACATTTTGATAATATGACCAAAACCATATATACCTGCATCCTTCATAAAATACAGCCTAGACCTATGATATTTTTATATAGGCACACCTCTAGTTCCAAATTATTTTATATAGGCATGCCTCAAATTATTTGAAGAAAAATAATCTTTTAGAAAATCTAGTCATGGATAAACACAATTCAAAATTATTTTAATTTTAAGATTCATTCTGATTTCTTAGGATGTCCAAATATGTGGTAAAATCCCATCTTGCAAAAAGGCAATCCTGTCCTATTTTTTTTTAAATATGTGTATAACCTATATAATTCAAAGTTTTGTTTAAAAATATACCATTAGAAGTTCTTGTCTTATGACATTAGATAGGTTCTGCTTTCAGAACCACAAGTTCCCTGAGGAGCTATGAGGTCTAACCGTTTGCATTTAGTGCCCTGACAGGTCAGTGTTTAATTTGTGTACATTTCTCAGGGAACTTAACTGTAGTTCTCAGATCACCCTTACCTCTGATTAGAGTAACTGCTGTACTGTAGAGCACCATAAGGATCTGTTAGCCATAGACTATTATGCATGGTCCATGGCATAGGAAGTGTTTTGGTTTTAGATTAACAATTTATGACTTACGTTTAGTAAGGCTGGTGAATAAAGCAGAAGTCCACGTGTCTAGAACTAAACTGTTAGCAGTGATTGTTTTCATGTAATTGGGAACAAACAACAGACAGGTAAGGAAAAGTCCTGGATGTCCTCTCCGATGTATAGAGTTTATGTTGTCAGGCAAGCCCACTAACATCTGCCCTTTTATGAGGATGAAGGACAGTTAAAGGGAATTGAGGAATCTAGGGGTGCTTCTGAAAAATATATTGATTTGCTTCTAATGCAAAAATGGTCCCTGGTGATAAAAGTCATTTCTGTTCTGTTTATTTAATATGTTAAGTTTCTTCCAAGGGTCTGCCAGATCTGCAATGATTAAATAGCCTGCATCACATGTTCCTTTTGCCCAGGAACATCTCCGTTGTCATCACACACACACACACACACACACACACACACACACACACACACAGGTAGCCACTTCTAGATGGACAACTGAAAACTCGATTCTTACTCTGGAGTCAACCCACATTCACAGATTAGAGGACGTGATCTCCACCATTGCTGACAGAACATGAGAACCGATAATAAGAGGAAGACAAAAACAAACATTCAAAAATGGCCAAGACCTTCCTGAAAAGGACCCAGGGCCTTTTAATGATGAGAAAGTTTGGCAAACAGGTGGCCCTGTGTGACGCCAGTTTGTCAGAAGGTGCTAGCCTGAGAGTTGCCTTCAGCCAATTCTCTTCAACTTCCACTCTCTTCTCCCACACAGTAGGACAATAACCCATCATTCCTGACCCCAGACACCCATGAGATATATAGGTTAAAATACAGTGTTTGCCTTCTGGTTGCAATATAAATGTATTTATCTATTTCAATCTTCATAATTAAAATAAGTGAGTGTGAAGTCTGGGTTTCTGAGCACATAGAGGTGCTATTTTAAAGACGTTTTTCACAACTATATTTATGGTATAGCTTTCAAATATCCTCCATTAATGAAGAAATGCTTTTATGGTTGCTTTAGCAAAACAGACAAGTGGCATGGTAGTATTTATTATCAGACATGCTTTTCTTTGAAATATCACCATCACTGACAAAAGTATCCAAATCAATAAATAGAATGAAAATTATCTTAACAGGATTAAAGAAGAGTCAATTTCTCATCATTACAATTAAATGCTGCATCTGTGTAACATTCCCTTAAATAGTTTCAATTATTTAAGAAAATTTATTTAGATAAATGTGATAGATTGATCAATAGGATCCATTTAAAATTGAAACTAAAGGACCAGGTATATAGACCAGTGATAGTTCACTTCCCAGGCACATAAAAGGTCATCTGAGGTCAGGGAGGAATTTGAAAAGAACTAAAAGAAACGGCAGTAACAATCAGAGCACACCCTTATGACTCAGGAAGCAGAGGCAGAGGAATCACAAGTTTGAGACTAACCTGTGCTACAGCAGTGAAATCATCTTACAAATTCCATAATTAAAATTTTAAACTAGGCTGCCTGACTCACCTGTTCAGCCTTGTCTGTCCTCGGTGGGAGAGGATGAGGACAGTCCTTCAGTGACCTGATGTGTCAGGGTGGGTTGGTAGCCAGTAGGAGTCTCCCCATTCTCAGAGGAGGGTGGGGGAGAGTCTGCGTGAGGGGTAGGGACTGGGAGGAGAAACAAAGAAATGGGGAAAAATCAGAAGTTTGTGTATACGCTCCGCATGGCTCAAAGTACTGATTGGAGACTACTGTGATAGGCCTTCCATCCAGGAACTCTGGCCACTAGCAGCATCCTTTCACTTGTTGGGAAGTAGATGTTAGGCTGCTTAGGAAATAGTGGAAGTCAAATAATTGACACTGGGCATAGGCCAAATTATACTACAGGAGATGGCCTGTTATTACTGTAAGAATTGCATCATAAAGACACAATGTGGAAAAAGTCTGTGCACTGTGTTGCTAATGTGTGTCTATAGCACACATAATGGTCAGCCCCAATCACTTTAGTTCTAAGTCACAGATTTAAAAAAAAAAAAAAAAAGAAAGACTGTTTCTCAAAATGGGTAAATCATTTTCCTTTCAAAGGCTAGCAAAATATACAAACTTGCTAATGAAACCCATACATTCTCTCTACTCAATTCTGGACAGAACTGGAATTGAGCAAGGATGGAAACAATCTTCTGTTCATATTCTAAATGCAGATATGTACTGAGGGCAGACTGAGTTAAGTATCAGACTTTCTCAAAGCCACACCAGGAAAAAATAATACCATAAAGCTAGGATAATAAACATGTTAGCGAAATTATGGTCCGAATGTGGGATTTTCACAAACAATCAATTATCCCTCATCTGGCACCTCTAGTATGGTACCTTTAACTTTTAACATTTAAATCAGAGGTCCCACTTGGGTTGTCCTTTATAAAGATGCAGAATTAGTTCTGGCTACACACAGCACTTTGGCTTGTTTTTTAATCTATTTTTCCCCCTTGGTTGTTATAATGGTTGTAACAATGTTTCCAGAATTATTTCCTTAGGAGCAGAACTGTATAGGGCAACATTTGATTCTTCTATTATTATGTGCTTTAGCTTTTGCATTTTCTGGTTGCTGAATATGGGTTCCTCAATGTTTTAAAGGGCTCTGTAGTAGCAGCAGAGTCTAATTTTGGCTATGGACCTAAAACGAGGGACTCTAGATATTTGCTAAGAAATGGTCTGTTCACTTGATTCATTTTCTAGTTATTTAGTTTTGTTTTTGTAAATGTGTGTTTTTCTGCTTGAAAAAAGTGTACAAAGTGTAGAGATGCCCAGAAAATGGTAGCATATCCCCTGAACTGGACTATCAGGCAGTTATGAGCTGCTTGGGTGGGTCCTGAGCTGATCCTAGCTTCCCTGCAGAAACTTAACTGCGCTTAGCTGCTAAGCCATGTCTCCAAATTCTTCAGTGTTGCCTTGGCAATAACCTTTTGATATTATATCTTCAATTTCACACAATTTACTCAAAAATTTCTAAGTTTTAATTAATATATACTAGCACAGAGAAAAATATACTTAGGCATTATGTGAAGGAAGTCTAGCAGCAACTATAGAGTTGCCCAAACAATAATTTCAAAATAGAAAGATTTTTGGACTCTTTGCTTCCACAATAAGACAAAAACACAAATATTAGCAACGTCCACGAAAGATTCCTCTATGGCACTGCTTTGCTCTGAGTCAATAAAAGTTACACAGTTCTGTTCCCACATGTTTGTAGTAAACATCATTTATCATAATCTCACCAACTGACATCTTCCACAAAACAATTACAATGTGTCACTTCTATTCAATTTATTTGAAAGAAATTCATTCTTTAAGAAGGCAAAGGGGGTCTGCACCTAGAGCTGACCCTTTGCTGGAGCTCTCTAACACACAAACCACTAAGAGAAAGCTGAACTCCCAGAAATACTGACACATCTGAGAGCACAAGTGAGATCACCACTTCTGCTCACATTCCTGGCCCAAGAGGATGCCACAGGAAGCTCTCAGGACACAGCAAGGGAATAGCAGTCGGAGACAGACCTCTTCCTGTTTGTGCCTGCACCTGGAGCTGACCCCCCCACAGCTCTATTTACTCAGATCATGCTGGGAGAGAACTGGTCCCTCAGTAGTGCTGACACATAGCTTACAGGAAGGCCAAGCCACTGTCAGAATCAGCAATACCATCTAACACCAGAGATAAACAGATGCTGAGAGTTAAGTCTAAGAACCTAAGCAACAGAAACCAAGGCCACTTGGCACCATCAGTACCCAGTTCCCCCTTCACAGCAAGTCCTGGACACTACAATATATCAGAAAAGCAAGCTTCTGATTTAAAACCACAACTTGTGATGTTGTTAGAGAACTTTAAGAAAGTCTTAAACAACTCCTTAAAGAAATACAGGTCAACATAGGTAAGCAGGCATAAACCCTTAAAAAAGAATCACAAAAATCAACCAAACAGGTGAAGGAAGAGAACAAAACCATCCTGGATCTAAAATATAGAAATAGGAACAATAAAGACATCACAAAGGGAAACAACTCTGAAGATAGAAAACCTAGGAAAGAGATCAAGAGTCATACATGCAAGCATCACCAACAGAATACATGAGATGGAAGAGAGATTCTCAGGGGCAGAAGATACCATGGAAAACATTGACACAACAGTCAAAGAAAATTCAAAATGCAAAAAGCTCAAAACCCAAAACATCCAGGATATCCAGGACACAATAAGAAGATCAAACCCGAGGATAAAAGGTATAGAAGAGAGCAAAAATTCCCAATTTAAAGGGCCAGTAAATATCCTCAACAAAATTATAGAAGAAAACTTCTCTAACCTAATAAAAGAGATGCCCATAAACATACAGGAAGCTTACAGAACTTCAAATTAATTGGACTATAAAAATAATTCCTCTCATCACATAGTAGGCAAAATGCCAAATGCACACACACACAAAAGAAAGAATATTAAAAGCAGTAAGGAAAAAGGTCAAGTAACATATAAAGGCAGACCCATCAGAATCACACCAAGCTTCTCAACAGAGACTATAAAAGCTAAAAGATACTGGTCAGATGTCATATAGATCCTAAGAGAACACAATTGCCAGCCCAGGCAACTTTATTCAGCAAAACTCTCAATTATCATACATGGAAAAACATACTACTCAAATATAATTTGGTCAAGGGAGAAATAAAGAAATCAAAGACATTTTAGAATTTAATGAAACTGAAGGTATAACATACTAAAACTTATGAGATACAAAGTAAGCAGTGTTAAAAGGAAAACCCATAGCTCTGAGTGTCTCCAACCGAAAACTATATCCAGCCCAAATACTTCCAGCAAACCCAAAAAACATCACTGATGCCAGGAAGTGCATGCTAACACTAACCTGATATAGCTGTCTTCTAAGAGCCTATGCAAGATCATGACAACTACAAAGGTAGATGCTCACAACCAACCATTGTACTGAGAACATAGTTCCCCAATGGAGGAGTTAAAGAAGGTATTTAAGGAGTTGAGTAGGGTTTGTAACCCCATATGAACAACAATACCATTCAAGCAGAGCTCCCATCGACTAAAACACTATCCAAAGTGTATACATGGAGGGACCCATGGTTCCAGCTGTATATGTAGCAGAGGATGGCCTTGTTGGGAATCTGTGAGAGAAGAAGCCTTGGTCCTGTCAAGGCCCAATACCCCAGTGTAGGGCAATGTCTGGGCAGGGAGATGGGAGGTGGTGGGTAGGGGAGCACCCTCAAAGAAGCAGGGGGAGGGCAGATGAGATAGGGGGTTTCTGGAGGGAAAACCAGGAAAGGGAATAACATTTAAAATGTAAATAAAATATATCCAACTTTAAAAAAGGAAAAAAGGCAAATAGATTACATGATAAAATAATAGAGTACTATTTGTACTAACATATATATTCTAAAAATATTAACTTACACATTATTTCTTTTATTTTGTGTATGGTTTATGTGAGTGTGAGATTTGTGAGATGTATACATTTTTATTGGCATATGCTCATACTAATTTATCACAAAAAATTAACTGTGGACAACAAAATCTATTTTATTCAAGTCTGGTCAATGCAGTGGTCTTCTTTGATGTCAGCGTTTGCTGCCAGGAAGTTGGTCGCATGAAGATTGAACTCTTTGCAGACATGGTGTTTAACACAGCAGAGAACTTCAGGCAATTCTGCACAGGAGAGTTCAGAAAAGGTGGTGTTATGATAGGATACAAAGGAATCACTTTCCACAAGGTCATAAGGGGTTTCATGACTCAGGGTGGATATTTTGTTAATGGTGATAGTACTGGAGTTCCAATATTTACTGGTGTCCATTTGCAGATGAAAAATTTAAACTTAGACACTCGGCTCCAGGTCTGTTTCTCATGGCAAAGAGTGGTCCAGATACAAATGGCTGCCAGTTCTTTATCATGTGTCCTAAGTGTGATTGTCTTGATAGAAAGCATGTCGACTTTGGAAAACTCATTGATGGAATTCTAGTGATGAGGAAGATTGAGAATGTTCCCACAGGCCCCAACAATAAGCCCAAACTGCCAGTGGTCAGCGGTGAGCTCAACAACACAGACTGGATTTGGTCCAAAGAACTATATCTAAACAGGTTTACTTCCCCTGTAACCTAGTAACCTTTCCCAATACCTCTATTGGGTGGTGGACTGACCAGAAGTAATGTTGAAGTGTTTAAGAACCCTCATTAAAAGTAGGTTTTGAAAATCCAATGCCTATACAAGTGATCCTCAGCCTCTGCAGTGGCTGCAATGGCCCCTCACTGTTGGGTCCCTAAGTGTTAGGTCCAGCTCATGAAAGTTAGGGTTGAAGTACTAAATTGGAGCCCAAGTCTAGAGCTTACTGTATAATATGGCAGTCACTAGAACTACATGTGACTCTTGAGATTTAATTAAAGTTAAATAAAGGGGAAAACTTAGAAAGCTCAGCATATGTAAAAAAAAAAAAAAAAAAAAAAAAAAAAAAAAAAAAAAGAACTCTGATTACTTTTAAATATTGACCTTTAGCTTTGTTAAATTTATTGATGACCTTCAGTGGTCTGTATTTGTTTTGAAAAATGAATATTTTTCGTTTAGTAATGGTACTTTTTTCTATCCTAAACCTCCTGTCTTTCATTCCATTACTTTGTATTTTGGCATAGTATGATGGTTACAGAAGATTTCTTATTTCTTTTTCTTATTTCAAGACTCAAACTTTATCATTAAATGTGATCTTTCTTGAGAGTTTTCTTGTAAACACTCTGCATAAGATTAAAAATTTCCGTTAGGATTTTTAGATCATTGAGAGTTTTGTGACGAATAAGCATTAAACTCTTTTCCAAATCTATTGAAGTGATCAAATAAATTCTCTCACTTTCCTCTTTAGTAGGTGACTTGCATTCAAAAGGCTTAAAACACAGTCTCCCTTGTACATCTGAAACAAAGTCACACTTAATCATTATTTAAGCCATGTGATCTGGTGGTTTCCTGCTGAGATTTTCCACTTGATGTTTTCTATATTAGTATATACTCATTGCACATAGTGATGGATTCCAAGACATCTTCAGTTGTGTCATGGTTTTTGGCATTCTTTACTCTTTCAAGTAACTCCTAAGCTACTGTTGCCTGGAGTTCATTCCTTGCTCTAACCAGACTCGATTTTTACTTCCCTACAATTATTTCCATATATTATCTATGGCAATATTGTACATATTATATATAATCTATGAACACATATAAAAATGTATCTGTCTCTTGAATCAGATCATTTCAGTTATGGTCATTTTTCATTCCACTCATTCTCGGGAAAATGACACAATTTGTTGTTCCTTATAGATGAATGAGATTCCATTTATGTCTTGTCTACAATATGAACTTAGAAAGAATCCATGACTTAGCTTGTCTGAAAAATGCCACAACATCATGGTTGTGCAGATATTTCTATATTTTTCTGTGGTGGTAGTTTAAAAAGAATGGCTCCAATAGTCTCATATGTTTGACTTCTTAGTCCTCAGGGAGTGAAACTATGGAATAGACATGTGACCTTATTGGAGCAGGTGTAGCCCTATTGGAGGAAATGTGTCACACAGGGGTAAACTTTGAGGTTTCAGAGGTCCAAGGCAGGCTCAGTGGCTCTCTCTTCCTGCTGCTTTCAGATGCAGATGTAGAACTCTCAGCTACTGAGTCTGCCTGCATGTTTCTCCTGCTCCCTGCCATGGGGATAATGAACCAAACCTCTGACATTGTAAACAAGCTTCAATTAAATACTTTCTATTAAAAGAGTTGCCATGTTCACAGTGTCTCTATACAGTAACTGTTGTTATCTGTTTTTTTTTTTTAAATGATGCCTTGTCTGAAAAAATTTATAACTATCTTTGTCAGGAAGACTTCCAGGCAGTTTATTTTGTTGTCTATTTGCTTGACAATGTAATTCTGGGTTTGTACAATGAACTTCATAGCATTATAGCATTCCATGCTTTTCTGTCTTACAATAATTTAAGGGTAATTGGTATGAGTTTTTTTAAAGATATGCTACAAGTTAGTACTGGATTCAACAGGACTTTTTTTTTTTATTTTCTTTACTTACATTGCAAATATTATCACCTTTCCTGGTTTGCCCTTTGAAATCTCAATATCCCTTCACCTCCCTCTCCTCACCCCAGCCTCTATGAGAAGCAGCTACCCAGCCACCCAATCCTTCTCATCTCTCCACCCTGGCATTCGCCTACACTGTGGCACTGAGCCTTGAAAGGGCCAAGGACCTCTCCTCTCCTTGAAGCTTGATGAGGCCATTCTCTGCTGCATATCAGCAGGACTTTTGTAATTGGGAAGTTTGGTTTTGCATTATTGTTTCTATCTCATGATTCATTAGAAACTCATTGAAGTAGTATCAGCATCTCATAGTTTAAACTGAATAATTCTTATCTATCTGGGAATATGTGTCTTTTTATTGACTTGTAGCTTCCCACTTACTGGAAAGATTTTGAAGAACAGCACTTGTCATGGAAGGGCTATGCAGAGAGGAATATTTTTCTATACAGTGTCCTTGCTGAGGACTCATTGTGGGTCGTTTCAAATGGATTTCCATTGCTCCAGAACAATACCCACAGGAAGTGGGGGTTTCCAAGCATGTGTATAGTATATGAACTCTAGGTTCCTGCACTGGTTGGTGTGCAATTCTGTTCAGTAATGAAAACCATATTCATTTTGTTTCCTAAGTATCTTTAGTTTATTTCCTGAGGTTTCACTCTTCACTCTACCAATATGTTTCTCTTTTTTTTTTCGTTTGCTTGCTATGACATATGTCTGCCACCTCCTAATTTTTCAGTCTAAATATTTGGTTTTGAAAACAACAGGGCCTATTTGTGAGGTACTCTTTCTCTAGTCAAGGGTTGTCACCTCCTGCTACTGCAGTCTGTTCATAGAATGAAGTGCACCCTATGTGAAGCTGAACCCTCTAGAGTAGCTCTGTGTCTCTGTTTGTCTCTGTCTCTGTCTCTGTCCCCCACCCTCTCTCTCTCTCTCTCTCCTTCCCTTCCTCCCTCCCTGTCCCTCCCAACCACCCTCCCTCCCTCCCTCCCTCCCTCCCTCCCTTCCTCTCTCCCTCCCTCCCTCCCTCCCTCTCTCTCTCTCTCTCTCTCTCTCTCTCTCTCTCTCTCTCTCCACCTCTCCCTCTCCTTCTCCCTCTCCCTCTCTCTCTTCCTCTCCCTCTCCCTCTCCCTCTCCCTCTCCCCCCTCCATTGCCTTCCTATGTCATCCATATCAGTAATAGAGAATGCCTATTTCTTGTCCTTATTTATCCTCAGTTTAAGCTCAGAGACTCCAGTATTATTCTCCATCTTCTTCCCTATAGAATCTGCTGATTGTGTTGACAGATACTGAACTAGTCATGTATTTTTTTTTTCTCTCGTTGCATTTTATACATTAAAAAATTATTTTCTGAAAATACTCAAACTGGTAAAAATCATTTTCATTTTTACTCTGTGTCTGTATTCATGTGGCTAACCTTGCAATGATGTTTCCTTTCTCATTTTTAAAATTTTTTATAAAAATTCTTCTTAAATTTTATTTTTAAAAAATGTTCAGTCCTAACATTTGCTTAAGAAACTTAGAACCCATGAAGGCAACACATTTTTTTGGTCAGAATCTCTATATGATTTGTTCTATTGATTTCATAATGAACTAGTTTTTACTAATAAAGATTATTTGTACTAGTTATGATCAATAGGCTTCATCATTACAGAACCTGAATATAAACCTTAGGAAACATACACTACACTGTCCCTAGTATAACCTTTTCTTTAAAAATATGTAGAAACAATTCCAGGTCACATCTTGTCTTATTTGTACTCTATGCTCATTGTAACTAGTAAGATCTTAATGCACACTATCAAATCTTTAAAAAAAAAAAACAAGTACTGACAAAAATGTATTCATATACTTTTATGCAAAAATACTTAAAATGTGTACTTCTATGTTTGTTTTTAAAATAAAGTTGTTCAATTTAAAAAAAACATGTAGAAACTTAAATCACATGCTGATTTTAAGTCTTGTTTGGAATGATCCAGAGGCATAATCACAAAAATATAAAATAGATGTTACCCATTCTGGGCTACAATACTCTTAGGTAAGATTTCTTAGGTAACTTAAGAGGATACAGGTTAATTTACATGTGAGTGGGTAGAGTCCAGGTAAGAAAATGGTATTTCTCAGATTTTACGTAAGAACTCTCCAAGATGAGAGGTCACACTGGTCCTACCAAGTAAAAGACATTCCCTCTAAAAAGTCGTTTTTGCCAGCTAACCTAATTAGAGATGATAAGTGTGTATGGTGTGGGAAATGTGTAGATAGAAAATTCCCATTAGTTTCCTTTGCCCAAACCTTCAACATACCTACTCCAATTTGATAATGGCTAATGAAATAGATTAGGTATCTAAAAACTAATCATCTTAAATCTATACTGTATCTTAACATCAATACGATGTGAGCTAAAAGATAAAGCTGAAAGATAATAGGTAAACTTCAAGACCCATAGCCTTGTATTTGTTGTTGTTGTTATTGTTGTTGTTGTATTTTTTTGTTATGTTTTGTTTTGTTTTAGATTCTGTGTCCTTACATGTTTTCCTTTAAGTTTGGGTATTTTTAAAAGAAATTACAAAGAAGAATTATGTGGTAATTTAAAAGTCTGAGTCATAGTCATGCTTGCAGAATGACCTGGTTGTTCAGTGATATCCTACCCAAATTAGCTTCTTGCCGTTTGCTGAACTCCAGATGCTGTATAGAAATTTGCATTGGAACCAATTCTCAAGTAGAACTAGGCCCAGTAAAGTTTAAAAGATGTTTTCAAACTAGATAACTTGTAGAGCACTATACCATGATATAATCATATATTACATGTTCTTTTTTTAATTAAATAAGCTCCAATAAACTACATCACATTTTCAAAAGTAAATGTTTTGACTATTACTACATACACCTCCGGAAAGTAAAGCCCTGGGTGTAAAGATGGGTCTTTTACATTGTCAATGCTTTAAAACTTTCCTACTAAAATATATGTTTTCATCAGAATGACACCAAATATTTTGACATATAATCAGCATGTAGAACGGTTTGTTTAATCTGTAAGAGTAGCAAGAGACTCACGGATGAGGACCCCAGTATCTTCTCATCTCTTTGAAGTTTTCAGGTTTCTCACAAAGAGACAGACATGGAGTTATTGCCACCATGACCTTACAGTTAAAACAGGACTGGTAATTAAGGCCATCACAAGGGTTTTCTCTCTAGTCCTCTTCTTAAAACCTTCCTCCATGCCTTCCTCTTCTGCTTAGTCTATCTGGTGGGCATCTTCTCTTCAGGTCACAAGATACCCTCATAGGTTCTCAAAAATATATAATGACATTATTTTAAAGAGCAACATAATATACATTTAAATGTTCTTCCCTTATTAATGCATGTAAGAAATTCTACCTGAAGCCATTTTTAAACTTCCAATGACAAATGTTTCCTCTAGATGACATAAAAAAAAAAGATTGTATTTTAAGATGTGATCAAACCACCTCTGCTCTTCTTAAATGAAAATTGTCATACATGCATGAGAGCATAAAATTGAAGCCCCATGCCCCACACCCAAAAAAAAAATGTCATGCAAAGAAATCCAAACTTACTTTTAAGCTGGCTTCTATCTACATAAGATTGTGTCTGTGAATATATTTACAGAAAAGCAAAGCCAGCACTCAGGTTTCCTATGGGAGACATGGAATGTTTGCTACATGTGCTTCTGCTTTTCTCTCCTTCTCATTAAGTGAAATCATTCTAGACTAATTGTTTTGAAATTTTGTTATAAAGCTATAGCTTTTGAAAATGACTATTTCTTTTTTTAATTGAACTTTATTTTTAAAAATAGAGATTAATGTACAGATTTTAAAAGCATTTTTGCATATAAGTATATGAATACAGTTTTGTCAGTACTTGATTTTTTTTAAAGGTTTGATAGTGTGCCTTAAAATCTTACTAGTTACAATAAACATAAAGTACATGTAAAATAAGATGTAACCTGGAAATAGTTAAAGTTTTCTTGCTGTGTAAAGATTAAGCATAATGATTTTTTTTTTCTTTTTGGCCTTTGTTTTTCTTGAACGTCACAAAGTCTGTAAATTGTTTCTGGGATGTTCAGAGCTTTCTGGGGTTAGTATCCAATTATCAGTGACTGCATATTATGTCTGTTCTTTTGTGATTAGGTTACCTCACTCAGGATAATATTCTATAGATGCATCCATTTTCTTAAGAATTTCATAAAGTCATTTTTTCTGATAGTAGTACTCCATTGTGTAAATGTATCACAATTTTTGTATCCATTCATCTACTGAAGGACATCTGGTTCTTTCCAGCTTCTGGCTATTATAAATAGAGCTGCTATGAACATTGTGGTGCATGTGTCTTTGTTGTATATTGAAGCGTCTCTGGGGCATATGCCGAGAAGTGGAATAACTGGGTCTTCAGGTAGTACTATGTCCAATTTTCTGAGGAACCGCCAGACTGATCTACAGAGTGAACATCTTAAATTCTTACTCCTGTTACTGCATTTCCAACCCTCAATGTGATCTGTCCATTGTACTATCAAAGTAACCATGTCTAGATGGGTAGTTTATTATAACCAACTGGTTCCAAATCATTCTCCTTGAATTAGTCTATTTGTTTTTCCCCACTCAATATTGTATGCTCCATATTTTTCCCACAATTGAATGAAACACTTTCAGATTCTTTCTCTGTGGTGTACCCACCCCCAGGGTTTTGAGTAGTCAGATTTGGAAGCACTAGATATTTTGCAGTTTGAACACAAGCTGTTCTAATCCAAATTTTAAAAGAAATTTACTGTGACAGTAAAAACTGTCTATCATTCCTAGATACAGGAATAATGGGGAATGATTTTCTTTCCTCTGTAAAAGTGTTAGTGTTGACTGATTTACAAACCTGTGGTCTGCATGTTCCTTCTCTATTACCCCAAGAATAGTAACACCATAGAGATTGAAAAGACATGGTATCTGATAGGTCAGTATTGCTAAACTATTACCTCGGTTAGCATAGTCTAACCTTGAACTCACTATGTAACTAAAGTAGCCCCTGGTAATCCTGCCTTCGTCCCCCAACCTCTGGCATTACAGGAGTAATAATGGACCTGCACAGATCCACGGTGTCTTCCATTTATAGTAATAAACCAAGTACTACTGATAAAATAGTAATAGCATAAAGTAGAAATAGAGGTGAAATAATGTGACAAATACAATGTACATGTATTTTTTAGATGAAAAATATTCTTAGCTTATAAATGTATTGAATCATTCAATACATTATAAATGTATTGAAACATTCATTCAAATATTTAAATATGTACATCTCAAAAGTTTTCTAGAAACGCATAGGATTAAATATAGAAAATGCACAATGCTCATAATTGTTCAGTGCATAAAGAAACTATGAATAGTTTGGAAGCACATATTGATATGGTAATTTGATAACTACATTTTACTTTAGAAGCTGAGACTTCTTTTTCATTAATACCCATTACTTATATGCAGGTAAAAATCAGAAATTTTCATATGTGCTTTTCAATAATAGAATAGATGCTAATAAAATAGAAATCCTTCAATTAAATCATGATGTATTTATAATCTACTATTTTTTACATACATGTTTTCAAAGAATGGCAAAAAATGTTTCTGAATTATGATAGAAAATTATGTGCTAATAGATTCCAAACCCACTGAAACAGTCACAAATACAAAATTAATGAAAAAATTTAAGATCCAAGTTTGATGTATTTACATTTGGATAATCAGCTAAGTAGTTGTTACTTTTAATTTCCTTAATAGTTTTAGAAAGGTTGGGTTTTTGTGTAAGACAGTGTTATGTTACCTTTATAATAGAATGCACACAAAATCAACAAATGTATACAAAAACGGGAAGGAAGAGATCTAGTACAAATCAATTCTATACAACACTCTCAGGTAATAATTATCACATTTTGAAGGCTTTTCAATGGACTAGTTTGGGCTCACATTCCAGAAAACCAGGTAAACACAGACATGCACATACAAAACTATTACCTGATTGGCAGTTTGAATAAACTGGAAGCAAACCAGATACTCCAAGGAAACACAATTGTCCCAGGTAATTGGAACTTAACATTTCTTCTGTCGGATTTTACAAGATTTTGCTGAGTTATGTTGTCAAACAAAACGGACAGGGGCTCTTGAAAGAATAGGTGGATTTCAATTAAGCCTTTCTTTAGTTTTGAATATTTGATAGGTAGAGAGGAAGTTGGACAGACACACTGCAGACAGAGATAACAATAAGAATGGACCTGAGACGTGATGAATTAGCTCAGCGTGTTTCAGGTCATTTAAAATGCAAGAATTGGATGTGTATGGGAAACCTACTGGTAATATATGGTTCAAATGTCACTGAAGCTCTTTGGGGAGACAGATAAAGTTTCAGATAAAAAAAGGATGAGGGACAAAGAGGAATGTGTACTTTGTTGTGAAAAGAAAAAAAATGTGTCAGTATTTTAAGTAGACACTGATCATGGAATGAAAGACACACAATCCACTTTGTATACATCTTTAAAAATAAAATGGGACAGCATAATGACCTCTGATCCCTCACTTTTAACTGGTGCCAAAATTTTCCAATGCATTTTAAATCTCTACGATTTTTTTCTACTGGGCACTTTTTTTTTCCATTTTAAAGGTAAGGACATAGAGCAGGTAAGATATTCAACAGTATGTTAGGTTTAATATTAAGATAAAAACTCCCAATGCCTACATGTTTTCTCTATCTGTATCCTGGAGTCTGGAGTCTGGAGTCTGGATTGCACACATGTGGATGTTAAAATCATCTCCTTTGTCATTGTTACTGCTCCGTGTCCCAAACTTCTTCCTTAGTAAATGGGTGTGGTAAGATACCTCAGTATTGAAGTGTAAGTTAGTGTTATTTTGGACACACTAAAAGGGTGCACAGTACTCCTTAGCCAGAAATCATTTTCCCATTGCTGTTTCTTCTCACCTCAAACCAAGTGTAAATGCAAATAAAGGGAAGTGGAACAATTGCAGACATTTACCCAAAGCAAATGTGTAGACTTTCATCATTCCCCAAAACAGCACGAGTTTCCACAAACCTAGAAATTAATACATCAAAATTCAAGTGCTCAGACTTAAATCTTTAATATTTCTGGAACCTTCTTCCATATTATAAGTCTCAAATGAATAGTAACATGTATGGCTAATAATTACTCTGGTATTGCAGGAAGATGTTGTAGTGTATTTACACAGTGTGTAAGACTGTAACCATAGAAACAGAAATGGCATGCAGCCATATTGGAACTGTCCCTAGTTGCCAAGGGTCAGGACACATGATCAGTCACCATCAGGGAAAGCATGCTCTCACAGCACAGCAGCAATTGTGAACTTGATTGAATAATAACTATAGCTTAGATTGATCATTTTATTACTTAAAAATAAACTTTAAAACATGGGATAGCAGTTTGGCATATCATCATATAGTTATGTAAATCACTCACAGATATAAGACAGGGCAAGTTGTCCTGCATATGTTCAGTCCTGAATCTGCCTCAACCAACAGCGAAGAGAAAATATTCAAGCCAAAACATGTCCTTGAACTAATCATGTAACTGATGTGGAGTAACAGATACTTTACTAGCACTACCATTGTATATTTCATTAAAAAGACAGGATTTAAAGTACTGTGTCTAAGATTACAAGAATATGTATATCTATTAATAAGAGACTTGACTAATTCAGGATATATTTTATGTTTCAGGGTGGTTCTGGCGCAAATTCCTCATGGACTCTTATAGACACCTGTGTACACAAAGAAGTTTGAGTTAACATAAGGAGATTTCTCATTTTGATATTGACAAACATATATAAGAGAGAATCACCCGGTAAACTCAGTGAATGTACATTTAATCTCAATGCATTTCCTTTGTAATTTCTAGTGACTGTGTATATATTTTCAATAAACTTACATCGGAGACCCTTAGAAAAGCACCTATATCACATAAACAAGACTTTGTTTTCTCTAAAAAAAGAAATATCTTTGGAAATTTCCAAATGTTGAAGAATTCACAGAGATAATTGTAACATCCATTTTTGTAACATAGGTGAACATTCATGTTTAGCAATATATTAAATGCATTCAATATGTATACAATGATATATTAAATATGTTTAACGTATTCATTGGATAATGTATTCAAATTATTAGCAAAGGTATCTTGGTTGTGTATCTGAAATTAATTTCGAAGAGATACCTAAGCACACACTTTTTTAAGTAAGAGAATGATTTAGTCATAAAAAGTAAAATATCAGGACTACAACACATTAGTTGAAAAAGTAAAATCTCAATTTTAAAATATTAGAAAGCAGTAGTTTGTCTTAACATTTGTGTTTGAAATAATTCATTTTTTAAAATTTTTCACCAGAGATTGTCTCTAGGTTACTTGTATACAATAGCAAACTTGTGCATGCTGCAGCATGTTTTCTTATGGTAAACACACATGCACACACACAAATATTCACACACACACACACACATACATACACACACATACACACACACACACACACACACACACACATTGAAGTATGTTTATATAATCAAGAAGATAACATTGACAACACTCAAAGAAGCAAGTCAGGACTGAATAATTACGCATGGCCCACTTGTGTGTGTTACCATTTTAGTAATGAATAAATACAGCTTGGCCTGTAGCCTTCTTCTGTGATGATTAAAGAAATAGGAAGACTAGGAAGGGTGGAAAGAAACCGCCTATGGTGAGAAAATAGTTCAATGAGTTGTTACTTAAGATTTTTTAGAATATATTTTCATTTAAGATGCTTTTATTATATGCAAAGGGAAAGTTATACTGTTGTTCCAGAGTGAAATTCCCAGTGATTTCAATGCAAGCAAAACCAAGAAATGGTGATTTTAGAAAGATAATTTGTCAAAACCACATCATACCATTCTCTTTTCAGATGGTCTTGCTATTTAAATTGAGGTGTCTGTGGAGAAGATATATTTGACAACAAATCGAACTCAAAAACCCTCTTGTAAGTGTTAACCTTATTAATTGCTGTAACATCCAAGTGTCTGCATTCACTGGCATAGAAAGTTCCGGTTATTTATCGCCATTTATTGTGGCAGACCTTTGTTCTTTGTGTTACTCGGCTCTGTTATTCTCAGGAGCCAGGAACTTTGACAGCTGCTGCCAGTTCTATGAAGTTTGTTTAAAACAATGGGGAAAATTGCCTAGCAACCTCACATCCAGTTTCTGGTACCCTCTTGGAGATCATAGTCCACATACCCAGCTCATCTCCATAAGCTCACAGGGGAAATCATGGTGTGTGTGTGTCTGTGGGTGGACACAGTGTAACCAAAATTCCCAACTGGGTCTCTTAAAATCTTGCCCAGTGTTCACAATATATGTGACTATTTGATATATGAGGCATGGGTGGTTACAAGAGCTTAACTAATCGCATGGAAATGTATGCAAATCAATTACCACCTTCTCTTCAACGTGTCCTGTTTAAGGCTCACTTTCTGTGAAGACATTAGTATACAGCTGAAAATAGGGTTTTAATAGTTAAATAATTTATTTACTTGAGTAAAATAATAGTGAGAAGTCTTCATCCTGTGCCTAATATGGGATGCTCCACTGCCATTGCCTATTTTGTTATAATTCTCAACATCCTGATAACCTTTGGTAATGCAGGTTTATCTTGAGTCCGTTTGAGAATGTGGCAGAAGAATGGAATCAATATTGTTTAAAAGTTGCAAACAGCCAGAGATTGGACTGCTATTATCGTTTTTCTATTTATCGGGTAATAAAAAAAAAATGCTTTAGGGCATTATAAGACTTTGTGAAAATGCCATACTAGTAAGTTACAGGATTAAGCTCTAACACTGAAACTTCATATGTTTGTTTGTTTACTTTATATTGGTGTTGTATCTTCATATCTTTATGTAAAATAGAAACAGTAAAAAAATAATAATCTACAGTCTCTTTCTTATTCCACAAATGCCCTTGCTCTTCTATTAACTGCTCTGCATTAACAATTGAGAAGAAGGAAGCAGTTTTGAATACTTGCCAGCGTAGACTGCCATGCTGGACAAGTGCCAATGTTTGTGAAGCTGAGAGAATGGAGTGGTCAACTGATCATAAAGAACAAGAGACAGCGGGAAGAACCCTGACACACAATACAAAGGACAGGCGTCCCAGTCTTCATTAACGCTATAATTTCAACTCGCTAGAAAATAATGAGAAGAGATTTCACTTCAGATTTTAAGAGTGATAGAAATACATAGTTTGTGTACAAAAGCAGCCTGGTGCCTCATTCCACAAAAAGATTATGGAGTGCACAGTGTCTATTCATTTTCAGGCTGTCTGCTCTCCACATCCACAATGGACAGAGTCAAATTGCAATTACTATCCAGACTATACGATGTGGAAATTCAGACATTCTCCAAAAGAACAAAGACACTACTGCAAAGAAAATGTGGAATTCAGAGGCTTGAATTTTCCCTAATGATGTTCTGAAAAATCACTGCCATTATGGATGTGTACATTAATCATATTACATAAAGCTAACTTCTGAATTGTAAAGCACGTTAAGGACCATTAGATGATAGTGTAATTCCTCAATCATCTGCTGTTCATTCATAAAATGGAAATACAGAAAATGTTAATTTAAGTGGGGGAAGCATGTTTATCTTTTCTCTTTCTTCTTGTTAATTCTTCCTGTTTATATTGAAAATCCGAATAAGTAGATAGTGCCTTATCTTGATAGGGGCTTCCTCAGAATTAATTAAATTAAATTAATAGTTCTGCTTACTATTGAATTTCTTGGTTTTCTATGGAGACTCCTATGACATCGTGGCAAGATCACAGTCTGAATACTGTAGAATTTGAAAAGACACTTGGCCAACATGGGATTGCTGTATATTCCCTTTAGGATCTCCTGGGACATCCAACAACTTGTCCAAATTCCTTGTTATCCCAAGATGTGTCAGCACTAGTATCATCAAGGAAACATTGAGGAAACAGGATTTGGAGAGGAGAGTGGCAAAGGGGGACCTAATGTGAAGGGGACAGGGAACAGTGGAGAAGCATCCTCCAGACACCATACACACAGAAGGAGCTTACATGAGCTTTATTGTATCGAACTGCATTGTACCAATATATGCTCATTGTGGTCTTCATGGAAACATCAATGTGCTAAGAGTTGTAAAAGAGCATGAGGCATAAACAGAAGGAACATAAAAGTAAAAAGGACATGCAGATTCCACATAGTGGTCCAAGTCTCACTGTGGAATCCTGTTTATACTACAAGGATTTGTTCATCATCTCTAAACTTCTCTAGCTTGGCCTACCTTCTGGTTGTATACTCATTTTATCTACTTCTAAATGTTGGTCTTATTTTCATAATGCAGTCTATCCTTAAATCTGATCTCTATTTTTTACCCAAGTTCCATTACCATGGTAGTTATGAATGGCCTTGGGATGGATAAATATCTACTGCTCCAATCTCCCTACTAGATTCTGTTTGCATTTTTTTGCCCAAATATAGGAGAGTTCATGTCCTTTTGATCTTGTGTCTGTTCCATATCTGATTTTGGATTTATCATTCTGACTCTGGCACCCTGCCTTCCTATATATTTTTTTCTTTTTTTTGCTTCTGGAAAGTGCTTTGTTTGTCCCATACCCTTGGAAGCAACTTTCTTTAAATTTGTTTTGGTCATCAGAATTACTACAGGATTGGTCTGTTTATAATCTGACCTATCATATTAGTGAGTTGTCTCCCACACCTACATTATCTAATCAGAGATATCGGGAGAAACAAAGGGGATAGTGCTTGAGATGAAACTGACTTGTAAACAACATGGTAAAACATTCTTTGCTTTGCTTAGTTTCTGTATGTTTCCTTATTCCTATGATCCCCTTTATCTAAGGCCAATGCTAACAACTTGGCTCACACTCATTAAGAGGCTACTTTCTTTACAGATTTCATACAAAGAATGGGATTTAACATGTCCTTTGGAGCTGGGTAGACAAGGTTTGAAGAAACTTAGCAAAGGAACGCTGACTTGGCTTGTTTTTAAAGCTTTAGTTTTTACTATTACTAACACTATACTAAAAACTGAATAATAATAATAATAATAATAATAATAATAATAATAATAATAATGCCTATAAAATACTTATATCAGCACCAGCTACCCAGGATTAATCATTGTGCCGAAGTCACTTACCTCTGCCCTTTTTTTTTATTCTATATGTACCAGAGAAAATATTTAAGTCAAATTGCAGCAAAGAAGAGTGAAAATATTACCTTCATTTTTTTCAAAGACATAAGTCTAGACCATGACATCATGTCTCTTATGTCTCTTTCCTGCTTACATTAATTTTTATGCCATTAGCTAACAGTACAAATGCCAATGGAAGAAATAGAATCTAAGATGCAAAGGAATAAGTATCCTGGGGTTCACAAGTCATGAGAATAATCATGTCAATTTTAAAGCTGCCACTGATATTTAATTAAAGGAAACCTGCACTTCACTGATTTATAGACTCTAAGTTTTAGAGAACCATGAATAAATTATCAGAAGAGAAAATGTGATCAATTAGGAAAGAAAGCCAATTTCTGAAGACATCACTAATAGATCTGAAACGCCAACACAAGTCAGCAGTGTTGCTTTTCCCAGTTCTTTGGCAAATTGTGTTCTGAGACAGCTTGATAACCCTCACAGAACGTGTTTGCAACTAGAAGAGAAATCATTGTTTGTGCATTGATGCTAAGGTGACACATGATTGGACAGTAGAGAGGTAGGCAGGAAAAAAGGCTAGGAAAATGGAAGAGGAGGGGAGGAGGAGATTCGGGGGAGGAACAGAGATGGAGGCAGATATTTATGGTTCTCTCGGTGCATCTCTTCATAAATAAGGTTGTAATGAATGTTTTATAAGGCATGAAATCGTACAAGATCATTTGACTTATAAAGGTTGGCAAATTATATGATACCTATTGGATCAGAGCAGTTTGGTGTGTTCTTTGACATGAATACTTGATTGAGTTCAGAGGGTGTGGTAGTGGGATGCGTATAACCTGCCACAGAGTTGGGATGTGTGTGTCTAAGGCTTTGCTACGACACGTCAAGGGGAAGTGAGTGAAAACAACACCCTGTGACTGGCGTGTCCACTGGGACAGAGGCAGCAGGGGCGGTAGGGTGGCCAGAGTTCCAGACTAAAAGAGAGACAGTTGAGAGAGGGCAAGTGTGGGGACCAAAAGTGTGTGTCCGGCTGGCTCCACACGAGAGCAGGATCCGCGGTTAAGCCATTTCTTTTAATATTACTGCAACAACTGTGTATTGAAGTGTTTTTTCCTTCTCTACCTGTGCCCTGTGAAAGATCTAGTGAACATGTGTCAACTATAACCATGGCCAGCTTCATGAAGAGTACACTATGTCACTCACTGTCTCAATTGCATTTGTCAAACTGGGGAACACGTCTTCTTCTAATGTTCTAAACTACAAAGAACTTACATTTTCACAGTTTCTGGATGCTGGAAGTTCAAAACTAAGCATGAGTTGCTTTGTTCTGGGGTTAAAGACCTATGCTATGCTGCAAATACAGCTGTTTTCTGTATTTATGCATGAGAGACAGTAAAAGAAAGCTAGCTCTATATAGTTTGACTTATGAAGATGAAGATGCTGATTATATTTCTTTAATGCTTGACCATTGTGGTGTCATTGGTCACTGAAACAGAATCTTTGGGCCATAAAAGACATCATATAAATATTTAATATGCTTGATTCAGCCCTTGAATTCTCCTTAGATTTTTTAATGACATTATTTTTGTGTTGTACATATTTGTTTGAATCATGCTTTAAGGGTAGCTGTATAACAATATAGTTATATATATAATGATATGACACCATAACAATTTTACTAATAAGAAAATTAATAAGCTGTACACTGACATTATTATTAATAACTTATTCTAAATAGTATAGGGAAAAGATGATACTCAAAGTATATGCAAGGATAATACAAGAAATTTTAAGTTAACCAAACAAATTCAGCATCAGGAGGTAGTTTGTTAAAATTTCAGAATACTGGTAGATAGCAATCCAAGAAGCATTGAAATTAGTAAATGTTAAAGTGCTTTTTAATTAACACAGACATTTTTTTTCTGTATAATCTAGTTTTGCTTACAGAATGTGCCTCAAAATGAAAAAAAGTTCAAGTGTAACAATATTTTCTACACTGTTGAAGAAACAAATTCAACCCAACTAGATCATTAGAGTAAATATTCAAGTCCAGGCTGTCTAACTAGAAACAGAATCATCTTTACTTCCTGTGATTTACTAACAACATTAAAAATGTAATCAGTAGGAAAATGAGCTACATAAATGGCCAACAAGGTAAGAAAACCTAATTTAACTAATTAGTAAGTAATCAAACTGTAAGGATTAGATAGTCAATGAATCTTCTGGATCTCCTAATTTCCATTTCTATTGTCCTTCATTCTGTGAAATTCATTTCCTCAAAAACCAAATCCAAAACAAAAAAACAATAAAAACAAACATCCACAGACTCTTTTATTTGCCTTTAGTCTTAAATTGCTTGTGTGTTAGTTCAAATCAATTATTTCCCCGTAAGGAATGCTGTGTGTCTGAAGTTGCTGCTGTGTCCCCAGGAATTGTTTCATAAATGGCATTCTGTGGTGCTCCTACCTCTTTCTTATCTGCTTGACACTCACCACTGAGCCCAGGGCTATGGCTCTGAGCCAACACTGCTCGCAACTCTGAACAGAAGCCTCTTTGTTTCTGTTTAAATAATTACATTACACTTCTCATGCATGCACACTGGAATGAAGTTTAACGGAAAGATGGAGTGACTTCAGATGCGATCTGAAAATGATACCACTGGCAGTGACCTTTCAGAATATTATTTTAAACTAAGCACACAATTCTTTAAGATATGGAATTAAACCAAAGAGGAATATACCTGTGTGGTTAGGAAGAAGACACACAAAGGGAATATAGATATATTCTGATTTGTAATATCTGATTATATATACAAATTCTGATTTGTAATATCTGACTATATATATTTGTAATATCTGAGGATTATGTTTCTTTTGATTAGATTTTACCTTTACAATGTGAATTCCTTGAAAAAAGCAATATTTACCTTAGATCCGATAAAATCTTTTCCTATATTAATCCTTCCCCCACTATTGTAAGGCATACATTTTTTTATAATTACTAATAAATACAATGATTTTCTTTTCTTTGCTGAAAAGAACCGCTGTCTATGCTTTTGCTCAGAGATCTGGGAACAATAGCTTATTTACAGAAGTATAGAAGATATCTGGATATATCTAGATGCAGTGGCAAGAGACTTGTAACCATGGCACTGTAGGAAATATGCTTAGACTGCTTCTCTAAACGACCGAACATGAGACAACAAATTAAACTGTGCTACAATGCCTTCCTAGTACAGGAAGCTTCCTTGTGAATGTAAATGCTTCATATCAAAATGTTAAAGATAAATCAAGCCCCAAAATTATAATTTTTGGTCATCCCAAATTATAGAATTAAATTTTTTTTCACATACTATGGTAAGAAACAAAGGAAGAAGACTTATAGATGCTTTATATTTATATAATTCAAAAATCCTTATATAATTTTACAAACAGATTGATCATCTCTTTTTAAGTATATTTCCAACTTACATTTTCTTTTAAGTAAAACTTATAAAAGCCACAGACTACAAACTATGAACAAAAGCAAATTTAAAGAGTGATTTGCTTTCTGAATAGTAGAGAGGAGTACATGGATGAATATAGAGGGACAGAAAGATTCCTTTTTGCTGGCAGTTTGGGTACACTTAGAAAATGCTGAAGAGCAGGATTGTAATAAAGGGGTGGTGGCATGAGTTTGCCTTTTGCTCTGTGGGACTGAGAAAGTTGGATCCTGGATGCCACAGATGAGTTATCAGACTTTAGAAGTCAAACTTCCTATGATTGGTGGCGCCAAGGAAGATGGAACACTGGGAAACTCAGGGAGCCTAGTGAACAAGCTCTGTGTTGTGCAAAGGGTCTAAAGATTTTATATTGAAATATTGGCACAGAGGTAAGAGAATGGAAGTTATCAAACAGAGAACAGTGATTTCAAAGCAATGCTAGGACAAAGGTTGAAATAAATAAGAAGGAATACAAATTATTTCTTGAAATTTTCAAAAAGCAAACCCAGTCATGGAAAATTAGCATATTTCTTTGGATCCTATCAAACAGACTCTCCAAAATTAAAGAATAAAGGTATCAATAGAGCAACCAGAACTATGGCTAATTAAATAAATGCATTCTATGAAAGACACTTGATTATATCATATCATATATGTAACATTATCTCTACTTAAATAATGTATTCATCATTACATTTTAAACTAAGGCTGGTATTGCATCTCAGCAGGGGAATGCTTGTCTAGCATGTACCAGGCTTCACTCACACTCACCTGAGGAATATTAAGGAATAGTTCAGTAAGTTTCTTTTCCTTTGTGACACTGAAAATTGAACCCAGAGAATCACTTATGGGAGCAAACTATCAACTTTGACACCCTAAATATTTTCCTAATGTCGACAATATCAAAGAATTTTCTTTCCCATGAGACCAGAATTATATTTAAAAGGAAAATGGATGCCTCTAGAGAATATCATCCTGAGTGAGGTAACCTAGTCACAAAAGAACAGACATAATATGCAATCACTGATAATTGGATGCTAACCCCAGAAATCTCTGAATACCCCAGAAACAACTCACAGGCCATATGAAGCTCAAAAAAAAAAAAAAAAAAAAAAAAGGCCAAAAAGTGAAAGCCTCAGTCCTTCTTAGAAAAAAAATAAGTGTATATAGCACCCTCTCAGAGTGGGGTACACCTGGACCTTAAATCATTAATAACCCGAGAGCTAGGAATTCAAAAATCATTATAGTTAATCTATACACACCAAGCAAACTCTGACAGTTTCCATGGTACATTCTGTTCTACATGAACTTTGTGCTTATGTTAACTAGCAAGATTTCACTGCACAGTATGAAACCTTTAAAAGAATCAAGTACTGATAAAAATATATTCATATAGTTTTATGCCAAAATGCTTTAAATAATCTGTACATGTATCTCTTTCTTTTTAAGTAAAATTGTAAAAATAAATAAATAAATAAATAAATAAATAAATAAAATAAAATAAAATAAAAAAGACATCTATGGAAAGTGAGTCTGGTCAGAGGTGAGTGAGAAGAATTAGCCAGAGATTTGTCATGAAGATCTACCAAAGCTGGGTTTCCCCTGATTTGCTCTGTGGTCTGTACAGTGGTCACTAAGCAAGAGTCCCTCATTGTTTCCTATAGGCTTGTTTTCTATCCTATTACAACATCAAATCTTTATATCAACATACTTTTAAAGGTACATTAACAGTTCTGGAGAGATAGCTTAGTAGTTAAGGACACATTCTTCTCTTGTAAAGGAATTAGCTTCAGTTTCCCACAACCAATATGGTAGCCCAAACCACTTATAAGTCTAGTGACAAGGGAACCTATTCCTTAGTCTGGCCTTCAGGGCCTCTTACAATTATGTGGAACACATAGTTGCCTAGGCTCACACAAGTTCACATAAATAAACCTATTTTTTTAAAAAAGAATGTTAATGTAGTATTCAAATTCTAAGACGTATTTTCTGTATGCACATCTCATGAGGATCTCTGTGTGCATTTTTTTTTTGTGAAAATTTTAACAAGCATAAAAAGTGTTCTTATAATCAATAGTGTTCCCAAAATAAATTGCCTCTAGGTCCTGACTCTGAGCATACAGCATCCTGAGACCATAGAGATAGACTAAGAGAGAAACTATTGGAAGGAAAAGAAACCGTATGCAAGAGTATGCCCAAGTAAACATCCAATAAGTCTTCCAAATGCAGAAGCCAAACTGTTTGGATTATTTTTCTCCACTTGGTATTGATCGAATCAACATCCAGTTGACAATTTAGCATAAACAGTATAAAGCTAAAGTCACCCACTGGTTTGGCTCCATGGGACGTCATTATTTTATTCTGGTTCTGGTCCCAGTCCTTGGTTTATAATATCCATCACACCATAAAAGCTGTTTCCCGTGGAAAATTTAGTCCACCAAAACATTAGGGGCAAGCCCCTCCTCATCCCACAGAGCATTCCACTGAATTTAATAGATTCCAACCCTGTAAATTCCTTCAGACCCCTTCTAGACCTTCACTGAGGGTTTGACCACAAGTCATTTGAACTGTAAATTGTGTGGTGGATCTCATGTCATCTGCCAGACCTAATTTAGAGTATCACCACTTACGTCCTAAGAGCTACAAACCAACACTCTTCATTTGTTTCAAAACCCCTGGCATGATTGTGGTATCTTGTTTTTAGCCGCATTGTCAATCACGTGACTTCCTCTGGCCAATGGAATGTGAGTAAAAGTCTACTGCGGTTCAGATGTAAGACCGAAGATCCTAGCATTTTACTCACAGTCTTCTCACCTCCCTCTGGCTCCATGAATATCAGTGAATTGTTGTCATGAACATGACACTTGGACCAAACAATATACAGAAAGAACATTAAGTTTATTTATTTATTTTTAAATCCCTGGAATTTGCAATAAGAAATGCAGAAGTTGACAATCCTGGATGATGTCAACGATGCTCAGATAGGAAATCTACTTTTTTATCAATTGAGAATCTGACATATTGAAGAACATACGATTATGTAAACAGGACTTTTAAGAATGTCTATTGGGTCCTTCTTTAACCAAGATTTCCTCAGTTACTTTCTGTATTAAAAACATCAAGGCCGACACACAGAGACAGTCATGAGTTATGTCTATATAGGTCCACTTCTTCTCTTCTCAGATGATAACCATCATCCGATTCAATCCAGATAATGATAAATGCTATTTATACCTTAGTGTATCACAGAGCGTGTTACATTATCCTTATTGAGATACTTGTTGACTGTGAATGAGCATCCTTGCACTTACTGCTTTGGGTTTAAATTTATTCATCCATGTTGGATGTCAGAGAAACATTTTCATCAAGGTACAATACACATAAATATTTTACTTTTGCTTAGGTTGTTAATTACTGAAGCCATATTTTGGATATTAGGGGCATCTTGAGTCCACCATGTTAAGTTGTGAAATGGCTCCCAAGATGGACAATAAAGTTTTTCACTAGCAGCTCAGCACCATTTGATTTTGGGAACTGTAACAAACTCAGGTCAAAAATTAAATTCTCTTCCCAGTTGATTTGGGGAAAAATGTGAATTTCTGGCTTAAAGCAGAGAATTTCAAGAGTGGCTAATAAAACTAGAATTTCTAGACATAAATTCTTCTAAGATCTTTTGAGATCATATGCTGTGGTATTTATCAAAAGTTCTGGTAACTTAAAAGTAGCATAAAGATTAAGTTTCTCCACCAATATACAAGATCTTGACATGTCAAGACTGGGTGCTTTGATAATATTCATTTGGTTTTGCCAAATCAAAGAGTTCCAGAATTATGTTTTGAAGTGTTTCTGAAACCAAAAGAAAACCTCACTGCTTTTTACAAGGTCATTCCTTGTAATGCCTCCAAACTGGATATTGTTCTCAAGTTCGATGGGTAATAAACAAATCAGAAATGGTTTGGACTAAGATCACGAACTTACTCTCACAAATAAATTTTGGTTTTCTTCTGAATCCCATCGTAACATTTTCCTATGAGCAGTGTCTCTTAGAGCTACACCAATTTAAAACAAAAATTCAACAAATAAAAATAATAATGACAGAGAAACCAAGCAACTCAGTTTTCTGAACTTTTCCTGCCCACAGGACCCTTGCATTGAAGGAGCACGTGTACAGCTTCCTCAGGAAATATGTGACTGCTTATAGTGTCAGCCATTAATCACCTATACCTGTGCAACATAATAACAGTTAATAATCCAAACATTGTGTATTTATTTCAAAAGAACTGCTACCCACATATTAAAAAAAAAAAGTTTCCGTTTAATCCTCAAGCAATTACAGTCACTTAAAAATGGATTGTGTGTACCAGTTGGTTAACCCACAACTTAATCTTTAAAATCTGGCTTGACAATAACAACCTTATGTCAACGTGATTTTATAACATCCTTTGACATATACTGTGGTAAGAAATGAAAACGTCAGCATCACAGAACTCTACCCTCATTGGGTAGAATATACTAAAATCCTGTGTTGTAACTAGATCTTGAGTTAGTCTGACAGTGCCCTGGAGATGCCAGAAGTTTCTGCCTCAGCTGCAGCTGTAGGCAATACTAAGGGATATTCATGAATCTCATGGATCTCAACGTTTCTATGTGAACACCTTGGAAACAATAGATTTTCTGCTTTTCCCTTTTTTAAAGTTATCAGCTCACTCTAAATTAAGTGAGAATTGATATCCATAGAATAGAATGTTAACAAAAACACTTGTTCTGGCAACTTGTGTTCTTATTTTATTTTATATTTTTAATTTATTTTAAAAAACAAAGATAAATGTACAAATTTTCAGCATTTTTACATAAAAGTATACAAATACATTTTTAAGGTAATTAAGTATTTGTGGGTACATATACATATACATATGTATATATGTAACAATAATATGGGAAAAGAGGCTATTAATTTGAGGGGATAGGAGAGAAACTAATAAAAAAAAGGAATATATTTTAATTAAAAGAGAACTGTAGCACCTTGTGTCCTTATTTGTTCTCTCCCACAATGATTTATCTTTACAGGGGTACTCACACATTTAGAAGAGCAAAGTCATCAGAATCAACTTTCACTAAAAGCACAAGAGAATTTCTTTGTGAAAGGCTACTAATGAAATACTTGCTAGAAGTGCTTTACTGTTACAAACCTAAAGCATACATATGACTTACATAATATCGGTGCTATACACTCCTTGCAGAACTCCAAGATCATTTCTGAACAGAATGGAAAGAAACAGAGATGGTAGATGATCAGGAAATTGATGTTTTCCAGATAAAATGGAACAGATGCATATGTGGACTCACAGTGAATGTAACTGCACACAAAACACCTGCTTATTCTTAAACCAGACAAAATCCCAGTGTTTTGGAGAAAAGATGGTGGCTATAAAGTATCACCATTAGCTGAGGAATCATTGGCATTTGGGATTTGTTGGGGAAGGGAAAATCTGTTTGGGTCAGTGGCATGACACCTGTTGGACTTCTTAGTAGATACTCCTTCCATTCCAAGAGGATCTACCTTCCTGACCTTTTCTCTCCCTGTTTAAGTCCATTTGAAATTATTACATAACAAATTATCTGAGACTTAACATCTGTTTACATAGAGGTTTATACAATTCACAATTCTGGTACCAAAAAATTCAAAATGCTATGGTGCTGGCATTCTAACAAGGATGCCCTGGGGAGATCATAGCCAATAACTGTAGCAGATATCAAGCATGGGGATGACTTTCCTCTTACCAATCTGATTTTGTGAGACCTAACCTATCTGGGACACCAACATTAATTCATTCATGAAATGAAACTTGAGAACTATTTTTCTCACCAGGCTTCACTTCTTAAAGGTTCTCTTATTCTACCAGCACACTTTGAGCTCAGAGTGAGGGCAAGTTTTCATTTTCTAAATCTCCAGAAGGAAAAAGTACATCTGTCATCCAAAACCATGGAGACTCTCTTCTAATGTTCACTTTGAGAATGAGGAGGCAAACATCTGAATTTAAAAGGAACATAGACATTTTGGGATGTAATACCTTTCAAAAAGAAAGTGCTTAATAAATAAGGATAGATGGAGAGTGGAAATTTAGAACTACCCAAAGTTCTTCTGGTGGAGTCTACAGCTTGGATGATAGTTGGCATGGCCACAGGGATAGGGATGTTGTGAGAATGCATTTGTGGGAGGAGCCAGAATGCTCCTCTGGTTCTTAGCAGCTGGTGCAATTTAAAGATGATGAAGTTTTCCTCTCTGAACTTCCTTCCACGTACTTGGTTCTGACTTCATTTATTAAGAGGAGAACATTTTTAATGTTTCTGGAGGGTTTTCTCATGCTGCTTGTTCATAGTTAAACTATAAGTATTGACAATTCAATAAGTTTAGCTCACTTTGTATTGTCACATTTAGACCTCCTGGTAATCTCACAGCGGTTCACATTCTTAGATTGTTAAAAATGCACTTACAGATATCTTAGGTGGCAGCCCGTTAGCTTCTCTGTAAAATGCCTTTTGCTGGCCTACTTATTACACTGATCTTTCCAGTAACCTCTGAAAAGTTTTTCCATGTATGCTCCCAATGTTCATCTGCTGACATCCCTTTTAGTAGTGACCTGTTTTGATTCAGAAAACACTTTCTTACATGTAGTCATATACCAGCTGGAGAGGCAGGCAATCCAAACCAAACTACAGTTCTTTATACTAAATAATCTCTGTCTCTTGGGGTTTTTTTTCATGATTTTCAACAATCAGAAGTAAACCAGCCAGGACCAAAAAACCTTGACTGGATACATCTTTGATTATAGTATATGCTTTATTATATACAACCTCTATCTTTCGTATTTAATGAGTAGATAATATAATACTGATAAACTTTTGACATTATATAATAAATTCATCTTTCCTTCAGTTTAGAATAGCATTGTGTTTTCTTTCCTTTTTCTCTCCATTCCTATCATCTTCGTTTATCCTTCTTTTTTTATATATGTATTTCTTTAGAGTGAAATTTATGTCCATGCCTGTCTGTCAAGAATTCTATCACTAAGCCAGAATGTGTACACTGGCACCTTGTTCACTGTCCGTCTTTTATCCCTCATCTGAATAGCACTCTAATCACAAGAGCTTCTTTGACATAAACACATTCTAAACAGAATCTGCTGACCAGTTCAGCAAACGTACTTTCTTTTCTAAGTTTGTACCAGGGAAACAAACCTTCTGTTGGTGGATCTATTGAGATTTCCATTGAGGAAATGCCATGTAAGTTCTAAAAGTACAAAACAAATGTAACAGAAAGATTGTACATTTAAAATATCTATGCTACATATCAAGGGCTTTGTCATCACTATTTCATAAGTTGAAATCCTCCCCAGTCAGGTATAACTATCAGGAGACTAGGGCCATGGGGAAAATGATTATAAGCTCTTGAGATTAGTGTCCTAACAAAAGAGGCTTGAGTGAATGCCAACCATACCACCCATCATGTAAGGGACAGCTTGGAAGGAGGCAGGACCTGGGTCCTCATGAGTCACTGAATCTGCTGCTGTCTTTGTTTCAGACACCCCAGCCTCCAAAAAGTAAGAGTAATATGTCTTAGTTATCTGTTGTTTAGTATACTTCATTTGGTTTGATAAGAACAAATACAGTTAGATAACTGCCTCATATGTCAACATATACTATTTTGACTGTACCTGTTAGTTAATGCTGCAATATATCAAAGTACCTGGGAATGGGTGCCCATTTTAAAATAATGAGTAATAATATTCAATATGATATTTTATTGAAGTTAAGTTTTCCTTTACTGTCTAAGCAACCCTATAGCCTTGACCTTTTAGGTAACTGAGCTCCTGAGCTTGCAGCAAAAGTCTAGAAATAGTTTTGGTTTTTAAAAGTAGTTACTAGACATGCTTCTCTTTATTTGCCTCACCATTTTCCAAAAGAGAAATAAAACAATTGTAATAAAGAAGTAAAAATAAAATGTCCAAGCATTATTAGAAATTCTCAGGAACAAAGATATTGATGATAACTGCCCATTCTTTTCCTTGCTGGCTCTCATCTGAATTGACTTTCATAATATACATGAGTAATGTATAGATACCAATATCTTAGAAATTAAAGGCCAGGCTCAATAAAAGAGAAGGCAGATGAGGACATAATATGAGTACACATGCATAAAGAGTATAGGAAAAACCACATGTAAATCTAAAAATATTTTTAAAACTATAACTGGAAGTGCTTTTTACACATAGGCAGTCACTAGTATCCATCAGACTTCCAAATGACAATTTACCAAAAAGTGATATATGGTAAAAGTGTGATCAATAATTTTAAAAAAATATGTAAATAAGAAACAATTAAATAAGAAAATTTGTCAAATCACAAACTTAAGTAAGAAGTTCTATTTTCTCTATTAAAGTTGCATGATTTTTTTATCATAAAGGTTAAAATTTAATTTTTATAGAGAAACTAATATTATCTGAAGTCTGGAATAAAATATGATATGTTATAAGGTTTCAGAAAAGTCCCTGTGTCTTATCCTGGTATTCTTACTCTTATGGGTCTACATTAATATTCCAAGATGTAAAATGATTATGCTAGATAAATTTAAGCAGACTGTCCAATAAAACATCTATTCATGAGTAGGAAAATTTATCCATGGTGACAAATCTTTGATTTATAAGAATTAAAAACTCAAACTTAATCTTATGGTAATAGTTACTCTTGAATCTCATGTTCTGTTTGTGAGTTTTGCTTTGTTTATTTTCATTCATCATCTTCCTTCAGGCTTTGAAACACAAACTCTGATGAAATAATAACATTTTTGTCACTAAATAGTCAGGGAAGATATTTTGGGAAATTAAGATAAATAAGAATACTCTCATTTCACTCTAAGACACCATGAGCCGGTGTTAGGACATGATAAATGAAACTCAAACCCTACAAATAATATGATGACAAAAATAGTTACAAATGCTAATTCTATTGTCTTCTTACCATCACCGTCGAGTTGAACGCCATGTTTAGAAGTAACGGCCATATAGATGTTTCTTATATTTGCATGTCAAAATCAAGAGTTGTTTTTGGACCATCCACCAATGATTGCCCGTCGATGAAGAAATGGTACTGTGTAAATGCATTTGTTCCTCCTCCTCCTCCTTCAGCTCAAAACTGTGCCTGGCAATGTGATACAAGGGTAAACAAGTGAGCCAGTTGGTAAGAAATAAACATTAACCAAAAACCTTCTGCTTTATTCTCTGTAGATGGCTCACAAATGAACCAAATTGCTTTGTCTTTGAGATCCATAAACCCAATGCATTTACTTAAAAAAAATTATTGAAAGAAAATAAACATGTAACCCAACAAAAAGTTTAAGAAACATAAACAATAGCAAAGGACAAAATCATACTTGGCAGTATTGTATGTACTTCTAACATACTGAGTTGTACCTCCTTCAACCAGATTTTGCAATGACTCCTGCAATAAAGGATATGCCTTAACCTTATTATGTCTGTCAAAGGTTTTGCTAAGGAACACTAAACTATAACATCAGAAAGATTCGTATCACATATGGCAAAAAGACTTGTTCCTACTTAAGGAAATTTCAGCATGCTAATTGTTTAGAGAAAGACAAATGAGCCCTTCCCAAAGTGTGTGGCAAAAGTCCAAGGGTCTATTTATGATGTGATGATTCTCTTCCTGGGGCCTATGGCTTGTAATCTCTTTGGAAATGCCAGCAGAACTAAGGGTAGAAGTATTTGGTGTTGACTAACGTGCTTTCAAAGCCCAATGAAACTATTTAATTAAAGACAAACTATCTAGCATCTGTGCAAATTATTTTTTGTTGCTGTGATAAAAATACCTTGACCAACAGTAAATCATGAAATATTTTATTTTGCCTAACATTTCAGAGGGAACATGTAGTATGGTAGCAGGACAGGTAGCCAGCCGGCTCATCATTTCTTTATCCACACACAGGAAACAGAGGAACAGAGCTGGAGGTGAGCTAAGGTAAAAAGTTTGCCAAAGTAATATACTTTCTCCATCATGGCTGTGCCTCCTAAAAGTTCTGTAAAGTCCTTAGACCAGCTGGGGCCCCAGTGTTCACATACAGCAACCTACAAGGGTAGGGACATTTGTCATTCCGATCATCTTAGCATCTCTTTTGCTAAGGGATATTTTCTTTCTGGTAGAACACATTTTATAGTTTTAAGCATAGTCTAGTTATAAAGAGTCTTACATTGGGTTTAATTAACTCCTGCCCCAAAAGAACAAAAAGGAGCTATCTAAAACAATCACACTGAATTTAATTTAGAATCCAAGTGCCAGAATATTGCCTGTTAGAAATTTCATATGTATAATTAATAATCTACTCATTGACAATACATTATTTCATCCAGTGTGAAGCACACTCCTGGGTAATCAGGACAGTTTTGTTTTAAATGCCTTGTTTGTTGTGTTTCTTCACTTGCATTTTTAAGTATTAATCATCTGAGTTGATAAAATAAACATGGAACACAGAAGAGGGCAACTTATTTGGGGAAGTGACTTCAAAAGTAGGAAAGTAGGTCACTCGGCACGCTGCCTCTGCTTACATTTCATAGCCCTGCTTTAATTAGAACTGTTAGACCATCTCAGGTTCTACACATGCCTTCAATTGCACAGTTCATTTATGTTTCTTTGAGCAAACTCATTATCACCTTCTTTAATTTTCCTTTAAATTTATTGATTTAATCATACGATTCCAATCACAGATACACATGTTCAAGGCAGCCAGCTTCATAGAGGTTTTAGAAGGCAGGGAGTTATTCTACATAGTTTATTCTTTCTAAGATGAGTCAAAGTGTGTGTGCTTGTTTAACTCTGACCGATTACTAAAAGAAAAAATCTCAATCATTGTCTCTCTGTCTCTGTCTCTCTCTCTCTATCTATCTCTCTCTCACCCCCCTTTCTCTCTCTCTACCCAATTTTTTCTTAAAATGTAGTTTTATGTGTTCCAGACCACCCTTGAACTCTCCATATATCCATTTTGGACTTCTTTCTGATCCTCTGGCCTCCTCTGAAAAGGAAGAGGTGTGAGGTAGCATTCACAGAGCATCATGCAGATTCACAGAGATCATTCAGAGCCTAGCACATGTCTTCATACATGTTAGATACAATCCACCAACTAAGACATCTCTGCTACACCAGACAGTGATTTTTAAAATTAACTATTGCAAATGACCCAGTGCTGATGGATGGAATGATTGTGTGACTGTAAAAAATTAATTTTTATTGGCATCCCAAACCCTGCCCTCTTCCAATCCTCACAGAGTCTATCTTCTATTCCTCCTCCTCTCTTCCCTCTGAGAGTGTGCCTCCCCCAGCAACTCTCCCATTCTATCCCATAGTATCTGCAGTATTAAGTGCATCCTCTCCCACTGAGACCACACAGAGCAGCCCTGTTCAGGAATGTGACAGCCCCTTTCCAGTTAGTAGGGGAACTACATGAAGACTGAGCTACTCATCTGACACATAAGTGCCAGGGGTTTTGATCTTTGGTTGGTGGCACAACCTTGGAGAACTTCCAGGGGTCCAGGTTAGTTGACTCCTTTGGTCTTCCAGTGAAGTTCTTATCCCCATCAGAATCTGCAATCCTTCCCCCAGTGCTAAACCTTGACTTCTGTCTAGTATTTGGCTGTGGGTGTCTGCATCTCTCTCAGTCAGCTGCTGGGAAGAGCCTCTCAGAAGACAGTTTTACTAGGCTCCTAGCAGCAAGCATAACACAATATCATTAATAGTGTAAGGGATCAGTGTTTGCCCATGAGATGGGTCTCAAGTTGGGAGGGGTACTGGTTGGCCATTCCTTCCTTCTCTGACGCATCTTTGTCCTTGTATTGTTTGTAGACAGAACAAATTTGGATCAAAAGGTTTTATGGTGAGATTCTTATGGTTCCACTAGGAGTCATGCCTGGCTATAGGAGGTGACCTCCTCAGATTCCATGTCTCCATTGTTAGGCATCTCAGCTAAGGTTATAAGGCTCCTGGGAGCCTCTTCCATCCCAGGTCGCTCGAGCTTCCTAGAGATTAACCCACCCACACACCACAGCAGCTGCAGATTCCCATTCATTCTCCTGGACCTCTGGCCCTCTCCTCTGTCTCCCAGCTCCTGATCCTGCCCTACCTTTTCCCTTCCTCTCCCTTCTTCCACACAGGTCCCTTCTCCCATCTGCCTCCTATGACTATCTTATTTCTCCTTCAAAGTGAAATTCAAGCATCTTCACTCAGTCCTTTCTCCTTGTATCGTGAGTGTCCTGTACTTTATGTCTAATAGGTACTAATCACTGGGTACAAGGCCATGCATATCTTTGAGGTTCGGGTTCTCTCAGGATGTGATTTTCTAGTCCCGACAATTTGCCTGCGAAATTCAGAATGTCCTTGTTTCTGGCAGTATTGCCTTGTGTAACTGAACTACATTTTCTGTATCCTTTCTTTGGATCAGGGACATGTGAGTTCATTCCAGTTTCTGGCTATTATAAATCAGGCTGCTATAAACATGGTGGAGCATGTGTCCTTGTGTTATGGTAGAGAATCTTTGGGTATATCCAAGAGCAGGATAGCTAGGTCTTAGAACTATTTACAATTTTCTGACAAACTTCCAGGTTTGTTTCCAACAATAAAGGAGTGTTCCCCTTTATCTACATCCTCACCGGCATGTGCTGTCCCTTGAGGTTCTTAATTTGCCCATCTTGATAGGTGTGATGGTAGCTTTAATTTGCATTTCACTGATGACTAAGGATGTTGAACTTTTCTTTAAGTCTTTTCAGCCATTCAATATTCCTCTGTTGAAAATTCTCTGTTTAGATCTGTACCCCACTTTTAATGGGTTATTTGGTTTGTTGGAGTCTAAATTCTTGAGTTCTTAAATATTTGAATATTAGCCCTCTGTCAGATACAGGCTTAGTGAAGATCTTTTCTCAGTCTACAGGCTGCCAGTTTGTTCTCTTGACAGTGTTGTTTGCCTTACAGAAACTTTTCTGCTTCATGAGGTCCCATTGGTCAGTTTTTGGCCTTGGAACTTGCACCACTGGCATTCTGGTCAAGAAACTGTCTTCTATACCAATGCTTTTGAGGCTACTTTCTACTTTTTTTTTCTGATAAATTCAGTGTATCTGTTCTTATGCTGAGGACCATGATCCACTTGAACCTGAGTTCTGTGTGGAGTGATAGTATGGACCAATTTTCATTCTTCTACATGTAGACATTCAGTTTGACCAGCACCATGCATTGATGATGTTTTCCTTTCTCCATCATATGCTTTTGGTGTCTGTGTCAGAACTCAAGTTTCTATAAATGTTTGGATTTGTTTCAGGGTCTTCAATTCTATTTCTTTGATCAAGCTGTCTGTTCTCATACCTATTTATGTACTTTTTATTTCTATGTCTCTATACTGCAGCTTGAGTTCAAGGATGATGATACCTCCAGTTTTTTTTATAGTTTAGGATTATTTTAACTATTGTGTTTTGTTTGTTTGTTTGTTTGTTTGTTTTTCCATATGAAGTTGAGTATTGCTCTGCAAAGGTCTGGTAAAAGTATGTTAGAATTTTATGGGCGTTGAATTTAATCTGTAGATTGCTTTTGGTAAGATGGCAACTTTCATTAATAATTCTACCTATGCATGAATATAGGAGTTCTGTGCATCTTCTGATAACTTCTTCAATTTCTTTTTTCAAAGGCTTGAATTTCTTGTCATATAGGTCTTTCACTTGTTTTGTTAGAATTAGACCAAAATATTTTATATTATTCATGGCTATTGTAAAAAAAAAAAATGTTGCTTCTCAAATTTCTTTCTAGGTCACCTTATCATTTGTATAAAGGAGGGCTACTGGTTTTATATATTTAGATATTTTTTTTTAATTCAGCCACTTTGCTAAAGGTGTTAATCAGCTATAGGAGTTCTCTGGTAGCATTTTTGGGGTTCTTTATGTGTAATATATATCACCAGCAAATATTAATACTTTGATATCTTCCTTTCAATTTTGTATTAGCTTGATCTCCTTTTGTTGTCTTATTTCTCTAGCTAAAACATCAAGAATTATATTGGATAGATGAGAGAGTGAGCAGCTTTATGTTGTTCCAGGTTTTATTAGAAGTGCTTTACATTTTTTTCCAGACAATTTGATTTTAGCTATTGGCTTGTTGTGTATTGCATTTATTATGTTTAGGCATGTGCCTGGTATCACTGATCTCTCTAAGACTTCTAACATGAAGGGATTTTGGATTTTGTTGAAGACTTTTCACCATCCAATGAGTTGATCTTTCAGTGTGTTTATATGACTGATTGTGTTGATAGATTTTGTATATTGAACCATCACTGCATCCCTGGAATGAATGCTACTTCTATATGGTAGATGATGTTTTTGATGTGTTCCTGGATTCAGTTTGAAAGTATTTTATTGAGTGTTTAGCATCAATGTTCATAAGCAAAATACATCTGAAGTGTTATTCCTCCATTGTGTCTTTGTGTGACTTAAGTATCAGGATGTGTTTCTTCTGTTTCTACCATATAAAATAGTTTGAGGAATATTAGTATTAAGTCTTTTTTTAAGGAGTGGTAGTGCGCTAATAACATCTGGCCCTGCAAGACTTTTAATGACTGCTTCTATTTCTTTAGGGATTATGGGACTCTTTAGAATACTTTGGCTGATCTTGTTTTAATTTTGGTGGATGATGTCTGTCTAGGAAACCATGCATATCTTTTATATTTTTCAGCTTTACAAAGTACAAGTTTTTTAAGAAGGACATAATTATATGTTTTTAATATCCTCAGATTCTGTTGTATGTCTCTTCATTTTTGAGTTTGTTAATTTGGATGCTGTCACTGTACCTTTTAGATAGTTTGACTAAGGGTTTGTCTACCTTGTGGATTGTTTCAAAGAACCAGCCCTTGATATTGTTAATTCTTTGTATTGATCTCTTTGTTTTGGAATGATTGATTTTACCACTGAATTTTATTATCTTCTGCTGTTCTCTACTCATGGGTGTGTTTGCTTCTTTTTGTTGTTGAGTTTTCAGGTGAGCTATGAAATTTCTTCTATGTGATGTCTCCAGTTTATTTTGAAGGCACTTTGTGCTTTGCATATTCCTCTTAGGATTGCTTTCATTTGCCCCATAATTTTGGGTATATTGTGATTTCATTTTCATTGAATTCTAGAAAGTCTTTAATTTTTTTTAAAATTTCTTCCCTGACCAAATATTCATTGAGTAGAGACTTGTTTTGTTTCAATGCTTTTATAGGCTTTCTTTTGTTTCCATTGGTGGTGGTGGTAGTGGTGGTGGTGGGGTTGGTGAAGTCCAGACTTAATTCAGGGTGATATGATAAAATGCAAGAGGTTATTTTAACCTTCTTGTATTAGCCCAGACATGCTTTGTGCTAGATTATATGGTAGGTTTTGGAGAAGGTTCTATGAGGTGCTAAGAAGAATATATATTATTTTGTTTTGGGGTAAAATGTTCTATAGATAACTGTTAGACTCATTTGTTTCATAACATCTGTTAGTTTCATTGTCTTTATGTTTACTTTCTGTTTTAATAACCAGTCCACTGTTGAGAGTAAGGTGTTGAAGTCCAGGAGTATTATTGAGTAGCTTTCAATGTGTATTTTGAGCTTTACTAAAGTTTCTTTTATGAGACTTCTTTTTTGTGGATGATTTTCCTTTGATGGGTATGAACTGTCCTTCCTAATCTCTTTAGATTAGTTTTGGTTGAAAGTCTCTTTTATTAGATATTAGAATGGCTATTCCAGCTTGTGTCTTGGGACTATTCCCTTGGGGGGAAAATGTTTTTTCTATCCCTTTTCTCTAAGGTCTATCTTTGTTGCTGAGTGTTTTTCTTGGATGCAACAGAATGATTGATCCTGTTTATTTGGGAAATTGAGTCCATTGATGTTAAGAGATATTAATGACAAGTGATTGTTAGTTTCTATTATTTTGTTGTTGAAGATGATACTGTGTGGTTGATTCTCTTCTTTGGATTTTGCTGTGAGCTGATCAATTTTTTGAATTTTCTTGGGTATAGTTAGCCTCCTTGTGTTGGAGTTTTCCTTCTAGTATCATCTGTAGTGCTGGATTAGTAAAAATTATTATTTAATTTGTTTTTGACATGAAATATCTTGGTTTCTCAAGATTTAGTGATTGATAGTTTTGCTGAGTATAGTAGTCTGGGCTGGCATCTGTGGTCTCCTAGGGTCTTCAAGGCATGTATTCAAAATCTGAAAGATTTTGGAGTCTGTTGAGAAGTCAGATGTAATTCTGAAAGATTTGCCCTTTATATTCTGCTTGGCCTTTTCCCTTTTGAGCTTTTAATATTCTTTCTTCATTCTGTATATTTGGTGTTTTGATTATTATTTGGTGGGAGGATTTTCTTTTCTGGTTCATTGTAGTTGGTATTATGCAAGCTTCCTGTAAGTGTATATCCATCTCTTTAGGTTAAGGAAGTTTTCTCCTATAATTTTATTGAAGATATTTTCTGATGCTTTGACTTGGGAATCTTCATCTTCCTCTAGTCTTATTATTCTTAGGTTTGGTCTTTTCATAGTGTACCAAATTTCTTGGATTTTTTGAGTTAGGAACATTTTACATTTGATATTTCCCTTGACTAGTGTATTGTTCCCCCCCCCCCATGGCATCTTCTATGCCTTAGATTCTTTCTTCCATCTCTTATATTCTGTGGGTGATGCTTCATCTGTAGTTACCACTCTCCTTCCTAGGTTTTCCACCTCAAGGGTTGCCTTCATTTGTGTTTTCTATTTCCAATTTTATTTTCCAATTTTAGTTCCTGGACCATTTTATTCCTTTTCATCACCTGTTGCCTTGTATTTTTCTGACATTCCTTAAGGGATTCTTTTTTCTTCTTCAAGGTCTTTTACCTGTTCAATTGTGCTTTCCTGTGTTCCATTAGGAGACTTATTTAAATCTTCTGTAAAGGCATCTATTATCTTCAGGAGATGAGATTTAAGGTCATAGTCTTGCTCTTCAGGCGTGTAATGATATCTAGTACTTATTATAGTAGTAGTGTTGGGTTATGATAGTACCATATTGTACTGATTTTGGTTGATTGTATTAGTCACACTTCTTGCCTTTCTCTGTTGACTATTCCTGTTATCTGCTGGCCTGGTAATCCATGGGAGTAGTAAGCCTCTGGCACTTATTGCAAATAACTGCAGGCCTCCCAAAAGGCAGGCAAAACTGAGTTATAACATATAGTTACTAGATTCTAGGTAGATGTGTAGACCAGAAAACAGATGGATCTCTGATTAGGTAAAGCAGAGTTCTCAGTTGCTGGGTTTGCTGTGGTCCCAGCAGGTGGGAGTATTGGGGCATAGGGATCTCACCTGTGTGTACCAGGTTAGAGCAGGTCTCCTGGAAGGCAAGTGGAGCTGTGGGGTGGATATTTCTTTAAATTCTTTTTTTATATTATAATGTTTTACTGCTCTATTCACTACATTGATTATTACAATATTCTCAGATGTTTATAAATAGTCTTTATTTAAATAAATAAAGAAAGAGGAATTGAAAAAATTAGATGAAGCCCTTTGAATCACTAGTCTGCCTGAAATTCAGCATCAACAGAACATAGGTAATGAAAGGGAGAACAACTAAAAGAGGAAATTATTTGAACCATGCTGTAGTAACTTAGAAAAGTAGTCCTCAATGTTCCTCACACTGTGACCCTTTAATACAGTTCCTCATGTTGTGGTGACACCCAAGCATAAAATTATATTCATTGCTACTTCATAATTGTAATTTTGCTACTGTTGTGATTCATAATATAAATTTATGTGTTGTCCAATAGTCTTAGGTGACTCTTGAAAAAGTACCAATAGATCCCTAAGTGTGTGTGTGTGTGTGTGTGTGTGTGTGTGTGTGTGTGTGTGTGTGTGTGTGTAGGGTATATAATCCACAAGTTGATAACTACAGATTTAGAGGACCTCATTCTATTACACCAATAATTTACTTCATGTCTTTTTCTAATCAATCTTCATTGCCTCTTAGGTATCTATATTCTAATTTTTATCAGCAAGATTGTTTTGAAAATAGTAATTTTATGAGATTTATTTTGGCACCAGCAGTAAATCTAAAATTTCGGTGAATAGAAGATAAGTGTTCCATGTTATCTAGTCCAAACAACCTTGAGTTTTGGAGAATTTTTTTTCTAGAGGGATTGTGGGGTTTTCATAGTGATGACTAGGGAGTGAAAATTCCAATGCTACATGTTTCTGTCATGTATCTGCTACACAGTGTCATGCATTCACAGCCATGCATTCACAGCCATGCATTCACAGCCATGCATCCACAGCCATGCATTCACAGCCACGCATTCACAGCCATGCATTCACAGCCACGCATTCACAGCCACCCATTCACAGCCACGCATTCACAGCCATGCATTCACAGCCATGCATTCACAGCCATGCACTCACAGCCATGCATTCACAGCCATGCATTCAAGTCATGCATTCACAGCCACGCATTCACAGCCATGCATTCACAGCCATGCATTCACAAGGCTGTGGTGTAGCAACAGGGCAAGAAACTCACTGGGAAAAACTGTGGCCATTGCTTGTGTCTCTGGTAATTCTTGTTGGTTCTGTTATTTTTATACTTACTGAAGTTATGCCCCTAAGACACCTTTTTGCTGTTGCTTCTCTGTGGCATATTGTTTCTAGCTTTTAGAAGCTAACCTCATTTCAAGGATTGGAAAGGTTTACCAAGACAATAACAAACTTCTTCCATGGTCATGACATAACAACAAGGGGCAAGTCTGCTGTTCAGTGAATTTCTCCTTCTGTAATTACTACTATTACAGTGACTACATTTTTGTAGCAATCCTATCAACAAATTTAATTGTCTCTAAAAATGTATTTCTGTCTTGTCAAATATTAGCACATTTGCAGGTTTCAATAATTAGTAAAAATTTCCATTAATGTTTCTTATAAATGATATCTATTCTATCTGTCAAGTAAATTCACTCTACCTACCCCTGTATCACTTAAGTGATTACCTTATTACAACATTCACTGCAAGAAAGAAAATTCATCAGTTATAGCCAACTCAGCAATCCTCATCTTGCCCTCTAACAGGTTTAAATGAAGTATAGAATGGTGCTTGGTAGAATAGTCCTGGTAGACCATTCCCCAGTACAGATCTTCAAACTGTGAAAATAGGTCGTGTTCTTAAAAAAAATAAGATAAAATGTATAAACATTCCAATTCTAAAAATAAGGAAAACTGAAGACAAAAGAAAGTTTTCTACACTGAAACCAGAATCTCCCTGTAGAATATGCGAATTCCTTTCAACCACTGTTGACTTGGAAATAGGCATTCATGGTGAAATTGATGAGGGCTCAGAGGGGAATAAAAATGTGCCCTCAAAAATTAGAGAAAAGGGCCAGTGCGTGACAGAGTTGCAAGTGGATAAACATAATGTTATGTGGGAAATAATTTGAGGAGCTTCGATTTTTACCTGAGGCGATAATTTATGAAAATTGTTGAGTGTGGAAAAAAGAAAAAAATAACAAAGAAATGGGTAAAGAGATAGAGCACAGAGTGAGCTTGAACTGCTTCTGCTGCTTTAGGAATGGAACTATGCATTAGAAATAAGAAAACTATTAGAACAGATTCAAATATCACACATTTCTACTAAGTCCCTAGTGAACCTTTTCCACTAAAATTGGTGGTTGTGCTCTGGATGTTTCTTATTACCATATCAGCATGTATCTCTACAGTGTTGGTTTTATAATAAAATGTAGAAAACTAATTTTTTTAAGTTTTAAAGTTATTGATTAATTGTAGGCAAAAGTTTACTTAAAAACTAAAATCAGTGATTAAAGGTTATAAGCCACCATGAGTGTGCTAGGAACTGGACCTTAGTATTGTCCAACAGCAACAATTGCTCTTTCTTACTGAGCTAGAGCTCCAGGACCAGAAGTCAACATTTTTAGTGTATAGTAACTCTAATAATTTACTCCACTTCATTATTACTTAAACATGTGTGTGCATATGCATATAAAACCTTAGCATTTTAGTGTCATCATATACCATTCAAATGTGATGTAAGTCTTATCATGTTTGCATTGCTGAGAATTTAGGACTCAAATTCTTAGGGAGGTCTTGATTTGCTTTAAAATGATCCCTCTATGGAACCTTTTTATTATTTAAATTTGTATATTCCCAAACCATTGAATGGTACATGATGAATCCTTCAACAATATTCAATCTTAGCTCTTCAAGACCTGGACTACTTGCCTCAGATACCAGGAACATTCTTTCATATAACAGCAGAAACCTCCAGGACTTCTCTGTAGTCTGTCCTACTTAATTGATGTCACAATCATAAAGGCTCATAGTTTGCTTTACTATGACTAAGGTCATGCTACTTATAAAGTCCACTAAATAATATCCTCTAGAAATTGAATTGCTTCAATGAATAATATAATGACTATTGAACAATCATACAATATTTGACAAAAATTATACTTGGTCTACCTAACACTATTTTCTCACTCTGCTTGTAATTACGTTTTTTGTCTGAAACATTATTTTAACATTTTTGCATTACAACTTTTTACATTTTTAACAGATGATACTTCATAGTAATAATTTTATACTGTTTTGGTTTTAATTAATGCCTATTTTTTTAAAAAAACTATTCAACAGCATCCTTAAGTTTGAGATCACTTTAGCTAAGGTAGAAGACACTGAGATTATTCTTCCACAGGAGTCTTTGGGGTAATATATAAAGATGTATCACTGCCCCTTCCATTAAGAACCAATCAAACAGACCTGCAAATCACTTGGATCAGAAAACATTCCAGAGGATGGCATCTGTTGGTTGAATAGTGCCTAACTAAAAATGTAAACCAGCACCACTGTCTTTGGCCACTATCTGCTCTAATCCCTTCCAGAATGCTTTCCTTCACAGTTTCTCCTCATTTGAGTGCCCATGTTCACCTTTGAGAATATACTTCATAATCAGTTCCACCTCTCTTGTATACCACACTATTTTTGTCCTGTCTGAACACTTAGGTAAAAATCAAAAATACAGGAGAGTTACAGAAAGGACAGAGCAAGACAGCACAGACAGCAAGAAGGTAAAATTGAGTTTAATAGAGGCAGTATTCCAGACACCCCTTTCTCAGAAATGAAGAGTAATTATTTCTACTGTAAAAGAACCTAACAACTCTTAAAACTATTGCCTAAATAGGACAAATTGCTTCTATACAATTTACCTGCATTCCAGCGCAATATTCAAAACTATTTATAAAATATAAAAATGTCCAATGTCCCAAAAGGTAAAATTTACCATGTTTAGCATTTACTCAAAAAATTAATCACCAGGGTAAATGACAGGAAAGAGTCACTTGTAATGAAAATGATCAGCTAAAACATAATTAGTTGATCAAAAAAAGTTTAGGAAAATATAAATTTTAAATAATTAACATAATTACATTTCCACAAATTGTAAATGGTAAACAGAATATAGAAGGCATGTGGAAAAAAGCTTCACATTAAAGTTCTAGTGATAAAAATTACAACATCTGGCAAGAAAAATAATCATAGATAGTACCTTCAGGATGTCTTATCTAGCTTCTTAAAAATGTATTTAATTTATGAGCATTCTTCTGCACTTAAACCACCAGGTGGGCACTGGCGATTTGAACTCAGGACCTCTGGAAGTACAGCCAGTGCTCTTAACTACTGAGCCATCTTTCTTGCCTCCAACATATCTAACTTTGCGTAAGTACATGTAGTAACTTATAGGTCAGTTTTCAGAGAATATCTCACCCCTCCCCCAAATGCACTCATCTTAAGCAACAGCATATGTAGAAGTAAAATGAGTCTTTCAGATAGTAGAAAACTAGTGGTTTGTGAAACGCATATCCATAGAAAAATCTCAGGAAATTGTACCAGTAGCATGCATGATATGTGTACTGTCATATGGGTTAGTTCCTTTTGCTGTAAAATAATCTACATAAAACTCATTTCAGCATACCATGTAATTTTGGTGCCTCTTCACATAGACTCTCGGCTATTTTACAAATGGAGAAAAGCAGTACACATTTATCTCACTAGTGTTTCAGAAATAAAGATGGGCTGGATTCAAATAAGACAAAAAATATAAAATTCTGAGGAAAAAGAAAAATCTCCCTAAAAACACAAAGTACGTTATAATTCTGATGTTACTAATTTAAAAAAAAATGCTTAAACAGATTAATGTATGACATCATTTTCTAAGGAGGACTAGGTAACCATCACAAAATGTCAAACACTAAGATTCCTAATCCATATAACCCTAGAAGGGAGGCTGAGTTTCTCGAATCCATTTGCTTTGTAAAAACAAAGGGGTTAGGTTAAATACCTTTATAGATTATTCCAAACTTGAATTTCATTTTCGCTCTCTGTCAGTTAGCTTCCAAAGTTAGTTACCAGTTCAATAATATTTTAAAAGCCTTCATACAGAAATGCTCATGAGGACAATGGAAGTCCTGTTACTGTTTAGCTTTTCAACTTCTCTTGTCAGTACTATACATTCATCTATGTTTTCTCTATTCAGTCACTGACAAAACCAAAGTGTTCTCTAGGAGTTAAGGGAAGAAAATGCCTGTCTTAACTGTGGAGGAGAAAAGAAAGACCCCCAATCCTTTGCCAGTCATATGCTTCATTCTTTAACTTATGTATCTTCTAATATACAGCGATAATTAGGAAGATGAATGAATGGGCATCTGGTTATCTTAATAAATGCACTTTGAATTTATTTTATAAGGTCATATTAGATCAAAATTCCATATCACTTCTTCAAAATCAGAGTTACCTTCTCACATTGGCATGCTTTCTGGGTCAAAGAAAAGTAAAACAATGACTAGATGTTCACACAGCACGTTATCTGAGCCAACACTAAGGATAAATAGAGCTGATATGAGGAAAGAAACCAAAGGTGATCTTAGAAAAGAATCATAGAAAATAACAGTACACTTGAATTGTATGCAGCCTTTAAGTTCAACTCACCACACTGCCAAGTGATAGTAAAAAACATCTTATACACACTGGGAAAAGGATCTGAATACATAAATTATCCATATTATATCCCCACAGCATATGTTTCTGAGATTTTCAGCAGAACATAAAACACACACACAGAAAAGGGATGCCTTTAAGCTCTTCAATAAAGCCAAGAACCTTAAGATATATTTCAAAGATGCATGTTTTCAGTAAACTAAGAACATGTTCACTCACAGTTTAAACATAATTTAAATTTTATTTATATTTAGAGTGTGTATGATTGTGTGTGTGCATGCACATGTATGTGTGCTGTGGGGGTCAGCTGTGCAATGATACATGTATAGAAGACAGAAAGCAGCTTGACTACATCACTTCTCTCATTCTACCATGTGGGTTCCAGCAATGGTCATCAGTTTGGGATGCAAATGCCTTTCTTCTCTAAGCCATCTTTCTTTAAAGAATCACTTTACAGCCCACTCACCTGCCATTTCACAATCCCTCTTCTCTCACTTTCTCCACTGAGAGAGGTGAGGTCCCCCTACGTATCACCCTACTCTAGCACATCAAGTTTCCATAGGGATAGGTGCATTCTCTCCCACTGAGGCCAGACAAGGCAGCCCAGCTAGAAGAATAAAACCCTCAGAGAGGCAACAGACTCTGGGATTGCCCCAGTTCCAGTTGTTCAGGACCCAGATGAAGTTAGAGCTACACATCTGCTACATATGTGCATGAAGGCTAGGTGTAACCCATGCATGCTCTGAAATCAATTTGGCATTTTTTCAGAAAACTGGGAATAGTTCTGCTTTATGACGCAGCTAGGCCATTCCTGGACCTACACCCAAAAGATGCCCTTCTATACCCTACTATATATGCCCTACTATACAAGGATTCTTGCTCAACTATGTCTATAACAGCTTTATTCATAATAGCCAGAAATGGGAAACAACCTAGATCAACAAAATAATGAACAAAGAAAATGTGGTACATCTACACAGTGAAATACTATTCAGCTATTACAAACAAAGGCATCATGAACTCTGCAGACAAATGGATGAAACTTGTGAATATCACTCATTCTGAGCGAGGTAACTCTGACCCAAAAGAGATATGCATGGTGTGTATTAGCCACCAAACACAGGACACCCACACTACACACCACACACAAAAAAAGCTAAGCAAGAAGGAACCCCTAAGTAAGGATGCTTAAATCTTACTTAGAAGGGGAACAAAGCAGTTACAGGACACACATGGAGGGAGGGAGGTGAACAGTAGGGGAAATGTAGAGGGAAACTGGGGGTTTGGGATCAGGTGTGGGAAGGGACTGGAGGGATAGCAAGATGGCCATGAGAGTAAATGGAAATGTACAGTTGGCAGGGTTTGGGGTAGAGGGGAGCAACTCAAGTACAAGCCAGAGGTGCCCAAGAATCAATGGTGACCTTAACTGTGACTCACTTCACTTGGGATGTGGAACCTGTAAGCCATTTTACTGGCCCTTTCTCAGCATATTTTCATGCAAATTACCATTATGGAAAGAAGTCGGGGGAGAAAAATGATGGATGATAGCAATCTTATCTAAGACAATCTAAAGTAAAAGCTTAAAGTCATTCTTAAAGAAAAAAAATAGAGAAAGAAAACCAGGAACACCTTGCTACTTGTCAATAAAACACAGTCGAAAGACATGACAATTAAGAGGAAAACATATGGTAAATAGCTGAGTAGTCAATAAATATTAGGCTAAGTTCACTAGTCAGTACTGTGCCTAACTCCGTGGAAGAGGGCACTCCTGGGAGGAAGGGCTTCAGTCCAATCAGCAGCGAACTGACGAACTGAGCTTTTTTAGTTCAGTTATGCGGTCTTAAACACTCCCTGTGTAAAAAGGACTTGGTGGGAGGACAGTTTACATCCTGATTTCTGCAACACTGACATACATTGGATAATAGTGTATTTATTGATGACTCTGATATGCCTGACTCATCAGGTCACCCTCGCCCCATATTCCTACACTCACTCCTGCTCGTTTCGTCTCCCCAAAGCCTTACCTGCATAGCTTCACACTGGCCTCCAGTGAGCCTACAAACTCTACTACCAGGCCCATCAAAACGTGGTCTACACATAGTTGAGCATGACAATGACATTACAGGTATTTGATTCTTCCTCAAATACAGATTGAAGAGAGAAAATGTGCCTTCTCTCCCTCTCTGTCTCTCTCTCTCTCTCTCTCTCTCTCTCTCTCTCTCTCTCTCTCTCTCTCTCTCTCTCTCTGGATTGTTATTAATTTGCTTGTAGTGTGTGTGGGGGGGGGGAGTGTATGTTTATTTGATTCCCATGATCATGTAGAGATATAGCCAGGCTTCACAGTCATCAGTACAATCCATGTGGCTGAGTCATTAGTTCGTTCCACACAGTAGTAGTGTTAGAATCTTCAGTACATCAAGGATAAGTAATAACACCAGAAATTTGTTTACTGAAGATCAAAATTGTGGATGTGAAAAACAACAGAGAAACCAGGTAGGGAGAAGTTGGTTCATGGGGACTACATAGCATTAAGAGGTCTGGCATCATGCCATTATGATGACTTTTCATAAACATTATGTGTCATGTTCCTCAGAGAGTGCCACTGTGTGGACTTAATTACATCAGGTCAGGAGTGAGCAGAAGTGGGCTCTGCAGAACTGTCTTCCACCCTACCCTCCCTTATACCCTCCTCGTTGGGTGCCCACAGCAGCAGAGGAAAACTGTTCTGTTGAGGAGAGAGGAGATGAACTTCACAGGGACTCTCTGAACTTGAGACTCTCTGTTTTATTTTAATGTTCACATAAAATCATAAAACATGTTCATAGGAGTATCATGTGATACTTTCACAAATGAGTACGTTGTGTGATACCAGAGTCAGGATAATTATTCTCCTTCTTCAAATGTTTATTATGGTGTTGGATAGAGTCGGTATCTTTTTTTGTTTTAGAACGTTCTGAAGAAGAGATCCTTCCTTTGGATTCAAACAAAAACCAAAGAAAGGCAATTGAAGTTATGTCTGTCTCAAATCCCAAGAATACTGTTTTCTAATAAAACTCTGGAAGGGCAAAGGGAGTGAGTGTTAGCGCTCTGCTGGGAGATTGTGGCTAATCTATTATGCAAGAAAAATACAAGCAACATTAACTTGTTATATTTATTTTTCAATAATAGACTGCAGCAATGGTCTCGCCACTGATTGTTGTCTTTATGGAGTGATGTCTTAAATATTTTTATATTGTTAAAGATAGATAACAAATTTGGAAAAGAAAATGAAGACATAGGGACAGTATATTATACTATATATTCTAGAAAACTCAAACAAAAGGATTCCAAATTATCGAATTATTCTTATTCCTTGAACAATTATCATCTTTTAACATATGAATAAGAATAATGTGTGAGAAGTATTATGATATAATTCACAGTGGATGAGCGGCATGTTAAATAACCTCCAGAACATAAAATCTCATTCAAATATTATTACTGAGGATTTTAAAGGATAGCAATATCAGAAGAAATACTCAAGATTTGGTCAGTATAAAATAATAAGGATTATTTCTGAGAGCCTTATATGAATAGACTATACATTATCTGGAGCTTCTGCTATGCTTGCAGCCAGAGGGAAATGTATAATGTTCTCTAAATTCTCCATTAAAACTCAGTGTAAATGACCAGGAGCACATATAGAATAGTGAGCATCTCATGACTAAAAACACAGTAAATATTCTTAGTTTTCCACTCTGTAAACAAGAGCTTGAGCAAAATGCTATTGCCTATTTATAAATATAAGAGATAAATCACAAATCCAAGACCGATTCATTTTATTTGACAACATTATAGCCTGTCTTAGGAACCTCTCTATGCTATGAAATGTTACAGCCTGCATTTTGTTGCTTATCTGTCAATGATGTAAGTTTTGTCTTTATGTTCAGTAGAAGTCACAGCCATCTTTCAAGAAATAAATATAAGCTCTGTAGACAATGAGACTTAAGAGCATTCAATGGTTTCAATATCAAATAGGTAAAAGTGTCTGAGTTTATGGAAACCACACAGAAACACACTTCATCAAAGAAAATAATGTTGATTTCAGTTCTGAAGTGTCATTGGCATGACAACTCCTTGGAGAATAAATTTAGGGGCTCCGGGAAAAGCAATGTTTATTTTTAAATGAGTACTTCAGTGACACCTTCATCTTTGCAAATGTGTAACTCATGATTTATGCATGAGGAAAAGATTGCAATCTTCTCAGTAAGTCTTAGTCCAAATGAAACACAAAGTCAAAGACATTTACCTTTCTACTTGAGTGATAGCAGGCTCTCACATGCATTTTCCAATAATTGCCCCAATTTTCTCATTCAGTTTGGCTGAGAACCTCCCAGTTTACCACAGGGTTTTTTTTCCCCTCAACTGCCCTCTGGGCATAAGGAAAGAACCAAAATTATACAAACCCAGCTCTGCTGCAGATTCCTAAATTGAAGAGCAAACGGTTGATGGCAGCCAAGAAAACAGTTAGGAGACTCTTGGTTACCATGGAATTAGAGACAACTCCAGAAAATCTTGTGTCAACATGGATTTTTCAAGTGACCAAGGGCTGTTGTGAGAAGTTTTGCTGTGAAAGCAAGTAAATTCAAAATTTGTTTGGAAAATCTGAAGTCCAGATGGCCACTGGCATGCTGGCCAGATCCAGTTTCTGATGGTTCTCTGTATGGGTGCAGTAATAGTGGCTCTGAAGACTTTCTTTCTCTTTCGTGATTTTTTTCCTTTCCTCCTGTTTTCTTTCTTTTCTGAAGCATTAAGCAGATTTTCCCCTCATCAAATCCTTAATAATATGGAATTAACAAATCAAAAGCAATGCAAATAAGATTCATTTTCCCTCTATTGTTTTTGTTTTTGCTGCTCCTTTTTTAACAGCCCAACCACAGAATCCTCGCCTCACCTCCTCATCCCACCCCCCCACCCCGATCCATCCACTCCTCTGTTTCTCTTCAGGAGAGGACTGGCTTGCTATGGCTCCCAACCAGCCATGGCATATCAAACTGCAGCAGGACAAGGCATCTCCTTTCCTACTAAGGCCAGAATAGCTAACCAGTAGGAGGAAGTGGTCCCAAAGGCAGGTAACAGAGTCACGGTCAACCCTTGCTCCCACTGTTAGGAAGTCCAAGCTACACAACATATATGTGGAGGGCCTAGGCCAGTCCCATGTAGGCTCCATGATTGTTGGTTCAGTTTGTATGAGTAGTGTTAGCCCAGGTAAGTTGATTCTGTGGGTTTTCTTGAGGTGTCCTTACCTGCTCTGGCTCCTAGAATCCTTCTTCCCCCTTTTCCACAGGATTCACCAAGCTCTGCGTAAGGCTTGGCTGTCGATCTCTGAGTATGTATCAGTTGCTGGGTGAAGCCTCTGTAATAACAACTGGGCAAGGCACCAGTCTTCTTTGGTATAGCAGAATGTTATTAGAATTCATTTCATTGTTTGTTGTTTTGTTTTGATTGTTTTGTTTTGTTTTACACGTCATGTTTTGATCTATCATAGGTCTCTGGGCATTCCAGATTCTGGATCTTGGCCATCCAAGCAGAGTTTGAAAAGGGTTTCTTCACATGTCATGGGTCTCAAGTTAAACCAGTCATTGGTTGATCATGCCCAAAATTTCAGTACCACCTTTTCCCCAGCACATAGGAAGGCAGAAATATTGAATGTCAAAGGTTCTGTGGCAGGGTTGGTGTCTCAATTCATTCACTTGAACTCTTGCCTGGTTACAGGAGATGGCCAGTTTGGGCTCTGTATCCACCACTGCTGGTAATTTTAGCTAGGGCCAATCTCATAGATGCCTGGAATTTTCCATTTAACTACTTCCTGACATGCCCCTGCCCTTTCCAGGATGCTCCCCCACTGCTCTCTCCCTCCATTCTACCTCATACCTAATCCCTTGTGGCCCTGCCCCCTCTCCCATCAACCCAAGATGTCTATTATATTTCCCTTTCTCATATATATTTATGTGTCTCCTTTAGAGCTCTCCTTGATACTTAGCTTCTCTTGGTCTGTAGATTGTAGAATAGTTATCTTTTACATTCCAAATAATATCTACTTATAAGTGAGAATATACCATGTTTTTTTTTTTTGAGTCTGGGATACTTCACTCAGGATGATTTCTTCTAGTTATACCCATTTGCCTACAAATTTCATAATGTCATTGTTTTTTAACAGCTGAATAATACTCCTCCCACTGTATAATCCTGCAAAATGTACCACATTTTCTTTATCCATTCTTCAGTTGAGTGACACCTAGATTGTTTCCATTTTCTGGCTGTTATAAACAAGATTGTTATGTACATAGTTGAGCAAGTATTCTTAAGTTAGGATGGAAAACTTTTGAAAATATGTGCAGGAACAGTACCCCTGGATTTGAGGTAGATAGAGTACCAGTTTTCTGAGAAATCACCATAATAATATCCAAAGTGACTCTACAAGTTTGCACTCCCACCAGCAATGGAGGAGTGGTTCCCTTGCTCCATATCCTTGGCAACATGGGCTGTCACTTGCATTTTTGATCTTAGCCATTTTGACAGGTATAAAATAGAATCTAAGAGTTGTTCTAATCTGCATATTAATGATTACTAGGCATATTGAACATTTCTGTAAGTACTTCATGGCCCTTTGTGATTCTTCTGTTGGGAATTCTGCTTAGATCTGTACCACATTTTAATTGTTTCACTGTTGTTTCTGTTTTGGGTTTTTGTGGGTTTCATTATTTTGTTTTGTTTTGCATTGCTTTGTTTTGCTTTGTTTTTCTTTGCTTTGGTTTAGTTTGGTTGGGTTTGGTTTACTAATGTCTACTTTCTTAGGCTCTGTATATATTATAGAAATTAGACCTCTGTGGATTATGTGCTTGGTGAAGACCTTTTCTGAGTCTGTGGGCTTGCATTTTACCATATTGATGGTGTCCTTTGCCTTATAGAAGCTGTTCAATTTCTTTTAGTCCCAGTAATTAATTGTTGATCTTAAGGCCTGCCTTCCAGGTTGGTGTTCTGTTCAGAAAGTTATCTCTTGTGCCAATGTATTTTGGGCTACTCCCAATTTTTCTTCTCTCAGGTTCAAAGTATCTGTTTTATTGTTGAGGTCTTTGATCCACTTAGAATTGAGTTTTGTGCAGGGTGGTAAATAAGAGTCTACTTGCATTCATTCTTCTATATGCTGACAGCAAGTTGGACCAGCACCATTTTTTGATTTTTTTTTTTTTTTTTTTTGTTCCATTGTATAACATTGGCTTCACTGTTAAATCTCAAGTGTCCACAGATGTGAAGATTTACATGCAGAACTTCAATTTGATTCTGTTGATCTACCTGTTTTCTTTTATCTAAATACCATGCAGTTTTTATTACTATGGTTCTATAGTATAGCTTAAAATAAGGATGGTGATACTTCTCAACATTGTTCTTTTATTGTACAGGATTGTCTTACCATATTCTGAGTTTTTTTCCCACTGAACTTGAGTATTGTTCTTTCAAGATCTGTAAAGAATTGTGTAGAAATTTTAATGGAGATTGTGATAAATCTATAGATTGATTCTGGTAAAAATCTTAATTTCTTACTATGTTAATTCTACCAATCCATGAGTATAAGAGATCTTTCCACCAAGAAGACATCTCACTTTAGAACATCTATGCCCCAAATACAAAAGTACCCACATTTGCAAAAGAAACTTTAATAGCTCTTTCATTGAGGTCCCTATATTTCTTGTTTTTTTTTTTTTTTTTAATTTTATTGGATATACTCTGTATTTACATTTCAAATGTTATACCATTCTTCCCCCCACTCTCCTCCCTCCTCCCCCTCAACTTGCTTTCATGAAGGTGCTCCCTCTCTCAATCACCCTCTCCACCTCAGTGCCTTGGGTGGTAGATGATGTTGTTCTTCCTACAAGGTTGGAAGCCTTTCAGCTATTTCAGTATGTTCTCTAGCTCTTTCATTGGGGTCCCTGTGTTCAGTCTGATATTTAGCAACAAGCATCCTCATCTGTATATATATGACTCTGGGAGAGCCTCTGAGGAGGCATCCATATCTGTTTCATGCCAGTAAAGACTCTTGGTATCAGCAATAGTGCTTGGGTTTGGATGCTGCATATGGGGTGGTTCTCCAGGTGAGGCAGTCTCTGTAGATCTTTTCTTCAATCCCTGCTCCTCTATTTGACATTGTATTTCCTCACCTATTTTGTTCTCCCTTTTAAGAAGGACTTAGTCAACCACCTTCTGGTCTTCCTTCTTTTTGAGCTTCATAAGTTCTATGGATGGCTTCTTGAGTATTCTAAGCTTTCTTATTTGGTGGGCAGGGGGAGTACCTGCTTATAAGTTAGTACATACCATGAGTGCTCTTTTGTGACTGGGTTACATCACTCAGGATGACAGCTTCAAGTTCCATCCATTTGCCTAGGAATTTCATGAACTCGTTGTTTTGATAGCTGAGTAGTACCCCCATTGTGTATATGTACCATAATTTTTATACCCATTCTTCTGTTAAAGGACATCTGGATTCTTTCAAGCTTCTGGCTATTATAAATAAGGATGCTATGAACAAGTTTTAGCATGTTTCCTTGTTAGATGTTGGAGGTATTTTTGGGTATATGCCCAGGAATGGTATAGCTGGGTCCTCAGGTAGTGCTATGTCTAATTTTCTGAGGAACCCAATTTCCAGAGTGGCTATACAAGCTCACAAACCCACCAAGAGTGGAGGAATGTTCCTCCTTTTCCACATCCTCACCAGCATCTGCTGTCACCTGAGTTTTTGATCTTGGCCATTCCGACACTTGTGAGGTAGAATCTTAAGGTTGTTTTGATTTGCCTTTCTCTGATGACTAGGGATGTTGACCACAATGACAAGCTAGAGAAAGGACTGAAGGAGCTGAAAGGTTTGCAACCTCATGAGAAGAAAAACATCATCAACCAGCCAAGGCTCTGAGGTAGAGAGGGTGATTAGGAGAGGGAGCACCTTCATGGAAGCAAGTTGAGGGGGAGGAGGGAGAGAAGTGGGGGGAAGGGTATAACATTTAAAACGTAAACATAGAGTATATCCAATAAAATTGAAAAAAGAAAGAAAGAAAAGAAACATTACTAAGCTTAAATCACACTCCATACACTGTGAATTGAAAGACTTTGACATGTCACTTTCACCAATGGACAGGTCATCCATACATAAACTAAACAGAGGAATAATGGAACAGACATGATGACTCAAATAGATCTAGTGTATCTATAGAACATTTCACTCAATATAAAAGAGCCTTCTTCTCATCACTTCATGAAACTTTTGCCAAATTTGACTATATACTTGGTCATAAAGCAAGTCTCAACAGATACAAAAAAAAAAATAGCCCCCTTCATCTTCTCAGACCAAAATTGAAGCTATATTTCAAAAACACTTAGAATTCAATGAAAATTAAAAACATAATATACTTACTAAATTTAGGGGTCACAATGAAAGTGATGCTAAGAGGAAACTCAATACCACCAAGCAACTACATAAAGAAATTAGAGAGAACATATTCTAGCAACTTAAAAGCACACCCAAATACTCTAGAACAAAAAAAAGCAAGCATTTCCAAAAGAATTAAATAGAAGGAAATAATCCAATTAAGGGATCAAACTAACACTGAATAGAATAGTAACAAAGACAACAATTCAAAGAAACAATGAAACAGAGAGAGTTGGTTCTTTGAGAAAATCATCAAGATTGTTAAACTTTACCCAAGCTAAAAGGAAGAGAGAGAGAGAAAAAAAGAGGGAAGGGAGGGGAGGGAGAGGGAAGAGAGGGAGGAGAGGGAGAAGAAAAGGGAGAAGGATAGGGAGAGGGAAAGAGAGAGGGAGAAGGAGAAAACATTCTAATTAAAATGAAATGAGAAACAGAAAGGGGGACATAGCAACAGACATCCAGTAAATCCAAAGGATTATTAGGTTATATGTCAAAAATATGTACTTCAGAAAATTGAAAAATCTCAAATAAATGTACAAATTTCTTGATAAATAATACTTGTTAATATCTGATAAACAATATAAATAGACATATAACCCCTTAGTAAATAGAAGCAGTCATTAAAACTCTCCCAACAAAAAATAGTCCAGGGCCAGAAGTCTACCAGATTTTCAAAGAAGAGGTAATACCATCAGTATCCAAATTATTTCACAAAATAGAAACAGAGGAGCATTGCCACATTCATTTTAAGAGGCCTCAGACACTCTGATACTCAAAAAACATGAAGACTAAACAAAGAAAGAGAATTACACTCCTATTCCCCTCATGAACATTGATGCAAAAACACTTAATTCTTTTCTAAATAAAAAAATTGTAAATGCTCTGACAGGAATGAAGTTATTCTAGAGATATTTGTGTTGTTCACTTTGGCTACCAGATGACTGAAGTAATGGAACCCAAGTAATTGGATTTTTTTTTTTCAAGAGCTCTGAAGAGATTCCATTAACCTTTAATGACTTGCACACCAACTTATATTTTAAAAAAATGTCAACGACACAGTAATGGGTCAAAGATGGGCAGGACCACTTACTTAAGAATATATCTTCCCTTCTCTTTAGAACTTAACCTGGTATGATGAAGGGTCAGAATGTGAGATGGTAGACCAGTACTCCCTGAATTTCTTTTTGTTCTTCTTCTTGCCGTTGTTGTTCCCAATATAACTACATTAAATTAATCCCTCGTTTTAACTATTACTGTGCATTTAATAAACTTACAGAAGGCAGATAGTTGAGTCAAGCTTATCTGGCTTTGATCTTAATAACTATGGTAATAAAATTGGCCCAGAAGAGATTTTCTTGTTGTTCACTTTGTTTTGCTCTATGTGTTTCATATTTCTTTTCCCTCTATTCCTGGTGTCTTCTTCTTGATAGCTGCTGAGATTACATATAGATGGATCAGAAAAAGCAGAGTCATTGAGGTAGATTGTTTGCGTATGAAGGTGTATAAGCAAGTGATTGTGTATATATAAAGACCTATGTCAACTCTGAGTGTCTTCTCTGTTTCTATCTCAATCTTATTTTCTGATATATGTGCAAGACACTCAGCCCCTCTGATAATCTGCTTCCAAGGGCTATACAAACTCAGGGTATTTGAATAGGTGTTGGAGTTGTGAACTCGAGTCTCCAAACTTCCAGAGTAAATACTATACTTAGTTAGTGGTACCCACTATTACACTAGCACTCTACCCACTTAGTTCAGCTCCAGAGACAGGGAAGGATGTCCCTGGAACAGAGGAAAATTAGTAGTTCAAAAGCCCACCGCAAAAATGATCAGTCAGTGCTATAAGGCATATGACTAGATTTATGGGTCATTTGTATAGTAAAGATATCTTTCTTATAGTCTTGCCTGTAGCTCTTTACACAACGTCATGTATCACTTGTCTCTTTAGCATTTTAAATCTCCACCCACAAGTGGGTATTTCATATTTGTCAGAGGTCACCACTGGCTACTCTAAAGACTCTAAGGTGCTGCATACTTATGCTAGTCAGTCAAGAGTTCCCAGTCTTTCCATTTGCTGACTGGCTTTCTGCATATGCCAATTCTGTAGCTTTTGTTTGAAGGCTTTGAATATCACTCTTCAGCCTGTGCTCACTATGATTTGCTCATGCTAGGAAGATCCCATGCCTCTGAGCTAACTATCTCCCCTGCATTTCCTTCTTTTCAAGTAAGTAAGGTAAAAATAATACAGAGTTTGAATTAGAATAAAAAAAACATGCAAATTTTGACATACACCCATTTCCCTTATTTTTAATTTATTTTTAAATTACATTAAAGTCATGGATTTCACTATGACATTTTCTTACCTATGTGCTATCATATCACACATATAGATCCCTTTCTCACATTACCTTCACCTGTCTTCTTATCCTATGTTCTTCTCTTGTCCCAGACTCACTTTTAAAATGGACAAAATGTTTATTGTGCAAACCTCATATTTTCATCAAGAAAATGTGAGACAAAATATATACATATGGAATCGACTATTTTCTTTGAGAATTCAATGAGGTAATGCACCTAAATTTTCTGAATTTTGTGATTGAATGGAAATTATCAAGTTAGAGTCTCAACACTCTCTGAACCTTTTTCCTTCTGGTTTGTAACTGAGGCACACATATTCATATGAACACACACAATCCACACTATACATACCACACCTGCACACAAACATGACCACCACCCGTACTACACTCACACAGCTCATAACACAATATTCACACACACACACACACACAGTAAAGAGTGAAGAAAACTATCTAAGAGTAGATCTAAAGGGAGAAAAAAACATATGTGTCTATTTAAATGCAGTGTCCAATTAATAATGCCTTTCTTCATTGCAGTTTGTACTGGGAATTTCTTTATGGTATCTGCTTCCTGAAAAACTCAAAAAGTGATATCGGCATTTTTTTATCTTTTTTTAAATTGGATATTCTCTGTATTTACATTTCAGGTGTTATCCCCTTGCCCTAATCCCATTTCTCTCCTGCCTCCATGAAGGTGCTCCCTATCCCAACTACCCTCTGACTCCTCTGTGCCTTGGCATAGTCCCTGGGAGCTGTTGTGTATTTAGTTAGTTGATAATTTTGTTCTTCTCATGGGGTTGCAGACCCTTTAAGCTTCTTCAGTCCTTTCTCTAGCTCCCCCATTAGAGTCCTTGTTTGCAGTTCAATGGTTAGCTTCAAGCATCCTCATCTGTGTCAATATGGCTCTGGCAGAGCCTCTGAGAAGGCCTCTATACTAGATTCCTGCCAGTAAGCACTATTTGGAATCAACAATAATGCATGGGTTTAGTGTCTACATATGGGATGGATCCCCAAGTGAGGCAGGCACTAGATGGTTGTTTGTTATCTAAGACTCTGAGCATTTCTACTGCATGTCCACGCTCTGACTCACTACACACAGAGCACTTGACCAAGGAATCCATCTATGATTATTCTTGGGGACAAAAAAGCATTTTTCCATGCTGCAGTTCCTAGTGGGAATCCTATAGCATAGAAGAAGACATAGATCTTTAGAGAAAACCCCCATATATAACACTAGCTCACCATGTTCTGGTTATCCTTGAATGACAGCAGATAGTATTGATTTTCCAAAGACCTTAGTTATTTCCCCGAGTGACCGATGGGAATAGCTATGTTTTCTGATATAATCCATATCCATTCAATGATTCCAAAACTTTACTAAAGATTTGATACTCACTTGTTAAGCACTATAGATTGTATCATAAGTAGCATAACCACAGACCTAATTTTCATGGCTCTATCCATCAAAAAATAAATAAAACAAAAACAAAAACAACAAAAGAGTTAAACTAATCTCTACACAATACACACAAGTTCAAGAATTAGTAAAAATACAAAAGAACAAAAAGGGTTACCTTGTTATTACTGAAAACAAACCCTGCTATACAGTGGGTTTTCCAGTCAGAATGCATTATGTAAGTAGAAACATTACTCAGATACTACGATAACAGGAAAAACAGAATAAGGTGGGTCTACTGAGAGCTGAGAACTAATTGGAGCAGAGGGAATGCATGAAAGAGGGGGACGGCAACTGACCGGCCAAGGGCATTTTAAGATGGTGGTCAGAGAAGAATTCAGGGCACAGTAATGATAGTCACATGCTGTATTTTGATCAAGATTTGTCAGAAAATAGGGCAAGATCTAAAGATTACCAATATCTCATTAAAGTTTCCCTGGAGAAAAGAAACTACATCCTCTGCACAATCTCTGCATTTATTGCCTATGGGATAAGGGGAATTTTCTATTGCTTCAGAGTTTTGAGAAAATCCCAAGAATGAGAGGGAAACTATAAAATATTTATGAAATAGAAGGTCTGCAGTAAAAAACACATCCCACTTTCTACTCTTCAAGATCTTAGAAAAAATATCAATTCCAGAGATATCAATATCTTTGTGTTTCTTTAGTTTTCTTAGTTTCACATAACAGTGTCACAGGAGAGTCTGGATTCTTGCCCATAGAGATGTTATTAATATTTGGATGTTAAATATCTCCCAAAGGCCTGTGGACAGAATGCTTGGTCACCAGATAATTTTTCTAGGAGATATGGGTCCTATACTTAATATGTTAGAAGTATGCCATCAAATAGGATTCTGCAACCAAAGTCTCTCTCTGTTTCTCTATCTCTCTGTCTCTTTCTGTCTCTGTCTGTCTCTCTGTCTGTCTGTCTGTCTGTCTCTGTTTCTCTGTTTGTCTCTGTCCCCCATTTTTTTTCTCACACTCTCTCTCCTCTTTCCATTCTAAATTGTGAAGTGGGCCATTTAATCTGGCTCACATTCCCTGCCACTGCTACTTGGTGCTCTTATCAGACTCCTAGAGCAATGTGCCTATCTGATCTTGGAATGGAATTTCTAAAATCCTAAGTCAAAACATAACTTGTCATTCTACCTTACACTAATCAGAACGCCTAAGATCAAAACCTCAACTTGACAGCACAAGCTGGCAAGGATGTGGAGACAGAGGTGCACTTCTCCTTAGCTGGTTGGATTGCAAATCATTACAACCACTCTGGAAATAAATCTGGGGGTTTCTTAAAAAATTGGAAATAGTAATACCTGAATAACCAGATGTACTGTTCCTAGACATATACCTAAATGATGCTCTAACATACCACAAGGACATGTGCTCTACTATGTTCATAGCACCCTTATGTACAATAACCAGAAACTGGAAGCAACCCAGATGTCCCTCAACCAAAAAAAAAAAAAATGGGTACAGATAATATGGTTCATTAACACAATATAATACTATTCAGCTATTAAAAATGAGGGCATCCTGAATTTTGCAGGCAACTAGATGAAACTAGAAAATATCATCCTGAGTATGGTAACCAGACCCGAAAGGACATGCATAACTGGAGCCGAGCATGGCTCTCTTCTAAGAGGCTTTACCACCAGGTTGACTGAGACAGATGCAGATACTTACACCAACCATTAGACTGAGGTTGGGGACCCCTATGGAAGAGTTAGAGGAAGGATTAAAGAAGCTAAAGGAGATGGCAACCTTATAGGAAGACAACCAGTGTCAACCAAACTGGACCCCTGGGAGCTCCGAAAGACTAAGCCTCAAAGCAAAGAGCATACATAGCTGCCTTGTCCAGCCTCAGTGGGGAAGGATGCACCTAATCCTGTAGAGACTTGATAGCATAGGGAAAGCATGATACAGATCAGGGATACCCTCTCAGAGTGGAAGGGAGTAGGGATGGGGTGAAGAACTCTGAGATGGATGGCGGTGGGGGGGGGTGTAAATGAATAAAATAATTAACTAAAAAATAAAGCCCTTTTTCTTGCATGTTAATTGTTTCTGGTATTTCATTATAATAACAGTAAACTAACTGACAACTAATACAAAGAGAATTACTATCAATCCATAGGTTTAGTGATTTAAAATTTCCCCAACTCTTCACCGGGATCTTCTGCTATTGACTACAGAAAATTCTCTTCAACCATAGAATCTGCAAGTTTCTTACCAGAATTCAAGTTTATGGACTGCTTTTAGAATGTAGTATCGAATAGAAAAAAAAATGTTTTATATCACTGGAACTTTTGCTTTGGTTGTGGGGTTACTACTGATAAACTGTGTATTTGATTGTTGGTGTATAGTTAAACTATAATGATCACCAAAATATACATTCTTATTCTAGTTTATATAAGTTAAAACATACCTAGCTACCTGAGTTCCCAGTATCACATACTTCCAAGTTGACTGCTAAGATCACAGTCAATTTCAGCTCCATACAGGCTGCTTCTAAAGTCATCCATGTGATGCCAGGAAACTGAGCCTCATCTGAAGACATCCGATTATTTCCCTGTGGGCCTGAACATGACATACTCAAAAGATGGCAGTTGGACATCTTTAAAGACAGAGTACAATATCTTAACAGAAGGGAAGTCATTGTATTTTTGTAACCTACGTGTAGTTATAATGTCTCCTTATGTCACAGTGTTGGAGTCACTGGAAATAAGTTAGTGAATGTATTTATATTTAGACAGAACAGATTTTGCAAAGGGTTGAACAGTAGGAAATGTAAAATCACCAAAGTCCTTCCTACACTAAAGGCTTGTCACCTATATAATTCCATTCACAAAATCCAAACTGGTTCATAAAAGAGGTAACTAAAGGTGACAGAAACTTCACAGAGGTGATTGAAGTTAAACAAGTCTAGTCCAGAATCTAATATAATTTATTTCTTTATAAAAACAAAGAATGGGCTATTAGGACATTGTACAAAAGTAGGGATCCATGGACCTTAGAAGAAATAACTTCAGAATCCTTGGCCTTGATTATTTCCTTATAGGCAATCCTTAAAAATAAGAGCCACAAATCCAATGATCATGATAGAACTGATTAAGTTATATCAACAGTGTGAATTTGCCACAACTTCCTTTAAGTCCCTTTCAAAAACTGAGGAACACATACCAAGTAGACAATCATGAGCCTCCCATTCATCAGCATGACATAATTATTGGTAATTTGAATGACTAATTCAGCTTAGTGTTATCTATTAGTTATTATATGACAACATTTATCATACATTTTAAACTTCTTCTGTCTCCACACCCTAAGCTGTACAATTAGTGACTGAAATAAAGAATTCTAATTTGATTTTTGAAAGTCAATAAAATAATTAAAATGAGTGAAGTTGGTTATGCAGTTTGCCCTGGGAATTTAACATTTTAGAAAAGGACTCAGAACATTCTTGTACTGTTTACAAAAATAATAACTGATAATTATAATGTTTACAACAATTTTCAGGGATATCAATGAAAATTATTTTTGTACATTATGAATTTCTAAAACCATACTAAAAAAAAAAAGGAAAGTTGGGAGGAAATAATTTCAATTGGCATTGAAATGGGACTTCATAATATTAGTAATGGAAGCTTCCTTTTTTTTTTTCATCCTTTAAAGTCACCAAATATGAAGGCAAATTATAAGCTAGTGTATGGCTCTCTTTTTCTTCGGGTCCCAGGCACTGCGGGAGCCGCGGGTTACCATGCAGACATGGCCAAGTCCAAGAACTACACCACACACAACCAGTCCCGCAAATGGCACAGGAATGGCATCAAGAAACCCAGTCACAAAGATACGAATCTCTTAAGGGGGTTGATCCCAAGTTCCTGAGGAACATGCGTTTTGCCAAGAAGCACAACAAGAAAGGCCTGAAGATGCAGGCCAGCAATGCAAAGGCAGTGCACGCTCAGAGGCCATCAAGGCCCTTCTGAAGCCTGAGGTCATCAAGCCCAAGATGCCAAATGGCCCCAGCCGCAAACTCAGCCGTTTGGCTTTCATCGCTCACCCCAAGCTTGGGAAGAAGATTCGAAGCTACATGGCCAAGGGTCGTAGGCTCTGCCAACCAAAGCCCAAGGTTCAAACCAAACCAAGGCAGAGGTCAAAGCTCCAGCTCAGGCCCAGGCTTCGGCTCCAGCTCAGGCTCCCAAAGGTGCCCAGGCCCCTGTGAAGGCTCCATAGAAAAGGCCCCTGCCAAAGTGAAGACAGACGGACTGCTGTGACACCCACCTACACACTATTGCAAATGACCAGTGTCCTATGCTGTTTTTACAAATAAACTTGAGACAAGAAAAAAAAAATAAGCCAGTGTATGGCCAATCAGTTAATTATATAAAATTTAGCTAAAGGAAATGTGACTACTGTTTGGTCAAATTACTAATGGGACTGTTGCAAAAATAGTAAATCCGTGCTAATATAAAATGTATATGTTTTTATATGCATAACCTAGGCAAATAATTCATAATCACAAAGTGCAAAACAGCATAATGCTAAATTATTTACCAGGATTAATTATCCTAGGAACTGTTGTCTATATAATGACATGAGGAAAGGAAGGTAAAAGAATTTTACAAGATATCTCAACCATAAAATGAAGCTTTTTTTCCTCTGACATCTTTTGATGTGTTCAGTGCAGATCGAAAGTGTTACAGTGATTTGTGTATATTTAACGTTTTGTTGCAGCTCACAGGACTTGTCTGTGTTTGTACACCTTTGTTCGCACCTTTCAGACCCCTCTTGATGGTCTCTGCCCTCACATGTACATTCATGCTTCATGTCACATATGTTACAGTACATAGGCTTTCTTCCTACCCATTTTAAAGATCTTTCCCTTTCTTCTCATGGTCTCTTTACAGTCTCTCTCTCTCTCTCTCTCTCTCTCTCTCTTTCTCTCTCACTCCCTCCCTCCCTCACTTCCCTTCTCTCCTTCTTTTCCTTTTCCTCTCTCTCGCATACATATATACACAAATTAAAACCTAGAATCACATGGACAGGAAGTGTGAAATACATATCTGAGTGTGTCATCTTTCATGTAACACAATGACCTCATCCATGCAAATATAATGTTACCATATTTAATGACTGAAAAAATTGCATTGATTGTGTAGGATGTTGTCTTATACATTCATCTGTTGATTCAACTCTAAGCTGGCTTCACAGTTTTTGAAGATACAGAAAATTATAAAGCAAAATGTATACTTTCCTACACTGGCATCTTAGCCCTTACCTCATTCTTTCCCCCATGACTTCTTACTACCTACCCCTTTGGGTGTTCTGCTTTTCCCTCAATGTGTACTCATGAGCCTGAGTTTCAGTGTTCATTGGAGATGATTTTGAACTTTCCATCTCTGTAAACCATAGAAAATTACTTACTCACACCACACCCCTCCCTAAATTGAGAAATTTCCTGTTTTCTTCCATGAAAGAATAGAAGATTTTTCCCCTTCTATGATCTGTCATTATAAAATAATGTAATTTTCTTGGTCTTATATTTTCATCTACCAGGATAATAACCCCAGTACCTAGCAGAAATGGATGAGAGAGCGCTTCCATTTCTTCAAAATACTCATTTGAATTCCATTTTTCTTTAATGATAATTATGTTTGTCACTTGAATATAGTTGTTGCAAAAAACACCCTCAGAGTCAATGGCAGGCAAGTGCAATTAGTTGGCAAATATAACTCTCCCACACTGTAGAATTTTTCGTCACCATTTACCAGTAGCTTTGGTAACATATTCTACATTCTTCTTAACCTTGTGTCATTTTTTCACTTAGATTAGGTTAAATACTTGAAAAAATGTATATAGTCATTTAAGAAAACGCAATTCACTAGGGTTTATATCTTCAGAAACTCAGGACAGTGCCCTTGTGGTTGACCTAGCTGACTAAAGATGTTGAATATTCTCATCCATTTCTACAATTCTTGCTGTCAATTACCTGCTCTGTTGGTTGCTGGCATGCTTCTCTGTCATTTCACACTAAGCAGGAAAATTTTCACAGTCACGATGGTTCTCTGCTTAGAGGGTCCACCAAAATATCTGCTATAGCTGGGGAGTAGATTGACAATTCCCACTTGTCTCCTTGCATGAGCCACTATTTAAAGAGTGAAACCATCGTTTCTCTAACGTATTCCCGGATAATGACAGAGCGGCTAGGGTTAGACAGATCAACTCATGTCCTGGCTGAGGCTAGATTTAGCTTATGGAAACCTCCAGCTGGTTTCAGTCCAATACCTTTAACCAAAAATGTTGAGTAGAGGATGCTGCCAGAGTCCTGATCCTTGAAAAATGTATGAAAATGCATGCTTGCTATTAATTTTAAGCTACTAATCTATATTACATGGTATAAAACAATCATCTACTGCGCAATACACTCAAGATCCTAGTGTACCTTAAAATTTTTATGTGCAGCACTAACCTCAGGAAACTATACTGAGCAAGGCTTAGATCTTCAGGGAAGAAAATTCCACATACTTGACTTTTGGCCCACCTTGTGTGAGCAAGCAATAAGATGTGTCATGGCGACAAACATAAGGAGAATTGTGATTTGATGGTGTCAAAGGAAAAAAACATGCTTACTGGTAACAGTGCTGACATCCACTGTGGAGGTAGAAACAGGCAGTAATTCAATTAAATTTCATTAAACTGTTTTAAATTTCCTCTCAGAAAAAGAGCTGCTGGAACCATGGAGATGTTGCTCACTGAAGAAGAGCAGAAAATAGATCCATGTGGTTTATGCCGTGGACTCGCAGGCATTCTCTCCAATTTCATCAAGTTATGTCCCGGGTTTTGAAGGTTTGTGAGAACACGGTTTTCTAATGTGAGTCAGCTCAGAAAGAACCAAAGACAGCTAAGCAGACTGTGGTGTCCCTGGAGATGCACCGTAGAATGCTCTCTAAGGGAGTCTGCTGTGCGGTTTACTATTGGAAACTCATTTTAGTATGGAAAAACAAGACCAGTGCCTAATCAAAGGCAGTGAGTGGGCTAGCCTGGGGGTCAGGGGGATGCTTATACCAGCACCTGTCTCTGAGAATGGGAATTATTTTCCAGCTCCCCCTAGGCCAGGATGGGATACTCACCTAAGTGCACTGTGTTTGCTGTTCTCCGTGTTTCTGTCGTAAACAAAATAGCTATTACCTGTTCTTAATGTTTGAAAGCTCTTCCCAGTCCACCACCTCCTCCATGCCTATTGCAAGAGGAGTGAATCTACATTGTAGCTTCATATGCCCTTTCTGAAATGCCCAGAAAAAGCAGAGGGAAATCTAAAAAGCAACTTAACTTTTCAAAACAAAGCAACAACAACAACAAGAAGAAGAAGCTTCCAGGGAACACTCTGTTGATCTTCTATGTTATCTGGTGCCTCTAACAAAGAATCTATGTATTTTGTCAGAATCTTTTTCTCACAGGTAAGAATCAATAAAGAAATTACCAGACAACAGCACACAGGGCTGGAAGATTAGTCATTGCATTTTTCAGGCATCATAGCAGTAAGCAGAAAGGAAGGATGCTGTGGCATTCTTTTTTTTTTTTTTTTTTTAGTATCTTTATTCATGTTTTGAGAATTTCATGGAACATAATTTCATCAAATTCCTTCTCCTCTCCAAATTCCTCCCAGATTCTCCTGCACCTCCCAAATCATCCAAATTGATGTGCATTCCTCTCTTGAAAACCATGGTCGGTCCCTCACACATATACAGCAGAGGAACTGCCTGGTCGGCCCTCAGTGGGAGAAGATGCACCTAACCCTGGAATGACTTGAGATCCGGGGCAGGAGCTGGGGTGGAATGGGGGGGGGGCTGGCAGGGACATAGTGAGGGGTATCCTCTCAGAGACAGGGAGGAGGAGAAATGGGATGAGAAACTGTGGAAGAGTGGAACTGGAGATTGGTAATGACTGGACTGTAAAAAACCTAAAAATAATAATAACTCTTTTAAAAGACAAAAAAGCATACAGTCACACGAAACATGGTATTTGATTTGTATTGGCCAACCGTTCTTAGCACAGACCTTGCCCTGGACTATGGTTGATCTATGCACTCTCACTCCACTGAAATAATAACCTGACTTCTCTTCCCTAGAGTCTGTCTACTGCAAACAGCTGCCTAATGAAAGGTAGGGTTTTATGTGTTTACTTCCTATTATCCTTCTCCAGATTTTGTTTGGCTTGAGCTTCTGTGTCCCCTACATGCTGTCATGTGTAGAAAGAGCACACTATGAAGACCATATTTTTAAAAAGGGGGAAGAAAATGGAAGCCACTAAAAAGGAAGAGTGTTGTACATTGTGGTAGGACAATATAAATAATTATTGATGTTACACACAAAAAACTCTTTAGGAGTAAATATAAATAAACAAAAACATTGTGTTTGACCTGTATCTTGATCATACTACTAAAAGCGAAGACCTAAAGTGAATTCAGTAAAAACATTTTCAGATGATAAAAGAATACACAATAAGGCAAAACTTTAAATATTTCAAGAAAGAAAAATTTTCTATAACACTAAATAAAAACTCTGTATAAATTAAGACTTTACACAGACTTATATACCTGCTACATTTATTTCAAAACTTAGATCCATTTCCAAATTCTCAGAAGCAGAGGAGCTGGACCAATGAGCATCTGCAGCAGTGGTCAGAAAACTAGCCAATACAGAAAAGATGATCTCTCAAGTTTCATGGGCCAGGTGCATCTATAAAATTTATCTCTGCTATTTTATCAAACACAGCAGCTACTGGCTGTGTAGACAAACAGCCAAGGCTTTCCACCAAGGCATTCCTGTTTCCACGGACAGATGGCAGGCTGCATTTGGCTTTATCTCTGAGCCACAACAACCACAGTAAACTGTATAATATATATACCTACAATAAAAATGTAAATATAGAAATATTAAAATAAAACAAAAGACTGAACCAAAAAGATGAAGCAAAAGAGAATAAGAGAAGCAGATAAATATAAAATGTAGAGAAAATTAATGTCTGAAATTCAAGTGCACAAAAAATGTACTGTTTCTAATAAAAAGAAGAAAGTGTTAGACTTAATAATTATTAGGCAGTTAGTTTAACTCAGCCTTCTCCTTGAGATAGTTGTTTAAAAGACAAAGATCCTAAGATGCAAAAAGATGACAAAATTAGTCTCACCAGTATTGATGAGCTAACAAGTTATACAACTCTTACTAAAGCTCAGAGAAACCTTAATGTAGAGATCTTAGGAGAAGCAAGGAAAGTTATGTAGACTGTAGATGCTCTCTTTCCTATCTCCTAATGAATTTTTCAGCCCTATTTTAGTATTTAACTGTTTTAAATGTTGCAATATTACATTGGATCTTGGAATTGGTCAAGGGAATGTGTTATCCTCAGGAGTATTTGGAGATAATGGTGCTTGAATATAATGTAACTTTTAAAGGCTATAAAAAAAGTTCTGGCTCATTAAAATTGATGAGTATTAACATTATGGAAAACTGACATCTTAATCATTTTTTAAATTTTTATTGGATATTCTCTGTTTTACATTTCAAATTTTACCCCCAGTCCCATTCCCCCTCCCCCTCCACTTGTTTCCATGGAGGTGCTCCCTCTTCTAACCACCTTCTCTGCCTCAGTGCCCTGGAATTCTCCTACACAGGAAATGAACCTTTACTAGAACAAAGGCCTCTTCTCCCATTGATTCCAGATACTGCTGTCCTCTGCTACATATGCAAATGGAGCCATGGGTCTCTCTGTGTGGGCTCAATAATTGTGGTTTTAGTCCATGGGAGTTGTGGAGGGTTTGGTTGGTTGATAATGTTGTTCTTCCCATAAGGTTGCAAACCCTTTCAGCTCTTTCAGTCCTTTCTCTAGCACCTTCATTGGGGATCAGTGTTTAGTCCAAAAGTTAGTTGCAAGCAATTTCAGCTGTATCTGTGTGACTTTGGAAGAGCCTCTGAGGAGACTTCCATATCTTGCTCCTCTCAGTAAGCACATCTTAGCATCAAAAATAGTGCTTGGGTTTGGTGGTTGCATTTGGGATGGATCCCCAGGCGAGACAGTCTCTGAATGATCTTTTCTTCAATCCCTGCTTCTCTAGTTGTCTCTGTATTTCCTCCTGTGAGTGCTTTATTCCCCTTCTATAAAGACTGAGGGATCCACATCCTGGCCTTTCTTCTTTATGACCTTCATAAGATCTGTGAATTGTTTCTTATTTATTCAGAGTTTTTGGAATAATATCTGCTTATCAGTGACTGAATACCATGTTTGTTTTTTGGGTCTGGGTTACCTCACTCAGGATTCTCTAGTTCCATCCATTTGACTAGGAATTTCATAAAGTCATTGTTTCGAATAGCTGAGTAGTACTCCATTGTGTAAATGTGCCACACTTTCTGTATCCATTCCTCTGTTGAAGGATATCTATATTTTATTCCAGATTCTGACTACTACTATTATTATTATAAGGCTGCTATGAGCATGGTGGAGCATGTGTTCTTGTTATATGTTGGAGCATCTTTTGAGTATATGTCCAGGAGTGGTGTACACGGGTCCTCAGGTAGTACTATGTTCAATATTCTGATGAAGAGCCAGACTGATTTCTACAGTGGTTGTACCAGCTTACAACCCCACCAACAATGGATGCATATTCTTCTTTCTCTGCATCCTTGCCAGCACTTGCTGTCGCCTGTGATTTTTGATCTTAGCCATTCTGACTGGTTTGAGGTGGAATCTTAGGGATGTTTTGATTTGCATTTCTCTGATGACTAGGGATGTTGAACATTTCTTTAGGTGCTTCTCAGCCATTTGGTATTCCTCAGTTGAGACTTCTTTGTTTAGCTCTATACCCCATTTTAATAGGATTATTTGGTTTTCTTGAGTCTAACTTCTTGAGTTCTCTCTATATATTGGATATTGGCTCTCTATCAGATTTAGGATTGATAAAGATCCTTTCTCAATCTGTTGTTTGCCTTTTTGTCCTTTAGACAGTGTCCTTTGCCTTACAGAAACTTGCAATTTCATGAGGTGCTATTTATTGATTCTTGATCTTAGAGCATACGCCATTAATGTTCTGTTTGGATAATTTTCCCTTGTGCCTATATGTTCTAAGCTCTTCCCCACTTTCTGTTCTATTAGTTTCAGTGTATCTGATTTTATCTGGAGGTCTTTGATCCACTTGGATTTGAGCTTTGTATAAGAAGATAATTTATTGATTTGCATTCTTCTACATGCTAACTACCAGTTGAACCAGCATCATTTGTTGAAAATGCTCTTCTTTTTCTTTCTTTTTTCCTTTTTTAAAAATTGGATATTTCCTGTATTTACAATTCAGGTGTTATCCCCTTTCCACCTATCCATTGTCCCTTCCCCTCCCATTGTCTCCATGAAGGTGCTCCATCTCCCAACCTCCCTCTCCTACCTCACTATTCCATTACACTGGGAAAAATGACCCATTGCTTGACCAAATCCTCTTTTCTCATTGATGCCAGAAAATGATATCCTCTGCTGCATATGCACCTGGAACCATGGGTCTCTTCATGCAAACTCATTGGTTGGTGTTTTAGTCCCTGGGAGCTGTGGGGGGGGAGGGAGTTGGTTAGTTGATAATTTTGTTCTTTCCATGTGGTTGCAGACCCTTTCAGCTCCTTCAGTCCTTTCTCTAGCTCCTTCATTAGAGTCCCTGTGTTCAGTCTGATGGTTAGCTGCAAGCATCCTCCTCTGCATCAGTATGGCTCTGGCAGAGCTTCTGAGGAGGTATTCTTATCAGATTCCTGCCAGTAAGCACTACTTGGAATAAGTAATAGTGCAGGGCTTTAATGGCCACATATGGAATGGATAGACAGGTAAGGCTATCTTTGGATGATCTTTTCTCCAACCCCTGCTCCTCTATTTGTCCCATCATTATGTCCCATGAGCGTTTTGTTCTCTCTTCTTAGAAGGACTGAGGCATCCACCTTCTAGCCTTCCTTTGAGCTTTATAAGTTCTGTGAATTGTTTCTTGGGTATTCTGATATTTTTAGGGCTAGTATCTGCTTATCAGTGAATACATACCATGTGTGTTCTTTTGTGACCTGTTTACCTCACTCAGGATGGTTGCTTCAAGTTCCATCCATTTGCCTAGGAATTTCATGAAGTTGTAGTTTTTAATAGCGGAAAAGTAAGTACTCCAATGTGTAAATGTACCACAACTTCTGTATCCATTCCTTTGTTGAAGGACATCTGGGTTCTTTCTAGCTTCTGGCTAATATAGATAATGCTGCTATGAACATGGCAGAACATGTGTGCTTGTTAGATATTGGAGCTTCATTTGGGTATATGCCAGGAGTGGTATAGCTCAGTTCACAGGTAGTAATATGTCCAACTTTCTGAGGAACCACCTGACTAATTTTCAGAGTGGTTGTACCAGCTCACAACCTCACCAACAGTGGAGGAGTGTTCCTCTTTCTTCACATCCTCCCTAGCATTTGCAATCATAGGAGATTTTGATCTTAGCCATTCTGACTGGTATGAGGTGGAATCTCAGGATTATTTTGATTTGCATTTCTCTGATGACTAGGTATGTTGAACATTTATTTAGGTGCTTCTAAGCCATTTAATATTCCTCAGTTGAGAATTCTTTGGTTAGCTCTATACCCTAGTATTAATAGGATTATTTGATTCTCTACAGTCTAACTTCTTGAGTTTGTTATATATATATGTTGAGTTGTATATTATATATATAATCTCATACTAGCCTTCTGATGTAGGACTGGTAAAGATCCTTTCCCAATCTGTTGGTTGCCATTTTGTCCTTTTGACAGTGTACTTTGCCCTCTAGAAGCTTTGCAATTTCATGAGTTACCATTTGTCCATTCTTGTTCTTGGAGTATAAGCCATTGATGTTGTGTTCAGGAAATTTCCCCCTGTATCTATGTTTTCTAAGTTCTCCACTTTCTGTTCTATTAGTTTGAGTGTATCTGGTTCTATGTGGAGGTCTTTGATCCACTTGGACTCAAGTGTACAGAATCATTGTACAGAATGACAAATGAGAATATATCAATTTGCATTCTCCTACATGGTTGGACCAGCACCATTTGTTGAAGATGCTCTTTTTCCTGTTGAATGTTTTTAGCTCCTCTGTCAAAGATCAAGTGACCATAGGTGTGTGGGTTCACTTCTTGGTCTTCCATTTTGTTCTATTGATCTACCTGTCTGTCTTTGTACAAATACCATGCATTGTTTTGTTTGGTTTTGTTATTGGGGTTTTTTTGGGGGGGGGTGTTTTTGTTTTTGTTTTTGTTTTTGTTTATCACAATTGATCTGTAATAGTGTTTGAGGTCAGAGATGGTGATTACCCTGGAAGTTATTTTATTGTTGAGAATAGTTTTCTGCTATCCTAGGTTTTTGTTATTTCAAATGAACTTGCAAGTTGCTCTTTCTAACATTATGAAGACTTGAGTTGGAATTTTGATGGGGATTGCATTGAATATGTAGATTGATTTTGGCAAGATGGTCATTTTTACTGTGTTGTTCCTTCTAATCCATGAACATAGGAGATCTTTTCATTTCCTGAAATCTTCTTCAATTTCCATCATCAGAGATGTAAAGTTCTTGTCATATGGATCTTTCACTTGCTTACTTTGGGTCACACCAAGGTATTTTACATTGTTTGTAACTGTTATAATGGGTGTCATTTCTGTAATTTCATTCTCAACTTGTTTATCCTTTGAGTAGAAGAAGGCTACTGATTTGTTTGAGTTAATTTTATATCTAGCCACTTTGCTGAAGTTCTTTATCATGCTTAGGAGTTACCTAATGAAATTTTGGGGGTCACTTAAGTATACTATTTTATCTTCTGCAAATAATGATGTTTTGCCTTCCTTTTCAATTTGCATCACTTTGATTAAACAGTACACATTTCACTTAAATGAAAGAATAAATTTAAGAAACTAATTTATAACAACGTCACTCTAATAACACTGTAAGATATTCTAAAACATTGCTCAGAAGTAGATTTCAAGATTAATTTATAACCACAGGATTACATAAATAAGAGTATGTGCTAACTAGGCATGTTAAATTATTTCATGTTTTGCACATATTTCAAAACAATATTTAATATATAATTATCAATAAATTTCAGTTAGTCACATAAAATTAAAATTAGTTAATTTTCCAGTATTGGCAAGATGAACCTAGAACATGAACAGAATAATCATAGAAATAAAAACTGCTGACATATGCGGGAAAAAAACCTCTTATACAAGGAAATAAAATATAAACACTCATGAGCTAATAGCTTTTTGTTTCAGATTATCACTGCTTTTAGAGACAGTAGTCACTGTTGGAGAGACTAAAAGAACACTCATGCTCTCGTTACCTGCTGGTCAGGGCAACTTCTTAAGAAGAAATAAAGCTGCCAGTAACTCCAGCTCCAGGAGATCTGACACCTTCTGGCCTCTGTACATGCTGCACTCTCAAGCGCAAACTGATGCAGACAGACACACACACACACACACACACACACATACACACACACCACATAAGACACTCTCTCTCACACACAAACATGCATATACACATGTTGAGAAATAAATAAATACAAAGATAAAAGTATTTCCTTCACATATTTTCTTGAGAAAACATAAACTGCTGCCCAAAGAAATATATAAAAACTAGTCACAGCTGGGACCATCTCCTCTAAATTACACATTTAAGTCACTGAAAACTTAGAACGTAGGCCAATTGTTTTCATATTAGGGGACGTTCACTGGGGAGTTGAACACACAGGCATAAGATGCTTCTTCCGATTCCCTGGGTGGTGCTTATATGTCAAAGTGTGTGGTATCTTATGTGGTTTCACAGTGTCCTCAGGATTATGTGGCGATGCGGGAGGCTAGGGGCTGCACACGATGTGTAGATTTTTATTAGAAGAGATATGTTTTCAATTGAAAACAAGGTTAAAAGCTTGCATTATTTATTGAGCCCTGAAACCGCTATCTGCCACTTGAGAGGTTAGCAGCCTGTGCCTGAATGCCTGCCAGTATTAAATTCCTCACTTTTAAAGTGCAATTCTTCATGTATAGCCAACGAAGTCACACGCAAATAGATACAAGCACTCAACCTGATTACCCTTAAAAACATCTCATGGATTAAGGAATTACATGCATATGAATATTCTCAAATATTAGAACATTTTAATTACACTTGAAATAGGATATTGGATGTACTTTCTGGAATTTTTATGTCAATATATGAATGTAAATAGCCACTTATAATTTTCATGCAAGAACTTACATGTAGAAATCCTTCATCTAGCCCTTCTCCTAACTGTAAGATCTGAAAATCTAAAGTAGAGCCTACAAGGCTATTGATTGTAGCTAAGTATTTAATGTTATGTATTCATAGCATTAAAACAGGACTTACTTGTAATTCTTCTAAAGTTGTCAGCATTGTATTTAATATAAAAATCATCACAGTAGAGAGAATGATATGTGCTTTGAATGTCTCTCTCTAGAGATCTGGGTGTTATTAATGATGGAAAAATGCAGAGAAACCTCTTGGTTTATTCTAAGAAAAGGGAGAAACATCAAGAATAAATGTTATCTTTCATTTTTCAAAATAATGGTTAGTTTGTATTTTCCTTTGGCAAGTTAAGGAGCCCCTCAGCTTTGCCAATTAACAGCATGCAGTTGGAATATGAATTATGGGCTCAGCTTTTAAGCACACGCTGTGGGAGGTAGCTTGGTATAAAATCTCTCATCCAAAGACACAGATGTGCAGAAATAGAAAAGCATTCTAAAAAACAGAGACCTCCTCTGCAGGTGTCAGCTACTGGCGATGTCGTGTAATAAAGCAGTTGGCGTTGATCTATGTTTTCCTAAGCCCCGTGGTGTTCCGCAGGCTTATTAGCAAAGTGTGCCTTACAGAGTTGGAAGTTTGAATGTCTTTCTCCGGGTGAATGAGTTGCCTCTCACAGCGCAGGAGTAAGAGCCCCCTTGCTTTTTCATCACTTGTTCTAAAGGGCTCCTACTGGGTTCAGCAACTAGGCAGCGCTAAGATAAAACTGACCTTAAGATTCCTGGAGATCTTCTGTTCACGCACCTGGATAATGTCAATGTCAAAGTATGGATGCGTTCGGCTCTCGGGGTCACTGGAGGTTAATGGAACAGCCAGGTTTGAGCACAAATTACAGTGGCTAACAGCTCTTCCACTGTGACTATTGCGGCAACCTGAATCAGTATGACTCTAAGTGTAGGACGAAAGCTTCTACAAACTTCCTCCAAGTGCTAAGGTAACAACCACAGCCTCCCATTCATTCATTTCAGCTTTGGCCCCCTCATCTCAAGTAACACAACTCACCTCCCCTCCTTGTTTCTTCGATGTGTGCTGCCATCCAAAACAGGGGAGCCCAGCTTGCAATGAACAATTTTTTCCTTGTAATATTATGTTGATGTCAGCTGTTACAAATCTAATTATGTTAGTCGTAGGACTGAAAACCTTTTTCTACGCTGTACTCTAAGCAAATTTCAAACTGATTCTAAGATTTAAGGCATCTCAAATGGCACACTTGGTCTCAGAGGAAGCTCACTGGAAGAATACCCGGCTTTCCTGTGCAAGGCACTAGGTTCAACTCCCATCACTGAACAAAACAAAAAATAAGCGAGGAACAATCTATAATGTAGTATGAAATTCTGGTGGATATAAGAGGAAAATGAGGATTAATATGGGAACTTAATTTTCTACACTGGATATTAACAGCTGTTGTCAGAGAATGAGAAAACAATTGTTTATACAAAACTATAGTTAGAAGTCAAGTTTAACCGCTGAGCCAGGCTCCGAGCTTGGAGTAAAGCGTGGGGTTGGGGAACCTTACCTGCCGTGAACAAGGCCACAGAGCCACATCTCTATAGACTACCGGAATGGACAGGCAAAGATTCGCCCTCCACAGCAGTCTAATTGTAGCTTTGATCAACCCTCCCCATCACTGGCACCCTCTGCCCTCCGCGGGAGTAGAGACCACCACTCCCCTACCACTGGAACCCGTCTCAGATCTTCCCAGTCTAAGAAAATGAGCCACAGAATGAGTTAAATCCGGCACGATGACTCCAAGTTCTGTGTGAAACTATTGCCGCTCGTGTTGGAAGACGGATGGCTCAGAGAGAGATTCCAATCTTAAAGTCGTCCTGGTCTGCTTCAAGCAGTGTCTCTCTGACCAGAGAGAGACGTGCTGCTGGACCACTACATTGACAGCTGGAAGGGGCTTGTCGGGTTCCTGAACAGCCTGGGGGCTGTCTCCTTCATTTCCAAGGATGTGGTCTCAAAGCTGCAGATCATGGAACATCTGAGAAGCAGCCCACAGTCTGATCACTACGCTAGCTTGCAGCCCATGGTAGCCTACGAGGTGAGCAACAAGCTGGCAGACATGGATCCCCACTCCCTTCCCCAACACCCTAACTTGGGCTGCCAGACTGTGCTGTGCCTACATCGTGCTCTGCACTGGCTATAGATAGCTGTTCCTCGAAGGCCTGCGCACCAGCTCTGAGGATGCTCATACCTCCACACCCTGCTGTGAGTCCTACAATGCCACACTGGCTACCCATCAGTCTGAGCCAGTCAGGCTGGACTGAAGTGAAGAGGGTGAAGGAAGAAGATGGGGGTGGGGTGGGAGGTCATGTATCTACAACAACCCAAGGTTGCTTTACCTCTTGTGTATAGAATCTGAAATGGTATAAGGACCCAGGACGGAGGAGCTGCCTTCTGCCTTCCCCCACAGCCAACATGCCCAGCCAAAGTGTATCCTCCTGTGCCCTGGGCCTCCCCTTCATATTCTAAAAGCTGTCCTCTGGTAAAAAGACTTTCCTCTGGCAGCGGCCTGAGTACCGAAGGCTCTTTCCCTGCCCTTCGTCTGTGCCCTTGTCAGTCTCTCCGCATACCAAACAGGCTCTTGTCTCCTTGGAAATGAAAACGGCATGAAACTGAGAACTGAGGCTTCCCTAGGAAAGCCTGCCCTGGTCTGTACAGCCTGCTCCACAGCTTCTCCAGCGTAGTACCATCAGCACACGCACCCCGCCGCCACCACCATTACCAAGGTTCTAAGATGTCAATACTAACTGGCCAAACCGTACCTCTCTTTAGCCAGCCCTGCTGCTCCTGTTGCCATGGTACCCAGGTAACTTAGGATCCGACTTGTGGAAGGAGGCTAAGCCCCTTTGTCTGACCAATGGCCATACCCAGCATGGCTGATGCCCAGTGTATAAGACCCTAAACTGCCCCACTGGGTCTTAATGTTAAATCCTGGAACACTGATCTCAGTGTAACTGATGTGTGTAAATGCAAGCTTTGGGGCATATCTCTTAAGAACTACGATATATATATAATATTTCCAACATAAATAAATTACACCTACATGGAAAAAAAAAGAAGTCAAGTTTAATTATATATAAAATTATCTCTGGAAGCTACCCCAAAGCTGTCAGTTCTGACTCACAGGGTCTAGCTAAATTGTTAAAGGTGCTCCAGACACCATTGGAGTGACACTTGAAGGGATATGCTCCTGCTATCATTGGAGAGGCTGGGCATCAGGTTCCCTGGCAAACACTCGCTGCCTAATAGGAGAGCTGTTCACGTATGGGTGTAGGCTGATGAGAGAACTGTCCAGTCTTTACCCTGCCGGTGTCTGTGGTCCTCACAAAAGATGCCTCCTCACTAAGTGTCCTGTACCATTTATGTCATGCTATTCTCTTTCACTTTAGGCTCTGTTCAAATGTGACTGCAGCAGAGTTTTCCCCTACGGAGTAAAAGAGAATGTGTGCCATTTCCCAACTACCTCTCAACAAGGCGCACACTGAATCCGCTACGGGCAAACAGCAATTGAATTTGCCAAGGTTCCTTTATATTTTTATGACCATTTGCTCTTTTGATTCGGATTTTGAGAATATAATTTGGGTTTAATATTTGAAAAACGTGGTAAGTTACAAGAGAGAGCTGTATGGTGAAATTTTATGGGGGTGTCAACGTGGAAAACAATGAGCTTTACCCATTTCACAAAGCTAGAAGAAAGATGTTGAGTATTTTAAAACGTAACAAATCAATGTTTGAACTGGTGTTTTTCAGATTTAGACTTTGTAAAGTATATTTTTATATATCAAAGCATCACACTGTAGCTCATTAGTATGTATGATTTTATGATTGTGTGTGTGAGGCTTTTAATCAAGTGCACATTGGGTATCATAAAAATTTCTAAAAACTTAATAATGAATTAAGATAATAGATTTATTTTTCTAAGATCTAAGTAGAAATTATTCATGGTGCATTAATCCAAATCTGGTAATTAAATGAATCCAATTATAATGACATTCCAAACATATTTAGTAAGGATTTAAATTAAACAGCATCAAGGAGATTGGTTCTTACAATTTTTATCTGCTTATACCTATACATTTGAGTGCTACATAATTGTCCTTTAAAAGTTTTGACATGCTTAAAGAGAAATTTCTCCAAAACTAAATTCCTGTCCATTTCATATGGAAACTTCTGAGTTTCTCTTTAATGCATAAAATTTACTAAATATGAAAGCTTAATGCAATGGTAATATGTCCTATAAATAACATAGCAATTCGGGAGACCCATATTTGGTAAAGATCCTTTATGAATTCTCAGCTCTTTACAAAGTTTTGAAATTCAGATAACAACAAACATACAAACTGGCAGACAAAAATAATTCAACTAAAATGATTAATATGAATTGCTTATATTATAGGGCAGGTATATTTGAGTTACTGCAAAAAGCTAAAGAAAAAGCCGACATTTTGCTTTCTCTTGTCAACAGTCACTGTCTATAGACAATGTTCACACTATTGCCAATCATCTGGTAACAATACCTGCATTTCAGGAAGACTGTCTTCAGTCTACCAAATACAAACACTGTTTAAAGCCAATGGTTTTAGTTATCTCTAGATAGTAAAGGGACTTCCATGCAAAGGAAATGAGGTTTCAGAAAGCCCCCTTTGGGTACAGTGTGAATTCAGAGCAATTGTAATGCATAAGCAGACTGTTGTAGAATTCCCTTCACCATCAACCAACCATCTTATTGAGAAATTCTAGGGTTCATTTGTGCAAGATTTGATATTGCCAGAGGTTCACAAAGTACCACATGAATGGTTCCCCATTCAGGTCTTAGAAGAGTGTTCCAGATTCAGTTCTCAAAATAAGTTTGATGAAACATTAAAACATATTCCTCTCTCCCCTCCCTCCCTCCCTCCCTCCTCCCTCCCTCTCTGTCTCTTTCTCTCCCTTGCCTCCCCTCCCATCTTCCTATCACTTCCTTCTCTTTCTTCTTCCTTCTTCTTTTTTCTTCTCCCCTCCTTTCTCATTCTTCCCTTGCTTTTTCTTTTAGGAAACTTAGACCCAAACAGAAATCCCCACCCACGGGCAAGGCTGTACAACTTCCCCACAAACAAACCTGGCTTTGATGTCGTTGCCCACACTTCAAGCTTCCTGACTCACTTGCTATTTATTTTGAGATTTGTAGGCCTATTCAAGTCTTTTACAGAACAAAGTTGTAAATAAACAAAGGAACTAGTACTCTGTAGCATGTCAAGAGCACAGTCACTGGCTTGTTCTACTTCACACTGAGGGCTACGTCCTAGGGACAGACTGGTTAACCAGGCCCTGAGCTACACAAAGGCTACTTCAGTGACAGCTTTGGTGTCAAAGCAGGTTAAAATTCGTCTGACTTTGTTAAGATTGAAGAAATGCCTTTAAAGAAGTTGGTTTTGCATATTTGGACCTGTCCTGACAGCACAACTCGCCAAGAAAAACTGTCCAACTAGGTACCTGAATGCTGCTCTCAGGGGATTCAGCTCAGCTTTTTCTAAGAACATTATTGGCCAAAGTCAACTTGGCCTTTCACATCTTGCATGTAACCATAATTCTTTAAATGCATGTGGATTTTCTTACAATAAGTTTTGAAAATGCCTGCCAAAAGATTCTACCTAATTAATTAGAATAATTTGCATGGGGTGCATTATAATAGGAAAAATTTAAAATGACAGTATTTCATAAAAGTGTATTTATTTTTATTATTACATAGTAATCACAGAATCAAGAGTCACAGGTAGCAGCACACCACCAAATACTGGTTTTATTATTTGGCCTTACCAGAAACCTAAAGGCACAATTATTTTTGGATTGTGAATGTATAAGTGGATAGATTTTAACATGTTACAATTCTGTTGGAGGTATTAATTATTTTGCTTTGATCTTGCATACTTCATTTCTTACAAATGCTTCATTCCTAGATGGCTCAAGTTTAATCCGAACTATAGTAGCAGCTGAATTGCCTCCAAACTCTAAAGTCACAGAAATTAAATTTTATGTGTGTGTGTGTAAAGTACTTATATATTTAAATTATATATTTAATATTTATATATATTTAATTATATTTATATAGATTATGGGGCTGGAGAGAGGGCTCACCAGTTTGGATCATTGATTTCAGATCTCAGTATCCACATAACAATCCTGACATCATCTGACACATGCTTATAACCCCAGGTCTGAGGGAGGAAGGAATAGGAGAATCTCTTTGGCTTGCTCACTTCTGATATAGACAAGGAAAAAGCAGAGTCTAGGTTAATGAGAGATCCTACCACAAAGTAATGGATGTAAAGCAATAAAGGAGGAAACCTGGTCCATTTTTTGACTGAAGGAAGAAACAACCAGAAACTGCCCTGCCTAGGGATCCATCTTGTCTGCAGACACCAAACCCAACACTGTTGCTGTGTCAAGAGTCACTTGATGAACAAAGTGTGGTGGTTCCTGAGAAAGTCTGGTCAGCAACTGACCAATGCAGATGTTGTTTGGAGCCAATTATCAGATGGAAGAGCAGAGGGGGATTGCAACATCATTGGAAGAAAAACACTCACTGGCTGGCCTGACAACCCAGCTCTCCCAGAGTCTAGACCACCAACCAAGGAGTGTACCTGGAGGTATTTGTGGATCCAGAGGATGGCCTTGCCTGATAGCAACAGGAGGAAAGGTCCTTGATCCAGGGAAGGCTTGATATCCCCAGTATAGCATCATGCTGGAGCAGTGGGGAGGGAGGGTGTGGGAGGGTGAAGGAGCATTCCCACACAGGCAAAGGGGAGGGCAGAGGGCAGGTATGGGATGGGGAGAAGAAAGCCGCCTGCCATCTCTTAGGGTCCACAGGGCTTCACTTATCTCAACCAAGAATCAGGGTACCCCTCACCACCAATCACCCCACAATATAAGACACTTGCTAAGATCGGTGTAGCTATAACTAATTTTTTTTAAATTTTCAAAACTAATGAATCCCAGAAAACATCCCTTTGAAAGAAGTTCCCAATAGAACTAAGATAATCAGACTGGCAAGATGGCTCTGGGGGGATGGTGCTTGCAACTGGGCCCAGCAACTAGTATTCATTGCCTAGAATTCACATGGTAGGAAGAGAGAGAACTGAACCTTGCATAGGACCATCCCACATACAAATAAATAAACCATTTATGAGCTTTAAAAGGAAATTAAAACACTGCATAGAAACTTAACACAAATGGAGCAAAAAGTATAATGAGGGACTGGCTTTTCTCTTAATGTTGCCTTAAAACATTGTCTTGAGAACAGAATTTCAGAATCCCTCCTGTTTACATTCATCAAACCAGTCTTTTTCTCACCTCAGCCTCTCTCTACCCTGCATCTGGGCCCAACCTCCCTTTTCCACATCTCTACCTACATCCTTCCCATTGACCCTAGGGAATGGAAAAGAAAGGAATAAAGAAAACGTTAGTTCTAAATGGTTTACATAGTTCAGATTTGTAGGGACATGGCTATTAATGTGTTTGATTAACTAATTACCAGAATACTTGAGAGCAAAGGAATGCTTAAGCTGTTATATCCATATTTAGAAGTTCAGTCTTCAGCAGTAGAACCAAAACGGATTACAAGCCAGGCATGGTAGCTCGTGCCTGCAGACTCAGCACTCCATTTGAAAGTCTGAGGACATAAGATTGCCATGTCTTTGAGACTCATCTACACTACACAGGAGGTAGCACCAGATAAACCAGGGCTATACTACAAGCCCCCATCTCTTAAAAAAAACAACTCATAAAATTGTTCGTAATCTCATTTGTTCTAATTTCAGTTTTAAAGAATCTGTAGTGACATCCCTTCTTCGTTTGTAACATTAGTAACTTGTGACCATTCTTACTTTTTCTGAATTAGCAGGGCCAAATTTATAGAACATTTGGATTTAAAAGATAATTTCTGTTCTAGTTTAGTCTTTTTGTTGGATTGCCTTACAGTTAATTTTTTATTATTCCATAATATCTAAGCTTGGATTTTAGATTTTAGATATGCTTTTCCTTGTTGTTGTTGCACTGAGAACACTAGATGTGAGGTCTGTTTTTAAGCTCATAATCCAATACTGTGAACTTTGAGTCTAAGGTTGGTCTCTACACTAGTATATCTTATATAACTAAAACTTTCTACTTAAGGAATAACATCTTTACTGTATTCTGTAATATTTCGCCATCAATTCCCTGTTCATGTGATCTTGGCTTCTTTATGTACCTCATACATGACATCTTACCAAATGTCTGGATTGCCACACATAGAATAATGTCTAGTTCATCCATAGCATTGGTGCATGTTACAGGATTATCATCATACTAAATACTCAATACCACTCCATTGTGAAATTTTTCATACTTTCTTCATCTATTAATCTGTTAATGAGTATCTGAATTTTATATCTATGCTAATTATTGTGAAACGTATGTTATTTGGGTCAAGAAATATGTTTCTTTAGTCATTTATTGCTTTGTTTCATGTATTTTAAGCTTTCTTCACTCATCTCTGAATAAATTTAGTTTATGCTTTTCTGACTAGAGAATTGTCAATGACATGATTCTGAATTCTGTGATTTAGGAGTCTCAATTATGTAATATGTTACTAAACTTTACTATTTAATTTTTATATTTTAGTTTAAAAAGGAAACATGGACAGAAAAGGGAGAAAACATAATGCAGGGTTGTTATCTATTAAAGAAAAGATGGATGTTCTGGCTTAATAATGCCAGCACATTGGAGTTTATCATTGGTTCCATAAAGAGTTTCAGGTCTGCCTGGGACACATTTGATCCTGTCAAAAAAATTAAGATAAAGATTAATTAAATTACTCTCGACATGCGTATTAGAAAAAAATTCCATTTGGTAGCTCATTATTATTCTTTCTAAAAACAAATTTTTAATTTTTTCAATTTTTTAAAGAAGAACATGGATTTTAAAGACCACAGAAGCCTATGGGCTTCTTATAAGCAAATACTGACAAAGTGAGACACAAGAAACAAATTGTATCATTCATTGAAGTCAAACCAGGCTCAGTGCTAGGGTTTGAGGCAAGAGATTAGTTTGAAGGCAGCCTAGGTTTCAAAGTAAAACTTTGTCTTAAAACAGCAACCACAGCACTACATGCCCTGGGCCTATTTAGGCCACCAATGTAAATTATACAATTTAGTGATGAGCAGGGAAAACAAAATGGGTCCTTCTAATTACTCTATATGCATCAGTACATATAAGTGTAACATTCAAGTGGGTAAAAGAAAAAAAAGCCATCAAACACATAATTAGAATAAGGAATACTCCTTTGTTAACATTAACTTCCCATATCTTTTATTAACAGTAATATATATATATATATATATATATATATATATATATATATATATATATATATATATCATGTATCAAAATCTTAATTGCCCCATGCAGCCCAATATAGCTGCAGTTAGAAGTACACAAAGCTAAGGAACCACAATGTGGGGAATATGTTTTGACTAAGCCTTTGTCTTAGTCAGGGTTTCTATTTCAGCACAAACATCATGACCAAAAAGAAAGTTGGGGAGGAAAGGGTTTATTCAGCTTACACTTCCACATTGGTGTTCATCACCGAAGGAAGTCAGGACTGGAACTCAAGCAGGTCAGGAAGCAGAAACTGATGCAGAGGCCATGGAGGGATGTCACTTACTGGCTTGCTTCCCCTGGCTTGTTCAGCCTGCTTTCTTATAGAACCCAGGTCTACCAGCCCAGGGATAGCTCCACCCACAATGGGCTGGGCCCTCTCCCCTTGATCACTAGTTGAGAAAATGCCTTACAGCTGGATCTCATGGAGGCATTTCCTCAACCGAGGCTCCTTTCTCTGTGATAACTCCAGCTTGTGTCAAGTTGACACAAAACCAGCTAGTCAAGCCTGATTTCTCCTGGCATTTTTTTTTTCTATTAAAAAATGTGTTGTTCATAAAATAATACTGAAATTATATGTTTTAGTTATTAAAGTCCAAAAAGAAGTTGGTTTATCATTCATAACCTCCCAGTTCTGCTGAGCAGAGATACATTTTACTCTATTGTAGCCTCATGCCTACTGGTAATATGATAGATTTCAGGTCAGGAACTTCAGTGGGAAATTTTAAAGAAAAGCATGACTGCCAAATCCTGCCTTAACACAATTCTCATCTCAGCAGACAGCCTCAGTGGAAGCAGGAAACCCTCTGCTTGAATTCCTATCAAAACATGGTAAAACACAGACAAGATCTCTAGAGCAAGAAATTAGGGAAATGAAAAATGACAGATTCACAGCACCTGTTCAGTGTAATTCTTCTGCAGTTAAGCATAGTGTTCTGACCAAAGGTACTCAGAGATACTGCAAACCATCAGATCAAGGCACTCTGTCCTGATGTTGGCTTCTGCAGCATGTTATCAGTTAGATAGGAGAGAGCTAACCTATGCTGTGTTGCAGAACATCTAAGAAATATGACTAGATGGAAGGTTTATTCTGTCTCATTATTTCAGTTAGTTGGGTCCATGAATGACTGGCCCTATTTCTATTAGAACTTTAGTGAGACACAAACAATAGTTTTTGCAAAACATAAAAGGGAAATGATTTGGGAAACAAGATGCCTAGACTTCTACAGAACCCATTGTGGTGACCTAACGAGCTCATATGAAGTTCATCCTTTTAGATACTTGGCTCTATTCCCACTCAGAAAAATAAGTCTCGGACACATGTGTCTCCACAAGACATATAAAATTCTATTACAAGATGTATTAAGCTAGGTTTCCAAAATGACAGTTACTTCATAGAATGATTGTTTGCTTTGTTACAGATAAATGAGATTTTAGCTTTCAACTACAAAGTAATGGTGTGTTCTATGACTAAAGTCATGTACCTTGTTTTTACCACTTCCTCCCTCTAATCTTCAGCATAGACCATCAGCACAGAATTATTTCTGTCTTGAATCAGAGCATCTCTTCTGGTCAAATATGGAATGTCCTTAAAGTATTACATGCTAAAGGCTTTCTTCCTAGTTTTTGAAACTCCTAACAAATGGAGAAACACTGGGAAGGTGGGACCAAGAGAAATGAAACTCAACCATTGGGGATATGCCCTTTAATGGGATTTTTTTTTTCTATACTTTACCATGACATGGAATGATATGTTCCCACCATGATACACTGTATCACCATAGGCCCTAAGCTATAGAGTTAATAATGAACTGCAGTCACTAAAAATAGGAGACAAATGAAACCTGATCATTAAATTGATCATTCTCACATATTCCCCACAGTACTAAAAACTAACATATCCTCTTTAAGTATCAACATCACTCACCATGGAATGAACAGCTTCTTAGGAAGTTACATAATTCAACTAAAGTAAGGGGAAGTGATTATTAATCCTTGGTCATTTAAAGTCGGAGATATTTTTAGCCAGGAATCAAGAGGTAAGCTCTGCTTGAGTTTGCTAATGTTAGTGCATAGCCAAGCACAACTATAGACTGTTTTAGGGTACAGTTGAACTGTGAATTCCACCTTTGTTGAAATACAGTTGATGACTGGCCAAGCAGCTTCTAAGTTTAGCACTCGTAGAAGGCATTCCTGTGATGTTCATAGAATTTTAATAGTTTAAAGAGTTGAGATGTTATGTTTGGATCTTAAATGATTCCTAAAACCCATGTTTTAGGTGCCAGCTTGGGATCATACAGAAACATAGTTGCTCTTCTAAGAGGCAGAGCCTAGTAGAGGAACCTTCAAGTTATTGGAAGTGTGGCCTACAAAGGATATTGGAATCCAGGCCCTTTCTTGTCTCTGTTTTAACATCACAGAAACTGTGAAGTCTGCATCACCATGATGTCCTTCCCGAACACAGGTGTCAGATCAACCCTGACAGTTGAGCCAAAAACAAAACAAAACAAACAAACAAATATGTTCCTTCTTTCTAAATTGTTTCAAGTGTTTTGCCACAGTGGCAAGAATTCCTACTAAACATAGGCATGTTGTAGGACAAAATATTTTTAGGGGGTCTCAACATAAATCTATTCATTGCAGATAACAGTCCCAAAATAGACCATAATGTGAATACCACCAAAGTCTGATTTGGTGAACTAATAAATTTGGGGAGATTTGCTTTAAGAGCATTGTTGAGAGGTTATTTATAAGGGAAGAACTTACTTAAAAACAACCATACCACCAAATACCTCCCCTGCATGAGAGATAGGTCACAAAATCTAGGAACCTGGAGTGTGCATAGCCAGCAGAAGAACAAACAAGTTGGAGACTGTCCTTATCATGTGTTAGTGGCAGCCTGACTGGTTTCTGCTGCTAGCAACAGCTGGTTTACTTTTGTTGTGTTTGTTCTAGGCTTCTCTGACAGTCTACTTTGCAGATCAACTCCATTCTTCTTAGAGTAACTTTCACCTTTTATTGTTTACTATGACGTGGGGATGGAGTGAGACATAGAGAATCATGTCAGTTTCAGGAACTTCCTCAAGCTCTTGAGTTGTTTACCTTCCTATTTAAGAAGCTTCCTCTAGAATGGAATAGTTTCATCTTCACAAAAGCTAGCAAATACAAGTTTCTAGTATATAATTGTTGCCTTTATAAAATGAGATAAAGTTTTTATTTAAAAGGAGAAATAAGGAAAGGGTGAAAGAAAATCTAGGCATTTGTACTATTATCACAACACAAGGGAATAAATTGTCTTTTAAGAAAAACTATGTTTATTATATATTGTAATTGTTTTCATGTTTTAATAAATATCTATAATTTGGTTTAAATTTGCCTCTTCAATCTAATTTTACTTAAAAGATATACCCTGGAGATTCATTAATTGTCCAAATCACAGAAAAACAGTGAATCACAGGAGACTATAGAAGCAAATCAAAAATATCTTACACTTTCAGAAAATGACCTTTCACTTCTGAGATAAGTTCCATATCTTCTAACCCTCAGTATTACTCAGAAGTAGAAAAAAAATACATTTGTGTGTGTGTGTGTGTCTGTGTGTGTGTGTGTCTGTGTGTGTGTGTGTGTGTGTGTGATATCAGTGTGTGTTGTTTTGTTTTGTTTTGTTTTTTGAGGGGGCAAAGATTTTTCTTATAATAAAAATAATAAAGTTTATAAATTAGCAATGAAATAAATAGGAAGGAAGGGAGAGAAGGAAAGGGGGGGGGGGCGCTACTGGACTTGGCTTCCAAGAGGAGTCATAGAGTTTGCCTTTTGTGGACATTTTTGGCAGCAATGATAAATTGGCTTACTGTAACGGGATTCCATGAAACTAGAAGCCTAGCAGGAGGTTCTCCCCAGACATGAGTGAAGTGGAGGTTCTCTTATGTCAATAGGTTTTTAATGTATTAAGTGTGAAATTCAGGGTTTAGGATTCTAATAGCTATTCTTCCTTTGGTTGGTGGGTCACAGTGACAAAACCTGATCTCACAGAGATTTTAAGAGTTAGCTAAGGGTGCACATAAACCTCTCACCCACTGAGGAACCCCAAAGGGTGTCGGGGGAAACAACAGAATAGACTGTGTGCATCCTAAATTGTAGAATGGAACATTTCAACACGATGTTTCATTAAATATGTTTCCGGTATATGAGTTTAGGTAGGACAAGTTTTCATTGTGCCATTTGAAGTTTTGTAGCTCAGTTTCTTCTGTTTGCTTCTGCTACTAATTTATAAGAGTAGCTATGGACCAGCCGTGTGACTTGTGAGAAGTCCAGAAATAGTTCCTCCTGCCTGTCTCTGTCTTGGCCTCCAACTGGCATGTCTTCTCTTTTCTTTCCAGCTGATGAGACTATGATAGTTTATAAAAACTTTCACAACCTCAGGTTTTTGTTAGGATAAAGCATGAAGCTTGAACCTGCAGAAAGTGAGAGCTTTTTAACTTGAAAAATATGCTATGTTTTAACAGACACAACAAGGAAAAAACATGAGATGTCTGGGTAGAAAGGCACACATTCCTGGTCAAATGATGTATGTGTGTGATGACCTCATGTCTCTGCCCTAACATTTGCTTTGTATTACATTTGCATAATAAACTACAAAGCATTTATGCTAGAAACTAATACCACACTGTCGATGGACTTTTTACTTACAAAAATAAAATGTAGGTATTTATTTATAGACTCGCATTTACTTGGTCAGTTCCTGGACTTATTTGCTCATTCCTCCTGAAAAAGTATCACAAGCTCCTACATGGGTATTGTATTTAACTGTATATAAATACAAATATAATTTAAATATACGTTGTATTATATTTAAGAATCTAATTTAATTACAGAACAAAAACTTTGTTCAGTGTGTGTGTGTTTTTTTTTTTTTTTTTTTTTTGATCAAATGGAGCCCATTAGTTTTCTTTTGCTACCTTACTTTATTGATTTCCTGCAAACTGATTGTATAATTCTTGTCTCTGCTCAGCTCATTAAAAGGCAACATTTAAACTTTCTTCTCCAAAGCTTATTAGGACAGGGATACAAACACGTGCAATGGGGACTTTGTAGGGCAATAAGTCTCAGAGGCTGGAGTGCAGCGTGTTCCAGGTAAACCTGGAAGTTCATTTCACTTCTACATTTCAATTATATGAGACTATGTATTTGTAAACGGAGTGGTATGGGAATGTGTCGAGGGAGTTTTAAACTAATATAATTCCATCCTGCTATTTGAAAAGCATGATGTCCAGTAGAAATTGTTTGGATCCAGAGTGTATTGCCTTTAAAAGTCTAATCCCCAGCCAGTTGCCCATTTAATTCAATTCTGAGATGCACTGGAAAACAAAATGAACTTCAAAGAAAGCAACCACAGGCCTCTCCAAACTTTGCCAGCTCACTTTAGAGGCTGCTGAGTGTTTGGACATTAAATTTCATCTGCAAACCTTAATTGGAAGCATCTAAATTATTCTCTTTATAACATTACCACTATGGAAACTAAGGGTGAATACAGCCTGTGAGTCATAAAACACAAAATATTGGTCTTTGACATTTAGCTGTTAATGCGTTACAATCAAAATGACTTCAAAAGAGGAAGTTTAGGCACTCAATCACCTTGGGCTAACTGCCTGGTCTTCCATATACCTCTGTAAGCCAGAAGACTGCGGAAACCCATTTTCTGTTAATGAGAACACAGCCCAGTCCCAACAATAAAACTTCAAAACCTGTGTACTCTACGAAAGTTACATGAAAACACATTGAGTACACAGCACTCTACCTTATCCCTTTCATTAGCAAACACACACTAGCTATCGTGCTTTGGAAAATGAATCTATCTTCTCTTAGGAATAAGATTCTTAGAGCACTTGAGTTTATATTAGCACAATACACTCATAGTATTATTTTGCTCATAGACTCAGTTCTATCTTCCCGAGAGCGTGTGCATGAAAACACACCCAGGAAATTTAGGATATATATCTCCAGTTTTATTTACATTTTCATTCGTAAAGATTCTGTTGACATTGGAAATGTTATTCAAGATTTTTTTTTTAATTGACAGATCACAGAAGAATGTTAGAATTTTCTCACAGTAATACTTTGAATATTCAAGAATTCTTCATTTTGGTTAAAACTAAGAATAAAGGTTCTTTTGTTAAATGACATATTTAATAGAGATTTAAAGTTGATGGTGAACTGCCGCAGTCAGTATGCATTACAACTAGGCTACAAAGAAGAGGTGGGGGAATCTTTTGGTGGATATGATGGGGGAAAGCGTCTTGTGTCCAAGCCCTCCGATTCTACATTAGGCAGGCCCCAGACCACACACAGTCAGCTGCTCCAGTATCCCTGCTTTGCGTATTTATCTTCTTTATAAAGCAGATGGTAAGACAGAATAAAAAGTTCTGCTCACCATAAGAGGATCTTATAAATGAAAATCATTTACAATAGAGAGAGTTGCATCAATAAAACATAAAATAGATTTAATTGTTAGCATGACATTGAACTCAATCCAAAATCAAGACCAAAAAGTAAGAAAAGTTTAAGATGCCTGATTCACATTTGTAGGAGACTATTTGCTGCTCCTGAGACACCACAGTAAGAACATCCCTCCCCCATTTTTTGTTTTATTTTGGGTGGGTAGTAGTAGTGTGTTGTTCATGTTTGGTCTGACCCATTACAGATTTTATGGTCTAGTTTAACTCAGAAGGATAATTCCAAATAAGGAATCCTAAGGATTTATAAGCTTAGTACTAGGACTAAACATACTCTATTTTTCAAGCAAAAGGAATTTCCTCAAAATGATGAATTCATGACCATGCTATTTTCATGGCCTGAGAATAATTTATAAACAATCCCAAGAATAAATATCATGTTTCCTTCTGCCCCTTTGTTAGGACCAAGAAATTGGAAGCTCTTATGGAAGGCCTATTCACAGATTTGTGAAGGTGGAAAGAATATCATTCTAAGCACACAAAAACATTCAGTAGCAATTAGCAAGCATAGGCCAGAGAGAAAGATGATTCCAAACCAAGTTACCAAAACTAAGAGTTCTGTGCTGACCCTAGCTGGTGCTGGACTTTTTCCCAAAAACCTTTGTCTTGAGTCTCACCTAATGTTTCCATCTTCTGGACAAAGCATTGTAGTCCATCACCCAAGGTGACTATAAGTCTCTTTTCTTTCTTTTTGTTACTTTCTGAACTGAGTTTTTCTCAGCTATTGGCCTCTGAATACTGCTAAATTGCCTGAGACTGATCATTTCAACATGATACTTGATCCCATGGGAATACTAAAATAGTTTCTTAAGAAAATAATTTATATGCATATATGTATACTTAAAAATTTTTATGGCATCCTCTTATATAGACTCAAACTTTTGATGTTCCTGTTCCTGCTTCCCAAGAGCAGAGATAATAGGCATGTGCCACTGTGCTCAGCTATAAAACACATCATTTTTGGAAGTTCTTTGTATGCCAGGCATGCTGCTAGGTGTTTTGCAGACATTATGTCACCAAACTTTAAAAAAAAAAATCTGCAAAAAGGAAATTCTCGTCTCTACTTTGCAACCAGACAAAACTGAAACTCAGAAGAGTCCAGTGAGACCTATAGAAGGAAGATTAAAGCTTTCATCAATGACAATAGGCACAGCACCATGCAAGCAAGACTTGCAGGCTCTGAAATTTTCATTTGGCAATGCTGGAAGTCCAGCTGAAACCTTGGCCAAATAGTTTTTTTCAAGACCTATTTTGATGTCTTTACTTTCTCACAGCAGACATTGTAAGTACTATAGATTTAGGCATTGTGTCTTCTGCAGCTGCTTCACACTCCTTAGCATGTCTTGATTTGATTGGTACCCAGGTACCTTTCTGCTCTTGCTAATAGAAATGCAGTCCTGGCCCCATTTGCATGTTGTAGTCTTCAGTTAGCAAAGTTGAGAACTTTTGTTCATGAAGATCACCATTCTCAAAGTGCCAAGAATCGCACCCACTTGCAAAGCTTATCCCACTGATTTATGTTAACCTGCTACACTTTTTCTTTGACCACAGCTCTACGCATAGGTCTGTTTCCTTTGTCACATACTTTGCCATAATCCCAACAAATTCATTAGGTTACATGTGGATACACTTTTAGTGCTCTTTCTAATCCATTCTTCATGACTTCCCCATCTTAATAAATTCAACCATATTCTTATTGCCTGATTCCAGTATCTATTCATTATTAGGTAGCCTTCTTATTAAGATGCCAAATTGCAATTAGTCATCAACTCCCATGAGTCTCTTCAGTCATCATTCCCTTTCAGCCTTGTTGCTTTTTGTTCTGTGAGCCCCAGAATAGGTTTGTCAATTGTGTGTCATGGGCAACCTCTTTTTCCTTTTTCTGTCTTTCCTGTCATACTCTACGATCCTTCCAGACAGACCAGCAGACACAGTCTCATTTGACTTCTTAAGAGCCTAAAATGGAAAGAAAAGTTAGCCATTATACCATGAAGACTAAATATTAAAACTTGCATCTGAAACTATAATAAGCAAAGTGAAGATTTGATTAGTTGATATGGGAAAGAAGTAAAGTAGAAAACCAAAAGCAAGACTGAGAGAAAGTTTGTGGAAAGTGTTTTAATAAAAACCACACTTTTGCAGATACTACTTTAAAAAAATATTATTTGTATTTCAGGGAGCAGTGAGTTTATTCTGCTCCTATTATGGACAATGACTTATAGATACTCTTGTCTGAAACAAATGATGTTAACATGCATACAGTTTACTTGTCATGATTCTAAGAATAAAATGCATACATTCACACCTGTCGCTGCAGTCCCAGCTCACCTAATATTGGCCCCTGGAGCTTACTTTCCATCAGAGGGATGCCCTTGTTTCTATCTTGTCCCTAACAATGCTGAAATGACTGGGACATTGCTTTAAGAGCTCTATTTTGTTAAGTATACTATCATATCATCTGCAAATAGTGATATTTTGACTTCTTCCTTTCCAATGTGTATCTCTTTGACTTCTTTTTTGTTGTCTAATTACTCTGTCCAGGACTTCCAGTACTATATTGAATAGGTAGGGGGAGAGTGGGCAGCCTGGTATAGTCCCCGATTTTAGTGGGATTGCTTCAAGTTTCTCTCCATTTAGTTTGATGTTGGCTACCTTTTTCCTGTATATTGCTTTTATTATATGTAAGTATTGGCATTGAATTCCTGATCTTTCCAAGACTTCTAACATGAAGGAGTTTTGACTTGTGTTAAATGTTTTCTCATCTAATGAGATGATCATGTGGTTTGGTTTTGTTTTTAATTTGTTTATATAGTTGATTACATTGATGGATTTCCATATATTGAAACATCCCTGCATCCCTGAGGTAAGGCCTACTTGATCATGATGGATGATCCTTTTAATGCATTCTTGGATTCGGTTTGTGAGAATTTTATTGGGTATTCTTAAATCGATATTCATAAGAAAAATTGGTGTAAAGTTTTCTTTCTTTGTTGGGTCTTTGTGTGGTTTAGGTATGAGTATAATTGTGGCTCATAGAAAAAAAAACTGGATAGTGTTCCTTCTGCTTTTATTTTGTGGAATAGTCTGGAGAGTATGGGTATTAGGTCATCTATGGAGGTCTGTGTGGAATTGGTACAGACATAGGCAAGTAGATCAATGGAATAGAATTGAAGACCCAGAAATGAGCCCACATACCTATGCTCACTTGATCTTTGACAAAAGAGCTAAAACCATTCAGTCTGAAAAAAAAGATAGCATTTTCAATAACTGGCTGTTGGCATGTAGAAGAAAGTAAATAGATCCATTCTTATCACCCTGTAAAAAGCTCAAGTCCAAGTGAATCAAGGACCTCCACAAAAAGAACAGATACACTCACACTATTAGAAGAGAAAATGTGGAAGAACATCAAACACATGGGCACTGGGCAAAATTTCCTGAAGATAACACCAATGGCCTATGCTCTAAATTTAAGAATAAACAAGTGGGACCTCATAAAATTGCAAAGCTTCTGTACAGCAAAGGACACTGTCATTAGGACAAAATGCTAGCCAAAAAAATGGGAAAATATCTTTGCCAATCCTAAATCTGATAGAGAGCTAATATCCAATATATACAAAAAATTAAAGAAGTTAGACTCCAGAGAATCAAAGAACCCTATTAAAAACTAGGAGACAGAGCTAAGCAAAGGATTCTCAACTCAGGAATATAAAATGGCCAAGAAGCACCTAAAGAAATGTTCAACATCCTTAATCATCAGAGAAATGAAAATAAAAATAACCCTGAGATTCCACATCACAACATTCAGAATAGCTAAGATCAAAACCTCAGGTGACAACAGATATTAGCAAGAATATGAAGAAAAAGAAACGCTCCTCCATTGTTGGTGGGATTGCAAGCTGGTACAACCACTGTGAAAATCAGTCTGGTGGTTCCTCTGAAAATTAAACATAGTACTACCTAAAGAACCAGCTATACCACTCCTGGACAAATATGCCAAAGATGCTCCAATATATAACAAGGACACATGCTCTACTATGGTAATAGCAGCCTTATTTATGATAACCTGAAGCTGGAAAAAACCCAGATGTCCTTTAACAGAGGAATGGATACAGAAATTGTGGTACATTTACACAATGGAGTACTATTCAGCTATTATAAGCAATAACTTTATGAAATTCCTAGGCAAATGGATGGAACTAGAGACTATCATTCTGAGTGAGGTAAGCCAGTCACAAAAGAACACTCATGGTATACACTCACTGATTAGCAGATACTAACCCAAAATGTTCAGAATACCCAAGAAACAATTTACAGATCTTATAAAGCTTAAAAAGAAGGAAGGTCAGAATGTGGATGCCTCAGCCTTTCTTAGAAGGGAGAATGAAATACTCATGGGAGGAAATAAATGTACAAAAAGAGGAGCAGGGACTGAAGAAAAGATTCTCCAGAGACTGCCAGACTTGGGGATCTATCCCATATGCAGCCATTATTGCTGATAGCAAGAAGTGCTTACTGGCAGGACCCTAATATGGATGCCTCCTCAGAGGCTCGGCCAAAATCATACAGATACAGCTGAGCATGCTTGCAGCTAGGCATTGAACTGAGCACAAGGACACCAATGGTGTAGCTAGAGAAAGGACTGAAGGATCTAAAAGGATTTGCAAAACCATGGAAAGAACAACAATATCAACCAACCCAACTCTCCCAAGCTCCCAGGGACTAAAACACCAATCACTGAATACACATGGAGAGACCCATGGCTCCAGTTGCATATATAGCAGAGAATAGCATTGTCTGGCATCAATGGGAGAAGAGGCCACTGTGAAGGCTCCTTTTCCCAGTGTGGTGGAATGCCAAGTGGGAGGTGGTGGGAGCATCTTCATGGAAGCAAGAATAGTGGGAAGGGGGGTGCAAGTGGGATAATGTTTGAAATCTTAATAAAAAGAAAATAATGTCCAATAAAAAAAGTTTGAAGCAGAAACTGAAACAAAGGTCATCCAGAGACTGCCCTGCCTGGAGATTCAGCCCATTTACAGCCACCAAACCCAGACAATATTGCTGATGCCAAAAAGTGCATGCTGACAGGAGCCTGATATAGATATCTCATAAGAGGCTATGCCAGAGCCTGATGCTCACAGAGGTGAATGCTCACAGCCAACCATTGAACTGAGAACAGGCTCCCCAATAGAGAGTTAGAGAAAGGATTGAAGGAGCTGAAGGGGTTTGCACCCTTATAAGAACAATGCCAATCAAGTAGAGCTCCTTGGGATAATCTAAAGAGTACGCATGGATAAATCCATGGTTCTAGCTGCCTATGTAACAGAGAATGTCCTTGTTGGGCATCAATAAGAGAAGAAGCCCTTGGTCCTGTCAAGCCCTCATGCTCCAGTGTTTGGGAATGCTATGGTGGTGAGATAGGAGGGAGTGGGTGGGTTGGGGAGTACCCTCATAGAAGCAGGAAGAGGGTAGATGGGATAGGGGGTTTATTGAAGAAAAACTAAGAAAGGGGATATTTTAAATGTAAATAAAATATATCCAATAAAATTAAAAGAAAAAAGAGTTCTGGTTTGGACTAAACTGAATTGATATAGTCACAATGTCATCTGAGAACTATACAATTGAATATAACTGTTTTCTTTCAATAGTTGATATACATAAATACATATATTCAGGAGGACTAATGTATAAAACATATTACATTATATTATATTTCATGACCACATGTGTTCATACAATTTCCTAACTGGTACAATAAAACCACTTAATAGACAAAAATTCATTTAGCTCTTTCACAACTAAAGTAATAGTAACAACAAATTACTTATTACTCATCAAATGCTCTATTAACTGTTCTATAAGCACAACCCCTTCTAGTTCATCCACAGAAGCCATTATTACTTGTTTTCTCAGATGACTAAACTGAAGCGGAGAGGTTTCTGCAAGCCCGCAAAATTGCACTGTGTAACGTATAAAATGCAAAGCTAGAATGGCGGCTTCTGACTATGCTCTGTGGACTCTTGATCAGTTTCATGGACCTTATCCACCTGCAGATAATCAACGCAACAAGAATAGATTGTAGCTTTATTATGAATGCTCATTATTCTACAGACAGTTAACCAATTTTTAATTCAAACACCGGAAACCACTGGTCCATTTTCTACTAAAAGCAAAATACGAGATAGAACATAAATCATAACATTAAAATTTCTATATGGGACTTTCTTCAAACTACTATCTTCATGATCTACTAGTAAATTTGAAGAAACAATCCATGAAGTAAAAGTATCGGCAGATTGCTCTGGCATACAATCTTAATCCTGATAACAATTTCTTTTACATCGGGCGATCTTTGGGAAACTGAAAAGACCATTATTAGCCTAACTGTTGGCAAGCAAGAGGAACAGATGTACTGTTCAAAGGTGTGCCCAGAGACGATCCGTATGTTCATCAGAGCATACTAAACTGAAGAGTAGGGTAAGACCTCTGGGCTTCACTCTGATTCAAGCCAATCCTTGAGGGAATAAAAGAGTTCCAGTTTATGTAACTAGAGTGAGTTTTATGATGGTCACTTTCTCTGTCCCCACTAGTTCATGGTAGGGTCACACTTGTTCAACCTACATTTGAAGGAAAATTCGTACATGGGTGTCATCTGGCAGTGTTAGCTCGTTTTGGCCCTGGTTTCTTCCTTTGCTGACCTGACAACAATGATGTGCCTCAAAGATCTGCCTTTGTCAGTCCTCAAGGGTGCCAGCAGGCAGAACCACATGGGTGAAGATCCCAAACTTTCTTGTTAGTGTATGAGATCACAGTTGTCTGTGGTGTGGTTTTACTAACCTGACAATTAAAAAAGCAAAAATACCCTCACAGATCTAAATTGCTATACACACAAAACAAAACAAAACAAAACCTCTCTTTCCTTATTTCTGTGAGCAATCCAAAGTTGAGTTGATGATCTTTTCTCCTTTTTTACTGAACTAGCAGTAAATTTAACTGTGCTATAAATAGAAATTTACTTTTGGTTCTCTACATTTCTCCAACATTCACGATGCTTTGTTTGTAAGCCTTGGTCTTTAACAGCTGTTCAGTCTCTTCAACCTGATCTTACAAAATGCTGTTGTCTCCCTGAAATATAGTCAGAGATTCGTTTAGACTTTTTTTCTCCACTGATCATCCCTGGGCTTATAATTTGTATATAGAACATAAAATGTACTAGTATCATATTGGTCTTACAAAAGAGAAGAGTGAACTTCCTCCTGTGAGTAAGTTCTGTTTATGCCCAGTGATTTTGCTGAATGAAGCTGTGTTTATCTAGTCCTTGCTAGACCTTGGAGAATTACCTCCAGACCACCTTGCCTTCACTTGTAATCCTCATCATTTGAACCTTTAATACCTTGAATCTGGAAGGACCCAGATGTGACACGTCCTTGACCTTGCTTAGTTTTAGAACATCTCATAGATGAAAATTTAAAAAAAGAAAAGTCTGCGTATAAATTACTCTTTCTCTTTAGCTCGTGTAACTACTCTACATGGTAGCTGCTTGTGAAACATGAATTGGGAATAACTATACACACGGTTTTGACTTATATTATCTCAACATTATAAGAAAAATACAGGTTTAAGCAAAAATATATTATTTTTCGAAATGAGGTTCAATAAAGCTTTGTGACAGTAAAGGTCTCAGAGAAAAAGCTGCAGGAGCTTAAAATAAGGCAGCACTTTTGACCTTGAAGGTCCTGCTGACCCTCTTAACCCTTCTAGTCTGCTCAGATCACATTTCTGTAATCCCAGGAGCAAGGAAATTTGATCATGCAACCCAGAAAGAACCCGGGCTTTAATTATAACCAAGATAGAAGAATGTAAAATATTTCTACTATGAGTGGACAGGTCGGTAATACTAGGAAATATCAGAATTAATTCCCAATAAATTCTACTGCCATGTATAGACGTAAAACAAATCTTCAGGCTGGTGAATAATCTTGTGTGTTTTTCACTTAAGGTGCCACATTTAGTTTTTTCAAATAAAAAAAAAAAAATGATATGCCTTAAGCAGGAAGTGATTTGGCCATCTAGTGTACCATTCGGAGTGAGATATGTCAGACATAAGAAAGCGAGCCAACATCAAAATCATAGATTTAGCTTAAAGAAAGACTGTGGCAAGAGAATGCGAGGTGGGTAGAAAGTATTGATCAAAGTGTTCCAAGTCTTAGTGTGACTAAAAGGATAAAGTCTGAAAAGTCAGTTTACAAGATGGTGAATACAGTTAGGAAATCCATGGTACACAGTTAACTGACAATAAGTTACTAGTGTTCTTGCGGATACCGTGCACAAGTGATAACCATCTAATGTGATACCTAGCTTACTTAGCTCCATTTTGGTGGTCATTTCTTGCTTTATGCCTATATCAAACCTTGTATGCTACAGGCAGCTATTTGTTAACTGTATCTCAAATAAATTTGGCAAAAAATTAAATGATGTAAAACTTAAACACACTAAGAGAGTATTAACTACCCTACGTGTTATAGCAGTAGGTGCTCACCTGTGGTCTATGTTCAAAACAGAGGCTGAGGGCAACACAGGCATATTTCTTAAACTTCTGCAGTTCTCATATTATACTTCCAGTTATGAATCATAATCCACAGAAGCATTCCATGATGTTATCTCTCTCTATTCAGTAAAATATGACAGAAGCCACCCATTAATTGCCTATACCCATTAATGACACCAAAAAATTAAAGAAATAAGGCAAAGGAAGACATTTGTCCTGTTTTCTAGGCAATGCTAATCTCTCTATGCCACCAAGTACTTACTCACCACACGCTGTATGTATGCTTCACCTTCTTTACCTAGAACTGAACTATGAACTACATTTTGTGTAAAATCCTCTCCTAGGAACTAAAAATAAGACTTCTAAAAATCTTCTCTTGTAAGGATGCAATGTTAATTGAATAAGGAGCTATGCCATAATAATCAGTGTCACTGGGACAAAAACCCAGCCAAAAACCCTTTGACCTGCACTCTGACCTTCCTTCAAGATGTGCTAAGGCAGTGGTGGACAGGACTTCTAAGAGTAGCCAACCAGTGGCTTGTGTCATTTGAGGCACACATGGCCTAGATTTCCAGAAACTGCAGGCTAAACAGACCAGAGACCTAGGATAGAGCCAAACATGCTTGACAAAAACAAAACAAAACAAAACAAAAAAACAACAACAAAAATAAAGTGATTCCTAATGATGCTGTTCTTCTATACCTATGAATTGGTGCCTCGTCTCCCATACAAAAATGCAGAGACCCAAATGCAGTCAAACACTGGGAACTCAGGGAAAAGTGAAGCTAGATTGAAGGTATCCATCTTGGAGATATGGGAACCAGTAAGAGAATGAGGAGGGGGAATTGTGAGAGTCCAGATGGTAAGAATATAAGGAGATCATAGCCTGTGTAGTCAACTAAGCAGGGTGCATGGAGGATCTTAGAGGCTGAAATGGCAGTAACAGAGCTAGGCCCTCTGCATATATGTTATGATTGGTGGCTTAGTGATTTTTGACCCCTAACAGTGAGAGTAGAGTTTCTTTGATTCTCTTGCCTGCTCTTGGGATTTTATTGTTGTTGTTGTTTTTCCTCCTGGGTTCCCTTGTGCAGCCTCAATGTGAATGTTTGTGTCTGGTCTTATTGTGTCTTAATGTGCTCTGTGGAGTTAATGTCCCTGGGAGACCTGCTCTTTACTGAGTGTAGACAAGTTGAATGAAAGACCTGAGGGAGAGAGAGGTGGGGTGGGGCAGGGAAAAGCAGATGGAGAGGAAGCTGGACTCAGGTCCGAAAGAAGATGAAATTTAAAAATTTAAAATTTTTACCGGATAAAACTGACTTTAAAGAAAAAGATTGATATTGCTGGCATGTAGGTCCACACACAGAATATCCACAAAAGTTAGCTGAATGTTCTATCATCTAACGCTTCTTTGAATGTTAATACTCAGATCTACTCAGGAGATTCTCACACATACCTTATAGAAATAGTCATTTTGGGCTACCAGGAACGGCAGAGATTCAGGGACGCAGGCCTGGTGAGACTGCGCTGCGAGTAGCCAGGGAGCAGAGAGGGCTAGGCTTGGCATGCGGGAAAGCACGGCCACTGTAGGTTCAGGGAGCAGGCCTGGTGAGACTGCACTGTGAATAGCCAAAACACTGAGAGGTCTGCTTGGAGCGCACAGAAAGCGCCCCCCCATCCCGGATGGTTCAGGGGTACAGTATCTCTACCGTAGGGAATCGGTTTCCACCCACAAAGCCCTTGCATGCAGAACAAACTCTCAGGCCATTTGCCACCCAGAACAGCAGAGATCCAGGGACGCAGACCTGGTAAGACTGTACTACATGCATCCAGGCCACTGAGAGGGATAGGCCTGGTGCAGGGAAAGCACAGCCCCCAAGTGATTCAGGGTAGCAGGAACTCTGCCATAGGCACTCTGTTTCCACCTGGAAGGCCCTTTCTTGCAGACCAAATGCTCAGGCCATTTGCCACCATGAACAGCAGAGATCCAGGGACACAGGCCTGGCAAGACTGTGTTGCAAGTAGCCAGGGCACAGAGAGAGCTAGGCCTAGCACTCAGTAGGTGGAGCACTCCTGGTGGTCCAGAGGAGCAGGTACTCTATCCTAGAGACTCGGGTCCACCCAGAAGACCCTTGCATGCTGCACAAAATCTCAAGCATCTACCACCTAAAACAGCTGGGATCCAGGGACACAGGCCAGGTACACGGAAGAATTGGAACCAATCACTGACAAGACCACGTATAATCACAGACAACAAGATGGAAAGAGGAAAGTGAAATAACGTACCCAATGGAAACCTATAAAACCTGGTAACATCAGAACCCATCTCCCATCACAGCAAATAGCAGAATGCCAAACACACCAGAAAAAGGAGACTCAGACCTGAAATCATACCTCAGGATAATAATGGAGATCTTTAAACGAGAATGTGAGGAAAAGCATAAAGAAAGAAAAGCTTCTAAAGAGGAAACATGAAAAACACTCAAAGAAATCAAAGAACTAGAGGAAAACAGAACCAAAGAGATGAAGAAATTGAAGAAGGAATTTAAATTGGAAAGGGAAACAATAAAGAAAACACTAAAAGAGACAAGCCTGGAGGTAGAAAACCTAAAAAAGAAATCACGAGTCACAGATGCAAGCATCTCCAACAGACCACAAGAGAGGGAAGAGAGAATATCAGGGGCAGAAGACAACATTGTAAACATAGACAAAAGTGTCAGAAAAGATGCAAAAGCCAAAAAGCTCCTAACCCAAAATGTCCAGGAGATCCAGGACACAATGAGAAGACCAAACCTAAGGATAATGGGAATAGAAGAAGGAGAAGAATAACAACTAAGAGGCACAATAAATATCTTCAACAAAATCATAGAACACTTCCCTACCCTTAAGAATGAGATGACCATGAGTATAAAACAAGCCTACAGAAAGCCAAATTGAGTGGACCAGAAAAGAAATTCCTCCCAACACATAATAGTCAAAATGCCAAGTGTCCAAAGCAAAGAAAGAATACTAAAAGCAAAGGAAAAAACGGTTATGTAACATATAAAGGCAGACCAATCAGAATCATACCCGAATTCTCAGCAGAGACTATGAAAGCTAGAAGATCCTAGACAGACATCATGCAAACCCTAAGAGAACACAAGTGTCAGTCCAAGCTGCTATACCCAGAAAATTTTTCAATCACCATAGATGGAGAGATGAAGATATTTCAAGACAAATCTAAATTTACACAATATCTGACCACAAACCCAGCACTACAACGAATTATAGGTGGAAAACCCAATAAAAGGAAGGAAGCTACATCCTAGTAAAAATAAGAAAATACCTAAGCAAGAAAACCAAAAGAAGAAAGACACACAAACACAACTCTACCTCTGAAAGCAAAAACAGCAGGAAACAGCAACCACTATTCCTTAATATCTGTTAACATAAATGAACTCAATTCCCCAGTAAAAAGACATAGGCTATCAGACTAGATACATAATCAGAATTCAGCATTTTGCTGCATACAGGAAACTCATCTCAGAGACAAAACAGACACCATCTCACACTAAAAGTTGGGGGAAAAAACCTTCCAAGCAAATGGCCCCAAGGAAGAAGCTGGAGTAGCCTTTCTAATGTCAAATAAAGTAGATTTTCAACCAAAAGTTATCAAAAAATATAAGGAAGGACAAATTTTACTCATTACAAGGAAAATTTGTCAGGAGGAACTCTCAATCCTTAACGTCTATGCTCTAAATACAAGAGCACCCATATTCATAAGAAAAACCCTACTAAATCTCAAAAAATACAGTGCACCCCACAAAGTAATAGTGGGAAACCTCAACACCACTTCATGTTAAAAGTCTTGAAAGACCAGGATTCCAAGGTCCATACCTAAACATAATAAAAGCAATATAGAGCAAACCAATAGCCAACATCAAACTTAACAGTTAGAAACTTGAAGCAATCCCACTAAAATCAGGGACTCGACAAGGCTGCCACCTCTCCCCCTAACTATTCAACATATTACTGGAAGTCCTGGCTTGAACAATTAGACAGCATAAGGAAATGAAAGGGATACAAATTGGAAAGGAAGAAGTAAAAATATAACTGTTTGCAGATGACATGATAGTGTATGTAAGTGACCACAAAAATTCCACCAGAGAACTACTACAGCTGATAAACAAGTTCAGCAAAGTGGATGGATATAAAATTAACTCAAACAAATCAGTAGCCTTCCTCTACTCAAAGGACAAAGATGCAGAGAAAGAAATTACGGTAAAGATACCCATCACAAACAATATAAAATACCTTGGTGTGACTCTAACTAAGCAAGTGAAAGCCCTGTATAACAGGAACTACAAATCTCAGAAGAAGGAAATCAAGGAAGATCTCAGAAAATGGAAAGATCTCCCAAGCTCATGGATTAGAAGGATCAACATTGTAAAAATGACCATCTTACCAAAAGCAATCTACAAATTCAATGCAATCCCCATCAAAATTCCAACCCAATTCCTCATAGAGTTGGAAAGAACAATGCAATTTCATCTGGAATAACAAAATACCTAGAATAGAGAAATCCATCCTGAACAACAAGAAAACATCTGCGGGAATCACCATCCCTGACCTGAAGCTATATTACAAAGCAATTGTATTAAAAACTGCATGGTACTGGTACAGAGATAGGCATGTGAATCAGTGGAATAGAATAAAAGACCCAGAAATGAACTCTTACATATATGGTCACCTGATTTTTGACAAAGGAGCTGTAAACGTTCAATGGAAAAAGGACAGCCTCTTCAGCAAATGGTGTTGGTCCAACTGTCACTCAGCATGCAGAAGAATGAAAATAGTCCCTTATCTCCTTGTAAAACATTCAAGTGCAAGTGGATCAAAGATCTCCACATTAAACCAGGTACACTGAAACTATTAGAAGAGAAAGTAGGGAAAACCTTAGAACACATAGGCACAGGAGAAATTTCCTGAACAGAACACCAATGGCTGTGTTCTAAGGTCAAATAACGACAAATAGAACTTAATGAGATTGCATAGTTTCTGTAAGACTAAGGACACTGTCAAGAAAACAAAGGGCTGCCAACAGAGCAGGGAGAGATCTTAACCAACCACGCATCTGTTAGAGGCCTAATATCCAAGGTGTACACAGAACTCAAGAAGCTAGATACTAGAGAATTAAATAACCCTAATAAAAATGGGGTACATAGCTAAACAAAAAGTTCTCAATTGAGGAATATTGAATGGCTGAGAAGCATTTAAGGAAATGCTTGACATCATTAGCCATAAGGGAAATGCAAATCAAAACAACCCTGAGATTCCACCTCACACCAGTCAGATCATCCAAGATGAAAAATACAGATGACAGCAGTTGCTGGTGAGGATGTGGAGAAAGAAGACCACTTCTCCACTGTTGGTGGGGTTATAAACTGGTACAAGCACTCTGGAAATCAGTCTGGCGATTCCTCAGAAAATTGAACATAGTACTCCCTGAAGACCGATTTATTCCACTTCTGGGCATTTAACCCAGGGAAGCTCCAACATACAACAAAAACTCATGCACCACAATGTTTATAGCAGCCCTACTTATAATAGCCAGAAGCTGGAAAGGACCCAGATGTCCTTCAGTAGATGAATAGATTTGAAAATTGTGGTATATCTATATAATGCAGTACTACTCAGCTATCTGAAACAATGACTTTATGATATTCTTAAGAAAATGGATGCATCTAGAGAATATCATCCGGAGGAAGATAACCCAGTCACAAAAGAACAGACATAATATGCAGTCACTAATAATTGGATACTAACCCCAGAAAGCTCTGAACACACAGAAACAACTCACAGACTATATGAAGTTCAAGAAAAACAAAGTCCAAAAAATAAAAATTGAAAAATCATGCTTCATCTTTACACACCAATAAAACTTTGACTATTTCCAAGTTACATCTTGTTTTACATGTACTTTATGCTCATTGTAACTAGTAAGATCAAAGCTTTAAAAAAAATCAAATACTGACAAAAATGTATTCATATACTTTAAGCAAAAATGCTTAAAATCTGTAAATTTATCTCTTTTTTTAAAATAAAATTGTTCAATTGAAAAGATAGTCATTTTGGAAAGCTATAACTTTATAACAAAATTGCAAAGCAATTAGTCTAGAATGATTTGACTTAATGAGAAGGACGCTTCCATGGGAGAACTGGATCCCAGCTTTGTAGGCTCTTTAGGAAAGCTTGGATCTGCTGAACATTCCAGGGATTCTCTGTGGTCACCAGAGGTGAGCAGAAGCTTTCTTCAGTTTCCATTGCCTTATTATGCGAGAAAGGGAAAGCTGATTTGCATGTGGGCTCTGGGCTCTGGGCTCTGGGCTCTGGGCTCTGGATCTTGCACAGACTGCCTAACACACCAGTAAAAGCACACTAAACAAAACCACCTGGCTGGCTTTCCTGATGTCACCAGTTCATGGAAGGAGCTCAGAGTGCTTGGTAAGCATTCTGCCGCCTTCCTAGAAATTAAGCTACATAAACTACATTCTCAATAGTCAATTAACTATCACAATGGATTAAGCAATATTAGGCCACCATTTAGGAAATGCATAACGTAACTGCAGAAATTTTATGGCAATAAACAGACCCATGGGCTTAGAACATGAATATAGTAACTTAGTACCTCCAGTATGAATATATCACAATGATATAACTTAAGGATATTAATAACTATGAAATATATTACCTCTATATATAATTCCCATGCCAAATTTTTATTCTAGTAGTAAGATAGTTACATTCTTGAATATCTGCATGGCAATGTAGCATACGTTTTATCCACAAATATAGAATTCTCCAATGTACTAATCAATACAGTTCTAAGATAGAAATATAAGCAGTAGTTTAAAAAATAAAGTGAACAAACATGAAACCAAACGTTAAAATGTAGTGTGTAATGAATACTAAAATTTCATTATCTAGGTATGATGGCAATATTTTAAGATTTATTTTTATTTTTGAATATGTGTGTGTGTGTGTGTGTGTGTGTGTGTGTGTGTGGGCCATGTGTGTGCAGGTCCATGGTGCCTAGCAGATAGTGTCAGATCTCCTGGAGCTGGAGTTACAGACAATTGTGAAGTGCCCAATAGAGGTGCCATGCACTGAACTTGGGTCTTCGGGAAGAATAGCAAGCACTCTCAAATGCTTATCTTTTTGCTCCAGCTCAAGATGGCAATTTTTTTAATAAAGTAAAAGTTTATTGTTTTAAAAAGCTAGTATATTTTAACAATATTTTCATTTTTAAATGGCTGTGCACATATGGGGAGTAAAGAATTGGTTTTTATTTAAAGTAATAGGGACTTATTTGTTGCAAAAGCTGACATAGTATTCACTACGTTTCTGTTTCTTCTGTAGCCAGAATGTGAGGGTCAGGATGTGAGCTACTGTACATGGGTGAATACCTAGAGGGAAAAAAAACCTGCACCAAACACAGCATCAAATACCAATAGCATCTATGCAATGTTAATAAGAAAATCCGTGGTTACATACAATGGGAACATCAGGTACTAACAGTATCTGGGTAATGTCAAACAGAAAAACATGAAACTACACAGTACACTGTCACTTTTTTCATGCTTTCTCAAGTTGGGTGTAATAATTAATGTCTCCAGATAGCTTCTCATTAAATCGATATTCACTTGAGCATAGACATAGGAAAGATTCTGCACTTTTGAACACACAAATTCATATTGGGTATAAGACTATTTAAAATCAAAATGTTTTTACATGGTAAAATATTGTAGATATGTTCTTAGAACAGTTTACAATATTTTACCTCAGTCTCTAAAAGACCTCCCCAAAGTCACATTGCATGAATAGATTTACTTATGAAAGCTCATAGAAATTAGGATCTAGGATGTTTCTGCAATTTTTATTTTCAGATGGCTAACAGTATTGGGATACCCAATTTCTTTTCCTGTGCTGCAGGAATTTTTTCTAGAAAGGGAAGTGGTCACCACTGCTTGTCTCCTTAGAAATATGAAGGGTAGTTCTTATTTTTCCCATAATTCCTCAATGTCAAGTATAATCAACTTTTATGAACTTTATCAATTTGATGACAAATTAATAACAATTTATTATTTTATGTATTAATTCTTAGTTTTCTATTACATTCATATGTTAAGACAATGTGTTATTAACCATGTGTGTTTCTACTGTTTTGACATGTCACACCTCAAGAAAAACTATTTTTATAATTCCCATTGATCGTTATGTATACTTTTAGAGACTCCCAGATATTTATTTTTAACAAAATACATATTAACCAGTATCCTTTGTTCTTAGTAAACAATTAATTGAAAATGTATATAATATTGAACAAATTATTTAGTTATTTCTTCTACTTTTGAGATTATAACTACATTATTTTTCTCTTTCATTACCTACCTCCAATCACTCCCATATACCCTTTCTTGTCTTTCTTTCAAAGTCATGGACTCTTTTTATGTCAAATGTTTTTGCATGTATACATTCTGTAGCTGAATTTCTCCCTAAGTTGTAGGAATATTAAAACCTAAATATCAGAAAGAAATGTATTAAAATAAAACAAGAATATTTGAAAAATAAAAACTGAAGGACATATCGTAGTCCACAGATGTACAAAAGACTCCAAAGAATCAGACACACACACAAGAGAAATCATAGTACTCAGAGATCATCAGAGACTCACAACTGCTTAATACTAGAGACTTAAGATAATGATGTACATGAAATATCAGAAAAAACTATTTTAGAACACTGCCTTTAGCAAGGATTAGTGACAACACAGAGGACTCAAGTAAGCAGTAGAGTGCAGTAAATAAATAAACTCAAGACCTAGATAAGAAAAAGATAGCCCAGGGGGTTGAAGTACCAACTTGGATGAAAGATTCTAAAACACAAAAGGGAAAATTGTGGGGATATTCAGATCCTATGAAAGAACATATAAGAAATACCGGAAACGAGCGAATCCATCAAACAAAAGGAAGCATAGACAGTATGGTCTACAGACAAGTCCACAGAGGAAAGACATCAGAGATGGAAGAAGCATTTGATTCAACAATCCATTCAGAAATATACAAGGAAAAGTGAATGCATTCAACAGGATAAGTGTTAGAAACTACTTTTCAGAAAGCCTTGGAAAATAAACTCTAAAGTCATGGTCCACAGGCAATTTATTCAATTAAAATATAGCTTGTTTGATTTTATTATAAGTTTAGAGAAATAAATTCAATTTTTATGTCTTCCAATCACTCTGTGGGCAGTATCTGAAGTAACTTCATTGAGGGTAGGATCCCTATTTGAAACATTTTCTCAGAGTTATTGCCCTGGTGTAGCTTGTAGAATAACACTGTAATCCTCTGAGCAAACCCTGTCATTAAACAGATAACTGATGTTTCTGCTTTAAAACTTATTCAAAACAACCCTAAGATTCCACCTCACACCAGTCAGATTGGCCAAGATCCAAAACTCAGATGACAGCAGATGCTGGCGAGGCTGCGGAGAAATAGGAACACTTCTCCACTGTTGGTGGGGTTGCAAGCTAATACAACCACTCTGGAAATCGGTCTGGCGATACCTCAGAAAATTGGATATAGTACTACCTGAAGACCCAGCTATTCCACTTCTGGGCATATACCCCAGAGACACTTTAATACACAACAAAGATATATGCACCACAATGTTCATAGCGGCTCTATTTATAATAGCCAGAAGCTGGAAGGAACCCAGATGTCCTTCAGAAGACGAATGGATACAAAAATTGTGGTACATATACACAATGGAATACTACTCAGCCACCAGAAACAATGACTTAACCAAATTCTTAAGAAAATGGCTGCATCTAGAGAAGATCATCCTGAGTGAGATAACCCAGTCACAAAAGAACAGACATAATATGCAGTCACTGATAGTGGGATGCTAACCCCAGAGGCTTGCACTCCCCCAGAAACAACTCACAGACTGTATGAAGTCCAAGAAATAAAGAAAACAAAAAATATACATATATTCACAAAACAAGAAGACTTTGACTATTTCCATGTTGCGTTTTGTTTTGCATGTACTTTACGCTTATTGCAACTAGTACGTTTTCAATGCATACTGTCAAGCCCTTGAAAAAAATCAAGTACTGACTAAAAAACATATTCACATGGTTTTATGTAAAATTTATTTTAATGTCTGAAAAAACAGTACTGACAAAAATGTATAATTTTAAGCAAAAAATGTTTAAAATCTTTACATTTATCTTTGTTTTGCAAAATAAAGTCGTTTAAAAAAATAAAAAAAAAACTTCTTACGCAGCTTTACGAAGTTTCTGATTCTTGACGTCATTAAGATAAAGGTTTTAGTTTGTCGTATTCGTTTTGCTGTTTGTTCATTACATTTTCAAATTATAAGGCAAAACCTCAACACCACATTTGGTGATACGGCAAAGGAAGTCTGTTCCACTTATATTTCATAAACTAGTTATCTACGTGTAGATAAAATGAAAACTCCTTTAGACTTAATAGGTAACTTGATTCCATTGTGTATAATGCATTAACAACAACAAAATCTATTGCTCTGCTAGCTACCAGTGCTGTCTTGCATCTGCATTTGTGTCTATATTCTAATAATTCTGTGTGAACAGTGTATTGCCATGTGATGGGAAGTGTCAGTCTTTACAACATTAGTAGGTGGCACTCTGGATGCCCTTCTAATGCATCCTGTTAGAACAAGCATTGCAAGCCAAACCGTATGCTGCTGCTGCTCATCTCCATGGTAAAGATACAACATTTCATGAGGAAACTGTCACTAGCGTGTCTTACCCACAGCTATCCTCAGCAAGCTCATTAAAAAGCAGAAAAACTGCTTCTCTGAAGAAAAGGAGATGTGACCGAAATGTATGGTTCAGCACAGATTCAGAGCCATCAATTCCCCATATGACTTTTACCAAAAATCATCAGCTCTAAGGACTGTGTTCTATCTCTTCTACTTTGTGGTTCCATAAGCCCGAGAAAAGACTAAGTCACAAATGTCATGCTATGATATGATTTGACTAAGGAATTAATGATCTAAAGCAATTAAAGGCTTCTTTCTTCAAAATGTGCCTTTGGAATCTAGTTTCTTCTCCTATTTCTTCACGTGACATTTTAAAGCAAAAAAAGTAAAAAATGAATAGTATCATTAGAAAGAAAAATTAAATAATCTAAAATTTCTATTTTAAGTTGGAATGTTTATGGCCTATTTTCTACTTCTATGGATATGCTATGATGTGCGGACAAGTATTTTTGTGGGTATAAATTTACATGACTCTATTAGCCTCTCTAACTGTTACACATACATGTATTTTCAGTCCTTCCACTCCATATTATTAAGTTGCATGCATTTATACATGAATAAACTGCTTGGGGTGTGACAATCAGAGACCTAAGTAGCTCTAGCTAGATAAGAGGAGGTCCTGAATTTTCTTTTGCTAAGAAAGAGTTGTACTAACAGAGCTTCAAATCTTAGACTCTTTCTTAGAAACTGAGAAGCCAGCAAGGCTGTTCTACAAGAAAGTCATGGAAGTAAACCACGGCAAACATTGTTGGGAAATATGGACTATATTTTTTCTGCAATACAATTATGGAAATTCTCAACTCCCAGTTTCTCCATAGATGGGTAAACAGAACAATAGGTCTTCTGCTTTGCTACTTTCCAATTGCTTACATGATTTTGTGTATTCTATTTGCGCAGAAGCTACAAAATAACAGCAGAGGTACTTCAAGTGCGGCAAACACACATTAGTCCTTTCTCCTGCATATATAAAGAGAAGATTGAAGAATGCCCCCCCTTTTTTTCCACAGGCTACCCAAGTGACTATCCCAAGAATATGCTGAAGTGATCCAACATATACTAGATACTGTAGACCTGCTGAGAAAGTTAAAACAGCTGGCTGGAAGTTTTACTGTGTGTCTTAGTTTGGGCTTTATTATTGTGAAGAGGCACCATGACCATGGCAACTCTTAAAAGGAAAATATTTCATTGAGGTTGGTTTACAGTCCCAGTTCAGAGGTTTAGTCCATTATTATAATGAGAAGCATGGCACCATGCAGGTAGACATCTTACAGAAGAAGCTAAGGTGTCTACATCTGGATCCACAGGCAGCAAAAGGAGACAGTGTACCATATGGGTCAGACTATGCATTAACACATTTCCTCCAACAAAACACACCTTCTCCAACAAGGCCATATCTCCTGATCATGTTCCTCCCTATGAACCAAGCATTTAAACATGTACGTCTCTAGAAGCCATTCCTATTCAAATTGCCACATTGCATGTTCAGAGAATTGATGATATTGTATAGACCTCAAAGAGAAAAACTTATCAAGATAGTTGGAGTTAGGAAATTCTAAGGATGAGTCATTAATAGGAAATATTAGAGAGGCTGTCAGATTAGCTAGCCAAATTGAGTGGTAAAGGCCTTTCTCTGCCAAAATATAGCACATAAAATTGAAATCCTTGTCTGTGTTTCAAATGTATACACAACAGTATAAGACATAAAGAAACAAGAAAAACTGTCAGAGGGAAGCCCAATTATTCTCCAGAAATCAATTCTTGAGAACTGGAGGTTTATGGAGTGGTAGGTCAAATAAAGAAAAACGGTTAAGGATTTCAGAAAAAAAAATGATACATCAGATAGCAATGACAAGGAGAATTTATGGAAAAAAGTGAACATAAACATCAAAATAGGCACCCATGGGTAATGGGGGAAAACAGGAGAACAGAAACATTATGAGGAGACACAGATTTGATCAACCGGAAGCATGCACTAATAAACACCAACAGATGGCACTGAAAATTCCCTAAGGAACATAGACAAGAGAATGGAAGAGAGTGTGGAAATAGCAGAGTGTTAGGAAGACACCACAATTCATGGGCCATAAACATCTTAAAGCAATGCATGTGTTATGGTTGTTCCAGAAGAAAGAGAAGGTAGTGACTGCACTTAGAAAAGAGAGGAAGAACTGAAAATGTGAAAGTTTGTGGAAGGCCATCTGTCAGATGTCAGCGTAGCAACTGACACAAAGACGATAACCACAGGACACTGCAGGACTCAACTCTCACAGGTCTAGAGGAAGAAAGATTAGAAACACAACAGGAGACATGAGTCTCAATCTACATGAGACCGTGGGTGAGTTTCCAGAAACATGGCCGTAGATTAGAGAGCATTATAAGTGAAGAGTAGGAAGACAAGACTGACAAAGAACAAATACAAATTTCTGTCCTTTAAAATTAAAAACAAATAAATAAATAATTCATATGTGGAAGGGTCCAGGTTTTTTAGAGATTGTATAAAAGACACTACAGGGAAAGCCAAGCGTGGGAAAGAAGTTGGAGGTTCACTTGGCAAACCGCTACCTCCAAAAATGTCTACATTACAAAACATAATGGTAGCAAAATTACAGTCGTGAAGCAGCAACCAAACTAATTTTATGGTTAGGGTCACCAATGTATTAAAGGGTTACAGCATTAGTAAGAGAAACATTGAGAACCACTAGTATAGACTCCCTTGCCTATCCTCAATGTACGAATAGCCAGATTGTTTTCTCTATTCTGGAAATGAGCCATCTCCAAGCACCTGATCTGACAACCTTGATTCTGAATGTCTGAGAGTTCAGATGTCTCAAAGATGGATGCCATATTGCTTATAAGCAAAGGTTGGTATGTATTTTTTTATTTTAACAGCTAATCTAAGAGATAAATCGGCACTGAAAAGTGCAGGTGTTCTATAACATAACCCTAAACTATATATGGCTTTGGAACTGGGCAACATGGCAGAAGCTTTCTATGTGAATCTTAGAAAAGCCCAGATTATCAGAAGGTCACTTTTGGAAGTAGTTTTGATGGAACATCAGAAAATAACAAAGTTTAGAAAAGCCGTAGTCTTCTGAGGATACTTCAGATCTGGGAAGGTACCAGGTAGGTAGAAGCTGAGAAACAACCTGAGGTTGCCCTCTGACCTCTATACATTTGCACACACACAAGAAGGTAGATGGTTACACAGGTGCAGATGCACATACCTGTACACAAATGAGCATACTCATACACATACATACAGAGACACACATATATACACTCTCACACACACTCACAGAGAGAGAGCAAGTTAGAGAGCATTTAAGCTTTGAAAGTTGATAGAAATATGGATGGTAATGCACATTCTGGTGATATCTCATGAGAAATGAGGTACTATTAGACACTAGTAGAGTGGCAATCCTTATGACACCGTGACAACTTTGATTAATACTCTAGTACTTTGTGAAAGGTAGTTTGTCAGACTGATTAAACTGAATATTTAATTGAAAATAATCAAATAAAACTATTGAAGGTGAGGCTTGGTTTGTAATAAGGGTTCATACTGAATGCTCATGGGAAGAGAGAAGTTGCTTTAAATAGATGAGTTAAGCTAAGAGGGAAATTTAAACTTTAGAAAACCCTCAGCCTCTTCATATTGCAAGAAAAACAGAAAGAGGAGGAGGAAGAGGGAGGAGCAGGAAGACAACACTAGGATGTGGCCAAGTGGCCATTTGATAAATGAATTAAGAAGAAACATACTTCAAAAGAAGCTGAACACCATGCATTAGGCCTTAGGTTTGATTCCTAACACCATTAAAAATAAAAGAATGAATGAATACATTGAATAGATTAATTACCTGTAGAAAAGTTTCCTAAAAGTGAGGCAAGGATCCTTAGGGATTCTACAGTCATCACAGGTCAAGGATGCACAGGCTGGGGGATTTGCCTGACAAGTTCCCTCTCTCCACCTTAGAGCATTTTATCTAAAGTCCCTCTCTTTGACTCTGTGTGTGTGTGTGCGTGTGTGTACATGAGAGAGTGAGAAAGAGAGAAAGAGAGAGAAGAAGAAGAAGAAGAAGAAGAAGAAGAAGAAGAAGAAGAAGAAGAAGAAGAAGAAGAAGAAGAAGAAGAAGAAGAAGAAAGACAGAGAGATAGAAGACAGGGGAGAGACATGGAGAGAGAATCAGCTTGCAATATAGTCTATCCTGGTCTCGAATTCACTATCTTCTGCTTCAGTCACTAGCTTGCTACCTGATCACACTTCAAAAAAAGACAGGGAGAGGGAGATTTTATTGGAATATTTTGTAACTCTTGAAGAGTTCAAACTATAACATGACTGTGTGTTATAGATGACAATTACATTGTCATACAAATACATTAAAAAGTCCTTAAATAATTAATCTAATTGAAAGTAAGGCCAGTGGGAGTGTGGTATGCCATAATTTCCACTCTTCTCTCCCTCATGATCATTCATTTGACAAAGGATTCTGATGGTGACTATGAAAGAGAACAAAATAACTTCTCCAGAGATTCTTTGCCATGGACAAATAAAAGATAAAAGACTCTTTTCTGGGGCTGAATAAGGGAATAAAGTATCCACCACAGATGGGTGGATAAACCACCTCCTGCTCTAGTCTTCTGGACACATCAGTCTAAAGTGAGGCAGGATCTCCCCAGGTTTGTCTCTCACTTCCTATCTCGGGGACTTTTGCATGTAGAGCAGAATATGACACATAGAGTCACTAGACCAAATGTTCACCCCAAACCTCTTCCTTCCTCAGCTTAACAGTTCTTACTATATACATTAATTGTACATTCTAGGCTACCCATAGGATGTAAGCATGATTGTCAACTTATGACAAAGCAATACTTTTATGATAATATGTGGGCTTCTTTGTAGATGATCCTTCAACTATTCATCTTTTGATGTTAATTCCACTTCCCCAGGAAGTGCTGCCTAGTCACTTACTCAGGACTTCATCAGAGCCTTCCCATTTTAATTAGTAAAGTAAAGGTAAGAGTCAGTGATTGGGTGGGGAAAGGGAGGTGGAGAGAGAGGGTCAGAGGAAAGAGGAGGACCAAAAGAAAAGTTCCAAGATGGACATCGGGAAGAATGAAGTAGAACCAGGTGGGCTTAATTGACATTGGGTAGCTATAAACATTTAAGGATTTTGAGGTCTTTTATCTCATATAGAATTGCAGTTTGCATCTTTGTCCATTTGATGTAATCTTATTATTGTGTAGAGGATTTGTGGATTGAGAGTTTGATATATAAATCTGTATGAAAAGCTATCAGGCCTTAGAGTTGTGTTTCTGTTGAGAATTGGGGTAAAGAAACACACAGGTCAGAAGCACCAGGCCAAGCGGAGTAATCCTCCAGGGATGGGAGCCATGCAGAGAATATGGCTTGGGGACCAAGTGACAGAGTCCATGTGCCTGCCTCTATACTAAAAGCAGCACAGGCAGAGTGAGACCACAGTGCCAATAAAGAGATAAGCAATCCATTTTGAATGTTTACTGAAACACTTCTTCATATATCATATAAGATAATTAAGGATCATATGTGGTTTCTCTGTGTGCTATTTACGGTAGTGATTCTTATAAATTGAGTCTAATCTGCTGAAGCACCTAGAACTCAGACATTTAGTAAGCAAGAACATTTGGGTTGAAGGCTCCCTGGCCTTATGCTTCCATATTTCTTCTCTTCCTTCTGTGCAGCTGAAAGTACTTAATATAGTACTCATAGCCAAGACTAACCACTCAGACTGTGGCCTCTCATGTGATTTCTGGTGCCCTTTCCTGAGTGGTAACTCCCAATCCTCACTCTCCACTTTGAACCACTTTCCTAGAGGGCAGACCGATGTACTGAACTATTCTCTCCTTATTTCTGTTAGAATGCCCCCAAATTAGATTTTGTGCTGGGCCAGCTACCACTTCTAAGAATCCATTATTAAGTACAGACTTTTATTTAATTTTTTCTACTGAAAATAGTTTTTTTTTCATGTAATTTATTCTGATTATGGTTTTCCTTCTCGGAACCCATCCCAGAACCTTCCCATATCCCCACTCCCTCAGATCCACATCCTTTCTTGCTTCCTCTCAAGAGAAAATAAGTGAGCATTAAAATAACAACAACAACCTGATTAGGACAAAGCACAAGAAAAATTTACAAGAAAGGCAAAGAAAACTCAAGGAACACATGTTGATATAGAGACATACTTAATATACTACTACAAACACAGAAATCTCATAAAAGCACAAAATCAGAAGCCAAGTTGTGTAAACAAAATGCCTATAGAGAAAGGAAAAAAAGGAGACAAAAAAAGTGAAAACTAAAATGACCAGACTAATCACTGAGAAACAAAAACAAAAACAAACAAACAAATAAAAAAACACAACAATGATAAAAACCCCTTCAAAACCACCACTGAGTTTGTTTAGTGTTGACCATAACCTCTAAGCATCAGGCCTGGCCTTAAGTTTGTATACCCAGTGAGACTCCTTTGGCAAATATTAATTTGTCACTTATGAGTGGTTATCAATTGGTTATAGCTTCAGGTTTGGGAAGGTCAGCTAGAAACACCGACATTATTAAAAAGCAAATTATATGTACTCAAATTACACACATATTTGAATCAGGAGCAATATTCGTGTGAAATGTTACATTTTGTGTAAATGTATTCTTTGATTACCTGGAGCTATCTCTGTGCGTGGAATTCACACACCCAAAGCTCTATACACGGCAGGATGCAGTCCTGTGTATTCAAAATTGCGCATGCTTGTTTCCAGCAACAGCAATCTCCTCTCGGAGTAGCTAGATTAGCAACACTGGCAAACACCCTGAAAGGGACAACCTCCCCTGGAATGCCAGCCGGTTGTCTGCTTGCTCTGGGTTCCTTACTAACTCTTCTCTGGTTCTACAGTTTTCTGGATGAACTTTCTAGGTCCCTTTACTAAGTCATTTCTAGATACTTCAACTGATCAGATGATCACAGGCAATCAGTTTATGAGGAAAAGAAATGTCAGACAAGAAGTCTGATCAGCATGCCCTCTCCTGGCAAAGTCCACGGAGTTTTCTGCTAATGGGTCATTGTTACTAGTGACATGTCTTCTCCCTGATCCCCGGACTGGCAAATCACATGCTAAGCTACACCAAGCCCCTGGTTTAGTTCTCAGCAATTAAGATGTGCTTAAGGCTCTTTACTTTAAATTGAACATTCTTGCCTCATCATTGAGCTCATTAGGAAGCAGAGAGAGCAGAGTTAATTTTACTGGAGAAACTGGACATTAGGAGATAAGAAGCTGTGAGCCATAACTCTAAAGATGCGGCGACCGCGTTTAAAAGACAGAGGGGCTGCCCACAGGAAGGGCAAACTTGGTCAGGAAAATCCCCTCCTTGATGAGGCCTGCAGCGTGTTTGGGAAGGAGTGGTTGAGGCTCCGGGGATGGCAGACGGGGCTGCTGGGGTTTCTGGGTCGAAGCTGGTCCACACTCAGTAGACAGGAAGGAAATGAGCCAGCCTGCTGGGTGCGGGCATTCAGCCCATTAAGCAAACCCTCAGAGGAAGTCCTGGTGCTGCTACAGATGCCAAGCCTGGAGCATCCAGTATCCGTATGCTTCAAGTACGACTTTCTGAAGGTGGTCATGAGGCTTCATCTGAGCCCATGAAGTCCCCGTGTCCTCTGGATACTTGGCTGGATAAAAAAGCCACCACATGTTCTCACCACACACCCACACCATGTACGGAATAATGCAGCAGGAGCCAGAAGGGTACCGCCAAAGCAAAGCCACTCAGTGGAAACGAAAAAAAAAAAAAAAAAAAAAAAAAAAAAAAAAAAATTTTTTCTTTAGCGTGACTCTCGCGCCCTCTATTGGTAAAGTAGTTGCCATGCGTCGTTTACAGAGTTGTTTTTGTGAGGAGGGTGTATTGCAAAGTGAAATATTGGCATTGTGTTCTCTCTCAACCCTCACTAGGGGGTCGTGGTTGGCTGATACATTTGTACAGTTAGACCCTCCGTTTTGTAATGGTATCTTTCCTTGTTATCTTGCCCTATCAAATTTGTAAGTCGGAAATGTAGGGTTCTTCTGATGACTCCTTGGTGACTTTCTCCATAGCAAACATCTGCCCCCAAGAAACTGTCTCTCCTTCTCCCCCGCCCCTTTTTTTCTTCTCTCAACCTCAAACTTATGTCATTATCTATTCTATGGAGGACGGTATTTGTTTCTTGGGAGGAAATAACCAAGTGCTGTAGTTCATGAGGCATTTCACTTGGCATTCTAGGTAGGTAGGTAAATATAATCCGTTTATGTTATTGTAGTTTGCACTGTAGAGGTAGAATAAGGACTCTGTAAATTAGTAACATTAGCAATTTCAGACATCAATATTAAAATAACATGATAATCATAATAAAAATAACGATGACAACAGAAATAGGAAACTGCTTAAACCTATCAGTAAGATGAGACCAGATTCTAGATATTAAATAGACCCAGGCCTATCCACATGAAAGCATCCGCAGTCAAAACATTCAGGCTGTCAGTACACTGGACTTCTTTACTCATTAAATGAATTTAGACACTATCTAAATACCAAGATACATTTTTTTCTAGTGTTTTATTTATTACAGTGATCTGGGTAAAATTCCATGGTATAATATAGTGGTCCAGAAGTCACAAGCTTTGATATATGTAGAGTTCTGCCTGAAAGTCCAACTGAGATGTATGAATAGCTACTTTTAAAAAAGATTGAGAATAGATATTTTGAAAAATATAATAATTCTGATTATGGTTCATTTCTTCAAATTTCTCCCGGATCTTCCCTCCTACCCATTCAAATCCAATATCATTTCTTTTTGTCTCTATCTCATTAGGATATGAACAGTCATCTAATCAGTAGTAGAGGTGGTGGTGGTATTAAAATAGAAAGAATAAATACAAAAATCAAGGTAGGACAAACCAAAGAAAACGAACCAAAAGAAAAACTCAGTAAACACATAAAGATACAGAGCCACACATACTTACACACAGAGACACCCCACAACAAACACAAAATTAGACACCATATTATCTACACAAATGGCCTGTAAGGGAAACCGAAACAGCAGAACAAGGGTAAAAAAGCATCATGAGACAAATGTCCCACTGAGTTTGCTTTATGTGGGCCATCTACAGTGGCCTGTAGCTCCTGGCCTTCACAGTGGTCTGTATAGTGACACTCCATTGGTAAAAAAACAATTTTTATTTGTGAGGGATTTTGATAATAGCTTCTGGGTTAAAAATGAAGCCTTATATCTACCCCCTGCCTTCTGGGACCAGCTCAGACCTAGGCCTGTGTGGGCCCTGGCTTGCTGCCATATTCTCTCTAAATTCATGTTTTTTTGGTCCAACTATCTTTAGAAAGCTTTGTTCCTCATAGTGGTCACTTTAATCAAATCAGATGAACTTTAAAACCTCAGCTTATACAGGACCCCTTTGAGGAGTTGTTCCTAAGTGCCCAGTGTGGTTATTTCTACCACACTTTTAGGAAGTAAATTGATGTTGATTTTTCCTTCAGAGATTCTTCATATGCCTGTAAGCTGTCATGACTCACTTAATGTACTGAAAATTGTAGTCAAACAAACAAAAACAAAGATGCAAAAAAAAAAGTCCAGGAACAGAGCTTGCAGCATGCAGTTAATATTGTGTGAGCAGAATGCAGAATTCCAACACTAGGAATATGTACCCATTTCTTTTAAATCATGAAACCAGGACCATGCGGCATCATTTCTGAGATATGAATAGTAAACAAGAGACTTCTGAGCAAAATAGATGAACAGAGAGAATAGAAAATCATCAACTAAAATACACCAATTTTTTCAAAAATGTTCTCAGTTTTTCTGCCTTTTGAACTCAGTAGTGCATGCTTTGGAACCGATAAAACATAATATCCAGAATGGCTTTGTATTCACTCCCAATCCAGAAAACATACTGTGGTAGTTTGAATATGCTTGTCCCAGGGAGTGGCATTATTAGGAGGTGTGGCTTTGTTGGAGTAGGTGTGGCTTGTTGGAGAGAGTGTGGCACTGTGAGGTAGACATTGAGTCCCTCCCCTTAGCCATGTGGGGAGCCAGTCTTCTAGTGGCCTTCAGATGAAAATGTAGAACTCTCAGCTCCTCCTGCACCGTGCCTGCCTAGATGCTGTCACCTTCCCACCTTGATGATAGTGGATGGAACCTCTGAACCTGTAAGCCAGTTCGTAGTAAATGTTGTTCTTATTAAGGTCATGGTGTCTGTTCATAGCAGTAAAACTCTATGACATTTACCATCACAAGGGAGACAACTACAGAAAACCACAGCCAATGTAGAGCTGTGGAGCCCAGTCCCAGTAGAAAGAACTACAAAACAATCCTGCACCTAAGGTACATGTGCAGAAGAGAGGGCAGAGACTGTAAGAGCCAGAGGATGGGGTACTTTGCTGTGAGACTTTGTTTTCTAGTAATAACAGCAGCTAGAACCATGAAGTCTCACCAAAATGATTGCCCAAATGTGAGCCAAACAGACAACACCAATGAATACACCAAACAACATCGAGAAAAGCCCAGAAGTCTCAATCCTACAGAAGGAGTGAGAGGTAACTGAGGCACAGTGGGAGCAGGAAGCCTGCCTTCCTCAGAAAAGTGCACAGCTATCTGTGCAGTACAAAATGGTCAGACCTAAAGACACACATGCGCATAACATTGTAGTGACAAGATAGCTTATTTATATATTTAGTAATATATAACAAAATATAATAAATATGAGTATGTGATAATCCATATGTGTGTATAAGAATAATTCATTTCTAAAAATAAAAAAAAGAGGCCATAAATTGGAAAGAGAGGAAAGAGAGCAAAACAGGCGTATGGGAGTGTTTGAATTGAGAATAGGGAAGGGAGAAATGTTGTAACTAATTATGATTTGGGGGGGGTTGTTCCATACTCCCTACTGGCCTGCTGGGATCATTGTGTTTCTAACCTGTTTTTCTCTAAAAACTTCAAGGGTTTTTAATAATCATAAGTCCCAATCTACCAGGTTGTCCACTAAACTGAAAACACAGGGACAGAATGTTATAATTACAAAAGACTATATTATCTCCAAATCTGTCTTTGTACAGAAACTGTTTGCTGTTCACTCATAAGTAATTAGGAAACCCTACAAATTACATGTTAAATTCAATATTTAAATTAAACTCAATCACATGAATTCATGATAACAGGACTTGATTCTAGGTTTTTTCTACATAGTCAGGTCCAAAGAACAGGCTTGGTTGAGGGTTCATCAGGGTAAAAATAAATAAACAAATTGCAGTAATAAGCCATTTTCTCGATTATTGTAAACATGGTTCTCCAAACTCATAGATACTAAATATTGCAGAATTCAGAATTGTATCTTTGGATTTCTTCAATAGATCCACAAGGGTGTTAATTTTTCAGATTGCATAAAAAACCCTCAAAAACAAGAGAGACAGACATAGAGAAAGAGATATAAACAAAGATAGAGAGGAGAGGGGGAGAGGAAAGGAGAAAGAATAGAAAGGGTTGAAGATTTTAAAATATCTTACAGTTTCTATAATTTTCATCTGTGAATGGGAGGCATTAGATTAGTGGATTGTCTCAATTATATCAGATTTTATGTGAATTTTATTGAAAAATAATCAAGTTAGTTGGTTTGATGGTTTTGGTTGATTCCTTAACATGATTTACAGTTCTATGTCTTTATTATATGCTTTTCACCTGACTAGAGTCCTTAACATATTAATTGTAACTTCTCTTAATTCTCAACTAAGCATCACTTCAGTCCCTAAGTTCACATGACTTCTGATGCTTACTCTGATTCTGTAAGCTATTGGGAATTTTTTTTTCTTTGAGTATACCTTAGATATTTTTTCTAGAGAGTGAAACATAATGTTCTGAGTAAATGTAACTGTGTGGGTTTAATAAGGTTTGCAGAAAGAAGCCTTCTGTAGTAGGATCTAGGTCAGTCTCTTATGGGTCTTTGCCTTTGGGATATGATCTTTGCATATGTTTCTTAGTCACCGAACTCCCACAGGAGTGGCAGAGAGGTAAGAGTGAGCTGGAGTTGGGAATTTCTCTTCCCTGGGTCACTCGTGCTTGGAAAACAAAAGGTCAGATCTGGTTTGCTTTTATTATCATAAGCCATTAAGAAGGTTGAGATATTTATGTGTATTTGAAAAGGGTTTACTTTCCCTTCTGATTGCCAAGTGGCTTTTGCTCTGATATTTACATTATGAGTTCCACTGAGGTCATAGGAATTGAAATGCACAAAAGTATGGCGGTTATGAGGTTCTTATAAGACTCATTATTCAGACTTGTCAACAATGCACTTCCAGGAACTAAGTGAGTGCTTCAGGTGTCCTGCTCCCACTGCCTCCTTTGGGGGTTCATGCACATGTGTGGTTCTGTGCATTCACCTGTCTTTCCGGTGCTGGAGGCAGTGGCTTTCCCCACATCCTCACCTTTCATCAGGAACCGAGAAACGTTGTTAAAATCTTAGCCAGCTCACTTGACAGCTTGGCAGGTTCATGATGCTTTTCAAGATTCACACATGCTGTGAATATGTTTTGCTAATGGTGTAGTGAGTTTTGGTGGAAGGAAAGAGTTCTGTATTTGTATACTAGGTCTCAGTTCTTAACGAGTCCCAGACTTTAGAATATAAACTTAGCTTGGACTTTTTTTTTTTTATTTCCTTCTTCCCCATTTATGTAGAAGGAGCCAGAGTGGACTAAAGTTGGGTATGTACCTTTCTTCAGAGCTGAAAGTCTGTTTGAATTTATGTCAACCTTGTTACAATTTTGTACCTACCTCTTCCCTTGAGAGCCTGACTTCTCTGTTCTGATTATTGCCTTGTAGTCTGCTGACACTGTATTGTCCACACTGGAAAGTGATTATTGTCTTTGTAAAGATAGACTGTGACTCTGTGTAACCTCATCAGACTTCCATCTGTGCTGTGGACATCTAAGGCTGCTTTGAACTTTCTATCCTCTCACTGATCAGACCCCAACCACTCATGGTTTGCCCTCTAATGATTTCCCCCTTGCTGTGAGTTGTAGTTTTCTACTTGTGGATTTTTTTCTTCCTAGAAATTTTTGATTGTGACGTCCTCAGGACTATATGCTTGGCGTTTCTATCAGTATCTCCACACTTTACTCGGTAGTCCATTTATAGTGCCTGGGTATTTTTAAAATCTCTTAGAAAGAATTGGGGCATCCTCTGTCCTGGTTTTTTTCTACTACGAAAGGAAATAACAGTGTTCCACCCAATTCTTCCTGGATTATGTAGTTTTCTAATTTGTCTGGTTAGAGCCAACACTATTCCTGACCTTGCACCAGCTTTAATATGTAACTTTTGGTTAAGGTTTTTACACAGTCTCTGGCTTTGATCCAGCTAGAGACTCAAGGGAGGCCTTATAGAGTTCTAGCCTTTATTTTCTCTGTGTTCTGCTCTGTCCTTCCTAGCTACATTGGCCTTTTGATAGTTCCATATCAGTCTGCTCATCTCCCACAGACTCCTTCCCTGATGGGACGTGGATCTCTCATATGCTGGCATAGGCAAATGACGTAGGTCTCTTATTTACTGTCCATGCCTCAGGGATGGCCGTATAAGCTGGTGTTCAATTGCTGAAAAGCTTGCTTTGTCTAGTTTATCATCTCTTGTGTGATCATAAATAAACTTTCTCTCATTCTGGTTTGACTAGAATAATGTATTTCATGATTCAGCATGAAGCTGTTGATGACTCCTGTATAAAAAAAAATGAAAGAAAGAAATACATCTAAAATTGAGTCAGAACTGAAAAATTTAGGATGAAGGGCCAGTGAGAAGATGTAGTGGATAAAAGTTCGGTCTTCGGGACCCTCATACTAATAGGAGAGAACTGACCATCTAATAGAGTCACTGATTTCTACATATATGCCATGTCATGCATACCCTGAAAAAAGAAAAAGAAAAAAGTACCAGAAAGTGGTTTGAGGTAATGAACACTTATTGATTTATAAGGGCCAAGAGTTAAGATTGCAGCATCCAAATCAGGTGGTTCAAATGTCCTATAATTACAGCTCCAGGGAATGCAACTCCTTGTGGCCTCCCCTGGAATCTACACACCTATTGCATACCTAAACACATTCACACCTTCACAGAAATAGAAAGAAAATAAATTTAAATTTTTAAATTTCAAAAAAAAATTATCAGTCAATATTTGTACAAAATGGTCCTTTCTTATGACAGTGTGTTATAACCAGATCTAAAACTCAGGCCATGGTTTAGTCTTTAAGAAAGAATAGGAAAGTGACGTTACACTTTATAAAATATTATAAAGGCTTGAAAATGATAAATGATATAGATAAGCCCAAAATAAAGCATATCAGCATTTATTTTTCTGTCTGTTGCCATTTTAAATGTATTTGATACAGTATATTTCTAAAGTGGCCAAGATGGGCTGGACATTACTGTGCATCCCAGACAGACTTTGCAGAAATTCTAATTCAGCTATGTAAACCATTGGAGGATATGACTCACCTATGTGGTTTATGGTAGAATTTCTAAACCTCATGTTATATATCTTAAAAGAAAAATTATCCAAATCAAAACTCAAACTGATTTTATATATAATTTCTATGTAGAATTTTTCAAAGTCTATGAGTATTTCATATTAAATAATTAGATACCTCACATTAAAGATGCTCTTCTAAATTTGGTTGGCAGTTTAAATAATTTAGGATATCTTGGCCTGAAAAGCTTGTGACATTATATTTTCTAAAATCATTATTATATTGATAGTGCATACCTACATTTACACTATGTGTGTGTGAGAAAAAGAAGAGACTTATGAGGATTTTCTTGCTTTCATTTTTATATTGCTTCATGTTACATTTGAAGCTATTTGTTTGAAAATAAATGAAACTTAAATGAAATTTCTTACATCAAAAGATATATAAAATATAGAGACATTACATATGGAAGTACGTAAGTAAAATTTGTACACAGCATACAGGGAGAAGTCATACAAACTTAATTGATTGTACTAAGCATTTCACAAAACATTTGTGCATCAAATTAATCCATTTTTGCATCTTGAAAGATCTGGAAAATTTGTCCACACATACACATATATTATGTATGTCAAGAGGGCATAAACCAGCAATGAGTGCCTATAACCTATGACTCTAAAATCATCTAACATTTATTTTAAAAAATGATAAATTGTAGCAGTAAAAATTAAAAAGGATTCTGTTGCTTTTGGTCCCAAGAGAATTTTTACTCTGGGGAGCCGCTCCAGTGAGGGGAGGAGCACAATTACCTAGGTGGCTAGTTACCAAGCCTGGTACCCACACATCGTGTTCCACGGGCCCGAGTGCCCTCACCACATGCAGGGAACAGAGCTCGAACTGCACGCCCCAACTGCCTCTCAGCCATTGCTTTCACACACTGTTCTCTACAGCTCAGTAAAAACATGACTTAACAATCAATAACTTATCAAACAGATTTATATGTTAAATTCTCAATCCACAGTCTTTCCACACAATAAGTTCACAACCAGTTGATAAAGATATAAATTGCCCACCTAGATAAGATAAATTGACCTGTAGAAATCCATCCCTAGAAAGTATCCATATCTACCTATGGCTACTCAGAGTCACATGGAGATGAGTCATCCTCATCTTCCATCTTAAATCTGCCTATTCTCCTTCTCCTCTGTCCTTCCTAGACTTTTGCCTCCTTCATTCTATGACAGGCTCGACCAGCCTTGTTGTATAATGACATTATCTTACAATAAATAAAGTAAAAGAATATTCATACTTGTCTTTTTCTACCACAGAATATTCCTGGAAAATTTAGTAACAAAGATTATTCCAACATTTGAGGCAGGCATGCTAATGTTAAGTAATAATGGTTTTAATACAGCTCTACTCAGTTCCAGTTTTCTTCAGGGTAGAATTTAGCTTTGCAAGGCAGTAGCTTTAATGGTGATTTAAATTCTATTAAGTAGTGGAGGATCTCATACTTGATGTATATTCAACTGACTGCAGCACAGTCTCCTTAATTACAATCTGGAGCAGGAAACCATTTTTGAGGTAATAAAATGACTTCAGTCAATATCTGAGAAACTTCAAAGACTAAAAAGTCTCTCAGAAACAACAAATGAGAAAATACTCAGCACTTACAGATGTGTCACAGGTGACTAACTAAATGTATTTCAAAGAATTTCTTTCAATACCTTGAAAATCTATTAAAGTGAATTTTCAAAGAAATTTTTTTTTTTTTTTTAAGTACAGCAGTAACCCTAAGAATAATCTTCTGGTGTAGTGTTTAAATTCTAAATGAACCATTAAAAAATATTGTACTCCTGTTTTGAGCAAAAAGTAGGTTCAATTGAAATTTTGAAGACATGATAGGATTCATTAAGACATTTACTGAACTTCAGTCTCTTTATGTGTGTTTTGGTGGAAAAGAGATATTCGTAGCATAATTACAGGTTTGGTACATCTAAAACTCTTCAGCAATTGTACTGCTCATAGTTGATTAATTTGATCAAGTTGTACTCAATTTAGAAAGAAACCTTGGCTTGGTTTTGTATTTCTCCCATAAAATGGAATAAAGGAATTTGAAGGAATGTGGGGATTGTAGAACATATTCTTAGTGTGACTAAGCTTCCGAGCTGACACCTGTCTTCCAGCTCAACTGTGCTTTATTCCTCAGTCACTTTCAGCCAGGCAAATGGATCCCTTAGGGCTGCAAGAAACCAAAGGTCTTTAACCAACATTCTTACATTCTAGAACTATGCCAAAAAGCACTATCCCAAAGACTATTTTGTTTTTCTTTCTCATCCTGTTGATTATCAAAAAGAAAGAACATATGTACAAGGCTGTATGCATACCTTATTAGTCAGAAAATAGTCACATTACCTCTTCAAAACATGAAAGAGAGAAAGGTGATCATGTTCACAATCCTGGCTTAAACTCATATGGCCGTGCAGAGTAAAAAGTGATGGTATTTTGCAATGCAATGAAAGGGCTATTTGTATTTTGTTTGGCAGGACTCAGTCCTTCCACAATTAAAAATATTCTGATGACAGGAAAGTCAAAGAAATCATTACAATGAATATTAAAACAAACCTGAAATAGCAATCAAAGCCTATAATCAGGAATTGAAATTTAATAAAGAAGTATAGAATAGATTATTTTTTAGCATTTAGCCTAGCTATGCTCAGGGTTGGTTTGTGAAGAGGAATAAGTGAGTCTGATTGTGTTACTGATGACATTTGCCAAGAAACAATACATAAAACTGATTGGAACTGTATAATATTGTAAGAGATCATCATTGAGTAATTTCTGTCTTATCTTGTCTGTCCTCTACAGTGTGTTAAGCTATGGCTGCAGCATTGTAAACAATCTCAAGATTCTCTATAAATATCTCGTTTACAATTAGACAACAAAAGGAAATCAAATGGATACCAATTGGAATGGAAGAAGTCAAAATATCACTATTTGCAGATGATATGATCGTATACTTATGCGACCCAAAAAATTTTCAACAGAAAATGCCTACGGCTGATAATCAACTTCGACAAAGTGACTGGATATAAAATTAACTCAAAGAAATTCTCTACTCAAAGAACAAACATTCAGAGAAAGAAATCAGAGGAATGATACCCTTCACAATAGTCAAAATAATATAAAATACCTTGGTGTGACTTTAACAAAGCAAGTGAAAGATCTGTATGACAAGAACTTCAAGTCTCTGAAGAAAGAAATTGTAGAAGATCTCAGAAGATGGAAAGATCTCTCATGCTCATGGATTGTCAGGATTAATGTAGTAGAAATAGCCATCTTACCAAAAGCAATCTACAGATTCAATGCAATCCCCATCAAAATTCCAACATAATTCTTCATAGAGTTAGAAAGAGCAATTTACAAATTCATTTGGAATAACAAAAAAACTTGGCAGAGTAAAAACTATCCTCAAAAATAATAGAACTTCTTTCGGAAATCACCATCCCTGACCTCAAGCTGTGTTATAAGAGCAATAGTGCTAAAAAAAAAAAAAAAAAAAAAAAAAAAACCTGTGTGGTATTGGTACAGAGACAGGAAGAAAGGTCAATGGAACAGAATTGAATACACAGAAATGATTTCACACACCTAGAGTCACTTGATCTTTGACAAAGGAGCTAAACCCATCCAATGAAAAAAGGACAGCATTTTCAACAAACAGTGCTTGTCCAACTGGAAGTCAGCATGTAGAAGAATGCAAATTAATCCATTCTTATCCATCACCTTGTACAAAGCTCATGTCCAAGTGGATCAAGAACCTCAACATAAAATCAGATACACTCAAACTAATAGAACAGAAAGTGGGGAAGAGCCTCAAACATACAGGCACTGGGGAAATTTTCCTGAACAGAACACCAATGGCCTATGCTCTCAGATCAAGAATCAACAAATTGGACCTCAAGAAATTGCAAAGCTTCTGTAAGGCAAATGAAACTGTCATGAAGACAAAAGAACAATGGCCACAATGAGAAAGGATCTTTACCAACCCTACATCCGATAGAGGGCTAATATCCAATATATACAGAGAACTCAAGAAGTTAGATTCCAGAGAATCAAATAACCCTATTTTTTAAAATGGGGTACAGAGCTAAACAAAGAATTCTCAACTGAGGAATAACGAATCACTGAGAAGCACCTAAAGAAATGTTTATTATCCTTAGTCATTAGGGAAATGTGAATCAAAGTATCCATCAGATTTCACCTCACACCAGTCAGAATGGCTAAGACCAAACACTCAGGTGACAGCAGATGCTGGCAAGAATGTGGAGAAAGAGGAACACTCTTACATTGTTGGTGGGATTCAATGCTGGTACAACCACTCTGGAAATCAGTCTGGAGGTTTCTTAGAAAATTGGACATAGTACTACCTGAGGACCCAGCTATACCACCCCTAGGCATATACCCAAAAGATGTTCCAACATATAACAAGAATACATGTTCCATTATGTTATTAGCAGCCTTATTTATAATAACCAGATGCTGGAAAAAACTCAGATGTCCTTCAACAGAGAAATGGATACAAAAATGTGACACATTTACACAATGGAGTACTACTTGGCTATTAAAAACAATGCCGCGCCCTCCGACCTGCCTGATCCAGGGACCAGGAACAGAACTTTGGAACTTCTGTTTCCACCCAGAGGCGACTTCAGAGTGCAGAACAGAGCCCGGCCCATCTGCCACGCAAACCACCATCCCCTAGGAGTTGAGAAACTGGTGAGTGGGAGATCTAAGCGGCCAGGGAGCAGAGAGATTTCTGCGGAGTGGGCACACCCTCCGACCTGCCTGATCCAGGGAGCAGGAACAGAACTTTGGAACTTCTGTTTCCACCCGGCCACCCTGAGGCATAGAACAGGGCTGGGCCCATCTGCCACCTGGACCAGTGGAGATCCAGGGACACAGACGAGATACAGGGGAAAGGCGAGAACATATTACTGACAACAAAATGGCAAGAGGAAAGCGAAAGAGTATATCCCAAGGAAACCAAGACAACCTGGCAACACCAGAACCCAGCTCTCCCATGACAGCAAACATCGGAATTCCAAACACTCCAGAAAAAGAAGACACAGACCTGAAATCATACCTCAAGATGCTGATAGAGATACTTAAACAAGAACAGGAGGAAAAGCAAAAAGATTCAGAAGCTTTTAAAGAGGAGACAAGAAAAACACTCAAAAAACTCAAAGAACTAGAGGAAAACAGAACCAAAGAAATAAAGGAATGGAAGAGGGAAATTAAAACGGAAATTGACACAATAAAGAAAACACTAAAAGAGATAACCCTAGAGTCAGAACACCAAAAAAAAAAAAATCAGGAGTCACAGAAGCAAGCATTTCCAATAGACTACAAGAGATCAAAGAGAGAATCTCGGGGGCAGAAGACAACATTGCAAACATAGACAAAACATCCAGAAAAGATGCAAAAAACAAAAAGCTCTTAACGCAAAATGTCCAGGAAATCCAGGACACAATGAGAATACCGAACCTAAGGATAATAGGAATAGAAGAGGGAGAAGAGTATCAACTAAGAGGCACAGTAAATATCTTCAACAAAATCGTAGAAGAAAACTTCCCTACCCTCAAGAATGAGATGACCACGAGCATAAAAGAAGCCTTCAGAACTCCAAATTGGTTGGACCAGAAAAGAAATACCTCCTGAGACATAATAGTCAAAACACCAAGTGCCCAAAGCAAAGAAAGAATACTAAAAGCAGTAAGGGAAAAAGGTCAGGTAACATATAAATGCAGGCCAATCAGAATCACACCTGATTTCTCAACAGAGACTATGAAAGCTAGAAGAGCCTGGACAGACATCATGCACACCCTAAGAGAGTACAAGTGCCAGCCCAAGCTGCTATACCCAGGAAAACAATCAATCACCATAGATGGAGAGATGAAGATATTTCAAGACAAATCAAAATTTCCACAATATCTGACCACAAACCCAGCACTACAACAAATTATAGGTGGAAAACCCAATACAATGAGGGAAAATACAGCCTCGTAAAAACAAGAAAACTCCTAAACAAGAAAACTAAAAGAAGAAAGAGACACAGGCACAACTCAACCCAAAAAAGCAATAATGGCAGGAAACAGAAACAACTATTCCTTGATATCTATTAACATAAATGGACTCAACTCTCCAATAAAGAGACATAGACTATCAGACTAGATACATAAACAAAATCCAGCCTTTTGCTGTATACAGGAAACTCATCTTAGAGACAAAGACAGACACTATCTCAGAGTAAAAGGGTGGGAAAAAAACTTCCAAGCAAACAGCCCCAAGAAGCAAGCTGGAGTGGCTATTTTAATATCGAATAAAGTAAATTTCCAACCAAAAGTTATCAAAAAAGATAAGGAAGGACACTTTTTACTCATTAACGGGGAAATCTATCAGGAGGAACTCTCATTTCTTAACATATATGCTCCAAATAAAAAAGCACCCACATTCATAAAAGAAACCCTACTAAAGCTCAAAAAATACATTTCACCCCACACAATAATAGTGGGAGACTTTAATACCCCACTCTCACCAATGGACAGATCATGGAAACAGAAACTGAACAAGGACACTGCAAAACAAGCAGAGACCTTGAACCAACTAGAATTAATAGAAATATACAGGACATATAGTCCTAAAGTAAAAGAATACACCTACTTCTCAGCACCCCATTGGCACCTTCTCGAAAATTGACCACATAATTGGACACAGAACGAGCCTCAATCGATATAAGAAGATTGAAATACTCCCATGCATCCTCTCAGATCATCATGGTCTACGGCTGGTCTTTAACAACAACAAAGACGACAAAAAGCCTACGTACACATGGAAACTAAACAACTCTCCGTTAAACGATAGCAGGGTCAAAGAAGAAATAAATAAAGAAATTAAGGACTTTCTAGAATTCAACAAAAACGAAAACACAATATACCCAAACCTATGGGATGCAATAAAAGCAGTACTGAGAGGAAAACTCATAGCCCTAAGTGCTTCCAAAAAGAAACTGGAGAGAGCTTACATCAGCAACCTGACAGCACAGCTAAAAGCCCTAGAACAAAAGGAAGCAGATATACCCAAAAAGAGTAGACGGCAAGAAATAATCAAAATTAGGGCAGAAATAGACCAAATAGAAACAAAAAGAACTATTGAAAAAATCAACAAAACCAAGAGTTGGTTCTTTGAGAAAATCAACAAGATTGATAAACCCCTAGCAAGACTAACTAGAGGGCAAAGAGAGACTATACAAATTAACAAAATCAGAAAGGAAAGTGGAGACATAACAACTGAAACTGAGGAAATTCAAGAAATTATCAGATCCTACTACAAAAACTTATACTCAAAAAAATTGGAAAATCTGGAGGAAATGGACGAACTCCTAGACAGATACAAGGTCCCAAAGTTAAACCAGGACCAAGTAAACCATCTAAATAACCCTATAACACCTAAAGAAATAGAAGAAGTCATCAAAAGCCTCCCAACCAAAAAAAGCCCAGGTCTAGATGGGTTCAGTGCAGAATTTTATCAGACATTTATTGCGGGCATAACACCAATACTCTCCAAACTATTCCAGAAGATAGAATCAGATGGAATACTACCTAACTCATTTTTTGAGGCTACAATAACCCTAGTACCTAAACCACACAAAGTCTCTACAAGGAAAGAGAACTTCAGACCAATCTCACTTATGAACATTGATGCAAAAACATTCAACAAAATCCTTGCAAACCGAATTCAAGACCACATCAAAACGATCATTTATCATGACCAAGTAGGCTTTATTCCTGGGATGCAGGGATGGTTTAATATATGGAAATCCATCAATGTAATCCACCATATAAACAAACTGAAAGGACAAAACCACATGGTCACCTCACTAGATGCTGAGAAAGCATTTGACAAAATTCAACACCCCTTCATGTTAAAAGTCCTGGAAAGAACAGGAATCCAAGGTCCATACTTAAACATAATAAAAGCAATATACAGCAAACAAACAGCCAACATCAAAGTTAATGGTGAGAAACTTGAAGCAATCCCACTAAAATCAGGGACTCTACAAGGCTGCCCACTCTCCCCCTACCTATTCAACATAGTACTGGAAGTCCTGGCTGGAGCAATTAGACAGCAAAAGGAGATCAAGAGGATACAAATCGGAAAGGAAAAGATAAAAACATCACTCTTTGCCGATGACATGATAGTGTACTTGAGTGACCCAAAAATTCCACCAGAGAACTCCTACAGCTGATAAACAAGTTCAGCAAAGTGGCTGGATACAAAATCAACTCAAACAAATCAGTAGCCTTTCTATACTCAAAGGACAAACATGTGAAGAAAGAAATTAGGGGAAAGGTACCCTTCACAATCGTCACAAAACCTAAGAAATACCTTGGTGTGACTCTAACTAAGCAAGTGAAGGACCTGTACGACAAAAACTTCAAACTTCTAAAGAAGGAAATTGAGGAGGATCTCAGAAAATGGAAAGATCTCCCATGCTCATGGATTGGAAAGATCAATATTTTAAAAATGGCAATCCTACCAAAAGCAATCTACAGATTCAACGCAATCCCCATCAAAATTCTAACACAGTTCTGCATGGAATTGGAAAGATCAATGTGCAATTTCTTATGGAACAACAAAAGACCTAGAATAGCTAAATCCATCCTCAACAACAAGAAAACATCTGCGGGAATCACTATCCCTATCCTCAAGCTATATTACAAGGCAATTGTGCTGAAAACTGCATGGTACTGGTACTGAAATAGGCATGTGGATCAATGGAATAGAATAGAAGATCCAGAAATGAGCCCACACATATATGGTCACCTGACTTTTGACAAAGGAGCCGTAAACATTCAATGGAAAAAGGACAGCCTATTCAACAAACGGTGCTGGTCCAACTGGCACTCAACATGCAAAAGAATGAAAATAGACCCTTTCTTATCTCCTTGTACAAAGCTCAAGTGTAAGTGGATCAAAGATCTCCACATTAAACCAGATACACTGAAACTATTAGATGAGAAAGTAGGGAAAACTTTAGAACATATAGGCACAGGAGAAAATTTTCTAAACAAAACACCAATGGCTCAAGCTCTAAGGTCAAAGATTAACAAATGGGACTTAATGAGACTGCAAAGTTTCTGTAATGCTAAGAACATTGTCAAGAAAACAAAACGGCAGCCAACAGAATGGGAAAAGATTTTTACCAACTCCATATCAGATAGAGGCCTAATATCTAAGGTATACAATGAACTCAAAAAGCTAAACACCAGAGAATCAAATAACCCTATTAAAAAATGGGGTACAGAGCTAAACAAAACGTTCTCAGTTGAGAAATATCGAATGGCTGAGAAATATATGAGGAAGTGCTCCAAATCTTTAGCCATCAGGGAAATGCAAATCAAAACAACCCTGAGATTCCACCTAACACCAGTCAGATTGGCCAAGATCCAAAACTCAGAGGACAACAGATGCTGGCGAGGTTGCGGAGAAAGAGGAACCCTTCTCAACTGTTGGTGGGGTTGTAAACTAATACAACCACTCTGGAAATCAGTCTGGCGATACCTCAGAAAATTGGACATAATACTACCTGAAGACCCAGCTATTCCACTTCTGGGCATATACCCCAGAGACACCCTAGTACACAACAAAGATATATGCACCACAATGTTCATAGCAGCTCTATTTATAATAGCCAGAAGCTGGAAAGAACCCAGATGTCCTTCAGAAGATGAATGGATACAAAAATTGTGGTACATTTACACAATGGAATACTACTCAGCCACCAGAAACAATGACTTGACCAAATTCTTAAGAAAATGGCTGCATCTAGAGAATATCATTCTGAGTGAGATAACCCTGTCACAAAAGAACAGACATAATATGCAGTCACTGATAATGGGATGCTAACCCCAGAGGCTCGCACTGCCCCAGAAACAACTCACAGACTGTATGAAGTCCAAGAAATAAAGAAAACAAAACAAAACAAAACAAAAAATATCTCTATACAACAAAAAAACTTTGACTATTTCCATGTTACATTTTGTTTTAGATGTACTTTATGCTCATTGCAACTATTAAGTTTGCAATGCATACTATCAAACCTTTAAAAAAATCAAGTACTGACTAAAAAATATATTCATACAGTTTTATGTAAAAATTATTTTAAAATCTGAAAAAAAGGTACTGACAAAAATGTATTGTATAATTTTATGCAAACAATGCTTAAAATCTGTACATTTATCTTTGTTTTGTAAAATAAAGTTGTTAAAAAAATAAAAAAAAAAAACTTAAAAAAAAATAAAAAAATAAATAAATAAATAAAAACAATGCCTTCATGAAATTTCTAGGCAAATAAATGGAACTAGGAAATATCAGCCTTACTGGGTAAACCAACCAGAGGCGCGCACACACACACACACACACACACACACACACACACACACACACACACACACAAAACAAAACAAAACAAAACAAAAAAAAACACTCATGATATGTACTCACTGATAAGTTAATATTAACCCAAAGGCTCTGATTACCCAAGATACAATTCACAGACCACATGAAAGTCAAGAAGAAAGACCCAAGTGAAGATACTTTAGTTCTTCTTGGAAAGGGGAACAAAAATATTCACAGGAGGAAATGCGGAGACAAAATATGAAGCAGAGACTGAAGCAAAAGTCATCCAGAGACTGCCCCACCCAAACATTTAGCCCATATATGGCCACCAAACCTAGACAATATTGCATATGCCAAGAAGTACATGCTGACTGGAGCCTGATATAGCTGTTCCCTGAGAGACTCTGTCAGATTATGACAAATACAGAGGTGGATGCTCACAGCCAACCATTGGACTGAGAACAGGGTCCACAATGGAGGAGTTGGAGAACATATTGAAGGAGCTGAAGGAGTTTTCAATCCCATTATAACAATACCAATCAACCAGGGTTCCCAGGAACTAAGCCCCTATCCAAAGAGTACAAATGGACAGATTCATGGCACCAACTTCATATGTAGAAGAGGATGCCTTGTTGGGCATAAATGGGAGAAGTCTTTGGTCTTGCCAAGGCCCAGTACGGAGAATGTCATGTTGGGGAGGGAGGAAGGGGTGGATTGGTGGGGAAGCACCCTCATAGAAGCAGTAGGAGGGGGTATAGGATAGGGGGTTTATGGAAGTGAAACTGTGAAAGTGTATAACATTTGAAATGTAAACGAAATATATCCAGGACAATCAAACAAACAAAAAAAGGAACTCTAGAGAAATACATCTTAATGAGCCATAGAGGTTTTATTTTAAAACAAGGTATTTGAAAAAAATATGCATGACTTTTGTAAAAGTTGTCTTCAAATTTAGAAGAACCACAACATAATGGAAATATCTACATTTTAAAAATTTCGTCCATGGGTAAGTTTCACTGAACTCTTCTTATGTTGAGGACATCAAGACTTGTATATAGCATTTATTGATTAAAGGTAATAAGACATTTTTCACAGAGTTCAGAACATAGTGTAAATCAGTGTGAAAGGCTATCTGTGTGAAATGGAATGTCTTCTTCAGGCTTTTACTGCTGTGAACAGACACCATGACTGTGGCAACTCTTGTAAGGACAACATTAAATTGGTGCTGGCTTACAGGTTTAGAGGTTCAGTCCATTGTCATCAAGGCAGGAGAATGACAGCATCCAGGCAAGCATGGGGCAGGATCAGTTGAGAGTTCTACATCTTCATCTAATGGCCTCTTGGAGAAGACAGACTCCCACAAGGTTAGGGGGAAGGTTGTCATAGTGACACACTTTCTCCAACAAGGCTATACCTACCACCAAAAAGCTATACCTCCTAATATTGCTACTCCCTGGGCCAAGCATATTCAATCCACCAGATGGAATAAACAGAAAAAGTTACCAAGAGATAGATTTTTGACTCTTTTTTTTTTTTTTTTTTTTTTTTTTTTTTTGGAGAGCATTTGGACACTGAGAACTTTGACAGTTAGCTTTGGTTGCCTGTAAAGATAGTTTAACATGTTCATCTTGAGCAAGTTTACAGGAGTCTTAGCTCATTTTTGTTCATTACCTTAATACATTTTGTCATCTTCATAATCCATATCAGACCCTGCTCAAAATCTTGATGTTATAGTAATGAAGAGTAACAAAGAATGCTCCTAGCCCTTGCAAAGCTTCTATTTTAAATGAAAAGAGAGGTAAAAATAGGATGTGTTCTCACATCAGTGACATGGGAATGAATAAGAAAGAAAAATTGAGAATACTGTTGAATAGGAGCAGGGATCAAAGGCACATTTTATTAATGAGATCACATGAACACTCATCTGAATGATAACACAGTATACTACGTCATGTACTGAGTGGGAAAAATAGCAATTCAGTCTCCAAGCACTAAGGAGAGTGCTGAATCTGTTCATAAAAACAGCAAAATGATTCAGAGATAGCACAGAAGGCAGGTCTGAGTCTAGAGTGCGAAAGCATTTTTACTTTTTACTGCAACTAGACTTTCTTGATGCATCAAAGGGGGCTCTCTTCCAGCCACAAATGCTAGTTCCTGAACACTAGTCTCTGGTCAGTGTGGCTGCAAAGAATGAGTCCATAGCTATCTAGTTAACCAGACATAGTGAGAATCACTTTATTTCTAAGCTTTGTATAGGAAATAAACATCTGTTACTTAGAGACCATCTGACCAAGGATGACTTGTTACAACATCTCTTGACGGGCTGGGCTGATCACCATGGTACTAAGCACAGGGCCTAGGACTGATACTCAGAATTCATGACTAACAGCACCTTGTTCAGACTTAAGGTCATTAAAAAATTTATTTTTATAACTAACATATTTCCATTCATTTTAAGCCAAAAATACTTAGATTCCCATTGTAGAAAATGCATCTCTTCTTTCTTCTTTCTGTTCTAACTTCTTTTGGCAACAACCTCAGCTGTAAGACTGGAGATGAAAATTCCTATAAAGAGAGCAAAGACCAGAAAGTTACCAAAGAGAATATTTGATAGCTGGAAAAACACTTCAAGTCTGACAAAGGGAAGGTGTTAAGAGCTCAGAGCTTGCTACAGTGCAACAATGCTCCAAAGCCTTTCAGAATTAACTCTGGATGCAGCTGTTTGGAGCCTGCCAGCAATTAGAAATCTTTCTCTCTCATAGACAAATCATTACTGGAATTCATTATGGAGAACATGTCAGATACTTAGAAGAAACCTTTAGAATGGCTGAGCAATGTTATAAAACAGTCATTGCTACTTCAGTGACACACACCAGGTAGAATTTAGCTGTGTACTTGTGGACAAGCTACCTCCTCCTAGACTGAATAACTACACGTTTCTCTCTCTCTCCTGGAGACTGATCTAGCTCGATTGTTTACAATTTAGGATGTGTAAGAATCACCTAGGAAACTGCTGGGAACTTCTCTAGGGCTCCAAATCATGCAGGAAGAGTTGAGGTAAGATATTTGCCATCTGAAGCATCTCCAGGGAGTCACAGACAATGGGGAACCACCATCTATGTAGTTATGTCTGGAATATATTTGTATGCTCAACCGATTGGATCCTATTTACTGGAGAATTGGGTTTCATATGCTATGACTTATTATCTGTAAAGTCTTAAGAATGCTGATGGACAGAAACTTTAGTTTGTTCTTAATATGTAACATGGCCTGTAAGGGTTAACATGGAGTGCTGGATTTACCTGACAACGTACAGACTGGGAGTATTCTGTGCTCTTGGGAATCTGAATAGAAGGCGTTACTACCACACTCTCTGGATCTCTGGATGAGGAAACAGCCTGTGGGAGCTTAAGTAATTTGTCTCTAGATGCTGAAGCTGTCTCAGAGCATAGACAGGATAGAATCCATCTCTTATAACAACAGACTTTCCCAAAATAGAAAAATGCATCTGTAAATCACCCAGAGATCTTGTTAAAATGCAAACTCTGCTGATCATATAATGGTTATTAATATAAAAACAATACCAAAAAACAATATTACAAAAATATTTTAATGATGTTCTCTTCTCAAAGCCATAATGTTCTTGACAGTATCTCAAATATTGGCAATAAAGGTCTGAACATTTTGAGTCCACCTATATAAATTGTGCAAAGTTGGACAAAACTGAAGTTAGGATACAGTAACAACTATTTGGTTATATGAGGTACAAAGATTTCATAGACAGAATATTTTTAGAAATATAATTTATTTTTGGCTAATAGGAAATTGCACTCCATTTTTAGTCAAGCCTAAGAAATTTATTTTCTTTGGAAAATAATAAAATACGTTATAATCTTTCTGGTAAAAGCTAGATTCAGCAAACAACTTGACGTATACTATGTACATTATCCTTAAATCTTAATTACTTTTAATGTAAAATAAATTTACATATTATTTTACTCCATTTACTCCATGAATTTACTTGAGGATATGTCCATAAGAACATTTTATTTAGTTTATATTGACAAAGTTAATAAAGCATGATTTATGTTCAAGATTTTTTTACATTAAAATATCTCTCCAAATATTAGCTCACAGAATATAATATAATTTATAGGATAACATAGAGAAATAAAACTTAGAGGTATATCACACAGAGACATTGGTACAAAAGATTAATCACCAATTTTAATGTATTTTAGAAGTGTTTTAATTTTACTTTGGTATTTATCATGTAATTAGAAATTGCTTTAGTCAAGGTATTTTGTTATGGCAAAAGGAAATGAAGTAAAGACCCTGAGAACTATTCTTTTCTCTATCTGATATTGCTGGTTAGTGGAATGAATTTCTCACAACAATTCGTTCTTAGTCAGTGAGTTCTTTCTGCTTCTCTATCTTGTTTGTCAGAAGGCTTGGAGATTAGATTTAGCTACCTTTCTGTGGTTACCATGGATACAACTTTACAGGCTGCCATATAAGGATAGTTTTTGTTTGTTTATATTTTTTTGTGCTCTTTGGTTTTGGGGGAGGGGTATTGAAGGCTAATCTTTAGAATCTAAGCAAAGGTTTGCCCATGCTAAGAACACATACATCCCTCGGGCTCCACCCCTAGCTAGTTAATTTAAAGATTAAAAAATTATCTGTTTCACTTGGTAGCAGCATTGAAAGGAATCATTTCAGTTCATAAGCAGAACACTTCTAAGAACCAGAATCAACCCAAGGTCCAGTAAAAAAAAGAACCAGTAAAGAACTGTGCAGAGTAACTCAGAAGCAGCAGTTTGGGTAACTTGCTGGAATATTGAGAGGTGTCTGTTTTCTTTTGTCTGTCATGAAGCCTGTCCCATTGTCTTCAGGATTAGGAAAAAAAACGTTAGAAGGACTTTCATTACATAATGTGAACTTTGGATAATTAGCTTTCTTATAGAACAGCTGATTCTCAGAGATGGAAACATCGTCTATCATTAAAGAACAAGGAAATCTGATCGCATACCTGTTTCATTCTCTTTCCAGAAACATCTAAAAGCCAAGGACCTTAACAAACATGGGAGCCCCCAAAAAAAGAAAAGAAGAGAAATTCATCAGAAAGGAAATGTACTGCCAAGTGAAAAGTTGGCATTTTATTTATTTAATATGTTTAAACTTTACTCTTTAGAGTTGAGAGGGAAAATCGAAGAACAGGAAGCTTTGAACCGCTTATCTTAATTTGCACAGAGAAATTTTCTCACAAATGTGGATTTTTTTAGCTTCAGTGTTTGTCCAGTACTCACAGAGTTAAATCTTAACTTTTCCTATATATGAGTAATGCATTAAAAAGAACAGAGCATATGAAGGCTCTTTAAAAACCAAGAAATATTTCTCTGTGAATTATTCATCATCACTATGGAGGGAATATCCAAATGTGTCTTTGAAACGCACAATGTGCTCACCTCTTGGTGGTCACTGGGTAGTGAGACCACATTGAATGAGAATTTAGAATGCATTGCCTGTGCTCTGACATTCACTTCTCTTTTAAATTAGAGACAAGATGGAACTGTGTTAATTGGTGTATTCCTGCACATTGGAGAAAAAATAACCAGCAATACTGTTGTGTTCTTTGCATAGTATTATAAACTACTTCAACCTATTTTAAAACCAATGTAATATTATAAAGTATCTTACCTATTTTTAAAATTTATAATCTGAATATTCTGACATTTATTTTTATCAAACTGTTTTGAAACTTTTACAACCTTATTCCCTATTTGTCCAAAACTTCAATAGAATTTTTGACAAGTTTTCATCTTATACTTTTATGAAAGTCATCATTGTAGCGTTTGAGTTGCATTTGACAATAAATATTCTAGCACCCATGTACTGTGGCCATCTTGAGGAGCATCCTTCATTAAATTTCTTTCCTATTGCAGACCCATTTTTCTCCCATGCTGGAGAATTATCTTCAACTCAGTCATGATGGAATCTCTACCATTCTAAATTTCACTTCTGCCAGCCTCAGTGTCCAAGTGAATTTATAAGCATCTCCTTGTAAGTTGTAGGTAAAATGGCCAGTCTGGAGTTGACAAGTTCTAAGCAATGGCCCCAGCCATGGAACTTTGTTAAAAGTGACATGAAGTGAACCAAAGAAAATGTCACAAGATAATGTGTTTCTCTTAATTCTTTTTTTCATTATAGTGGTTTGGGTTTGAGGCTTTGATCTCAACTGCTTTTTTTTTTTAAGATTATAAAAATTTTAAGCAGAAAATTTAAACAAGTTAAAACAAAATGTGTGTGTGTGTGTGTGTGTGTGTGTGTGTGTGTGTGTGTGTGTGTGTGTGTGTGTGACAGCATACACAGAGAGATCAACCTACAGGAATTCATTCTTTCTACCATGAGACTTGAACTCACAGTTTGTCAAGCTTAGTAGAAATCACCTTACCCAGATGGTTATTTCAGTTGCTCAGACTTTCTAAAAAATAATCAAATTTTACCAAATGAAACATGAATGTACTAGACTATCCACAGACTTTTTTTTTTGTATTTTTATTTATTTTTTTAAACTTTATTTTACAAAACAAAGATAAAAGGAAAAAAATTTTAAACATTTTTGCATAAATGTATTCAAATACATTTTTGTCAGTGCTTAGCTTTTTTTTTCTTTTTTTCTTTTTGTTTTTTTTTTTTTTTTTTTAAAGTTTGATACTCTGCATTAAGGTCTTACTAGTTACAATGAGTAAAAAGTACATGTAAAACAGGATGTAACCTGGAATTAGTCAACGTTTTCTTGGTGTGTAAGGATTGAGCATAATGTTTTTTTGTTTGTTTGTTTTCTTTTGTTTTCTTTTTTTCTTAAACTTCACACAGTCTGTGAGTTGTTTCTGGGGCAGTCCGAGGCTCTGGGGTTAGCATCCCACTATCAGTGACTGCATATTATGTCTGTTCCTTTGTGACTGGGTTATCTCACTCAGGATGATAATTTCTACATTACACATCTGACAATGTATCAATGGTAGTAAGTGGAATAACTAACATCTCTAGTTTGTGTGTGTGTGTGTGAGTGTGTGTGTGTGTGTGAGTGTGTGTGTGTGTGTGTGTGTGTGTGTGTGTGTGTGTGTGTGTGTTTAACACTGGTCTCCAAGTTTCCATATCAACAGTGAATACTTAAGCTCCATTATTAATTGTTATATTCCGATCTGGTACAGAATGTTGCTCCTAGGAGAAAGACCCCTTCTTTACTGTCAGGCTTGCATGAATGTTATTCCTGAAAAGCTGGAGTCTGGCAAAAGGCTAAAGTCCTGGGTGTGCTCTGAAGTGGAGAAGCCAATGACTCCTGAGAAACAAGGGCAGCAAGGCCCAAAGGAACAGGTGGTAGGTGAGATGTTTCTTACCCCTTCTTTGCTCTGTGCTATATTCACCAAACTGATGCTGTTGCCTTTCTCATTATTTTCAACCATATATCCCCACATAGTTTCTGGCATGCTACCTTCAGCACAGAAACCTCATGAAAACTCAGCATGGGGCAATATTAGCTTTATTGTTTTCTCCGCAGGTATGGTGATTTCAAAAGTTAAAAAAAGGAGCAGGCATAGAAGAAATATGACCAGGCTGTAAAAATGATTCTACAGATCTGCTGTTAGCCCTCAGTCAGCAAGTACTCCCCTCACACTATCTTCTAGAGCTTAAAGGTGCTGACCCAGGACTAGGTATAGTTAGCAATTAAAACTATAGCATCTGAACTTCAAGCTTCTTTGGATTTCTACTTTGGCTTCTGTTAGGAAAACCACTGAGCAGGTACTTGCAAGGGGGGAGGTGGAGTATGTTACAGGCATTTGCCTAGACTCTAGAGCAGTGGCTCTCAAGCTTCTTAATACTGCAGTACCTTAATACAGTTCCACATGTGGTGACCTCCAACCAGAAACTGTAACTTTGCTACTGTATAATCATATTGTAAATATCTGTGTATTCTGATGGTCATAGGCAACCTCTGTGAAAGGGGTCACAACCCACAGAAGATTGAGAACCCTCTACTCAAGAAAGATGTATGTAAATCTTAAACACAACGCTCAGTACACATACATGGGCTAACAGATGTCCAATAGTACTGGAGCATGCCTCCTAAGATGTTTGTCTTGATGTACATTTATTATATTTTTCATGCAACTTCTAAGAAACTAAGTTTCTCTCAGTCTGTTAGTGAAGGCATCAAGAACAAACTTAAAGGAGTTCTTCCTTTTCAGTCAAAACTTCCTGGTGCTAGCCGAGCATGAACAGAGGTAATTCTGTTCTTCATTTTAACTTTTTAAACATGTTCCATGAATTTGAGCTATTGCATTTCCCAGTGGGTCTGTGGTCCTCCCCTCTTGAATTATGATCTTAAACTAAGCATGCTGGGGTCTGTAGTCCTAAGGACTTGTGCTTAGGATTATACCTATCTAACATCTTCTGGGGCTGTCCCTTACTGTTTATTTCTTTCCAATAGCATTCCAATCTTCCAAACCTTCTACACAGATTCGCTGCATTCAGGGTAGAGATTCTCAATGTTCCCAAAGCTGTGGCTCTTTAATAAAAGTCCCTTATATTGTGGTGACCTCCAACCATAAAAAATATTTTATTGCTATTTCATAACTGTAATTTTGTAATTATTGTGAATTGTTAATATACATACATGTGTTTTCTGAAGGTTATAGGGACCAATGTGAAAAGGTTGTTGGAACCCCCAAAGGGCTGCAACCTGTATAGTGAGGACCACTTCTCTGGGGTTTATCTACTCCACAGCTCCAACCTCCAAAAACCAGTTTCTAAAGCTTATTAACCACATTGTGTGTTTTACCAGAGCCTTTTACCCAAGTCCGATAACTCCTTGCTTATCCCTAGATTGGTCAGTTTTCCCTAAAATAATTGTGGGCATAACATTGTTTAGAACATGTCTGTAATCTGTCTTATCCTCACTAGACTTTTGAATGATATCCTTGTTTTTCTTCTAGCATTGAGGATTTGCATTTGTCCCATTTAAGCACTACACATTCAAGAGGTATACTGATGTGGAACTATTTGAATGTGTGCTTGGTGCCATCAGGTTTTACAAAAAGCAAATTATATATGAACTGTCATTTGTATTACAAAATATTTTTAAATTTATTTTCAAAATTGTTCTTTAATTGAAATAGCCTTTAAACAATTCAAAATTTGATCCATTAACTGGCAGATTGGTTTTTGTGTTTTGAGATAATTTTTATCAACTGTGTGTTTGTGTGTGTGTGTGTCTGTGTGTTTGTGTGTGTCTGGAGCTTCAGCTACCAACAGTTGTGAGTCACCAGGTGAGATAGGATTGCATTCCGCTGCTCCAGAAGAGCTCCACCACTGAGCTCTTTCTCCAGCGTGACTATGCTTTTGAAGCTATTCAAGAAATGTATACAAAGTCTCAGTGATATCATTAGGAGATATAACATTAATTGAATAGGATTAAGAATGATGTATTATTTACTTAAAATTTTCGATGAGTCTACAATTGTCAACATAAACAATGGTTGCTTTGCTATTTGATCGACTTGTTAATTGGCCCGTTTTCAATAATCTCTGAGCTTTGTTGGTTTTTATATAGCTCTGCATGAAGTAACAACTTAAAACAAAGCATCTCCTTGGGTTGAGATGCAGCAAACTTAGGAGACTTTTCTGAATATGATTCCTGCAGCTGTCACTGGGAAGCTATATGCCACAGGAATCTGCAGTTTAAGTTTTAATCAATTTTAAATGCACAAGTAACTTATCAAGGAGCAAATTCCTAGTCAAACAGTTTATGTTTTAAAACATAAACTGTTTGACTAGGAATTTAGGTGAACCTTCCCATTGGGAGGGAATAAAAAATTACTCTTTGTTTTTCTTTTAAATAAATTCAGTCTTTAAAATGTTATTAAAAAGGCTTCAAGATACAGGAAAGAGAATGTTAATAATCTTTTTCTCTGACTGCCAATTCCAGATCTATCACATATTAAAGTAGTGCTGACGATATTCCTGAAGACATTGAATTTATTGTAAAAGGATAGCATCTAAAGCAGACTGTCTCAGAGGGAAAGCATCTCTGAAGTCTGAAGCTTTGAATATAGAACTACAGAGAGCAAGAAGAACCCTCTAGTACTCTGTCATAGATTCTAGAATCTCACTGTCCATACAACAGCAGCCAGTTGCATGTGCAGAAGTAAATTAGTTAAACATTCAAATTAGAATCTATTGCAATTTAAAGAATCCTCTCCTTACTGCTAGCCACATTTAAGCTGCATCAATGTATTGGTGAAAACAGGTGCTTCGTTTTGAGAGAGAGGGAGGGAGAGAGAGAGAGAGAGAGAGAGAGAGAGAGAGAGAGAGAGAGAGAGAGCATAGAAACACTGAAATTCTTCATGCAATTGCTAACAATCGACTGCTTGATTGACTATAGCAAAAAGCAGAAAGATGCCACCATCTAGTCTAAGGATAATTGCATTTGGAATATTACAGGCTTCTGGCTTTATGAGGCTATGGAAGATCAGCCTTTCTGCCCTATAGACAACTGAGTAAATACTGGCTTTCAAAATAACACCCATCAGATCCCCATGGGCGTCAACTCTTTGCATGAGTCAGCAGATTTCTCTATGCTAGGAAGCCCAGGACATCTTCAGCTTCACCGGGGGATGTTAGCAGCTTCTGGGCTGACAAAAAATCCCAGAAATAGAATCTGCCCATACATATTTATTGTAGCCATCATTAAGAGTGAGTCAGCATCCTTGGAGGAAGAAGCAGCCCAATTCCTTTCCAGCTACATTTCTGGAGTTTGATTTAGGGTCTTGTGTTGCCGTGAAGGTAACTGCGGTCTACTGAGATAGTCTCGTCAGTGAACTAGAAATCCAATTTAATGTTCACAAACACTCATTTGATAATTCAAGCTGAACACAAGTTTAATAGGAATCAGAGTGAGGTAAATTCACTTTGAATCAGATTCAGCATTTGATGGAAACATTTCTGTATTTGACTCCCCTGGGTAAGAGCCTGACAAATGAAGGAGAGAGAATGTGAATCTCTGTATACAGGCCTCCACTCTGCTCTGACCCTTCCCCAGGTGCCTAAGGTCCACAATCAACACTCTTATGTTGGAGGGTTATAAAACAACTTTTCAACTTGTTGGTATCTCTTTTGTTTGCTTTTGTGGTGCTAGAGACCCAACCTACAGCTGTGTGCATATATGCCAGGCAAATGCTATAACACTGAGACAGATACTGTCTTGGTGTGTGAGGAACCACCATGAACAAAAAGCAAGTTGGGGAGGAAAGGATTTATTCAGCTATACTTCTACATCAATCACTGAAGAAAGTCAGCGTAGGAACTCAAACAGGGCAGGAACATGGAGGCAGGAGCTGATGCAGAGGCCATAGAAGGGTGCTGTTTACTGCCTTGCTCCCCATGGCTTGCTCAGCCTGCTTTCTTGTAGAACCCAGAATCTTTAGCCCAGGAATGGCCCCACCCACCATGGGCTGGACCCTCCCCCATCTGCCTTACAGCCAGATCATATAGAGACAATTCTCAATCAAGGCTTCCTCCTGTCTGATGACTCTAGCTTGTGTCAAATTGACATAAAACTAGCCAATACAGACATTAGGTCTCCATTGTGGACTCCATGTGTGTGTCATACATTAAGTTTGTCACGCTCCAGTTTGTTCAGATGACTCAGTGACTTGGTAAGATTACTCAAGCTACTTACATCTCATGTAGATGATGAGTTCATGGCAGGAACTCAGACAGAGCAGGAAGCTAGAGGCAGGAGCTGATGCAGAGGGAACAGAGGAATTCTGCTTACTGGCTTTCCTCACAGAGCTTGCTCTGCCTGCATTCTTATAGGACCCTGGACCACAATAAGGCTTGCCACCAATCCTCACTATGAGTCCAAGCCAAGGAAGAGGACTGGTGTTTGCAAAATGACCTCTGGCACAAAAATATAAAATTTATTTAAAAATAAAATTATTCTTCAGTATAAAAACTGTAAGGTACTCTCAGACTGGGTAAGGTTCTGTGGGTGGCATTTTATATGATATAATATATGATATAAGGATAGACTAGAACCTTAACACATTTGCTCCTCTAGTGCAACACTCCTTGAGCACTGATACATACGTGTGAGAAAAACAGTGAAAACAAACTAATAATTCCACAATGCACTCACTTTCTGCAGTGATGCTGCTCACGGTTAGCACCATTCTTGAGGACTCACACGTAGCTGGGTCAGGGGTGAAACTACAGTAGAGAAAGACAAATATCAAGCCACTGAACCCTGCACCCAAACATAGAGCAGCAATGTGGTTTCAGAAAAACGTCATTTTAGCTGCACACAACTCCGTAGGCTCCTGTTATTCTGTCCTGTGTTATATGAATTAATTGTTCAAGTTTTCCATTTTGAATTTTGCTGCAGGTATTCATTCATGTTGGCATTCCTGAAGAATTCTGGATAAAACCCTATGTTCCCAAGTGCTTATTTGGTCCTTAAAAGTTTGTGGGAAAAATTACTGGTTGTTTACACTGATAATCTTAATTTGGGTAGACATTTGTCAGTAATTCTTAAAGTTTGAACAAAACTGAGAGATAAGTTATCTATCAGGGAGTTATACCTCTTGGGTAAACATTGTTGATGGTTCTCTGCTAAACCATTTGCTTAGCAGAGGTCAAGAGTCATGTCATGATTTTTAAAAATATTAATATTTTGAATTTATTACTGGTTCGGGGGTTAGGTATATAACACAAACTTTCCATAAACTTGCGTTTAGGAGTGGTTAGCACTGGGGCTATTGTTGGGGATACTCCAGCCATCGGGTGAATTTGAGAGAGAGAAAAGCAGAGGAGACTGAGGGAAGATGGATGAGATGTGAAGAGGAGACCCCACTTCTGAACCCACCAATCACAGTCCAAGCAAAGCAGCTGCAAACTAAGGACGAGAAGCACACTGGTAAAAATGGCCTCTTATAAATGTGCCTACGTTCCAGCTGTTAAATTCTATTAAAATACCCCATCTGTGCTGTCTGTCTTAAGTCCATTCTCGTGACAGCTGCAGATGCTATATGAAAGCCCAGATGAGTTAGGGAGCGTATTATAGAAAAGAAAACATAACATAATTCTATGTATACTCCCAATTTAGGAGACGCCGCGGAAATGTTTAAATAACCATGATGGATATGTTGCAATAATTAACATATTTCATTGGTACTGGAATCTCTGTTTTTGTATGTAGGATTCAAAATGCACTTTTTTATTATAAAAATAATAATGTACCATATCTAAATATGTACTTAAAGACATTTTAGAGGTCCCTCCCTAAAGACACTTAAAGGTCACTTTATAATGACTAGAATATTTAAAAATGAACAAAAAAATTGAGTTTTAGAAGTGATAGACAGGTCTATATTTCTTAGTTTTTTAAGGCACACAAACACACACACACACACACACACACACACACACACAAATGTAAGGTAGCCAATGAAAACTCACTGGTTTTACAGATGAAAAATTAATGTGGCTCCAGGGAAGAAGCTTGAATGTCTTCAGTCTTCCAGATGAAAAGAACGATAACAAATGCACCTGCCGGGTGACAAAGACTGCGAAGTGATTAATGTCACAAGGTTGAAAGATGCCATTAAGGACAGCATGTGTCAACCTGAGAATCTAACTGTGTGCCGGAAATACATACATTTCATCCATTTGCTCAATTCCGAGTAAATATGTTTCATGAAACTTGAAGTCAGTTTGCCTTTAAGCAAAAATTCCTCAAGAGATTTTGTACTTTTAGCTTCAGAATAAAGCAGATTTTGAAGACTCTAGCCTGAGTTTCAGTAATTATTTGGGTGGTATTCAGAGAATGGAAGAGGGGAATTTGTTTTGCATTTTACATGTGAAGTTGGTACTGCGTACGATTTAAACCACGTTTTGTTTTTTAGCAAATAGCCGTGTCTTTGTACAAATTGAGGAGTGAAGAATTGTGTCATAGCAAAGTGTAAGAACAGCTCACCTCCTCCACCTCTCTGGTCCATATAGAACTTGCACAAGTGGGGAAGAGCACATGTGGTGAAGAGTTCATGAAAAAGGTATCACACAAGGACATGTACAGGACAGAAGGAGATACTTAGAAGACCTGGCTCCTGGCCTTATTGCCACTCCAGCAATTAAGCTCTGGAGATGCCAGAAGACATCTCCAGTAACCAGTCCTGAGCTCACTAAGTTGGCTTAATGTAAATGGCTTTTCTCTTGCTCCTCATCCTTCTCTACAGTTGCCTTATGTTGTCCTGAGAGGTGGTGCAGCTTCATGTGCCCAACTTAAATCCAGCATTTAGTTCCTTTGAGCATCTTACTCTAAGATAATTGTTTTCAATTTCCAGTATTGCTAGCATTCAAATATTGCTTGGTTATCAATAATGTCCAGGAAGTATTTAGTGGGTAAATTGATCAGTCTTAATAAAGGCTTTCTTTACTGTAAATAAAATCTATTTTAAATTCATTATACTATCAGTTCATGTCCCAGTTGCTCACTGCACTGGATAACATCTACATTACATAGCCAAGTTCCCAAACTAGATTATAAATTGGAGTTGTATATCACTATATGGGGGGAAAAAAGAAAAGATATCTACCAGTCCAGGGAATCTACCACTCTAACAAAAGTATGGATAGCATTAAAGTCCAGCTGGAGAATAATTAAGATTATTGGGTCTATTTACAGGAAAGAGATGACTCAGAGATGGTTGCAGCATCTAAAGCCCACCCCAACATAGAGGATGGCACAGGGAAGCCATCTTTTATGGAAATATGAATCACACTGCACTCAGTTGCCAAGCAATTCAGTGAGTTGTAGCTGAACCTGGCAGGTGTCTGTATTTTTCAGGTAGCTTACTGGCTTGGCTGGCTTATGAATCTTCTAGAGGTCTCGGCTTATCTGAGAGTGTCTCTCAGCTGTCCTTTTGGTTTAAGTAAGCTTGGGGAAAAAGAGGTGTGGTGATCCTGGTAGTTTTCAGGGACTTTCTGAAGCTTTTACATTTTTGCTTATTGAGGTTGAAGAGATTGCTTCTAAGAGAGAATGCTCTACCTTCCTTTAGAACCACCCATCTTTTAACCAGTTTCCTTGAAAGATGGGATGCTTTACCTGGCAGGAATTTTCTACCTAGCCATTGGCAAGAATACAACATACTTTTCCTTGGAATTGAGTTAAAGGCTTGTACAGGTTTCTAGATGATTGATTGTTTTAGCAATCTAATTAAACTGACATTGTTTTTGTTTCATTTCCTTATATAACTCCACTCCTATCAGTGATCCTAATATCACATTCCAGGGGTCTTTCAGGGGCAGATCTAACCACAATTCTATTACATCCTTTGTTTTCTGGAAGATGTCTTGACTGGGACTATGTGAAGATACATAGGATGGGATCTGGAGTAAATTCCACAGTAGTTTGGGGTTTTCTTCCATTCTGGAGCATGATTTCAAGGTTTATAACTTGGAAATCACCTTTAATTGCCTTGATGTTTTTTTGTGTCCGTAACACAGATCAGTTCAGCAATCTTTTGCCAATTTCCTAAAGATAATATTATGTAGGTTCTTTTTTTTTACATTCCTAATATTCTCTTCTCCCCAAGTTCTTTGCCCCCTCCCTTGGCTCTAAGAGGGTATTCCTCCACCTACTTCCCATCCATCTATACCCACACCCACCCCACCCCTACCTCATCTCAGATCACCTCACACATCCTCCATCATATTCCTTCCCTGAAGCATCAAGTCTCTACAAAATTAGGCCTCCCCCACTGAGGCCCAACAAGTCAGCCCTCTGCTACATGTATACCTGGGGCCACTAACTAGCTGATGAATGCTCTTCGGAGGTGGCTTAGTCTCTGGAAGCTCTCATGGGATCTGGGTTAGTTGACACTGTTGGTCTTCTTATGGCTTTGCATCTTAAAACCTTTTGACAGTTGCTGTGACCTCAACTGACAGAGAAGGACCTAAAGAAGTGTTCAGGATTCTTACTCATCAGGCAAGTACAAACCAAAAGAACCCTGAGATTCCATCTTATACCATCCAGAATGGCTGAGATCAAAAACTCAAGTGACAGCACATGCTGTCAAGGATGTGAAGAAGAGGGAAAACTCCTTCATTCTTGGTGGGATTGCAAACTGGTACAACCACTCTAGAAATCAGTCTGGTGTTTCCTCGGAAAACTGGAAATAGTTCTACTTAAAGGCCCAGCTATTCCACTCCTGGGCATATACCTAAAAGACGATCCACGATACCACAGGCACACATATTCCACTATGTTCAAAGCATCCTTGTTTATAATTGACAGAAACTGGTAGCAACCCAGTTGTCCCTCAACTGAAGAACAGAAACAGAAAATGTGGTTCCTTTACACAATGAAATACTAATTAGCTTAACAAAGGCATCAGAAATTTTCAGGTAAATGAATGGCACTAGAGCAGATTATCCTGAGTGAAGTGACCCAGACCCTAAAGAGCATGCATGGTATGTGATCACTGATAAGTGGATATTAGCGGAAAGTACAGAATACACATGATACAACCCACAGACCCTTAGAAGTGCAACAAGAGAAACCCAAGTAAGGATGCTTCAATCCCACTTAGAAGGTGAAACAAGATAATCACAGGAGGCAAAGAGAAGGAAAGACCTGTGTGGGAGAGAGGAGGAGAAGGACCAAAAAAAAAAAAAAAAAAAAAACAAAAACAAAAAACAAAAAAAAAAAACAGGTATGACAGGTATGAGGGGAGATGGAAGAGAATCCCCAATGGCCAGGGTGATGAATGGAAATATGCAGCAGCTGAGGTTGGGGAAAAGGGAAAAACTCTAGAAAGTCCCAGAGACCATCATAAAATTTTATTTAGAATTTTTCCCGCCTAAAATAAATACAAGGACAGAAATAGAGCAGAGACTGAAGGAAAGGCCATGCAGTGACCTTGGAATCTATCCCATGAGTAGGCACCAAATCATGGCTATTATTAATGCCATGGTGTGTGTGCAGATAGGAGTCCTCTGAGAGGCTCCACCAGCATCTGACTGAGACAGATGCATATATTTAAAAACAACTATTGGACTGAGGGCAACGACCCCGGTGGAAAAGTTAGAGGAAGAACTGAAGATCCTGAAGGGGATTGCAACTCCATAGGAAGACCAACAGTGTCAACTAACCCAGACCCCTGGGAGCTCCCAGAAACTAAGACACCAGCCAAAGAACATATATGGGCAGGTTCTAGGCACCTGGCACATAAAGACTAGAAGACTGCCTTGTCTGGCCTCAGTGGAGGATGCATGGAATACTGCAGAGCCTTGATTTTCCAGGAAAGGAGAAATGGAGGAGGGGGATTGTACTGGTGGGTGAAAGGGGTGTGAAAGCACCCTCTCAGAGGCAAAGAGCGAGAAGATGGGGTGAAGAACTTTGGAGGGACGACTGACAAGGGGCAAAAATTGGAATGTAAATAAATAAATATAAATAAGTAAAACAACTTAAAAAAAAGAAAATACACCTAGCCAACAATCTAATATAAGACTTTGGAAACACTGTGCTATTTATTGGAGTCTCAAAAGCTCTAACCTGATTCCATTACTACAAAAGGAAAAAAAATCACAAGTAACAAAACAGTGCTCATAATAAAATCTTGAAAAGCAATGAGTCGATACTTGAAACATGATCTTTCTAAAAGGCAGTAGTCCATCGTACTTGTGAATGTCTAAACTTGTCTATCAACTAGAGATTAGTACCTAAATGCCTTCTTAAATGCCAATCAGGAATAGGAATTTACAGTGTAAAACTAAACTCAATTTTTACCGGAAAAATATTGCAAGTGGCTAACTTAATGTTTCCAGCTAAAATGTATGTTTTTAGCTCTATTGTTTAAAAGACATGCCTCTTATGTTATTTTGTTAAGAATTAAAATGAGCTTAATTCTTAATTTTGTAATTATAGGGAAAGAAGCTGAGCAGCAGGCCACAATGTTGTGGTGGTTCATCCTGTCCACTGCCTCAGTAGAAAGATGAGTGTACCAAAGTTAGTCAGGAAACTTCCTTTAGCCAATGTTTCCCAGAATGCCTGCTTCACAGTATGTAAGCCTGTTACTAAAGCCAGAACCATGTTTAGTTTGACAAGAAAACCACTCAGACTTTGTATAAACTATCTTCTAATTATTCACAGATTGAAAAAAATATATTTAAATATAACGTTGAACTGAAAACGAGGCTTTATGTTTATTTCAAAGAACAATCCAGCGGTATACTCCTCATTTCAGTTTATTTGGAGATAGTAATGAAAACTTTAATTCCAAAAGTCAATTTGTCTCAGATGAATTTATGGGCTAAGCAGTTGTTCCTGTTGGAGCATTTAGAGTGTTTCTCTGCTTATGAGTTGCTGTCTCCATGGTAAGGGATGCCTTAAAACATAATTGTAGTACACCCTTAGTCACAAGGCTTTGGGGCTCCATAATATCTTAAGTGGCTTCCCAAGCCCCAGTTAAGATACCTTTAACATAGATGGGGTCTATGCTTTTCTAGACTATGATTTGTGCCTGTGGCTTACTATTTACCAGGTTACCATATTGTACCCTTAGGGCAAACACACACCACACCACCCACATACACACACACACACACTGTACTTTCATGATACAATTTTTCTTACTTATGAAAACATAATTCAAAACAAGGACATGTCTCAGATAAACTAAGAGTGCATGCTAACTACTGTCTGATACTTATGTCCCAATAGTCAACAATTGCTTCTTGATTTTTCTCAAGCCCACAATTACTAGAGCTCAGAATGCAGAGTCACTGTCACCCTTAGTGTTGGACATTGGGTAACACAAAGTGACTGCTGTGCACTATGATTGTTTCTTAATTATCCACTAAAAAAGGACGCCAAGAAGGCCCAAAATAGGAAAGCTACTGGAAAGGAAAAGGCAATGCTCTTCTGAGAATCACACTTTGAAGTTTTTATCTTAAATTTAAAAGAAGCAGAAGAAAGTTGAGAGCGTCAGTTATACACTCAGCTGTGACCATGACAACAGGAGCTAAGAGTATACACACCCGTGCTTCTCTATGAGAGCTTACTGGTGGATTTACAAATATAATAAGCCATTTAAACATCCCTGTTGCCCCAGCTGTAAGCTTTGTCAATTCATTCCATCCTCGCATTTTTCTCCAGTCCATGATTTGGGAAGATGCAGACTGTCTTCCAGCATCCAAGACCATCCGGTCTCCAAATTACAAAAATTAAGAAACAGTCAGATGGCAAACGACATTTGTGTTTGTAGTGACTATTTTCAGACAACTTTAAATATACATGAAGCCAGGAAGGAAAAGGGCATCCTAGTTTTTGGCTTGGCCCTTAACATTCTGAGACACTTCTAAAAACAGAATAAAAACTAGTATGAAGTTATCTTGTGATGAGTATGCTTACTGTGACTGAGAAAACCAATAGGAAGCCCTAACACTATGAATAATGTTTTAATCAGAAAACTGAGACATTAGTCTTTTACTAATCTAACAATCAAAGAAGAATCTAGTGTAGATAAGGAGAAAGACAAGGGCAACACATTTAGAATGCTTTCTGATTTATTTTAACAAATTAAGAAATGTTAAAACAAATTCCAACATTTCCTTCATTTTAGAGATTCTGAATGTTAAAGCTTTTTTAAAGGTTTTTTATTTTATTTTATTTTATTTTATTCTACATATATGAGTCTAGAAGAAGGGCTCAGCATGTCTGGAACTGAAGTTACAGATGCTTATAAGCCACACGTAGGTTCTGAGAACTGAAATTGAATCCCCAGGAAGAGCAGCAGCACTGAACCAGCACTCCAAATCTCAACATTAAAATTTAAGCTCAAATTTTGAACCATATAAAACATATAAGACACAGAGAGATTTCACAACCCATCTAGTGTATTGGAAAGTGTTCTAGTGTTAGAGCACAAAGACTGGCATGAGACACTGTTCTTCATTTCATATTGCCAAGATCCTAGCATCTTTATCCAACATCTTAGATATAGTACTTCCTTCTGGATAGCACATGATTCTAATGAGAGAATCACTGGTGTGTAGCAGAAGATTTGAGTTAATTTAAATGAATATATGTGCACATATATAGTATATATCATATATATGCATATATCATTTGTATATAATATTATATGTGTGTATGGATGGTATATGTGATATATAATCATTCAATTATATGCATAGATAGATAGATGGATGGATGGATGGATGGATGGATGGATGGATGGATAGATATGTATATAGATAGATAGATAGAAAATAGACAGATAAATATCTTTGTTGATAACATATTTTAATAATTTCTTGAAGATTTGATGAGATGAATATCTAAAATTTATATAGAATACATATGATTACCTTAAAGAACTTAAAATGACCTTCTTAAAATAACAGAGATCTGTTATTTTGTGGTGATACATGGTATAACACATATATAATAATTCGATATACATAAATTATATAAATTATGTAAATACAATTATACATTTTATATTTATATATAATTTGAGAGGTATTTATTTCAATTGAGAAAGCATGAAGTCTTTCAATTTGGGATTTATTTGGGATTTAATAATTTAAACTTTGCCTTTCTCAGCATGAAAATTCAACAGATACTGGGGCAGTTTCTTTAGTCAAATCTGGACTAAATCTGAAATTCATCACCTCTTAGGTGCCCAGGAAGGTAAGGCTAAAATGTCATGTACAGTGCTCTACTGAGGGACTGATGATGCTGGAACCTGATAGAATCAGATCATTATTTTGTGCCCTGGAGCAAGTCATTTGATATTTTCATACTTGTTCTCCTTGGGAAGATGACTCTCTGTCAGTGTGTGTTCATGAATGGAAAAGCTGTAAGCAGCTATGGAACTTTGCTTAAAGGAAGAACATTGTGCTTCCCTGAAAAAAAAAATCTCATGACAAAAAGAACTCTGTCTCTCTGTCTCTGTCTCTGTCTCTGTCTCTGTCTCTGTCTCTCTCTCTCTCTCTCTCTCTCTCTCTCTCTCTCTCTCTCTCTGTGTGTGTGTGTGTGTGTGTGTGTGTGTGTGTGTCTGTTGTGTGTGTGTTTGACTATTCTAAATAGAGCAGAAATGACTTTGAGTACTTGTCCAGGACTGACTTAGCTCACATGATTGAACTATTTAACCTTTAGAGATTAAAAATAGATCAACCTCACTGATTTACATAGTTGAAGCTCTCACCAATAGTACATAGGTGTTCCTCTCTCCCACATCTGAACCAGAATTTATTTTCATTTTTCTTCCTGAGATCAGATAATATCTAATAGTATATTTGGCTTTTAATTCTCCTTATGACTAAGGATGTTAAACATTTAAGCAAAATATTTTAAAGGTTTAATTTATTATAATTATATGAGTACACTCTAGCTGTTTCCAGAAGAGGGTGTCAGATCCCATTACAGAGTTGTGAGCCATCATTTAGTTCCTGGGAATTGAACACAGGACCTCTGGAAGAGCAGTCAGTGTTCTTAACCACTGAGACATCTCACCAGTCCTAAACAAAATATTTTATAGATGCTTGTATCACTAACTTGGATGCTTCTGTTCAATTATATGGCCTATTTTATAATTTGGTTGCTTGTTTCTTTGGGGCTTGTTTTGCTGTGTGGTATGTCTACAAAATAAATTATTATAAGAACACATAATAAATATATGTATAATTAAAAAAAAACACTATGAAGACCATTGGTGAAAATAGGAAGATGAAATTTAAAGATGAAAACTAGAAATAAAATGATTTAAATAAAAGATAGGTTCTAAAAACTATCATAAATATGAATGAGCTCCCAAAGCAAAATTATCAGTAGGAAAATTAAAAACAGCTGAATTCTAAAAGAAACATTATTTACCAAAGTTTAGCATCGATTAAAAGGAAGCGGGAATGGGGGAAAAAAGAATGGGTAATGTGCAACTTTAATGTTATTTGAAGCAGGGATTAGTAGAGATTATCCTAAAAGTTCTACCAAGAAAAAAAAAGATGTGTTAACAAAAAAAAAACTTAAAAAAATCACAATCTTCCAAAACACTTAGGAACAGAAGAAAACACATACAAAAATAAAGCAAAAAGATTCAGGATGCAAAGCAAAATCTTCTCATAACTATTAAAAGCAAAAATTTAAAACACAGAAGACTATAAATCCATATAACTAAGTATCAATCATTTAACATTATTTACACAAAAGAGTTTTCTCTGATAAGATGCAAAACAAAGTAATACACTGTTTCCTTTCTACCCAATAACTATGCCTCATGAGCCTCAAAAAAAAAAAAAAAAAAATTAAAGAAGCAAAAATAACTAGAAAATGCATTCAGTATGTCAATAAACAATACCAAAAAAAAAATCACAAAATCTTAATAATGCTACCTCTTCTTGCATGGATTGAAAAGATTTCTAAATTCAATTTTTAAATAGTCCTATGAACTTAAATCTTAGAGTGTAACAATAAAAAGTATAACTCATTTATATGTATTTAATACAATTATTTTTCTTGAAATGTTCATAGTTTTATATATTAATATGATAAAGAAAATGTGGAGCCGGGTCACCGCCATCAGGACTCAAGGTCTGCCCACAGACCCAGAAGAGCTCCAGAAGCACTCTTCCACCTGATCCCAAAGGGGAGCCCCCATGAGTCCCTCATGACCCCTCCCCCACTGACTATTTATAGAGAGACCACAGGGAACTATTGGGGTGCAGTGAGCGTGATGCTCTCTGCGATTAAGTTTGTTCTGGCCCAGAGGGCCAGGTGACCACCATTAGGACTCAACATCTGACATTTCTCTCCTCGGCTTATGCTGTGCTTCCCACCAGTACTTTGTGCCTAAGTCTTCAAGGCTGTACACATGATGGTTGTAAAGCTTTTTTCATAACAACTAGGAAGACACTTGCATAAGTATCTTTTTATTTTCTCTAATATATCTTTTACATTATATTTGTCCTCAATTTAAAACAATACTAACTTCAGGGTATATTTCTTTAGTAGTGTAGCTATCCCAAGCCCCAGGAGAAGAGTTTCAGACCTCAAAGAGCTCAATTTGACCTTCAGTTTATGCCCCTCAACATTAGCGTTCTGGGTGCTGACAATTTCCAACTCCAAATGCCTATTCAGCCCGGACTCCTTCATGTAAGGAATCATCGTACAAATGAAAGTGGACTCTAAGGTCTTTTTATGGGTCTGTATGGCGGCAACTCAGTGGTACATCACTTGTGTAGTGCACAGAGGCCTTACCTGTAGTCCTGGCACAATGGTTCATACCTGCGTTCTTAGCACTCAGAAAGCTGGAGCAGAAGGATCCTGAGTTCCAGGCCAGCCTGGGCTACATTAGTGAGACAACAAATTAAACAAACAAAGGAACTTCCAGTGACAGATTATGACTCCACAATATTTTAAATGAAAACACTTCTATAATTTTAAGTACACTTAGTGAATGGAAACTGCATTCAGATGCATTAATTGAAAACATATGATATACAATCAATTCTACATCCATACATACGCACATATATGAGTATTAAAGGTCCGGATCTTTTTACGACCAAGAGGGTGAGTGTGTGGTAGAGGTTACACTACTAGAAACAGAATCATAAAAGGGTTAAATGGTGTTTTTGAGGAAGGAACTGAAGTGATAGGGCAAAAGCCGCATGTGACTAGAAAGTGAACTGCTTAAAATGAAAAATACAGGCTGGAGACATGGCTCAGTGGTTAAGAGATCCTGAGTTCAAATTCCAGCAATCACTTGGTGGCTCACAACCATCTTTACTGAGATCTGGTGCCCTCTTCTGGTGTGTCTGAAGACAACGTCAGTGTACTCATATATAATAAATAAATCTTAAAAAAAGAAAAATATAAGAAAAATAAAAGAGGAGACAAGATGGAGTCAAGAGCTTGGGAGACATATATAATATGTGTATATTTGAGTATGTACATACAAATTTATTCTTTTGTGAACATTCATAATAAACGAATTTAATTTCCAAACCACGCAAATTTCTATGGATCCTGATTTAAAAAAAAAAAAAACATTTCTCATTCTATTGCTATTTCAAGCACTCGCCCATCTTTTAAAATGTCTTTAAATAATCGATATTTATATTAAGTATTTATCAGAAATTTAACATCATAGAAGAATTAAAACTATTGCAAACCAGTTTACAAAATACAACAAGTTGTTTCATAAAAATGCAAACAAAGCAAAATAAAATGGATATTAAAGTATCACCATCAAGATAACATTTCAGTTATTTTTCATTTTTTTTGTATTTATTTGTTATTTTCGGCCAATTTATTATTTACATATTATCTAATAGTAAGAATAAGACAAAAATAAATGCAACAGTCATTCATATTATTCATCAAAATATCTACTTTTAATGATTGATTTATAATACTATACTTTCTCTCCTGAGGTATTTAAGAGTTAGTTGTTATGAAATAGGTGGAGAGTGGGTACCTTTGACAGGCTCAAGCTGAAGAGTGCCCCTGAGTAAATATGCTTTGCAACAGACCTTATATAAAAATGGTTTATTGGGGGGAAGGGAGAAGAGTGAGAACCTGGGAAAAGGGTAGAGGTAAGCAAGTGGGTGTGTCACAGGCAGACAGACATGGGGGAGCAGAGGGAGAGATCTACAGCATGGTACAGGTCTTTACATATACAGCACACATCTCTCACACCTGGGGACTACAGGTCCTGCCATAAGCAATCGCTAGGTCCCTAGGGCAGGCCATCAGAGTCACCTGTAGGCTAATACTGGTACTTTAGAGTCACTTAAAGACACAATCACATGCAAACATACCTAAGTAATTATTGCCCATGTCACAAATGAGAGTATTTTCCTTAATAAAAATGTACTGTATGGATTCAAAACTCAGATGACAATAGATGCTGGTGAGGATGTGGAGAAAGAGGAACACTTCTCCACTGCTGGTGGGGTTGCAAACTGATACAACCACTCTGGAAATCAGTCTGGCGGTTCCTCAGAAAAATGGACATAGTACTACCTGAAGACCCAGCTATTCCACTTCTGGGTATTTACAACAAAGATGCATGCACCACAATATTCATTGCAGCTCTATGTATAATAGCCAGAAGCTGGAAAGAACCCAGATGTCCTTCAGTAGATGAATGGATACAAAATTGTGGTACATTTACACAATGGAGTACTACCCAGCTGTCAGAAACAATGGCCTAACAAAATTCTCAAGAAAATGGATGCATCTAGAGAATATCATCCTGAGTGAGGTAACCTAGTCACAAAAGAACAGACATAACATGCAGTCACTGATAATGGGATACTAACCCCAGAAAGCCCTGAACACCCCCAGAAACAACCCACAGACTGTGTGAAGATCAAGAAAAAAGGAAAAAAAGAATATATTTTAATTAAAATAGAACTGTATCACATCCCCTTTTTTTTCCTACAGCCCCTCCCAGTTTTTCTCCTATCTCCTCAAATTAATAACCTCTTTTCCTATATTATTGTTACATATATACATATATGTATGCATAGGTACCCACAAATACTTAATTACAACCTTCTAAAATTGTGTTTGTATACTTTTATACAAAAATGCTTAAAAATCTGTACATTTATCTTTGTTTTTTAAAATAAAGTTAAAAAAAATGTTCTGTATCTATCACACCCATGGTACGACACATAAACAAAGCAATATGATTTTTATACCTACAGTTTTCTAGTTATCTCAGATTATTTGAAAGCCAATAAAAGCTGGCCAACCCAATGTATGTGCTTATAAACGTACATCTTTCTACACTAAAATATCAGACTAAATCTCTTTTGGTTAAAAAAGAAAAACAAAAGCACCCTGGGATATGTAAGCTAAGATACTTAAAATACCTTGAGAATACCAAAGATGGAATAGTGAAGTTTGAGCACAGGGTGAGCCGAGTTGACTGTGCTGTGGAATAGTGTGCCAATGACAGATACATGTGGGTCCTGCACATGTCTAGTGAGTGGGGAGATGGAGATCGGGGTCCGTGAAAACATCACCCCTGTGGTCAGGGCTGAGGAGGCTCTCAGAGCCTCAGCTGTGGAACAGAAAAGATGTAGGATGGAATGTCCTGTTCCACTTCCATTTTAATAAATAAAGCAAAACCACTTTAGCTTTCCTTTTCTTAATAGTACAGGCATGTTGGTCTTTATTTAATCCCTAACACTTTTAAGGAACAGTTAGAAGGATGATGAGAAGCATTGTTTCAGAGGAAAGCTTGGCTTTTTAGGTTGTAGCATTCAGTACTCACTCCTAGCCCCCGAACCCACTCCCCACCCCCACCCCCTACTCCCTACCCCCACCCCCCGAAACCGTCTTTTACCCCAAGTCTATTGTGCGGTGTCATTACCCAGGGGCACACCTTGACTCTGTCCAATCCCCACTTTGTTCACAAGAGATGGCGGTTTTAATTTAACTCTAGTGAGCCACAGAGCTCTTTTTTTGCTGCTGGAACTGCCTTTCAAATGAAACCTTGACAACAGACCGAAAATTACAGGAAACTCATAATCAAAACCCAAAATGAGGCAGTGAAGAGAGGCAGACATTTGGAAAACCTAGACGCTCATCCGCCACCCTTCCCCAGCCACCTGGCTGCCCGGACATAACTTCTGTGAAGGCTGGGAGGACACAGAAGTATCTCGATGGGGATCTAAGTTTGTATGTTTCCTCAAGACAAATGATGCAGAGGCAAAAGCAGAGGAGGCTCTGAGCATCATGCATCCTCTATGTCTGTGTTTTTCCATGGGAGGCAAAGATTGAGGTTCGGTGGGGGATGGGCCTGATGAAGGATGCAGAAGCAGATGTCTTGCCTGGATGTTGAAGGAAGCTCCTTGTTCCCTGCAACCTTATTTTTCATTCCAGTAAGATATCCGGGGCAGGGATGAGCAATTATCATCTGCAGTGCCTTAAACATTAATATCCAATCAAATCTTCCCAGGATGGCATTTATTTCTATTAGTTTTGGAATAATATCTTCATCCAGATTTCTTGCTGGGATAACATAGAAAATATAATAATCTTGAGCCCACTGTTTACCCTTTAAGTAACTTTGAAATTACAGAGATCCCTTTAAAGTTCTTATGCAGGGGGGTGTCACACAAATGAATGGAAATACGAAGCCTCAGGAGTCATTGTGAGTATTCTTAGCTGAAATGCCCAACAGGGAGGAAATGGAGCCTTAAGAGACTATCCCCAGTAATTAGACAGGATGGAGACACCAAACCACGTAAAAAACGTTTGACCCAAAATTTCTCCTTTCTAAAAGAAATGAAGGGACAAAAATGGAAGAGAGACTGGCAGAATGGCTGAGCTTGGGTTTCATCCCATGGGAAGGTACCAGTCCCTGGAACTATTACTGATGCTATGTTGTGCTTGCAGACAGGAGCCTAGAAAGCATCCTTTGAAAGGGGCTATCAGCAGCTCATGGAGACAGATGCAGATATTCAAATCCAAGCATTGGGCAGAGGTAGGTGACCCCTATTGAAGAGTTAGGGGGAAGAACTAAAGGAACTGATTGGGATGTCAGCCCCTGAGGAACACCAAAAACAATTAACCAGGACTCCTAGGTGCTCCCAGAGAGTGAGCAACCACCCAAAGAGCATACATGGGCCCTCTTCCCCTCAGTTAGAGCCAAGGGCTGCCTTGTCTGGTTTCAGTGGGAGAGGATGTGCCTAATCCTGTAAGTTCTTGCTGAGCCAGACTGGGAGGATATGAGGGGGAACCCTCTCAGAGATAAATGAGATGGAGGAGAACTTGGTGAGGGGGAGATGGGAAGGGGAAACACTTGGAATATAAATAAATAAAATAATTAATAATAAGACAAAACTAGTGCAGAGAGGTTTATTCTTCCTTAGGTTACATCCATAAGGAAAATGTCATGGTCCCATGCAGAGCTCCTTCTGTCTAGGAGAGATATTGCTGGGTGACAGGATCCATAAACACCCAGGGAGCTACACATCTGACCTGCTTTGCTGTCAGCTGGTGACAAAAACCTTTCATCAGAACAGTTATGAGACTGTGCTCTGCAAGGCTATTTGAGAGCAATGGGCACTTGCAGGCGAGAAGCTGGCTTTGAGTGCTTATTCAGGGAAGACAGAAACCCTTTCTTCAAAATGAGAATGGTTGGGGAGGAAGGTGCACTTCAGAATGAGTCAAGTTTGCTGCTAATGACCTAATTAGTGGAAATGCAGTGTAACCTGCCATTAGACTCATGAATCTGGAATTCTCGAAGGAAAGCTCAAATTAGAAAGGGAAAGGCAGGGGCCTAATACCAGTTCAATTAGCAGCAGCAACAAATGCTAATTTGTTTTAAAAGCCGAGGACAATAACTTATGATCCTGTTGAAATGACATTTCAAATACGTATATTCTTTCAAATTGCATGCAGACTTCATTTAGACTTTTCATGTGGTGGTTTATGCAAATGTCTCTGTGAAAGGGTAACTACTTAGAAGACTCATCTCAAATAGCAATATTAAAAATTAAATCAACATATATTAAAGAGATCCTTTTCCAGAGACCATAATCTCCTTTGTACAGCATTGTTGCCTGGGTTCAGTCTCTCTTAGGAAGGATGCACATCTAAAATTTATTTGTGCTGACATTCATTCTATCATCAAGTACAGTCTGTGGGGCTACAGTTGCTATGACAACTGCTTTCTTAGACGATCTCTTGCACATAGCAATTTTCTGGCTTTTTCCATTTCAGTCAATGCAATGCCCTTTTAGACCTACTCTATGCTAAGAAAGGATAAACTATTTACACATAATCGTTCATGTCCAGGAGCATTTATTATTTTTGAATTTCATTGATACATTGGTTTAATTTGAACCTACCTTAAGACTAATTAAGGGGAAGCATTCACAGAAAGTGGGCTGCTCTATTGGGCAGTGCAAAAGGACTTCTGCGATTTATTATTTTCTTCAAATGAGTGAGTATGTGCCAAGTAATTGCTACTAAATGCTTATGTAAATTTCATCTTATTTTAGTTTGGCACTGACATAAATATATCCATATCAATTAATCCAGTAGAATTAAAAGTCTAAAAGTCAAGTATTACAGTGAATGGATTTTCAAAAAAGGATGCCAAGACAACTCAGTATTTTCATCAAATGGTGCAGGAAAGAGTCTGTAAATCAAGAAAATAGTCAAATTGTATCTCCACCTTATTTCTCACATAGACTTGAAATCAGAAAGCCATAAACATAAATATAAAAATTAAAATGACAAAATACACTAAAGAAAATATGAGAAAATACTTATGATGACTAAGCAAGAGTTTTCCCAAGTAACAAGGCAAAACATTAATAAACTGAATTCATATAAATTTAAAAGTACCACACCACAAAGGGCACCATCAGATATAGTAAAGACAGCTACCAGAAGGGGAGAAAGTTTTGCAAATTTTATGTATGATAAAAGACATGAATAATTTCTTCAAAGAATTAATAGAGGTGGCCAATTAATACATATTTGTGTCTTTAGAAAGGAATACATCAAAACACAAGGAGATAACATAACATAGTCAGGATTGTAATCTATTTCAGATGAGCACAGATGTTATTTTACCACTCTGGGGGAAAAGATAATTCTTAAAACATTCAAATTAAGGTCCTGGGTGACCAACCAAAATATATATTTCCCTGAACTCTTAAACAGAAAAGTTCATTGCAGTATTATCATATCCCAAATATAGACCACCCTAAAAATTCATATTGGATGAACATATAAACAACAAATTTTGATAACAAAAATGAGGAACCTTGAAAAAAATTGCCAAATGAGAGAATGTGCCGATTCCATTCCTCAGAAATATCCAGTAAAGGCAAATGAGTGAGCATGGAAAATGAGCTTGTGTTGTCACAAAGCTGTGCAGAAACAGGAGTGAGTAGAATTGGCCACAGCAGGACAGACATGCTATGTAACTGGATGGTGCTAATGACTGCACAGCTATGCAATAGGACTTAAACATGTTCAGATTTTCCCAGGTATGAATCATTTCACACTGTTAGCGAAAGCATTGTGTGGAGACAATCTCCAACTCACAATGAGACCCGACCATCATTTGACATGTAATATTCTTTCCATGAATAAGAACAACATAGAAAGGCTAAAGTAAGCTGAGTTAACTGTTTAAGAGTTTAAGGTAAGATTGTCTGACTTCTAATTTAATCTAGTTTTCCTCTCAGCATGAAACACATACAGAAGCAGGTGTCCTCAGAAGGTCTTTTCCTCCCAAGTAACATCTCTATGATGTGTGCTTTCTGTTCAAAGAAAATCTGAGATTGGCCACTTAGATCAACATTCCAACCCATAATTATTAGTCAGAAATATAAATTGTGTTTACATTTCAGGATGGTATTTTAGAAAAGAGGGTAGAGCTAGATTTAAATTTAGATTTAGCTTTAAATTTAGATTTAGATTTAGATTTAGATTTGGATTTAGATTTAGATTTAGATTTAGGTTTAGACAGTTGTTCTTTTTGGTTTAGCAATGTGAACAAAGGTGGATACCCTAAACAAACTCTCTGATTTCTTCAATTTGCACATTGGTAATATTTATTAAAGAAAATTGTGAATTCATATTTGGGGAGACAGTTGAACAAAGGCATGTATATTCTCAGCTGAGTGCCCAATCAGCCAACTGATGTAAAGAAAACAACAAAGAGGATGTGACATCTCAGGAATAGAAAAATGAATTCCAAAGCCCTGAAGAAGTTGTGTTAGATAAGTGGTTCGTGTCTTCATTCTAAGTTTTCTACTATCATCATGACAATGAATGTGAACACACACAAACAGACACAGACATGCACATGGACACACACGAAAGCTCACTGAGAATGCTTGTAGAAGGCAGGGCTAAAAGAAAGTCTGTGGATATAAGCAGGAATAATGCTTAAGCTCCTTAGATAACTCTCCATAATGCTGACTTACTCTTTATTCTCTGCTTTTAGTTTTCCACTAAAGAGGAACAAAAGAGATTATTGTTACATTCAACATTTGGGAGCAGTGAACCATAGTTTTCAATTATATATTCTGAAAAGTTTGCTTCCTTCACAAAATGTACAATACATTAAGTATAAGAAAATAAGTCTCAGAAGGAGAAACTAAAAATACGTTATTCACCAACTTTATAAGTGATAGGATTTTATTAAATATTCACTATTTCTTATATGGTTAGCGTGTAAAAAAATACAATGGTGTTTTCTCAAACTAGTATTTGTTTATATCTCTCTGTGATGTGGATGATTTCAGGGGAACACACTAATTATTATATAGGAAGGAATTAAGCCAGAGAGAGGGTGGCATGAAACATGACTCAAGGCTAGAAGTAATCCTATTAGATTACTGTGTGTGGGAGAAACTTGGATTCTAATATCGGGATAAAAATTTGGTAGCATGGAGGGGCATGGAAACGAATTGTCATCAGTTCATAGAATAGGAAGACCATAGATCCTCTCTTTACGTGTAATTTTTAATAACATCATTATTGAGCAATGTTTCATCTGGTATAAAATGCATTAAGAATGAGAAAAACAGTGCTAAAATTGCAAGCTGATAATCTTTCCTACAAAGTGCAACTTTATTCTGTCTGGAAGATAACAGTGTGATTACAAATGATTATTATACCAAGAAAAAGAGGAAACTGTGATCTTTATGCCTTACATGTCAACATTCTATCAAAAGAGATGATAAAATCAGGCAGAAACAAACTAGATTCTTTAAGTTGGAACAACAAAATTCCAGCTTATTGTATCTTCCGGATAAATCGTCTTTCTAATCTCAGCCATGAGAATTATACCATACATTACCCCTGCAACAAGCTTTGCTCAATTTCCAGATTTGTCTCTTTTATTAGCTATGCGACTTTAGATTGGACAATTCAAAGATTCCATTTCCTCTCACAAATGGAACAAAGTTTCCATATAATGTTTAGAAGGTGTTTTTTCTCAATGTGACCTTCCACTCTGAAAGAGCACCTATCTTTCCTTGTCCCTCCATCCTTAAAATCCCAAGAGAAAATTACACAAATCTTAACAAACTTAAGTTTGCATATTCTGGTATACATTGATTCTATGTGCCAAGTGGTTCCAAGTTGAAATGTTTAGTTCCTTGAGCAGATAAAGAAAGAAGGGCAGGGGAAGAGAACAAAGAGAAAATACTGAGGAAACAAAGAACTGAGCAGCAAATACCTTTTTTGATACAGGGATCCTATTCTGTCTTACAGTATCTCTTCCCCTCTTCAGCAATGATCCCTGAGCCTTTGGGAGAGGGTGTGTGATACTGGTGTCTCATTTAGAGTTGATTGCTTTATGGTCTTTTGTTCTCTGCAGGTTTCATAGTAGTGGGTGTCTCTTTATTAATCTCCATTAACTGGAAAATAAAGGGATCTTGTCTGATGATGGTGTAGAAGGTCATTAATCACTGAATACAGACCTAAGATTTTAGAGATTAGTTGATTCACAGCACCATCGCACACATGAATTTGCAGTTTACAGAAGACCTGCAAGCAGTCAAGAGAGCCAAAGGCCCAGCATGAATGAAGGAAGAGCTCACAAAACAATTATAGTTTACCAGGCTAAAATTATTTTTAGCCTCATTTGCAGTTAAAATGACAACTCCTATACATGCATGCAACTAATATTATATGAACTGCATAGGTTATAAATATAATTCAAATATATTAACTTTATATTATATATAAATATAGATGTGAATTATATCTATAATATATATTGTATATAAATATATTTATACATATAAGAACATGTTTGTAATCTATATTACATATGTAAATATGGAAATATATATATATAAGTATATAAGAACAATTAAAGAAAAAAAGCTATGAATTTGAGAGACCAAGGAGGGACATGAGAGTTGTTGGGTGATGAAAGAGGAAGGGGGAAATAATGTAATTGTACTTTAATCCAAAAATGATTAATTTTAAAAATGATCTTGTTTCCTTTAGAACCAGCTGTGCTATTAAGCATGGGAAAATTTTGTCATGTGATTCTTGTGAAGGATCATGGGAAGGTATTTATTTTTCTGCACAGGCAAGCAAAAATCAAACAAAAATTATCTTAAGAAAAGACAATATAAACAACTCAAAGCAACTTATAAGGCTCATGTTTCAGTAAACCAAACTGTACTATAGAAATTTCCTTAGGTAAATGATTCAAAACTATGGTTCCAAAGGCCGTGTAGGTTAGCATGAATCATCATTAAAATAGCTAACTTAATGGAATATATTAAACCATTCACCCAGAAATACCATGCTCTGATTCAAAGCAAACCTTGTGCATTTTCAAAGCTTTAGAATAATAAAAATAAAGGTGAATCTTATTACTTTTATTTCATATTTTAGGAGATATGAAGGAACTCCCTGCGCCAAGCCCCACAAACCAAATGTAAATGGGGATAAAAGAGTGGGAGACAAGTTGCCTCTTGTCCAGCTAGACCTGGGAGGAGCTATATCACACTCTAAACAAACACACTTCTCATTTCAAGGCAGGACAGGATGTGATTCTGGAGTATCTTAAAGATGTTTCCTTTCTCTGCCTCACACCTAGCTTGTATATGGGTTCATTGCTTCTTATCACCTTCTAACTTTTTCCTATGGATCCCTGCCCAAATGCAGAATCTGTAGACCAAAGCTCATGAAGAACAGTGGGGGACATTCATGGACTACTAAGGTTCATGTGGACAATGTTACTTTGCGTGGGGGTGCATTTATGTCAATGCATGTGTACGTGCAGAAGTGTCCATGTATGTCCATGTTATGTATCAGTCATAGGACAAATTGCCTTCTTTTCCCTAGGAACTGGCCACCTTTTATTTGAGACAGCTCACTCATTGGCCTAGAAATTCACTGAGTAGGCAACAAAATCTCAAGACAGTCCCACTTTAACCTACAAGCTTTTATCCCTTCATTTTGTCAGGAAATCGGATGAAATGTTTCACCTGTTCTGGGAGAGTTTACTAGATTCTCAACTCAAATTTCAACACCAGACAGGAACAAATTGCACACTCTTATCTGGTGAAGATAATACAGTCGAATCCCGAAAGAGCCGTGCATACATAAAAACATTTTCAGTCATTCCATGCTCGTTCCCTGAAGTCATGTTTATAAACAGTGGTAAGCAAAGGTGAGATACAATTTATCACACTCATCATTTCTAGTAGCAGACTCTCGAGTTAAGAGATCATCATGGCTATTCAGATCTAGAACTTTTTCAACCTGCAGAACACAAACTTCATCCCAACTAAACAGCAATGACTCACTGGCTTATAGCCCTTGGTCATCTTTAACACACTTACGTACTCTCTGAGTTCCTCTAATTTGGTTACCACACTTAAGATTCATATAAGATGTATCTGGGGGTCTGTTTTATTTCCCTCCAACGTGTTTTTCTCAAATGTAATTTGCTTTTGTAATGTCCAACACAGGTCCACATAGTAAATACTGATTCCCCCTATCCTGTAGTGCTATTAAGAGGTGCTGGACTCCAGAAGTGGTAGGATCTACAAAGAAGAAATCACGTCATTGTAGATATGCCTAACAGGGGATAGCAGGGGATAGTAGGATCTAACCCTTCCTCTTCATTTTCTCCCTAGCCACACATGACATAAGTAGCTTCCTCTGAAATACATACACAAAGTTCTATGTTTGCTTGATAAACAAAAAGCCAACCTACATATAGAATAGAGGCTTCTTTTTTAAGTTGAATTTCTCAGGCTTTTTTAATATAATAATAGAAAGTGAACTACCAAACGAAGGTCTTTCATGTGGATCATGCTTCAGGATTTTCTTTTGATGGTTGAACCTTATAAAGTAGTCTTATTTGTATATATTTTAGTTTTGTCAAAAGACAGAAACAAGGGCCTCATGCATGCTGTGTAAGTTACTTCTACTGAGTTATATCCCAAATCCTTCCTGGAATATATGTAAATAAAATATATATTTATTATCTGTTGGGACATTTAATTATTTTTCTACATTTGAAGCAAGAGACATTCATTAGGATGGACAGAAGTTCAGACTGCTGATGGGCATCTATACCTGTTTAGAAAAGGGCCTCAGGACCTTTAAAATCGTCTTATAGTCTCTTGTACCAGTTACATGACAGTTCCCTTGAAGGTTGACTTGGCAATTAGAAGCTAACCAACATACAGTCCTTTACCTTTGCTCTATTCTATTTCTTCTTCCTATGTTCAGCTTGGTGGGTGCTATAACAGTGTCACTATAGATGCAGATTTGAATGCTTACACAGCAATGAGTGGCACCCTTTAAAGGAATTAGGAGGATTAGAAGGCTTGGCCTTATTGGAAAAACTGTGTCAATAGGAATGGACTTTGAGGTATCAAAGCCTACCTGCCTGCTGCCATGCTCCCTCCCATAATGATAACAGACTAAACCTCAGAACCTTTAAACACACCTCCAATTAAATGCCATCTTTCATAAGAATTGCCTTGGTCATGTTGTCTCTACACAGTAATAGACCAGTGACTAAGATACTTGCTTTTAACCAATTCTTCAGAAAACATTTCTGCCAAAGCTAAACAAACTGAACAGGAGAAGTTCTTAGGCCTTTTTTAAAGAAACATTGGCTCAGTAAGGGTCATGCTATTTAATTTCCTTTCAATCACATGGAATATTAAATACCTACTGGCTTTAATAAAAATGAAGGCTGAGGTTTGCTATGCTCCTGTTAATCACATTTGCATTATCTCTGTTGATCAAAAAAAAATGAAGTTTTATATCTACTGCAGTGAAAGTTAAGAAAACATAGCTCTAACATAAGTCCTAAAAATCTTTATGTATTTCAGAGTATAAATTAAATCTAAGAAAGTTTCTTTAGCTTTGGCTTTCTCCCCATAAGATGATGTTCCTCACTCTTTCTTGCATAAGTCTTCCTTTCTCACAGGTATGTGAAAGCAGACTGGAAAAGAAAATGCTCTCTGATCACAGTATGTGCAAATGGGCTTTGCTCCTGCACAGATAAGGGTAGTATGTGCTGACTAAACACTGCACGCAAGAACAGACAATAAATACATATACTACATTACATATATACATATATGCAAGTATTTATTTTAAATACAATATATTATTTGATTGTCTAAGATCTTTAATTTTCAACTAAATTCACATATTAATTTTACATTCTTTCTCTTGTTGATGTGTAAGAACACAGACCACAAGTGAAGGGATATTTATTTATTTGTTTGTTTATTTTGTCAGTCACTGAGAATTGTCATGGTCCAGCTGTTAGAGTTCCTTCTAGGTTCTGCCTGAACATTTACCTGGCAACAGTCAGCTAAGCCTGGTTTGTTATAAAGGGGGCTATGTGACCCTGCCTCTCTCTCTTTCTTATTCTCTCTCCCTGACTCTTCTCCTCCTGACCCCTTTTCCTTCTCTCACCTTCTGCCTTCCTGTGTCCCCACTTGTTCCTTGGGGGGGGGGTGTCTCTCTCTCTCTTCCTCCCTCCCTCCCTCTGTCCCTCCCTCCCTCCCTCCCTCCCTCCCTCCCTCCCTCTCTCTCTCTCTCTCTCTCTCTCTCTCTCTCTCTCAGACACACACACACACACACACACACACACACACACAGGTGTGTTTCTGCCTCTACTCCCTTCTCAACTCCCCTTCCCATGCCCTAAATAAACTCTTTTCTACACTGTATCAATTTATGGCTCTTACTTCAGGGGGAAGGGATGCCTCAACATGGGCCCACCAAGGTACCCCTATCACCCCATCCTGCTGTGTTTTACAAAACATATCCTTGCCCACCTTTCTAATAAAACACAATGCCAATCACATGTGAAAAAGTGGTTTAGCAATCATTTCCATCAGGAAGCATGACAATAATCAGTGACCTCATTTTCTTCTAATTCAATTGCAATAAACAGAAAAGTTTGCAAATGACAGGAACCAAGAAAGGATTACAGAATTATTCAAATCTTGCTCATAGTCTCTGTTGGGTAAAAGTCATATGTTCTCAGCAAGCTCTTATAGCTACATGCTAGTAGTTATGAAAATGTACACAACCCATATGGAATATAATAACTTCATCAGTTGTAGCTGCCATCAGAGGACTCCTCTGATACGTGAGAAGCAGTGGTAGATGCCATAGACTTTAGAATGAGAAAGTGTGGCAGCGGACCCTCTCAGATTCAATGTCCTGATTGTTAAATTAGGCCCTGATAGCGCCATGCAGTGGACAGGTTCCATATGGGAAACTTTTATATTTATATACACACAGGCTTGTGCATGCACACAGAAATTTCTACATTTTCAAATTCAACTTACCGTGTTTCAAAATACTCACAGAACATGCTGCTTTGTATAAGGGAATTGAACACACAGTTGTCTTCCCCATTGTTTTTAATCTGGAGGGCTTCCTGTAAGCAACCCACATACACACACCAATTAACATATCCTGATGCATTACACAATCATATAAGGTACAAGTCACACCTAGTTCTTATCTTTTTATTGTGTCAACTTTGGTTTAGAAAGGATAAACCTATAACTTGTCTTAAAAACAAAACCAATAACATTGGATTTACCAAATTTAAAAGCCTGCAGACTCATAGGAGCAGAGAAAACACCAGCTGATCTTCCTACTTCACCCACCTTAGAGAAAAAAACAGCTCCTCTCCTTCCCCAGGATGTCTTGGTTGCCTTTCATCTCATACACCCTCCTTTCTCTTTCCAGGGGTTTCTAATGTTCACTCCCTGTCAACTGGTTGCTTGCTCTGCCTCTTGACCTGATGCTGACTTTATTTAACTCTTGATTACAGAAAGCTCCTGGGGTAAAGTTGTGTGTGCTAAGGCTGAGGCACAACACTAGAAACAGGTTTTTCCAGTTCCCAATCTTGGTTTTCACAGTGTAATTAAATGCCCTGCAATTGAAAACTATCTTCCCATATGTGTGTGTGTGTGTGTGTGTGTGTGTGTGTGTGTGTGTTGTGTGTGTGTGTTTGTGTGTGTGTGTCTGATATTCATTATCTTTTATTCTTTGCATCTGACATTTGCTTTACCCAAATATCCAAACTTTGTTTCCTTTTTGTTCTGAAACACATCATCATCTGTCTCTAAAGTTTGTCCATATTAGAAGTGAACAAGAGCTCTGAGGTCCACTGTTCTCTGACCTCAGGTCCTGGCTTCTAGACATGTCTATCCCCTAGCTTACTTCTGAGTTCTAAAGGTCATTCTGACACTGTGTCATAGGACAAGGTGGCTTCTCTTAGATTTTTAAACTTATGCAGGGGATCACACTGAACTCCTTCTTTGTATGCTTGGATCCAGGCCCTGGATTTACTGTTGAGCATTTCACACTACATGTTGTTTATCAGGATCTATCTTTATTCTGCTTTGCCCTGTCAGATTTGTTGGAGCCTGGTGACACCCCATGGCCCACTTTGTCCAACTACAAAATTTTCATCTAAATATTCAGGAAAGACTCAATATTTTCCTGGTTTCTTCTGGGAAATACATCATTGCCAGTTCAGTTTATCGCCCAGCTGATAGATTTCACTTTTCCTGATTGAGACACAATTGACACATACTGCACTTTCTAGTGTCTTGTGCTCTTCCACGCCCCTTTCTCCTGGCCTTAAAGATATTAATTCTGTTATTGTTTCATGACAATGTGGTCTGTCTTCTAAGAACCACTCTAGAAATCAGTCTGGCAGATTCTCAGAAAATTAGACATAATACTAGTGAGGACTCAACTATACCACTCCTGGGCATATACCCAAAAAGAGCTCCAACATCTAAAATGGACACATACTCAACTATGTTCATAGCAACATTATTTATAATAGCCAGAGGCTGGAAGGGACCCAGATGTCCCTCAACAGAGGAACAGATACAGAAATTATGGTACATGTACACAATGAAGTACTATTTAGCTATCAAAAACAGTGAATTCATGAAATTTCTAGGCAAATGGATGAAATTTGAAGTTATCATCCTGAGTGAGGTAACACAGTCACAAAAGAACACTCCTGGTATGTATTCACTTATAAGTGGACACTACCCCCAAAAAGCTCAGAATACCCAAGAAACAATTCACAGAACTTATAAAGCTCAAAGAGACGGAAGTCGAGAAAGTGGATGTCTCAATCTTTCTTAGAAGGAAGAACAAAACATTTGTGGGAGAAAATAAAGGGACAAACAGAGGAGAGGGATTGCATAAAAGATCATCCAGAGTTTGCCTCACCTGGGAATACAACTCATCTGCAGCCACTTGACCCAAACACTATTGCTGATGCCAAGTGGTGTTTACTGGCAAGAACCTGATATAGATGCCTCTTCAGAGGCTCTGCCAGAGCCATACTGATACAGAGGAGAATGCTTGCATCTAACCATCAGACTAAACATGGGGACCCTAATGAATGAGCTAGAGAAAATACTGAAGGAGCTGAAAGGGTCTGCAACCCCATGGGAAGAACAAAATTATCAACTAACCAAACCCACCACAGCTCCCAGGGACTAAAACACCAACCAATGAGATTGCATGGAGAGACCCATGGACACACGTGCACATGCAACAGAGGATAGCATTTTCTGACATCAGTGAGAGGAGAGGCCTTTGGTCCAGTGAAGGCTCATTTTCCCAGAATAGGGGAACATCAAGGTGCTGAGGTAGGAGAGCACTCATACCCTAAAACCAACTTATTCCCTCCTCATTGCTCTGTCATTCCCCTACACTGGGAAAATGAGCCTTCACTGGACCAAAAGCTTCTCCTCCCATTGATACCAGACAATGCTATCCTCTGCTACATATACAACTGGAGCCATGGGTCTCTCAATGTGTACTGATTGATTGGTGTTTTAGTCCCTGGGAGCACTGGGGAGGGTACTGGTCGATTGATATTGTTGTTCTTCCCATAGGGTTGAAAATCCCTTTCAGCTCCTTCAGTCCTTTCTCTAAATCCTCCTTTGGGGTTCCCATGCTCAGTCCAATGCTTAGCTGCAAGCATCCCCGACTGTATCAGTAAGGCTCTGGCAGGGTCTCTCAGGAGACATCCATTTCAGGATCCTGTCAGCAAGCACTTCTTGGCATCAGCAATAGTGACTGGGTTTGGTGGCTGCATATGAGATGGCTCCCCAGGTGAGGCAGTCTCTTGATGCTTCTTCCTGTAAGCATAAAGTTGTGTTTTTTTCACACTCTACAGGAGACTGTTAATCAATCTTAGAGGAAGCATAGTGACCAAACAATGAGTCAACACAGGGAGCAGTAGATCCTGCCTTGTCTCCTGCATATCTCAGGATAAATGAAAACTTGAAAAAATAACAAAGTTATTTTTCTTGTCTGAATTTGAACAAAACAATTCTTGTTGTCAGAAACTATAGCTTTACTTAAACCATTTCTTCTACAAAAACTTGTACTCCTTAGTCATTGTCTCAATATTAATAATTTCTATATTACAAGAAAATGAAGAATAATGGAAAAAAACTGTCTGGTTTTAAAAGAACAATGTTTTACCTAAAACTGGAATTAAATGAAGTGAGGAAATAATGAACGGAATTAAGAAGCAAACATGCTGTTTAACTTATCACTTTCATAACAGAGAGCTATTCAAACCATGCTACTGTACTTTCATGACTGGTTCATCTCTTAGTCAGTGTCTCAAGGGAGAGCACAATATATGAAGGTCTAAAATAGATCCTAATTGCCACAGAAGCGTTGCTGATAGAACTTTGCTCAAATTTAGATCCAAATATCCCCCAAAGGTCTATGGATAAAAAGCTATTGGGAGATGCTAAAACACAGTGGATCTAGTGGAAAAGATTTTTAAGGCACCAAGATGGTTGAAGTGAATATTGAGCTCCCTGCCCCTTTGTGCTCCGCCCCTTTTGCTTCCTGGCTTCTGTGACCTGAGCAGCTCCTCCACCAGGCACTGTCATTGTGTGGTCCTATGCCACAAATCCAAAGAAAAAAAGTCAAGAGAAGAAGAAATGAACCCTGTGCAACGATAAGCCAAAATAAGCTTCTCCTTCATCTAAGTTTTTTATTGCATATATTTTGTTCCAGTGGCTGAAAGCTTAAAGAAATAGTCAGCCATATTAGAAATACCCTCTATACTGTATGGTGCAGAAGACAGTAGCCTCACACAACGTGTAAGGCCACCACAACATACTAAGGGTGACAGAAAACTGACTTGTAAGTTTGTTATTTTTTAAATTTCGCTATATGTGGCTATGATCTTTTGTACCGGTCAGTATATTTCAAGAAAATTATTTAAAACTGAACAATGCCAAGTAGTAGGCAAATTATTCAGTTCATTTCAGTTGTCACGGAAATGTCTCATATAGAAAATGCTTCTTAAAATAATGATGTGGAATTCATCCCTTTCTACATTATTAAATGTAATAAAAAGTTTTCACAAGTGTGAGAAAGCAAGCAACACAGAGCCAGTGAAACTAAATTATTTTTCTAAATCAAATTTAGTTTGACTTTTAGCAAATATATAAAAATATTAAAATGATGGATATCAGAAGAGAATTGTGATATTAAAACACATGCCCATGTTGGGTGATATTTAAATCATTTTAAATACCCATCTCCTCAAATATACATCATTTCTTCAGGCAAGTTTATTAAATTGGACCCTTTCTACAATATAACTCTCTCTCTCTCTCTCTCTCTCTCTCTCTCTCTCTCTCTCTCTCTCTCTCTCTCTCTCTCATATATTCTGGTGATCGCCCAGCTATTTATCTTGCTGCCATCAATTTCTCGCAAGAAGAAATTTGTGGTTATCATTCTTAGACTTTTTGTAAGAAAAAAAGATAATTAAAAGATGAAAATGCAAACTAAAAAATTATATATATATATATATATGTAAATTAACTTGCAGTGCCATGCTCTAGAACACCAGCACCCACTAAAAATATCAAGCATACCATTGTACCAGATGACAAATCTCCTTCCAGGCTTCTTTCCTCTGCCTGTACCAGGTGGGAATTACCAGTCTATAAACTTTAGTGTCTTCTATGTCTGTCCACATTATTGAGAACAACAGGAGTCCATCTTTTTATTTCTAAATATTATTATACTCTGCATCACATTTTTGTTCTAAGTAATCAGTTAGTGGATCATCTCTGCCACTAATAATTCTAACAAAACCAGTATTTTTAAACTCAAAAGAGGATTCCAGTACCACATGTCAGCACTAAGAAGAAAATATCAGCAACTATGAAGATAAGGCAAATGAAATGGTTAAGTTTAGGGAAGTGAAAATAAGAAAAACTAATGAACAGAATTTGAGAAGCCATGAGGATATTATTATACATATGAACACACTGGTAATGACTGTACCTGAAAGTTAGCATGGCTGCAGATGTTCCAAATTTTATAAAAAGTGTAAGTTTACCCATATAAAATGATCAAAGTCCAAGAAAGATAAACTCAAAAAGCTCTTTCTGAGACAAATAGATGGCAGCAAGATTAATAGCTTGGCTGTCACCAGAAACTATAAAGAACAAAACAGTGCCAAATGGCATTTTAAAAATCTTGAAAGGTAATTAAAATGCCAAGCAAAGATTGCTTAGCTAGAAGAAAAAAAAAATCTTCAGAAATAAAATGAAGCTCTCCCAAGCTGAAAAAAAAGGAAAAGAAAAAAAGCTAAGAGACATGTGTCATGGTCATTGTCTACAGGAAATACCACGGGTACATGTCCAACCTTAAAGAACAGGGAAAGAGGTTCATACAAATAAAGAGAATATTAATTTAACCATGTACATAAGTATGAAGGCCACTGTACTGGCTGGTTTTGTGTCAACTTTGCACAAGCTAGAGCTATCACAGAGAAAGGAGCCTCAGTTGGGGAAATGCCCCCAGGAAATCCAGCTGTAAGCCATTTTATCAACTAGTGATCAAGAGGGGAGGGCCCAGCCCATTGTGGGTGGTGCCATCCCTGGGCTGGTAGACCTGGGTTCTAGAAGAAAGCAAGCTGAGCAAAGCATGGGAGGCAAGCCAGTAACCAACATCACTCCATGGCCTCTGCATCAGCTCCTGTTTCCTGACCTGCTTGGGTTCCAATCCTGACTTGTTTTGGTGATGAACAGCAATGTGGAAGTGTAAGCTGAATAAACCCTTTCCTCCTCAACTTGCTTCTTGGTCGTTATGTTTTGTGCAGGAATAGAAACCTTGACTAAGACAGCCACTATCATGTTTTGTTCTTGTTGCTGTTATTGATAATAATTCATTTTTATATCCCATTAATGATTTAAAAGACAGGTAAAAATAATTGAAAATATATTATGAAATGGATGAATATGCATTTTAAGAATTATAATACATGAATAGCAGAGTTATACTGTAGCAGTGTTTTGTATAATATTGAGGTTGTATTTATTTCTACTTAAACCATTTAGGATTCTCATTATAATTATTGCTACAACTACTAAGAAAACTTTTCAAAAAGGTATAAAAGGAAATCCATATGCACATGCATGTGCACATGCATACACACACACACACACACACACACACACACAAACACACACACTCACACACACACTCACAATACCTAACTGGAATCCTACCAAAATAATTATTTTAGCAGACATAAAGACTAATAAATGGGTGGTAAACAGACAGTCCCAAGGCATACACAAAAGCACAATACAAAATTAGTTTATCAGTATCACTGGTAACTTTTCTTAAACATGGACTAAATGCTCACTAAAAAGACAAAGTTAGGAAGTATAAATAGCAGTAAACATCCAACAATGCTATCTTCACATGTTAATGAGATATTAATACATGTCATGTAATAATCTTATAGTGATACCAGGAAATTCACCATATTAGTTAAGATGGCATGCAAAAGTACTATGCATTAATCAGTGTGTTAGTCCAGAGGGTATATAATCTAAAATTACATAAATTCAATGGAGAATAGAGCTGTCAAATACACGAAGAAACTAAGAGTAAAAGTAAAGGTAAGGGTGATGAGATTGGCAATGGTAATTGGAATCATCAGTACCCAGGTCACAGTCATGGATAGAATATCCAGTGATTTATGAAAAAAAGTATACAGGACATACCTGTGTTCTAACATTATAAGGCAAGAAAAGCTAACCCAAGCCTAACGTTTCACTAAAGAACTAGAAAACCAAAGTTCATTTGTGTCATTCTCCATAACACCTCCTGTGCCATCCGCCAGAAATGATCTATCTACCAAACTAACATGATACACCAAAATGGTAAGAGAAAGAAAATTATGTTATATAGATAAATAGAAATTAAACAACACAATCATCACAGTCTCTGGGCCAAAGAGGAAACTCCAGCAAGCAATAAATAGTAGTTGTATATGAATTTACATATATACAAATCAACAAAATTCATGAAATGCATTGAATAAAAGCTCACAAGAAAATCATAGAAGCAAAAATTTAGGTAGAGAAATAAGGCATCTCAACTGAATGACAGATTTATACTATAAGAAACTGACAAAAGTGGAGACAACAAAACTAAGATTTAGTAGAAGGAAAAAATATTACATTAGTGATAAAGTAGACAAGAAAAAAATGAAAAACCTGAGATTCAATACAATCTATGTCTTTTTCTTAGAAAAGGACCACAGGGTAATACATCTGGAGCCAGACAAGGAAAAAAATCAATTCACCTCAATGGCTGAAAGTAGAAATGAAAATAGGAAATCACTACTGAGATTAGAGAAAGATGAAAAAGACAACAGGAGAATCAAGTTGTACAACCAGTAAATAGATCGCCTTGCTGAAATCAAAACCTAGGCAGCCGCCAATACCTGGTAACGTAAAGAGAAAGAGGTAACCTCATTAGGGAAGTAGAGCAGGAACATGTACTGAATTAGAAATAGTAATCCCAACAGAGGAAAGGTAGCCCAGGTGCCTTTTCTAATGGACTCTGCCAAACATGTATGAACACATAAAAACCTTTCTGAAAGTCTCCCTAATGATTGCCAGATCAGTCTACTGACCTTAATTATTCTGATATCAAACCACAAGAAAATATATATATTAATTAAGAAGTTAATGACCTATAATCCTAGGTAGGCTGAGAGATCAAGGGGAAAAAAAAGATCTCTGGGCTGTTAGGTTTTCAGCACACAGCTGATAACAGAAGCAATTTACCTCTATGTGTGATATCTACTAGACTGACATGTTAGAGAATCTGACCTGCAGATGGAATCTTCCATCCAGAAAGTCTTCCTCTTGGTCCTATAACATCCCATGCCTCCCTTTACCACATGTCTTTTTTGTTTGTTTGTTTGTTTGTTTAACGTCCATACTGACTGCACCAATCATATCTAACAGACTAAAACATCTGAGGAATTATCAAAAAATAAGATTTAAAACTACAAATTGTTACAAAAACATTAAAAACTTTCTCAAAAAAAGGTAAGACATGCATTATTGATGTGCTGAAATTGTGATTTTTTTTTCCTTTTGGGAGATGACAATATTTCATTCATTTAATCTGTAGTTAGTTTCATTCCTATCTAATCCAAGTGCCTTGTTTATACTGTCTATATCTTCTTCTTCTTCTTCTTCTTCTTCTTCTTCTTCTTCTTCTTCTTCTTCTTCTTCTTCTTCTTCTTCTTCTTCTTCTTCTTCTTTTTTCTCCTCCTCCTCCTCGTCCTCCTTGTCCTCCTCGTCCTCCTCGTCCTCCTCCTCCTCCTCCTCCTCCTCCTCCTTCTTCATCTCTTCCAAATCTGGAATAATTATTCTTTGGTGTTACGCTAGTTTTAACACCTTCTTCATTTTACATTCTAAAAAAACTAAATAAAATTTAAAAACTATTTTTTAAATTATGCATACTTGTAGCCTGGAAAAATAAGGTGGTGCCTTATAGGATCCATTCAGGAGCTCTATTTGGTGCATTAAACACAACTACTAATTGCAGATTCCACTTGTCTGCATAAGTGAACAATCTAACTGTTGCCTTTTTGTCCCTATGAAATTCTGCACTTCATTTAAGATTTATTCTACCCCCATCACTTAGCGCTTAGAAACAGTCTCTTCTTTCTTAATTATTCCTTATGCTTTAATTCTAAGGGCCATAAGACGGTAAGCCATATCACCCTTTTTAAAATATAAAACTTTATATAGCAAATTATTTTCTTAAGTTGGGGACAAAGGTGAAAATGTTATTTTCATATGATTTGTAACCTTGCCAATTTACTTAATGTAGTTTGGTTGATTTCAGTGAAAATTATCTTCCAGAGTGTCATTTTTGTCCTTCCTGGGATTGGTGTTGGAGAGTTAATAACTTCACTACAATTAGTATATATAGATCAGAATTTCATGAAAATTAACTGTGCTGCCTGTGCGGTAATTTAAAGAAATTTAAATGAAATACAAGTGGACAAGTTTCAAAATTGTCATAACTTAGGTCACCACAGCATCTAAAACCCACTTTCCTTTGTTGATTTCAAAACAAAGAAAAAACAAGATTAAAAAAAAAAAAAACCTTGAAACACAGTACAAAACAAAAACAAACAAACAAAACAAGCCAAAATAAGAAAAGCTTATCCAGAAAGCACATATTTTCTGTAACCAACTGACCTTGGACAAGGAGTGCAAATTGAGAAATAGTTGTCATTATCCAACAGATAGTATCCACACAGAAAACAGGATTCGAACTCAATAAGATGTGAGGCTTGTATTTGACCAGTTGGTCTCCAGTTGGGACCACCTCTTTCTGGCAAATTCTTTAGGATATATCACCTAGATGAAAACCATAGGTCACTGGAAAATGGTATGGGGTAGTCCAGGCTTCCTTCTGACCTATGAAGCTCTATATTTATGATGTGACCACCCACAAATTTCTACCCATAGGTGGCACTTCATAAATCATATTTTTTTTTTGGAATTCTGAGCTAAAATATGTCTTTGTACCACATTGCTCCTTGTCATGTATTTGACTATAGCAAGGAAAAGAATTAACAAATAAAATTATAGTATTAAGAAATGGAGTCACTCTAAAAATCAGTCTGGTGCTTTCTCAGAAAATTGGACATAGTACTACCTGATGACCCAGATATACCACTCCTCAGCATATACCCAAAAGAAGCTCCAACATCTAAGAAGGACACATGTTCCACCATGTTCATAGCAGCCTTATTTATAATAACTAGAAGAAACCCAGATGTCCTTCAACAGAGGAATGGATACAAATTTTGTGGTACATTCACACAATGGAGTACTATTCATCTAGTAAAAACAACTTCCTGAAATTCCTAGGCAAATGAATGGAACTTGAAGCTATCATCCTGAGTGAGGTAACCCAGTCTAAAAGAACACTCATGGTATTTACTCACTGATAAGTGGATACCAGCCCAAAAAGCTTAGAATATACTAGAAACAATTCACAGAAATTATGAAGCTCAAAGAGAAGGAAGGCCAGAATGTAGATGCCTAAGTTCTTAGAAGGGAGAGCAATACATTTATGGGAGGAAATAAAGAGATAAACAGCTGGGCAGAGGTTGGAGGAAAGACCTACAGAGATTGCCTCACCTGGGGATCCACCCCACATGCAGCCAGTAAACCCAGGCACTATTGCTGATTCCAAGTAGTGCTTACTGGAAGGAACCTGATATGGATGCCTCCTCAGAGGCTTTGCCAGAGCCATACTGATACAGAGGAGGATGCTTGCATCTAACCATCAGACTGAACATGGGGTCCCTAATGAAGAAACTAGAGAAAGGACTGAAGGAGCTGAAAGGGTCTGCAACCCAATGGGAAGAACAAAATTATCAACTAGTCACACCCACCATAGTTCCCTGGGACTAAAACACAAACCAATAAGTTTGCATGGAAAGACCTATGGCCCAAGGTACATATGCATTCTCTGTCATCAGTGAAAGGAGAGACCTTTGATCCAGCAAAGGGGCTTTTTCCCAGTGTAGGAGAATGCCAAGGTGCTGAGGTTGGAGAGGGTAGTTGGAAAAGGGAGCACCTTCATGGAGGCAATAGAAAGGGGAGGGAGGATGGGATTGAGGGAAAGGGGATAGCATCTGAAATGTAAATACAGAGAATATTCTATTTTAAAAAAAGGAAAGAAGAAATGGAGTTACTGCTTCAGTAAACTTGTTCATGTTATTTATAAATCTTCAAAGCTGGCTTATAGAAAGGTTGTGAGAAAGAGCGGCACTGTAGGCTATGAAAACCATGGACTGCTATAAGTAGAGTTTAATGGGTTGTGACTGTAAAAAACCAGAATTTTGAAGAACACACAATGAAGACCATGTTCATGAGGCTTCAGACGTAAATCAGGTTCTGCTGAGGACTGGACAAGAGGCTATGTGTGTTATAATTAGAAACAATTTCTGTATATGTGGTGCTGGATATTTGTCCAGACAATCTGTATTTGGTGCAAGTAGAAGTTATAGACTGAGTTATTTTTGTATAAGAAATTTTAAGTTAGCTTAACATTCAAGAGATGGCATGTACAAAAGCAGAAATATCTCTAAGTCTGAGGCCAGCTGGCATGCTCTAGGATTAGATGTACATACTAGGCAAGATGAATGATTTTAACATGAGGATAAAACCCATAAATCTTTGAGAAGAGAACAGGGAAATGGATTTTCACAATCATAAATGAAAATTTAGGCAGGACAATAAAGGCAGGAGCAGGAACAGGCAGGTAAAGTGGACCTCATCAAAATCAAGAACCATGCTATGCCAGAAGATGTTATCAAGAGAAGACAAAAGCCTACAGATAAGGAAAGATACTGAAAACTCACTTATCTGATAAAGGTGTGTCTGGTAGTCAGAATACATATGGCTCTGTTCCAATTCAATAGGAAAAACACCAGGAGCTTACTTCAAGTGGCCCTGTCATTCAGACGAATGCTTTTCTTAGAAGATACCTGATACCATGAAACACACCAAAAAATTCACCAGCACTAGACATTTTGGAAATGTGCATCAAAACTACTTTGAGATACTATGCACAATTCTAAAATACTTAAAATTAAAGAAACTAACACTATAGTAAAATATAGATAAACCTCTTATATACTGATAGCAAGATATAAATGTTTTTACTCTTACAAAAAGTAATTTCACAGTAACAAACACACATATACATCTATGGATGTGTATACAATATGCACACATATATACATACATATATATATATATATTTGGATCCAAATATAAATATTCTTGACTACTATCAAAGAGCAAGAGACCAAACAATGCAATTGTTATACCGAGAACAATGTTATTATTCTGATGAGCCTCAGAAACATTACACTAACAGAGGCCAACCACAAAATGTATATTTTGTATTATTCCATTAATGTAAAATAACCTTAACATATAGAACCACAGGGACAGAACACAGACTGGTGTTTCAAGAACATGAGGGAAGAGAAAATGAGAGCTTTTATTAGGTTGATAGTGAGCAACCTAGGAGCTAAACACCCCCAATCTTCTAGTCTTTACTTCACAAGAACCTTCTGAGCAACTTATTTTTCTGTATTCTAGTTTTCCATTCCCAAATTTGAACTGCCATCTCTTGCAGATAATGAAGGTACTTTTCAACTAGGTATAAATAGTAAGTAAACAAAAATTGAATGTACTAAATACTATTCAATTGCAACCTTGGTATAATTAAACACCTTATACATATTTTGCCTCAATATAAATTAGAAGACTCGTAGTGGGAACATGTTCATTAAATTAATAGGACATTCATTTACCCCATACACTGAGTGCCCAGTCTCAGAAATCTTTCTTTAAAATTTTAATCATAATAAACCAAAGTTTTCTTTTGCACGAACTGATCCAACAAATGTGTTTTCTTCCTAAACACTCTTCTCCTGTGCTTGTGGATTTAAACACAGTTCTGTTTTTGTGACAGCATCCTGAGCATAGGATGGGCACAGCTATGTAGAAGGCTGTGGGATGCCAAGGAAAATGAGAATGTCAGACAAACTCCTGATTAAGAACTGGTTGGTAGATGATGGGGCTGGCCACACATTAGCAAAAGGATTAGAGTTCTGGCCGGTGTGTGTGTGTGTGTGTGTGTGTGTGTGTGTGTGTGTGTGTGTGTTTCACTAGCTGCTTCTGCCAAGCCCAAATCTCCCTGAGGGACGCCTGGAGCTCACACAGGCTTTGTCCTCTTGGTCTTTTTCTCAGACCTCACAGCATCATCACAGGCTTTCCTCTTCCAGGTGAGCTTGTTGGTCTCCAGGATTTTGTGCCACTTGTGTTTTCAAGGTTTCATTCTGCTTGTCTTTGACCAACAATAACCTTGGTAAAAATCACACATTTAAGTTCAAGGAGTTCTCACTTTGTTCTGTCCTTATGTCAGATCATAATTCATTCACTGAAAGGATACAAGGGAAGGCAAACATAAGCTTAGAGTGTTGCATGTCTTTGTTTTTTCTTGTTTTTGCTCTTTCTTAGGCTAACACAGCTTCATTTCCATTTTCTACACAGAGTAAAATCATAGATTCCCTGCCTCTATTTGGACTTCCAACAAGCATGTTTCTGCAATAATTTTCAAATTACAAAAATATCCAAGTGTGTGTTTTGCCAATTTAGTAAAACAAAAATGCTCAGTAACACACTACAGCCTGTCAAATTATGCACATTTAACAGCGGCAAGTATGTTTTGCCAGATCCAAGGGTCTCTGCAAGCAATGGAGATCTCCCCCAGGTGGGTTGATTGTATTCACTGAGGGATGTCAAATGTACTCAACCTACATCAGTTCCGCCTTACAAACTACCTTTGATGATGCTCTGTCAATGTTAAAGTTGTCCCAGAGGCACAAAAATTCTTCACACGTTCATGAATTTTCATCTCATTTCATTGGAAAACAGAGTAGTTGCTTTAGCCAACGTGTTTGTTTGTTTGGTTGGTTGGTTTTGTTTGTTTTTTGTTTTAATCATACCAAGTTTTCTGGTGGATTAGTAGCCTGAAAACTAACTATCCTGCTCCCCCTAAAACTGCTTGCTCTTCATCTTCCCAAGGGCCTGCTTAGCAGCTCTTTGTCCTTACCATCTTTTTTTCCTACTCTTTGTCTTCTACTCTTTAAATCACAAACTGTGCTGGAAGTTCTTGCTCAGATCTGCACATCACCACATATACCTTCACCTGTTTACCAGTCCTTATTCCAACTACACATACTAGAGACAGAGATATGGCCTCTGCCATTCCACTACCCATGAGCATGCCCACATCGTCAAATAGCAATCCTCTTCGGTGTCTCTTAAGTTTGTATCCTTGAGAAACAGTTCGCTCTGTTTCCTCTTTGCTTTCTTACTGTTCCCAATGAAAACATATTCCTTGTTGAAAATGTTAAGCAGTTAATTAATTGAACAACGTTGAGGTGTGTGGCTATTATTATTGTTCGGCTGCCGGAATTGAATCTAGCATCCCATAGTAAGCAAGCAGTCTACCGTTGAACTATATCCTTAGCTACAAAGTAGGGAATAGAAGTGAACAAATCAATATATAAAAGCATCTATAATCCTATCACTTCAAGACTGCTTGTGGGGATAGTTGAAGGCCACCAGGATGCAAAGTCTTCATCCAGGCAGTAAATGCTATTCTCTTCTCTGCCCTATTTAGGATGCCTGCAGGAGGCGCAGTTCACAGGAAACAAGGGATGCTGAGATGAAACATGATGCTTACCTTCAGATTACCCAAAGTCTAAGCAGAGAATAGCATTCAAGGCAAGATGTATGAGTTGCTTCAGCTAAAGGCAGTTATGTCTAAATCTATAAATTCTACGAGCCAATGTGTGCTGTTGCATGATGAGATATAAACTCTGTACTTGGCAGTGTCAAATATCAGTTCCATCTTCCCCTCTTATCTGTCTGCCAGTCTATCATCTATCTATCTATCTATCTATCTATCTATCTATCTATCTATCTATCTATCTATCTATCTATCTTTCTTTCTTTCTTTCTTTCTATCCATCTATCATCTATCTATTTCTTTCTATCTATCTATCTATCTATCTATCATCTATTTTTCTATCTATCTATCTATCTGTCTATCTATCTATCTATCTATCTATCTATCTATCTATCTACCATCTATCTTTCTATCTATCATCTATCTATCTATCTATCTATCTATCTATCTATCTATCTATCTATTTACCATTTTTCTGTCTCTCCCTGGCCTTTAATTTATAACTTCAAAGTCCCCTAAAGATCTTGTGTTGAAGTGTTTGTTGAATTCTCATTTCACCAACCCTACAGAGAATTAGTAGGCCTTTTAAGAAGTCACCTAAAAGGCAGGTCATCGGTATGCTTTAGGGAAGTTATGGGCGCATAGTTTTTTCTCTTCTTCATTTTCCGGCTGACCTGAGGAGAGCAGTTTACTTGAATATGTGTTCCAGACCTTCATGTACTGCCTTCTGGGCTGAAACAGTCAAATCTGAACCAGACTAAATTGTCCCACTTTCTTGGTTGATTATCTGAGAGGTGCACACTCCAATAAAGGAATTCTTGTAAATAGGTTGTGTTAAGGACAATTACAAATCTTAGTTATATTCATTTTGCTGCCAATGTAAAAAAACAACAAACAAACAAACAAGCAAAGAAACAAAAAGCCAAATTTTTAGGAGAATCTCTTATCTCATGGAACTCGGCAGTTTGGAAAGCAAAAACAAAACCCTAAATTTAGATGTACCTTCTCTCTAGGTTGAAACAAAGCTGTCAGATTTTATTCTCAGAATGGTCTTTGCCATTGTTCACTCCATTCTCAGTCTCCCTTTGGTAAATATTTCTGTTAGTTTGTTTGTTTGTTTGTTTAGCACATTCAATGTATGTTTACATATGTCACACAACCAGTTTTCTCAAGATTGCAAGTACACGACCACAAACCTGAGACTCTTTTCATTTAAGAGAAGCTGTGGCCATGGCGATCAGTGAAGAAATTTTGTGGCCTGGTAGACTGTCACTTCTCACATTTATAAATCAATGGTAGGAGATGTGGCTCCAAGGAGCAGCAGAGTGTGAGCTTAAGAAAGAAGACTTCGAAGTCACCAGGCATGGTAGCAAAGCCCTGGGATTTCAGGAAGCAGAAACAAAGACAGAAAGACACTGAATTCTAGGCTATCCTGGAATCCCCTATATGAATCAATTTCTTTCTTTCTTGTGAATTTTACATATTTTTTCACTGTCTAAGCTCTTTATATTAGCCTTTGTCTCAACAAAATTTTGTGTTTTGTATAGAAACAGACATCTAGAAACTGCTTCACTGAAAAATGCTGAACCTTCTTCTGATGGTTTAAATGTGCTTTGCCCATGAGAACTGCCATTATTAGGAGGTGTGGCCTTATTGGAGGTGGTGTAGCCTTGTGAGAGTAAGTGTGTCACTATGGAGGTGGGGCTTCGAGGTCTCAGACGTGCTCAAGTCTGGCCAGTGTGAGCCAGATCTTCCTCCTGGCTGTCTGTAAAAGACAATATCCTCCTGGCTGCCTTTGGCTCAAGATGCAGAATTCTCAGCTCCATGTCTGCCTGTGCCCTGCATGCTCCCCACCATGATGGTAATGAACCGAAGCTCTGAAACTATAAGCCAGAGCCAATTACATGTTCACCTGTGTAAGAGTTGCCTCTGGCAAGGACTCTCTTTACAACAGTAAACCTCTAAGACCCCTTTTGGGGTTCAAGATTCCATTGCTTTCAACTCTGCTTTCTTTTTGTGTGCCCCTCCCTTGGGTGAGAGCTCACATTTGTAGAACTGTCTTAAACCTATAGTCAGCTTGCATTCCTGGCATAACAAAGACAGGAAGAACACACCAACGCCCAGGTGAAGGTAGTTATCCAAGAAGGTGGGGGTGGGGATCCCTGTAATAAAGGGATAATCTCCTGAAAATGACCTTGTCTCTTTAAGAACTTCATGGGATTACCTTGCAGAACCATACCTGAGACAGAGATCAATGAGGCCCTTACCTAACAAGCATTGCTTAATTATAAATACCTCTAGCACCTGCTCTTTCTCTACTTAATCAATGCTGAAGATTGTGGCTGTAATCCAGGGTGAATGAGAGGTAATGGACCTTTTCATTACTAAAATCTTGATTTTCTGTAGTTCAACCATTACATTTCTATAGAAGATTAAAAAAAAAAAAAAAACTTCATATGTACAAGGAAAACACTGCAGTTCTAAACATGTAATGGTCTTGTATCTGACCTGAAATATTTCATGCAGGCTGCCATTACTCTGGCATGATGACATGCTGAGAACCAAGACTTAACTAAAGTCATGTCATACAACATAGGCATGTGCTTCCAGACATATACTTATCTCATTATGCATTTTATTTTGTACTAATTTGTGGTCATAGTGCTATCAAAATTTGATGAGTTCGTTGGTGGCCCCTAGATGATAATCTGAATCCTATATTGGGGCTCTTAGTCTCATTAAAATGATAATTTAAGAGAGGATCAAAGAGAAGCTTGAGGATAGTAATATTGTGTACAATAAAAAACACCCAGGGCAGTCAAGTGGCAAATTCAGCAGGTGCCTGGAGGAGAGAGGGGTTTGGGGTACAAACCATGCCAGTATGAGTTAACAGCATAGAGGCTGTCGACAGCCACTTGGCAGGAAAGGGAAATTAGAGAAAGAGTAAGGAAGTCTAAGTCACTGGAAAAACTATGCATAGATGCTGGCAATCCTCTAGGGAAAAATGTAGTAAACATAAAGGAAAAAAAAAAAAAGATGGTCAGACTCAACCCAAATCCAAAGTGTCTCCTAAGGACTACACTGGGAGAACAGGAGTTCTGGGAAAGAACAATAAAGTATCTCATCAATTAATGTTTATTTCACCTACATATTTAGCATGGCTTCAGATTAACCTGACTTCTTAGGCATGGTCCAGTCAATAGGACAAGACACTAGCCAGGCCTAATTAGTCAGTTACCTTTCCATCCAGGCCAGTGATTCTATATTTTTGACCAGTAGGATGCTCCCTTTAATAACCTTTTACTATTGTGCTAACAAACTTTTAGAAAAATCTTAGTGTTGATTGACTATCAAGGACTAGCCCAGCTGGTGGTCATTATGCTTTGAGGTATAATCAAGATTAGACTGGGGTAGGTATTCAGTTGGGTCACATAGTAATTTCACCAGGGAAGATTTTCACAGTAAAGGGCTAAAAATTCAACCCTTAGAGAATGCTAACATCACATTCTGAAAAAAACTCCTACCAAGGTATGAAAGGCTGGTAGACAGCTAGTCTGGCACCAGACAATGGCTAAATCGGCGATTACAGTTCCCTTCTTCATCTTCCTATTATGAGACAAACCACCCAATCACCTCATCTAATTGATTAAAAATAATGTTGATAATTCCAGGATCTTTGAAAACATCACCAATTATAAAACTTCATGGTATACACCATCTCCTAAAGCTGCCAACAAGTGACTGGTATATGACCTTCCTCTGGGAAATTACTATGAATAAGGGCAATTAACCAACAAGAATATCTGGCAGTTTTTATTGAATAGAATCATATTTTCATGGGGTGAGGGAGGGAGTTATTGAAATGGATTATGGGCAATGAAGGAGTATATTCGATGACTTATTCATGTAGATTAAATTTGTAAGTGATTTCTCACACAGAGCATCATGATGTGTCAGTTAAATGAATTTCAGATAACCTCACAGGCACAAAAATGTGTTGGTATCACATTAGGGAAATAATATTCAACACTTCCTCTTGGATCAATTATACAAAGAGTCAGTCTAAGTTTGAATTCTCCAGTTCTTCCCTTTCGGTATAGTTGTGGTTTCAGGCTTGTTCACAGACTGTCTCTTGTATCTATGTGTCCTGTCTCTATCCCCTGTCTCTTGTATCTGTGTGTCCTGTCTCTATTCCCTGTGTGTCTGCCCCTATGCCTGCCTGACATCTGAGTCCTTATTCCTCTCTGAGTTATCCCTATAAGGGCTTTTCTCTGTGTTTATGGAACAGCACTAAAAGCATCATATTGGGGAAAGAATCAGATACTCTGTGAAAATATTAAACAGACTTTTACAAGGGCTAAATTATATATTTCAACTGAACTCAAAGTACTCACTTCTGAAAACAGGTCATATCAACTACTATGTATAAATTGTTTTCAACATTTATGATAGATACTTGTATAAGGCTGGTTTTTGTTTTTACCTATTTTACAATAAAAATGATTACTGCAGCATACATTACATACATGTACATGTATTACACCTTACATGAGGGGTATGAAATGATACATAATATACGATAAAAGCTGTGCACTAATTTAGTTAGCAAAAGCTGATTACACGTAAAGTCCAAGTCGAGTGAGTTTAGCTGTTACATCACTCTCTTAAAGACAGGTCAAACGAATGAGCTGAGTGCACAGTAGGATATCAGGCTAAATCTCAGTCTATACCAAGGTGTGCTACTCCTCATTGAGGTCCAGTAAAAGTCCCAGTCTCTTAGATATAAGAGGTCATTTTACAAATGAACCACCATGGTCATTAATGCCATGGACTACAGAGAGAAAACCTCATGAAGAGTTGAGGGTTCAACCCCAGAAACTGATAACATAGTGGGGACACTGAAGGAAAGAATCACAGCCCAGTGAAAGCTATCCTTAATAGCTTCTTGAAGATGCGAGATGCATCCCAACAATATCTGCAATATCTTGCAGCCATGCTCTCTGACTCTCAGGTAGTACTCCCTTTACCATTTCTCACTTCTCAGGTGAGAAACCCTGGTCTCTGGGGGGTGGGGGATGGGGATGGGAGTATGGATGGTGGGTGGAAGTGGAGGTCTGTTAGCTCAGGACACAGTTCTTAGCAGGGTGCCCATCATCATCTCTGAAAGAAGGTTGTCTTAGATATTGTGGCCAGGACAGAGGCTGGATTAACATTGCATTATACAGATGATAAGCATGTGCAAGGGAATGAGTTAGAACTTTTCATATAACTTAGCATTATAAAGTTAGAACTGGCCAGACAATCTATTAAATCCTACTCACTCTTCAGCATGTCTAGACATAATGTGATGACCCCAACCTTCCCAAAACATTGTGATGTGGCCTGCTTTGCTTCTGAGCACACATACTTCCATTTTTTAAAAAATAAATAAATAAAACAGTGCTCATCAAAAATTCTTTCAGCCATGATAGCAAAATCTTGGGCACGAAAAAGACTGACCTCCCCAGTCCACTCTTTGCAACAAAGAGTCATGACACGCAGACCACCTGTAGTTCCATTCACCTTCACTCAGACTTCAGACCTCCTTTCCCTCTTCTCATCAATGCCCTTAAAGCCAAAGCTACATTGGGAGGTACCAATATCCTAAAGTTTATCTGCTTTGTGAATTACACTGTTTAAGTAAAATTCTTCAGGCTAAGGCTTGACTATCTTGGTAGAAAGTAGAGCTAAGTCTGGTTTATTGACTCTATATTCCAGACTGATTACCTATTGGAAAGGACTCAGTAGTAATCCTTGGGATGGCTGGTGATTAATATCAGTGTTAGGCCACACCTCCTAAGGTGTGGCTTCACTGATCAATTTACACTAACCTGAAATCTTTCTTCCTCCAAGGCCTACTAAGGGAGTTGTCAGGGTATCTCCTGTGATGTTCCCTTTGTTCTTGCTGTGAAGGGATCAGCAGCAACATATCTACAGCAAGTGGCTTTAGACCACTTATTAACTATGTCAGTTGCCTCATATGCCACCCATCCATTTTCTGAGAAGTCTAGCTGTAACTGGTTGAACTAGAGGCTGTCACTTGAAGGAAAATTGACCTCTACACCTCCCTGTTGAACCACGTCTGTTCCTCCTCCTGGTTTTCTCAGAAATCACAGTTCTAGTTCCTCTCACATGTTTTTGCTGTTATGAATTTATCTAAAACAAGAATATTTGCAAATGGACATTATTTATATTTACTCTAATTTTTATATTTTCTTGATAACAGCTATTCTGATGTTTGGCTTTATGACATAACTCACACCTTTCTTCTCTCTTGCGTGTCCTGTCTTTGCCCAAATCCTATCCAAGTTTTTTTAGTGTAACTCAGCTCTCCTCTTACATCTTGGTGCAGTATTCCCAATAGGCAAACACACTCTATAAATTGATCAAACCCTGACCCCACTCATACCACAAGCAGTTGTTGTCTTGTGTTCTGAGGAGCTAAAACTGCCATGTGTCTTATTTACCTTTCTGAGGGGGATAAACGAAGACCACATGTCCCTTTGCATGTGGTCTGCTAAAACCCATAGATGTAATGAGCCGACTGACCTCTAGCTTTCATGTGATCCCATGTGTGTGCACAGTGGCAGGCCTCCAGTATAGTAAGAGTGGACACCTCCCAAGGAACAACTGGAAAGACTGAAAGAGGCAAGGCCTGAGTTCCTAGAAAGTCACATCTAACTCATGCAAAATTGTGAGCATTCCTCCCCTTCCTTAGACCATCCCTTCTCTGAGATGCTTGGAACTTCTCTCTGTAATGTTCATAGAATAAAGGGTTGAGAAATTAATTGAAAAGTTATCCTCCCACGATTCTTACTCTGGTCCAAGTAAAAAAGTCTCTTTTATGTCTTAGCCTTTCAACTGATGACATGTCTTATCATTTGTACTAAAATTCTAAGATGTAAAAAGGATCTAGTTTTGGGTGAACCACTAGTATTTTATCCGAATAATACAGATTTGTAAAGGAGGAAAAGTTATTTTACCCTTTCTTTTTATACTTCTTTACTTAGAAGGTATAATTACAGAATGAGAGAAAACCATACAGTAATGACTCAGTACCTTGTATTAGGCACAGTTCTCTAAAGAAGTGAAACTGATAGAAAACACACACACATGCATTCTAATAAATAATGTGTGTGTGTGTATGAAAAAGAGAGAGAGAGAGAAAGGGAGAGAGAGAGAGAGAGAGAGAGAGAGAGAGAGAGATTAAAATAATTATAGTAAGGGCTTATAGATTGTGGTCCGAGTGGTCTGATTAGACAAGTGACTGTCTTCAGACTGAACTGAGAGGATTTGATAGTCATGCAATCCATGAAAATGGATGTGTCAGCACTCCTTATCTGGGGCCAGAACCTAGAGAGTTGATAATCTTCAGTCTCCTTTGGAATTCCAAGGAAATTGATTCTTATACCAGTAACAAAATACATAAAATTCCAGCAAGAAGGAAGGCAAGCAGACAAAAGCAAATACACTGTCTGCCATGTCTTTTTATGTGTGCAGCCTTCAGAAGTTGTGGCACAGGTTTAAGATAGGTTCTCTTACCTCAAATGATCTGTTCAAAAATATCTCCCACAGCTTGGATTTTAGCTGATTAAAGATACAGTCAAGTTGACAACCAGGATTAGCCATCACGCAACTAATCCTTGTGTGTATGCGAGCAAGCAAAATGAGTAACTCTTAGAAAGAGTTTAGAATTTAAGCTCAAACACGATTTTGAGTTGAAGGAAAATGTATGGCTGTATAGGAGGTCAATTAATGCATAATCAAGAAAAGTACAGGAAACAGAGTGGAGTTTGCCAAGCAGGTCTAAGCTTGTCATTAAGCTAATGGTCATTGATATGCACGTCATAGAGTTAGCATCCTTCTGAGAGAAAGCAACACACCTCACAGAGTGTATAGCTGTAGACTTCACTTAGAAAAGTAAAAGTTTTGCTCTTCATCCTTTGCCTTGTTGTTTCTTGAAATAATCAGTTCAAAATTAACCTTAGGCCAAGAAGAGCATATCATAGAGTAAGAGGCTGGTCTTTTAAATTACTTTATGCAGTTTGTCACTCGACAGCCATCTTCAGGAAGAATGATTGGAACAAATTTCTTAGCTGTTCCAAAGAATACACAGCAAGGGTTGTAGAGACTAAGGATATACTAAATGTGTATTAAGTGATGGCTTCATAAACATAGCTGTCTCTGCTTTGTTGGTATTTTTGTATTTATGAGATTTGTTTTGAATGTTGACTTTTATTCACAAATAACAACAACAACAACAAAAAAGATGATAAGCTTTGCTTTTTAATATCCTACTCTATTCAAAATGGATGTTGCACCAGTGATTTATCTGAAAGAATTATAATAGACTTAATGTCAGTCTTTACAAAGATGCTGACCTTTTCTTATGGGTTGGATGTTGATCACTATACACAAAACTTACTGTTAATAGAATATGTGTGTGTTGCTATGCTTTCTTTAAACACGAGTCTGTCTTTAAGACAGTCTCAGCACTGAAATGGCTCCTTTTAGAACCATAAAAAATTCTCTCCTATTCTTCCTCTCATACTTTCTGCTTTTCTGTGAGACCAAGGTAGTGCTTTCCTGTTTAGCCCAGGATTCTTACAAGAACAACACACAAAGTGACAGAAAGTATATCATATGGAATTTTGTCTCATGTTTAAGGGCACATCTTAGGCCTCATAAAATAAAATAACTTTCCCAGTAGGAAGAGTGTTTTCCTTCTTTCTAAGTTTCTGCCTGCAACTTAACTTGAGCCTTTAGCAAAGTCGTTGATTTCTGTTATGATTTTGAGTAATTTCACTTTGAGGATTCCTAACTTGTAGCAATGCCTATGAAATCCTAAAGAAGCTATTTTTTGAGGATAATGTTCTTTCTTTTATGAATTCACTTTGTACTAAACAGGAGAAAATTCAAGGGAAATCCTAATAATCAAAGCAGAAAGTTTGAAACCTGAGCCTCCATACAGGGAGCTAGTGATCACCACTCAAGGTTAATCTCTAACAGGTCACCCCAACTCCTTTAACACATATTTGAACTAACACAGGAACAGGTTTCATAAAATTTATATTATTTGCAAATTAAAATGCCCTAAGTGTGTATTCTGACAGTAACAAACATCTGTGTTCAATACATTTAACGTCACAATATTATTTTATTCATTTCACATCAGGCAACAGATTGGTGAGAAAAAAGATGTACATATAATAGAATCATATGAAACTTCGTACTTACCCATAGTGATTAACTAACCACCAGTAGAAAACCTCTGATATAGATCAATTCTTTAGAAACTACACTTCAATGAATTAATTAAGTAAATTACTTTTGAAGAACTTTCTCTTAATAAGACATAAAATTTTTTAATGTTTATTTTGGAAATAATCTCTACTTTCTTTGACCATATCCATGGACAATGGTATGAATGAGATGCAATTCTGTTGGGGGTGGTTCATTTTATCTTCTTAATTATCAAAGTGTCTTTCTGAAGATTAAATTACTTTGATGAACAATAAGTTCCGAGAAATGCCATGATTACTGTAATATTCCAATTAAGGGGTTCAAACTGTTTGCATTAACAATTGTATTACCAGGCTGTGAATGACCAAATTCAATTATTCATCCTCTAGCCTGTCCACCCAAGGAGAACAAATGCTCATGAATATTCAAAAGTCTTTTTGACAGCTATCTAGATACCAGTTTGAGAAGTTTTCAGGTATTAAGAATAAGCCTTGAGAAGGGAAATCACGAAATTTGTTTCCATAATCCAGCCACTTAGAAACAGAAGGGGGTACTGTTAATAACTCTTTCAGGATAATGGGCAAAGATGATGATCCCAAACATCCCAGGATTTACCATCATGACAGTCATCTCTTCTGCAAAGCTTTCAGGCTAAAGTCCAAGTTAAAGAAAATAAATTATGTAAGAGTTTTCTATGTCCAAGATAAATGACAGGTGATGAAAATGTAATAATAAATCAATTTGAATATCAAACCTAACTGCAAATCTCAGAATATTAGAAAATAAGAACCAACAATGGGCCTTTATTGCTCTGGCAGAAGACCAGGATTTAGTTTTCAGAGTCTTATGTTGGGGGATTCACAAGCACCCACAATTTTAGATCCAGAAAATCCAACAATTTTTGGATCTGAAAAAATTGTGTCACACACTTGATTCATGAGTGCAGCGAAAAGAATTTGTATGAGTTTCCACGATATAAGAACTCTTAGAAAACTACTTATTTTTAATAATTTGTGAAAAAGAACATACAATGTTTTTAATGATGGGATATGAAATGCTGAGGTAAGACTGAAGGCCGCACAGGATTCAGTATTCTCTCGGGACGTGGAGAAAGGCATTGCAGAGGAAGTAAATGCAGGACAACAGGAACCCAATGCTTTCATTGCAGAAAATATTTTTAAAAGAATATATCAAGAACGTAATGCAAATGTAAGTGTAGAAGCCAGTAAAGTTGATAGACTAGTAACTTTAGGTATTAACCTTGGTTTTTCTCTGGGGGTTGTGATCTTTCAAGTATACATTGACAACATTTCTTTTCACGTGATTTACCCAAAAGGTGATCAGGAAAATGTGATAAATTATGTTGTCTTAGACTCTAGTATATATGGCTACAGGTATACTGTAACTGTCACATAGAAATGAGTCCTTAGATTTTTCCTTTTCTTTCCTCTCCATTCCTCTCCTCTCTTTTCCTCCCCTCCCCTCCCTTTCCCTTCCTTTTCCTTCTTTGATTTGCTTTGATCATTATTTTTGTTTGTTTTTCTGCTTTTGTATTTTGAGGCATCAAACCCAGGCCACACAAAAATCAAGTGCAAGCTTTTTTGAACAACACTCTTATTTATTTTCTTTACTCTGTGAACCAAAACATTTGCCCTGTAAAGTAAACACAGAAACAAATCTGTATGTGGCATTGCCTTGCCTGCAAAGTAAAAAGTAATTATCAGACTATTGACTTGAAATTCCAGTCACATATTGTGAGTCCTCAATATGTGATGAAATTTTCTACTGCTAAATTACAACTGAAATTTAATATATACTAAGAGACCATATAATGAATTTTGAATGTCAATTTTATGAGTCTTTCTGCAGTATATCACATGAATTTTTAAAGTGCATTTTGGGTGAATCAAAAATACCTCCCCGCGAAATGATGCATTTTTAAGCTTAAAATTATGTGTCATAGACTCCACAGATCATTCATCATATTTAACAAATTAGCTATGATTTTTTAAGTCACCATTAAGTTTACAGAGATTATAAAGACATAAAGATTTAACAAGGGATTGGACACAGACCACAGTAAAACTGTTCGCATCATTGACAAAGCCATCATTGTAAAATATAGCTGAGCTGTTTTACTGTTTACTTAAAAATGACATTCAAGCTCAAAGAAAAATTCCCATCATGTGTAAAATTGTGCCTTGATAAATGTTTAGTTAAAAGGGGGGATGTTAAAATTATTATAATTTTATATAAACTTTTTAAATAGTAAAAAATCTCACATTAGCATATATTATGACATTATTTTATTTTACAATAGATTTAGTTATGATAAAATCATGACTGCTCAGTTTGTTAAATCTACTTGCTCAGTTAGACTGGCTTACTTACTTACTTTATTTATTTATTTATTTATTTATTTATTCATTGATAAATTTATTTATTTAAATAGATGAAGCAAGAAAGGCACTATGTGACAGAAATGGCCATGTATCTCTTTTAGCCTAAGTTCCATGTCATAATCAAAGCAGCTGTCTATGATGCATGGTTTTCTGAGCTCCATTCGAAAAGTAAGAAAACTTCAGTTACTAAATTGTGAGGCTCCTTTCCTGTGTTCTTGGAACGACTTCCTTTGGATATGTCCTGCTTTTCTGAGCTTTTTTTCCTCCAACTTGCCTTCTTCCCCCTCCCCAATCTTACCCCTTCCTATTCCTGTTTCTCCCTTTTGTTTTTTTTTTTTCAGTTGCTTGAGAGTGATACTTTGATTCCACTTCAAGGAATCAGTCCTATGCTCAGAGTGCACACCTCCATCACATGCAAGGCATTTCTGGTGGAGGAAGATGGCATGTGCTATTTTGACATTTTCTTTTGTTCCACTGTGATTCTCCCTCCAACAATGCCTTTTTCTCTCCTCTATTTGATTTTCCAATGATAAATAAATAAAGTCTCTTTGAAGCAAACCTTTCACATCTTTCAAGTCATCAGGACTCTCTCATTGCTTTCTCCTCTACTCACTACTGTGATCTAATGATCTTAGGCAAACCTTGAAGATTTTCTTAATTTATATAGAATTTTCTCTCTCTTTACTTCTCTATGTATTTTCTTGACTTTGTCTGCTCTCCTCGCCCCTCTCTTCCACATATAGTGAGTTCCAGAACCAGTGACAGTGAGTTCAGTGTTACTTTCCACACTTGTCAGGCTATTGTCATAAAGGAGCACTATCAGTGTTCATGGGGGAACCAGACTATTTTTTATTCCTATATTATCATATGATAACACATTGGTTTTTTTCTTATCATACAAGAAAGGTTTCTTCTATGTGATGTTCTGTGAAGGAGATTTATCAAAATGAGATTTTTCTGTTAGCAGATTTTCTGTAACAGAATGCAGTCTTTTCACCTTTTGGGCCTGGGAACCACACCAGAACCTAGGAGCTTACACTTGCTAGGCCACTGCTGCCATTGAATTAAGGACCAAACTCTTAGATTTATCTTTCTAGATGATTTGGAAAAAAAACTGATGGATTTTATTTGAACATTTAATAGTGCTCTACTTCTTGTTAAATTTATTTATTCCTATGAATTTATGATTTTAAAAGGATATGCTATGTGGCACACATTCTTAGCATCATAAAAATAATCTCTGTAGACATCACTTCTGTACATATTTTCCATTCTGCTGGAATACACACTTACAATAGTATGCTTCATGGTTTTACGTTTTATAGTGTTACATTGGGATCACCTTCCGTGGGTGGTATTATTCTTAAGACTGTATCTCTTTGCCTTTCTAAGTTTCTCAGTTTTGGAGCAAGTAGAGAGATGTATCTATCAACATACTTTTCAAAAATAGAATAAAACATTTTTATTGTACAGATGACTGTCTTTCAGGTTAATTTTAAATAGTTTTCTCTTATACACAGGTAAAAACATGTTTACCAAGGCAATGATGGGTTTTAAATTTTCACTTTTGCTTTTTCTATTTAATTATATATTTATTGACCTATTTCAAGTTTCTAATTTTTCTTAGTCTGAATCACAAATTACTACTTTAAAAAAATCTTTTAAAATATCTTATTCTTCATTTTATGGTATACTTCATTTTAAAGTATACTGTGGAGCTACCATAATTGGTTCTATAGAAAGACATATTTATTTCTATGTTGATAAAATTGTCAAAACTCAATTCTGTAGTTATAAAAACTTTTAAGGAGTAATCTCCTTTTTATCTAAGGGACAAGAGATTAGAAAAGCATTTCATAGAGTTTTCTCTATCCTCTTTTCATGGCATTTTTAATTTGCTGCTGATGTTTGAGCATCTCAAACAGGAAACACAAAGAGAAGATACCATGCAGGATATCTCCTGGAGGATAACTCATATCAACTAGGCAGCTATAAAACCAAATTGCTCACTTTCACATCCAAGACACTCAAAATCAACTTGTTTGTTTCTCTTTTATATAGGGCCACTGAAAAAAATATATATGATACATAAATAGATTGATAGATGATAGATATAGAGATAGATAGACAGACAGATGGACAGACAGATAGATGATATATAGATCTAGTAAGGGAGGCAGAGGAAGATCTTTCTATTCATTAAGTTAATGAAATCTTCACTTCAAATAGCCAAAGCTTTCCAGTCCTTCTGTATCAGACACTAACAGTGATATGTGAATTCCATTTCTGCCAATGTAAATATAAAAGACTATTTAAAAACTTTCAACCAATGTATGAGACAATCAATTTGATCACTCCCAGAAACAATTATTCTCAGGGTGTAAATGTATCCAAACTACTTCCACGATTTCCAATCAGGATGCTGGAGTGTCAAAATGGAATTTTCTGACTTAAAATAAAATCTCTGCACAGAATATGAAGACTGAGTCCAGAATTATGGAAAAACAAACCAAAAGTAAAGCCTTTGACTTCAACAAGGTAATTGATGGCTTCCAGAACATCATTAACAAAACGCATACTGCTGCTCTGAATTTACTGCTCAGTATTACATGAGCAGAACTCTGTGGTCATTGTTGTGACATATTTCACACTGCACTTAACCAAGGGAGAAAGTTTCAGACATTGGTTTGAAAATGGGGACTGTGGGGCTTTATTATTCTAAAGTATCAAGAATATAAATTGTGGTGGCCATTAGGGCAAAGGCAATAGCTTGGATCTCCCAGAATAAAAAAGCAACGATGTGTGGAGAGAGATGCACAGATGCTCTGGGTTTCTTTTATGTGAAAAAGACAAGAATTTTATCACACAGTTGAGTAGGTGTGCCAGGCTTTCTCTAGACTATTAGAGGTCATAAAGGCTCAACACTACCTCCTAGACATGGGTTCCCCCAAAAGGCACACCTGAAGTCATTTTTCTTCCTGCAGTTCCCTGAAGAAAGGTATGTAGGCCAAGGGAAGAAATAACCACATGGGTTGCCCTTGAATTTAGATTTGCCCTTGATAAAGCTTTACATGAATTTTATATAACAACACTACATTATTTTTAAGATAGTCTATCATTTTCATTATAAAAGTAAATAAATACTTGTATCAAAATTTGATAATACATATCATAATAGTTCTAGACTCTCCAGAAACCGGTTAAATAATTTAAGCACTTAGTAGATAACAGTCTACTTTTAGTTTCATTTGTTACAGGCCTATGAAGACACTGAAACACACAAAGAGTTTTGAATGTCTATGGGATATTAAAATAAAGTTTTCATATTAAAATTATGGCTTAAATTTCTAGGTTTTGTTTGTGAAGCTAATCTGAGCTCTGTGGGTTTACAGCCATGAATAAAGCAGATAACAGCTCCAAACCATATGCTTTACCTATAGCCAAAAATCCGCAATTTAGATTGCATGTTGGCATAATGTTTAAAAATATTAAAATCCATAGCATTAGCAATATTTTGTGACACACACCTGTAAACGTAGCACTTGGGATTTGGAAGTTTGAGGTGGGATGAAATTAATTTCTAGGTCAACTTGATCAAAATACTGAGATCCTTTTCTCAATAAAATGGATGTTAAAAATAAATATCTATTGAGTAGTTCACCCTAAGGAAGGACACCCTGTGTACTCAGGTGAAGCCAATGAACTATACTACTCCTTGGGTAGAAAAACAGTTTATTGAGGGACAACCTACCAGGCTGCCTCAAAAGTACAAAACTTCAACAGTTGGGCAGGAAAGCAAATCCATTTTCTTTGATAGTGAGCAGAATTGGGTCTTTGAGCACATGCTGGTTGTTTGGGTTAATTGGGAGCTGGATGCCCTTTACCCCTAGTAACTGACTATTTGGCATGGAGAAAAGAAGTGTTGGGTTTCCTGACAAACAGAAACTTCATGTTACCAGGTTTTTGAGGAATGCTGAGTCCATTTCTTTTTATCCATTAAGGATCATTCTGTTACTGCCCCTAGGGGCAGTGCAGATGTGGCTGCTGTGTCACATCACATGTGCCTCCAAAGGTAGCAGAAAGAAGAGAGGCCATGTCTATGCACTGTTCTGACCTGTGAACATCTGGATGATTAGTATTCTAACACTCCCTGAAAAGAGGGTGGAGGCTGAGATAACCACCAGGCTGTCTCCAGGAAGCCCCTCCCCTCCTCCACCCAGGTCATCCCAACCAGGGAATTAGCCTGAGAAAACTACAACCACCAGTCAGGCACCATGCAGGTTTGGATGAGATCCCACAGCTGGGAACAAGTCAGATTCTAGAGGAAGCCTGCCTGGGTCCAAGGGTACTGATGGAAGTGAGCCTAAGATAACCATCAGTCAAGTGCCATAAGGTCTGGACAGGAGCCAGCCTGAGATGACCACCATTCTGGGGCCGCACTGTCCAAGCAGGGAAGTCCATGCCTGAGGTGACCTCTGCCAGGTACCAATGTGTACCAGCAGGACATAGCACTCCCAGGAGGACTCTGGAGACATCCCCAGGCACTCAGAGGCCCCAGGCACCACTTAAAGGAGCAAGTAAGTGGTATAGAAATAGAAGAAGAGAAACAGAAGGACATGGGCATAATGGAGAAAGGCAGGACTGGAGAGCCAAAGGTAGTGAAGAACAGCCTGATGTGAGTAGCCAGAAGTGCCACCCAGGACCATGGAGGGGAGCAGGGGATTCCTGGTCTGTGCTGCCACTGGAGGGCCACATCCAGGTTCATGGACCTACAACAGCAGGGTACTGTTACCACCAAAGGTTGGGTGGATGTCCATAGTCTGAGCTGTCACCCAAAGACATGTTGATGTCTGAGGGCTGTGCAGAATTGGCCCCACCCCTTGCCTGGACATCATGAGAGAGCTAACCCTGGGATGTATGAGCAGGAGCTCGACAGCTCTAGTGGTCTGGAGAGTAGACCTGCCTGAACAGTGTGGTAGAGCTGACCCTGAATCTGGCTGTTGCCAGGAAACCAACCTAGAGACCATGAGAGTGGGAGAGCTGGCCCTACCCCTTGCTGGTGGTGCCCTCGGATGGGCCAGCTGGGACAGGGCGGGAGAGGTGGCCCAAGCGGTCGAAGTGCAGGAGGCCTGGCAGACTCACCAGTTCAGATACCTCTCAGGCCCAAATCCAGGGCTTTAAATTGACCCAATGGGTCATCTACTTTTTAGGTGAAATGCTGGAGTTCTCGAAGGGGCCTATGTTACAGATCCAGAACTCTAGGATCTCTACGACAAAGGGTAACTACAAGATATCTGAGAGGAGTCCAGATGCGGTGCCAGTACTGATGGCATAGCAGAAGCCAGAGGCCTTTAAACAGACCAATGACTGGTTGCAATGAATATTTGCAAGCAAAGAAGTGTAGGCCAAAAGGGTATAATGTGGGATACACTGGACAGGTATGAGAGAAGATGAATTGAGGGGGATTGGAATGCATTATGTGAAGTTCACCAAAAAAAATATAATTTTTAAGATTTATAGTAGAAGCAAAAGAAAAGAAGAAGAGGGAGGAGAAAGAGGAGGAGAGGAAGAAGAAATTACTTTATTTAGTAAGAATATGTCAACCTGGGGTGAGATGGACTCAGGTCATTATCCTGGGCCATTATTAGAAGCATTGACATTTGTCCTATTTTGTGACCTAACACTAACCCACAAAGTTAAAAATAACACATTGTTTTATTTTCATTTTCCTACTTTGGCAGTATTAAGAATTCTCTCAGTCTTCATGCGTGGTAGACTCAACCTTTGAACTTTTGTCTCTGGTGTTGGGGTTCATATCAAGGTTCATGGCATTTTGCATGCTTACCACGCATCCTGTCTCTGACCTATGCCCCCAGGCCACAAGTAAAGTGAAAAATATCCGGACACTGTAAACTTTTCCATAATACCTGTCTATTATTGTGTGTAATAATTAAAAAAAAAAAAAAACAGTGTTATTGCCAGCTACTCTCCAGCCTCAGCAATCTCCCTATTCCCATGCTCTCTCCATGTAGCAGTCCTTTGAACTTTCGATGGCTTGCTTGCCCCCGAGCCAATCACATTCAGAGTCATCCACACCCTGCAGCTGGCTGTAACAAATCTCCAACCGAGTAAAATCAAAACTCTAGAGTCTGGTAATTTATCAGTCAGACTTATAACAGTTCTCAACTCACAAAATGCCCACACAGTGAACTCAGAGTCAATAGATGTTGATATAAGCTTCGCACCTAGATTGGAAAAATTCTCCTGTAATATTTTACAGTTGTGTTATCTATAGCTACTTCTGGCTATTTCAAGCCATGTGGTTCTGGTTTATCATCTCCTTTCATCTTCTTTTGTCCTCAATCTAACTGTCCCCTGTTCTCTCTCTCTCTCTCTCTCTCTCTCTCTCTCTCTCTCTCTCTCTCTCTCTCTCTCTCTCTGAAACTCTTAGCTCTACTTTCTTTTTTTATTGTCTAATCACAGACTTTGGTCTCATAATTCCCATATCAAGGGCAATCCACATTTCCAATATTTTGTCCAATTAAAATACTCGTTACTCTTTTTTGCTTTTTTGTTGTCTTTCTTTCTTCCTTCCTTCTTTCCTTCCTTATTTCCTTTTGTCCTTTCGTCCTTTCTTTCTTTTTACTGATTTTATTGGATATATTGTATTTACATATCGAATGTTATCCTCTTACCCAGATTCCCCTCCATATTCTCTGTTCCATCACCTCTCCACCTGCTTCCATGAGGGTGTTTGCCAACCTACCAACCCATTCCCTTCCTACCTCCCCACCCTGTCATTCCTCTACACTGGGGCATCAGGACTTGGCAGCACCAAGGTCATCTCCTTCCATTAATGCCCAACAAGGTCTCTGCAACATGTGCAGTGGGAGCCATGGGTCTATTCATGTGTACTCTTTGGACAGTGGTTTAATCTCTGGGAGCTCTGGTTGGTTGGAAATGTTGTTTTTATGAGGTTGCAAACCTCGTCAATTCCTTCAATTCTTTCTCTAACTCCTTCATTAAGGACCCCCGTTCTCAATTCTATTGTTGGCTGTGAACATCCACCTCTGTATTTGTTATTCTCTGGCAAAGACTCTCAGAGAACAGCTTATATCAGACTCTGGCCAACATGCATTTCTTGGCATCAGCAATATTGTTAGGGTTTGGTGGCTGAATATGTGCTGGATCCCCAGGTGGGGCAATCCCTGGGTGGCCTTCCTTCAGTTTCTGCTCCAAGCTTTCTTTCCATATTTTCCCCTGAGAATATTTCTGTTCCCCATTCTAAGGACTAAAGCATCTACACTTTGGTCATTCTCCATCTTAAAGTCCTCTAACATCATCATGAGTTGTGTTTTTAAATTAGACTCTTGCTTTGCTGCTGTGTTTGGGTATCCAGGCCTTACTCTGGTGGGGGAACTTGGTTCTGATGATTACATGTGGCCTTCATTCTGTCCCTTAGATTCTTGTACTTGCCTCTCACCATCTGCTTATCTCTGGTGTTAGGTGATCTTGCTGACTTTGATGGTGGCTTGACCCTCCTATAAGCCTGTGTGTCAGCACTGCTGGAAGACTAGTTCTTTCCCACTAGGGTCTGGGTAAAGATAGCTATGGCACAGGGTCAGCACAGGGCATAGACAGAAAATTGAAGGATCCTGTCCCAGAATGCTCCTCTTTTCCTTTGTCCTGAAGGCTCTGGGCATGACTGACAGAACAGAAGTTGTCTTACCTGTGCTCTCAGATGTTTCAGCATTTCTGGGAGATCAGCTCTCTTCCAGCGGTTCTGCTTATAGAGAACTATAGTACAAGGTTAGCTCTAGGCACGGGCTGAAACTGGAAGGATCCTGCTCCAGACTGCTTCTCAGTTCCAGTGTTCTGAGTTCTCTGAACGGATTCCACTTGGAACGGGGATTTAAGCAGGGGTGGTGGTCTCTCCTGTTTTCTGAGATGTGTCAGCACTTCTGTGAGACCAGCTCTCTCCCAGGGGGTTCTGGATCCAGAATGCTCTGACACAAGGTCAGCTCCAGGCACAGGGTTCTTTCCTCTCAAATATAAATTGAGCACAACTATTAAAATTTTTAATTTATAAAGTATAAGACATACCTAACACCCAGTCTCTCACTTTTAACAAGTAAACAAAAAATTCTATCATCTATCTTAACTTAAAAGGCTTATAATTTCATGCCTGTTATATCTTGGAATAGTTTGCATATTAACTAAAAACTATCTTCTCAAAGCTGTATCATCTTTCTCAGTGTTGGCTTTGAAACTATAATCAGTTTTCAAACCCTTCAGAATTTTGAAAGTGACATAAAATTTATCTGAAAACACATGAAGCCGAATACTACTTCCAGAACTGAAATAAATTATAGAGATAGCTGTCTATCTACACAGTCCCAGGTTTCTCTGCACATTAGAACATCAGTCTGTGGCCATTTGACCCAGGATCATTTGACAAACATTTGTACCACAGAATTATACAGAATTAACTACCTTCTATTGGCAAAGATGATCAGTTGACTATTCCATAGTGTGTCCTTTTTCTGGACAGTAATTGTCTGTAGATTTCTGCCCAGTGGCTGCCCTGTCACAGTGCACAACCTTGCCTGGAGGTGGAAATGCTCAGTTTCTTCTTCAAATCCAAGAATGGGCTCTGTCAGGTGTACATATGTATCAACAACAACGGATTAAATGAGATTAAATGTCATATTTTGTGGACTTCTGGCATTTTAGAAAACTATCTCTCTATGTAAAATAATTTGGACTGTTGTCTGTTAACTACTCTCAGCTATTTTTAATCAAAAAGCACCCTAACAGTTAATTTAGATCCATGAATTTATTATCTTAACATGTATGTTTAATCACCTAACATCAGTTTTAATAGCAGCTAGAGAAGGACTGAGTCTAAACTTTGTACAAATTTTTGTATCAATAGAAGAAATTTATATCAATAAAAACCTTAATTTTGTATCAAAATAAATTTTGTATCAATGTAAGAAATTATAACTTCAACTTAGTAACAATAATAAAGACTTTTACCAAATGAGATTGTGGCATATAATCAATTTTACCTATATTCTCCTTGTTAAACTCTGACAACTTCTAAATTCCTCAGACAGCTACAGTGTACTTATATAAATAAATAAATTTATTTTTTAAAAAAGAAGAGATAAGGATACAGGTTTTATCTGAGTTACACAGAAAATTTTAATTTTCAATTGTTTGAAACTAATATAGGTAAAAATAAACTTACTAGTTCCAGGCAGAGAAAGTGATAACTGCCTGCTACTAAGCAGGTATTAATAAAAGTCTAATGCTCCAGGCAGAGAACATGACAGATTAAAACTGCCTGCTTTCTTTAGACAAATATTAATAGAAGTCTGATTTATTTATTTTATAGGTGGTGTAATGAAGTCTACAAGATACTCATATTTTCTTTTATATGGGCTCCATGGAAATTTTGAGTTAATGTCATGACAGGACAGAGTTTTAAGCCTAAGAATATGCTCATGCAGTATTTGTTTTTATTTATTTCATTTGTTTTAAATTTCTTTGGTTACCAAAATGGATATGATTTGGATTTTATGATTGTTTTATTATTCCTCTGGGAGAGAGGTCAAGCTAAAAGTTTTCCTGGTCACTGGCTAATGGACATACTGATTTCAGAGAAAGGCTTTGTCTTTTTGTTTTTAGCAAAGGTGAATAAACTCTGCATATGTTCCAGAGTTATATGGATCAGAGGAGATAGAGACACAGCTTCTAAAGAACTACATTCAAGAGAATTAGTTGTGCCATGACATGAATGAAGAACTATGTTTATTATTAAAATTGGCTCATAATAAAAGAGTGTCATTCACATGCTAAAAAAAAAAGAACAGAATTTCATCCTAACTCTCCTCTATATTCTACACAAACAAGTACAATCTGTACAAATATCTTCATGTTACCTACATTTTTGTTTTGAGATTTGTATATTGCAGAATGTACAGCTTCGGTGAGATTCATCATCATACATGCTAAACTGACCTACTTGAACTCCTGATGCCATAGATTTCAGATGGATCCAATCAGGTCACAAACAAAAGACGGATAACAATTGTTGGCCTGGCCTTAGTAAGGGCTAACATACTCCCTCATTTTTACTATTTAACTCCCTCCTTCAAAGATATCTCAACACCCATATTTAGCAGGAAGTCATTATGAAGAATTGTAGTGCCCGTTCCCTGGGCTTGGGGATCTGGAGGTTGTTATTCTAAGGTTGTCTTTCTGAGGAATTTAGAAATGGTCAGATTTAACAAGGCAGATATAGTTAAAATTGATTATACAGCCATAATTTCTTTTACTAGAAGTCTCTATAAGTGTTACAAAGTTAAAGTTATAATTTCTCACATTGGCATAGGATTTGTTTTGTTTTCATTGACATGAATTTTTATCTATTGATACAATAATTTTACGAATACAGAGGTTAGACCTAGTTCTCCAACTGCCATCACAAACACTTTTTATATGATTAAGTATATGAGTTAAGGGCCAGACAGCAAATTCATGGGAATAAATTAATTGTTAGGGTGTTTGCAAGATATTTTGATTAGAAATAGCTGAGAATAATAGTTAACAGACAACAGTCCAGATTACTTTACATAGATAGACAGTTTTCAAAAATGTCAGAAGTCCAAAAATTATCATCTCCAGGTGAGGTTGTACATTGTGACAAGGCAGCCAGCCACTAAACATAAATCTACAGACACTTACTTTCCAGAAAAAAAGATATACTATTATCTACATCTATATAGATATAGATGATATAGGTATAGATATAGATAGATATAGATATAGATATAGATATAGATTAGATATAGATTAGATATAGATATAGATAGTATTGCCAAGGGAGGGTAGTCAAACCTTCATAATTCTGCATTACAAAGCTCTCTTAGATGATCCTGGGCCAAATGGCCACAATCTGATGCTCCAAGCGTGTTGAGAAACCAGGGAGTATGTAAGTAGGCAGCTGTCTCTGCAGTGCATCTCAGTTCTGGAAGCAGTGTTAGGATTCCTATATTTTCAGATAAATTTTATGTCTCTCTCAGAATTCTGGTGGGGTTGGAGACTAACCATAGTCTCTTAGCCAACCTAGGCTACTTAACAGTGTAAAAACATTTTTGGGAGGATGGTTTTCAGATAGTATACAAGCTAAACCAGGACATAACAGGTGTGAAATTATAAGCTTTTTAAGGTAAGATAGAAGTCAGAATGCTTTATTTAATTGACAAAATGATAGATTAGGTATATTTTATATTCTATAAATTACAGAGTTTATAGAGTTGTGCTCTAAAAATGGTTGTGCTCAATTCATATTTGAGAGGAAAGAGCCATTTAATTGGATAAAAAGATGAAAATGTAGATTGTTATCAATACACAGGTGAGGTAAAATATAAGGTAAAATATAAGACTAGAGTCTGTGATTGAACAATGAAAAAAGTTGGCCAGGCTAAAAGTTTCAGAGAAATAGGACAAGGGACAAACATAGAAAGACAGAGAAGGAGAAAAGTGATGAACCAGGTCCACGTGGTTGTAATATATCATAGAAGAATGAAATAACACAGGACAAGTTGTCCAGTATTGGTGGGCAGCTTACATCAATATAAATCTGATCTGAGATCATTGTCTGGGCGTTCTGTGAGTTTAGAATTTACTGTTATAAATCTTACTGATAAATTATAAGACTCTAGAGTTTTGGTTGTCCTGGGTCATGGGAATTTGTGACAGTGAGCCACAGTGGGCAGATGGCTGGAAAAATAGGAGCAGGTTCAGAGGCAGGTGAACTGAAAAAGGGAATACAGGGGCTTGTAGCTCCCAATGGGGGTGTAACCAGTTATAGTGAAGAGTGATTGTTTTTAATAATTACATATTTATCATTTAGTAATATATAAAATGATCACCTTATTAGTAGCTAAAATCCCTTTCTTTTGTGATCACAGGGTTAAGCTTGATTTCTGTCAACTTGAGGAAAGCTAGAGTTATCTGCGAAGAAATAACTACAGCTGAAAACATGCTCTCCTAATATTTGACATTAGGAGAGTCTGTAGCTTTTTGTCTTCATTAATGACTGATGTGAGTGTTTCCATATGGATAGTTCTATAGCATCCCTGGGAAGGTCCTGAAGTCTATAAGGAAACAGGCTCAGCAAGCCCTGGAGAGCAACCCTAGGAACAGCCCTTCTCCATGGCATCTGATTCAGTTCCTGCCTCCAAGTTCCTGCCTGCAGTTCCTACCTCAAATCCCTTTGATGTTATATTACAATGTGGAAGTGTGACTGAAATGAACCCTTCCCTCCCCAAGTTGCTTTGGTTCATGGCTTTTATCATAGTAATAGACAGTAACTGAAGTCTCACAATGTTATTGTAATGTATTTGTTGAACAATAAGAATAATGGGACCCCAATGTTTAAAAACATTGAATAGCAATTATTCATAATTACATTCACATTGCCACTCATTTTAGAAAAAAAAAATGCGTTAAAAATACTGGTGTTTTCAAACATCATCTTTTATTAATAAAAAATTAGAATGAATGCATTTTTTTACTGTTCATGTGTCAGCATGAAATGACTTTGAACTTACAGAAGATTTCACATGTTTTTTAGCCCAACCATGAGTATCTATTTTGGTAGACAATATCTGATCACCCTAGACTAATGCCTGTTCTGTAGGGATGACCATCTGCAAAAGAAAACAGAACAAAACCCAAAAGTTTGTATACCTTTAAAGATGTTGAAATATAGAATATTACATTCCAAGATCTGTGAAGTGCCCCCAAGAATAAGGTAAAAAGAAAGCTGTATGTCTTTCTTACCTTCAGAAAGCTGTCAATAACTGGGCAATGAAACAGTTGCAGTAAATATACTACAGCATAAAATAGAAGTTTCTTCTGAATCATTATGACTATATGTAGGTGAAAAGCTGTTTTTAGCAAACCTTCCAGAAAATTTTTCTAGTGCTTTTCAGTCTTCAGAAAGACCTCATTCTCCCTACAGCTCACCCCTGAGACTCATCAATTCTGCAGTCGGGCTGAATCATTTATTAGATTAGTGGTCTATGGAGAGATGCCCAGTGTGAGTCAGAGAGAGCTGTGAGTTCCCTGCAGGTTCTTTGAAACTGAGCTATAGCCAAGTGGGGAGGCCAGGACAAAGGGGACAGAAGCAGAGGGCAAATGTCACTTTCAATGATAAGAACCAGAGGACTACTCTGTTTCTTTTTTCATTAGCTTTGGAGCCCATCTGGAGTAATACTTCTGTCTGCCATTTACTGGATGGATCCCAAGTAAAGGAATTAACTCAATAGATGACTGAAACTTCTCAACTCTTCCACATGGATCTACACTAGGGCATGAGTAAGGGTCTCTCTGGTTCCTCCTGTTTTCTCATAACCCCTGGGTAAGATTCAAACTATGTTTCATAAATGCTAACCTGGATGTATATTTTCAATTTCTTAATTTTAGAATTAGAATCTCTTCCTAAAAGTGACCTCAGGATCAATTAATATTTTTGTCAATATGAAGTGCAGTGGAATAAAACGCATAAGAGACAACATAGAATCCAGAATTAAAACGATTCAGAAATTACATGTTTGAAAAAACTAAAAGTAGTCCATTTCCTGGATTGAAAAGGGAAAGAGAAGGGTGGTACAATTTTGACAAAATGTTATTTTTTTAGTATTTAATAAATAGGCAATACATGTGGAAATAATGTTTTATATATAATTTTTAAAAATTAAAAAAATGAACTCTCTTTCAGGATTCATATGGACATGGAAATGTATCTGTCAAGAAAAGAAAGTAAAATCTTGTTTTCTAGACTCAGCCTTCTACCCTTCTTCTACTATGCATAAACTGGTGAGTATATCTGTTTCATTTTTGGTTTTTGTTTGTTTGCTTTTGTTTTTTGTGTAAAGCACATTTTATAGAAAAATTTCCTTTTGAAAAAATACAAAAAGATTAAATTTGAATGAATTTAGTCAGGACTTACAGATCCATTTCCAAATGAAGGGAGATTTTTGTGGCATTTTGATTTGATTTGCTAGTGATCTTAATTATGTATCTTAGTTATTTATGAATAAAAAAACTCATTATTCAATGACCAGATGCTTTCTGCACTTTTAATAATAATAATAATAATAATAATATTATCTCTAAGGAGGAGTTATTTCTAGCTACCTGAGACTGCTGCCTTTCAACCTACCACACAAACACCAAGATGCTGGCTCCCTCCAGCAAACACACACACACACACACACACACACACACACACACACACACATTCACACACACACAGACACAAACGTGCCAGATGGGGCGTAATTTTTGGGACCATTCTCTTTAAGGTTCCTCTGCAGACCATGTAGAGTCAGTCCCACCTGAAGCTTGGATCCACTTTTCCAAGGTGTTTAACTTTGCTGTGTAGACTTGTTTAGCATCCATACTACATTGCCTAGAGCCATTGGTTGTCAAAACACTGACACTGTGCCCTAAATACTTTGTATTAAAATCAACAGAAACACAATAGATATAAAAGGGTCTAGCAATCCCCTGACCTTGTGACCTCACCCAATTCAGTAAGACTAGAGATTTTACTGTACAATAGTAATACCCTTACATGAAATGAGGACTGAGTTCCCTCTTATCAGTCAGATTTATTTATTCCACATCTGGAGAATATTATTCATGCAAAACTCAAGCCAGTTGATGGGAGAGACTAGTGGGAACAGTGGTTCACTTTTCCTGAGGGACTTTGGTTACTAAAGTTGTCTTTGGAATGTGTTAGAGATTAAGAGAGTTGGATTTTCAGGACTGTAGATGCTATACTTGAAGGATGAAATCATTCATCTGCTACCGCAAATTTCAATGTGCTTATGATATCTGATGGTGTACATAGTTTAACATCTCGGTATGATATTGGAAGTGATGGAGTCATTGGCAATGACTGTGCAAATTCAGAAGTCATGGAAATTATAAGGTATAAGTGTGACCTTGATTCCAGAGATATGTGCCTGGATCAAGATTCAGTTGACCCCAATCAACAGGCTGGTGATTCTCCTTTTGCTGTCCTGTGTAGAGTATCAAGATACTTGATTTTCTTCATGCCTTTTGCTGGCTCTTTTAAAAACTTTCCAATAACATTCCTGGCTTTGCAAAGGCTAAAAATACTATGGAAAGATACTTCATTTAGGCTAAGCCAGTAAATCATGTCTTTCTAGGTCAAGATTGACAACAAAGACTGTTTTCCTTGCTTGTGGATGACTATTTCATTATGCAATTTACTTTTTTCAAACTCTACATCAGAAATGCATACCTGAAGGAATATGAAATGGGCTGTATGAGTCGCAACAACTGCTACCCAACTACTACCTTGTCTCTCTCCCTCAAAAACCTCTCTTGATATACTGGTATTGAAATCATGTAGAGATAGAACTACATTAAAACAATTTATCCTTTCTTTTCTTAAGACACATTGTGTGTGTGTGTGTGTGTGTGTGTGTGTGTGTGTATGTATTCACTCAGGAGATATACCACATATTTCATTACAACAAGAGATATAGACAAAGATAACGAGAAGCCAAAAGTCATAATTGTATATTTCTACACACAAAAGTTCATCACTTAAACATCTAGAATATTTTTTCTTTAATTAAAAGAAAACTGACCTTTCCTAAGGCGATCTCAGATAAGATACTTGGTAGACATTCTGTTTGATGGGAGGCTGTTGACAGCCATTCTAATCTACTGACCCCAGTGTTCTGCCCTGTCAGGGCATTGTATAGAAAGCTCTAGAGTTATCGAAAGTAAGTACAGATGTTCTCAGTTTTCTTGCACTACCCTTAACAGATGCCCCATGGCCACAATGTAAGACACATTTTCGTACACCAGCCTAATAAAATAAGAAAACTTTTTAAAGCAAGGTTAATGGTTAGAAGACAGGTTTTAGTCACTAGTTAATGTTGCTTTGGCTTAAAACATGAACCATTTAAGAACATGATGAAATTTGTCTTATAGTTTGAATATTTATGTTCCTTTTCAAATGAAACAAATACTAGAGAAAAATATCTATGCTATTATGTGATAAAAATTATCACTGGTTTTCTTGTCATTGTTAAATGTAAATGACAACTGACAGTAGAGAGATAGAGAGCAAAACAGTCATCTAATTATGATTATGATGTACTGTTATCCAATGGGTGTGTGTCTCAGAGAAGCAATTTGTGTCATTTAACCAAATAAAGAGCTCTTCACAATGGACATCACTGCAGATGACAGAACCAGAGATGGCTCATGCATGGATTTTAGATAATCTCATTACAAACACACTAATCTGATAAGGCCTGGGACTTTACTGCTCATCTGTTTGTAGAATTCTTCTTAATGTAATTGGATAATTCCTAAGTTAAAGAGCCAAGATTGCATTGTAACTGTTAACATTCATATTAAGGTTTGTAATACACTTGGCAACAGAAAGAACAGTTTTATGTCATGATGATATGAAATATGAATGATCCTTTGTGAGGTAACAAGAGAAGTTCAGTTAGACAATTTGAAGACTACAATTTCCATTCAGAAAAATAAGACAACTCTGATGATCTAAAATAATCTTAGTTTTCCCATTTTATGAATGCCAAGTATTACCTCTGTGTCAACAACACAAATAATAAATTATGACTGATATAAACAAAAAGACCTGTGCTAAAAACTTGTTTTCCCCATTTAGAAGTTACTATTGATAGATATATAATCTTACCATCCAGTTATCAGTGTAGTAATCTCAAATAAATTTCAAAGTATTATTGTGAAGCAAAGAGATCAGTCATTAGGTCTTTCTTTTTAATTTTAATATAAAAGGCATATGTCTTCATAAAAAGATATATGAAAGAACAACATATCAATGGCTACAAGGGTTTGGAAATAGAAGAAAAATATAAGGCAAAGGAGAGAAAGAAGAAGGGAGGGGATGGATGGGAAGAAGAAGAGGGAGAGGAGAAATTGGAAGAGAAGGAACAAGGAGGAGAGATGGAGGAAAAGAGAAAGGGGAAAGAAAGAATGAGAGTGAGGTGGGAGAGAAAGTAAGAGAGGGATGAGGTGGGGTGTTGGCTGACTCTGTGGCTTTCTTAGCTTTAAAAGTCCTAATGTGAGTATGGTTGTCAGAGTGTATTCAAGGTGCCATCATTGAAGCTAGGTATCACATTAGAATTTAAGAGCCAATGGCCAATAAAATCATCAGACATGAAGCTCTGGATTCTTTCTATACTAGTGACTAGGAACTAGTTTCATATACTTGATTATTTTTTATGAACTTCAATTTTCTCATACATACAAAGAAGCCACTACGTAGTCTCAAAAGTTTAAAGGGAAATGAAATAATGCACTTAAAATAATTTAAGAATAGTGTATTTTAAATAAAGGGTATTTTCACTGTAGAACTACAACGAGAAACAAGCAAAGATGTTCTCACGTAAAGAAATGGCAAAATCCATTAAAGCTATTTAAAGCTGTATTTTAGCATTATAGCCTCAATGATATTAGCCATATGGACAATGAAGCCAGGAAGAGTAGCCTATTTTTCCCCAAAACCTCAACATATAAAAACATACCAAAAAAGAGGACAGACCACTAGATTGGATGGAGCTGAGCAATGTGAAACTCAGTGCCAATATTCAGCATGACCTGAGAATCTTTCCCTCTGTGCAGAATTTCATGTTTAAAACATAAGAACAAATAAGACATATTCCAGCCTCACCACTAAGATTCATGCCAGATATGCTTTTCTTCATATTTCTCTTCTGTTGAGTGAGAGGGAAAGAAAGGAGGTCCAAACAATGTAGAATGGGACCACAATATTATGCCGCCTTGTAACCGGAATAAAATAAGACCAAATATACAATAAAGGAATGGGGTTAAAAGCTTCAAATTTTTTATTCTAACAAGTACATGTTAATGAGTACCAGATGGAAAAGGGAAAAGGGAAGCATTCTTATTCTGTCCAAAAAGAATGATAACACGTGGGATGGCTCAGAAATGGTGCACCTTGTTTATGAAGCAGCTTTTCCCTGGAAATGGTCCTTCCGACAGCTGAGCTGTGCAGGTGCTGAATGTGACTCATTTTCTTCCAGTTGTCTTATTTGCATCTTCACAGGGTATCGTTAAACAAAAACACAATGGCTTTTGCTGCCCATGTAACAGGTTTGCAGAGACGTAACTCATGACTTTTTATGCATCTGTGTGGAATTTTCCAGGGATCTCTCATGTTTCTGACGTCATCATTATCACTCACTGCAGGGACAAAGACTAAATGGCTTTTTTATCCCCATTAATTTACTTATGCATTTTATATTTGGCTTGCTGGCCCAGTACCTCTTTGTACAGTTCCTCCTTGCATCCTCCATTTCCATATTCCTCTGAGAGGTTTGGGAACCCGCTGGGTTTCCCATCCTCCCAGCCTGGTACATCAAGTCTCTCTCTGCAAGGTTGGGTGCAGCCTCTTCCACTGAGGTCAGACAAGCAGTCCTGTTAGGGGAACTGATTCCACAGACCTGAAAAAGCTTTAGGGACAGCCCCTGTTCCAGTGGTTGGGAAACTTCAATACCCCAGTTTTACCAATGGACAGGTCACTGAAACAAAAGTTAAACAGGGAAACGGTGAAACTAACAGATGCTATAAACCAAATAGACCTAACAGATTTCTACAGAACTTTCATTCAAGAATATACTTGGCAGCTCCTGCAACTCTCCTTGAAACTGACCAGATAAATAGTCACAAAGCGAGCCTCAACAGTTACAAGAAGATTGAAAAAAAGCAAAAAAGAAAAACAAAAGAAAACTCACATGTATCCTACCAAATCACCGTAGATTAAAATCTGGACTTCAACAACAAAACAAAAAAACAGAAAGCCCACATACTCAAGGAAAGTGAACAATTCTCTACTCAATGACTATTTGGTCAGGAAAAAAATAAAGAAAGAAATTACTTTCTAGAATTCAATGAAAATGAAGGCAAAACATAACCAAACTTATGGGACACAATGGAAGCACTGCTGAGACGAAAATTTGTAGCACTGAGTGCCTTCATTAAAAAGTTGGAGAGATCTTATACTAACAACTTAATAGCACACTTTAAGATCTAGAACAAAAAGAAATAAACACATCCAAGAGGATAATACAGCAGGAAATAGTCAAACTAAATTCTGAAAGTTATCAATTAGAAACAAAGATAACAACACACACACACACACACACACACACACACACACACACACACACACAAGGAGGCTTCATCCTAGGGATGCAGTGATGGTTCAGTATATGAAAATCAAACAACATAATATACCATATAAACTAACTAAAAGGAACAAAATCACATTACTGTCTCACTAAATGCTGAAAACTTTTTGACAAAAATCTTTGACAATACTCCTTCAATTTAAAAGTCTTGGAAATATCAGGAATATAAGGGATAATTAGGCACATACCTAAAAGTAAAAAAAGCAATATACAGCAAATAAATAAATAAATAAATAAATGGAAAGAAAATTGAAGCAATCTCACTAATGTCAGTGACAAGACAAGGCTGCCATTTTCTCCCTATCTATTCAGTATAGTACTTGAGGTTATAGCCTGAGCAATAGGACCACAAAAGGAGATCAAGGGGGTACAAATTAAAAAGAAGTAAAAGTATTACTATTCGAGGATGTATGACAGTGCATATAAGTGACCCCTAAAAGTCCACTAGAGAACTCCTACAGCCAATAACTTCAGCAAAGTGTCTGGATACAAAATTAACTCAAAAAATCAGTATTCCACTTTTACACAGAGGATAAATAGGCCGAGAAAGAAATTATAGAAACAGCACCATTCACAATAGCCACAAATAATACAAAAAAAAAAAAAAAAATCTTGGTTTAACTTTAATCAAGTAAGTGAAAGATCTGTATGACAAAAACTTCAAGTCCTTAAAGAAAGAAATCGGTGAAGATATCAGAACATGGAATATCTTTTATGCTTGTGGATAGATAGGATTAATGTAGGGAAAATGGTCCTCTTACCAAAAGCAATCTGAAGATTCAGTGCAATTCCTATGAACGTTCCAACACAATTTTTATAGACCTTGAAACAGCAATTTTTGAACTTTATTTGGAAAAACAAGAATACCCAGGATAGCTAAAACAGTTCTGAACAATAAAAGAACTTCTATAGAAATCATCATCCCTGACATCAAGCTGTATTAGAGAACAATATTTAAAAAAAAAAAAAAAACAACTGCATGGTATTGTAAAAGAAAAAGTCATTTAAAATTCTGAAAGTTAAACTGGTAGGATTAGTGTATGTTAATAATTTGAATTTTACAATTAAAATGAAGATAAATGTCAAAATTATGACAATATTTATTTGTTCTGACTGAACTAAGTAACTTACTAAACAACTTTCAGCAAATGTAATTTTCTCGGAAAATGCCTGATCCCTTTGTACAATCTTCAAAAATCTCTGCTTAGTTTTCTTCCAAAAACCTACCCTTTAATTCTGGAATAACCATTTTTTTCTATGTTTAACATTCTGGTCTTTAATTGTTAATATGAACTTGTTACAATTTTTGTTCATGTCTTTCTTCAGTTTTTTTTCATTTTAAGAAAATTATACATGCAGCTATGTTCTTAAGTCTGATAAAATAAAGACAAGTTATAACTTAATGTGGAAGAAATATTATAAATTAGCTCTTAGGTATTAAAAATAATTTATTATAAGATTTGGGCTAGCATCTATCTATTATATTATTTGATAGACAAACCAACAGTTGTTTTATACATTTTTATTAACTTTCTGCAGAACCATTGTCTATTTAATTAACATCATTTATATTTGTCCAATTTTCATTCTTATTGTCATGAAATTAATTCAGCATCTATGGTGCTTTCTATATATGAGGTCAAGCCACAGTTCCAATTCCTTTGCCAGTGTAATTGAAAAGTCACTATTAGCATGGTGAGGTTACCCCTCTGAAGACATAATTCAGGGGTTTCTTGTCTTGTTCCCCAAAGGAAAACAAGCCCATGTAGTGTAAATTTTTAACACAGTATCTGTTGCTGTTGTGTTGTGAGTGGCCAACAACATACAAGGCTTAAGACACTATACCGACTGCAATTTTATTCTTCCTAGTGGGAAACAACTTCCGGAAATAGTTGTGCTGTGTGTGTGATGAAGACAGTGTCCCAGCCAAAAGAATCTGTGACCAGAAGTGTACCTAGTCTCTTGTAGTTCCATGGAGATGTGCAGAGCAGGAAGCATGGAGCAGTCCTTAGATGTGCAGAATGTTTACAAATGTTTAGAAGTCTACAAAATACTTGACATCATAACATAACTCACTGTTTGCAGAGTGCCTCCAGATATGTGACAAAAATTGCCTGTTTTCTACATATCTACACAGTCCCTGAAGAACTACTGTCCTCTTCCCATCCACACACATGCCCAAACATTCCCATGGTTGGAATACTTCATCCTGTGCATTATTAATGCCTTTGAAGTATCCATTTCTGAGCTTTAAAACTAACTCAAGTTTGAGCTTCAGTTGTGCTACTAAATTGATGTGTTTGCATCTTAAGATTTTCTTCAGTATATAAATCTGTCAACAATTTGTATAATTTCATTTACATAGATGAAATGAAAGTTTTGGGGAATATATCCTAAATTTACTGTAAGTATATACTGCATAACTATTTCATTATCAATCAAATCTCCAATATCAATAATCAACCATATTGATGACAGTGGGTTATGTGTTTCATCATGTGGGCTTTGAATCATTCTTCTGCTAACTGATGAGAAAGAGATTGAAGTTACAGTCCTGAAGAAGGAAGTAGGATCTCATATTCCTGTCAGCAAACTGCAATACATGGGGAGGTAGGTAAATGAAAACATTAGATGTTCTTCCAGGAAAAGTACAGGTGTGGTGTGAATAACAAAGTATGATAACCAGAAAAAGACTCAGGAAATTGGAGCTCAAAGACAGTCAATGCTTCCAACCTTTATACGTACAAAGACACAGAACTTCTTTAATGTACTCAAGGGCTGTGTAGCACATCGCTTCTAGAATTACCTTTATTTGAGAAAAGGTTTTCAGCTACTATGGAAGAAGATAATGTTCCATGATATTTGGTGTATATCTTTAATAGAATCACTTAGACATGTAAATGGGATGGGAATGCACAATTCTGGTCGAGGCCCTGGAAAAATGCCCAAAGCTAAGCTTTCCACAACACCAAAGGATCACCTCCTGTGTTAAGGGTTTCAGAATCACTGAATGTTGTATCAAAAATTATAAACTGCCATCTGACATTAGGGCCTCTTATATCTTAATGTTTTATATCTTGTTTCATAATTAGTCTTTGTTGATTTTTGTTTGTGGAGACTCTTCACTACTGCTAGTCTGGAATTTGTTTTCCTTTCCTTCATTTCCCTTGGTAGTGTTTTGAGTGATGGCGAAGGCCTCACATATCTTGGGCAAATGCTCTATCACTCTGCTTTGTGCTCACCCATTCCCTGATTCCAAGGGAGAAATATAAATTCTTGCAAACAATAAATGCTGAAATCTTTCAGAGGTGGGACCTGATGGAAGATGATAGGTCACACCATGTACAATGCCTAAGGCAGATTGTGAGGCTCCACTTCCTCTGAGTTCCTATGAGTTCATGACATGATTAGTTTTACCTCAACGTGAGCTTCTACCCAGTTATGCAACCCCAGAAACCTGAGCCCAACACTGGTGTGTGTGGTAAGTCCTAGACTTTGTGTTTCAAGAATGTAGCCAAATGCATTACTTCTTGTAAAAGTAGAATCTCTTGTGTGTTTGTTACAGAATCTAAAATCCATCAGGGAAACGTGAGGAGAAAAGTGAGAGAGTCTGTTCATGAATCCCTTGAGAAATCCCTGGGAAGATAGGAACGTTCTAAATCTTGACTGTATCACTCTCAATCTCTTGATTGTGATGCTACATCAATGATTGTTTCCTTGGAGAAAAGAAAACCTTCATATAACATCTCTGAGTTGTTTATTATAGCTGTCTATGAATCAACAGTTTTCCAAATAAAAGATTAATTCTAAAACAAATACTTAGTTAACTTAAGAAAGATACTAATACCAAAACAATTATCAAGAAACTAAATACATTCTGTGTATAATTTTACAGTGAGCTTATGTAATAAAATATCTTCATTAATTCAGTCAACTAAATTTCATATGAGCAGGTGCTTATAAGTATTATGTAATGAGCATCAATGGTAACTGAGCTTCTCTGTTATGGCAGAGGTAGAGCACAGTAGAGCTTTGTTCTAATTCTGAATACCAAGAATACTGTTCAAGTGGAAGCAGATTAAGGCTACTTTTGAGAAAGACCTTTTTAATGCATGGAGACATTTCTCAACTTGTTAGCACTGATGGCTTGTCGTTTGGATAATTAGCTCCAGCAGGTGACATTGCAAAACTGAGCCTCAACAGTTAAATATTTTATCAAAGCCCTTTACATTTTCTCTGCCACATGGCTGAGGGTACTCATCAAGTGCCACGAATAAATGGAACTTAGATGCCCTCAGACCCCAAGCTTCACCAGTCTCTGGTTCCCCACAAATGAAGAAGAATAACCAAGGTAGAAAAAAAAAAGAGTAGAAGAAAGAAATGAATTCTGTAGTTGGGCTTGGATAACTCAAGATGGTGAGGAAAATTCCTCCCCTGAACTGTGTTCTCCTGACAGGCAATAATGAACTGGGTGAATGCAATAGCAAAAAAAAATCTTTAAGAACTTTGAAGGTAGAAAGGGGTCTTCCGCAGCACAGGAGCATAGGAACCTTGACTTATGGGCAGAGCCAAGCAGATTGTCCAACACTAACTCATACGTTTGTTATTATTTTTGTTTTTGGTTTTTTTGGGTTTTTTTTCTCTTACAACTTTATTTAAAAAAGAGGAATACATGGACATATTTTTAAAGGCATTTTGGCATAACACTATAGGAATACATTTTTGTCAACATTTAATTCTTTTAAAGGTTTGATAGCATGCATTGAAATCCCACTAGTTAAAACTTAAAAATTGTCTATAAATACCATCTCGGTTTGCATAAATTATGCAGACATTATAGAATTGTTCAATAACTAAATGAACCATCAATTCTATAACATCATATTAGTTCTATAACCTCTAAGACTCCAGTTGAAGAAAGGAATCCTGGTTGTCAGACTTGCATGGAATAAGCCTCCATTACCCACAAAGGAGAGAGTCGCCTGAGTCTCATAACCCAGAGAAAGTCCAAAGAATGCCTAGTTACTATGGTACAGTAGTAAGTCTGCACCATTATAATCAACACCTGAAATCAACCACCTTATAAGAGAAAAAGGTTTATTTCAACTCAGCTTGAAAGATTTTAGCCTGTGATAGGCTGTCCCTGTTGTGTTAAGTCATGGAAAGGCCACCCATTGTGACAAGGAACGTGTAGCAGACCAAAATCACTCAACTTCCCTCAGGAATGAAACAATAGAGGATGAAGAAGGAGCTGCAACCCGAGTCTTCTTCAGGAAAAACTCACTTTCCCCCAGTGTTTCCAGCCCCCACCCTACTGCAGGCTAAACCTTTATCTGATAAACCTTCAGGGGACTTTTATGATATAACTTCATGTCACCACAAGCAAAGTACTGACAGTGGCTTGGTGAATACATATGTCTCTCTGTGTTACACAAAAGACATCAAATCACTCTTATTAAAGATTGTATGGGTGTTAGACAACTACCATTTAAGAGATGACCATATTATATATTTATTGTGTATTTCTTTACTTGCCTACTTGGAGAATCCTCTGGAAATGAGGAGCCTTGACATTTATACTCTCTACTGTATTGCACTGGTGGAGGAATGAGCAAGCACTCAGTAACTTTTCTTGAACAAATGATCTCACTTCATTCAGCCATCATATGATACCATGAACAAGACACTATTTGACTCATTTCATGAATGATGTGAATTAGATTCACCAAGATTGAATCATTAATCAAAATTTTCAAATGGAATTAGCCTGCTTAAAGCAACTTTGAAACTTTTGAAAAGAAAGTAAAGAAAAAAATGATTTGTGAATAAGTGCCATGCTGTTCTGAGTACACAACTTCTTATCCCTTCTATATATCATATGTTGAAATTGTTTCTTTTACCAACTCACAATTCAGTAGCAAATTAGCCATGGACTTAGCAGCTGTATTAATAAGATGCATTATACTCAAGTAAATTATAATTTGATGATAATATACTTATAACTCCAGTTATATTTGTTTATATTAATTTAAATTTTATTTTTAATTTAGTAGCAGGGTCTCACTATGCATTATGGGCTGGCCTGGAACTCTCTATGTAGACCAGGCTGGTCTTGAACTTATAGAGAGTTGCCTGTCTCTGATTCCTATGTGCATGGATTAAATGGGTATGCCACAGCACCTGGAGTGTTCTGTTTCTTCATTGCTATCAATTTTGATAGGCTAAGATGATAATTAATATGTACCTTACATAGTACAAACGCTGTGTCACAAAATGGGAGTTGAACATAATAGAATGTTAGACACAGGAAGGAACGTCCATCAAAGAGATCCAGTTCTATTTGCCATTTGGGAAAACTGTGGTCCAAGGAGCTTCATATTCTGGTTCTAGAGCAAGCAAGTGGCAGAAAGGAGAATCTGTTACATCTATTAAAATAAATAACAAAACATAAGCAAAGACTGGAGCCTCTCAGTTCTCCTTGAAACTCAGTGGTGTGATGAGAAATGAACTTTCAATAATGCTAGCTAAAGAACAATATAAATGCAAGCATACGTTTTAGCAATGACCAGGGAGTCATACTTTTAATATATTCTATATTTGCAAACTGTGGCTTCCATATGGAACTAGGCTTCTGTATTTTAAAAATAGCCTTTAGGTTATTATAATGTCATTATGAATTCCTCAGTGACAAATGTGAGCACAAGCCTCTTTGATCTTTCCACACCAGCCCCATGACTGACTATTATTTAATATAGTTGAAGAAAATAAGGTAAATCAAAGGAAGGCATTTTTAATTAGTGCTTTAACTATGTAATTCATTGTGCCTTCTTAAAGAAAAGTGCTCCCACCAGTAAATGAAAAACTCATTATTTCTAAAAAGCTGTTTACTTCTACTTAATGATTTTTTTCTAATAGGCAGATAAATTGTACAACAACCTTTGAAACCTATTAGCCTGAACAATTTTACAGGAACCAAAGTTAATGTTATGGTGTAAGTTGTTGATCAACTAATCTGGAAGTAATGAAATATCAGCCTGCAAAGCCTTCTGTTAAAGGGCACACAGCTAACTTTTAAACAACTGCACAGCCCGGATAAATCTGACTCACATAAGAGTAACCAATGTTTGTTACAAATGAGTTCCAGTCAGCCCTTGGGAAAACCTTTTTTAACTGGCATTTATTATTTGCAGCATTAGTTACATAAGTACATGAGTGAGGGAGAATTTGCCACAAAAACTGGCAGAATTATCATAAACTGTCTGATCATTATTTCATAATCTGGAAGCTTAATGCAAAGACCTCTTAACATAGCGGGGCTAGCTCTTCATTCAAACATACAATCCTAAGAACTGGTCACTAACAGAAATACATTTCTATAAACTTAGCAGTGTCGAAGATCCATGTCCTTAGATGTCCCTTGAATATGGTAGAGCTTCAGTTGATTGATATGTAGATTGGAAATGGTAACTTGACATGTCTCAAAGGGCTATGTAACATGTACAATGACACATGCCAAGCAATAGACATGTAGATAGTTTATTACATTTAGTAACCATTGTTGCTATTGTACTTTAATAAAATAAAATGGAATACACAAATAATCACCATTTGATTTTTAATTAAGCATGAAATAAAAGAAGATGAGCAAGCATAGTACTTTTGGTATTTATAAAACTGGCCCAATACTTCCTGTGGTTCAGCACAAGTAAATTTTGAAAATGGAGTAGTAATATGACTGTCACCTTCGATTTTTCTCCAGCACCCATAAATCATCTATAGAGTCAGATGAGGGCTAATTTATTATGTCTTAAATTTAATTTTCTGAGAGTGCTAGGGTATTTGTTTATATAAAGTAAAGGGTATTTCCTGCATGTGTTTGAAAATGGCTTAAATGGCTAGTTTTCCATCAAACTTAATTATTCTGAGTCTGCAAATATGCAAAGCTCTCAAATCCTAACTGTGCAGGGACTGGAAGTCTATTGGTCCTTTAGTATATAAATGTTCATTTCTTTCATGAGAATTTATGTTGATGAAAGATGAAATGAGATTGTGCTTTCTGCCCTGGTAAAACAATGAGCATATTGTCCCTCTATACTTGGGACATTCCTCTCCTTCTGCCCCATGTTCCAATGTCTTCCTAGGCGAATCCATCATTTGAAATGATGTTATGTGCATTTCAAACATTTTAGAGTCATAAAGAAATCTCTCACTTTCCCTTGAATCGGTAATTGTGGAGCTCATACACTAGCCTGCTACCATAGTTCTTATCTGAGTCTATCTGGAGGCTCTTATTTTTGTGGATTACTCTGAGTCTGACCTCATTATTCTAATTCTATATGAAACTAGCTGCTGTGAGAGTCTGTCTTTGACTATACGTTCAAAATTAGCTAGTAATCATTTAAAACTGATCAAAACTTTCGAAACAATAAATGATCAACAGATATATAAAAATCTATTCAACATAACTGATGACCATGACAATAAAATTTAAGGCCACAAAGATAACAGCTGACTCCAAAAAGAAAACTGTGACAAAACAATTAAAGATAACAATCAATAACAGGACAGACGATAAAAAGGAATAATTGTACTGATTGCTATTAGTGTGTGCTATAGTACTGGCATCATGAACCTCAGTGTGGGTGTTCAACACCAAATTAAAAAAATAAGACTACCACCCAAGGCAACAACCTATTATGAATGTATATTCAAAATATCTACTTAGCATGTTCAAGTCTAGTTGCCCATAATTACTAATTAATCAAAATAATCCAAATATCTATAAGTTAATGAATGATAAAGGAAACATACTACATGTACACAGTGGAATATTATCCGGGAAGTTTAAAAATGGACTAAACATTTGGAGCATGAAACCCTTACAAAATAAACCAGACTCAGATAAACACCTTGATTTCAGTCAAACCGAATCCTACAAAATGTAAACTGGCATCACAGAATTTGTAAATGAAATGGATTCTTTGCAAGATGATGTGGAGTTAAGTACAAATTTCATGTATGACAAGAGTAACAAGTTCCTATAAGGTTCTGGGATGGGGGATTACATTATACAACACTAATATGCTGTATATTTCAAAAAACTAGAAATAGGATTTTGAAAGATTTACCATAAAGGAGTAATAAATATTTGAGGACATAGTTACATTTAAGCTAATTTAGATATTGAACAATAAAGAAATATATAGAATCACTACATTACTGCAATAATTATGAATTGCTTAAAGTAAACTTTGCATTAAAAATGGAGAAATGTGGTGAAAGACACATTGGGGAAGCCCCTCACTCTAGTACCGGGAGAACACAAACCCAAGAACTCACAAAGATCTAATCTTGCTGCAATCAGGCAAGAGGTTTATTTAAGGGTGGGGGAGGCCAGAGGGACAACACATATCTCACTCAGGAGATAGAGTAGTCAACCCCAAACTAAATTAGGGGCACATATTTATAGGGAAAATTACATAGGGAGTTAGCAAAAGGCACATAACAATTTCATTGGTTTATTTAAATTGGCACACTCTGTCTGCTTTTGGATATGATTCATCTCCAGACCACTCTGTTTTGGGGCACACTGACCTTCATACTAGTTTTTCTCAGGACTTCAGAGTCAGACCTTATCGAGATCAGGTGTTCTGCGGTTTTTGTTCTCAGCCTTAAGACATACTTGTCCTCAAGGCAGGGTTAGTGGGGGCTGGCTTGAAATTTTAACTCTTTTAGTGGCAGCAATGTCCTGTACTTCAGAAGAGTTTCTGATCTCTACATAAACATATAGAACAAAACATAGGTTGTTCAGAAAAAGAAAATCCCATCAACAGACTGACACAAGGAGTAATCAAAGGCCAAATGGGGTGATTAGTTTTGACTGTCAACACAACAGTATTTGGAATTATCTAGAAGACACACTTTATGTCTCTGAAGATGTTCTAGAAAAGGAAGATCACTTTGAAAGTGGGTGACATCATCCCATGGACTGCTATTCCAGAGTTCAATAAAGAGCAAATCAACAAAGACCATCTAACTGTGGATTCTTTATTCCTTTTCCTCGCTACACATACAGTAAATCAGCTGCCCCTTGCTCCAGGCTCCAGACCCCACAACAAGTATAGCTCTCAAAATGGTATGTCCTCCACCATGGATTGTATCTTGAAAATGTGAGCCAATACAACTATTCCATCACGCACTTGTCCTTTTTAGATGTCTTATCACAACAACCAGGAAGGCAAATAATCCACAAAAACTATATTAGAAATGGTGGTGTTGCTATGACCAGCTTGACCATGTGATTTGCCCAAGATCCATTAGTGGAAATATTTTATCCCATAGGAAATAGCTGCAGGTATTTGAAAATAGGAATAGAGTCACAAAATGCCATCATGCTTGTGATGGTTTGTATATGATTGGTCCAGAGAGTGGCACTGTTGGGAGTTATGGACTTGTTGAACTAGGTGTGGCCTTATGGGTATAGACTTTAAAATTCTTTCCCTAGCTACTTGGGAAACAGGATTCTGCTAGCAGTCTTCAGATGAGGATGTAGAACTCGCAGCTCCTCCTGCACCATGCCTGCCTGGATGTTGCCATGTTCTTGCCTTGATGATAATGGACTGAACATCTGAACCTGTAAGCCAGCCCCAATTAAATGTTGTCTATATAAAAGTTGCCTTGGTCATGGTGTCTGTTCACATCAGTAAAACCCCTAACTAAGACTCTTTTGAAATCTGACATCTTAACTCTACACATTTTAATATTTTGCCATCTTTTGTGTACATTCAATAGATCCACAAATAATTTCCACTTTAATTGTTCTTCGCTTTCTTTAGAAAATTAATCAGTAGTTTGCAAGTCCTTCTGGAAGCTATGTGCATTAAGCATTATGCTCTGAGAGAATATAATCAATAGACTGCATATATTAGTGTTAATAGATTGGCTCATAGGCTAGGGGCTGGGAAGTGTAACAAAGGTTGTGCTCTTGCTGGAGAAGATGAGAAGCTGGCAGCTGCTTAGTCTGAGGACTAAATGCCTCAGAAGTTTCAATCATGTGTCAAAGGCCTGGGATTTACATAGAAAGATGTTCATCTGCAGCCTGCATTGCTAGGCTGAAAAGGCTGGAGTTGGCCATGGAAGAATGATTATAGCAATGTCAAGAATGTGGCAGTAAATGTCGCGCGCCCCACTTCCCGCCGGCAGGAAAAGGCATGCAACAACAGGATTCTTCTGCGAACAACCTTTATTGTACAGTACTCTTGAGCAGGGGACTCCAGTGGAAGGAAAATGCACTGCTTATATATGCCCAGGAGACTTGTGTCACTACCTGATTGGTGTGCCCTCCAGTAACTCATTAGCATGCTCCGAGAGCAGGCTGTGACGTCTGTGATACATGCGCACTATGTCCATGGGGCTGGACAACAGCTCTGTTTGCTGAGTTATCAGTGGGAAGCCAGCACCATGTTTGGGTGTGGCACAAACGGCTCTCAACAGATGGCATGGGTTCTTCCTCAAGCCTCTTAACATTCAGGGACCTATTGGTAGTTACCATAGGCACTGGTCTCCCTTCTCCTTTAATTATATGGAAAATTGCCTCACAGAGACACAGTGATGCTTCTTTTAGTTGTATCCAGATCTCTTCAAGTTGACAACCAATAGAAATCATTACCTTCGTTTATCATAAAATTCCCTTCTGTGTTTATGTGTGTCTATTGTAAATGATGCCATCTGTCATGCTTATACTTGCCAGTTCCCTTGGTCTTTCTCAGTGCAAAGGAAAACAATCTTTTATTCCTTACATTTTTATTATCCTTTAAGATTTATTTTATTTGATATGTATGAATGGTTTACCTACATGTATGTCTCCTTGAATGACTGGTGGGCACAAAGATTAGAAGAGGATGTTATATCCCCATGGAAACCTACTTCTTTGCAAAAGTGACAGGTACTTTTAAACACAAAAGCTGCTCACCAGTTCCCAATACAGGTTCATTGTTTGCATTTGGTTTAATAAAAACACAGTAAGTAAGCTTCTAATTTCATCTCTAAATAGCACAGATAGCTAAAAGAAGATTTCAACTCCCTTCCTTTTCCTCACTTCCTGCTAACACTGGAAGAACAGATTTTGAAACACCATATAGAACAATTTAATATATAGCATAAGTAGGTATAATTAAACATGGACAAACTAGTATGTGAAGAGGTAAAGGATCAAATCATCTACAGCTGCTTTGGTAATAACTATTACTAAAACTCATCTTATTGATTAATATCAATGTTTGGAAAGATGTTAAATAGAACCCACTTTTGGTATAAAACAGATAATGCTTTCTTTTGAATTGAAAATTCAAAAATCCACCCTGACACAGTGACAGACATCTGTAATTTCATGCAGACATAAAACTGAGGAACATGGATAAGGATTTGGAGGCCACTCTGGGATCATAGAAAGATCTTGTCTGAACAAATAACATAAAAATGTATATTACATGTGAACATTTTTAGTTTGGCCAACAATATGCTATCTTCAATAGTTGAGCTGACCTTGGATGCTTATTCTGAAAACAAACAATATACATTTATAAAGTATGTTATTTTCTTCCTTTCTTTCTACCTCCTAAAGACATAAATCATTCAATGGAAATGCTGAGAGTCCATCTGAACTTACTGCTGTCCTCTGCTACAGCCATACAGAACCGTTCCTGTTCTATTCCGAGATCTCAGCTAGGTCAGTCTGCCGCATGGCAGCAGGATGGGTTCCTGGGTTAGGACCAGCTGAACAGGAGCAAATTTGAACCTTTAGTCTTTAGGTCTGAAATGCAACAAACGTGAGTTTCATTCTTTGAACTAAAGACATGGAGAACATTAATGGTTAATGCTAAATGTGAGGAATGGAAACAGTCACTGGAAGGAACTTTAACTTGAAAAATTCAGTTCAGCTAAAAGCAAACAGAGGTCAAGATATTTTATGTGGGAAGATAAATAGCATTGACAGCTGCAAAGTATTTTCTACTTCCTGTGGAATAGTCTCCTGGCAATGCCTTAATGCGCACTGTAATAAACACATTAGCATGTCTTCCACTCATCAATTAATTCTCTTCCTCAAATTTACTGAAAACCCCCAACAAGAATTTACTGAGAATCCTTTGAGATTAACTAGAAATGTCCTTTAAAAAAAATACAACACCACACACACACACACACACACACACACACCAGACAACGGTTTGTAAACTTCATGAAAAATACCATGAAACAAATTTGCTCACTTTTTTAAGATGTAAAAATAAATATTTTTCATAAAAATGACCTTGAATGCCAATAGATGATTTATTTACTCAGGATTGGACATTAAGATATCCTACTTACATTTAGAATGCTTTTGTTCTGCAGTCATGGGGAGCAGGCATGTCCATTGCTTCATGGAAAGACTGTAAACATCATTCAAAGTCACAGCGCATGAAAACATTGCTATTCATTCCCTCACTATCTGCACACCCAGCTCATTCTGGCTTATGTTGATATAGATGTCACTCTCCAGTCCCACCTCAATACCTCTGTGGATGAACTGCCAAGTGCATTCCATGGCAGTTGGGATTGATTCCAACAAATCACATCCTGTGATCACAGACAGCTCAGAAACAGAACAAGAGGCTGCTGCCTCAGTCTCTCTGTAGTGTCCTGCTAAAAGAGAAGTGAGTTTTCCTGCTTGTGGAGGTTCTTCCGCTCCCTATTCATTCTGACAGCCTTGCTGAGAAGAAACTTGAGACACATTCTCCTCTCTCAAGTCTCTCTAATAAACTGCAAGTTTTATGGAAATGAATAAAGCAAGAAGCCCATTCCATGGTCTCGGCCATCCTAAGCAACATTGTGCAGGCAGGAGCAGAATGAGTTCTCAGTACTTTAGTAGCCCTTCACTTAGAGGGAAAAGCTATCCTGGGTTAACCCTATTCAAAACTGCTCAATTACACTAATAGGGGAATTTAAGAGAAACAAAAACATTAGTGCTGATGAGAGCATCACTCAGATATGTAACGAATTGTACATTGAGGTTCTCCTTAAGAATGCCATCTCTCTCATGGATGCCGACGGGACTGCAAAATAGCTTTGGCATTTTAATGCTGGTGCATTATAAAGTTCCAGATGACAGCTGCACAGCCAACACTTTAAAGCCATCAGAAAATCCAAGCTGCACAATGATCACAGCTGGACCCATCGATCAAACTGTTTGTGCTCGAATGAGATTCAGTGGTTGTTGGATAATTAAGCACTGCATGTTCTGGATTTCAGAATTTTAATCATGGGAGCTAGATTTGGAGGAAAATGAAACACAAAGCCCTCACTTTGCCTTAGCCTGTGATGAAGGTATTTTGAGTCGTACAAGATTCTAGGGTACTGAGGCATGCCCAGGGCAGAATCAGATCCAATGATTGGTCATTAGTCCTTCCTGCCATGAAATTTGAAAACATGTATTGTCAAGATGAAAGCCAAATAGTCACATGCACCCCGCAACAGCAGATGCGCTCAATGTTTCTCCTGTCTTGCTAGATGGGCGTTAATCAGAATTTCATTGCCAAACAGCCTCAGAGCTCCAGGGTCTCCAATACAGTGGACATTAGTTACATCATTCCCATACGTCACAAAGCAAGCCAGGAATGCTTTATCCGGAGGACACAGGGAATTGTGAATCTAGTGGCATTGTTGAGGCCAACGTTACAAAAACACTTTCAAAATCAACATGGCTCCAGTTTCAGACAAGTTCTGATGCCCACATTCTGTCTTGGATCTGACTTCATGGTACAGTATTTGGGTTTTAGTTAATACTTACTAGAATAGAGCTAGTCTTGGCTAAGTGCTTCAAATATGTTTTTAGGACATGTATACTTCAAACAGATATAAGAGCATTTCTTACTATTTCATTCTCACAGATGAGGGACCTCAAAGTAAATATTAATGCACCTTATTTTTAATATTTTGCAAAATCTGTATTATTACCACTCCATCGAAAAATAATGTAAACAAAGAAGAGATCTGAGAATAATCACAGGTGCGGGGCCCTGGCCAGTGCTGAGTGCAGACTTGGAAACCACCACCAGCCTGTTGACGCTGAAACCTATATTCCTTATCTCTTAAGCCTCTCCCCATCCTTGTCTCAAGATAGAACTACATGGATGGGAATTCCATAAGGACACAAAGTGTCTTCTTTGTGTCTAAGAGCAATAACTTCAGCCTTTTGTTTTCTCATTGAGCAAGATCAATGCCATTAGGCCCTCAAAGGTTTCTAGCCATTCCTCCAGTGGCCGAGCTCTGACATTCGGACTTCATTCATCATCAGGTCAGTGGCTCAGGACCTCGGTGATGTTCCGTTTGCAACAAGGCTGCCCTGAAGCATCTCAGAGAAGAAAAACAAGGTCTGTAGGTTTTCTGTCTATCTGTCTGTCTGTCTGTCTGTCTGTCTGTCTCTCTCTCTCTCTCTCTCTCTCTCTCTCTTTCACACACACACACACACACACACACACAGCACAGCAGACACAACCCATGATGTCTGCACAGATTGATGAAATACTGGGTGCATAAAACCAAGTACTCTTTAACCTCGGTGCTATCCCTTCCACATTTCAAACCATGGAGATTTCATGGCAGACCAACATCAGAGAAGAACAATGGAATCAGTACTCTCATCAACCCTTTGAATATTTAGCACACAAGAACCTCATCTTTCCTTTTTATGAATGTTTGCTGAAACTCTCTTTCTGATACATTATAGTACTGCAAACATGGTGATAAATAAAGATATGTGATTATTCTGTAAAGAAAACTTCACATCTACTCAAGGCTGTGAGTGAACATGATTTTAGAGGGAGAAGGGAGTCATGGGACTGAGCTGTGGGAGTCCGGTTGGCTTGAACACACAAGATTGGATAAAGGCATAAATGATGTGAAGGAAAAGGTGGTTGGCAATATTGAGCTCCGTGGCACAAACAACCAACTACATCAGATCAAATTCAAGCCCTGTCATCTATTTCATTGGTGTTTAATGCGTTGGGCTCATTCTATAAAATGAAGAGTCCCCACAGTTTACAAGAGCATTAACTAAGTTATCATTAGTCACCAGACATGCGTTATGTAGTATGCCACAGATCCTGGAAGAATGCTGTCAATACCAACCATGGGATTCATATGCAAAAATAAAAAGTACCCAGGAATGGGAGCTACAGAGTTACCTGCTTGGGAAGATAAAAGTCCCTGGGAAAGGGCAGGGGTGGGGGAAGGGATGAGAGGGGAGGGCTGTGGGCAGGTGGGAGAAGCTAAATGAAGAGGGGAGAATGTAGTAGGCAACAACTCTCAACAGGGAGGTGTGGCTCTATAGCAAAGGGATGCCTTTGGATGAATAAGCCACAGAGCCCCTGGGGTGAAGCTTAAATATCTGATTCTAAATGGCAGGCATTAGATTCTGACAATTGGCCAAAAAGAAAAAAACAACACTGATGTAGGCCTGTGGTAATGGAACAAGTTTGAATTTGATTCTAAGAGAAAAGCCAAACCGTTGGAATGTTGGTGGCACCCTGCCCACTTCCTACCTCCACTGCATTTGTGCATATCAGATTCTTAACTATCTTGAGATGTGTCACATTCTCTTAAATTGGAAGAGTCCTTCTAGAGACTCTTCTTTCCTGTCCCCTCCCACACTGTTTCTTACATCTCCAGAGAGCCATGCTTGCTGGAGTATGCACCTGAACATGCCATTCAAGAAACTAAGTCAATTTTTGGAAGAATACATCTTCAAACTATCTTGTATATTAGGTCTCAGGCTTTTCTTAGGAACAGGCAAACCATAAGCTGCTTTTACAGCAAAACCCCCATTGTTTTAGTAACAGGGTCACTACAATGTACCCCTAAATGTTGGGTGCTAGAGCATAAAGATATCAGAGATGATTTGGTTGGGGTACAGAGCTTCATTTGAACGAGAAAAAAGAAAGATAGCAAATGTCAAGATGTTCAATGATATTCCCTTCAGCAATTCAAATGATGTTACCCAAACAGAATCAAAGCTCTAAAGTCTATATTCATAATAAAAGTAATGTCTTACAATGATGCATTTAATTCTGGAACAGTTTTAAAAGCATCAAAAATCATAGACAATAACTATACCCTCTGTTGAAATTTATCTAGGGCATATCTCAAATGTGTATTCTAGTGCACAACAAATGTTCTACCTATATTTATGTGCATGATTTATATTTATGGGTAAGTATCTAATTTGGGTGGCTATAGTGGGCATTGTCATTTATAAATTTACAGAAGACTGAATAGTAAAATGAAAAGAAGATGATTATTGGAGAAGGGGCTCCTGAAGTACCTTTTCATGTAACAAATGCTAAATAATAGGTTGTTTATCTAATAAGCAGATGTAGATTGTACATAGAACAAAGGCAGTCATTGTATATCTGAGTTTTTTTAGCATATCAGGCTGCAAAGAAAATACAAGTTAGAAATTGTCTTGTACATTCAGTCTGGGAAAGCATTTAAATGGCTGGTTCACATAGTAATATACAGTTCTCCTGGGTATGAACTGTCAAACTGAGTTACTGTCAATGAAAGAAAGTGGAAGATGGGCTTTCATATGCCTTCATTCAGCTAAAGAGCAAAGTACAGTTCAAAGAGTTTTTACCCATTGAGCTTTTCAAATAACCGTCCAGTACAATGGATATATTGCTTTGGAGGGAAGGCTCAGAGGAATACTAAAGAAACTGATAGATATCATCATTTTAACAGTGACTCCAGGAATCCGCATCTGTCCTTCCACCTCTAAAGAGCAGGCATATGGTAATTAGTCCGCTCACAGGGCTACTTAACTGGTCGTGTGAAGGTAAAATGCACGTGCTTTCATACACCAGCTCTCTGCTCTGTCCAACCCATGATCTCAGTGACAGCACTTGTCTTCAGACCACTGACCCTCTCTCTCCTTTAGGAAGGAAGTCAGGAAAGATACCAAATGGACCGATGAACAAATGACATCAGTCAAAACAACCTGGACGTAATCTTTATACAGTTTTTTCAATACATGTCAAAGTGTTGTCTACATGTACTGAAAGGAAAATGTAAAACTTAAAGTGTTTCTTCAGTTCAAATTTATACACATTGTCACTATGTATATTATTCACCGAAGCCATGACTTTACCCTCCTTTTGGATGTTTGTGTAGTGTCTAAAAACTAAATATTTTGAGCTGCTTCTTTGCAATGGCCTCTGACCAGTGAATTCATCAGAAAGTATTACTACCTTCTTTGTCAATAAAGCAAGCTCTGTGTTGCTATTTGGTGTCTTAGCTTTTATGAAGATATAAAAAACAACAAGAAAAGTTAATGCTTGATATAAGAATCCAAACATCAACAGAATTGGATAACATGAAGCTGACTGTTGAACTTGGCATGTCCACTCATTGACTTGGTCTCTAGTTAGCTAAGCACAAGCCCTTCTAAGATCCTATGATACACTAGAAATATACTCTGAGTAACTGTGCCTTAAACATTTCAAGTGGATTTAGATATCCTGCTTACATTTGTACCATTTTTCTCATTTTAATGGGTCTCGGGAACAAAATGTGCTTGAACCAAACTTCTCGATTTCTATGACATTGCTAATAACAGTCTCTACAGATCCCGCCTTTTGTTCTATTACTGTTTTCTTCTCTGCTAAGAAATAACTTCCAATGTGTGGATAAGAGACTAGTACTTGGCCTATCCTCTTGGCTGTGTAGTGGAGCCAATCAAGTTCAAGTTATTTTACAGTTTCTGTTTGTTTGTTTGATTACTATCTTATAGAAAAGATTCAGTTATAGCCTAAGCTATCCTGGAACACACTCTGTATCTCAGGTTATTTGCATACTTATGGTGAATAAATAAAATAAGTCCTTTTGCCTTAGCTTTCTTGGTGCTGAAATTACATGCACAAACCTTTACCTGGTTCTTAAGTCATTTAAATCATTATACACAGGAAAGAAATTCTAAACAAGCATAAAAGTTAAGATTCAAATAATTCCTCACATATATTAATATTAATCAATATATAATAATATAAATTATTATGAAATAGTTGCAACATTAATGAGAGAAAACATGTGTCTTACTGGTAAAAAAATTTAAGGTATATAATATACAGGAAGCATCTAACTTAAGTGTGTCGTAGCTTAATAATTAAAATAACTAGTCTTAAGCAAACCCAAGGAAATCATGAATAGGCCAGAAGATTCGACCAAATCCTGGGTCCATATCAAGTATTAATTCTCAAGGGTCACTGAATCTCAAAGCTTAGGAGACTGGGAGTATAGATGCGTATCAGATAATGTAATCTGTGTTTGGATCCTGGAAAACTAATGATGAGAAATATGAATAAAGCTCCCAGCTAATGCTTGTTTTCAGAGTTCTGCCAGTATCACCAAAATTAAAAAAAAAAAATGAAGATCACTTTTTCTGTCTGAGCCTGAATGCTGCCTCTTCTTTCTCTTGTCAATTACTCTTCCAAATGGAAGGGAACAGAGATGCTGGAAAATCTGAACAGAAGCTCACAAAGAGGAAATGAGTCACTTGGTGACCATGTGTCAAGAAAGAAGGCTGAGTGGGTCCAGATGGCAGGGTGCCACACAAGGCTAACACAACTCTTCATCTTGGGCATAGCAAGAGCAGGCACTGTTTGTGATGGCGTGCTCACATCAGTCTGCAGACACAGTCTCCATGGCACCCAAGCACATCACCCAAACAAAGGAAAGCCACAGGGATGCCAGGACTGCACCATCTTTCTAAGATTCAAAATAAGGAGCCAGGATTCAAACTGACAAGGAATCGTCATAGACATTGGACATGTCTGTTTAGAATCACCACACCGAAGGGGTGTCCTTATACCACTTGAGTTACAATAAACAAAGCAGGCACTCGGTGTGAAGCATGTCTGACTGGCCACCTCTGTTGGTGGCAGAGGAGTCTTAGTAGAGTAAGAGCTGGCTTGGACATGCTATTTACCCAAGTTTTTCCCACATCCATCAATTATTAGCTGTTTAACATCCGTTGGGTACAGCATGCTGTGTAAATAAAGAATGTCCTAGTTATTAAAAGACCTCAGGGTGATTAGACCTAGAGCTGAGACAAATTTTGTACTAATATGGACCTATTAGTAAATGCAAGTTTTCTTTATGCCTTCTTTAGCAATGATCTCAGATTGCTTTGATCAAGCTTTATACTAGTCACTATAAGTAGTTTGTGGCTGCAATACAAATTAAACAATTTTACATTTTTTCCCCAGCCACTATTTTCAGACACATTCATTTGCATGCTCTCCGCCGACCACTGGATGTCATCTTGCAAGATTTCACGAGGCATGAATATTTATTGTTATTAAAATGCAATCCTGTTCAAGGTGAAAATGCAGTCTCATACTTTATTCAGTCTGTCCCTCCTGCCTGTGCTTAATAGGCTCACAAAATTATCGAATGAAAGACCTAGATCTCTCAATCATTGTCTCCTGCACATGCCTAAACCTATGCCCTTACCTGACAGGGACCGGCAGACAGGCAGGGAACAAGGGCGTCTGTCCCTGTGCAATAGAAATCTGCTACTGTACCACAGGAGGCACTGATGCTTTGGTATCCGAGGCAAACCTGCTCTGAGGTGACATCAGTGTTGTCATTGGCATGAGCATGTATAGGAGGTGCTTCATAGGATCCTCTGTAATGAGAGCAGGGACTGGCTCCGTCTGAACCCAAAAAGTCTCCCACAACTCGAGCCCTTGCTTGTTCACCTGAGATCCTGCCATGGGGTCCTTGAAGCTACCTTTGGAGAGTTCCACTCTGCTAGGGAAAAGTATTCATTCTTGTTACACACACATGACCAGATTTGCTGGTCAATTTCGCATCTCCTATGCCCTGCTTCTGCCTTGTGTAGAAAGCAGGAGGCCAACAGGTAGATGTATAGGTGAGTGGCTCAGAAAGCTAAACGTCCTGTCGACTCTCCATCCTTCCCGTGGTTTTTACTCTCTGTGTTTACCCTGGCTGCTGTCGGTAAACTGCAGACTTCAGTGCTGCAATCTCTGCTGGAGCTGGAATGACTCAGGGCTGCCTTCCCTAAAGGCTAAGAACTCCTTCCTCCTCTCCTCCTCCCGTTCCTCCTCAGACAGTCCCCAGGCACAGGGCTGTTATTTTCCTGGTCTGGTTCTGAGGATGTCCGGCCACAATGATTCATGGTGCTTTTTCCTATGTGGCTGGAAGCTATTGTTAATTCTCAGAAATGAATATAGACACCTACAAAATATACAGCTAAAGAGAACATTCCTCATCCATGTTTGATCATACTATTTGTAGTATGTAGAATAAGAACAAGGATCCTACTAAACCTTAGAGTTGAGTAGATGTCAAAAGCATAGATATTTGTATGTAGCTTTATTTGCCTTCCACAGTATAAGCCCAATTGGACTGAGCCTTAGAAAGCTGGCTTTCTCCAAAGGCACACACAGAAGGATTAAGGAAAGTGTGGTCTACTCTTCCTGCTGGCATCCCTTCTTTCTGATGCTTGATGAACAGTGCTGGTTGTGAGTTCAAGGTCATTCGTGGGAACCTGAGGAAGAATCATCTACAGTGCCTTGAGACCGTTCAGGCTGCCTGAGGTCCAGTCCATCTTAGCTGCTTAATGACCAGCCTGATAGTTCTTGGGTCCTATAAATCCCCAAGCTCTGTCTCTTGGCAAAAATTGCAGCTGACCATGAGACGTATAACAGTGTTTATGTTGCCCAGGGTTAACTACCTCTCTCTAATGACTACGCTCGGCTTAAAATTCTCCATCATGTCTTCTAAGCTCAATTGCCTTTGAGACAAGTTGACCCCACCTTCACCTTGAAGAGAGCCAAGGCAGACACACAGGTCCTCAACACAGAGTCTGGAAAGCATGCGAATTTTTTTTGTAGACATGAAATACCATGGAGAGTTATGTTTCCCGGTCTTTCTTCTGGCCCTCTCCACGATAAGGCCTCTCTATCCTCTGTAAATCGTCTAAATGTGCTTTCTCTGTACCAGACAGTTTCCTTTGGAAATGTTTAATCACCAGTGAACTAAGAATCTGAGCCACCACCTTGTTCCATGAGCTGTCCCAGAGTTCATCACTTTTAAAGTCGCTGTCAGAAAATAGGACCATTTTTTAATAGTTTCTTTGATAGATTAACATTACTAATACAAACAAAATCTTGTTGCATTATGATTGCACCCATTAATGACAGAAAAGTCGAAAATATACAAATCTTTATAAATCTGTTGTTTTTTTTTATATTCTGTTGATGCATGCTATGGAGTTTTTTCGAAATAAGATGAGAAATGTCAACTAGCAGTAACTCAAACCATTATAGCCAATAAATATCTCCACAGTTTACACTGCTTGTTCCTTGTGGGAAATCATACTTTATTTTCATTTAGATCTTGTAAGTACGGGGTCTCTAACCTGATATTTGAGTATGCAGTTATCTTTACCATGTAGGAAATGTCACTGCAGAGGACAAGATAATCCTATTCAGCAATTATATCTCGTTCATCATATAAGTTATCTATGAAGCATCTATTGCTATTGATGTACAAGGCTGGTGATGCTGAAGATAACATGGTTTTAGGTTCCTAGTCTCAAAACCAATACTCCTAAGTATAGAGCGTAAAAGTATTTCTATCTTGTTGTCTTAGAAAAGATGTTTGTTTATTTTAACAATTTATTTGTAAAAGTAATAACAACTTTGTTTCTGCTGGTTATTCAGTATGACAGAAATAAGTTATTAATGTAATCATGAGATGTATATTAATGATATATGAATCACATAAAATTTTTGCAAAATTTGGAATTTCTGAATATTTAGAGGATAAAAATAATTTGGCCTTTAGTTCAGATCTCCGGGTTGGATATGGTGATGCATGTATCAGCTAGAGCTTTTCTTCAAAGTGTGATCTGTCCTTGCTGCTTGCTTTGAACAGCAATATTCATTCCTTCTGAAAGATTGATTAGTATCTGAAAACAAAGATGGAATTCACTGCAACAAAGAGTCTTTTGCCAGCTCTGTAGTGGCCGATGTGAAGTGTAGAGAAGAGGCAATTAGCGACCATTAGTGAACATTCAGCTCTTGTCTGCCAGTAACATTAAAGAGAGCAGCATTCTCTCCACAGTGCTGAAAACTGAAGAGAAAAATTCAAAAACCTTCAATACACTCAAATGCCCCGGTAGCCAGTTTATTTTTTTCTTTTTAACAGACAAATGAGCAGGCAATGCTTTAATCTTGAGCATACATCCTGCAGGGAAGAGGGTGTTCCCACAATTCCCCCTTGTTTGAATGGACACTGGATATATAATAAAGGAGAACTGAATGCTAAGTAATGAAGTAATACAAGTTTTTTTCTATTATAATGTAGGGAGTTATGACAGGCCTCCTACAGTAGAAGACTCAACAATTGCATATGTAACTGTAAACAGGACACACACAGTTTACTTAAACTCTTCCACAAGCTCACTGGGAAGATCCACTAGGCAGGTACTACTGTCTCTTTATACGCTTTCACATCAGGAGTTCTTTCTGGCATGAAGAAATGATGCAGCACCTCCCAGGCCACAGTGGCTGTTGTGCAGTGACTTGCTTTTAGATATTGGCATAGGAAAATATTTTTCATCATGGAAATAAAACAAGTATCTTTCCCTTATTTTTTTTACTCCTAATTAAATTTGCTATGTTTTTAGCAGTGCTTTATCAGGGTTAACCCTGGGTAACAGACACCCCTGTCAAATTTCAATGGACTATAGAAACATTCAGTGGACTATAGAAACATTCAGTGAACTTTAGAAACATGTTTCCTTCCATGGTTAGGTTGCTGAACCGTCTATGGATTAGCTGAGGCCATCAGCACTTGCATAGGCTTTCCTGGACTAGAATGGACTATTTCAGGCCTTTATGTCAGTGTCGAGGCTGAAGGATGCTCCTTAAGTCATGTCATTCTCAGCACAGGCTCCAAGAACATAACCTGATGTAATTCACTATGCCAGTGAGGCTTCAGCTTGTAACTCATACTTGATCATTTCTAGGTACTGTTTTGTTGGGGAACTGCATCATCTGGCTGTCAGTCAAGAGACCTGGTGTCCGAAGTAAGTGGGGATAAAAAAAAAACAAAACAAAAATCTTATCTATAGAGAACTTATGGAAGTACAGCAGAAAAGTAAAGATTAATGTCAAATAGCACAACCGAGCCAGTCACGAGAGTAAAAGATGGATACTGAAGGCCAATGTCTGGCGCTGTGGCACAAACACAAGGTTTGAACATCATGTGTACTCAAAGCAGGAGCATCTCTGTCCAGTCATTTCCTCCCATTTTGTTGCAGATGCTTCCCCTGGCTGGGTATACTGCCCCCTGCCTTGACTTTCATTTGTCCTGTTTGCCTTATTGTTTTGTTGATGCTTTGCCAAACAACATTTTCTTTTCTTATCTGGCTCTGGTTTCTGCATAGTCCATCCCATCAAGTATTTATTGTTACATATTCAATCAGAGGGAGGTACTTCAAATATTAGATTACCCGTCGTAGATTAGACCTAAAGTTCATCATTCGAGTTTGGCAGACTTTAATTGCCAATCTCTGTTTTCTACCACTAAATAATTCACTTTCTTTTAAATTAACAGTAATTATTCCTCATATATAGAAATTATAAATCAATGTATTTCTGTAATGAATTTAGAGTATTTAATAGACTTAAGACCTCATTAGGTTTTATATATTGCTTTTTATTTTAAACAAACAAAAACCCCGACTTAAGTATCAGCAAGCTCGTAAAATACAGTAAGGCAGGACAGTTCATGCTTTCAGCTTGACCTCTGTCATTAAGATTTATAGGTTCTGAACTCATAATACAAGCCCTGCTTTTGATCTCCTGGTGACCTCATTCAAACATGAGCTTTAAGCTTTGAAGTTTTGTGAAATCCTGGTTGGTTGATCCTAAGCAGTAGCAACAATATCACAGAATTTTTTATTTTAATTTAAGTCATACAAGCACTTCTAGTTCAATTCATCACAATATTATATACATTTTAAAGTTTAGAAATTCTATAGAGCTGTAATTCTAATGGAAAATATTTTGAAAAAAGAATATCCAAAGTTTTATTTTAGCATTTTGTTCTAACCTAAAGATTTAGGTTTGAATGTGACTTTAATTCTCATTAAATGAATTTAAATTTTTATTGTAATTTATTTCTAAGGGCATTTATTGATCGTTTGCTTTGGATAAAGCATTAGACATGTCATAAAATACACCAGACAACAGTACCAACAAGATTTTATATAATCAATTCACTGATGTTATATTGTAGAGATACAGATAAGTGAGCCAAACAAATTCAAAAGAAATGTGTGGTTTTGCTGTATAATTTTTATGAAGACAATAGCTCCTAGTATGTGTGTTGCTTGCGAGAGTCAGGTGGGAGAAGAAAGAAATAATCAAAAGACTAAAATGAGCCAGCAATATGGTGCAGTGAAAAATACCAAGGCTCCTCTGTGAGCGAGTGTATGTCGTTCAACATTCACAGGAAGAGGAAGAGCAGACGTGGATGCCAAGTGAGGAAGGGGAAACATGGTACCCAGGAGACTCGTTGCAGTGGGCAGGGGTCGGGTCACTGAGAAGTTCTGGCAAAAGTAATCATGGTGTTCAGGAGCAGCGTGTGCGCCTACCCACAGTAGCCAGTTTCCCTTAGAGGAATAAAAACTACCTCTCTGCTCATCACTCAAACGTGAAAACTCAAGTCATTCTTGTAGGCTTGCTTTGTATGGGCAGTGCCATATTGCAGGCTGGGCCTTCAAAGTACTTACATATGTTAATAGAGTGAATTAAACCGAAACCATGAGTTAACGCAGTGATGAAAAACTAGAAAGTACATTAAGACTCCTCGAGAAAGACTGAACACATTAGGAATCTGCTACGCCCCTCCACACCCTGTATGGTTTGGTCCCTTGACCTCATGAGGGGCTGAGTGGAGAGGAATGAAGACAAGGAGAGACGCTAAGGAATTCCAGATATGGACACAGAAGATCTGGGGTCAGGTGGGATGTACACCAGAAGGAGTGACAGCAACTATTCAGAAACCCAGCATCGCAGCTCCTGTATCACATACAGCACAGTGGGATGCAGTGATAGGCTAGGTAGCAGGTGTCCGTAGGAGCAGTCTCATGCTGTACACAACCAGGAGGAAGCTGTGGCTGCTTGCTTTTACACGTATTGCTAGTATTTGCACACAGAGCAGTGTAAGGCTTTGCTGTTCCTGAGCCTGACCCTCATGGGGAAGGCTTTATCAGTTTCTCGGGAGTCGGAGGCACTGGTCCGTGACATTGCAAGCCCATGTCAGACAAAACACACACTCACCCAGGACTTTGTTTGTTCTTTCCACATTCAAGGCTTCCTAAGCTCACATAGTCCTCGCAGAGGAAATTTTACCATACTTAGCTTTGTAGCTGAACCAAGTAGTATCCTAGCAACAAAATGCTAAGCACTTTCTTTGCAGTAAACTAATAATTTTAATATTCTCATACAAGAAGGGAAGGGAAAACACTGGAGCTCTGATAGAAATGAAACTCTTTTCACAATAGAATTGGTAGAATCTGGGTGTCCATTCATCCAGTACATGCCTGTCAAATGCCCACTAAAAGCCAAATTACGGTAAGATTCCTTGGAACTCACAAGTCATTGTCAACATGAGATCAAGATTCTTACTTAACACGTTATGCGCTGAACTCGTACATAGTATCAGCTTACAAACTACTGTCAAATTGCTCTCTGCTTTTAACTGAAAATGTATTGAAAACAATAAGAGTTTCAATTACCAGAACACTGCAGAGAAAGCTAACCAACACTTTATATACAGAGAGAGACACTTCTTAAAGAGATCGTTTTATTCAGTTAGGGAGGATGGCATGTCCGGGGATCTGCAAGGTAAGTCAGGAAGCAGGAAGCTTGAAGATCAAGAGTAGCCCCAGTTCCAGAGCTCTGTGAGCCAGGAAAGAAGATGGGAAATTCTGATCCAAAGACCTGAAAGCATGAATCTTGGAAAAGGAGTCCATTTGTGTCAGAGAGCAGTAAACAGCCAGTATCTAATGTTAGCAGCCATATACGGAGAAATCTGATGCCTAAAGAGATAAATCTGTTATTCAGACTGACCACGGACAGATGCCAGCTCCTGTCCCCCTCCAATTATGGACAGCAAGTGTCTTTCCTAGCTCGTCCCTGCAAACGCTTCTTCCAAGAATAGGCTTACAAAAACAGTTAGGATCGTGTCAGATCAAATAACAGTACCCTCCCTGACTTGGCAGGTTCATGCATAAAATACCTACCTACCACAGGGTCCATTTTACACGATTGTTGGAATGGAGCCGTGGTGAGCAACAAAAGTAGCACCGGAGAAGGAAAAGAACCTGGGGGGACAGGTAAGGACCTGCAGGAGGCATGGGGATAGGGAGATTTCAGCGGTATAGGAAGGCTTTTCTATTTATCTACATTTTCCAGTCAATCTTTAGCTTACCTAAGAAGTTTGGAGAGGGGGGAGTTTCTGGGGCAGAGGGAAGCATCCCCACCCCCGTGGTGTGTCAGCCATGGTGCCACTGGTGGAGAGCAGGCCTTTCACGATTCTCACTGGATTTGCATGTGTTCCTGTGTTATGTAACTATTCTCACTAAAGGAACATGTATTCGCATGTTATGTAACAAGGTGTGGGTGTGAAGACATAAAAATGAGAAATGCTGAGGTAGCAGTGCCTTGCCCTTGTTCCCGAGGGGGCCGTTCCTTCTGGGAGACGGCGCTGCTGCCGCCGCCGTGTTGCAAGAACCCATGAGTGTGAAAAAGATTGTGAAGAAAGCAACAATGAATGCCCTAAGAATTACATGCTTCACGTCTCTGCCTTCCAGTTCACCCTAAAGTCTGTTAGAAATGTATTCTATCATTTTATCGATCTAATTCTGCAGAAAGAAACATTACTGAGGCTAATCCTTTATTAAAAAATATTCAGTTTCAGCCAAGATGTTTTCACACACAATATCACAGTATAATAAGAAGTCTCTTCAAATATCTGGGTGCTTGGTGAATGCAATTATTATTACCTGTTTTAAAGTCAAATGGTACATCTGCCTAACTTCAAAGACATCAATTGTGTGAGAGGACTTGTTAATTGGTCTCGCTGGACCTCAGTTCCTTCAGCTGGGAAGTGAAATTTTGATAAAAAATTCATTATTGAGTCCTCTAGCTTTAATCTTACATTCATGATTTTTACATGGCCTTTATTCCATCCATGTCTTAAGAGATACTATTCTGCCCTCGTGTGGTCAGACATGAAGATGCACTCGAATCAGTAAATGGTTTTGGCCAGTTTTGCCCTCATGAATCCTCACTAACAAAATAATTTCTGATGGGTGTGAGAAACAGTGAAATCAAAATATGTTTGGCAATATTTCATTTTGTATAGTAGTTTCCTAAATATTGTGATTTAATGGCAGGATTCCATTATTTTCTTTGAATACTTAAACTTTTGTTTTATTGTTTGCATAATTGTTAGTCTGCTTTGAAGGCTATTTGAGTAATGTACATGCATATTTATAATAAACAATTAAAGTACTGTTAAAAATTAATTAGGAATATAAACCCCCAAAATTCTAATACTGCAACAAATAATAAAGATGTGAATTTTCATGTAGCAAAAAAATAATATGAATGCACTAATAGTATTGAAAATTAACCCACTAGGTAATATAAATATACATGCCTTTTTTCAAATCTATAATATTCAGGTGGCAAAATTAATGGTTGCACCTTGTTCTGAGAGGCTTTAATAGATATTGTCTGATTCCATAACTCAAAATATTTCAATATTGCATTATCTTCCAACATCTTAATTTTGAAACATCCTATTTTTTTAGTATTTCTTTGTTTCTAGGAGATATTTCTGAGGAAATGGACATAAAATATTCAAAATCTGGCCAGATAATATTTGGAAACTATTAACACAACAGCCATCCGGAAATTAAAGTGCAAGGGTATTATTTATTTATTTATTTATTTATTTATCAAATTGTGGACAATATTCATGATTTAAGGGGTGATGAGAAATTGATAGAGATCAATGGTCTTAGGCCTCCAACAAATGGCACTCTTATCAATTCACAGAGGGATAAACCTATCAACCGGAAGTTACAAGTGATCATGAAACAGGTGAGCAGTGACTGTGATTTAAAAAAAAAAAAAAAAAAAAAAAAAAAAAAAAAAAAAAATGGTGGTGGTTCTAAAAGCATAATGTCTTAGAGAAACTAAGAAGTGGATGAAACTAAGAAACAGATACCAGGGGAAGCTCTCCTGCTTTAAGCATGGCACGTTGTCTGACAGGCTGTTCCTTGGCCAGGGAAATGCATCAGGCAAGCAGATGCCAGAGCGGCAAGGACTCAGAAACCCCCTGTTCAGAGGCTGTGTGCTTCCTGAAGCTTTGAACTACTTTGAGGTATCACTTCCGGTTTATGACCCAGAATAACAACTTTCTCCTCCTCACTGTAACAGTGTGTCCGCACCTGCCATTAGACCTTCTTTATTCTCCCTCCCCACATTCCAGGACGAAACAAGAGTTCCTCCATTCTTATCCTTCCTCCCTTCCTACCTCCCTGCCTTCCCTCCTTCCTACCTCTCTTCCTGCCTTCCTTTCTTTTTCTACTGTAAATGCCCACATTTTCTGTTCTTTTATTTGTGACTATGGAAGTTAATAATGAATAAAACCTTTGAATATTTGCTGGGTCAATGCAAATATTCAAGAGGGAACAGATTATACACTTCTTTCTATAAGACAAAGTCATCAGGAAGCATATTCCCTTGGGTTAAAGACAGACAGCTTTTACATTATAGGACTGTGAAAGGTTCCACCTGAGAATGTTTTATCCCCCCCCCCCATGTATTTCTTCCCTGTGTAAGCCTACCTTAATTCACACTCCTTCTTCTGAATAATGTGATATTTGCACAGGCAGTGGGGGTCAAAAGCATGATACTTGCAGGGTTTATTTAACCTGCGGGAAACGCGTGCCTACTAAATCACAACACAACATTAATGTAAGTGACAACCGTGAGATTTTAAAAATACCAGAATTATTTCCATAGACAAGGGAAATGACGCTTGCTTGTGCTCTTAGACGTGTGTGGCGGTGGGGGGGAGGGGGGAGAGTTGGTAGGGGAGGGGGGAGAGTTGGTATTGCTGTAGTCCATAATGAAGCTAAGATCGTGCCTTTAGAACACCAACTCCACCCTGCATAAACACAGCAGGCCAAAAGCTTTCCTCTCTGCATATTTACTCAAATGCCTTCCAAATAAAAACAGGCTGAGGTTACTATGGAAACTGCTCATGGTGTTTTTCAGGTTTGTTTCCCCCCCCCCCCCGGGGGGGCATTTTTTCCCACTAGCTGTGTGGGGAAGAAGGTATGCATCCTAGCTTTTTATCAGCTCCAGTCCCCCTCTTTTATTAGAGGTTCGCTGCAGGGATCCCATGTTCTCTTGGGTTGGCATGCATTTCCAACAACTTGTCTCGCTGTGCCCAAGTGTCACAGGGCCAGTTTTGCAGGTTGGCGACTCCTGCCCATCTCTGATGGCCATCACACAGCACTTTCCTCCATTCTGATCAGCAAGCAGATGTGAAGGCCACTTCCGGAGAAACGCGTACCGCATGCTTTCTTGTGCCGAATTGCTCTCATCCATCTGGAATGTTATCAGTGTAAGATACTAAAAACATCTGCGATGACTGAACAAACCCAATTAACACCAATAACAGCAAGGATAAAAACGGGGCGTCTGTCTTGTGATGCTAGTATCTCCCACCCACGTGCTTGTGAGCATGCCTTCAGAGGAGTATCCTGATTAATATATTGGCTCTGGGAAGACCTGCTCTGTAGGTGGAATCTTTTCTTGACGGAGATACTGGATGGAACACATGGAGAAAAGAGCTGAGGGCAGCATACGCCATTGCTTTCTGTTCCTGATGAGATGTGACGTCATCAGCTACATCAAGCTTCCGCTTTCCTGATACCTCCCCGAATCCGCCCCCCCCCCCGCCTCCGCCTACTGAACCCTTGAACAGTGAGCCAATCTGACACATTCTTTAAGCTGCTACTTTTTTTTACTTTATTTTAAAAAACAAAGATAAAAAATTAAACATTTTTGCATAAATGTATACAAATACAACTGTGTAAGTGCTTGGCTTTTTTTTTTTTTTCTTTTTTTTTTTTTTTTTACAATGAGCAAAAAGTACAAGCAATACAGGGTGCAACCCGGATTTGTCAATGTGTTCTTGGTGTGTAAGGATTGAGCATGACTTTTGTTTTGTTTTGTTTTCTTTTCTTTTCTTTTTTTCCTGGACCTCACACAGTCTGTGAGTTGCCTCCGGGGCAGTCCGAGCCTCTGGGGTTAGCATCCCACTATCAGTGACTGCATATTATGTCTGTTCTTTTGTGACTGGGTTATCTCACTCAGGATGATATTCTCTAAATGCAAGCATTTTCTTAAGAATTTGGTTAAGTCATTGTTTCTGATAGCTGAGTAGTATTCCATTGTATAAATGTACCACAATTTTTGTATCCATTCATCTACTGAAGGACATCTGGGTTCTTTCCAGCTTCTGGCTATTATAAATAGAGCTGCTATGAACATTGTGGTGCATATATCTTTGTTGTGTATTAAAGTGTCTCCGGGATATATGCCCAGAAGTGGAATAGCTGGGTCAGGTAGTACTATGTCCAATTTTCTGAGGTGCTGCTATTTTTTTTTCCAGGGCATTTTCCCAAAGCTGTTAGAAAAGGAGCTAGGATACTTGGAGCAAGCAAGACTGCAGATGCAAAGTTTAAGAAATGATCACCTATGTATTGGGTTAGCATGCAATCTCGACACTCTAAAAGATGAGTACCCAAGATCATGAATTTGAATCCAGCTTGGACTATATAGTGAATTTCAAGGCAGCATTAGGCTACAACATGAAATTTGGTCTAAAAAGGGAATAAATTAGCAAGAAATAAAAAGATAAAAATGAAGCCTTTCATACAGGCCCTCGGTAATGAATTCCCTATAGGAATGATGCCCTCGTCATAATGTAGGTTGGCGAATTAAACATTAGCAAAACAATCCAATAGATGGAAACTATATCTAATCACATGCATTCTCAAATGTCAGCCATGTCTCTAAGCAAGGTCGAAACATGCAAAGCTCGGTCCTTCTGTAGAGGTGTGAATGACCCCAGATCCACCCTGTCTCAGTCTGAGAGTCAAAGTACTCCAACATCAGTAGCTCAGGTCACTTAGTTTTGTCTTGTTTTATTACTATGTCCACAGTATGTCATACAATTCGTTATTGCCATATTGAAGCACGGCAACTTCAGTATCAATAACCAAGTATGATGCCTTGAAAAGGTGTGGGCTTTATAATATTTTACATCACAAGTGGCAATGAGAAGCTGTGAGAAGGGTTAATATCAAGTCCACAGATCCAGTGTAGACACACGTGGCTAAACACACAACTTTGAGCAAGTGGCTGCTGTTCTTGGTACTTGAATTTTTCTCACCTTCAAATGGAAATGCCGATGCTAACTCCAGGAGGAACTTATTATTAGATCTCTAATTGGAGAAAGTCTTATCATTTTCACATGAGGAAAGTTAAAACGTCTGAAGTGCTGATGAGGCCAGGTGACCCGTAAGTCATACATACCTAGCTTTTTAAAGTAACAGCAAAAACAGACAACAAGAACTTCCCAGAAAAGCCACTTAAGATTAAGGCGAAAGGATTAATAAGTGAAGAAACCTTAAAAGTTTCAAAAAAAAAAAAAAAAAAAAACCCAAAACATAGTAAATAAAGATTTAAATATCATAAAGGTGGAGCGAGCATTAAGAAGATGGCTGGTATGACGATATAATGACTAAAGGCATTGTGTAAACACACATACACACACACCTACATATACACAGACACACACACCTACATATACACAGACACACACACCTACATATACACAGACACACACGCAGACACATGCACACACACACACACACAGACACACAGACACACACACACATACACACACACAGACACACACACATACACACACACAGACACACCATACACACACACACACACACACACACACACACACACACACTGGCCTAGTGTATCACTCATGGCAGACATAAAATAGGAGTGTAATTAGCCTGTAAGATGACAGCAAATGGTGGCCCACTTAACACTGCACAGAAGTCTGTGGTCTCCCAGCTGTGCTGTTGTTCTAGGCTTGGTCTCTGTGATAGACAGAGGAGCCGATGTGCCCGGATAGACTTAACATCTCTGCTGTGGTTCTTCCCTTGCCTGTCCCCTGCATCTGCGCTCACCTACTCCGGAGGAAGCCAACTGTCAGCACAACTGAGAAGTCTTGCTCACAGATGGGAAGGGAATCCTATGAACTTCTGATAACTTCACATCACAGCCCTGCCTGTGCCTGGTACAGTGAGTACACAGGATGTAACATTGTGAGTTCAAGTGTTTGGAGATTATTGTTACATGTAGAGTAGATAACTGAATTAAGGTCGAAGTACCTTTTAAGCATTATTTCATACATTTGATGAAATTACCTCCTCATATGTAATGCCACTCTCTGAATACTATATATATTTTAATATACATATTTATCAAATGATATTTATTTGATATCATATATATATATAATGTATTTTATCTTCTTCACCACCCACTCCTTGAAGACCCAGTCTCATCCCATCCCAAATTCATTGTCCTCTCTTTTTTCAGTTAATTTTAGAATTTAAAATCCAAGGAGGTCGGGGCTGGAGAAATGGCTCAGTGGTTAAGAGCACTGACTGCTCTTCCAGAGGTCCTGAGTTCAAATCCCAGCAACCACATGGTGACTCACAACCATCTGTAATGGGATCTGATGCCCTCTGCTGGTGTCTGAAGACAGCTACAGTGTGCTCATATATAATAAACAAATCTTAAAAAAAAAAAAAAAATCCAAGGTCAACTTGTGCATTCCATAAACTCATGGGTCATCTACCAGTGGTTGTTTCCTTATACAAACCTTACACCACTCTCTCATCCGCACAAATCATTAAATATCAGTAGTTCCTGTCACTCTCCTCTCTCTCTCTCCCTCCCTCTCTCTCTCTCTCTCTCTCTCTCTCTCTCTCTCTCTCTATATATATATATATATATATATATATATATATATATATATATATGCACGCACGCACGCACGCACGCACACACACACACACACACACACACACACACACAAGCATTCTAAAAAGAGTAGATATTTACCTGTGCTTCTCCCAGATAAAGCCTTCCGAGGCCCCTAAAATAATTGCATGTCTACTAAATAGCATATAATTCTAATTTCATTCTTACATGGCCTATGAAGAGCTAAGTGATCTCTTCTTGTTACTTATCTTAGAGTCACCCACCCTTAGTATTTTTCAATCCCATACATCTGCATTTACGATCCCTTATGTCTGTGGAACACACTGGATGCTTTTCTACCCTCAGGCTTTTGAGTGTGATGTGACACTAATGGTCACACACACCAAGCTGTGAGTAGCAAGAAGTGGCCTTTGGAGAATCTCTCTTCAGATCCCTCTATACAAGGGGAGCTCAGAGTTAATCCTGTCATCTGGGTACAGAACTACCCTCAGGGGACCCTTGTTAAATACTTGGTTACTGGACAACAAGGAACAGCCTGTGAAAGGTCTTTAGCTCATGCCCTTAAAGTGGCTGGCTCTCTACCTTCAGTCTCATGCATTCCGTCATTGCCACATCGGCCCTGATCTTTCATCTGTGACAAATAGCCAAAGGAATGAAACCAACTGCCTGATCTTAAACTGAAACCTTCAGAAGCAAAAGCCTAAATAAGTCGTTTTTCTTGATATATCCATGGTGTCAGCTATTTTGTTATAGTAATAGGAAGCTGGCTGATATGGCAGGGTTATCAATCTGAGAAAATTTGGTCTGCTTTTCTACACATTTCATCTCTGTTTATCTCTGTTTGCTGAGCAGCAGCCTAAGAAGAATGTTCTCTTCTCAAGGCCACAGACATGGTAACAGAAGTCATCATTGTAAAGTGAAAATAGAGGCTTCTTTACTCGTGAAGTATTAGGAATTTTACCTCAAGTGATAATGAGTTCTCTTACCCACCTTATCATTGTCCCACTGTATGAACCTGGTTCTCCGGGACCCATTATAATCTATTTTAAATAAGATTTCCAGATGTCTTCACTGTGTATGTCACGGTCCTCTACATCGGTACAACCAGCATCCGATTTATAGCTTTAGCTTTTGTTATGTATAGGGAGTAGCTGTGCTCTCTGATGCAAACCTGGTGATAAGAAGTGAGACCCGGTCAGGAAGAGAAGCACCAGGGAGGTCCTGTAGACCCTCTGTGATAAGATGATGCTTCAGGGAGGTCTTGTAGACCCTCTGTGATAAGATGATGCTTCAGGGAGGTCTTGTAGACCCTCTGTGATAAGATTATGCTTCAGGGAGGTCCTGTAGACCCTCTGTGATAAGATGATGCTTCAGGGAGGTCCTGTAGACCCTCTGTGATAAGATGATGCCTCAGGGAGGTCCTATAGACCCTCTGTGATAAGATGATGCCTCAGGGAGGTCCTATGGACCCTCTGTGATAAGATGATGCTTCAGGAAGGTCCTGTAAACCCTTTGTGATAAGATGATGTTCCTCTTGGAAAGTTTAGCAATGCGGATGTAACTGAGATATCAAGTAGCCTGCATATTCCTACTTATGCTAACCTCAGCAATCCTGTTGCAAGTGACTCTTCCTTGTGGCTAATGCTATGCATTCTCTCCCACTATTATTAAACTGAAGTTATTTTTCTGATGATCATTTATGTCTCTTGGCAATCCTTTGACTGAGAATGTTTATGCTTAAATGACCAACCCCAGGATAACTGCTGTGATCGAAAGAAAGTTTATTTGGACTAAATTTAATAAGTAAATAGCAACAAACATTTACTGGTTGAATAACCACTATATGTTGTTGGTCCATAAGAGACTAAAGAAAAAACAAATATATAATTCTTACTCCTTCTGCTTCACAAAAGCTCATCTTAAAAAAAGTTTATGTTGTTAACACATGTTATCTCTTTTATAAACTTATAAGCTACAGGAAACCCACTCAGATCTAACTCCCATGGACCAAATATGACTCTACCTAGATAAGTACATAGGACTAAAGCTTACTACTGTTTACCCCCTGCCTTATCAATCTTGCCTCTACATTCCTTCAATGACAGACACAAAAAAATTTTTAACCAAACTATTAATCAGTTTCTGTTACAGGATTACAAGCAGCTATCCATAGAGGAGCCTGATGTGGACCTCGATGGTGAAAACCAGCTGCACCCCCTACAACACCCCAAGACAGCAGGAAGGAGCCAAAGAGACTCTCAGCACCTTTGTTCCCCTGTCACCATCCGCCTCCCTCTCCCATTTTCCTCCTGTTTATGATTTTAAAAGGGAGGAATGGCAGCATTAGAACTGCTCACCCCTGAAAAATCTTCTTTCTTCCAAATGTACTTAATCTCTACCTATAATGTACACATATGTGTGTTCCAGCATCTTGTCAAGTCCAGGTGCTCATTACATCCAGAACAGCTCCAGAGAAGCAACCTACAGATGCTTCAGCCTTCTCTTGAAGACACAGATGCTTCTACTGGACCTGTTCCTTCTGACCTGTCCTCAGGTGGTTCCACAGACCCTGGACAACAAGAAAACAGCCAATTCTAAGACTGGACAAACATTCCCACTCCCATTTTTCAAGAATCCCCAGAAATGTTGCCCCAAATTAGCATGAAGCAGTCAGAGATCGCGACTGTATTTCTGGTCCACCATCACCTCTAATTTTTCTTTTTTAATTAAACCAAAACGGGGGAATGTTGGGATTCTGTAAACCCTCAGTTACCTGGCAGTAGCCAGGTATGCTCCTCCCCAGTGACCTGACACTATAAAAGGAGCTGCTTGCCCCTCCTCTCTCTCTTGCTCTCTCTTGCTCTGCCTCTCTTACTCTTGCTCTCTCTTGCTCTTCTGCCCCTGCCCCTCCTTTTTTCCCTTCTCTTCCCCCCTCTCTAGCTCATGGCTGGCCTCTATTCCTCTATTCTGCTCTTCTCTCTCTGCCTCTATTACCCTCTTAACTCCCCCATGACCTAAATAAACCCTATTCTGTACTATACCACTGTGTGGATTGTCCCTCAGGGGAAGGGATTCTCAACATGCACCCCCCCCCTCCAGAGGCATCTCCCTTGCCTCCAGGCCTTGCTGCACCTCCATGGGCCATATGCCCCCCACTCTCTTCATCCTTTTCCTAACATTGGTGCCGAAACCCTGGACATCATCTTTTAACAACAGTCACCCACATTACAGAAAAGTGCTACGGATCCAAAAGGCTACAGACCTTTAGAGACAATGGAACATTACCAGAAGAGTAGGATGGAAAGGGGGAGGGGTTTGGGCTTTAAGTAGGGCAGCTGGGGTAACCTAGGGATGAGGGAATGAGAAAATGAACACTATGATTATTCAGATACTGAATACACACAGATAGATGATAGATAGATAGATAGATAGATAGATAGATAGACAGACAGACAGACAGACAGACAGACAGACAGACAGACAGATATAGATATATAGATATATCTGAGACAGAAACAATACAGGGCATTCCCATTTCTGGGAACCTGGTTACAATTCATCCACATAGGATCTGCTTTTGGACAACAGGGAAAGGATAAAAGAGAAAAACAGGGTAAAGACTCACTCCAAAACAATAATTTGCATTTTGTGTGTCTATGCCCTTCTGAGAAGCAGCAGCTGGCTTCTTCTCCCGTGGGTCACCAGTGATTTGTGATATTTGACCAGGGATCTTAAGGCCCTCAGTTTCCTTAAAGAAACGCTCTCCAACACTGTACCGGAAACCTCTTAAGCTGAGATGTGTGTGAGCATCGGACATACTGACTAATTTGAACACGTTTGTTCCCCCTAGTTCCTTTTGCACCCTAGAAGCAAAATTTTTAAGAATTATGTGAGTTAATTAAAGCAGGGGGCAGAAAGTGAACTTGGATGGATTATGAAATAAGCTAAGCAAGAAGAAAACAACATAATAAAACAATAAGACAGATTAAAACAACCTTAACAGTGAAACAAAGAAACAGGAAAAACTCGCTCAGCATGTGGTGAAGTGTTCAGAGTTACTTAGCTAAATTTCATCACAAACTTCGGAAGCGGCCGCATCTTTTTACAAGTGGAGAAGTGGCCACAAGAAATTGTGTGCTTTTGTGCAGCAACAATTTTGTCACGAATTTGTAAGGATCCATAGAAGAAAGTGTGTAAATTTGCACACACTGTACGTCCACATACAACTTGCTAGATTCAATTTACACACATTAAGGAGCACAAACTCAATCTGAAATTCAGGAAGAAAATTAATGGGCTTAATCTCAGAAGGCAGGAAACAGAAGGGCTGCTGTATAAATCACGCCTTGCTCTCTTTCCTGTTACATAAAAGAAAGTCCTTGGTGCTCAGTAACAGCACAAAAAGTCAATGATAATCCCAAGAAGCACCAAACAAACAAAGCAGCGGAGACCCCAGCAGTTTTCTACTTCTGGGCATGCACCCGACTCAGGCAGTGGGCGGAGCCGGGAAAACGAAAGAGAAAGCGGGCTGGGCGCAGAGGACCTCCGGCGCCGGGATGAAGTCTCAGTCAGCGAGTCTCTTGGTGCTGTGTTGTTGCTGTCTAGGCCACGGGGTCGCCTGGACCTGGCCTTGGAGCCACCAGCGGGAGGCGGCCGCCTTGCGGGTACCAAGCTAACTTCCCTCTACTTGTCCGCTGCCCCGGGGCTCCTAGGGAGGGACCCAAGCTCCAAGTGCGCTTTTCCTCAGTGCTACCTAAATGCCTTGATTTCTCCAGGGCAAGGATTTATCTGCTATGCCCCAAAGCACTTAAAGATGTGCTAGGGAAAGCTAAGGGAAAGAAGTACCCTCTGAATCCCAAAACCTTTCCCACACCAAACCTGTCATATAGAAAGCCGCCTGCAGAGGGCACTAGCTCCCTCCTCCTTTAACTGGCAGTTCAAATGCCAGGAGCCTCTTCTTGATTCTGAGAGGCTTCCGAGATGGGTTAATGATTTCTCTGTCCTCAAACTGTCTACCACTTCCCTATGAAGTTCTCTCTGACTTGGTGCAGACTGACGTAGACCCGAAGGAAACATTTTATTGCTTTAAAAAAGTTTTCATAATAATCCATTTACTCTCTGAAATGGACAGACTAGCTTACCGCTGATAGATTTTCCCCACTAACCACGGAAACTGACCGGAATGTGGATTCTCATTTGGCTTCGGCTGCTATAGTTGATGCTATCTGACAGATTTTTTTTAAATCTGAAAAGATGCCATCACAATTTTATTACAGAAGGAAACTCACCTGTTCTGACTCAGAGTCTTTCTGAATTCAGGAATGGTGCTCATGGGCCATTTAATTAGTGTTTCCGTAGTTTTCTGAAATTTCCACCAGGACTCCATAGCTCAGCTCTCTTCTGGTTGACATCTTTGGCCTAGGAAGTTCCAGTATTCAGTCAGGCCTTCTTTGGTTTCAGCTACCCTTGTGTTGTACTCAAATCAAAATGTGGGCGTTGTTTTCTTTCTCTTTGTTACTTTTAATCTCATTTCTTGTTACCAGAATCACTGTCTATTTCTCACCAAAGTCCTTGGTCTCTGTGTTACCAAGTCTTCATCCAGTCCTTGATAAAGTCCTTGACTTCATCTCCTGATGGACTAGACCCACTGGGGTGAAGTAGTCAGTATCATGGGTGTTGATAATGGGTTTATTGACTAAATAGTGGTTTTTAATCTTGAATATTGAAGGCCAACAATGTAAGTGTATAATTTCTTTCCTCCTTACTGAAATGAAGCAAGATTGCCAAAAAAAAGCAACTTAACGAAAGAAGGGTCTACTTTGGCTCACACTTTCAGGGGACAGTCTATCATAATAGGGGTGTCCTGGTGGCATTCGTGTGAAGCAGCTGGCCACTACATCAACATCCGGGAAGGGAAAGACAAGGATTTTATCCCAGCTCCCTTTCTCATTTTCAGTCAGTCCAGAACCCCATCATGTGACATGCCTCCTAAGTTTCTGATGGCTTCCTTCCTCAATTACACCCAGCCAGAAGCATTCTCAGAAATATGCTCAAAAGTTTATTACCATGGGAATTCCAAGTCCTAGTAACTGCACAGTCAATACGACAGTGACAGTCACTGATAAACTATAAAATAGAATGTGTGTGTGTGTGTAAATTTTAGTCCCCATGCCTACTCTTATTTTAACCAGGAAGAGGGTGTAACCCCCAGACAAATGTCTAGAAAATGCTACTCTTTTGAAGACAAATGCAACTGGAGATCCATATAGGAAACTAAAGTTTGGAAGTTGAAGAAGACACTTAAAATCTTAGCACATTTTCTTTTTAAACATAGGGTTAAAAACAGCAAAACAGCTTTCCAAGCAGTTCCTGTTGGCAGGAATTTGCCTGTTAAGTCGGATTACCAGTTCTCTGAGTATTTAGTCTTTAAATGATAGCTATAAATGGTGAGTCCTCCTGTATGTATGAAAGTACATGGTAAGTGAAACTCAGCTTGTAAATCTTGAAATTTTTGTTCATTTTCACAAAAAACGTTTCTACTGTTGAGTTCCTTGATTGGAGATTCTGTGTTTTTCTTACAAGGCACATTGCGTCCAGAACCTACAGAGTTCCTTTGTTTCACAATAAAGTGAAACATTTTAAATCATGTTATAAAGTAAAATTGAGTAAGGAAACCCTCTAAATTCCACTGAATAGTTCTTAGGGAAAAGCCAAACAGCACCCCTAAAAGCTGTCATTGCATTATTATTCAGTGAGACAAGACTCCTCCATGGCTCATTATGGGATGTCTTAGATGCTACCCGAAGGAAAAGGAAGGGAAATGAAGGGGAATTACTTCTGCATGGTGGACTTGGCTTTTGGCTTCTGGTCTCTTGTGAGCATTGGCGGGTGCTCTTCACTTTTACCCTGGGTTTTCCTGTGGAAGGCAGGAAAGAGACTCGGCTTTTTGATACTGTGACAGCAAACCTCAAATGACCTACTTAAACAGAGGAGAGCGTTCTGCTTACTTATTGTTTCTGTCCATGCGGTTGTAACTTTGAATCTGGGGAGGCACTCTGCTCCGTGGAGCGTGTAGTAGAGGAGACCTGTTTGTCTCTCCGCAGCAGGGAACAAGACAGAAGTGCCAGGGCCCTAACTGCCTCCACCAGTCACCAAAAGCAGTCTGCCTTCTTAGCCTAGGAGGACATGAGGGGCTATAGAGGTATCAATGGAGTCGATAAGAGTTGTCTTTATACTCCTTTCTGAATAATCTTGACATGCTACTGAGTATGTAGCTTCACATACAATGAGAAACTTTGCTTTAACACCGTGATGGCTAGTGAAATGGCCTAATTAAGTTGTGTACATGTCCAAGCTCATTCACACACATGTAGATTATTATAACATATTTAAATGTGCGTTTATGATGAGCCACAGATATCTGTGTTATCTCCTCCACGTACACCTCAGCTGTGGTTGCTGGAGATCTACCATGAAGACGTGACTTTGAGAGTACACAATACTGTTCCACAGACATTTTTCTGGTGGTTTTTAGCTTAAAGCACACATCGTCTAAGTGGAAATATAGTAAAATCTTAGATGGGACCATGTTTGTTCATTTATTCTTCTGACCATCTCCTTGTTCTATAATTTGTCAATTGCCCTGTGTTAGGAACTATGTAGACATTCTTGGTGTCACAGTGAAGAACGGTGTAAGTGGAGGCCTCCAAGAAGTTATAGTTCACTGACACATGTCACCCTGGTAGTTACTGTAGTTGGGAAGTTGGAAGCAAGATCATACAGTGTACGCTGTCTGAAAATAAACAGCATATTATATATGTGGAGTACTATAATTCATTTCGAAAAAACATTATGATGTCCCATACATTAGAAAATAGATTCTCTCAATTAAGAAAGGACATCTGTCCTCCTTCTACTAAGGGATAAAATAGTTCTCTCCTGGGAATTCTGGATCTGAGGTTTACGATTCTCATGTCTTGAGAGAAATTCCCAGCAATGATTTCATGTTGAGTATCGTTTGTGTATATTTGTTCCTGCTTAGATTTACCCAACCTTCCAGAGAGAACATTTTCTATGCATATGGGGAACTGATTTGTTACTCACCACACTTTAGGATTTGCCAGTGAGGGCTGATGAGATCAAAGCTTAGCAAAAATTATCTCAGAATAAAGAGGCCTTACAAGATCCCCACTGGGGTGACTTCATGCAGCCCTAGTTACCTGACAGGCTAAAGCAGGGGTTAGGAGGTCACCGGAGACATGGAGTTCAAGACCAACCTTGGTACATCATTAAAAACTTATCTTCAAAATTGAAGCATGAATAAATGAAGGGCATGTGCTATAAACATGTCATCATCAGAAAGGAATAACTCTGCTTCTATTAATAGTAAACAATAAACCAGAGAAAGCCTGGATAGCATTGGGGAAAAGACGTCTAATTTCCATGGCTTTCTCCTCTAACAAAATCAACATAAAGCTCCACAAAGTAGATGTCCCTCGAGACTTTGCCTTACAAGTTGAATAGCTGTACCCATGCATCGGGTTCTGGTTGCATGACTGGGAAAAATGTGTGCCCGTTCATGCCTTAGTTCATTAATCTGAGGTGAGAAGATGAGGAGAGTAAGTATTCCATGCAGAAGTAGTAGGTCAAAGAACATACTTAGAACAGCACTTCCGTTTAGCTAACCTTCCCATCCCTCAGCTCTGCTTGGTAGCTATGAACATTTTTCTTAGAGAACAGAAAGTCCAAGAAATTGGTCTTCAGAATTTGCTTCTTTTACCAGATATTATTGAATACATAAAAGCAAAAATGCATATATACAATTTATTCTTTACATTAACAACCAGCAAGAAAGAATTCCCTGACTGTTCTTCTTTAGGGGGTAGATTGAGGACCTTCCCAATACCTCATTGGTTTCTAGTTGTAGTCACTGGAAATATCAACTGTCTTAAACAAAACAATCTTGTGCTACTTTGTTTCTCCTAGTTGGAACGGTTTGGATGGTCAAGATACCAGAAGTGGAAGAAAAGGCTATCTGATTTCTCAGAAAAATGTTGGCTTCTGAGGAATGTTAAATCTCCAGCCTAATTTCCACATAAGAACAGTGGAAAGCTGTCTTTTATCTCTACCAGATGGAAACAGCTCTTTCTGCTTCTGACTTCCAGTAAACACTGTTTTTGTTTTTTTCTAACTGTGGGGTTGGAAGGGTTTCCAAGCATTAATGAAACAATTTTGCTAAGCCAGTAAAGCAGCATATTAGAATAAGAAAGAGATTCCATAAGATTATCACACAGTTAAATTTTTGTTATGTTTGAGCTAAATAGGCACATATGCATGCCACATACATACATATGCATGTCTGCATACATACACATATACACATGCATGCTGTCACGTATATACCAGTCCATTCATGCCTATGCATATACACGTGTTTATAGAGTTATGCATGCCTGCATACAAGTGTACAGAAGCAAGGTTAAGGAACTGGCAGATGTAGAAGAAACTTGGCTCTCAGAAGTCACTGGAAAGGTAACAAGATAGGGTTTTCTAGAGTCACGATCTTAAGATGCAGTGTTGATTAAAGAGGTTTGAAGATGTGTGGTACCTATAAAAATTAAAGAGGCAAGTTTTGTCCTATTTTTTTTATGAAAACTGGAAAATTTCCTCGAATTCTTTAATCCTTAAATTCTCTTTCACTAAGGCATCAGATATTTCCCTGTACATCTGTCGATTAAACAAAACGGAAAGTAGGTCACTGGAGTTATCTTCCCATTGTGCCTCTCGAAAGGCTCTTCTGGTCTGTCAGCTGTAACTTTTTTTCTATGAGGACTTCCTCTCCATGGCCTTTCCTCTTTAGTGCTGTTGTGATTCAAATCTAAGACCTGGTGTAGTTCAGTGGTGGAAAATGTGATTCACATATGTAACACCCCAGATTCTACTCCAATGTCAAGATCTAAAGGCTTAGGTCTTTCATTTGAAAATAGCATGTAGCTTTAGAGATGGCTAGAGTATACGTGCGTACCATCATAGCCTCTGCTGCTTTATGCTGGAACTCACTAACTGGCCACTCACCTGCTCTCTGTCCTAAGTCACAGGCTTTTGATGCAGTGAGAGGAGACGTACGCACACGCCAAGGCTCTGAGACATTTGCTTCAACAGTCAGAATTGAAGGCCACAAGTACAGTGGCTGGAGAGGAGAGAAAATCCCAGAAGTGCACTACAGTTTCAGACAGTGGGAGCTTCATGTTCGGTGAAAACCAGCACGGAGTTCTAATAGAGGGATAAGTGCTCTGAGATCCACGTTCTGTTGGCATTGCTGCATTGGGAGCACAAGATCGCTGGCTGGTCTTCCTTTGTCGTACCACAAGAAATACTTACTGCATTAACCTAAGCAAGGTGCAAGCATGGTTTTTAAATGAAGTTTTCTAGAATGTTCTGCTTTTAAAATAGAGCTTTCGGATACTTAATTGGACACTCATCCTGCTGTGAAATGTGTGTGTGTGTGTATGTGTGTGTGTGTATGTCTATGTGTGTGTGTGTGTGTGTGTGTGAGAGAGAGAGAGAGAAAGAGAGAGAGAGAGAGTCTGTGTGTGTGTGTGTGTCTGTGTGTGTGCATGTATTGTGCTAGTAACCAAATTTGTCAATAAAGACAGTGGGGCACGGAGAGGTTGAATATTGATGGTAAAATACTTATTTCAAAAATCAAGCTTGTGCATGTTTATGAGCACAGGGACCCAAGAGAATTATGACTTCTCAGAATCTGGTAGGGAGGGGTTTTGGGTAAGTGGAGTGAAGAGGAGGGAGGTGAATTTAGGGTAGCCAGGGAATGACACTGAACGTTTTGTGTTTTGCAAGGCATCAGCAGTGTTAAGTAGATTGTTCCTGGCAGAGCTCTGGAGGCCTGTGACAGGCAGGAGCGGCTGCAGGGGTGATAAACTAACACGCAGAAGCCTGCAACTGGTGTCTGGTGTGGCAAGTAGAAGAAACCAGCATTCACAGGAGCCCTGCAGGGGCTGCTGCTTCTGCCCGATGGGAGGCCGCTGTGACAACCATATCTTAGAGGAGGTCTGGCAATTGTCTTCCGATCATTTACAGTTAGGTTTACTAGTATTTGAAACGCATTAATCCTATGCTGTTTTCTTTTAATACTGTTACTCTACTTGGCAACCAGACGGGTTGAGCTTTACAATTAATTCCCAAGTGTGCTGTAGGTCCCAGGAAGCACACGGTGTCTCAAGGAGGAACCCCATGCCATTTCCCTCTCTATTCTGTTAAAGCGATTTGTTATGTTGATGTTTTCCTGAGCTAGACCATGCGCCATCTTTGTATATGCTCCGCTTGAGCCTGACGCCTTGTTTGTAATGTCCGACCTTGGGTTTGATTTGTTAATACCTGCGTAAGGATTTTGCATTTGTACTCAAGAGTCTTATTCATGTGTAGTCCTCTTTTCTTGGGATGTCCTTTTCTGGTTTCCACCAAGGTCACATTGGTCTTGTTTACGTTGCAAAGGATTCTTTCTTTTTGTTCTCTCTCATGTTATTTCTTTCAAATTTGTGTGGAGTTCATCACTGAAGCCATCTGGAAGTAGTGTTTTCTTTCTGAGTCAATTTTCTATTACAGTTTCCATGCTCTGAGTTGATAAAGACTCATGTTTTCTATTTCCCCCGTGTTCAGTATTCTGTTGCTTAAGCTGCTTCCCCATTTCATACAAGTTATAAGATGTATTGGCCAAAATAATTAGTTCCCTAATGCCAGAAGCACTGCATTCATTGCCTTCTCCTGCCTGACGTTGGTAATTTACGTGGTACTTTCACATTTTACCCTCATCCTATGAGCGAACAGGGAGACCCAGGATCAGCTATTGACAGCAACATATCAGTGACCTTGAATGACAGAAACAGAGAGTTGTGACATAGTCCTATTTCTTGTTGTTTGCTTGTTTGTTTTTTGTTTCCTTCTGTGCGGGTCACCAGGTGACTGTTATTCAATAGTAATCTATCAGAAGACTCTTGTGTCTGCCCTATAGAGGCAACATTAGTACTCAGCCATCTGCCATTCCCCACCATGACAATGGCAGCCTCCTGCAGTGGGTTTCTGACAAGTCAGCTGCTCAACCTCCACAGATGGAGGGCTGTGCCTCAAGGTTCCAGGACTACCATGTCTTCCAAACATCCTGCAGTCTTCATTCCTGCCCTGTCTTCTCCTGTGTAGGAAAGTAGTCAAACATGTTCCAAAGGACATATTTCCTTAAATTCCTTTGCAGTTACAATCAGCAGACTGTGTTATCACTCTTGTCATGCCAAATTACCTTATAAATGTAGTTTTATTTTTGGATGTATACTTTGGGGGTTACAGTCAAAGCATTGCTTCGCCATAAGCAAGTTCCTGAAACTCCAAAGAACTTCTAAAATTCACTAGGTAGTGGTTCTTCTGGTCCCTTCAGTTAGAGAGAATTAAGTAAAACCATGCTGAGTCTCAACTGTGATCCTGCTGAAAATCAACTGGTGAAGGAGATTAAGAGGCAGCCATACGGATATTTTACGTATGTCATTATTAGAAACCGCGTGGCTATTGAGGAGCTATTGTGCTCCATTTGTGTCTTCAGTGCAGGTCACATAGTGATACTTCAGACTGATCACCTTGTTCTGGCTTTGCTAGCTGGTTTCTAAGTCATAAGGAAAAACACTTAAGTGTAAACATCAATATATACACAAGCTAGCACAGAGAAGAGTGGTCCCTGAATTTCCTGTAGCACACACGGTGAGCCAGTGTTGGAAAATTTAAGAACCTTTATATATGATAAAAGCAAACCTAAGATAAATTATGATGAAATACAGAACATAAGCTCATTTTGCCCAGCCTGGAAATCAGGTTTGACATTTGCACCCCCCACAAAAAAATTACTTCCAAGTTCATTATACATTTATGTCTTTGGAGAACTGGAATATTATTAGATGTATGAAGTTTGCTTTTCTTATTTTTAGGAAAGCCTTGATAGACACCGACACCTGAACTCGTTCCCTCATGAAAACTCTACGGCCTTCTACGGAGTAAATCAGTTTTCTTACTTGTTTCCTGAAGAGTTTAAAGGTAAGGTCTGGCAATACTGTTTATTAATTTCCAGATTTTCATTCTTTGTCTAATTAAGGAGTGGCTGAATTTGATATATTTTTAAAGGCCGACTTGGAAGTGTGTACCATGTGCTAAACACAAAGGGAGGTGAAATTAGAACTACTTTCCACCAATCATGGTTTAAGAACTAAATATATTTATATGCCCATCCGAGCAGCTGCAATCATCAATTGTCTCTTCATGCTGGTTGTTAGTTGTGTAACACCATTTCTGTTTAGAATATTCATGGTTTCCTGGGTAATAATGAAAGAAACAATGTCAATTATACACGTTTTTCATGAGTGGCCTAATTCTATCAAGCAAGTCATGTTACATCAGCTCCAGTCCCGCTGCTGAAATTTGCATTCATAGCTCTCAGTAAAATGCATTTCCTGTTACGGAAAAGCACTGAGGAAAGATCTCAAGCGACAGGTTGGCTAGGTAGTGACTGGTTTTGCTTGACAAGGAATTCCCAAGACAAATGTCCAGAGAAGCCCTTCATCTAATACCGTGTCCACAATGTCCTCTTCTTTCTGCCCAGCTTTGTATTTAGGAAGCAAACCTGCCTGGGCTCCCAGATACCCAGCAGAAGGACAGATACCTATCCCCAACGTGTCTTTGCCATTGAGATTTGACTGGAGGGACAAGCATGTTGTAAATCACGTAAGAAACCAAAAGATGGTAAGCTCAACATCGTTTTGCTCTTCATTCTGTAAGTATTAGGAGGTACCTAAGGGTCAGATTCAGTCAAGCTTGCCAAGAAACACATGGTTCTATCACATAGAATCACACCTCAGTTATACAAAACAGAAGAGAAGGCTCTTGAAGAAAGAGAGATAGTTATCTAGTTCTGACTTTTAAACCTGCCTGAGTGTGTTTACTTATCCACGACCCTTGCCCTCTGGGCATGTATACCTCAAGGATATATACAGTAACCCTACTACTATGCAAAGCAGGAACTCTGAAGACTAACATCTGGAAGGGAACCACAATTTCTGGCTGTGTAAGTGATTCAAAAGGAAAGTGCACCAGAGAGTGAAATGAGTCTAGTCACACAGCGTCTGGATTTTTAATCAACACTTCATCCTACGAGCTCTAACAGAAGACAAGTTAGACATGCTCACTCCCTATAACATCATAGATCACCCAACCCATGTGCCTAGAAGTGCTGGCAGTGGTTTCAAGGCTACATACACTTGTTACAGATCAGCTCTGTCCAAGATTTGATGGTGAAGGGAGAATGGATATGGGACCACCAGATTAGGTTATAATGCTGCTTAAAAGCTTTTAGAAACACTTTTAAAAATAAATTTTTTAAAAAACTAATAAACAAAGCAATACTTTTTAGTTTTGCTTTTTGAAGGATCAACAAATATATAAGGACAACAATTGATATAAAAATGTCAGTGGAATATAGCATGAAAAGGACCCACAGGTATGGGGCCTGAGAGGAAAGATTTTTGGAGAATGGTCTCAAGTAAGAAGGAAAATGGCAGCACCGTGTGGGATGGGTGTGACTTGTCATACATCGTGGTCCACCTAGTTTGAGGAAGTCCAAAGAGTATGTGCTTTTTTTGTCTTAAATCCCATCTCCTGCTGCTAGGCATTCTACCACCAGCACAGGTCATGTGGCTAAACAGAGAAGGTCAGGTGAACACCATAGGATGGCAAACACAGGTGAACAGCCACAGGATGGTAAACACAGGTGAACAGCCACAGGATGGCAAACACAGGTGAACAGCCACAGGATGGTAAACACAGGTGAACAGCCACAGGATGGTAAACACAGGTGAACAGCCACAGGATGGCAAACACAGGTGAACAGCCACAGGATGGTAAACACAGGTGAACAGCCACAGGATGGTAAACACAGGTGAACAGCCACAGGATGGTAAACACAGGTAGCATCAGCAGCTAGGTCCTTCCCAATCTCCATGTATGGGAAGTGCACACTAGTTCCCAGCTAGTTAAATGTTCTCTCCTAGTTCTCAGATTCAGTATTTATAGTTGGTCATTAAAATCATTAAAATTTCTCTCTCTCTCTCTCTCTCTCTCTCTCTCTCTCTCTCTCTCTCTCTCTCTCTCTCTCTCTCTCTCTGCCTTTCTCTTTCTTTGGGTGGTACAGACTTTTATGTGGCTCCTGTTCCACTCCTTAGGGCACCGCCTTTCCTTAGAACCCATTTACTCTTTTCCGAGAAGCCGTGATTCATAAGTCGAAGTTACTGACTAATCATAGGATGATCATCCCTCCGCATGTTTTCCTGACCTCTCCTAATTCATTAGCCTGGCTTACCTACTTTGTAGTCGTGACATGACATCACCAATTTAGTTTTAATAAACGAGACCGGAATCCTCAAGAGAGAATTTCCGTTTCATCTTGAATGAACGCTATGGGTTTCTGCTTTCTGCAAACATTCTGTTTATTATTATTTCTTTGATATGGTTGTGTCTAGAGACACTGGTGAATTTAACATAGATACTTTGTGGTAGCATTCACTATTCCTGTCTTCTGAGCAGTGTGGAGGATGCTGGGCCTTCAGCGTGGTGAGCGCTATAGAGTCAGCTGGCGCGATCCAAGGGAAGCCTCTGGATTACCTGAGCGTGCAGCAGGTCATCGACTGCTCCTTTAACAATTATGGCTGCCGCGGTGGCTCTCCCCTCAATGCCTTGAGCTGGCTAAATGAGGTAATCATATCTGCTTTCTGTCCCTTGATTTCCTCTTATGTGCTGTGTTCACAGAATCCCGTCACTCCTATATTAAGCAAGGTTCGATGTGCAGAAGTCTAAGTAGACAGAGCTTGAATGACTTCCTCAGGACAAAAGATGTACTGTAGGGAATCAAACCGAGGCCTGGCATGTGTTAGGCCAGGGCTCAAGTATGTTGTTTCATCACAGACCTGAAGATACTCGAAGTAACAGCATCCAGACAAATTAGCTATCAATATATCAAGGGGTGAAGACATCTGAGACACATTTTCAGAAACGTATTGTAAAGATTTCTTCACTTTTCTTAATAGGTAATTTTTACATGGAAACCTGTCATATAATTTCTCAAAGAGATTAGCACATGCAGTCATTGGTTTTCATGGTTGCTCTGAATGACACGTTAGGAGGGACAGCACGGGTCAGCTGGCTCTGTAACTGTAGATGAAGAAATGTGCACTGGAAGTTGGAATCATGTCACCAATCCCGACAAAACTGTATGCCAAGCCCCTGCCATCCCATTGAAGCCCTTTGTCACCGTCTAGTTTTGCCATTTTTCTCCTTGACTCCTCCACTTCCAGCACCAGTGACATGAAGTGAGAAAATGAGGGTCCGTTGTAAAAGTCAAGTCGATGTTGTCCAAACCCAAATGCCCTCCAATGACTGCTCGAGGTGACATATTGTAGAAAAAGTGATTGTGCTTTCACCCTTTGAAGAAGCTCAGCACATGGGCTGTACAGACAACCATAAGAATGCAGCAGATCAAGACATACTTCGCTAATATCGAGGGGAAATATTTGGCCACTGTCTGGCCACAGAGCATTGCTGTCTGGGCCTTAGGAGTCCTGGAGGGAAAGTGGGTTGCCCCAGTATGCCCTCAGGGGCAAAAGATGACAAGGCTTTATTAACATGTATATGGTGGTTCTGGAGAGGAAAGGCATAAAAAAAAAGAATTAAAAGTTAATGATTCCTCTTTCTTGGCTGTTTGGTACAAGTTCCTGGGTATTTCAGTTAGAATTTTAAGAGCAAACTGCTCACAGGCTGCTTTGGTGAGACCTGACCTCTTTGGCTGCATTGAAGTAAGGTCTACTTAACCTTTCAAATAACTGACAGTGAACACTGTGTGACTGTTTCCTCTAGACACAGTTGAAGTTGGTGGCGGATTCCCAATACCCATTCAAGGCAGAAAATGGCCTATGTCGTTACTTTCCTCAGCCACAACCTGGAGTTTCAGTCAAGGGTTTTTCTGCATATGACTTCAGGTAACTGATGTGTGTGTGTGTGTTTGTGTGTGTGTGTGTGTGTGTGTGTGTGTGTGTGTGTCTGTGCATGTGAGTATGTGCATGCATACATGTGTGTGTGCATGTGTGTAGTCATGTGTATGTGTGTGTGTGCATGTGTGTCTCTCTGTGTGTGTATGTGTGTTTGTGTGTGTGTGTGTGTGTGTTTGTGTGTGTGTGTGTGTGTGTGTTTATATTTCTGCACGATCTGGTTTCAGAATTAATGACTTTGTAGAAGGCACCCACGCACACTCTCAGTTCAGAACTAACCTACTAAAGAGTTCAACTGATGGTCACAGTGGGGTGTCAAAGAAAGTCATTAGCTAGAATCTGTGTGTTTTTTGATGTGTAGTCACTATAAATAAGATATTTAAAATGAATAGCTTGTAACTGACTTTAAAACTATATAATTCATATCTACCTCCACTCACTAAATTCAGATGCTAAAACAGTGAGCCCCTTTCTTAGTCTTAATATTTGAGTCTGTCCAAATTCCCATTGGGATTGGATATGGAATGCACGTGATTTAGATAATCACTCCCAGATTACATTTCAAGGACCCTTTTGAACACTATATCCCTTGCAGTTTTTACGTAAGCAACTATTAGAAAAATTCAAGGCAAACACATTAAAGCTTGGAGCTCATAGTGTAGCACTGAAGATAAGCTTTGCCACATGCTTGTAGCTCGAGTGTGATGGACCTGTGTCACCTGCCTGTAGCTCGAGTGCGATGGGGATGCAGGAGGAGTGAAGGCTGCCTACAGGGAAGGAATAATGCTGGACATTGACAAGTAGGATGTCTGTGGCTGACTGTCGCTTGATCCCAGTGCAATCTCCATGGGGCATAACTGCAACTAGGGGTAAAATTAGACCTTTGAACAAAATATAGCCCTTTAAATCAAAGTACACACGCCCTAGGCACCAAAGATTGTCCACTCAGCTCCTGAAGCCAAGGACATAAACACGACCCTAAGAACACACAATAGAACCTTCCCTCTATGGCTGGCTGCACGGGGTTTTGGCTATGAGGACCTTGCCACGATCTCCTTACACAGTGAAGGTAATTCACTTCCTGAAATAAGAAAACATGTCCTTAAAGGAGTAGAAAGAGAGGGGTCCTCTCAGAAAAAGGGGTGTTTGTAGTCCAAGAATGGGCTGCCCCAGAGGAGCCTTCCTGAGAAGTGAGTTTGCATTAATGAGCTCATGAAGGTCATGACATGCGTATTGCTCCAACCAGAAGAAAGGAGGGCAGAGCTCCTGAGACAGAGGAGCCAACCATGTTTGCAGAGCAAGCAAGAAAACGGCGTGTCTCCAGTGAAGAAAAGATCAAAGCCAGTATATAAGGACCTGCCAGGGAAACAAAAGAGTATGGAAGTATCATCGGGGTACATTCTTCTCACAAGGAGCTGGTGGTGCACACTTCTTGATGGGAGAGTCTAGGCTTTTGGGACTGAAAATTTGTAACCCTTGAATTATCAGAATTCGGCAAGAATGTCTAAGGCAAGAAGAGTGTGGCAAGTTGAGAGATGTGGGTGTGGCCACAAGACACCCGGGGAAGGGGAAAGGAAGGACAATACAGGGCAAAGTGCTCTGTTCTTTAGCCAGAACCTTATTTATGACTTGAGGCCAATGGCTGAGGTATTCTGGGCCTCATCAAAACTGGTATCAATCACCTTATAAGATCCTTTAGATGAGGGTGCCTCTGAGGAAGAGGTGGCCACGATGTCATGATTCCTCAGTTTATTAGAGAGTCATGCTATTCTGGGAAGTAGTGGTGTGTACTACTGTGTTGGGAGCTGGGACTGGAGGGTCTTTCTTGGTATCTGGCATGCCTGTATTACTCCTTGCATCAGATGTGAGCCTATGACTCAGGGTCACTGGGTTATAAACTATAAGGCTGGGGTGAAGATTGTGCCTCTTCACCTCTGAGCCTGTTCATAGCCCTCTCTAGTTCTGAGATCGTGACCTCTTTCATTTTCATTGTTTAATTTCCAAAACATGTCATTCAGGGCACAGGGAGTCACCAGGTCCTCCAGGAGACACTGTAGAAACAAAAAGGGAAGAATCCAAATACAAACAACACCTAGGCTGAAGGCAAAACACCATGAAGCTAGCTGTCTTCCATGGACTATTGTTCCAGGGCTTGGATGACTCAAACCAGCATGTGTGGATTGCTGTGCAGACAGGCAATGGGAAGGAAGTGACTATGGCCTTCAGGATATCCCGATACAGGACAAGGCATATTATCACACCATGCTCTCAGGAAGAGGAGAAAGTAGCCAGATGTCAATAATAGACAGGGACTTTAAACAATTAACCTAGTGATAACAAAATTTAAGGGTGTTCTTTGAGGACTGTATGTTTTATGAGTCGAATAAAATGTAAGCACATGAAACTCTACATTGGCCCTCAGCAAGGTAGTTCATCCAGGACTGATGGAGGGGACACAGATAATGCAGGCCATAGAGTCTGACTTGGAGAAAGAGACACTCTGCAGAAGGGATGATGGTGATGTCACTTGATCAAATATTGGAGATCAAATGGAGCAGTAATCTGAGGGTCATGACCATGGGCTGGCTTATATCTTATCTAATAGAGCAGTAATCTGAGGGTCATGACCATGGGCTGGCTTATATCTAATCTAATAGAGCAGTAATCTGAGGGTCATGACCATGGGCTGGTTTATATCTAGTCTGCTAGAGCAGCAATCTGTGAGTCATGACCATGGGCTGGCTTATATCTAATCTACTAGAGCAATAATCTGAGGGTCATGATCATGGGCTGGCTTATATCTAATCTATTAGCACCTTCTCTTTGTTCCCTCATCCTGCACTGGGCAGAGATTAATGTTAAATTATTTCAATGACTCCCTCTCTGGCACTGAAGAAATGTTACATTCTGAGGCTTCTTTGCCTGAATCCTTAGCATCTCTCCTGATATCCTTGAAACTGGATAATTGATAAGCAGGACTTGCAATGTGTGTTTTGTTCTCTTAAGTAGATGGAAACTATTGTATTTGGGTAAATATAGAGAATATATATTATATATTTAGAGATATATAATAATATAGAGAATTATATATATATATATAAATTATGAAATAGTCAAAAAATTTTAAGACAAAAAGGTTGACTGAGCTAAATTAGTTCTTGGGTAATTGAGAAGGCAGAGAAAGATTATAAGGTTTGAGTAAACCTTATAAGATTTATTATATAGGATAAAATTCATGCTAGACATGGCACACAACATACAGTCTATTAAATTCTATAATTTTATACTTGTGTAGTGAATGTGTGGTATATGGCATACCTACAGTATACTGGCGGGATTTGAACCCAGTACTTGAGGAATCTGATGCCAGTCTTTGGGCATGAAACCTTTTAAAGTTGTATATTCCTTTCCCTCCCTGTATTTTTGTAATGCTTCTGTGCACCGGTTATTAGAGCAAAAATCCCAAGTGTAAAAGCTGAATCTCAGGTAATAGTTTGGAAGACCCTTTGTGCACCACGAGGTCACTGTTTCTGTTGTAGTCACTAGCACTGACAGGCTTTCGGGGAGCCTTCATCAGTAGACTGTGCCCTGCTAGAAAAGCTGCAGCAGGCACAGTAAAGAAACATTTGCTCCAAAAGCCACTAATGCTGCATAGTTTGTGGTCGCAATAAACTACCACATGCTATCTTTACGGCCTGAACTATCAGTTCCATGGTTTCAGTACCAGTACTTCACCTCCAGGCTGGCCTTTGAAATATGTAAATAGTGGTTTGATCATACACATTTAGGATGGATGAAGGCCAAATGTGGTGTAATATTCAATTTTGCTGTAAACCAGTGATTGTAAAAGTAACAACTGTTTGCTTTGCAGTCTTGGTAACCTAGCACCCAGTTCTCCTGGCATCTTGAAATGTTCTTAATTTTTGACACCTCCTGCAGTATTTCTCTGAGTGAGCCTTCTTTGTAAGTCAGGCATTAGACATTCACTGACAAAAGTGGATCCTGTTGTTTTTCAGATACTCACCTCTAGAGGTGTCCAAAGTATTTTCAATTATCGAAACTTTGCACATTCTTTTATTAAAAGAAACCCTGCAGTTTAATGGGATGTTTTGTTTACCAAATACAAAACATTTTTTTCATGTCCTTTTAGAATCCAGCCCTGTTCCCATAACTGAATTCTAGCCAATGAGATACATACACCCAAAAGTGTTATTTCCTTGAAATCTTCTCAACAGAGATGCAAAGTTTCTTTTCTGTGTTTTATGATGATTAGAATACATGTTAAATGTCTGGAGGGCCAAAATCTCTGCGTCCTAAGAAGACTCTAAAATAAAAATACTTCATAGCAAAAGATATGGAAAGAGGGTGAGCCCCTAACATCCCGGAGTCCATATAGACCTGGACTTTCAGTTTCTCTTGCATTTTAATATCTGTGCATACATCGTTTGTGATTGCTTTCAAACAAATACGGATTTAACACAGATTTTACTTTTCCCTTACATGCTGAATTCTTTACCTATGTATCTTTCTTCGATAGTAACCAAGAAGATGAAATGGCCAGAGCACTTGTGTCCTTTGGCCCTTTGGTTGTGATAGTTGATGCGGTGAGCTGGCAGGATTATCTGGGGGGCATAATCCAGCATCACTGTTCCAGTGGGGAGGCAAACCATGCCGTTCTCGTCACTGGCTTTGATAAAACAGGTAAGTACCAGCTCACCAAGCCCCTCTGCAGTTGGGGCTCATAGCTAAGGCTACCTGGAAGCTGCTGGGATGTTCTTCTGTGCCTCATACATTGCCTGTTTATGATCTTCATGGTATTGTCTTGGCAGATCAGTTGGGTCTTGATAACCCCTCTCCTCTCTCCATCTCTCCATCATTCCCTCCCTCCCTCCCCCTCTCTCTGTGTACAAGTGGTAGTAGGCAGTCAATCTTGTAGCTTTCATATACAAGACCAGCACTGAGCCACAGCCTAGTCAGTGAATGATAATTTTAAACTCACACGAAGTGAATGTCTCATCTGTGATAATTAGGGTAAGTGTTGACAGGAGTAAAGTACCTGATAGTTTATCATATGTGTTTAACACTCTGCCTGCTAATTCCATGGGAACGCATTTGCCTAATTGCCTCCGTAATAAACAAAAGGAGTTCAGACAGAGTCAGCCGTATAGGCTGACAGAAGAAACACAGCTCAAGTTTCCTGAGCTGCCTACAGAAAATAATTTACAGATAGTCAAGCACATTATCGCTTTATAGTCTGCTTCTCACAGCAAATATCCCGATGGCATACTCAATTTAAATACAGAAATGCATCATTTCCTAATCGCTATGGGTTTATCAGTGTGTTTTAGCATCCATCTTACCTTTGTAGGAAATCCTCCATATTGGATGGTGCGAAACTCCTGGGGAAACTCCTGGGGAGTAGAAGGTTATGCCCACGTGAAAATGGGAGAAAATGTTTGTGGTAAGTCATAAATTTGTGTTGAAAACTGAAGGCAAAGGATGAAGGGCTCTTGGTATATATTATCATGACAGACATGGGCGCTTCCAATGGGCTCAGTGCACTTTTGTGGTGTTACTCTCATTGCTTGCCCAATTAATGAGAAACAAAGCTTTTCATAATGCACTATTAAGCACACATAACAAATGAGAACATATCATACATTATATATATGGATTGTAAGAAACTGCAAGGTTTACCAAATAGGCAGATGCCTTTATATTGTACAACAAGCCTAATTTAAAAAAAAAAAAAAAAAGCAAATGGTGGAAAGATATAGTTTAGTATTGTACCACTATGCTGAAACCTGTATTCAGAACTGTAGTGTAAGATTTGGGTCTGGAAAAATCATAGAGTTCAACTAAACTACACATAGAAACACTCACTGTAACGAGTTCTAACCATATGACACACAAGTCTTTACAACATTCAGACCCTTTAAGGCCCTGTGTCATGAAAGAGTTGCAGCACAGTCCGAGGTTAGGAGTTTTGCTATAATCTAGTGATTACTGTTTATTTACCACATAGCATAGAGCCTATTCATTTTGTAAAATGTAGTAACTACCCTGTTTTATTAGACAGCTAGATGGTTTCCATATTGGAAATAGCTAACTCCCCAGAACAAAGGCAGCTACCCAGAACCCCACTGCTCAGTTGGCATCTTGGCTACATTTGTGCCACTGGGACGCACATAGCTTCTTGTGTCTAAAAGTTGACAGTGTTTAAAGCTCTGGCTGGAATGTGGGGTCTGGTGAGTTCAGTCCACACTGTGAGGCTCTGCCTTTTCTCGCCTCTCAGATGTTCTCTTCCTTCTTTTGCTTTCATGGTCTGAGTCTCCAGAGGCCTCCTGGTTACTGAATGCCCTGGGATCCAAAGGCCTCCCAAGCATATTTCCTGAGCATTATAGGCCCAGTGCTGTCCACATTATTACAATGAACAGTAACAAACAGCAAAGACTATTCCATAATCCAAAAAAATTCAAAAATATTGGTCATTAGACTGAAAATATATTTCCAAGTGGGCTCTTAATGCTTTTACTGTAATGTCTAGTTTTTATATTCTGATGCATTATGAAAACCTAAAAAGTTATGTTTTATTAAAATGTAGTAAACTTTAAATATGAATTTACATTTTAAACATTTTAAAATAAATTCCATAAGCAATTTTAAATATAAATAGTCTTAGGAAAAACACATCCTAGCAGCACAGATATTATATACGTTCACATATTTAGCTGGCAAGTAGTATTGTGGCTTGATTTTTGGAACAGAAATCTTAAGTATCTCTTCTACTGTTCGCTCTTAATGTTGTTTCACATTTACTGACAGCTGGGCATAACCGCTATTTTGTTAGTGGGCACTAACCCATTCTAAACAGAAATTCAACTTGCAAAGTAAATTGTGCAGAGGAAGTTGATCGCTATTAATACTTTTTATCCCTTTTTATCTTTTGTATTAGGCATTGCAGACTCTGTCGCTGCTGTCTTCGTGTGGTCATGAAAGGTTGTGGATTCCTCATGAGACAGCTACTAAGATTATGGACTTCACAGTGTGATATGATATAATCCCCAATGCTAAGCATTGTGCACCATCGAGTTAGAACAGTGTGTCTACAGACAGGATCTAAGAACAAACTAGAATTTTTGTAAAGCAATATAGGATATTCTATTTTTGCAGGGAGATGGACAGCCAAAGTTCTCAGGAAATCCCCCAGCATACTGACAGATCAACAGAATCTGTGGGACAGTGTATATACATCTGAGAATTTGGTGGGATCAGAAGGCACGTAGTGTCCTCCATCTGAAAGCAGTTGGGACTTTTGCTTGCTTATTGTCTTTGTGGCTACTTTAATGAAATACTTTGGTCAGGTTGAGTCAAAGAAATGATCAGAATTTGGTTTCCTTTGTGACTTCTAATCCCCAGTCTCAGATGACCTCATCTGTAAGAACTCTCAACCTGACATGGTGTGTAGCTCACAATTACAGCGGCCTTCTGGGATGGATTGCCGTGTGCACAGGTTTGAAATACCAGTTGTTGTCTCAGCAAATGAACCTTCCTCTGGACAACAGAACAACTATGCACAGAGAAGAAATGTAAGCATCCTATCGTCAGAGAGACAAGCCTGCTGTAGTTCATTGAAGTACGTGACAGCTCTGTGACAGGGCGTATTCTGTGCCACTTCCTGGAAGGCATAATTTCTTTCAAGCTTCACTGTCAAACATCCAAAACCTTCAGCTTCTTGCCTTCTTCCCTCTGTAGTAGAGAATGAAGCATGGTCCACATTTATTCCCCCTCTTCCTTTACAGTTTCTATGGTTTCCTGGTGGTTCACCTTCCAGTCTAAAGTAATTCAGTCCCGTTGTTTACATTCCATTTCTGTGACCCAATCTCTTCTATAAAACAGTAAATTCTCCGACACCTGCTCACATTGCTCCTTATGTCCTTCCTGAGAACACCAGCATCAAGAACAAAACGTCTTACTCTTTTGTCCGTACCAATGAGAAGCAATCTCAAACAATTGTGCAGAGCCTGGAGTATAGAGAAATGGTAGAAGAAACATTTCTTCTTAACATTTGAGTACAGCAGTCTAATTATCAAAGAAATCCAGAATGGAATTTAGTTCAGCTATAGTTTTTGTTAATGGCCTTCAGTGTGTTATCAAGAACTTTTCTAATACCCAATTACAAATGCAAATGAAGTTTTAAATTTTCAAAAATGACTATTAGCCTTTAATTGTTCTGGATTGATAATGTGCATAACAAAACGAACTGTATTTGACTTTGAATTAAAAAAAATTATTCTTAAATATGTGGTCTATCATTGGTTTTGTATTCACATTTTCTTGGATTTGAACCCGTATATCCAGTGTGGTTTTCTCCATAGATATTTCTAACCCCACCACATCTAAGATTCCCCTCACCATCCTCCCATATCTTTTGTCAATGCCCAGTGGTCCTTTCATCCTCACCATTGCTTTCTGTTAGCAGCATTGCTATTGTGTAAACAGGCCAGAGAGTCAAAAGGAATTCTAGGCACTCAATCAAGTAGACTCCTTCTTAGAACCCATTCCTACATCTATTTCGGGAGGGACATTTTTAAATATCTCCTATTCATACTATTCCATTGTCTCCAGCCAGCCTAAAATATCAAACCAAGACAGATATGTGGAGATAATGAGTTTATTATTCCACAGTATATGCTGCCAGAGATGTATATAACTTGTGCGTCTAAGAGGTAAAGGGAGATGGGGTATTTTACTGGTAAAACCAGGATCTCTAAGCTGTTCTGTAATGAGACTCAGAGATCTACCTGAAGGTTGACTAGGTAGTCACCAGTCAGATACCTCCATGAAAAGTTTGTTATGTTTTTTGTTTTTGTGTGAAGTTATGACCTTCGATGCAATGCACTTCAAACACTTTTTGTGATAGTTCTTGTTATGAATCAATTATATATAATATCCCGTTTCAGTGACTTGTCAGCTTTATTACTTCTGTTCTCTTATCAGAGCCTGGCATAAGTACCCCCTTTTGATTCTGAGAACTTCTATTAGTAACTAAACCTTTAATGCAGTGGGTCCCGAACAATAATCTCCAGAGCAGAAGCCAATGGTGGTGAAAGAGGCTATTATAATGTTTCTACTGTATTTCCACAGGTTTTTGTTTACAAGTTTGATACCATTGAGAATCCCCAAATTTCTCCAGTTTCTTCATGCAATGTCATGCAGTTGTTTTTCAAATAAGCATCGTAGAGCGGTCTCTCCTCTGTGTCCTGTATAAGTGAATGATGAGTCATATACACCAGCCCATGAGTGCTCCCGACACAGACAACCAGACACAGCAGCTGAGTGTGCTACACACATTGAAGTTAGCCAACAGGTCCTGGAAGTGATTTCATAAGGTTCCCCCATTGCAAGTGTTAAATCAGTCAACGTTGCAGTGGTTTTGAAATTCCACTAAGAATTATCATTAGAGTGGGTCCTCGGTCCCCAGAGCAAAGGGGACTGGGGTTTAGTGGAGGAGCCATCAGTACAAATGTGATACTCATTAAGTACTGTAAGTATACGGTGCAATCAGCACTGTGATATTGATACTACCAATTACTGAACCCTTTGGGAGAGGGAATTCTTGTAATAACTTTCATCTTGGTCACCAAGATATATAGATACAAAGAACTCAATGATTCTGTCTATTGGAGAAAGCTAAACATTGACAGGTGGTACTTATTCTAAGGCATTTGAGTCATAAAACATCCATTTACAAGCCTTTTCATTATTTGTTGAGAAAAAAAAATGAAGCTTACAAAATAAATATTCCCCGTTTGGACAGAAACTGGTGTTTCATTAAGATTGTGTCACAGCAGTTAGTGAGCAAACAATTTCAGCATTTACTCTTCAGCCTACTGATTGCTGAGATTTTGCCTTTAGAACCCATAGTCTTTTCCTCTGTATGTTTAACTCTCATATGCTATGTAAATACACGTGTGACTGTGCACAGACTACATATATACAAGCAATGTAGTTGAAATCCATGGTCATCTTTCTTCTACAGCCTTGAAATACCAGCTCCTAGAGGTCCACGGGTACCAAATTCCATGGACGCTCAACTCTTATATGTGAAATTCCATTTATTTCCATATAACTCAAGTCATTTTTCGGTTAGCGGTGATAAAAGAACACAATGCAGTTATTATTGTGTAGAGAATACTGAAAAAAAAAGTCTGCAAAGACACTGTATTTCTTTTTACATATTAAGAACTGGAAAGTAGACAAATCCACAAGGCAGATCCTAGCATACACATGGTTTCACTTCAGAGCAGCTAAGAATGATCCTTATGGTAGTTAATTGAGCCTAATTTATAGTCTGCTTCTTTCAAGAACTTCCTGGTTATTGGAAAGAACTTGTTAGTTCTCATTTTGAATCTTTGGCAAATGTACCCAATAGTTTGTTACCATATCAGCAACTTAACCAAATGCTGTCAACCATTAAAACAAGCTCGAAAACGAAGTCTAAGGCCTGAGCCCATTTTAAAGTGTAGGCATCATATTCTTGTTACAGATGGGCATGATCTCTATTCAGTCGGTTGACCTGTTTAATGGGCTGGAAAGATCTCTTCTTCCGATAGACGTGCTATTTATTTCTACGCGTTAGCACTGACCGAATCCCAGTGCAGCGCATGAGCAGGAGGAAGTGCGAGGGTCCACACTGCAAGGAACAAACTGCTCCAGGACAGCCAACAGTGACCCAGAAAAGAGAAGACCATCTTCGAAATGTATTAGGGCTAACATATTCTGGGAGCTGATCTGGATTCCTGTGGCAGTAAATATTAAAAATATAGAGGTTTATCTCTCCATTGGCCCAGATAGATTGGCTCACTCCTCAGTCCCTTTATTCCGGAGCCCCGTGCACGTTTGTCCCCGGTCTGAGCCGCCACCACAGCCCAACTTGTCTGTGCAACTCCATTCCCTGGCAGTTTTCCACTGCCTGTTTTTCGCCTTTTTCCCAGGGTGTTTCTCTACCCCCAAATCTCACATAAACACAATTATACAGCCCGATAGCTTTTCATATAGGTTTATGTAATTCAATTATCAATCCATAAACCCTCTGCACAAGATTACATCAAATAGACAAAGATGTAACACTGCTCTTTTATATGAGATATAGACCTATACAATCTTTAAATGTTCATAACTATTAATTAATCCCATCTGGATCTAGCTGGTCCTTGGGGACCTCCACCCTTGACACCTCCCAGATCGGATCTTCTCTCTCTACCTCCCCTTCCCTGCCCAGTCACTGGCTTTCCTTTATTTTACTAATTAAAATGGGAAGGTTCAGAGAAGTCACCTCAAGGCAGCCCTTCTTGGGGAAGTGGAATTAACATTAAAATACAAACAGCTTTAGGACAATCCACAAATTCCTTTGGTATATTTCTTAAGTGCCTTTGAGTTCTGGGAGCAAGTGAAACAATATTATAGGACCCCAGTCTAAGTGTTAGATAGAGTTCTGATATTGCTCATCAAAATTCCCACCAAAAATAAATAAATAAATAAGATTCCCATGTTTTACAAGCAATGTACAACCAAAAGCTACATTTATTAAAGATTTGTTTGAATAAATTTTGTACAGGAAAATAGCATTTACTATACCTATAACATAAAGTAACTGCTCAAGGAGCTTTATAAAGTTTTATAAAGTACCGAGCAGTAAGGTAATGATTACATGAAGTGGTTCTATAAAGGTGTGAGTAGTAACAAGAATACACCATATGTATGATGATGTTAACATTCTACTAAATTATTTTGATCATATTGTTTAATCTGCTTAATCCATACATCATCATAACATGCAAGATCATAATTTTTTCCAGGATTGGACCAAAACATCATGTCACTGAACTGTATGTATAAAAATATTACACCAATCATGTATTCATAAAAATTTGTAAAATAAAAGCCGATTGAGAGCCCTGTGCTCTTCACCGATGTTCCGAAGAAGTCAGTCTGATTCATCGCTGCTAAAGTAAGAGCTATCACTGTACTCGGCTGTGTAGAGGAATTTGTGAATGATTGGATTCATCTTTGGTATCCAGTGTCTGGGAACGAGGTATGTCGAGAGGTTAAATAAATCCACAAAAACCTTGTACCTGTCGCTGGAAACATATACATGCAGACATGTTAGATTCTTGATATGAAAACTGTTTTACTTCATATTTCTCTTCAAAAAAGAAAAACCACACAAATAGCTAATATTCAACATTATATCTTACATGTCGTATATATCGTAGAAAGGTTGGCTTCTAGATATAGCATTTGGTAAAAGTTATGTAAATATTAGTCACAGCCAAGATTAATGTTTATAGACAGTAATGTGTTTGATTCTGACCAGAATGATGTAGATTCATTATTATGATATTGTATTCATATAGATTAGGCTGTGTTCTTATTTCCTAATTGTTTAAAGATCCACTTTTATTAATTAAAATATATTTATGTGTATGTCTGTATGCACTTGCTTGTAGGTACTGGTGAGGCCAGAAGTGTCAGGTGTCAGATCCCCTTGGACCTGAAAGTACAGGCAGTTGTAAACTGTCTACATGGGTGGTAGAAATTAATCTCTAGAGGAACAATAAATATTTCTAACTGCTGAGGCAAAGCTTTAGACCCCTCACTATTCATTCTAAAATGGTGGTGTGTAAAGTTATGCATTTAAATTATAGAGTTCTTAGTTACTCATTAAAAAATATTTCCTAGCTGCAAAGTAGCTATCACACAACCTCTACCAAGGGTTGATACATTTAAAGATCATCTTGCCTTCACTGCTCATATTTCTAGGCTGCTTTCCGTCGGAAAACTGCCTTTCTGTTTGTGAGCCAACTATTTGAATGAATCGTTTTAAAGTAGCAAACCCTGGTAAAATCTTATAGAGAAGAATCCTTGCCTTTGAAGTCAACTAAACCTGAACTGGGATCCTGCTTTGGTCACATCATATGGGACATGGATGTGAAGCTAAAGAGGGGATTCTCTAAATTAAAGTCTACAATGCTTCCTCTGACCAGGACGCTGAGGATTAAATGGAATAAGGATTCACTAGAAACATGGTTCATTATGCCAGTGACCATGCTGTACTATGTGCTCATTTTGCCGAGAATACATTGGCTATTTGTTTTTGCATATAGAGTTCATTCCCAAGGGAAAGTTAACATGTGTAACAGTGGTAAGAATTTCAACGTGTATATTATATTAATTACCTGTTCTGGAAGGGAAGTATTATAAATATTGATATTACACAAAACCAGCATATGAACATGAATTTCCCAGAAACTGTGCTTCCATGTTTTAAGTCCTTAATATGCACTGACCTTTTCGTTATAGATGTTTTAAAAGGTCATTCTGGGGGTAGTCAAAATTATTTTTCATATAAAAAAGGTATGTGAAGAAACAAATTATTTTACTTGTGTAATTTATTTGGCAAACACATCAGGTGTATTAATGATGATACTTTTAGTTTGACCAAAACCTCACTTATAACCATAAATAGACACTTATACTTGTCCCCATCCCACCCACAATAAGCTTTAGAGAATATTTCAGATGAGGGGAGAGAAAGAATATAAGAACCAGAAGATAAGGGGGGAAAGGCCATGGAGTGGTGTTTTCTGGGAATGATTCAGCCACTCATGAATCTGAGGCAACTCTGCTTCCTGCATCAAGCCTGCATGAGAAGTGGTCTGTCAGCAGACAAACATTGATGGAGAGGGGTTCCAGAGGCTTGTCTGCATCTTCTCCCACTGAGCTAATGGTTGCTGAGACACTACAGGATTGGAAAATCAAGAGAGCAGCAGAGTAAGCACCAGGAAAACCACCCATCGGGCTTCAGGGGAGAGTCCCAAACCCAGTGTCACATAGGTGGCCTTTGTTAAACAGCCAGGATCTCAACACAAGCAAAACACATGAATAAGAAAATGGGACTATAGGGAAGAGAGCAGGTTTATATGAAAGAAAGGGAGGGACAGAATGGAGGGTAAGGAATGAGAGTAACCAGAGTAAATGTATGAAATGGATACAATGTGGCCACGAAACAAAAACTTGAGCTGGAATTAATTTGGATGTAATGATTACTGGTTTCTCCTTTCCAGTGGTTTTCAATCTTCCGAATGCTGTGATTCTTCAGTACAGTTCCTCATGTTTTGGTGCCCTCCAATCATAAAATGATGTTTGTGGCTACTTCATATCTGTGATTTTTCTACTGTTATGTATTGTAACAAAATAACTTTCCTTGGATGGTCTTCATGACCCCTGGGAAGGAGTCATTGGGTCTTTCGTGACCCACAGGATGAGAATCGCTACTTTTTACCATTGCTGATTCAGCAGCTGCTGGTAGCAGACCAGTTTTTGACATGGGATGAAAATGATGACGTTCATGACTGGGGTTTTTGTATTTTTACCCTCACTTCCCACGGGAATATTGGCATCTAACTAGAATCTGCTCTTAACAGTTCAGGCAGAAGCAAATGTAACTTTTCCAAAACCACGTACACAGACTTGTAGATGCCAAAATTTGCAGAGTTCTACTGTGATGAAAAGTCTGACTTACCTCACAGTTGAGCGCAGGTAATGATAGCCTGAGGATCCCCCGGTGCCAGTCTTGGTGCCCAGCATTCTGTGCACCACGCACACATGATTATCTAGGCAAACATACAAATTTACTGCATGGATATTTTTCTGCCATTAGCTTTACAGTGTTCTAAAACCAAAGGGTTGGTAATGACACCTTATCACCCAACCGGACTGAAAGGTCAAATAGAAATGCCAGATGAAGCCATCAGGTTGCCTAGCACCCCGGTGGTGGTTTAGGCTATTCACATTTTAATTTATCTTCATTGCTTTTGGCCTGTGAGCCCCTTAAAGGAGAGGAAGGGCCACACAGTGCCTTTCATGAATCCTCCCCATTTGTTTCTCTGTGGGATCCTTCTTCGAGGAAAAATAAAAATTAAAAAACAAAACAAAACAAAACAAAAACAGTAGAAGTTATGCACCAGAAGGTTATCATGTTAACTTATACAAGCCAAGACCCAGGACAGATGTAGAAACTAAGGAATGAGAGGGTCCTGAAAAGTAAGACAGAAAATACTGTGTATGTTTTATCATTTGGGCCACATTTTAATAATATATGCATGAACATACAGAGGGGGCCATGTGCAAGGAATAAGGCATCAGATAGAGGGGACACGAAAGAGAGGTTGGTGGCAGGAGAGCATAAAGTACAGTGATGGCTGAGTACACAAATGTCATAACAAAACCCATTCTTTTTAGCACCAACCAAGAACTAACTAAAGGCTAATGTAATAAAACAAAATAAAGCAAATAATTTTACTTTAAAAGGCATTGGGATAGGCTTGAGATTTTACAAATTAAAACTGATGGGACATTAATTTTCTTTTCATTCTAGAATAAATTGGAACATTTTTTCGATCCCTGCAGTGTCTTGTGGTAAAGGCACGCGGTGCGGTTAAGGGGACTTGACGGACGGACGAGGACTTACATCTCCATTTGGTCATGAGCGTGTCAATGTCCATAAGTGAGGTCAGCACCTGGAAAGGGACCTGGAATCGAGGCTCCTCCCTAAAGAAAACAAGAGGAGAATGTCCTCTCTGATTAAGAAACTCCATTGCATCAAGACAGGCCAGAGTGTCCTTGTGTTGGCCCTGATCAACTTGGTACTTTAGAGCTGTACTACCTTAAACTTGTCATCTCAGTCACTATTCAATGCCCAGTATTTGCGTGAAGTCTAGAAAGTTCCATGTAACTTATACATACTATATATGACATAACCAGCCAAAGAGTCCTGCCTCATATCGTCTTATTGAAAGAGAGATGTGAGAGTAACTTGTAAAGAATGCTAACACCTATCAAATGCTTCTAAGCAGATACCAAACTTTACAAACAAAGATGATTTCTATGTCCCCTACTGTGAGATTTCCTTTTCCATTGAAGCCATAAGTGTTCTTGACACATGTATTTAGGCCATCTATTTATTCCAGAGGAAGAACAAAAGCTGAAAGATTTTCCTGATCCTGAAGAAACTGATCCAAAAGCACTTGCAAAATGAAACATCTATAAATACATCTAAAGTATTCTACAAACTGCCCCTCGAAGCTTGTCTGCCAAGGTAATCCTTACTGCCTCACTGACAATACATTCATGGGCTCCAAGGACAAGATGAACACTTAGCAGAACCTGAAAACATCTTAGACATTAAAAGTGATTTTATGTAAAACAACTGGCCAAGGAAACAGCCATTTATGAGAAATTTTCTTTGGCATACTTTTTAAATTTAACTTTCATTATATTTTCTGAGTGCAGGACATGTGCTTGCAATAATGGGAGAACCTGTGGACAGGTCACAACAGGAGGGAGACAGCTCTTGTATGTTCTACCTTATAGGATCTAGGAATCAGACTCAGGTTGTCCAACTTGGTGGTAAGTGCTCTTATCCACCCGCCGATCTAACTGGCTACAAATTTTCATTTTATAAAAAAGAGAAATCTCTGAAATTATTTTCTAATAAAATAATAATTTCACAACTGGGCTTCTAAGAAAAGATTATCTCTGATCTTTTGGGGCACTTAATGCCTGACACTCAAAGCTTTCTATAAGTAAGATACAGTGTATATTTGTTTGGTTACACATGTGTAGAAGTGCCCCACTGCATAAGTAAGCACAGACTTGTTACTTAAAGTAACCATTTTTAGTGTTTTCTACCCCAAACTAAATTACTAAAGAACTAAATTAAATTTTGATTGTAACTTATAGACCATATTCTTGACAGCTCCATAGCCGCTCTTCAATTTTACACACATTTTTGTTATATTATTTTTACCTGTAAAAATATATCATCAGTGCTCCCTGGAGTGCGCGGTATGACAGTCGTCGTTCACCTGTAGAATATGCAGGACATTTTCAACATTAACATTTCTTCTTGGTGCTAGGGATGGAGACCAAGGCCCTAGCGTGCCTAAGCCAAGAACCTTTAGCATTGATCTGGAATTCACAGTAAGTTTCAAATTGATAGGCAATAAGACAATCATTTTTAATTTGAATTATTGTATCAGTTTAATGTACTATGTGTTTTCAGAGAAAGGAGCCAACATTTAGTTTAAATTTTTATTCCTTAGCTTGCATTTAGTAATCTACAGTTTCAAAAGCCAAATTAATATATCATCTATATTTTAAATATTACACACATATATTATTTTAGATTCTCAAATACTTTAAATGCGATATTAGGAAAGCCAGATATAAAGAATAAGAAACTCCCATTATACATATATATTTTTTTTTCCAGTCACTCTTTAAAAACCAACCAAGACTCACTTTATTCCCTATTTGAAAGTGATTTGTTGCTTGTCTGTGTTTGATTCATTTATTTATTATTTTGGATGTGGTAGTAAACGTCTGTGATCCCAATAGTCAAAAGCTGAGGCAGGCAGAACATGGATTTAAAGCCAACCTGGGGGATACATAATCAGATCCTATCTAAAAATGACCCAAAATTGTTGTTTTGCTTTTGTGTTTGATTGTTTGTTCTAATTTATATAAAATTAATTTTCTAGAATGTGGCCTGAAAGCTAAACATCTTTTCTGCCCTTCGTGATGCTCCACTGAGAATTTGTCGGTGATGGAGGCTAGCTAGTGATGCTGACCTCAGGCCACTGCTAAACTCTGGATTGTATGCTAAAAAAGAATATGTTTCTTCTGAAGATTCCTAAAAGCTTTCTGAAGTACTTTACAGTTTACCTTGGTACCCTGTGTGGAGCACATAGTATAGAAATGTCTGCTAATGTGTTGTAACGACACCTGAACAGTTAAGATGGTTAATGTAGGGCTGTCAGACATAGTAGGACCCACTTCTTATTTCTCTGAGTAGATAAACAATTTCACCTAATTTCCACCAAGTTAGTGTTGATAGACTGGCTTATGGCTTATACTTATCTTCGTGCAAATGCCCTTGAGGTCTAAGACCTCCGGACAGCATGTTTACCTGTACTCAGTAGGTAGTCATGGCGCTTCTCATCAAACAAGCCAAGCAGCACCTCCTTCTGCTTCCGGAACTCTGCCATCTGTTCCTCTTTCTCTTCAGAGTCCTTTTTAGCCTTATGGAAAAAGATTGCTTTAATTTTCCCAAGCAGAGGCAGATTGCTATTTTAGAATGCTTCTTTCAGAAGAAATGGATTCTCAGCTTATAACAAGTGTGTACCTCAATGATTAATATTAACACCCCAGACGACCATATGGAAGACATGTCTTACAAGTAGGAATATTCCACATAATTGCTGTTCTCTCATTTTTTAGGTTTAAATAATTTAACAATGCCAAATACTCTTGAGAAAAATTCAGAGATGGACCAAAATGAATAACAAGTGATATGAACTAAATTTGTTTTAAAAAATAATCATTTAACATAGAGATTATGTCAGTCTTTGAAAATATTACTTCTTAACCAGAAGAAATATTAATGCTATTTAAATAATTAATTTTTTTTACTGGTTAAAGAAAGTCTGCTTTATCTGCCTATACTCCAGTTCCACTTACGATTGGTTTTCTGGACTGTAGCAGAGCAGCCAGCCCGGTTACCCTCAGTCTATCAGAGCAAATACATCAGTGCTGAGCATTGGAGTGCAGTATTACTGCCAATAACTACTCATTCATTAAGTAATGCTCACAGGAAAGTAATAGGCATAAAAACTGTGAGCAAAAACTGAATCACCTCACCTCAAAAACATTCTTTTATAGGACTAAATCACCCAAGTGCAGCATTAAAACCATGAACAGCACTATACAAAATTAGAAAAATCATCCTAGGGAGTGAGAGCAGACAGAAGATTGGCAAAAATGAAACACTGTGTGTTGACAAAACACTTTAATCTGAGAGCATTCGGAACACTGAGCTAGTGGAAGCAGCTTGGTGAGCTTGGCCCATGTGATACATGAAAACTTCATGTGTTATGGTTATCTATCCTTTTCTTGAAAACAGCAACGGAACATGAGAAGTTTTAGGCAAGAGGGAGAGATCATCATGTCTTCATTTTGGAAAGACAATTGTGTCTGCAGTGTAGAGAATAAACTGGAAGGCCCACGGTGAGATAGGAGTGAGACAGTCAAGACACTTTGACTTTAGTCTTGGTGGTAGGTATAAAAATAATCATGTAAGAGCTATTGGAAGAGAATATTGAAAGAGATTGCTCAGTGATTAGGAATACTATTGCTACCCATGATTCAGTTCCTAACACCAACATTCATGTTCACTCATAACTCTCTGTAACTTGAGACCAGGGATCCAACACCCTCATTTGACCTTTGTGAACAACATCTGGGGCACCCAGGTATATGCAGATAAAATACTCAGACATATAAAAATAAATAGATAGTTAAAATATAAAAAAATCATTGTTGGAAAGGTGTAAGACCAAGCACCACTCTTAGATGACTTGCTTGACAGTCGAAGGCTCTTGGAAAACATACTTAACTCAGAGAAGACTGGGTCAAGCTGAGGACTCATGGGTGGGAATTTTTCTACTTAATTTAGTTTTCTTATTTTAAGAGGGTCAGGAGAGCACACTGAGTGGAATACTCAGTGCATGATCTGAAATCTAAGAGGACATCTAAACTGGAGATAAATGTTTGAGAGTCACTGATAAGTAATACCCAGAGTTGAAGGGGAAGTTGAAGTGGGCCACAAAGAGCTGGGGAGGGAAGAGCTAGAGAATCAGTTGTGGGCATGATGCTTTTCTCTGGGTGGGTAATAGAGTTGAGAAGGGTTATTGGACATATGTGTATGAATGTCACTTTTGACTGAGAACGTATGAAGATGGGGCAACGAGAGCTTCATGGGAGACAACATTGTAAACAACTCAATGTTATCAAAACCCTTTATAACATGAAAACATGATCATAATCCTTTGAGTAGCCATCCTTACTTTATATTTTGCCTGAAAGAAAAATGATACAAGAAGTACTTTTTATTGCCACAGAGGTCTCACGTTGAAATGGAAGTTGAACCTATATCACATGAATTTGAAAGACATGGCTGAACAAGCCATTCTCAAGGTTCCAAAATTGAGTGGCTACAGAAGTTGGACCATGAAGAGGTCCACAATACAAACCCTGTATTCTGAAGAAAACCCCAGAGACAATTTTCTCATTTAAAAAGTAAAGATCAAATTGATATTGTCTGTAGCAGAGAGGATATAGCAAAAACAATACAAAGAAACACATATGTGGTTAAATATATTTGCCCAGTTGTTCTATTCTGTGCCACTTGGGCCTTGAATTGAGAAAAATATACAATTTTGAATTATGATAAAATTATATCGATACCATATGAACAATGCCTGTTTACAATAGGTAAAAAAATCTTTCTTTATAAATGATAGTTTTATTGGGCATTATTTTATACCTATGAAGAAAGTTAAATCAATCCCGTAATATATAGTTCAGGAAGATACATTATGAAAGAAATAAAAATAGTAGATAATTTAGGGGTTAGATTTCTAATTCTTTCTCAGTAAGTATTTGGCATAAATTCATAATTACCTGAATCTTTAGGAATTCTTCTTCCAGGCCTTTCAAGATGTTTTTTTCAAACTTTCCCCAGAAATTAAATCCATGTGGCTCTAAACCGGGTGTTCTTTCCAGCCATGCCTTAGGTAAAGAATTATTTAGGTTAACACCCAGTAAACTAAAACTTTCAGCACCTTCATGATTTTGAGAAACATGTTAGCTTACTTTTAAAGGTGTGTTTTCTTTTGTTCTGTTAATTTAGGAAATTACACCAATATAGTTTGTCTACTAGTTTACTGTTCAACTTAATACTATCCCTGGGACAATGTAAGTCCTTCTCACCATTGAACCATCTCTGCCACACTCCTCCAATCATTCTGAGATTACAAATGACCTGGAAGCCTAGAAATCAAAGTGACTTTATACACACCTATTGCTTCTTACTTGACATGCATCTAGTTTTAAAATCAGTTTCTTATTCATTTCTCTCCATCTCAATAAGTTTTTTAATAGTATGTAGGCAATAGTAACCCAAATTCAAACAAGACCCTGGAGATTAAAGGACCGATAATTCACTTGAGAAAAAAATTGTTTTCTCAGAGCAAATCTTAGTGATAAGAACCAAGACAAGTCTTGTATTTTGTTATCATAAAATCAAATTAACCATCCATAAACACTGTTTATAAATTCCAAAAATGAATAAGATGGGGATTTTCATCAAGAGAACATTTTTAGCGATTTAATTAGAAAAAAAAATTCTTAGTACAACTTTTCAATTATGCTATATTTCAAAGAGCCCAAGTTGATTGAATAATCAAATACAATCAAGGCAAGAAATCAGCTAATTGCATATCTTTCAGAAAGAATATTTGATAGAATAATCTAATGAGATGATGGTATTAAAATATAATTAAATAAGTCTTGTTGAACTCAGTAAGACTAATTATTTTAAATTCTTCAGTAAGCTCAATTACAAGTTTGGTATGTTTTCTTCTGTATTTGTTTTATCATGAAATTAACATCATTTTCATAAGAGTCTTGGAATGCAGATCCAACAGAAGCTATGCTACATTAGCAAGAGGCTGGAGGACTGCTTGAGAGCCTGGCCATGTGCCCTCACCTCCACCAGCTGCAGCAGTGTCTGCTCCTGCTCCGACTTCAGCAGCAGTTTGTTGTAGTCTCCTTCAAAGTTATCACGGTAGTGTTTCCTGTTATAGGGGACTCTCAAGCTCTGGAGAACACCTATCTTATTTTCTAGCAGCCGAAACTGTAGACTCTGGAAGCCTGATGCTGGAGATAGGTACTCTCTGAAAAGGGGGGAAAAAGCAAGAGAAAAATGAGGGTTTTGTTTGTTTGTGTGTTTGTTTGTTTGTTTAAATCTTTGTAATGGTTTCCTCTAAAATGATTTGTCATAATATCTATCAGGGGCAGACAGGCACCTTGATTCTACATAAGAAGCTCCTTATATAAATAAAACTGAGGTAATTAAGCATCCTTGTCACTGCAGACCAATTTAAAGTTGGTTAAAACTTTAGATAATGAAATGCCATATATTTTAATATATATAATATGTATTTAGTATGTATTAGTTTATAGACATAATATATAATTTTACCACTAGAAAACATTGATTATATATGCACATAAATAAAAATAATAGTGTGCATTCGTGTAACACTTTTTCTTTCTAAGAAAAGACAGGTGAATATATTAGGAAATTGTGATTTTCTGCAGAGGCGAAAGACTATATACAAGTACTATTTAATCCCACCTACCAATTCCAATCATGAATATTATCAACCATCCTACTACCTAGATGGGTATCAGTGAAATAAAACAACTGCAAACAATAAAATGCTGCCAGGCTCAGTCAAAGATGGCTAGAGATGTTACCAAATTATCAAAACTCTTACATCTTCTAAATCCCCTAAGTAATGCTAAGACTTTAATATCTTAGCCACTGCCAAAAATAGTTCAACTCCATTTTATTTACTTTGAAACTTTGCGTATTATACAGTATCATGGATCCCTTTTAAATTTCTTGAGAAATTTTCTTATTTAGTTTTAGAAAAAAAAATGTGTGCTTTTTAAAGATATAAGTCTGTATTCACATGCAGATATGAGCACACAGACTTTTACAGATGGTTAGAACTAAGGTTGACCATATATAATGAATACTGACATTTTAGCTGTTCTATTTATTTAGATACTACTGCTTCTTATATTTCCTTATATCATAAACTTATTTGAGCCATTTTACACATCTAATAATCTTTGTTGTCAAAGAAAAGACACACAATGATAAATTGGAATTAGTTGATCATCTAGTTTGGGATCCAAAAACGAGTTGTGGACTGTTTTTATTTTACTTGTGATTAATGCTCCCAGTGTCCTTAAAACACTAATGGAACAGGTTCTACTTGCATCCCACACGTGTTCTTCTTTTACAGAACCAGGAAGAGATTTTGAGCACCACTTGCACTCTAAACTTGAATGCACACACCTGAAGTCATTGAAGTCCAAGGCAGTCATTGTATCCAGAACTGAGAACTGCTGTACCAGGAGCTTGAATATGACCACCACACGGTGCATCCGGGTCATCACCTTAAGCATGTTCCTCTCATCCCTGACCTGATTTGGGGGTGTTGTGGGGAATAAAACACTGAGTAGTCGATTGGATTTGGAGAAGATGCAGAATAGATTGGGTGTGACAATGCATTGCTATCGGTCTTGTGTAAACATTAACACAGATAACTGGAATTAGTTTTGCCATAAATATTTTAAGATAAAAACAGTTTTGAGCTACATGCAAGAAATTATTACAAACTGGATTTTTAAAAAAATAAAAAAGAAAATTACATAGATGCAAGCTAGAAGTTATATGGGAGGTTCCAATGCTAAGATCCTGTTCCCCAGTTGGTTCTTGATCTATCTGTAAAGAAGGCATGGACCAATTGCTGGGTGGAAGGGGTAGAGATTTCTCAGTCCATGGAAGCCACCCGACAGATGCAAGGACAGAAAAGTTTACTATGCTTTTGATAGAGGAAAGGTAATCAGCCATGTGAAATCTTGTATGGAGTGGCCAAACAGGACACTTTTATAGGCAGACAGTATAGGATGTTTAGCAGATATAACTGAGCACCTAAAGTTTAGGGCATGTAGAGTGGTATAGAGCTAAGAATATTGATAAGGGCACACTTCTCAAGAAGGAAGACAGTAGCACCCAGCAATTGTGTCAAAGGGCAATTTGAAATGAAACAACTGTGTGTCTGTGTATTTTATCTATGGATTCAAGGGAATCCCATAGTGAGGCCCATTCCTGGAGCTTAGGCAGGGTAGCAAATGCTACACACAAGAAACTATCCAGGATGACAGCTTTCACTGATTTCAAAGCATGTTTTTGCTTTTAGTTTTGTTTCAGAGAAGAAAACTGAAGGAAACCCTTTCTTCTAGGAAAGGATTAGATACATAGATAAATCTCTTCCTCTATTTTTCACTGAAAGCCTAGTTTGTCACTTGCAAGTCAAGGTTTTATATTCACATGAGAGGGAAGGGGAAATGGAGAACATATATGAACCACAGCTCATGGAGCAGAACCTCAGAGATGGGACTTACAGTAGTGTTTTGAGCTTAGGGAAGGAAGGAGATGGGAGAGGGTTTCTCCGTTGCATCAGCACTTCTAGCCCCTGGGTGCTGTTCTGTCTTCTTTTGTCTTTTGTCTTATTGCTCTTTCCCCTTCTTTCCTTCCTCTTCAAACACTTCCTCTTTTATATTCCTCCTCTAGCCCATCTTGCCTTCTTTTCACCTATCTTGCCATAAATAATTCTGAGTAGAAATAGAATTTTAGTACCTGTTATAGGATTATCAATATTTGGACTTGTAATCTACCTCATTTAGAGCAACTTAAAGAGACCAGTGAGTCTTCTAATGGAATTTGAAGATTTGAAATATATTAAAATTTCTCTGAATAAAAAAATCTCCAAAACTCTTGAAAAGTCATTATTTAGTTAAATATGTTAAAATGCTAACTTCATCCTTTCTAAATGCTTTTAGAAGATATATAAAACCAATCAGTTTAATGACATTGAAACTTACATGGCCATTTTGAAAGATTTCACGGACAGAATCTAGTTCCCAGAGGATTTGTTTAAACCAAAGTTCATAAGCTGTAAAAATTTTAAAAGTCGGTTAGAAAGTAACCCTTTGACTATAATTATAGGACAGATACATATAACAAATTTAAAAATTAACTTTAAAATAGTAAATGTGAGTATGAAATAATTAATGTTAGAAATGACCATTTAATTTTAATTGTCTCTAATTTCAAATATGCTGGGTATTTTAGTTTTGTATATACATTATTATTACAGTGGTCCCTCATCACAAACATATTTCTTTGGTTCTTTTAGGATAGCCCATTCTCACTTTTTGCATAGATGCCTACCCCTAATTGTTATCCCTACACAGAGATTTGTGATTCCCAACCTAGATGAAAACTGTACAGTCTTACATTTTATAGTGTTTTGTTGTTGTGTTGTTGATGTTTGTTTGCTTGCTTGAGATTTGTTGAGTTTAGCCTGTTCTTTATTTGAATTTTAGGGGCCTGTGTTCTCAACATAGAAGAAAAAGCAGACAGCTCCTTGATCAAACAGTAACAGTGAAGTCCTATACTGTCACACTGTGAATTCACAGATCCCTGTCTTCTGAGTGAGTTGACCAGTCTGCAAATTCTTGCTTCAGCTCGAGGTCTCTTTGAGCCTGAATTCTTTCAAAGGACTTCTTTTCAAGAACATAAGTGGGACTTGTCCCAGAGAATGTGCTTTTCCCTTCCACATGAGTTTGCTTTTCTCCTCCACAGGGACACCAAACAATACAACTGATACCAAAAAGTCCTACAACTTAACAAAGGAGAAAATGCATAGTAAAAGCCAAAATTTACTATGTTACTAAAGTTGACTAAAGTTACTATGTTACTAACAATGTCATTTGGGCTAGAGAACTGAATTTACTTTAATGCCTCTAGTTAATTCCTCTGTACAGTGACCAAACAATTATCTTTCTTTCAAAGAGAGTTTGTGTTTCATACTCTTAAGATTTATAGTAAGACCATGTCAGACATGGGAAGACAATTTGATTTCAGACTGGTTATGGCAAGTAAAATGATCCTTTCTCATTATTGGTTTGTCCTTCAAGTAAGTGCATAAGCCCCACAAAAGAAAGATTTTCATCTTATTTGCCTATTTATTTGTTTGGCATTGGCTGTTAACTCAATGAATTAGTGAATAAAGTAACCAGTGTAATAAGTAGATGAGCGTAAGGACTGACGATCTGATATCCCTGGAGTATTCCACGTGGTACCATTCAATAGATAAATGCTATATCTGTGATAATTAGGAAAGTAAGCTCAACTATAATTTTTCAGTTGTGCTTAAGATTTGGGGAGATCTAACGTTTATATTTGGGTAATGAACAAATGGAATGCTTGCTGAGAATTTTGTGTGCCTCTTTTAGGTCTAACTTTGTGTGGCTAGCTCTAGGAACCACTGCCCACCTGCTGTAACCAAAGTACAGAAGGCTATTAAATCATGATGGCCAGTCTGTTATAAACTTACTGTGTGTCAGCCTCTCAATGTTTTCTGAGCAGTATTTCATCTTGTTGGCATGGAAACAAGTATATATACAGAACAACTACTCATTTGGTGTAGGAGGTCTGAAATCTAAGTCATCTGATTAAGATTGTGTAATTCCCAACAATAACGATGAGATTCAATTTAGTTTTTGAGTTCCATTGATGTTGATTAGCCAGGATTCCTTTCTTCCTGATTTTCCTTTAGTACAACCCAATAAAAATATAAGGAAAACCAACAAATAAAAAACAGACATAATACAACAAGTCAACTCTTTTCAATAATAAATTTCTTCACCAAGAGGGATTTCTGATATTAGTGACCCAGGGAATAAGAGCTCATTTCGACAAAGGAAAAGAACTCATTGAAAGGGGAAAGTATCTAAGCGTTTAGAAGAGATGATAGTTCCTGGACAGAAACACAAAATCACATGGAACTGACAACCCTATAGCAAGCATCCTTAACATCTGTGAAATTGTTCATGACATCTGGGAGAACAAGGTCCTTCTGAAAACACAGAGTTCTAGAATAAATGCCACTATCCAGATATAGAAAATCTGGAAAAAAGATTTCCAAATATAAAAACTATATGGTTTGGCTTAATACTCCATTTTTATAAAATTATATAAATTAGTAAAAAAAAAAAAAGTAATATTTTTGGAAAGTAGGGTTTTCAGTGCTCCATGTCATCTTAGCTTACAAATCCTTAGTGAAATTTCAAGAGCTGAAAGGTCTCTCTTGAATTAAGGACAAAACTAGAAGACTAGTACAACTACTGTAAGTGAAAGGAACACAAAGATGAGGACAAAAGCCCAGAGAGGCCCCTGGGAGATTTCATATGACAACATAGTCTCATGAGTGTCCTGTGACAATCCGTCAGTGTTTTACAACCTTACAGAGAAAGACACATTTTCCCTCTTGGTGACGAAGAATTGCAAAACTCACTAGTTGTTTCTTACACTTACAACTTACCTTGATGAGTTATAATGAAAAGGTGTTCGTCGTGGATTTTATTCCCTTTTATTTCACTTTGAAGTTCTTGTGCATTCAAAATCTTGTCCAACTGTAAATAAGAAAATGAGGAGATTGATTTTAAGATTTCAGGTCTTGGGTTATAGAAACAGATATTAACAAGAAGCAGATTGTAATTCTGGAAAAAGAACCCCAAAGTCCAAAACTCTCAAACTGTGGTTTGTTTGGATATTTTTAATAGTAAATAAATTTTATCAAAAGGAGTTGGTTAAATTTGTGATTTTAAAAATAATTGTAGTTGCCATTTTTCTCCGAAATACTCAGTGTGACAGCACTGTCCTCTCAAATGGCACTGCTCTAAGGTGAGTGTGCAGGGAAGCTAACCATGTGTTTGACCAGCTTCAAGTCTGCAATACTTTCTTTTCCTCCCTTTCCATTCAAAGTCTTCTGGCAGAATTTACATTCTTTATCAATTTATCCTTACAAAACTATCAAAAAAGTTACAAGAACTCTTCACAGTTTTCCACCTTAAATTTATAATCTGAAAGCTAACCATAATCACCTCCAAATGCCTGGTGAAATGTTGTCTTTTATTTATTAATGATTTTGAGAAAGTTCTGTGAACCTTTAACAGTTCTACGTTGTAATGTGGAATTTGCTGACTTCCTATGATGATTTGGGATTCTGACCCCATCTTTTCACATGTGCTGAAGGAAGCCTGTCTGCTGTCTGCCTGGTGTTTTATCTCTTACAATCTTCTGTCCAGATACAGAAGTTTCTGCTCTGGCCGCACCTCTTCTAGGAAGGCACATTTCACCACTTAACTTGCTAAAGCAAACTTGAAAAATCACACATATGAATAGAAGAATCCTAAGGTTCAGAAAACTACTGATAACTGAAAGACCAAGGAGCCGACTTAGTTGCTGACAGCAACAGTTAACACCATTGAGGGCTTGCCACCACCTACCTGCAAGTAGTTCCCATAAATAAGTCCTCCTTTGCAGGCTCTGTTTACACCAGTTTGAGCTCTGTCTTCTTCATTGTCTTCCATAGATAAGTTTTTCAAAGTATACCTGCAGTTTGAGTGAATGACATAAAAAAAAAAAACAAAAACAAAACAAAATAACAAAAACACAGTGACTATAAAATAAGAAAGTACAATTCTCTTACTAATTCTGTCTGGTTTATTAATAAGTGAAGAGAATAATAAGAGACAAGGAGTTGACTTTTAAATCCAGAAATTTAGCCTTTTATAGGCTAAGGCTGGAAAGGTAAACACTCACCCTACACTGTTTCCTGAAAACGGGCACCCACTCATGGTACTGATGTGCTCCAGGATCACAGAGGTTTGCTAGGTCAGGAACAGTATCAGTCTTCCCAGATATTTTAGTGCTTGCCCTTTATGTATCCTGACTACCAGACACAGCCAATCAGCGCCCAGCTTACACTCTTAGCCAGGATCTCATTCGTATTGGAGAACTGAACCTCTGTAACTCAAGGGTGAATCTGTGTTGGGCACAGCTTGTTTGCTAGCAGGGTGAGCCAAACTGAACCCTCTAACTTGCCAAGTTGAGCTTTTATATCCAACATAGAAGACACCAAATAAATCAATAAAGGCCGTGTCCATTGACATTTAACTACTTAATTCCAATAAAGTTTTTCTATTAGCATAAGAATCCTTAAAGAGAATGGCATTGTAGACAAAAGTTTATTCTCTCCCGGTAGGGTAGTCTTCCAAGTTCTGAGAAAGAAGAATTGAAATATCCTTGACGAGTGAAATTTACTAGGAAAAGCTATTGCTACTGAGAACCACACCTAGTACTGGAGCTCACCTGGCTTGTCATTGTTTTTCTCATAACCAACAATAGCACACTGTACCAACCTTAAGTATTTATACTCAGCTGAGGCATGTGAGTGACGAGAAATGACCCATCCATGCGGGTGCCTGGTGCAAAAAAAAGAGCAATTAGTATTTATCTACAGTTCTGGAAGGTGACAGCAGTACAGAAGCTTTTCTGTAGATATCACCTGTCTCATAAATAATGGCTTTGTGTCCTGTTGAGCCAAGACAGATCTATCACCCTGCCCATAGTCAATTTGCACTGCTATTAGGAACTTGATGAAGACAGCATTGCCCACTTATCCCACTCCAGAAGACATACTTCAGCTTCCAGTTTCTCAGAATAGTCAGAAGCCAGAACCCATTTCTAGGCTACGCTCTAACTGTAATTGTAATGAAAAAAAAACTGACTTAAATTTTATAATAACTCCCTCAAGAAACAAAGCTTTTAAAATGTATAGTTTGGTAGGATCCAGTGCACACTTCATTCTTTACTTTAGGACTGTTTAATACATTTAAATATTTAATTGATAAGTAGTATAAGATAATGCAATGCTACGTTCGTTACTGGAGAACTTGGAAATCAGCAAACTCCTATGGTATAGCAGCTTTACAAGCTTGTGTACTAGCAATGGCCTAGTCATTGCTTATGTATGAGACAGGGCATTCCATAGCTCACTGCTCCCTTCCCCAATGTCCTGGCCCAAAGGGTCTGGGTCAGAGAATGCTTTATTAACTTAGTTTTCAGTGACATAGATACTTACACAGAAAAAAAAGCCAAATGGCTTACTTTACTTTCTTTAAGGCTTCTGTGCTACAAAAGCTTTTACTTACGGATCATCATGCTAATACCAAGGGAGAGAAAGGTGCTTTTACTCTATAAATTAGAGAAAATAGAATTTTAAGAACAAAATAATTTTCCTTTTCATAACATTACATTCTATGTGGATTTCCTAAGAAGTGTCGATTTAGGAGTTTATTTTTATAATGCTAGAGGAATCATACACATATTTAAAGCTGATGCATCAGAAAATGGGTAAAGTTCTGAAGAGTAATTTTCTGTCTCCACGCAGGGTGGGCAACTTTTGTTGCAGAGCTTAAATTCATTCTTGATAGTATTTGCTGTAACAACTAAATAAAATTTATAAGTAGTTATAGTCTGGCCAATACTCAATTGTTTTTCTATGTGGAAAAATTTATGATTTGAAGTTTGCTTCAGACTAGGAACATTTTTCTCCTTTGATTTTATTTTGTTTCTGTTTGTTTGTTTTAGTATGGGGGAAGGAATACAGTGCCTTGTGCATGTTAGGCAAATTCTCCATTACTGAGCTACCTGCCCAGACCTCTTCAATATCTTACTTCAAAGTTTTACAATTATCCATATGTGTTAACCAGTGAGTCTTATAGTCTCCCTGTCTTCCTCTGTATTTCTCCATCCCTTCCTTTCTCCTGTCTCCTATATTTAATACTAGTGATGGAACCAAGGGATTCACGCATTCTACATAAGTTTTCTGCCTAAGCTGTACCTCAACTCTTAAATTGGGATCATTCCGCAGCTCTTTGAAATATGTTCTTACTCAAAGTAGTAGATCTAGTTTAGGCATTGTGACAGAGCCAAGGAATACATGGGCACAGGCAATGTCCTCTGGTAATATTCTGAACTCACATTTCAAATGCATGTAAATATACACACATGGATATCTGAGCCACTGTCATCGAGAGAAACCTCACCAAGGCGCATACTTGGAAGATTCAAATTATAACTAATAACCAGCCTAAGATAGTCCATAGCTACTGAAAATCTTCAAGGCAAAACATTCTTCCATCCTGGCTTGGAGCGACAGAATCTCAAGAATGTAAAACAGGGAATAAGGTTTTGTTTGTTCTTTTTTTTTTTTGAAAATAGATATTTTTTTTCATTATGTTGTCTCCTCCTTCTTTGTTTCTCTCCACCTCTCTTTCCATCTGGATCCACTCCCTTCTGCCTCACATTTCCAAAAAAAGAAAAAAAAAATTGGAGGGAGGAGTTTCTAAGGGATAATAATAAAAGACAATGCAATAAAACAAAAACTAGCAGTCTGAAATTCAGAGAAGAGCTGAAGAAAAGGCATGAAAACAGACACTCACTTTTTCCCACACTCAGGAATGCAATAAAAGCATCCAACTGGAATCCATAATATATACACAGAGGACTTGGTCCAGACCAGTGCAGGCCCTGTGCTTACTGCTGCAGTCTCCGTCAGCTTATAGGAGCTTTGATAGGAAACCTGAAGAATCTTTAAGGCAAACTGTTTATCTCTAGATGTCCTTTGGACATTCCCAGTGAACAGACGTGATCCTGTGAGAGTGGAACCCGGACAAGTATGTGTAAGAAATTGTGTTGGGCTATAATGAGACACTAAATACTACTTTTCCTTCAACACACACCCCATTTTCTCTACTGGATATACTTCATTGTCTTCCATTGACTGCTTCCATCTTCCAAACCAATTGTTCACCTTTTAAGATTCATCAGTTACGTCCTGCAGCAGACATGAAACTACCGAGCCAATGGGAGTGCTGCCCTGAACCAATGTTCCAGCGATTTTAACTTCAAGAAGATAATTCTGAAACAACTTGAAATTTCTATTAAAATGTCCCATAGGAACCCTCAGCTGCCCAGATCGTTGATATGGTTTGATGATTGATTGATTCACTGATTGGTGGATTTATTTTATTGATTGGCTCACTGACTGTCTGAAGAAGGGTCTAATTATATAATCTAAGATGTCTTAGAATGGAGAGACTAATGAACCAACTTCCAGAGCACTGGGATTACAGAAATGTCTGCCATCCATATCTAACTGCTTATTCCTTTTGTTATATGTATATGTTTTGAATGCATGTATGTATGTTTACCACACATACTCCCAGAACCAAGTAGGGTAGAAGAGGGCACCAGAGTCCATGGAACAGACTCTTTTGAGCAGCCATGATAGTACTAAGAACTTAACCCAAGCCTTTTTGAAGAATGGTAAACCATGTCTCCAGCCCCCAAGTATTTGTTCTTCTTTGCTTAGTGACTGCACTTCCATACCCTTTCAAGATGTTTACACCAGTCAAATAGCTCCCCAGGTCTACTGAGGCTGTGCTTTGGAAGAAGATGCACTCCTGTATACTTATACCCCAAGGTCTAACGCATTTAGAGTCTAAATAATTGTTTTCTATTAAACCTAAATCATTTTCAGGCAAAGAAGTGTCATCCTTTTTGCCAGTGGAGAGTTACCCTTGTAAAAGGCCATAGGTCTCTCTGGAGAAGAGCTGGAGAAAGGCTAACAGCAAAACTTTTAGTTGCCTTATCAAGATCTTCCTCAGGGGAACCTGGTCACTTCTTCATTCAAGGGGTTCAGGGACTGCACACTGGCTCAAATCTGGAAATTGATTCACTGGCAGAGATTGCCCTTTGCCACCATTCAATGTAGCCTTTCTTTCATTTATTTGAGAATTTTTCTGTTTATACAGAACAAACAGATATGCACTAGGCTTCCTATCTATTTCCTGCCTGGAAACACAATGGCTGATTAGCCAGTACCAAAGGTCTGAACCAGTCATGCCATTATAAATTTCTCCTCTCCTGTGCTGGCCATTACAGGCTATGTCATAAACATTGTTTTGTCTACAATGTCTACATTATAACTATGATCCCCTGGTCTTTGCTGATTCAATGCTGCTCCCTGCCCTTGTTACCTTGGAGCTCAATTAGACTCATTGCATTTAATTTATCCAATTGAGCAGCAGCATCTCCAACCCTAAGGTCTTGCACAAGGAAAAAGGCAAGATCAAAACCTTTCAAATGTGCTGGTGTCCCTCTAACCAGTTTGTGTCTTATAAGATTCATTAAGGGCATATCTTCTGGGCCTTCCCATTGTGAAGGATTAGACACAATGTGTATCCACTCTAGCTTTGCAATTTCCCTGAGTCTTAAAATCACTTTGTCAAAACTAAGGGATATCAGGAATCTCCAACTCCTTTTCAGTAGGCCATCTTTTGATAAATGCCTCAGCCAATCATTCAAACAAACTTCTGACACCCTTTTTAACTGTTTGAGCTTCAGTATTAAACCTAGAATCTCCACTCAGAGGGCCCATGTCAGTAATCTCAGCCTAATCTAGTTTTATGTTCCTTCCACTATTTTCCCAAACCCTTAAAATCTATTCTCACACATATTCCCCAGACTTCTGCTTGAATGAATTAGCAAACTCATTAAGCTCCTTAGAAGTGTAGTACATTTCCTCATGAAATAAACTTTCTACCTCCCCTCTAGGGCCCTGTTTTACTTTGAATCTTTTTACGGGCTTAGAAGAAACTGTTGTTGGGCCTTGAGAAACATCAATATTGTCTTGTTTGGCATTTTCTTCAGTGAAAGTCACTGCTGGTTTAGTCACTGGAAAGTCACTCTGAGGAATTAATTTGCTCATGTGAAAAAGGGATTCTTTCAAGGGTTGTGGCTGAGGGTAGTACTTCCTCAGGTGTGGTAAACCCATGAGAATCTGAAGACACAAAAGTCTCAGCTTCAACAGGGTTGTCCCACACATCCCCATCCCAAGTTATAGGATCCCATTCTTTGCCAATTAATGCCCTTACTTTAACTGCTGACACCCACTGAGGCTGAGATTTGAATTTTTGCTCTAATTCAACCAACTTTATAAAGAAGGGCGTCAGTTTGGTTTTCTGCAACTCGAGCTCTGTGGCTGATGGAGAGAAGATTCTCTTCAAAAACACATTTAGCAACCTTGAGATCATTTACTTGCGTCTGGAGCCAATTGATTTTACCATACAGCTCATTCGTCTTCTTTATCATTTTTTTTCAAAGATGCTAAGAGTAACATGGCATTAATCATTTTGCAATTTTTTCCCAACTTGTAGTAAGTTTTGTGCACCGAATCACCTAATTTATCAAGATAATCAAAGGCCTTAGCTTCTTTAAGTTTAAAATATGGTTTCAACCATGGGTCTTCAATGTTCTCCCAGCTCCCAAGAGAGAGAGAGTATCTGAGGAGGTTCAGTAGTGAAGGTGCTGGTGAATTATGAAACCAACTCCAGAATTTTAAAAGATTCACCCTTATACTTCTGTTCCTCTAGAACCACTCCCAATACCAACTTCTGTATTAGTCAGAGTTCTCTAGAGTCACAGAACTTATGAGTAGTCTCTATATAAGGGGATTTGTTGGTAACTTAAAGTCTGTAGTCCAACTCCCTACTAATGGTCAGCAACAGCTTTGAATAGAAATCTAAGGATCTAGTTGTTGCTCAGTCCCACAAGGCAAGCAGGCAAAGAAAGCCTTCGTTTTACCAAAGTCCTTTAGTAGGTCTCCAACAGAAGGTGTGTTGGAGATTAAAAGGACGTACCACCACACCTGTATGTGGTACTTGTTTTGTCTCAGATGACCTTGAACTCAGAGATCTTGTTGCCTTAGTGTCCTGGGATTCATATCCACTATGCCTCAAGATATCCATGCCAAGATCCAGGTCAGAAACTTGTATCTTCCAACCTCAAGTTCAGGATCACAGGTGAGCCTTCCAATTCTGGATTGTGGTTCATTCCTGATATAGTCAAGTTGACAATCAAGAATAGCCACTACTCTCTGTGTGTTTTAAAACTTCTTCACTTACTTATTTATTTTTGCTTGCATGGGTAGGTTAAAGGACATTTTTAGAAGTTCATCTTGCCTTCTACCATGCTAGATAAAATTCAGATAGTTATCTTCTATGACAAGTGTATTTACCCACAGATTCATCTCCATTACCACTTGTGTCTACTTTTAACACATAGTCAATAATTAATACAAAGAGCAACCAAACAGGGTAAAGTGTAGCAATTCTGAGTGATCTGTGAGAACAGTTCAAATAGAAGATTTCACTCTGAGATAGCACAAATCTGTGGATGCAGTAGCAAAGCAAACATCTGCAGGATGAAATTCATGAGTAGGCACCCATGAGATGTTAGGAACTCTGCTTCACTGGGAATAGACAGCACTGAAAACATACAACAGGATAGTGGAAGTATTTTAGTCAAGTCTTAATATTTAAGGAAATATTTGGGCTGCTCTTGGAATTTTGAACCACACCACAGCATCTTAGGAAACTGAATTTGTTCCTTAGGGAAGTGAAAGAGACAATATCTAAAGAACTTAGGTTCCTTCTTCTTCTTAGACCAGGAACTCTCATGAACATTTTTCAACCCACTTTTCCTCTTGCTTCCTAAGAAAAATTACAACATTAAAACAACCCCGTAGTTATCATTGTGTAGTTGTGTTAGATATTTTTGTTAGTGTTGTTGTAATAGAGTACTTGGATGGGTACTTGAAGAGCAAATCTCTCAAGAGACCTGAATAAGTTAAATTGGATATTTATTAACTGCTGGTGGGACCACTCCAAACAGATTAGTGGGAAGACAGCATTCTCCAGCAAGTTTGAGCTGTTGAGGGCAAAATATACAATGTGACGCATACAGAAAAGCAGCTCTGGACATCTGCAGAGAGCAAGCATTGCTTACAGGAGAGGAGAGATAGCAGTTAAGTGGTCAAGCAGTTAACCTTTAGGTTAGGATCACCATTTATAGGAATTCAGGGCTTGTCCTGGGACCAATTTTACCCAAGCTCCTTGAGTACTTTTAAACATTTGAGACTACATGAGATGATAAAACTATAGTTCAGAAGCCTTCTACAGTACCATGAACAAAAGCAACTTAAGGAAGAAAGTTTGATTTGGTTTACCCAGGCAGAAAGAAGGAACGGAGTAGATAGGACTACACACTGGAAGTGGAATGAGATAATTGTTCAAAACCTCCAGTGACATACTTCATTCACCAAGATTCCATGTCCTAAAAGTTCTATTAACTCTCCAAACAGTGTTAACAACGTGGAACCAGCTGTTCAAATACACAAGCTTGTGAATGGTATTTCTCACTCAAATCATGGCACCAGCCACAGTATTTGTCTTTCCCATTTATTTAAGAAAAATGTAGGGCAACAAATGTGATGTTGAGGTTCTGATGAGCATTGGGTTGTACTCAGTCTTTCTAGCTCAGGACCTTCCCAAACTGTGTCCTATGAACTTGCTTCTTAACAGAATTCTTGCAAAATTTCAACGAGAGTCATTTAAACTGAAGCCTCTTTATCTGTGTAGTCATGTAAGGTCTGTCCATTTATTTTCCTAAGATATATGGGTTAAAGAACCTACAGGCAAACACTTACCTTCAGAACAGGAAATGCACAGACAAAGAAGGAATAGGTGTAGTTTTAATGAACTACTTGTATGCATTCATTTTCTTTAATGAGCCCCACTGCCTTCCTGTACTGTTGGGAAAAACAACAGAAGGATTATAGCATGCTTGGAATGATGAAACTTTCAAATATTATATAAAAATATTCTTATAAGATAATTAAAGCTAAATCATTTTCATTAAAGGTTCCAAACTAGGGATTTAGACTGGGAATTACAAGCAACTGTTTCTGTTGAAGAAGAGGAAATAATGCTTTCCTTCCCAAGTTGCTTTTGGTCATGGTGTTTTATTACAGCTACCCCCAAGATAACTTATATTTCAGTATCTTGCATTTTATTGTGAATATGTACTATCTTTTCACACTTCCCCCTTCAAAAAATGTACCATGAACTACTTAGACACTTGAAAAATTGTATCCCATTGCATGTACTTGTGATTCTACTGGGGAAGCCAGGTCAGAAGTTTCACACATCTAGGCAAGACAAAGGTACATCATGGTATACCATCTTACAAAGCAAAAACAAGAGGAAAGCAAACAAATAAACATACTAGTCTGCTCTAACACCATCTTCTACTTTCCCATGCACCTTGATTAGATCATTTCTGTCAATGTAAACAAAACACAATTATTTCTTTAGCTTGTGAAGACTTTTATTAATTACATTTTCCATGCCAAGGTCATTGTATTGTTTTATTTAATAGCATTGCTCCAGAGAGCATTTTATATGTATTATGACAAGCTTCTTATAGTAGTTTGAATGAAAATGGCATCCACTGGCTTATGTATTTGAATTCCTGGTCACTAGTGGTAGACAATTTTGGAAAAAATAAGGAGGTGTGGCCTCTTCATAGGAGGTATGCAACAAGGATGGTCTTTGAAGCCCTGAAAACCCCTGCCATTCTGAGTTAGGACTCTCTGTCTTCTACTTGTGGATAAGAATGTAAGCTCTCAGACAGTGCTTCAGTAAAATCCATGACTGTCTGCTATCATGTTACCCATAATGATGGTCCCTGACTCCAGCCCTCTGCAATGTGAGCCCCCATATAAAGGTTTATTTTTATAAGATGCCCTGGCTATGTTATTTTGTCACAAAAACAGAAAAGTGACTGGGTTGGTACCAGTGGTTGGGCTATTGGTTTAGCAACCTTTACCACTCTGGTTTGGAGGAATATAGAAGACTTTGGGACATTGGACTAGGGAAGTGGTTGACTATCCTAAGTGGGCTTAGTGGGCAATCCTAGTAGGAGACTGGTAAACTGTAATGCTGAAAACTATAGAGGTCCAGATCAAAAGGGTACAGAGGGGCATAATATTAACAGCTGAGTTTTTTTTTAAAGCTACTCTTGTGATATTTTTGGCAAAAAAATGTGGCTGCTTTCTGCCCTTTTCCTGAAAATATACCGGAGACCAAACAAAAAAAAAGCTCTGAACTAATTTCATCGGCCGAGAATATTTGAAGACAGCTTAATATTGACTCTGTCCCACTGTTATTAGTACTCACCTGTTTGCAAATCTACAATAAAAAAGGGTCAAGTTGAGGGGAAACTCACAGTTTGGAAGAAAATGGTGAAAAGTAAACTTAATGTTGGAGCCAAGGCTTGTGCTGAAAGACATAAGAAGAGGCCTAATAATGAAACAGACTAAAGTGATGGATGGCCTCAGGGCAAGACTCCACTCACCTTAGATTCTAACTTGTGAGTAGGAAGTCCATGAGAGATTTTTATGATCCTGAAAAGCAACAGCAAAGAAAAGAGTATGTAAAGGTAATTCAAGGGACAGGCTCCATCCCTGGGGCCCAGCCAAGTCAGGGGTGCCATCAGTCAAGTGGTCTGTCTTTAGAATCATGAAGAAATAAATAAATAAAAGATTTGTGGATACTCTCTGTGCAGTTTAAGAGAGCCACTAAGGCCAGGCATGTGACAAGAAGTTCCCATGAGGACCATTGTTGAAACTCCCAGCTGAAGCTCTGGGATGCAGGAAGTCTTAGAGATGTAGAAGTCAGCTTTAGACAGGAAGTGAGAACAGATATAGAGTTGTTGTACTCAGCAAGGCAGGAGGAGCAGAGCTATCTAAGCCCTTTGATATCAGGCATTACAAGGGTGCTGGGAAGCAAACTCTGAAAAGGCAGCAAGTACTTCTAAACACCAAGTCATTTTCTCTGGTCTCTATTTTCAGTTTTCTTACTGTCAATGAAACTAAAAAAGATCTGTTCTAGCATGCATCCACCAGCTTCAGACATATCTGGTGTTCCTTAGCCTGACAGCTCTAATCTCTGTGTCTTTCTATCTCTATTGGCTTTTCTTCTCTTTGTGTTTCCATTGCTTCCCCTTCTGTCCCTCACAAGGACATCCATATTTAGATTAAAGACTGCCAAGACTACATTAAGATCTTAATTACAACATCCTTGAAGAATTATCTGACATAAACCCTGTACAAATTAGGTCACTTTTTTGAGATTTTAGAGATCCACAGATGTTTTGAAAACACTACTTGTTACGCTGTGGCGAGCAAAATTCACATGATAAAATTTCATTTGTAGTCTATTTCCGTCCAAGGTTTGGTTTTGTATTTTTTCTGACTTGTGGTTTGACATCTTGGAATGCCTTTGTGCTTTACTTTGTCATTTTTAGTTTTGTTTTGCTTTGCTTTGTGTTGTGAGAGAAACATTATTAAGTACATGATTTATAATCTTCATTAGAATAATGTTAAAATATACTACAATAATACCAAATATTTGCATTATACAAATTTTTTGTATTTTTGTAGTACATTTTAACATTATTTTTGTTAAATATTTTTGTTCTAGGGTGTTGGAATACAGGCAACTGTTACCTGGTTGTTTCATTGCACAGAACTAAAAGTTCAGAATTGAGAAAGCAAAAAGGAACATAAAATTTGTGGGTGAATATTTGGAGAAACTTTTCTCAGGTAACCTTGACCCACAGTGTCATATGCTGTATGGACACATCATTTTGCAATCTTGTGGGCCTGCAAGTTAAGCATTAGTGGAATCCTGCCCCCTTTGTTGACCAATGGCAGGAACATTTTTGATAACCGTGTATGAAATACCTTCTAGTTTTTAAGGACGAGCTGTGTCCTTCCTGGCCAAGATGTAGCTGTGTGACAAACAGAACCCTCCCACAGGCTGAGCCAATAGCAGGCCTAATGAATGAGAAGGATTAGAAACCCATTAGCATTCTCCCAAGTGTGGTTTGCTTTCAGAAACAGCATAGAGTCTCGGTGAGCACTTTCTAAGTGTACAAATAATTAAGGTATACACTTAAGTCATGTTTGTTAACGATGCCACATATATAGCATTTTTCTGCCTTCTTTGCTCCTATGTATAATGCAAAGAAAAACTGTTTTTCACATTTAAAGACCTAAGTATGAGCATTTTCTTTAGTCAGTGTATTACAATAAAAATCTACAATTCTGTTCAGAAAACAAGTTCAGCATTCTGTTAGCTACAGTCACAGAGCAGACACATAAATAAGAGAAATTATGATACTTACCTTTTTATGACCCAAGAAGCATATAAGTTTTGTTTTAATATATCTGCTGTAAAAATATAAAGTGTATGAATGATGCATGAATGTTATCATTGAGTTACTTAAAATGAATGACCAAAAGTTTGTTGTCTATGCATTGCCTCTATCATCTCTTCATAAGCACTAAAATTATGAAGATTTAATTGTTATAAAATAGCTTCTTTTTTTACAAGTAAGGATCATAGTGTCTGAGTATCATCAGTGTCTTAAGCATTACAAATTTAAACAATCAGATAATCAGAATTTTTTTTCTACAACATGTTTTCTATTAAAATTTTCTATGCAAAAACTAGATAGCCAACACATTTTAATTACTTTTTCCAGGAAAATTACAAATTTAAAAAGCTTTGTATTTAATAGCTACCAAATATGGTCTAAGGTATAAAATCATAGAACAGTCTATAAATTTACATACACAGTCATTTATAATCAGGAAGAACAGAAATTAAATATTTTCAATCACATCATTACAAAAGAATCTCAGGCAAATACGGAAAGGGTGATAGAAATCAAATGCTGTTATTTTATAAACATCATAGGAATAATTTTCTCCAGTAAAATTCCTTGGCTTTCATGAAAGCCGTGGCATAAAATGATTTGGAAGGAGATCTTCTTTTTTGTTAAATCAGCTGCTGCTGCAGTTTGCTTGCTAATTTTGGAAGGGAAGAGCTATCAACAAAACAACAATAACAACAACAACAATAACAAAATCTTGGACTATGCCATCCAATGGAAGAACTACAGTCATCAAATACAGGAGAAACGGAGACCTTGGGTCTCGCTATATGATGCCTGTGGGCCATGAATATTTGACCTTAGGTTACAATGATGGAGACAAAGGATGTACTGTAATAAAGCATCTAACAGAAAATTTTTATAGTAACTACTGAAGAAATAAAAAATAAAGAAATGACTTCTTTCGCTTTGGATTAGATATTACAGACATAAAACCTGCAATTTATGATCCTTGGTTACGTTCTGGATTCGGGAGTGACTATGGAATATTAAACGTGGCCTGTTGAATAATAGGGCTGCACTGCTGCTATACATTTATTAACATGTCAAAATAAGCACAGGCTAGTGACCCCATCACCAAACATGGCCCCTGGCCAAATAAAATTAAAAGCATTGCAACCCGCTTTCTCTACAGGCGTGACAGAGAAGTGAAATTTAGGAGTCTGTAAGTGATATATTAGAAGAACTCAATGTATTTAAGGAGCAGACCATTACACTGGCTAAATACCTTTAAGATACAGAAGAAACAGTAGCTAAGATGCAGATGCTCTTTTCATGTTACGCTGTACATACCAAAGCACGAGGGAAAGTCTTTTCAAGAAGTTGGACGATATGATGTGAGCTGCATTTATGAAACTCATAGAAGTTACTACAAGTGAGTCTTTCTTGGATAGGTCTAAATTTTGATCTGATCAGGGGAATTTGCAGCAAGCAAAGAAGGGGGAGAGCAATTGTGGGTTCAAAGAATAGAAAATAGGGCATGCTCTAAGACTTTTAACTCCTTCCAAAATAAATCGCTCAGCATGTCATACTTCTGTAGCTGTGTTCTAAGAGGTAGTGTTTCTTGCTTAGTTTTCTTTCACTTGAGTTTTGAAGCTGATGCAGATTTTTATAAAAAAAAAAGTGCTTATTTAGATTTGTTGCTTATTCTTGGAAGACTCTGGTACAGCGTTCATTATAAATCACCACAAGGTAATTGATCTTCAGTTCTAGTTTCTCTTTCATCTTTATAGGTAACGACTTACAAAAAACATGTCAAGGTTGGAGATTCCAAACTATAAAAATCAAAATATGGGAGGGTCTTTATAATAGCCAGTGACCTATGGGAACCTTAAACCGGGACATTTGATGAGATGGAATGAGGGCACCAAGTAGAATACTGTAGGGTTACACCTGGGCCGGGTGTGTGAACATGTTTTCTGAGATTGGTCAGCCTTAGCGCCCCCCACAGGCAAGTGCTGGCACTGAGCTTCAGTTTTTGCTGACAATGACCAGTTTACAACATCCCTGGGTTTTTCTCCATCTTGTTGAATGAAACCTGCAGTAGTTAGTAGTTTTTGAGGATGTTTCATTCAAAAGGAAAGTGTAAGTGCTCATTGAAAACTTGTTCAAACCTTCCATCTTTTTGTTAACTACCCGCTTTTCCTTGGTAAATGTTCCTTGTCTTGCTCCACAGAAAGAGCCTCAAACCTGATATATATAATCTAGTTTAAGTTTCACGTTTCAAAATAATCACAAGAATTTTCATCTGGTATGAAAATGAAAAGAGTACAAGACTGGAACACACCACTTAGTCACCCATCATGTGTTTGCAGATTGTCTCCTACTTGCTGTTTTTCTGATGGGCGTAGTAGACAGCAAACTAAACAGGTTAAAGGTCCAGCTGAATAGACCTTTCACTGTCTGCCCTTGTCTCTGAACTGCCTCCTCTGTTACATGACCGAGGCTTGAACAAGGACACTGGGCTGATTTAGAATACTAAGGTCCTCCCTACAATTTTACTTCGGATATGTGAATTTGTTTTAATTAGATACGGTATGACATATTGACTAACTTCTTATTATCTGTGTCCCATGAAAATAAAACTGCAGACACACATGACATTTCTGGCAGCTAAGTGTGCATGAAAAAAACCTAAGAAAGATCAAGCGAGGCCCCGTCCCAGTATAGGTGTGGGCATGGCTCATGGACTCCACATTCTCCCCAGCTAAGAAATGATTAGCAACTGATGGCTCCTGGGTGAGGGGAAATCAGCTCTATCCAGGGATGTAGTTCTGATGGGCTACTCATGTTTTGGTGGACACCCCTAGACCCAAGCATGAATGGACAGTGCTCAGTGGACTTGCTGGGTTAGGAAGTACCCTTAAAGTTGAGCAGAAAAACTGGTGAGGCAAAGATAGGGAAATTTGGAACTGGAGAGTGGATTTAAGCAAAAATTACTATATGTATCTATCAAATTCCTAATCAATAAAATAAAAATCAGTCTGACTGACATTTCAAGAATAGCAACTAGCATCAATATTAAAATCTATATATATTAAACAAACCACTAAAAGAACCTCCGAAAACAGCATGAAATTTAAGCTTTTGAAAGAAAATTAATTATCTTAATTTAAAATGGTCTTTATGTAAAGAATATGTAATAAAACCATCACCCGTATCTGCCAGCTATAAGAACTTGGTTCTAACAGTTTTGATTTTATCGTATTTCAGACCAAAATTGATAGATACACTATTAAATTATTTATTGTCTTAAATACATGGTAAGCTGATAATTTATTTTCCAAAGCTATTAAGAACAAACCAAACGTCTATTTTAGGTAATATAAAAATATACATATCCTGATTATACAAGGAACAGAGAAGGCAGGGGAAGAGAAGGAAAAGGAGGATAAGGAGAGGGAGCGAGGAGAAAGGGGAGGAGGAGGTAGTGAGAAAGAGAAGAAGAAGAGCAAGAAGGGAAAATACAACATCAAATTTTACTTCAAATCAAAATTGCAAAGTAGGAGCCAAATGACAGATATTTAAGCAGAGCCCCATCACCACACTCCCAATAGGAAAGAGTAATGGTCAAAGATTCTGCCACGTAACCAACTTAACAGAACTAAACTATACACACACACACACACACACACACACACACACACATATATATAAAGGGAATATTCCAAATGTATAACTATCAAAATTTTCCTTGAGTAACTAAATAGCTAATATAAATTATATCCTTGTCACTGGGACTGGGTCAGAGTAAATACAGTCCTCTAGACTGTGGGTATTGATTCCAAGGACCGCTCATGCACCAAATCTAGGTGAAAGGTCAGATGGGTTTGCTGTCGACTTTTCTGTCCCGCATGTTTCCTTTAATCTCTTATTGTTTGCCCGTATTAATAAGTCATCGTTTGATGTTGGTGAAAAAGTGCAACTAGGAACGTAATGATGACTTGGTGACTCAGATTTCTCTTAGTTCTCATGGATTGGCTTTATTCGGAAACTCTGTGGCTTTCTTTATGTTTACGGAGAAGTGGAGGGGGCAGGGAAAGGTTACAAGTCTGTCTTCTGTCACGGACCCTTATTCCAAACAGCTGTCACCATCAGAGAAAGGAAGTGAGAGCATCTCTCCTTAACGCTAACTGGGTGTCTTAGGAAATGAAAAGGCAAGGTTTACTAAAGAACAAGGTGTGTCTGGGAGGAGAATCGTTGGTGTTGATACCAAACTAGAAAGTGAGAGAAATGTAGAGGGGATCATAACTACACAAACAAGTTAAAATTCAAATTTAATTCAGTCATAAGGGGGAGGGTAAGCTAAAGCGAATTCTTGACAAAGTCAAACCATGTAAGCCCAGTTTCAACTTATGGAGTTTCTTAATAGATATCTAATGTCGAAGGGAATAAATAAATGCTTGTGAAATATTACCATGACAAAGCCATCAGACTCATGCCGAGACACATGTAATTACTGTGCTTGGTCAGCAGGTGGCAGCATTTATACATGTGGAGGCGGAGGCACTTATTAATAAAATTAATGGTAAGTTCTCAAAGGTGTTACTATGAAAAAGCTGGCCTTAGTAAATTGGCAAATTTATACTATTTAAATTAGCATTTCCTCCTTAGTGGATATCTTTTCTCTTGTAATTTTATTATTTTCCTATATCTACTGGTCACTCTGTTACAATTGTCTCTTTTATGAAAGAAACTTAGAAAGATACATCACTCCCTTGTGTGTGTGTGTGTGTGTGTGTGTGTGTGTGTGTGTGTGTCTGTGTGTGTGTCTGTGTGCCTGTGTGTGTGTATCTGTGTGTGTCTGTGTGTGTGTGTGTGTGTGTGTGTCTGTGTGTCTGTGTGTGTGTATCTGTGTGTGTGTGTGTGTGTGTGTGTGTGTGTTCGAGTGCACACACACAATCACAATTTGATTTGTGTAAAGCTGGGTGTTAAATAAAATGTAAAGAGACTGTCTTCTGGGCATCCACTGGTATGATCAGAGACCACTGTGAGGTCACAGCTTTTATTTTCATTGTGTTTTCTTTTTTTTTTTTTCAGGAAATGGGTTTTCAACAATGCTTTCTGGGTTTTAATTTATAATGGCTTCTTGCCAGTCTGTAAATGCCCATAGCTGATTCTGTCAGTGTTTTTTGATTTACAGATTAAGTGCTTCATGAGGCTTAACGTAGCAACACAAATATTTAAATTGCCCCCACATTTTACAACCTTAATTGCTGCATTTTATATAAAAGGCATAAAATTCATATTGTTATTGAAAAAATTGGATGCACCCAGAGGAGTTGGGATCACAGAGAGCAGAACATGGACCATTCTGAGAAATCAAAAGTGCACGTTGAGAAAGGTAGGAGATGCTTCAACAGCAACATCTGCAGTTCCTAAAGTCCAGAAATAAGCAGAGAGCAGGGGGGCAGGTGTCATCTTTGGGAAGCTGGATTCTCAGTATAATGTTCACAGTAACAAATATGGGTTTACAAATGAATAATACGGGTTTAGTAGCAAAAGAGTAACTTGTGAGGACTCAGAATAAATACATCAAAGATGTTACTACATTTTACAATCAACTTATGCTGTTCCTTAGCTTTTTTCCTCTACACCGAATGCTGGTCTGGTGTCCCTCAAGTGTGTCTGTAACGACCAACCTTTATAATGGCACTTTTTGTATATTTACCTGGTAAAATATTTTTTCTCTGAAGGAAGTTCAAAGCCTCAGCTGTGTGGACTGGTGAGTCTGCACTGCCTATTCTGAGCTTCCTGTCGGAATAGATCACCCTGTAGGTTCTCTATCTGAAATACTGATTAGAAAAAAAAAAATGTTTTTAACAAATAGTAGGCCATGTTTCCGAAAAGCTAACACACCTGTCAATGTTTGTATCTTTATCAAAAAAGCTGACATCTAAAGGTAAACCTGAAATGTATTACTTGGAACGTCTTTGCAGCCAGCTGTACTGGCCCTGGCCAGGAATTTGTTCTTAGATTACACTTCTCACCAATAGCCCATGACCCTGCAGGAGGAAACTGAGAGTTGCCTAGGGCCTGAGCTGTTTATTTAATAAGAATAAAGTTTTCACACCTTCTTCCCATAAATGATTAAGTAATGAGAACTGATCACAGGTAAGCTTATTCTGATAAGTGATATTGTGTTCCCAGCCTTCTGACCTTATCTGCCAGTTTTTAAAAATATATGTTGATTAAGCTGATACTAAAAGAAACATTATTTAATGCTGTTATGGATGACAGTACAATTCCAGACTGTGACATTGATAAAAACACGACGACACAGTTTGTAGTATCTTTAACGGTGCAACATTATTTATGAGCGCTCACGTACATTGTGTGAAATTGGAAACTTTAGAAAATGCTGATATATGCAATTTATATCATTAGTTATTACAAACTGAAAAAAATAGTATATTGATTAGAAAGTAGCAAGGTATTAAAACCTAACTCAAAGAAAAGATTGGAGCTTTTTTGGAAGAATGTTAATACTGCATAGTTGACAAAAAATGATATTTATTGAACTGAAAGAAGGATTTAAAATTTTAAATAACTTTAGTATGAAAATGTATAGACTTTTACAGGTCTCATTTCTTTCTTTTGTTTCTGAGATTTTTGGATTTTTTTGAATTAATATTATATATATGTGTGTGTGTGTGTGTGTGTGTGTGTGTGTGTGTGTGTGTGTGTGTGTGTAAGATATCTGCTGGCTGCCTAGGTGCCACCGCATGCCCGTGGAGCTCAGAGGACATATTTCCGTAGGTGGTTCTCTCCTGCCTGCTTTATGTGGGTCTCAAAGGTCTGACTCAGGCTATCCAGCTTGCGTAGCTAGCCCCTTTACCCAATGAGAGATGCCCATCTAGGCACCTTGTTGTCCAAGAACTCATTTTGTAAGCAGGAAAATTAAAGCCACTGAACAGTTAACAATTTGCCGTATCATTACAAGAAAAGTAAAAATATTTAATAATGTTGAATCCTTCTACTGGTTCATGTCACTCACTGAACTCTCTCCAAGCATTATGCTACTTACCATGAGAAGGCAGAAGGCAGATGTTATTGCTATCAGTTAATAGGAGAATGCAAACATGGCTGACGTTGCCTAGGTTACTAGAGAGGAGACTTAGACCAGAAGTTGAAGCCTCCAACTGCAGAAGAACCTCACCCCATTAACATAACAGAGAGGCTTCACATCTTCTACCACCAAATCAAAATAATATTAACTTACGGGAAATTCTGGATGGCTATTTTATATATTATCAAATATGTTTTAGTGAAGCTCTCACTGATCTTTACCAACCAATATCAATATCAATAATCAGTATTTAATTGATTACTAGGAATTTCAGAAGTATGCGTTCATTTCCTAAGCGGGTAGGAAGCTGATCAAATCTCAGAACACAAACCTGACATTCTGATGAGCCAATATAGGAGTAAAATAGTCGTGCACAAAGCATACAGTGCACAGACATCACAACACCAAAAGTTACGGTGCGGAGACAAAGCTTAGCTGCGGATCTGGTTGCTTAAGAGAGAGTCTAAGCCTGATCGAATTACGGGAACTTCAGGGTTACTTGGTGAGAAAGACTAATTAATAGTTAGGACTATTTTTAAGAGTTATGAGTTGTCACAAACAACTCATTCAACATTGGACTTAACAACACACCAATATGCTTCCAGTATCAATGTCTCTTCCCTAGCCAGAGCTGTTTCTAGATGGCATTAGTTTATTAGCAGCAGATTCACCTAGTTAGTACATTTACTGATTTCCAAATAGCCCATCTAATTCAAAATGATTGTGGGGCTTTTATGACTTGCCCGTGAGAAAGGTAACCTGTTTAGTCACTTGTGATGTGTAGGTTTTATTAATAGCTTCAAGTTTTTCTAACTCACGTACTTGCTTTTTTGGTTGTTTGTTTTTGGTTTTTTTTTTTTTTTTGGTTTTTTTTGTTTTTGATTTTCTGTTTTGGTGGCACTAGGACTCTTAGGAAAGATAAGGTGTTACCTCTTAAAGAGACCACTGCCGTCTGCAACGGACCGGAAGAACTTTGATCATGACTTTGCCATCTCTACTTCCTTTCATGGGATACATAACATTGCCCAGAACCAGAACAAGGTTCGAAAGGTGATCTGGCTGTCGGTGGTGCTGGGCTCTGTCTCACTCTTGGTGTGGCAAATCTACAGTCGCTTGTTCAACTACTTCACATGGCCAACGACAACATCTATAGAAGTTCAGTACGTGGAAAAAATTGGGTTCCCAGCTGTGACATTCTGTAACTTGAACAGGTATGTTCACATTTATTGTTTTAATCCTGATTTTTAAAAATTAATTTAAGTATAAATTTACTTGTTTGGTCTGCATAGGGTTCTCTGATGCAGAATTTAAAGCACTGGCATCTTTACATAGAGCTTAAAGTACAAAGATAAGAAAGTACAGAAGCTTGCTAATTTTTTTTTTCATCCATTTTCCTCTCCCTCATTCCCTTCTGCAGCAACATGCTAGGTAAGTACTAAGCTCAAGGGTTAAGTCGATGTTAAACCATCTGGTTTCCTAAGGTTAAGTACACAAATGATGACAGGTATCCTTAAGTAAATGAATAATTATTAAACCAAATATAGCTGTATTCCTGGGTCCTTTCTGCAAAGTAGAGGAGATGAGGAAGAACTAATAGCACAGGAAGGTTCCGGGTTTGGCTGTTTATAGGATGAGATGCTTGTCTTGGTAGAGGCAAGCTAACTATAGACCAAATCCATGCATTAAGCTTAGTTGCCTTAGGACCCTGATCTCTGAAGAGTATCACACTCGGCTGAGTTCTTGCTGCTACTCTTAAGTTCTGAATTGCAGTCCACTGTGGAAGGTTTTAGTCACTGTACCAGGCTAGCAGTGAGAAGGACATTTTTCTTCCATGAGGGCTTCACAACAAAGCCTTGGGACTGTCCTCATGAGGCTTAAAAGATCGTACACAGCACTTTTGCAAGATAGAGGTGGTCTTTAAGACTCACAGGTTACTAATGACTGATAGCCATAGGTAGATCCCTACATCTTCACACACACACACACACACACACACACACACACACACACACACACCACATATATCCATAATATACCCATCCATTTTTATACAGTTCCTGTGACATCTGTTCAAGTAATTCTAGAACTAGTATTGTATACATTGTACATGTTCTAAGAAGTTTGTGTGACTTTAGTTCTTCAAAGCGTTAATTTATGTATTAACGTGTCAGAATATAAAGAGAAGCCAACCTTCTCACAAGAGAAAAGATCTCCAGTATTCTTTGCCTCACACTATTCAAACGGCATGCGTGCTACCAAGGACAAGGCTTGTTTTGAGGTACACTTGTTCGTAGGAAGCTCATACACTGTAAGGGCCACATAATGGGGTCCACAGGCACTGTTCCCAGGGACTCCACTGTAACTTGTGGACACAAATGTTTTCAGAAACTGGATTATTAACCTATTTTTTCTGAAGGGAATACAGCTGCAGAAGACTTGATTCATCAGGAATATTTTCATTTTGAAATGAATGTCAGCACCATCTGTGAAGCTCTAGAAAGCTTAGATAAGTTTCCTCCATCTCATCTTTTTTTTGTCTCAGCAAGACACAAGTTGCCCTCCTGGTTATTTTGGACAAGAAAGCCACAGCTTCCTATGCCTCACCCCCAAGCCAGGGTTTCACACGTTTCCTGGGAAATTCAAGGTGACAACCTGTTATCTACAGCAAGGTCCTAGTGACAGAGTTTATGTCTTAGAGGAGTGTAACTTAGAAGCTGGGGACACTGTGGATCCCTTTGGTCTTATGGTGTCAGAGGCTCACCTTTTAACACTCTCATGTGTTGAACTACTTATCCGTAGGAGATTGACAGCTGATATGAAAAAAATACTGCTCAGAGATTTATGATATCTACAAAACATTCAAAAATTTTGAGTAGGTTCCTAGGGACCAGGTATGTGTGCAGATTAGAATGTAAAACAGTGAGGTTCCTGTCGTGGCTTAGCTGACAAACTTCTTTTCACTAATAGCCAAGTTATAACACAGAAAATTATGCGTGTGTAAAAATGCTGAACACAAAAGGGGAAAAATATAAATGTAAGAAAAAATACTACTATTCCTACTACTACTACTATGACAACAACTACTACTATTATATTCTTACAAAAGAACTACATTCTTATCGATTACAGTATTTAATAATAACATTGAATTTCCACTTAAACAGTAATGCAAAGTTGTCAATGACTTCATCAACATCAGCCTCTTAGTGTATTAATGTCTGGTGTAGTCAATATCAAGTTCAATATAGTCTTCATATATTAAACCTAGTAGATGCTTGCCTGAGTTGTAAATCTGCTTTACTTATAAGTTATTACAATTATCCATTAATTTAAATTTTGAAAAGTTTCTTTACATAAAACAGTGTGCAGACAAGAAAAGCTAATCTTCTAAAGGGATATTTGGCACAAACATGGAAGCCAGGTATGTTCAACCTGCATAAACTCTATATAGGATATTCATAATGTATCCCGCTAATGAATATCTAATTTCTGCATTTATAGATCAGTCAACCCAAATTTAATAGATTTACAGAGAAATAAATGACAAAGTCTAGTGTGTGAGAAGAGTCTAGAATGACATGCAACTATGTATTGCATGGCATGGAGTCCTACCAAGAATGGACCACACGTTCCCCTCTGTACTGCCAGTCAACGGGAAGAGAGGAAAGCTGCTCTCTTCAGGATTTATAGGACCAAAACATGAAATCATTACTGTCATTTTGAGAAATGCAAGTAATCAGACATGCAAATAAAAATCTAAACAGCATGCACAGTGAATTTGCTTAATAAAGATAACCCTTTACTGATGCATTTTTACCTTGTTTCTGTTTTCTAGAAAGTTGTTTTATCAATGTAACCAATGCCTTCATCCTTACTAATAGATTCCAAACAGAAGCAGTATCCAGATTTGGCATCATTTTCTTCTTATGGGACATAGTCTCCAAAGTCCTCCGCCTCCAGGAAGTTAGTGGCAACCACACTAGCTCTCCAGAAACCTTAGATTTTGTTGCAAGTCACCAAAACTTCAGCATTACAGAGTTTGTCAAGAACAATGGGTTTTATCTCAACCACGACACTTTGGTGCACTGTGAGTTCTTTGGAAAAACATGTGGCCCAAAGGTAATGGCTGAACATTTCTCCGAATATAGTCAAAATACAGTAGACTGTCACTTTGTTCTGTTTTCTGCTCAAGTAAACCTAATCCACTGGGAAATTAACTTAAGTTTATGTAAGCACATTTCATCAGCTCTGCTAACTTCTGTTTTGTAATATCAGGAGATGTGGCATCCATGTGAGATACACCTCTTCTTTCAAGAAGTTATATATAAGGGGCTGGAGAGATGGCTGAGGGGTAAAGGCATTTCTTTCTGTACAGGCATGGTGGTATGAATTCAGATAAAGCACCCTTACAAAAAAATACATGGTGGTCTGTGTGCATGCCGATAACTTCAGCACTGTGGGTAGCAAAGGCTAGAATCTTGTCTGAACTGGATTCTAGCCACGCTCCAGGACATAAGGTGGAAAGTGACAGATCAGGACATTCAGAATTGTTCTTTGGCATCACACATATGTATACTTCATACACAATCACATACACACACATACGTACACAGAGGGGGTAAAAAATGATAGCTGACAAGGGTTTTGAAGACATATATTGAACCCGATACTTTAAAATTTTCTTTATACTTCAGAACATATTTGAGGAATACACTTCTGTCTACCTTAAGCAGCTGTCACATTGTATCTAAGTGAGTAGCACTTTCTGAAAACACAGATAAAACAGCCTTCTAGCTTTCAACTAAATTATATGTTACATGTAGGAGACATTCAATGAGCTTTATAGGAACATGTAACATCTAAAAGTCTAGGATAAGGAACAACATGCTGGGTTTCCAGTCTCTCATTTCCTATATCTCCATGTCTCTAAGCTATAAGATAGACCCAGAATTAATATCAACTTCATTCTTTAATGATACAATAGCAAAGACGTAAATGGAATTCCCAAGAGAGTCTTGATAAGGATACAAACGAACAGCAGAGATGACCTGACCTAACAGGGCTCCTCCTCTGTTTGTATTCACTAGTACAGAAACCCAGCTCTAGTCATCTGTGAAGTAACATATAGGAATTGCTTTGGTGCCCTGGGTAATGGAAAAGCTGAACTGTCTTAAGAAAATGCTCTACCCATGAGCCCACTTTCCATCTCCTAACCTTGCTCACACAGAGCCAAAACTTCAGCCACCGATACTTTTCTCACAGTGACCCATTAGCGTTCAAGAATCCAGGTGATAATTCAGCGGACATCTTACTACTGTTCTTACACAGTCACAGAGGAAAGAGGTTGGGGCGTGCGCATCATTCAAGTGTGTGTAGCACACAGATCTCTGAGGATGAAGCATGAGGAGGGAGCAGAGACTGGTCAAAAGAATGGTGCAGAAGCCACTCACCAAAGGCTAACACCATGTTTCTGTGAATCATTAGTGAAACAAGTCATTTTATATTGGGGGGGGTAAGCTTAATCACATGTAAAAATATGTCACTTAAGATAACATATAAACTGACATAAATGTTCATTATACAAGTGAAAACTGATGATCACATGTATGCACAAGTTTCCAACCTATAAAATCTTGCTGGAATAAATGTCCTCATATAGTTATTTTCGAGTATAAAAAATGATAGAGTGATTTGAATTTAGGGACACTGAGGAATTTGCTAATGACTGTGTTCTGTTTGGTTTGCTCTCATATCGGAGGATTTCAAACACGTCTTCACTGAATATGGGAATTGCTTCACTTTTAACTACGGTGAGAATATCCAAAGCAAGAATAAAGTGAGTTTGTCTGGAAGAGGATTAAAGCTGCTCCTCGATGTCCGCCAGGTATCCACTTTGTGTCATCTTAGTCAGCGAGGAAAAGCAACAAGAAAGGACACAGGTTTCCATTTCTAGAAAGAGTATTTCACTCTGCCAAATAACTTCCACCAGCAGAGTTTATCTCACACCCTTGAAAATTGATTCGAAAGCCCCATGAATTGCGAATTACTGTTGTCTTAGCATTTCAGAACGTATATCATTCAGGCATAAGCTCGGCATGCATTACCATAATTCAAGGGGCTGTCCATGCAGCAGAATAAAGAGATGCCAAGTTCTATTGCACCGCGTAAAGACATCATCATAGTAGGATTTTCATCTGGACCTTGATACAATGAAGTATGTTTTGAGGATAACTCTGTGTAAGAACAGTTTGTGAAGGTGCTTCACTTAAGCCTCACTGCTCAATGGTTTGTTTTTGCTTGGTGATTGCTCTTTGGAACTGGCCTAGGAAGTTATTTTTGACTTGGGACTCAGATGTCCCAAGATCTAAAATGTTACACTGCACATTTTGCAAAGGTGCTGGAAACAGCCCCCATCCCTGCCCTCTGCTGCCAAGGCTTTATAGGTTATCTTTCTGCTATGCTGATACTAGGTATCCAGAGGCAAACAATGAATGGTGGAGAGCAATGGTCACCTCCTCCTGAATCATAGCAAATTACTGTATTTCCATTAACATTAATAAAGGTGTGGCTGCTTTTAAAAAACTTCTGTTAATATATTTACAACTTCCTCCTGTGTCCCACTCAAAAATCATTACATTCATCACCAAATACAACCTTGCACTCAGCAAATATTTGACCAATATTTAAAGCATTTAGATAATAGTCCTAGTGTTAGTTTAAGCGTTGATTATAAATTTTTATTAGGAGATAATCCAAAATAATTGAATAATACAATTGAAACCTACAAATGTAGTATAATGTCCCGTAAGCAAATGGCATCTAGCTATTTCTCTAAACCAACCTTGTCAATGCTTAGCATTAGAGGGTTTTAAAATGTCCTGTAGAATTGGGCCTCTAAATTACAGGGATCTAAAGCATGCCCCTCAAGGATGATTACACACCAGTGGACTTATTCACTGCAGAATCCTTATGTGTACACACCCACTTTCTCTGTATAGACTGAAACTACTGCATCACCGGCAACTTATGTTTACTTGATATAGATTTATATATTTAAAAAACAAAAGGTGTTGTTGGGCTGGAGAGATGGTTCAGTGGTTAAGAGTACTGACTGCTCTTCCAGAGGTCCTGAGTTCAATTCCCAGAAGCCACATGGTGGCTCACAACCATCTGTAATGAGATCTGATGCTCCCTTCTGGCGTGTCTGAGGACAGCTACCGTGTGCTCATATACATACATAATTTTTAAATGTGTTGTTAAAGAAAGAGTGTTAATTTTAACAATCATTGAAGAACACATTTGAATTTTAAATGAGGTCTGGGCTTTAATTAGAGAGAGAAGAGAGTCCAGTGATTCCCAAATGCACTCATAGCAAAACAGAACAGGCTAGGAGAAATTTCTAAGAGGTACTTGGGAGATGAGAAAAATAGAGGAAGGGAGCTCATTGGAGGAAAACAATGTGGATTCAGTCAGGAGCAACTGAAACAGGAGCCTTTGTACACTCACTTAGAAATAGGCATCTGTTTTATCCAACCTGAAAAGGGGCATTTTAGCTACCAAATTTCCACATCTCTCACACACGATAGATCTGAAGCCTAATATGATGTAACTAACTTCAGTAAATCGTGTACAGTATGAATTGATAAAACCAAATCTGTCTTCAATTCAGGAGGAATTCACTGACAATCCAGTCCCTGGTTTTGCTGATGCTGGGGTCATCTTTGTTATTCATTCACCAAAGAAGGAACCACAGTTTGATGGCTTAGGTTTATCTTCTCCTGTAGGGATGCATGCACGGGTGACCATCCGCCAACTGAAGGTAAGAACTTGGGAGATAGAGAGACAGAGTGAATTAGCTGGTGAGGAAATGAATTGAAAACACAAGTTAACTTTCTTATAAGAGACACTTTTCTCCTGTGCTTTTAAACATGGCTAGACAGGCCAACCTTCCATTCCAGCTTTTTTTTTCTTTATCTGTAGGATCCTAGGTAGTATAAGGCAGTATATTTCTATGTGCAACCTAAGTTAGCCTATTTAAAAAAAAAAAAAAACGGAAGTCTATTAAGTCTGAGATAAATTTAGATTTTCTTAAGAACAGAACCAACCAAAAGTAAACTTTAAAACTGAACGCTTCCTCTGGGAAGTCACCTACGAAACTGAAGTGGAAGAGAAGCAGTCGTGGGTAGAAACTAGCCAGCCCGGCAGGCTTCTACATGACAGCATTTTAATCAGGAAATACACTAACTGACTTTTTGAGTTTGCGTCCACTTCCTGTCCTCTTGGTGTGTGGACAGCTTTTCCTTTCCAGAGTTAGAAAGTTTAAGTGAAGTCATGTAAAGAACACCCTTACTTGCTGCATATTAGATGACAGTTGCTCAATAAAGGACTGATTTCTGTCACACTGAGGGATGGTTCATGAATAACCTGAGTATTACAATGACATAATATTGGAATAAATCCTTATTGCTCTTATGTGAATTAAGTTTTCAAATGGTTGGCCTATCTGATATTTTCATTGACGTTTAGCTTAAATGTTTAAAGGCTGCTATCGGTTATTCAGGGACTTTCAAGATAGAAGTGTGGACAAATAGGTAAATTTAGTGTCTTGAAAAAAACAAAGGAAGAACTCTAAGTAAATAAAGGTGTACAGTTTATACAGATCAACAGCAGTCAGTCCCCTAATGAGCATCTGTTCTGTCTTCAGACCGTCCATCAGGAGTACCCATGGGGGGAATGCAATCCTGACATTAAGCTGAAGAACTTTACCACCTACAGCACTTACGGTTGTTTGAAGGAGTGCAAAGCTTGGCACATTCAAAGGCTGTGCGGGTGCCTGCCCTTTCTGCTTCCAGGTAAGTGGAGGCCTACACGTTCTTCCTGCTGCTTAGTTAAAAAGTAGGAAGGTAGTGTGTCCCTGAATTGGTTTCCATTTCCATGTTACCTCAGTTGATACATTTGAAAGGGACATCCACAATTCTCAGAGTACATTCTCCTTCGAAGTTTGAGGATTATTGAGTACATATTGCGGCTAACCTCAGAAACCACAAGGGTTATAACAATAAATAGATACCCTTTTAGATTCAAAGGCCATGTTTGGTTTGGTTCTTTGGTTTTAATTGACCCAGGGAGTAAACTTAGGTATAGTGTAAATTGGTTTTTCTTCTTTGTCTCAAGATCTTCATGAGGAGCATAAATATTGGCACTTATCCAACCTCAACACTGTGTGAGTCACTGTGTGTAAAGACATTTTGTATATGTATTTATTATTGTATATATCTCTATTGATAGCAAAAATGATGTTAATAGAGAGAGAGAGCTGGATACAAGATAGAGTACTCCGAGGCTTCTCTAACTACATAGTCTAGGACAAGGCACTCCAAGACTTAGCTCTTCATCTGGAAAATGATATATCCTACATCGAAAGATTGTGGATAGAATAGAATAAGACCAAAATAAGCAGTTTTACATTTAAAATCTACAGGCACTTTAAAACAAACACAAAGACTTTATTTGAGGAGACAAGCAAAAAGAATCAAAACAGTGTTCTTCTCAACAAATCATTTCTTTGGATTCTAATATGTCTGTGTGTTCCAAAGAACAAATAAATATTTACATAAAGGATAAATAGGCAGATGATATAAGAAAGAAATGTTATTTTTGTTTAGGTTGCTAATTTTATCAAAAGTATGGGGCTCATATGTATCTCAGTCATGGAGGTGACTGTGTCAGTGGTGGGGTGTCTCAGTGTTGCAGGTGAGCTTAGCATACCCTCAAAAATAAAGACTCCAGGAAAATCAAATAACCATGTCCAGAATCAATCCCTGAAATAGCTCTCCAGATAGGTGCACATTCCAAAGCGTCATCATCTTTAATGGGAGAAATTTATGTCAAGGAAACTCTTTACATGTCACACTTACTGTTTTTAAGGGAGCGGTGTAGAGTGTGACCTACTAAAATACTACAACTGTGTGTCTCCCGTCCTTGGTAAGTGCCTTCATGCTTTTTCTTTGAAAGCTTATTCTAAAACGATTTAGTTAGAAGATATGGAATAGCTTTGTAGATATACCAGAAATGAAAAATGCTACACAAAATTTTTAGAAGTTCCTTAAAATTTGTTACAAAAACATAGTAAAAGAAAACCCCCCTCTGACTACAGGTTATGTCTGAAGTAGAGGCCATGATGACAAAGTGCCAGCAAGAGCTCACAGGTTTATTTCCAAATCTTTATGTTGTTTATAACCTCTGCTCTCTCTATTATCAAAAGAGCATTGACTTTCGTAGCATTACTAAAATATTTTTACCATTAGATCAGATATTCCAAATTAGAAAAAGAATCATGTAATACTCAGTAAAAGCTTGTTAGTTTGTGAATCATTTATATTTTTAAAGAATCATTCTTTTAGTTAATTAAACAGATGTATCACATATAACATTTTTGTGTAAATGAACTCATAAGTGCGCATACCTTATTCATTGACAAAAACTTCAATGCATTTATTTTGCCTACATATTTTCACAGATCCCAATATTATATCCTATGCTTGAATAATTTGATTCATTCACACATAACTTCATATTTAGGTTTTGACATCATTGGTTACTCTCTTAAAATATACTGTATATCTTTGTCTTATATTTGTTGGGCCATAAGAACTTATCAAAACAACCCAAGGAGGAAGGATTCACTTTGACACCCAATTCATCACTGTGGAAGATCAGGGTGGTGAGAAGCAGGGACCAGCTCATCACGACACATCTTATAGCCACAGTTAAGAGCAGGGGGAGTGTCCTGATGAACACACATTTGTTCTCACTCCCTCCACTCCTGCATTTCCAGATCCCTTGAATCAGTGGTTGTCAACCTTTCTAATGCTATGACCGTTAATATAGGCCTTCATGTTGTAGTGGCCCCAAACCATAAAATCATTTATGTTGCTATTTCAAAATGGTAATTTTTGCTCCTGTTATAAATTGTGATGTAAACATCTGTGTTTTCTGATGGTCTTAGGTGACCCCTGTGAAAGAATCGTTTAATTTCCAGAGTGGGTCGTGACCCATGGGTTGAGAAATTATGTCTTAAAAGTTTCTACCCACAGTTAGGAGCTATTCCCAGTTCAATTAATATCAAAATAAATAATGTACCATAGACATGTCCTCAGCCAACATGATCTAGATAATCTCTAATTGAAACTTCCCAGATGTGTGTAGGTCTTGTTAAAGTTGACAAAACTAACCATTATACTCTTACATGAAAGCCTTCTTTTCCAACCCATTCTAGAAATATCTTTAAGATAGCAGCAATACAATTGAGATTTTCTTTTAAGTTGTCATAAAATATTTCAAGGTCTGGTGATAAGATAGAATTTATGTTGTCTTTAGTTTCCAAACCAAGTATGCTAGTGTAACATTGAAAACAAAAAGAATCAGATTTATTTTGCCAAACTGATGACTTCCTATCACTGGTGTAAGCTGTAGGGAAAACCCAGGAGAGCAAGTCACACGTCTAGCAGTTTGGGGACCGCTGTGGAAAACCAGGATCACAAGGCTGTGCATGTGAATGTGAATACAGTGTTGTGAGGACAGGAGCATGTCACAGTGTGTGAATGGAAGTGTGGGGGTGGGTGACTGTGGGAGTGTGTCAGAGTGCATGCGAGCAAGTGTGTCTGAAAAGAGCACCTAAGTTTATGTGAGTGTGCTGGATCGTGTGTGTGTAGGTGGAAGAGCGTGTGGGATGGAGGTTAAAAGGTGAAAACTTGGTAGACAGAGAAGCTTGGATCCCCCTGGAAAGCTAAGGGACCATAGAAGCAAGGAACCTTAAGCCAATAGAGTATTCCACACCGATTTGAGAAAAGTCTAAAGGTAAGTGGAATTTAGAATTATATCTGAGAGTTCCTCTCAAAATAACATGGCACACATGACTTTCCATCCTCTTCTGTCCAAACACTGTATCCTCTATGGATGGTCCAGGAACTTCCTAGACTTTCTCATTCCTAATGAAGATGTGGCCCCAGTGACTCGGGGGATCAAGGTTATAACTTTCATATCCTGTCTTATTGGTTTTATTAACAGTAAAATATAGGCATGGTTGACTAAGATATGAAGCATACGTAACTCCATTTTCAATTCAGAAGGAGAAATCATGAATTGTATCCTCCCATTGTGGAGTCTCCTCTGAGCCCATTGCTCTGGCTTCCGTTCCAGACCACATCGAGCGTAAGGGACTGTGCACCATGGGAACCCACAACTCCAGCTGCCCTGTGTCGTGCGAAGAAACAGAATACCCAGCTACGGTTTCTTACTCTACTTTTCCCAGCCAAAGAGCCACGAAATTTCTTGCCAAGAAATTGAATCAAAGCCAAGAATATATCCGGTAACAAGTTAGTCTTACAAATTATTCATGATCAACATTAATTTATTTTCTTTACTGAGCACTTGAAGTCTCAGGGAATGACTTGGTGGTCACCTGGAGAAGGTATTGCAGATGTCACTGAGCTATCAAAGAAAATAACAGGAATTTAAAACCAGGAAGGATCACATCTTTTCACCCCTTACTTTAGCTTTGAAATGGGATCATATGATGCAACTGAAGACATTTGTTCATTTTCTTTTTCTTTTCACTGGCCTAACTGAAGAATGCTAGCCAGTATTAGCTAATGCTCAAAGTACAAGCCTTTACTAGCACACTCTGTTCTTCAAGTCTCCTAATAACCATACAACATAGGTGACAAAGAAATTATTTTTATTTTACCACAGCAAATTGAAGTTCATTGAGTTTTAAATAACTTCCTACCAAGGTAGTCAACGATGTGGAAGGAATTTGGTCTCTACTTGCCAAGGCTTAATGACATGGATTGTAACTCCAAAACTAAGTGCCAGATTTTCTCTCTTCTATGCCATGTTGCTCCTGGCAAATTATAAAGCAAAGTTGTAATGAAATGTATTGTCTTTTAGAGGCAGGAAGCCAAACATATCTTCTTTTAGAAACACATTTTTCCATATTTTAGTAGCGCTCTCACAAGGCTGGCACAGACGGAGAACAAGAAAAGCCCATGCTTATCCGAAATGCCACTCAACTAGAAATCACTAGTGAAAAGACGACACCTGGAACATGAACTTCAAGTGGTGTTTTCTCCAAAAGAACCTATAACAGGTTCATTTCCCGTTGTTAGAAAGAGAAGCTGCTGAGACTTTTCCCACTGACACATGCTGACTGGCTTCCTAGCTGTGTCTTCCTGAGTTTGTATTAATAATGCACACACAAAGGAAAACAGACAACAACCAATATCTAATTCTTGCCCATATTTTCCTACTTGGAATAGGATACTTAGGTAGATTATTGACTCCATGGGATGAGGAATCAGGCCTTCAGGATTACTGATAACAAGGAAAGAAGCCCTTTGTTTGGAGGAACCATTTCCCAGATTAGTGTACTGTTAAGCAAGCACTTTCTCCTTGCATGCAGGATGCTCACAGGGCGTCTTTGAATGTAACTGTTAACATTTAGCACACAGGTTCTGTCCTTAGAAAGCCCAAGCAGGTAGGCTTTTCTCCCTCCAGGTAACCCCAGGAAAAAAAAAGGTACTCCAAAGGACTGTTCTGAGGTACTGCATAATATTTTAAAGAGTTTGGAAAGAGAGTTTTCAAACCAGAAGGTGTGATACATCTATTTTATAAGTAGTCAGGCTACTAAGCCTATGATAAGCTTTGGTCTCCTTTCCAGGCAACCCCCCCTGCCAGACTGTAAGGAAGTTATCCTGGTGTTTTACCAACAGGCACTTTGGAACCATAGCTCAGAGAGCTAAATTTGTGTGTGTGTGTGTGTGTGTGTGTGTGTGTGTGTGTGAGTGTGTGTGTGTTTCAATTATTTTTATAGACTTAGGACCTGAACCAACAGTAGTAGTATGTTGGTATTAGTATTTACTACTGTTAAAATAAAAATACATTAACTGAGTTAAAGTTCACTGATACTTGCATGGCCAAGTACCTGACTGAAAGCATGTTTTGATTCAATTTAGCTCAGGGTTTGTTTTAATAAAGTTGAAAAATTTCTATGTAAAATCATAGACAACATCGCTATTAATCAGAAATTTTGAAAAAGCACCTCAAAATTACAGGCCTTCTGAGTTATAAATCACAACACATACTAGAGAAAACCAGACCAAAAAATCAGTTATATCTTCTTAAATACAGATATCTGTGTTCATTTTAAATATGGAAACTGTTCTGAGTGTGGTGTTATGCTAATATCTTTAAGCATAATATAGAAGACCAGTTTTAAATGTATGGAACTGGGGATATACTGATAAATTAGAATTACAGTCCACATCAATATACACCATTGTCTATTTCCTTTTCTTTTTAAAATTAAACAACTTTATTTTAAAAAACAGAGATAAATGTACAGATTTTAAAAGCATTTTTGCATAAAAGTATATGAATATATTGTCAGTACTTGACCTTTTTTTAAGGTTTAGTAGTATGAATTGAGATCTTACTAGTTACAATGAGCATAAAGTACATGTAAAAACAAAATGCAACATGGAAACAGTCAAGGTTTTCTTGGTGTGTATAGATTAAACATAATGATTTTTAGTCTATTCCCTTTTCTAATTCACTGATTATTACTAATAATTTTCTCTTAATTGACATGCTAATGACCTTGCATGCTTGGCATTAGTGGGAGCCATGACCAGGATAAAAAAGCAAGCAGCAGAGCAAATGTGTCTAGACACAGTTAACTAGACATTAGAAAGATTCTGCCATTCTGTCAGAAAACATATGGTAGATAGCCTCTGTAGGATTATTAGCAATGGGATTTAAATAGAAGCAACCTCTCGGCTAGTCACGAATCACACTATACATCTTTCTTCCTGGAGCAGAAATGAACTAGAGACTGTGGTGGTCCCAGTGCTCCACGCAGCTATTGCTAGGCACTGTCGTGCAGAAGAAGGCAAGTTTAATTTAGGAACGCCTCAGCATAGCAGGGAGTCCATTTGTGACAGAGCTTGATCAAATCATATTGGTTATGAAAGTGGGTGGTTCGATTGTTCTATGGGAGAATTTTTGAAATAAAAGTTATACAGAATGGTTTGTTTTGTGCACAAAAATTAGAGGCTATTCCCTCTAATGCTGTGCAAATGCTCAAGCCCCTAGGGGTTAGTAATATAGACACATAATCAGTTTTCATTTATCTCCTTGCTGTTATTAACACCAATTTTATTTTATAACAATGTTATTTCCTCAGACAAGCAAGTTTTCTTGTACTTTATTGAATGACTTTATTATTACCTGGGTCTCAACTGCAGGGGGCCACATAGGTGGATGGGTCAACTAAGAGAAAAAAAAAACTGCATTAATATCACAATGTTTGTGTAGGAGAGGGATTTATCATCTCCAAAAAAAAAAAAAAAAAAAACACAGATGAATAATTTCTGTAAATGATCATTAACATTTAGCTCAGAAAACCAAACAATATTATCAGCGTGCATGCAAATTAAGAGCACAGTAGAAAACACAAAGATGAGAATGTTACTGATGTTTCTGGATCACCATGGCAACGTTGCTGCTTCTTTCATTTTGGTAACTGTTTTGTTTTTTGTAAATATTACAGCCTCCAATAAGGATATGTACAATTATTGTACATTTTTCTGTTACTGCACATTAGGACTAATGGAAATCAACTTCACATACTAATGGAACATTTTTAATTAAGTACATTAAAGTATTGATTCCCCAGACTGTAAACAATAAGGAAAGTGCTTTACATCCATGTTCCTTAGCTATGTTAGAGAATGCCATACTATTTCAGAAACATTGTTAATAGGGTTAATTCTCCATTAAAATTCTTATTGCCATCTGAAGATCACGTGGTAATTGTTTTCAACTGCAGTTTGCAGCACGAACAAGTTAATATTTAGCCACCCACAGGTTTATTGGTTTCATCTTTACGTTGTTGCAATTTTAACAAATATACAATGAGCATATATGGTGTGCTCAGATCCAGTAGCTCTGATAGGCTTGACGATGCCTTGAGGGGTAAAGCATGAGAGTCGTGCCTTGCTGCACATATTTCTACTCTGGAGGACATGGATGACAAGAATGTCATTTTTAGTAGATCGTGTTATGTGCTGGAGCAAAAAAGGCGGATGAAAAGTCATCTACAGAAGCCAGAGTAGAGAAGACTTGCTCTCAGGTTTGTGGGTCTGAGTGAAAATGACCTTGGGCAGAAGTGAGCAGAACTCCACAGATGTTCGTGCAGATGTTTCAATAACAGTGCCAGGGGAGTGTCAGGGGAATAGGCCAGATGGTCCTGATTTAGTGGGTTGAAGAACAGAGGGTATTTGCTGAGATGGAGTACCTCAAATGGAAGCAGAACACCAGCCAGACAACTACTACCGAACTTCTAGTGAGAGTATGATGCGTCGGTGAGAAGAGCAGGGGGGGAAGGAGTGGGTGTGTCTGATGCTGTGGGTCTGAGTGTGGGTGTGAGGCAGTGGTGGAAAGTAACAAGCGTGACATAGTGGGTGTGAAGCAATGGGACTCAAGTAGATGATGATGAGTCCGCAAATAGGATTTCCTGTTAGACTGGTTAGCATTGCCAAGTGGAAAATAGCAAGAGTTTGGCTTGGGATGTGTTGAAATGCATTAAGTTATTAGACAAGCAAGTGGAATTATCAAAAATCAATCGAAGACATGATTAGAATTCAAAGTAGAGCTCTAGGTAGAGAAAAGAGATAGTTGTGGCCTGCGGCTATACAGAGAATCGTGGTTTTAAGATGGTATTGTGACATTCTGAACACATGTGAATATCAATAGAGGACATTAAGAAAATAAAGTTTTTGCTCCAACAATAAAATAGTATTTATCAGTAGGACAGCTGGTTCATATTTAATTTCTCACTAAAATCTATAAGCTCAGCACTGTTATACTGACCTTGGACAAGGAAACAACATTACTTCCTCAGGGTCATCTAAGTAACTTGGAAAAGCCAAGACTAAAATTAAAATTATAATCTAAAAGTTTATAAACGTATTGGGCCACAGTTAGATAAGGGTATTTACTCTGTCTTCAGTTTCTCAAGAAGGAGGCATAGAAACTTTATGAGTTGTTGGGGAAAGGGATAGTTTTGGTTTATTTGTTGTTGTTGTTGTTGTTTTGATTGGTGTCTGTGTGTGTGTGTTTTCTAAATATCACCATGGCAAGATAGTGTTAATGGGATTAATACTGGGCTGCACATGCTGGATCTAACGCAATGTTAAATGGTTCCTAAATCTAAAGCAGACATGAAAAGTAGTAGTGACACGTGCAGGCCTTGTTCATTCTGTTTTCATCCCCAGGGACAATCTTGTGAACATTGAAATAAACTACAGCGACTTAAACTATAAGATAACGCAGCAACAGAAGGCAGTGAGTGTGCCCGAGTTACTTGGTAAGTGTGTTCACTCCTTCCTCAGCTCCCACTGTCTGCTAGACTACGTTTCTGTGTAGGTGACAGGTTGTCAGTGGAGGAAGAAGAGTCAGTTTTCCTTGTCTCCCGTCTGTGTTCATACTCCCTAGGAAGCACAGGTCACTATGACTCTACCACACAGAATTTTCCCAAAGCAAATGTGGATATGTGGATCTCAGAGCTTCACTCACAGTTGCTTTCCTTTAAAGCTGTCCCTCATGACATATGTCTATACACATGTACATATGTATATGTCCATATATATATATATAATATATTAAACACATCCATATATACATATATATCCACACATGTATATATCCACACATGTATATATGTATATATCCACATATGTGTGTACACATATTATATATGTATTACACACATCTATATATACATATATATCCACACATGTGCATATGTATATATCCACATATATGTGTGTATATACATATATTATATATTACACACATCCATATATATATATATTTCCACACATGTAAATATCCACACATGTACATATGTATATATTCACATATGTGTGTATATACATATATCATATATATTATACACATATACATATATATGTATATATCTATCTATAGATATATGTATATCCTATGTGACTACTGTAAAGTATTTTACCTCAGACCTCCACAGAGGGTTTCATTGCAGGGAGAAGTGAATTGGCCCTAAGCAACAATATTATTCATTTCCTTTACAGCTGCTCTCAGCTTCTGCTATTGCAACATGGAGTCTTTAAGAAACTACTAATTTCCTAGACGCAGTTCCACACTCGAGGAGGGCACACAGGAGTCAGAGGCGAGCATTAGATCCAGGCATAAGCCTGGTCAGATCAAGCAGCTGAGAGTGGGGTAGCACGGTATTATCCACACTCTTCAAAGGTCCCACGGGAAACACAGGTCCATAGCATGTTCAGCAAACACCAGTCTTCTAAAGCTGAGTCCAGGCAGACTATCAATAAAACCATCTTCTTCAGGAGGCAGAACTAGAACAGGGACATCTCTGGAGAAAGCCAAAGGGAGATTGCCGGGGTTTGAGAATGGAGGGCAGTAGGAGGTTTTCCCATGGAGAACATGGAAAGGTTTTGATGGAAAGGACATGATCAAGAGCAAAAACACCACCTTGCAGTTCTTCTTAGCCTTTCATGAGTGCACATTACACTGAAGCTCAAACTTCCACCAGAATTCTAGTGTTGCAAAGGCCAAATCAATTATTGGAAACAGTTTTTTTTATACCATCTCCTTTTGTAGATGATTTGTGTAAATATTATTGTCAGGTATTACTAGTGTGTATTTCACTTACACTAAATTTGAAAATAATACATGTATCTTCATATGTCAGTTGCAATCGAATCATTGGATTCAGATATTATATATTATAATAACATTTACTTTTTGTTGTATCAAATGTAATGTCTTTATTAATTTTTTACAGCAGATGTTGGAGGTCAGCTGGGACTATTTTGCGGAGCTAGTTTGATTACAATTATAGAAATTATTGAGTATGTATTCACCAATTTCTACTGGGTATTCATTTTCTTCCTGCTGAAAATACCTGAAATGACCCAGCGAACGTCTCCACCTCAGACAGTTTAGAAGAATGTGAAAATTCTATTAGAATAAAAATGATGGTGTTCTTTTCATACTACATATAATTACATTGGTTTACTCATTGTTTTCATGTTATGAGACTTTCTGTCATAGTTGAAGTCTAATAGAAATCATTGAAGATTTCCATTTCTATACACATATTTCCCTGTATTGTTTAATATTCTGTATTGTCTTTATTTTTCTATTGTAGCCTCAGTACTTAAAATAATAACAATTACATGGTAGGCATATTTTAATCTTCTTATACTAATTAATGGAAAAACCTTAGTATCTAAGTATGTTAATCACACCTAATGAACTGTATATGTCTGTGATTAATTTTTTTTTAATGTCTACCCACCACAACCTAGAATCACCTAGAAATAGAGCCACCATGTTTAACCTGTGGGTCACAAACCCTTTCATGGGGCTAAATGGGCCTTTTCCAGGTGTCACCTAAGATCACTGGACAACACAAATATCTGTGTTACAATCATAACAGAAGCAAAACTACTGTCATGTAGTAGCAGTGTGGATAACTTCATGGTTGGGGGTCACCACAACATGAGGGTCTGCGTTAGAGTCACAACATCAGAAAGGAGCCTCAGCTGAAGAATTACGTAGTTCAGGTTGGCTTGTGGGTATATCTGTGGGGATTGTGTTGCTTTTCAACTGTCTTAACACAGTGTAGGCAACACCCTTCCGTAGAGAGTACCCTGAGGTTCATGAGAGTGAAGGAAACTACGTAAGTCAGCAAGCCGGCAAGCCAGGACCCAGGCCTGCCCATCCTGTCTGTTCTGAACTGCAGATGAGATTCTTCAAGTTCCTGCCTTGCCTTCCACTCAGAAGTGGGATCTGGAGTCTTAAGTCAAAAAAGTCTTTCTTCAGTTGCTTTTCATGGTGGCATTTTTATCCTAGGAACGAAACGGAGCTAGCACAACAGATCATCAAGCCAATGTAATTCCTGCTTTTTGAACGTTCTCAGAATTTTTGTTTTCATTAAACTGTAGTATTTTTCTTCTTTCCTCTGCATAGTTTTATTGTAAGTGACTTGAGGGGGCATGCGTCTGTATTTTCTGTACAGGTAGATTCTTAAATGTATTGAAAATAGACAGGATCGGTGGTATAGAGGGACCACCTGGCACCCCATCATTTTCTTCCGACTACTTCTGTGCATTTACTTAACCTAGACAGAAATTCAGCCCTTCCACTGATTATATTTTAGGCAATCAACAACTTTCAGCTGCTCAGAACCTTCATTCAATGGTGAGTTGCCACAAAGCCTTCTTTAACACACTGAACATTCCTCAACGCAAAGAATTCCAACTCCAATGTTGTTGGTACAGTCAGTCTGTGCTTTCAGTGTCTGAGGACCTGAGTTTGGTCTTCAGCAGGAATGAAATGGATCCAAGTCCCAATACTTTCTGTACCATTTTGTTTGGTTAACATGCCTTCCTGACCATGTGACACCTTCGCTCTTTCTTGCAAAGGTAATTAAGAGAGAAATGTTCTTTTTTCATATTTTTTTTTAATTTTATATTTACACTCAAAAGATTTTATTCCCCTCCCGGTCCACATCCCATACCTCCTCCCAGACACCCTGTTTCCATGAGGATGTCCTGCCCCACCCACCCCGCCAGACCTCTAAACTTCCTAGGGCCTAGGTCCTCTGACAAAGTCACCCTCCTCCTCAGCTTCCTCCAGCTTTTCCCTGGAGGTCAGCAGCTTCTGTTGGTTGCTTGGGTGGGAATATCTTCATCTGACTCAGCTGCCTGTTGGGTCTTTCAAAGGGCAGCCATGATAGGTCCCTTCTTGTGAATGGTCCATAGCCTTAGTAATGGTGTCAGGCCTTGAGTTCTCCCCTTGAGCTGGATCTCCTTTTGGGTCTTTCGTTGGACCAGACTCTATTCCTCAGGCTTTTCTCCATTTCCACCCCTGTAGTTTAAATTTTCTTATAACTAACTCACCCTAGCATGGAGACATCCAGACAGTTTCATTGGCCTTTCAGTGTAGGAATAATACCTATTTGGAATGAGCGGTAGAAGAATAGAATATTTGTTCTTGAAAATTCAAGTTTTAAATGTTTCCCAGAGAAAAGTTGAATAACCTCCTAGAGCATTGTGTAACCTGTGGTGTGAGCAACCCTGGTGAATGATTACAGCAACCAGCCACCCCCAAATGATAGAGTTTTGACCTAAGCAGAAGCGGGTGTGATAACAAAATCAAGTACCAAGCGCCTTGTGGTTATCTCGTATCAAGAAGGAACAGGCTGTGTAGCATCCTCAATCCATAGGGTACCTTCTTAGCAGAAGTCACGTGTGCACGTAAATAAAGGGCAAAATATCTTAGTTAACCCAACGCAGAGCTCGTATGACAGGAAAACAAGGTGACTCATAAGGACCTCTGGGGGGGAGGGGCAAATACTAAAACTGACGAAACTTACGAGAAGGTTGGAAAAGCATGGGAGAGAGAAAAAGCTGACGCGACCGCTGTGACAGAGACTGACTTTGCAAAAGGGCTCCCTTTTTAGACCCCGCATAGTCCCGGCTAGAGTGCAGAACGTTCCTTGTCTTCCCACCCCCAGATGAGTTTGGTAACAGTGACACAAAGCCAACTTGAGGAGGAAGGAATTAGACACAAATGCTGAGTGTTCTCTGCTCAGAGGTTCCCATATCTCCTGCCATACTTACTGCTAACATTCAGTGAGCTAGTAGTTACAAACAAACCGACGGGCTTAGCCTTACTGAGAAGCAAAGGCCGCTTCTGACAATCCAAACAGACGTTGGAAGGGTCCAAAGCTGATGTAGTTGGCGATCGGAGCTAAGACGGAAGTGAACGCTGCAGGTTGAGAAGCAAGAGATTACCAGGAGCCGATAGAATTACGAAATGTCCTTAGCCTGAGTAAATGCCATTTTACATAGATCTAGGCCTAGGTTTCTGTTTCCCATGATAGATAGAGGCCTTTTCCTGGAACTCAGGTGATCTCACTGTGTTCAGGTAGCTAGCGGAATAGAACGGTCACCCAGGCAACAGATCCTGCTTGGCAGAACATTCTGTTGCACCTAAGGAGTTCCCCCTCCCCATGTTTTTCTTTTAAAAAAAATGGTTTGGGCGCATAATAAACGAGAGCTTGATCAGCGCTTTGGACTTGCTCTCTTTCTTCGTGTCCCTTGGGTCTGTTCGCCAGTCCCCTCCTCGGGTCTACATCGAAGACCCCGCAGAACCGGACAAGAGATGACTGGGAACAAAGATGGCTGTTAGAACCAAGCCTTGTGGAACGCACTAGCTGCTTGGGCACAGGGCTTTACTGTCACTGTCAGAGTCTCTATTATTTCTCATTTCTTCTGCTCCTGGGCCACCCATCTTCCTGACCAGTGACCTCATCCCTGCAGTGATAACAATCTCTAAGACTCTGCACTGCTCCTTGACTGATTATATCAGTGCAATGCCAGAATGCAATTTTTAAAGTAATTCTGCCTTTGTGATATTTTTCTTTTAATTCTATACATTTCACTGTCTTATGAGCTCTTCTAAGCTAATCACATCATATCTTAGACACCTTTTTTTAGCTGTTTCTTAAACAATGATACAGGCTAGTTTGCCAGGGTAGTGCATACTTCAATACTTCATTCATTTCTCCTATTTTCACAATAATTTCTATCTCATAAAAATGTTTAAATTTTCCTGACTTTTGAAGGTATGCATTTTCTGATAAATGTCCCCTACATTCTTCAATCACAATTTAAGTAGTTTGCTTCTAAATGCAAACCAGTTGAGCAATAGGAAGCATTTACTTACACTGTCATAATGGATCTGCAAATGCAGATATAGTTTATGTAAATATGTCAATGAGATCTGGCGCCCTCTTCTGGTTTGCAGCCACACATGCAGGCAGCACACACACAACAAATAAATAAAAACTTAAAAAAAAAAAAGAATCAAATTAAATGAACAGTTATATCTTCACAATTCAGCTTTAATTTAACTAGCATTATTTGGATTATTTCCTTCATTTGGATTATATTCCTTCATATTTGCATTCATTGAGTCGTGTATTCTTATAGTTTTTAATTCAACGTTTATACCTATATATTAGAGGCACTTCCAGTCTTGGTCAGAGGAGCCTCTTTTGCTGTGGAAAACAGCCCAGAGACTCACAGCTCTTATCAAAGTGCTGCTACAACCTTAAACATGACATCTATTTCAACCTCCTCGCTCTCCAAGGCTTAGAGGAGGTTGTAAGAAAGGGACCAGACAGTAAGAGGCGGAGGATAGGAAGGAATTGAGGGAAATGCTGGTTTTAGCACACAGCGTGGTCATTGCACTCCGGAGCTTATCATTGTGATGAGTTGCACAATATCTACACAAGGCCAAGTCAACAAGATCAGTCAATATCCCAGCCGGCAACATTCACCGAATTCAGTGGGTCACAACAAAATAAATTTAAAAGAGAACGTGGAACTTGGAGGGAATGTGTTCAGGTGGTATGGGAAAGGGGGGTGAAACAGAGGTGGATGTTATTAGAATATACTGTGTGCATGTCTGAGATTGTCGGTGGATAAATGAAGGATACCTACAAAAATAAAGACAGAAAGCTGAACAGGAGCATTCTCATCTTTCTGCCTCCTGAAAATTAAACCCAGGGCTTTACATTCCTACTGCCATGATTTCATCACCATGTGAGCTAAAATAAAAACCTTAACCAAACATTGAAGAAAAGAAAGAAGAGGAGGAGAGGAGTGGAGGAGGAGAGGAGGAGGAGCTAAAGAGGAGGAGAAGGCAGAAGAAAAAATGAGATGGTAGGAAGGAAGGAAGGAAGGAAGGAAGGGAGGGAGGGAGGGAGGGAGGGAGGGAAGAAGGGAGGGAGGGAGGGAGGAGAGAGAAAGAAGAAGGGAATAAGAAAAGAAGAGGGGGGAGGGATGGAATGAGGGAGGGAAGGAAGGAAAAAGGTGATAATGGCAGAGGCAGCATCAGTGGCAGCTTAGGGAAAATCCACCTGCCATACTTGTTAAAAAAACCTCCACTTGCCTGAATAGACAATTGAAACCTTTATAATCATCTGATTTGGCCAGATCTAGAATATACTGTTGATTTATATTCTGATTTGTGGGGCTTTAGCACACTGGGTGGGAGCCTGGGTTCCAGGTATAGACATTGGTTTTACCAAACACTTTTTTTTAACCACTCATTTTATTTTGACCTTGGTATATCTACTGAAGTTCATGTTCTCCAGTTCCCTCATGAATAAAATAATGAGGCTGTATATGTGAACAATTAGACAGACTTTTACCCCGAAGTGTAAATAACTCAAGGCCTGTTGACCTGAGACTCACACATGGGCCTTTAAGGCTGGTCTCTTAGTAAACACTTTTCAATGTGTTGACCAGTTATAAGTCTGCAGAGCAAAGCTTCTCTGTAGAAGCATCTTTCTCGGCTCTTCCAAAGGGCTGGGCTCACTTCCCAGCTCTGCCCTCTGTAGCACACACCTACTCTTCGAAGCTCAGGTAGGTTTTACTTTAAGGCTGCTGCTGTCCTTAGTGGTCATCCTATTGTATGCACAGCTCCAAAACACTGGGGTCTTCTGCTGCAACTGGGCTGCACTGTCGGCAACAGTCTTCACTGTGCCAAGCCTCAACTTCTCTGCGTGACTCCTTCAGTACTAGACCTTCAGCTGCTATGAGGTGTACACCGTGGCCAGCGGCCTCTCCCAGCTTCTCACTGACATGCCTGTGATGCTCCCCATGGCCACTTCATTCCTCCAAAACCAGTACCATTTGGTGATTCTCATGCTACCAGGTTTGGCTGCCTACACGAGCTATAACCATGGCTGCCTCTGGAAGATAACAGCTTCTGAAGATAACAGTTTTAAGGATGTTGCACATTGGAATTGGCAATTGTGCTGGGTTTAGTAAAAATACATAATCAAATAAAAATCAATTACTTTCCCAACTTATATTTTTAATTATTACTAGGGATTTTTTAATTTAAAATTCATACACTCCAGGTGACTGGTACTTGTACCATACATTCTATTTTCAGTAGACTTTATTTGTAGGGAATACACTTTCAGTTTTCTAATGAAACCAATATTGTTATGCAGAGATGAACTTAGTATAGACTATGTAAAGGCAAAATGTTCACTTGTTTAAATTTTCTCTACACTTAAAATGTAACAGAACCAATAAATACATGTTTTCTTAGAAGCCTTTTGAAACTTAGAAACCTTTTGGAACACTCAAAGATACAAGCTCCTAGGTAGATTGTAAAACTGATGATGATGAACTGAAGATATAGCCAAGCAGTCATGAGCAAATATTTGTCTTGCAGCGTACCCATGTTTGCATCTCAGCATATTCACAGAGGTCCACAGCTGTCTTTCTGTCCGTAACTTTAGGAGATCAGAAACCTTTTTCTGACCTCCATGGGCTCACAACAAGCAGAGGATACTTGCAGGCAAACCCTCATAACACACTTAAAATGGAGCAAGACGACAGGAAATAGAAAAGGGGCCAGTTAGGTCTCTTGTCATATGCTGAACTCAAATTGGATACACTCCCTCAGATTTGATTTTTCCTCTGACCTTGCTCTCACCTTGTCCTAGAATCTAGGACACAGACTCATCATGGACACCTCTGAACACCCTGGCACTGCCACACTGCCAAGGGAAGAGAGGATGAGGTAGCGGGCTTGGCACATGCTGAGGTGAAAATAAAAGAACTCTCAGTTCTGTGATTTGTACCTACCCCCTGCACAGTGAGTCATCACAAAGCCAGCTCAGGCCCTGCAGCCTTGCACGGTTTTAGGGCTGTGTTACCTTTAAGGGGATGGGTAATTCTGCTAATGTTTGCCGGTGTGAGATTGAAAAATCACAGAGGGAAACTACTAACAAGTTTTGAGGAATATGTTTTATAAATTGAAATTTTACTTTCATACCCCTTCCCTTCAATGACCCAAAACTATCTGATGATCCCTCGTAACCCTTCTTGCATGACTGGGCAAGGACAGTCTGCAAACACTGCTCGGTGGGTAATTGCTTCCTTTACAAGACAACCAACAGAAGTTTGGATCCCCAACACCCATATAAAAGCCAGATGTGGTAACACACATCTGTCGTCTCGGTGCTTCTACAGAGGAATGGAAAGCTGAGACAGAAGAGTCCCAGGATTCACAGGAAAGAAGACACTTAGTTTGCCCTTAGAGTTCTTTATTTCTTATGAGTTATTTTTCAGATCTCTCCATCTGAACTATTAAAATTATTAAAGTCAGATTTTTAGATGTTTTTCCTACAAGGTCCAGACCAGCCTCACTATCTGAGCACACAGGGTTTTTATCAAGGCATTGTAGTTACTGCAGAGTGCGGTTTAACTGTTGGCAGGATCTTGATCCTTTCCTACTGAATAGAAACCTGGGTCCAAGCAACGGAGTTGTAAAGACTGTGAGGAGAGGATCTCCGTGTAACTGGGTTCAAGATCCTTCTTCTCTATCAATGTTTTGTTTGAATTTGAGCCCCGATATGGTATTACTTCTCTTAAATATGAGAGAAATTAGAAACGACTTTAAAATTACTCTTTAACATCCCCAATTTCTTTCTTCGGAGACTTGAAGTTCTTGTCATACAGGTCTTTCACCTGCTTGCTTGGAGTTACACCAAGGTATTTTTTATTATTTATGGTTATTCTATATGGTGCTGTTTCCCTGATTCCTTTCTCGGTCTTTTAATCATTTGTATAAAACATGGCTACTGATCTTTTACTTTTAGTTAATTTTGTATCTAGACACTTTGCTGAGGGTGTTTCTCAGCTGTAGGAGTTCTATGGTAGAGTTTTTAGGGTCTCTTATGTATCTGGAAGAAATAGGAACTCCATAGGAGTGATTGATAGAGTCAACTAACCTGGACTCTTGGGGGTCTCTCAGAGACTGAACCAGTGGCCATGTCAGGGGACCTAAGCCCTCCATACATATGTAGTAGATGACAGTTCAGTTTTCAGGTTGCTCTCCCAACAACTGGAGTGGGAGATGTCCCTAAATCTGTTGTCTGCCTGTGGATCCTACTCTCCTAACATGGCTGTCTTGTCTGGCCTCAGTGGGAGAGAATGTGCCTAGTCCTGCAGTGACCTGGTGTGCCAGGGTGGGGTGATACTCAGAGGCCTCCATTTTCTCACAGGAGAAAAATGGGGGACGGAAAGAGGGTCTGTGTGAGTGGGGTGTAGAGTGAATAAATGAGTTAATGGGAAAATAACTCTTGAAGCAGCATTTTCCTGATTTTACTTGACAACTTTCAGCGGGAGGTAGGTGAACTTTGTTTACTACTGCACTGTAATATAGCTTCTGTCTCAGATTGCTTATTCCACTAAAGTCGTTCAACTCCCTACGAATAGGCAGGGAATAGCTGGGTCATAATTAATAAACAAAGTGTCTAAGAATAGATTTAATAGCTCATAACGAGTAAAAGTTTTGTGGCATTCATTTGAATCTGTGGGAGAGTAAGGACGAATTCCAAGCCGCACAGAGAAAGTGACTGTTAGTTCCTGGGCAGGAGAGTGCAGTTTCCTCCAACAACCATTTCAGTCCCTGTTCATGGTCTTGATGCCAGATAGTGTTCTCTGATGCCCTCTAGTGGCCGTCAAGACATTATTACAGATAGCATGTAAAGAAACCCACTTGGGTAAAGCCTGCAAAAAATTATTCTCCTCTTTCAAAGTCAAAGAAAACAGCACGTGACCTGCAAACCGATCATAGATTTAAACAAGATGAAATAATTAGCTATAAAATGTCATACACATGTATATTTACATGTATTCATAAAATTTTTTTATTAACCCAAATTGACAAACTGTTATCTTTTAAACTTGAGTTTAACTTGGAGAAAGTTTTCATTGTATTTGTTTGAATATTCAAACCATTTCTATGATTTTCTTGTTTCTATGACTCTACCTTTTTCTGAAGACATGTCTTGTCCATGATTTAGCATTCCCGCTGTATGACCAATGACTTGTAAATGTGTATGTCTTTGGTTACATTTCTGTTCTCAAAACACGTTGAAGTCAGGTTTTAATTCTGTGACGTTTTGATTTAACATATCAACTAATAATTTCAGCCACAGTGATGATACTCTCATCTTTAACAATGGAAGAACAAGAGCACGATAAGATTTGGTGAATATGGCCCATTGAGAGAATAGACATTACTTTCATAAAGGCAGCCATCGACACTCTACAACCCATGTCTAACATTCTTGTGACCTGTCTCCCGAATTCATTCTCCATTCTGCACACTCTATCCTATTTAGTGGTATGTCATGAACATGTAGCTTTCTGTTTTCCTTTCTCCTCGTACCCCTTGACCCTTATCTTACTACACGCTCGAACTGATGAACCTGGAATTTCTGCTCTTCCATCATTAGAGTGCCAGCCCACGGGAAAGTACAGCCACTCCCTAAAACCACCGTCTGTAGTTCTCCACTCTTACCTCAGCCCACACCAATAGCAGCAGGACTTCCCTCAAGAACCAGTTTAATAATACCTTAATAACAGCGTTTCTGCCACCCGTCCTCTCCCCCAATCTCATACATCTCCTACACTTCCTGAAAATGTGGTCTCCACAGACCCACTCCACAGTCTGCTCCCTCTGTTCTTTCACTCAACACCATTTGTCAACTGCTCATTTTGTGGTGGGTGCAGGTGACAAGTAGAAAAAGAGGAGGTGTGTAGGCTCTAAGATATTTACAGTGAGCCAAAGAGATGTACAAACAGAAAAATGTGCTTCCGGACAGAGAAGGCACAACCTTTTACAGGCAGTAGCTAACAGATGGCATTGGCCAAGGTGACTCTGCTCTCTAAGGGGTGTAGACAAAGACTGAAAGTGAGGTAAGTTTATGTAGGAAAAAATTGAGTGTGGAAGAGAGAGGGAAAGTGTGAGAAATGGGTCACTTAAAGGAAGATTTGGCAATTTTTCTGATTGGGTGGCTTATACCTCTTTGACATTTCTAAACAATAAAGTTGTAAAAATTTTCCAGGTAAATGCTTATAGGCAGAGAAGTTTTGCACACTTCATGTTAGAGATCTCTTAATGCAACAGAGAACCAAAGAAGACAAAGGGAAAGCTTTGACATCAGAAGGTGGTTACAGGAGTTTCAGTCCGTGGTCCTTACTGCACTTATACCTGTGATGAGGCCACCTGTAGGAGTGATGCCACTTACCTGCTGGCAGTGAAAAAGCCAGTGGGATGGGGACACTGGACCTCTCGGTCATTGTCAAGGGTGCTACTTCTGTGACCTGACTTACCTCCACTGAAGCCTTTGATCTGAGCAACAGCAAGATGAACAGTTTGCTATTTATCTGCAAGTGTCTCCAAGAAAAAAGTCTGAGGGAGACACTTAGTTCCAAAAGGTAGGATGTCCCAAATGCCTAAGCCGGTGTAAGTCAGGAGGAATCCTTGATAAATATATATTGTGCATAGGAAGGTGATGTCAATGTAGTTGTAATTTTCTTTAACCAATCTCATGACTCATTAATTATTATATCTTCATATTAAACATAATCCATAATTTTGAATATTAAACATGTTGATTATCTATGTGCAGTGATTTTATAATTAATATATTGTATATTGTGTATATTGTACATAGTGTTTATAGTGTATGGTGTGTATAGTGCATAGGTTATAGTATATAGTGAGTTCTTTCAGCTGAGGTCATTTCACCTTCATATATCTTCTGTTTCATCTTTTGTTCTGTTCCTTTGTTAGTCTTAAAGTGGCACATGCCTATCATCCCAACAGTAGTGCAGGACGGATGCTACCTAAGTTCGAGGACAGGCAGGCTAAAGAGTGAGACCGATCTGCCACCGGAACGGCAGCTCTTAGAGGCTGAGCAACTGGTGGGTGGGAGACCTGGGCTGCTAGGGAGCAGAGAGATTTCTGCGTAGTGCACACGGAAAGTGCACCCCCTCCCTTGCACTGCCCTGCCCTGCCCAACCAGGAACAGAAATTTCGAAGTTTTGTTTCCACCCGGTGGCGACTTCAGGACGCAGAGCAGAACCTGGCCCATCTGCCACCTGGAATGGCAGCTCCTAAAGGCTGAACAACTGGCGATGCAGAGCGGATGCCTGGCCCATCTGCCACCCTGAACAGCGGCTCGTAGAGGCTAAACAACTGGTGGGTGGGAGACCTGGGCTGCCAGGGAGCAGAGAGATCTCTTCGGAGTGCAGACGGAAAGTGCTCCCCCTGCCTTGCCCTGCCCTGCCCTGTCTGATCCAGTGACCAGGAATAGAATTTTGGACCTTCTGTTCCCACCCGGCGACTCTGAGGCATAGAACAGAGCTCGACCCATCTGCCACCTGGACCAGTGGAGATCCAGGGACACAGAACAGATACAAGGGAAAGGCAAGAACATATCACTGACAACAAAATGGCAAGAGGAAAGCGAAAGAGTATATCCAAAAAAAACCAAGAAAACCTGGCAACACCAGAACCTAGCTCTCCCATAACAGAAAACATCGGAATTCCAAACACTCCAGAAAAGGAAGAAACAGACCTGAAATCATACCTCAAGATGCTGATAGAGATACTTAAACAAAAACAGGAGGAAAAGCAATAAGATTCAGAAGCTTTTAAAGAGGAAACAAGAAAAACACTCAAAGAACTCAAAGAACTAGAGGAAAACAGAATCAAAGAGATGAAGAAATGGAAGAGGGAATTTAAAACGGAAATTGACACAATAAAGAAAACACAAAAAGAGATAACCCTAGAGGTAGAACACCTAAAAATGAAATCAGGAATCACAGAAGCAAGCATTTCCAATAAATTACAAGAGATGAAAGAGAGAATCTCGGGGGCAGAAGACAACATTGTAAACATAGACAAAACAGCCAGAGAAGATGCAAAAAACAAAAAGCTCCTAACCCAAAATGTCCAGGAAATCCAGGACACAATGAGAAGACCGAACCTAAGGATAATAGGAATAGAAGAGGGAGAAGAATATCAACTAAGAGGCACAGTAAATATCTTCAACAAAATTGTAGAAGAAAACTTCCCTACTCTCAAAAATGAGATGACCATGAGCATAAAAGAAGCCTTCAGAACTCCAAATAGGTTGGACCAGAAAAGAAATACCTCCAGACACATAATAGTAAAAACATCAAGTTCCCAAAGCAAAGAAAGAATACTAAAAGCAGTAAGGGAAAAAGGTCAGGTAACATATAAAGGCAGGCCAATCAGACTCACACCCAATTTCTCAACAGAGACTATGAAAGCTAGAAGAGCCTGGACAGACATCATGCACACCCTAAGAGAACACAAGTGCCAGCCCAAGCTGCTATACCCAGCAAAACTATCAATCACCATCGATGGAGAGATGTAGATATTTCAAGACAAATCAAAATTTACACAATATCTGACCACAAACCCAGCACTACAACGAATTATAGGTGGAAAACCCAATACAATGAGGGAAAATACAGCCTAGTAAAAACAGGAAAACTCCTAAACAAGAAAACTAAAAGAAGAAAAAGACACAGACACAACTCAGCCCACAAAAGCAATAATGGTAGGAAACAGAAACTACTATTCCTTGATATCTATTAACATAAATGGACTCAACTCCCCAATAAAGAGACATAGGCTATCAGACTGGATACATGAACAAAATCCAGCCTTTTGCTGCATACAGGAAACTCATCTCAGAGACAAAGACAGACACTATCTCAGAGTTAAAGGGTGGGAAAAAAACTTCCAAGCAAACAGCTCCAAGAAGCAAGCTGGAGTGGCTATTCTAATATCGAATAAAGTAAATTTCCAACCAAAAGTTATCAAAAAAGATAAGGAAGGACACTTTTTACTCATTACCGGGAAAACAGGTCAGGAGAAACTCTCAATCCTTAACATATATGCTCCAAATAAAAAAGCACCCACATTCATAAAAGAAATCCTAATAAAGCTCAAAAAATATATTTTACCTTAAACAATAATAGTGGGAGACTTTAATACCCCACTCTCACCAATGGACAGATCATGGAAACAGAAACTGAACAAGGACACTGCAAAACTAGCAGAGACTTTGAACCAACTAGAATTAATAGATATATACAGAACATATTATCCTAAAGTAAAAGAATACACCTTCTTCTCAGCACCCCATGGCACCTTCTCGAAAATTGACCACATAATTGGACACAGAGCGAGCCTCAATCGATATAAGAAGATTGAAATACTCCATGCATCCTCTCAGATCACCATGGTCTACGGCTGGTCTTTAACAACAACAAAGACAACAAAAAGCCCACATACACATGGAAACTAAACAACGCTTTGTTAAAGGATAGCAGGGTCAAAGAAGAAATAAAAAAAGGAATTAAGGATTTTCTAGAATTCAACGAAAACGAAAACACAACATACCCAAACCTATGGGATGCAATGAAAGCAGTACTGAGAGGAAAACTCATAGACCTAAGTGCTTCCAAAAAGAAACTGGAGAGAGCTTACATCAGCAACCTGACAGCACAGCTAAAAGCCCTAGAACAGAAGGAAGAAGATATACCCAAAAAGAGTAGACAGCAAGAAATAATCAAAATTAGGGCAGAAATAGACCAAATAGAACCAAAAAGAACCATTGAAAAAATCAACAAAACCAAGAGTTGGTTCTTTGAGAAAATCAACAAGATTGATAAACCCCTAGCAAGACTAACTAGAGGGCAAAGAGAGAGTATACAAAATTAACAACATCAGAAAAGAAAGTGGGGACATAACAACTGAAACCGAGGAAATTCAAGAAATCATCAGATCCTACTACAAAACCTTATACTCCACAAAATTGGAAAATCTGGAGGAAATGGACGAATTCCTAGACAGATACAAGATCCCAAAGTTAAACCAGAACCAAGTAAACCATCTAAATAACCCTATAACACCTAAAGAAATAGAAGAAGTCATCAAAAGTCTCCCAACCAAAAAAAGCCCAGGTCCAGATGGGTTCAGTGCAGAATTTTATCAGACATTTATTGGGGATATAACACCAGTACTCTCCAAACTATTCCAAAAGATAGAATCAGATGAAATACTACCTAACTCATTTTTTGAGGCTACAATAAACCTCGTACCTAAACCACACAAAGACCCTACAAGGAAAGAGAACTTCAGACCAATCTCACTTATGAACATTGATGCAAAAATACTCAACAAAATCCTTGCAAACCAAATCCAAGAACACATCAAAACCATCATTCATCATGACCAAGTAGGCTTCATCCCTGGGATACAGGGATGGTTTAATATAAGGAAATCCATCAATGTAATCCACCATATAAACAAACTCAAAGATCAAAATCACATGGTCATTTCACTAGATGCTGAGAAAGCATTTGACAAAATCCAACACCCCTTCATGTTAAAAGTCCTGGAAAGAACAGGAATCCAAGGTCCATACCTAAAGATAATAAAAGCAATATACAGCAAACCAACAGCCAACATCAAACTTAATGGCGAGAAACTTGAAGCAATCCCACTAAAATCAGGGACTCGACAAGGCTGCCCACTCTCTCCCTACCTGTTCAACATAGTACTGGAAGTCCTGGCTGGAGCAATTAGACAGCAAAAGGAGATCAAGGGGATACAAATCAGAAAGGAAGAGATAAAAACATCACTCTTTGCCGATGACATGATAGTGTACTTGAGTGACCCCAAAAATTCCACCAGAGAACTTCTACAGCTGATAAACAAGTTCAGCAAAGTGGCTGGATACAAAATTAAGTCGAACAAATCAGTAGCCTTCCTATACTCAAAGCACAAACATGTGGAGAAAGAAATTAGGGAAAAGTTACCCTTCACAATCGTCACAAAAACTATGAAATACCTTGGTATGACTCTAACTAAGCAAGTGAAGGACCTGTATGACAAGAACTTCAAACCTCTAAAGAAAGAAATTGAGGAGGATCTCAGTAAATGGAAAGATCTCCCATGCTCATGGATTGGAAAGATCAACATCTTAAAAATGGCCATCCTACCAAAAGCAATCTACAGATTCAATGCAATCCCCATCAAAATTCCAACCCGGTTCTTCATGGAATTGGAAAGATCAATGTGCAATTTCATATGGAATAACAAAACACCTAGAATAGCGAAATCCATCCTCAACAACAAAAAAACATCTGCGGGAATCACTATCCCTGACCTCAAGCTATATTACAAGGCAATTGTGCTGAAAACTGCATGGTACTGGTACAGAAATAGGCATGTGGATCAATGGAATAGAATAGAAGATCCAGAAATGAGCCCTCATGTATATGATCACCTGATTGTTTACAAAGGAGCAGTAAACATTCAATTGAACAAGGACAGCCTATTCAACAAATGGTGCTGGTCCAACTGGCACTCAGCATGCAAAAGAATGAAAATAGACCCTTTCTTATCTCCTTGTACAAAGCTCAAGTGTAAGTGGATCAAAGATCTCCACATTAAACCAGATACACTGAAACTATTAGATGAGAAAGTAGGGAAAACCTTAGAACACATAGGCACAGGAGAAAATTTCCTGAACAAAACACCAATGGCTCAAGCTCTAAGGTCAAAATTAACAAATGGGACTTAATGAGATTGCAAAGTTTCTGTAAGGCTAAGGACATCATCAAGAAAACAAAACGGCAACCAACAGAATGGCAAATGATCTTTACCAACACCACATCTGATAGAGGCCTAATATCCAAGGTATACAAGGAACTCAAAAAGCTAGACACCAGAGAATCAAATAACCCTATTAAAAAATGGGGTACAGAGCTAAACAAAACCTTCTCAGTTGAGGAACACCGAATGACTGCAAAACATCTGAGGAAGTGCTGGACATCCTTAGCCATCAGGGAAATGCAAATCAAAACAACACTGAGATTCCACCTCACACCAGTCAGATTGGCCAAGTTCCAAAAATCAGATGACAGCAGATGCTGGAGAGGCTGCAGAGAAAGAGGAACACTTCTCCACTGTTGGTGGGGTTGCAAACTAATACAACCACTCTGGAAATCAGTCTGGGGATACCTCAGAAAATTGGATATAGTACTACCTGAAGACCCAGCTATTCCACTTCTGGGCATATACCCCAGAGACACTTTAATACACAACAAAGATATATGCACCACAATGTTCATAGCGGCTCTATTTATAATAGCCAGAAGCTGGAAAGAACCCAGATGTCCTTCAGAAGATGAATGGATACAAAAATTGTGGTGCATTTACACAATGGAATACTACTCAGCCACCAGAAACAATGACTTAACCAAATTCTTAAGAACATGGCTGCATCTAGAGAATATCATCTTGAGTGAGATAACCCAGTCACAAAAGAACAGACATAATATGCAGTCACTAATATTGGGATGCTAACACCAGAGGCTTGCACTCCCCCAGAAACAACTCACAGACTGTATGAAGTCCAAGAAATAAGGAAAATAAATATATATATACAAAACAAGAAGACTTTGACTATTTTCATGTTGCGTTTTGTTTTGCATGTACTTTACGCTCATGGTAACTATTAGGTTTTCAATGCATACTGTTAAGCCCTTGAAAAAATCAAGTACTGACTAAAAAATATATTCACATAGTTTTATTTAAAAATTATTTTAATATCTGAAAAAACAGTACTGACAAAAATGTATAATTTTAAGCAAAAAATGTTTAAAATCTTTACATTTATCTTTGTTTTGTAAAATAAAGTCGTTTAAAAAATTAAATTAAATTAAATTAAATTTAAGAAAAAGGAAAAAAAAAAGAAGTTCACAAAACCTACAAATACCCATGATTCCTTGTTTCAATTTCTATAGCTGTGATAAAACACAATGACCAAAAGCAACTTGGTAAGGAAAGGGTTCTTACAAAAAAAAAAAAAAAAGAGTGAGACCTTGTCACAATCAAACAAAACCAAACCCAGAACATTAATAAGAGGAACCATAGAGCAGACGGGGAGTGGGAACAACTCATTGTTGCACCTTTTGCCAAGAATATGTCATACCTTGGTTTCAACACCCGCTCTGAAAACAAATTATAAAAATTGAAAAAAAACAGAATTGATGGATAGCTTGCAAACAAAGTTGCAAAGTGCCTTTCAATATAACTTAAGAAAAATCACAAGCGGTGTCAATTTCATTTTCTTTAATTAAAGCACCCTGGAGACAAGTGGTAAAAATAATTTATTGTCGATTCTTTCCCACAATTAACATGTAACATTGATACATACACTGATGTGCTGAAATGGAATGCTAAATGTAAAAACAAACGTTTTTACACAAAAGTAGTTTTGTTCTATTTTATAAAGATAGATACCAATAAATTACCAGATACATTTAAACGATGATAGGCTGAGGGCTTCAGGGGGAATACCGTTCATTCTGTGTTGAAATTAAAATGATTTCATGAATATTCTGAACACAATAGCCTGGATACGCTGACATTCTTCTAAGCTAATAAAGAAGCCCAAGCCTGGAGCTAGGCCAAGGGGGCTCTAACAGCAGTGTCCAGAACATCAATAAGAGGAAATATTCATAGTGCTGGCGGGCAGCAGGAGAGCTTCCCAACCATGTTCTTGGACATAGTTTGACCTCTAACACTTGCTTAAGCAAATGTAACCAATCAGTGTGAAGCAAACTGGCCCCATCACAGCCACCAGTAGTCAACATAACTCAGTATGCAAGGACTTGAGTACAAATTGGGGCAACATAGATATTAGATAAACTGTAATAGGCTTGGAATTTGAATGAGCAACCAAATTTTTGCAATAATGGAAATGTATATCCTAAGGTTACAGAAGGGAACTGACGTATTTCAAAATAGTCACTCTTTTTCCTAATATCGCATATGAATTTTCACTGTAGAAGTCTAGAAATAAATTGCCCCTTTTCTAAAACTTAGATTCACTTGTACTGACATGATACAAACTTTGTCTTATGTTATAGTCATTGAAATATACATATACATACACATATACACAGAGCATAAAACAAGTCTACTAAGCCATGATATATACACGCATGGCCAGATATTGTTAAGTCTCATTTTATAAGATTTAACAAACTTAACATAGTGGGTGCTTACCACTTTTAGGTTGTCAGTCTGGGTAATACTTGTAGCAGAATTTAAGAAACTTGAAGCCCAGAAATCATTCACATTAGAAACCAAACTTTAGAAACTATACTGAGACTTTAAAGGTATTCAAAGAGCAGAGTTAACGTCAAATAAACCATAGTGTGAGATCTGTGCAACTAGGGGAAAGACTTGGGTCACTCAAATAAGAAGTAGAAATTGGTATCCACAGGGAAGACGAACTCCTGGCTTGACACACGTTAGGCTGTCACCAGAGACAACCGACAGTTCTCTTTGTCCCACAACCTGCCATTTAGTTTTCATCCTGGTTTGTTTCCTTAAATGGGTAGGAAAAAACATTATTAACCTTCAGTCTTAATGAAGCCTACAATGTCCCCCAATTTTCCTGTCTCTGACAATAGAATATACATTTATATCTACAGTTTCTATAAACCTATAAACCATCTTCACCTCAGATTGAGAAGAAATTATTGTTAGGGTCTTCTGACTAAAAAAAAAAAAAAAAAAAAACTGACACCAGACTAGTCGTTCAGAGGGCGTCCAGGAACATTGCCTCACAAGCAAATTGTTTAACCGTGTAAAAACAACTGAAAAAGGTGAAGCATTTTAAAGTGGCCATTCTGTTCCCTCTAATAATGCTTATATTCTAGAAAAACAGTTTTAGGGAATGTATACACCCAGGGAAAGATATGTGTTCACGCTATCTTACATCCTCTGAGGAGTACACGCATCACCGAGGGAACAAACAGAACTTGGGCTTCTAATCTGACCTCTTACAAAGGGGCCAGGCATGCGCATTGCAGTCCTGACTCGGGCTGTGGCTGGAGAAGAATCTCAGCACCCAGGAAGCCACATTTTCCCTAAGGGATTGTTTGGATTCTGAGACACCCAGAAGAGACCAGGTCATCAAGAGTCCCTCTCACATTCCACAGGCGTTCCTGCAGTCCTTAGGAGGTCATCAGCTTCCTGGGTGATAAAACTGCCAGGCAATATGGCCATCATGTAGACTTGCTGAGATCTCAGAGGGAGCAGCTGGGGGTCCAGTACTTGGACTGCAAGGCAGAACACCTCAGCTGTCCGGTGCCCAAGACTTTGCTTCCTACTTCATCACAAGACTCAAGCTGGAGGACCTGACAGCATCTTATAAAGTAGATCTTTTCCTAACTGGTTTATCGGTGCTACAGTGACGTCTCATTTTTACTAAGAGTTCCTTTCTGCAAGCAAAAACTCCTCTCATTCCAAGCACATTTCTGGTGATTCTGCTTGAACTCCCCACTATAATCCTTCTCAGGAAAAAACAAAATGAATGCTCCAATGAGCCATACCTCTATGCCTGTGGTTTTCCTGGATAGAAACCAAACTTGCATTGGCTCCTTCTTGCCCTTCATGGACACTGGACCTCTATGCTCCAAATGGAACTGCGGATCTGAGTTCTCAGGAGACATGAGACACCTAAAAGTCATGAGATGGAATAGAGAGGGAACGGCATGAAGATTGGGTAGAGAATTCAGACAGCCTGATCCCAACACTGCAGTTGTAGTTTGAGGTAGTTAGGGTTTTAGTAATGGCGCCTTAGCAGAAAACTTCCGGGTGAGGAGGAATGGTTTGCGGAGAAAAAGTGGTACACTGTTCTCCAATGAACAATAATTCCAGTAGCAGAGGGAAGATATGGAGGTAGCAGTCGTTTAAAAGAAGCAAAAACACACAGTTTACTCCCATGGTTCCCTGCAGATAGCTTGGCATTCCCCCCTAATACCTGTATGTATATTCAGAAACGTTGATCTTTCCCTTTTCGCCTGTGGTTTCTGTTCTGCTTGTGAGGTTGACAGTATTCCCAAAGAGACAGTATCGAGGCATCCGCTGTCCGATCACGCCTGTCACCACCTCCCCGGTATGGATCCCGATTGTTATCTGCAGAAAGCAAAGTTTCGCTTTAGTAGCCTGGATGGTTAACATATGTATTTTACAGTGACACAGTATCTCTCTGTGAAGAAAGAAAAAAAATCCTGAAGTTGAAAATGGCAATAATAGAGAGCGGGCAGCTTCCATGATGACATCATAAAGCAGAAACAGTTGGCGATTCTCTCATCTCCAGGACGCTCTGTCCACAGAACAAATGACCTAGTCCGTTTCCAGTGTCTATGGAAGAGTAAGTGCAGTCAGCTCTTTGTGTTAAAAATGCCCCTCTTTGTATGTGTTAACCCTTTCATCAGAAGGAATATGAAGTAGTTGTCAGCCAAGCTCTACTATAGTACCACAACACTCCATTTATTTACTCACCTGAACAGATTCGCCATCTACTTGAACTTGACCAGCAATTTCCATCATGTCTAAAGCCAGGTGGCAAATGGACCGTGCATGGTGGATACAAGGTTCTGGCAAACCACTCACTGTCATATACTTGTCACCAACTGTTTCCACCTAAGGTGATACATGCATTCACACAGTCAATGGTTGACATGAAGTGATGGTTTATCACCACCACCACCACCACCACCACCACCATCATCAAACCCCTAGTAGCATGAGCTCTAGCAGGTTGGAACCTTCTAAGTATTTGGAATTTACATTTTGCAGGCAGCTTGGGTCTTGGTCTTTTCATCTGAGATCCCCTTATAACTCAGTAGAATGCCTATGTGTACATGCAGATATATGTAAAATTACCCTTACCCAGGCATGCCCAAGTGTGTGCAAGTATGTGGGTAGTGTGCGTTCCTAAGAAATATGGAGGCTACAGGTTGTTATAAGTGTTCTCTCTCTCTCTCTCTCTCTCTCTCTCTCTCTCTCTCTCTCTCTCTCTCTCTCTCTCTCTCTCTTCTCTCAATGGTTGCCATTTTTCTCTGTGTGTGTCTGTGTGTCTGTGTGTGTATGTGTGTGTGTGTCTGTCTGTGTTGTGTGTGTGACCTTATTTTTGAGACAGGGCCTCTTACAGAACCTAGAGCTTACTGTTCAGCTAGACTTGCTGGCCAGAATGTTCTCAGGGTCCATCTGTTTCCATCTCTCCCAACACCAAGGTTACAAAAGTGCATGGCCAACCTGCCTTTTCCTGACCAGGGTCCCTCTGCTTGCAGGGGCCTCAGTAAAATATTCTATTACCTCCCTTATTCCTGAAGCAGCAGCAGTTCCATAACATGGGAGCTGTTGGCTGAAGTCCATCCATCTACTCCTGGCTCCTCTCCATGTTTTAGCTGTTCATCTAATTATACCTTTAACTTGTAAATGTAATGGTTTACTTTGTATGTGCATGTTTTCCAGGTACGAGTCTCCATGAACAAGAATATGGAGACTCAAGAATGACCCTGGGTATCATTCCTCAGATGCCACCCACCTTCTTTTTCAAAATAAGCAAAGTAGGTTAAACCATGTCCTGTTATGATGTGCTCACCAAGTGTAGCACTGTGCCTCAGAAAAGAACCACAAAGTAAATAGTTCTTCTGAAGTTATATCACCCCTGGAGCTTAGAGACAGTCAGTAACATTCTTGCCTTTATAAAGCAATATTCCACTGACTTCATTTTTCCAATATTATATTTGTTTCTACTTAAAACAAGGGGCAGAGATGTCTTGTAAATGTTTATCTTCAAGTTGATGATATCTAAAAGTAAACCTGAGGCCCAAGACCCTTCTCAAGCTCCAAGGCTTCTTCACAGTGCAAAGCATTTATGTATTTTAGGAAAAAATGTCTTTGGCTGAATAAAAAATGAATGCTGTGTTTATACTAAATGTAATAAACAATCTGCACAGACTTGTTAACCTAAGTGCATAGAAACTGCTGGATACTTCCTGTGAGCCAGAGATTGCTCCATGAAATGTCATTCTGGCTGCAATGAAAAGAAAGCTTCCTAAGTGGTAACGACTTCATGTTGAAGTCTATACCAGTCTAGACAAGTGATGCCCCCAGGCTTGCTCAGGGGAGAGCTTCCTTTTGCAAGGAGCAATGCTGAGACGCATGGCTGGTTAAGGGACTTCGAAAGACTATGGCATGCCCAGCACAAAACAAATTCTCTATCATCACCTCCAAATCTCAGTGCACATCTGTGAAGAGGACACAGAAGAAATGGAAAAGCTGATGATGTGGAGGAAGGCCCTGACAGTTTGCCTTCCTCCTGGGAATGACATGGCTGCTGTACTCAGGATCATGGAGCAGCTTCAGGTGCCTTCAGGGCTCTCATGAGGCTTGGGCAAGTTAACATCAAATCCTAGATGCAGCATTACTTCTGGGGAAGTCATTGTTTTCAGTAGTGTGGCTACTGGTGAATTGTCGGTACTCAGTGGTTAGCTCCATACCCATGCCTGGGCAGCAGCACTGGTTCAACCCAATAGATCACAAATCAATCAATCAATCAATCAATCAATCAATAATCAATCAATAAAATGTAACTAATACATGAAAGTAAGAGGGGCAGTTGTCAGGAAGAGTGAGATGGGAGGGAAGACACATGTAAATAAGATTAAACCATTAACCACATGTATGAAGTTATCCAACAATACAATTCTTTACAATGAAGAAATTATTTAAGTGGCCTGCAGTGACTCTTAACACACCAGCATAGCAGCTACAGTCCAAGTGCAGTGACCATGGGAGGGGCTTCTACTGGGGAGTCTCAGGAGGCCAAACCTATACTGCACTACAACAGGCCCCCATAAGGACTTGCCTTGTAAACAAAGGGGTTTTTCCGTGAATCAGTCAGCGTGTCGAATCTGGTGTAGAGGTCATTGAGTAGATTGACGATCTTCATGGCCCCTTCTCCAGATGCGTGCTTGCTACAAAAAGCGTTGAAGCCCACAATGCCACTGAAGAGGATGGTCACGTTGTCGTATCTTTTGGCAGGCACCGGGCGCTTGTGTCTCAGCTCATTGGCCACCGATGGAGGGAGAACAGAATAGAGCAGCCTATGGGGAGCAGGGAAAAGCATAAGAGGCTGGTGAGCCTTTACCCCTCCAGGTGGGCCTCTTTACTGCATCAGTGCCACTGTTCTGGGTTTTAATAAGACATCCTTTAAAACCAGTGTCAATTGTTAGCTACACACAAAACAAGGGAACATACCAACCACTTGCTCCTTGTGTTCCTACATAGTCCCCATTCCTGAGCCATTTCAAAGCAACTCAGAACTAAGCCAGACAAACGAATAGGTATGGAAAAGACACAAGGCCACCCATAGGACCTCACAGTTTTCATTTGTAGCTCTTGCTTCTTGCCCTGTTCTTACAGCTGCGACAGGCTTGACATTATCAGTGTGCACATCCAAAATGACACACCAATAGTGTCATGAGAAAAACATGTTTATGACACAGGAATAAAAGGTATTTCAAATATTGCAAAGACACCGCAGGCAAGGTAGGTTGCTTCCTAGTCTTATTTATGCTTCAACCCTTCCTGAAAGAAATGGATAAAAGAAATGAAAATGGTTCAAATGACCAGACATGTTATTTTCATAGGTAATGCTGCCACCACAGCTCTGGGAATTGAGCTGAGGAGACAGTGGCCAGCCCATGGTGGGGGGGAGCTGGTGGGCTTTGAAGGAAAGCAAAAACCTCTGGGCTCACAGCCTGGAGAAACAAGAGGAACAGAGGCCTTCTTATCCTTTTCATCCTTTTAGACAAAGGGCAAAGTTCAAATATGAAAAACAGACCTGAGCTGTCTCTTTCCTCACCGGGGTGGTAGAATTTTTGTCAGTGATTTATTTTAGCTTGTAAACATGCAACATTGAGGTGAGATCTTAATATTGAATGTGAACAGTACAACAGCTAAGTTGGAAATAAAACTAAGACGGTTTATAATGAGATCGTCCTAAAATAAAGTCTCTACTATAAAATCAAATCCTAATCCAGAAATCTAAAAATCAGTCATGATAGTTAAAGAAGCAGAATATCCATAAATAGTGCCAATAGTTTTTGAAAAATTTATTCTGCCTTGGGCAAACCAAAACAAAAGGTCCTGTGATAGATCCTTATTTTCTAGGTCAGAAGTAAAGCTCTAGTGACAGTCCTCTCAACTCTGAAGGCCAGATATTAGACTACAGCAAGAAGTAGACCCTCGAGCTAACGTCTCCATAGTAACAGGAATCATCAGCGTGTTTGGTATAGAATGGAGAAGATATGAATACTTTCATAATTTAAAATCGACATCTTTGTAGTATTTGATAAATGTTTACTCCTGGTATATCCTGAGATATCTCCCAAAGGCCCATGTGTTTAAAGCCTTTGGCCCCAGGCTGTGGTTCCATTGCAGACTGGTGGAACCTTTAAGATGTGAGACCCAGTGAGACGAAGTGGGATCACTTGGGCGCACCCTTGACTGATACACATCACATTTTTCCCTTTAGTATCCCAGCCAGCATGATACAAGGAGACTCCTCTGGCCTTCATCCCATGTGTGATGTTTGATCTCGTCACAACCTAAAGCAATAATGATCATGAGGAGAATGGACCAAAAAATTATTCAGGGACACAAGAGGTCCCAGACTCTTCCAGTGAGAGAATGAATTGTAACATTACACAAGTGGTGGGAAATTGTGAATTAAAGCCAGCCTTTGTTTTCTGTCATCCCATTCTTACGTGTCTGTCTTTTTCTTCTCATCCTCCAAGGCCCTCAGTGTGAGCTGCAGCCGGTCTGTGAGGATTTCCAGCTCCTGTGTCAGCTTGTACTCCTCCCGGAACTGTTCTCCCAACAGAACCAGGTCTCGGGTAGCATCGTGGAGAGGGATGTCGCTCAGATACAGGCCTCTTCTGGTTAGGTCGTCCAGGTTCATCACACTGTCACAAAGGGCTTGAGTTAAAACCACCACCCCTGTCCACATGACGGCATCAGCCCTAGCCACTGCAAGACCTTTCTTTCTCCACCTTCACTGTTCAGATCAGGTTGAGAAAACAAGAAGAAGCTGACCTTTCAGCGTATCTGAAATCCCACCAGCAAAGCAGCATGCCTGAAATATTGTGTTTGTTGAGTTGTACTTTTGAAGGCATCTACCTTCTCTGGAAGATAGTGCAGAAAGCTGCCCCACAAAATATTGCCTTAGATATTAATACAAGTGCATTTTCAAAACTTGCCTTGTTCTTCCTTATCATAAGAACCAGAAGAAATATGTATTTCCATGTATGTGTCCGGGTAATGATGTTTCTTTTGAGAAACAACCTCGATTTGCTTTATGACTTTAAGAATATTATAATTGCATTGCTACTGCAGGTGATGACTGGTTTTCCTGAGGCTTAGTTACCTTCCTTGGCATGCATTTTAAAGACTCCTTGCCTAGAGCCTTTATGCTGTTCTTTCTTTGGGCTTTTATTTCTCCCTCTAGTCTTACTTTCCTTGGCTGACTTTTCTCTTTTTTAAATTGTGTTATATGACCTCGCTGAATTCTATGAATCTTGGTAACCTAATTCCTTTCTGTAGCTTTATTATAATAACCTTCGTTGATTCACTAAAATTCTGGTAAGTAAAAAGTTCAGCTAGAAATTTATTAATTGGCTAAACATTTAAAAATTGTATTGGTTAGAATTCTTAAATTGTAAAATGATTATTATTTCTAGTTTTGCAAAATATGGGCTATAACTTTACTAAGGAATTTTGGATTTAGACGAGGAGCCCATGAAAGTGTTATCAATAGAAATACTAATGTAAATGCGAAGAGTATATGCAAACAGAGAATTACCAAGGGTGCTATTGACAAAAAAATAGCTAACCATTTTGTTAAAGTGAATATATAATTTAAAGACCTCTTGCAAAATAAGCCCATTTGAAAAGATGGCAGATCACTTGCCAAATGACCCAAGTGGAGCCAAACAAGATCTACCCAGGAGCAAAGACAAAATAAAATAACCTCACAATTGAAGTGGATACTTTAGTGCTAGGTGTGATATACCCTTGTGGTCAGGGAGGACAGAGTGCCTCTTAAGACAACACAGATATGTTCCTCTTAGCAGCATGCTACAACTAGTTGCTAAAACCCTGTTTCTGAAGATACCACACACCTTGGCTATATGGTGTAAAGAAATCAAGCTGGATTGAGCTACAAGCTTTCTTCTTACCGGATAGCTTTCTTAGGTCTAGGTGTCCTAAGGGAAGCTGAGAGGGAAAAGGTATCAATAGTCATATCCAGCTGTGAACTCTATGATCTACAGTATCGATCTGCAAGGGAAGATGTGCCCACTTATGGAGTAGTTGCAGGGCTGAAAAGGAAGTAACCAACTGCTCTCTGATTGGATTTGAAGCCCACTCTACAAGAGTAGCACTTTAACCCTGGACACGGCTAAAGAGATCTTAAGCCCAAGAAGAGAACTTAACACTCCTTTAAATTAAATTATCATGGAACCAAGCTGACTTGTAAATAAAATATTTGCATTTATACCTATAGACAAATGTCACTCCCAGCTTCAACCAGAGACCTCGGTTAAAGAGACCCATAGCTGCTCAAGATGCTAAGGAGTGACCGTTGGTGTTCAGAGCTAAAGAGAATATCTACACCATCCCCGAGAAGGCTCAGAAACATCCTGGAAGATGGCAGAAAGTATGTAAGAACTGGAAGAATGTAGTACCCGGAGATTCTTCTTGGCATACCATGGCTAGTGTAGTCATGGCTAGTGTAGCCATGGCCTCAAAGTAGCCATGGCTGCCTGCGGTAGGGCTATACAAGACGGAGCCTCACCAGTCAACCTTGGAATGGGGAGGTTGGGATTCTTGCCTCCCCCTGATGGACCACTCCTGCCACTGATAGATTCTGTAGGAGAGGCAGCCATTGTCTTCATCTGGGTGCCCACTGAGGAGCCTACCAGACCCTAGTGAATAGTTCCAATGATGAATAGACAACAAAGATAATCTCCATAAAAGTCAGTGAGTCTCAAAAAAACCCAAGCAAAAAAAAAAAAAAAAAACATTGTGAATGTAGAAAGAAATTTGTAAGGAGAAGGGGGGGAAATAGAGGTGGCAGAGAGATTAAAGGGAGGATTACAACAGTCAGAGGAAAATGAATACTAGGCGAAAGATCATTCACACTGGTGTAGAAAACCTAATGGAATTATAAGGATATTATACCTATGAACTTACCTTATGGGGCCCCTTGTGTGTCTGTTGTCAGAATGTTTGCCTAGCATGTAAGAAAGCCCCATGTTCACTCCTCAAAATTATAGATGGATGTAAATCTGACATCTAATAGCATTCAAGTCCACATTTCTAGTTTGAGGCCAGCCTGGGCTACATGACATTCTGTCTCAGAATATTAAGTCCTTTTTTAATAATAAAAAAGTAAGTAATATTACTTTTTCTAAGTTTAAACTATTCATCTTGAAGTTATTTTAAAAGCAAAGCCTCTTCCATTTAAATAGATTTCATGGTAATTGGTAAATGTATCTATCACTCATGGGACCAATTTTTGAATGAGAATTAGAGCGTATACTCTATAGCTTTCAATTCTCCCTCCAAAGAAATCTTTCTGTCCTTGGATACAAACACTTTCTAAAGTAAAGTTGTCACTCGACTGATACCCACTCAGGGAAATGCAGAGAAGATGTGCTGATGGCAGGTGACATGTCACTGGGTCCCCAGATAATACTAGCTTTAAAGATGCTTTACATATCAGGTCCATCAATGTTTCAGATGATAAAGGATTCTCAGAAAATAAATCATAATTACTGCTATATAATATCACATACAAAGTATCATCTAATAATAAGCACCTCAATTATCCTTTTTTATTGCTCTGTAGATACACATCCAATAGCCCTCTGTACCTTTTAGTAACATGCTAAAACTAGCAACAGTTCAAACCATGCTTTGCCTCTTCTGTTGTTTATTACTAAAAGCATTTAACATAGCTTTCAACTGAATAATCTATTTTGAATAGTGAAACCCAATTAAAATAGTTAAATATCTTTAACTTAAAGTGATTTGGATAAAAAAAAAAACTGTTTGTCTTTTTGATAATTGTTACTAACTACGTAAAAGGTCTTCATTTATGTCAACATATTATATGATCTCCAGAATTGCTCTCTTACAAGATGCTCATTTTGAATGTACAAAATATAGAATTAGGACATTAATTATCCCATGATCTAATGTCATAAGAACTTTACACATTACAATATCACACAAAGAAGGCAGGATTTGTTAGAAATGTCCAGTAAAATCACCTTTGTTATAAAGCAATGCATAATGAAGTTTTGAAAAAAGTTCAGCTTATACTTCAACAAAAACAAACACTGTAGATGAAAATACTGTTGTATTTAGAGAGGGTGTGTTTGGCCCATTCCTTCTACATGCATGAACTGAAATACCAGGCCAACCCCAGTTTATATGTACAACAAGAACATATTGATCAAAGATGTTTATTGAACTTCGTCGAATTTGTTTTTTAACTTATATCAATTACAATTAAGTTAAAAGTTGTTACCTTGGTGAACAGAGGAAGAGGATGCTATCCGCTTCTGGCAAATAGATCATTTGGCCTTTGAGACGTAAGCAGCTAATCTCTGCCCCTGTCAGTTCATCCTCACATTCAAGTTTCTCAACATCCAGCAACCCTTCCTTAATCAGGAAAGACAAAATGTTAGCTTCTGCCTGTCTGAGCATCAGGAAGGAGTGAACACCTGCACCTGTCACCAACCCTAAGGCAGAGAAAGCTGATCCATTAGAACAGGAGGGGACATGCCTCCATCTTAGAAGCACAGTGCCTGAGATGTGCACTCGGGATGCGAGCATCTGAGTCACTGCTCCAGCATTCATTGTACACTTCTGTGGTTTTCCACTCTAGCCACTACATGCATTACTGGACAGTACCAGGCTAACCTGTACTCACAGAACAACAGAAAGTAGCAGTCAGTCCCAAGCATATAAAACACATGTAGATGTATCTTTGGAAAGTCACTGGGGGAACATGAAATGTGTAGATGCTAGGGAAATTGTGTTTGCTACAATTAACCCAGGAGCGCAATGGAAACCATCTAAACGACCAACTACATGAGGTTATGAGTTTTCAATCCCTTTTATTTCCCTGGAGAAAACGAAAACTGTTAGCCTGAATTAGAAACAATTTACAGAAAAGTAAATCTCTGGTGACCTTATCAAAGGCTTCTTGTTAGTGGAAAGAGGCATTGGAACTTTAAGGGTACTTGAAGTTACGATGTTGGTTTTATTATGTGAGACTGAGATGTTCCCAGCAAGACACTTTCTCAAACTATTTTTCACTCATTCTCGTCAGTGGACAGAGGTCCATGTCCCCAGTCAAACATTCCTCTCTTGAAAGTTGTATTTGTCTTTCTTGTATTTCCTCTCCTAGATTATGCTCGCAGACGATGTCCCTCCTCTGTTGTTGCTGATAGACAGCATCCCTTGTGTTCATTCAAAGGGGTCCCACTTACCTTGCTCCTCAGTACAAAGACTGTATTGATGTGTGAAAGGATCCCATGGAAACTGATGTCGATGTGAGGGCGGACCAGAGAGAAGACAGACAGAAGGCTGCAGTTCCCAGGCTGGAGCTAAGATACAGAAGAAGAGCAAAGAACATGCGGCTACCCGAAGTTGACTTCACGAGCAGCCAGAGATCTTGAAATTAAGCCAGATCCAAATGTTACTATAGGCAACAGAGTGTTTAAGAAAATATCAAATGCTCACAGGAACAAGAAAGGACTTAAGCAACTAATATATAAATATACATATTAAGCTCATTAAAATAAAATAATCTTTTTTTAAGAGAGAGAAAGAATTTTATCTTCTAAACTGAAGATGCCTGTGGTATCTAACACCAGTAAATCAAAACACCAATAAATACTTCCTTACAATACACACAGAGAGACGTAATATTAATGGAAGTAATAACCCAAAGTGTCTACTTATGGTGAAGCAGGTAACTGACTAAAGAGACCTAGTGTCATGTCAGGGCAGAGGGACACAGACAAGGTCACACAGCAAGAGCCCACACAAAACACAAAGCATTCTTTTGCCTCCAGGTCTACAGCAAGTCCCCTGCATTCCAGTCCTGCATTAAGGCGAAGGGTAACTTCCGGAGTGAGCACACAGGACATTGTCAAAGGATTCCTGAGAATGCAAGCTAACTCTGTCTGCAGAGCCTGGGGTCCTTCCGGGCTCTTCCACTCTTCCCATGGTAATCTCTTTGTTTTTCCTCTTGTGTGTTTGTAAATGTCCTTCTTCCCCTTGTCAACAGCTGGTTTTGAAAGCTATTTTTGGAAGGCGGCTTGGCAGTGAATAGTTATTTAATAAACAAAAACTCCCGAGTGAAAGCTGACTGCTCTTAGCGAGTTCCCCATTTTCTCACAAAGCAAGTCTACCGTTCTCCTGCAACTTCCTCCGCTCCCTGGAAAGGATTAACCAACTAAGTCCTAAGAAAAGTCTCAAGAGTTTCAAATGCAGTTAGATTATAACTGTATGGGACCGGTCCTGCTAACGAATAGAACCTGTAATGGGAGGGTCAGACCCCCAAGGTGGCAGAGTTGTGCATTTTACCTGGGGGAGCACTCTGTAGATAGCATTTCCACACTGAGTGACCACTAGGTCCCGGTCAAATATGATGTGAAAAGGGAATGCTTTGCAGAAGGTATATGGACTGATACGTGATTCCTGCGTCCCATTCTCTTCAAACCTGTCCAAATCTTCATAAAGATCCTCTTCTCTTGATTCCTTTTCTTCAATTAAAAATTGGGTATGATCACATTCTTCATTTCTTTGCTGAATAACCTAGATATCAATGGGAGAAAATGCGGTTAACTGCTGGTCTTTGAGCTTAGTTTTAATGTCTGAATATAAGGGACTGCTCATGAACATTTCCCATAATTATTAATACATAATTAGAAATTATAATCTGGTATGAATTCCCTATTGGCACACATAGCCTTGTGAATGGACTAGGAAGAGAATACCCTCTTGGCCTTTTGGGCTAGGCCTCCTAAACAGGCACATTTATACAATGAATCTACAGTTGAGGCTGAATATAATAATAAAAAAAAATAGTATTTGGCTATGGGAAATTACAGAGGTCAGAGAAAGAAAAACGGCATTTTTCTTCATCACATGGTCTCTGTATTGATACCTTGAAACTGCCACTCAACAATAACAGTGGATGTTATCATTAGCATCAGGGCAAGACCAGAGCTGGCTTGGCTAAGTTCACCAGCACAACTCGATTAAAAAGCCAAAGAAAGAAATAAAGAAAACAATCAAAAAATTTTGGTTGACAAAGTAAAATGTCCTAGGTATTTTCCAGGAAAGAAAAAAGAATTCACATCGAATGGGTGATCTGTGAGACTGGCTAATTTAATGTTCCTTACATTTCACTGGCCACAATCTGATAACGTGCGCGCTGAAACCCACAGCTCAGTCACGTGGACCACCCTATCTCCAGCTGGCCTGTACTCACTGGCAGTAATTGAATTTCTTCTTGCCTTAAGCAACGTATAAATAGAAAGAGCATCTGTTGCAAGGGGGAAACCGCCCAGTAGGATGCGTTCCAAGGCCAAACAGCGAAGACTCCTGGGGTTCACGCCATTTCGGCTCACACGTACTACTAAGGTAGCCCACGAGCAGCAATCAGTGCGGTGCCATTTCAAATGTTCCACTCTTCAGGAACATCTTTGCGGGGGGGGGGGGGGGCTTACCTTCATGTCTATTTCAGTGCCGTGTATCTGCTGAGCTACAGTCTTGATAATCCCTATCACGATGTCCTGGAGCCCCTCTCTTTCTGAATAGTAGTGCAGAATGAGCCCTTTGCCCTTTTCTGCATCGGTACACCGGAAGGAGGGTGCGCGCATCCCTGGGTAGATGGTGGCGAGGTGGTCGTGCAGGGCGTCGAGGTTCTGTGGGGGAAAACGGAAGCATACGGACTAGGAATGTTTCTGAGGTCTTAGCCGTGCAAGCAGCAGCAAGAAGGTTCAAATCTGGCTTTGCTGGGCAGATGACTCGAGTGAACATCTACAGGGGACAACCTTCGTGGTGTCCCTGAGAGAGCTGCGAAGTAAGTACCACAAAGAGAATGAAAGGAGAACAGAACCGTTGCGACGGATTTATGAGATTGTTACGACGGTAAGTCGTAAAAGCGTGCTTAAGGTGGAAAGCAGGCATCTGAGATTACTGTCCACGCACAATGTAGTCAGGAGAAAACATTGAGTAAATCACCCACGTTCTTTTTATCTCGCACTATACACCCCTATCTGAAGTTAATAAAATACCATGTCAAGTGAAATATAAGCATTTCACTTTGGTAAGTGATTAAACTTAAGGTGAACAATTACTTTTTCACCAGTCAATAGCAGAACCCATGCAAAGCGGCAAAATTACCGTGTCAGGCAGAATTCGTAGAAAATTAAGCTTTTTAATTTTGGGAACCCTGTCTCTTAGGACATGCTAAATGTCTCAGCATCTATTAGCTCCTGAACTTCGAAAATGATTTTATACACAGACTGACGTAAGAAATAAGAAAGCTACACTTTTAAGTCGGCCCAACGTGACAGCGTTTGGTTGATAACACGCAGCATTCGGGAATGAGGGATAATTCAGAAGATATACTCAGGCACAGAGTCCTGGAAGCTGTTTTAGTGAGACAGAGAAATTCAGTGACATTCAGTCTATAATGAATTCTGCTTTTGTCCCTCTAATATCTCCTGTACAAGTCAAGTCAAGCGAGCTTTTTAAAATGGGGGGGCTTCTCTCTGACTGCCTCTAGGGGTCGCTGTTGTAGTGCAAAACTTACCAAACAATCAGCCTGCTCCAAACCATTCTTGGGACATATGTGTCCCAGAACTTCCTATTTCTCTCTATTATGTTCAGTCATACAACAGATTCTTTCTGTAACAAATTGTTTTTGTGGAAATCCTTCCCCATGAAGAAAAGACCTAAAATCTCCTCTGCAGGACCCGTAAGGCCCCTGCAAATCTTTTGATGTAACAATCTTAGAAGAGAAAAAAATAGAATCTAAGATTGCTAAGAATTCTACTTCTGTCTCCAAAACAAAGTCACAGTTGAGTTTGTTGCTGCATGAAGAACACATTTCTTCCACATTACACTCCGAGTACTGCGTCATGCTGCTTATTTGAAAGAAAGTCATCGTAAACAGGTAGCTTAATACTTTCAATTCTTCATTTTTCTAAACAAAGCATTTAAATATTCCCTGGTGATTATACACATGTCACTCGATTACTAATTTCAATTTGGCCCTTGGTGTGTCCTTTGTACACTCATTCCTACAAGCAGTCCATACAACCACTTGGCAGTGACAATGGTACCATTTTTACCATTTCTACCTTGATGTTAAGGCGCTTCTGGCACCGGACTTGGTTTCCCGGGATAAATAGATGAGGTATTGAAGAAAGCACTCTTCCCGGAGGGGCATCCATTTGAATTTGTGCATAGCTGTGGGCACTAGGAAGCTGTGACTATTGGAAGTACAGCTCCGATGCCGTCCTAAAGGCGAGAGGGTCACCAGGAATGCTGAGCAATAGTGTTCGTGGTTTAAGCCGTTTTGTGGTAACTGACTCTCGAGAGATTTGTTGTTGTATTGAATTGGCTACTAATTAAATGGACAAGCTGAGTGCTTTGTTGGAGCATGAAAGACTTACCACTTAATGGAATATTGATTTTCTTTAGATAATATCCCGCAGAAAATATACTCTGGGGATTTCTTCGGTTGCAGCTTGCCTTACTCCGTTTTACTCTATCAAGTTTCAAGCGATTACCATGACCTGTCTCTTTTAAGAAATGGGATTGTGATTAAATTTATATTATCCCCACTACACTTATATTGCTAATAAATGTGCACTCTTCATCTTTGAACTACTATAATTACAATATCCTCTGGAAACCGCAAACCCTGCAAGTGGCCAAGAGAAAAGCTATTCACAGGTGAGAGCGCTAACTAAACCCACGTGACCGCTCACTAGCTATAGTGGTACATTCTGGGCAATAAAACTTTCATCACAAAACTAGGATGGTTTTGTTTCTAAATATACTCTTGGAGGTAAGTACAGGAAGCGAGCAGCTGCAGGGCCCGTCACACGGAGTCCGCACATGCGTATAAAAGCCAAACAGTCATGGGAAAATGTAAACACAAATGCTTCCTCATGAACAAACTCCTGGAAGCCATGAAGCAATCTCAAATATGCCTGGGCTTCTGATTCTCCTTAGCATCATTTAAAGGGGTGGTGTTTTTGTTCCGATAACTAAAATTTAGTCTGAGATTTTAATTCCATTTCTTACTGGGCTGGTAGCATTTTGCGTTCCCTCTCTCACAAATAGAACAGAGGCATGTTTTCTATGTGGGGAATCTGCAGCTTCCAGTCCACTCTGCCAGCCTCCTGGTGTTTGTGCTTGGCAGAAAAATGGCAAATGATTCTTGCTCCACTTGGGACTTGGGACATGCTGCAAGTATAGGTGGAGTGTGCTTTATAGATGCAGGAAACCATTGTTCTTTTGGGAAATACGTTTAAAATGTAAATTTCTAAAGATTTTTGGACCACCTCAGAAGAATGCACATCTTTTTAAGTGTCCCAGGCATGTCAAAAATAAGGTCATACATAATAACAGAGACAAAATATGCAGAAATCCAAGAGCTCCTGAATTTGCTCCTAGTACAGCTAATCAAAAACTTGAAAATTGACCACAGAAATGTAGAGACAAAGACTGCCTGGAAGGCAGCCTAGTTTTTGGTGTTTTTCTTCAAAAAGCCATAATCCTTAATCCTGATCCTTGTGACTGAGAGAAAGGAAAGATTTTTTCCCTGTGGATAATCCACTAAGGCTCAGCCCTGAAAATGAAAGATGTTCTTGCAAAGCCTTCTCCCCCCATGCTTCCCCTTCCTCATATCTCTGAGAGGCAGGACCAGCGTCGGCCATGTTTAATGTGAACTGTAGACCCTGAAAACTCCCTTGCTGAGGTTACTGACAAACAGCTCATTGGAAGTTGGAGCAGAAAGATGCTGAAACAAATGGTGAATCTACCCCAACGCTGATGGGAAACAGAGGAAGATCTCCGCACTGACCCATACCAACCCATATCATCATGGCCAAATTAATTGAAGTGAAAAGTAAATTAAAACACTTTCATTTGCATACACAGGTCCCCTCCCCTAAGATGGAATACAAGAGGTCAGCACTGGACGTAATAGTTCAAAAGTAGGTGGTTTCCAAATTTGGAGGGGGGGATAGGATAGGGCAAAATAGTTGGGGTTATAAGAAGAGGAAAAGCAAGTTAGTCCTAATGTGTCTTGGAATAAGGGCATGTTTGCAAGGTAGGCATAACAAAGTAGTCATGAGGTCATATAACCTTTTGAAACAAAGAGGGTTCCAAAATGGATATGAACTTTCTGAAACAGAGAAATGAGTGTCAATCCTGGAGCAGAAGGTACAGGACCATTTGTAGTTCAGGTTATAGGTGGGGCATAGCCCAATCCTTCAAAAACAGAGCTTTCACCATAAATAGGAAAGTATTTAGCTTGTCTTTAATATAACATGGCTTTTAAACCAGGATGAAAACAGGCTGGTTCTTTGCTTCTCCCTTTCCTCTCAGGAGCTACTTCTTCCAAAAATGAAAAGATTTAGTGTTTGCAGAAGAAAAGAATGAAGTCTGCTTGCAGAGGCAACTTGGCACCAGCTAAGGGCACTTGCTTGTCTTGCACAAGAACCAGGTTCAGTTGCCAGCACCCACACAGCAACTCACAACTGCCTGTAACTCCCCTTAAATGGAAGCCTAGCCTTCCTGGACACTAGTTATAAATACGGTGTACAGACATGTAGGAATTAAACACATAAAAGTTTTAAAAATGAATGAAGTCTGAAGGAAAAGCAAAAAAAATGGTATATCCTATTTGCAAAGGAATCTTATCTGAGTCTTTAAAGTTATTTAATCAGAAATCACTTTTAAAATTGTACTCTTAGTCTGACTGTAGTGATTAACACATTTAATCCCAGCACTTGTAAGGCAGAGGCAAGACAATCTCTGGAGTCCAAAGCCTGCCTAGCCTACAGATCTAATTCCAGGACATACAAGATTAGAACTAAAATCTTTTCCCAAAAAAAAAGCCATAACCCCCCAAAAAGTATGTACTTATTCATCTTCTCAAAAACAATATCCTCAATAAAGATAAAAATAAATAAAATGCACTTACATAAATTTCCACATACTTATGTCCTTTAAAATCATGTTAAAAACTGAATCGTTCCTGATAACACCAAATTTAACAACAGCTCTATATTTAGTGCAGCCAGGTATTCAAAAGAGAACATTTTACTGTTAACATATTTCTCTTCCTTCTGAAGTTTTGTTCTGCTTTTCTGTTTAAAATAAAAGTTAGGTCATATTTTAATTGCAGGTTGCAGAAATTGAGTTTAGATGTTTCTTTTGAGACTCAAAAGTTGAAATAAAAAATCTAGTGCATTTTTCTACAAAATATAAATAATTTAGGGAAGTCTTAGGGTTTTCCAGCTGTTCAGGAAAACCTAGTATTTCCCAAAATAGCCCCTTGTACAAACATTTAAGAATTGGAAATTAGATCTGCTGTAAATGCCAGGCTGCTGCTTATGGGCTGTGTTTTATAAGTCCAAAACAGATCTCAGCAGAGCTGGAGACAATCCCCCTGCAGGGTGTATGCTGTGTTGGAGGAGGATTAGGAATATGTGTGTGTGTATGTATGTATGTATGTATGTATGTATGTATGTATTATGTATGCATATATGTATGCTTCTATATATGTATGTACACATGTATGCAAGTGTGTATGTACTATGTACTATGTACTATGTATGTACATATGTATGTGTATGTTTATGTATGCGTGTATTTATATATGTAAGTATGTACTGCATACATATGTATGTACAGATATACATATGTATGTAGTACATACTTACATATATAAATGTATGTATGTACAGATATACATATGTATGTATGCATATATATATATATATATATATATATATATATATATATATACATATATATATGGAGGGAGTGGGTGACTGGAAACGCCATAAACCCAGCTAAGACAGCCAGCTTTCCAGACAAGAATGAAAGCATATTTAAATCTTTATATGCCATCCTTATACATATTGAAATAAGCTCATGAATACAAATCTTAACGAGTCTCTAAAATAGCATTTTCTTCCTCTGCGTCTTTCCAGTGAACCTGGCAACCTTGGGCTAAAAAGTACAGACAAGGTAGCAATGTAGCATTCTAGGCAGTGAATGAAGCAATCGTCCTGCTTTGGCCTTATTTGTGTCCCACTGCCAACGCTATACATCATCTCAGCAAGGATTTACTCAAAGTTCTTGACTCATTACCCAAGTGCACATATACTAACAAAAAAAAATCTACAAAGAAAAGTAAACAGAGCTTGTTGCTATCACCTTCTGTTGCAGCAAACCGCACCAACACTTATTGATTGAAATGCTTATCAGTGATAATGTATTGTTATCTTTGATGGTTCTCCATGCTGTCTGCGTGTGGAAACTCTTGTACTGGAGTAACCTGCACATAGACAGGATGACTTTTTAATGGTGAACCCTTGAAATGGTCAGCAATGTGGCCAGCTTTTTGCAAGAGAATCCCCTGCAAGGAAATCAGGCAGGATTTTGTTCTGACCATCTGTGTGACTTGAACATTTCACGTTATGTGTCCAGATCCACAGAGGTAACAACTTACTTTTCCCCCCCATCATGATACCCCAGAAATAAAATAAAGACTTCTGATTCTATGGCCGAGGATGTTTCACAATGTCACAGACCCCCAAGCTGAGCGTCATGGACTTGAGAAAAATCACTTGCAAACTATTCAATCCCTAAAAACAAATGTAAAAATCTTTCTCTAGAAGTATTCTTATATTTACCACTGTGTTCACTGGGAAACCTCATTTTTAAAGTCACCATAATGCAAAATTTTAAACGTTGAATATAGAAACACAAGAGAAGTTGTATAAGGTCATGAGTCTGGTGACAGAGGCAAAGGCTTTCAATTGAGAAGGCCAGTGGTATTAACTGTTTGAACAAAATAATCACAAGCAATGTCAAACTGTCACAGAACTAAATTACAGACACCACCTCTACTGTGTGGTTTGGAATATCCCATTTCTATAAAGGAGCGGAGGTATTACCTCACTGAAAACATCGGTGTGTAACAAATTCATAATTCTCCAGAATTATGCCGATGAGACAGCTCAGTGCCTGAAAGCATTTGTCACCACACCTGATGATCTGAGTTTGGTTTCCCAGAACCCAGAAAGTGGAAGGAGAAAGCCACCTCCTTTAAAACTGACCCATGACATCGACAAATGTCCTCTTGCATATACACACATGTGGGTGCATACTCACACACTTAATAAATACATGTGAGAATCATTAAAACAATCACTCTAGAATGAATGAATTCCTACAGAATTGATGACTCCCCGTCATACATAAATGCACACAGCTCTTGAAATTCAGACACATTTCAAATACATTTCATGTTATGCATGTATGAGTGTGTGAGTGTACATGCATGTGTATGCATGCATGTGTGTGTGTGTGTGTGTGTGTGTGTGTGTTGAAAAACCATTCCTGTTAATATGTTCAAAGAGAGACAGGGAGAGAAGATCAACACCCGAAGTCTTCTTTGCTATGATGAAGGAGATGAACATGCAAAGTCAGTAGAACAAACTTCTGAGCTATGACTTTAGTAGCAACATAATTGTCACCTGACATGTGTAAGTGGAAGCACCAATGTTGACATTTAAAAATGAAAATGTGAGAATACAGCAATGTATTTCAATATATAGATGCAGTTATGTAGCCTGAAAACTGACCAATACACATACATTTACCTTGACTGCCTAAAAGAATGTCCAGTTCCAATTTCAGCCTAACTTCTATCAACAAAAATTCTCAGAAAAAAGAAAACAAAAATCATAGATATATTGAAAACTCTATAAAGCTCTATAAACAGACCAATTAGAGCTTATGGGATTATAGAATTGGAATGCTGCATTTCTGGGGGAAAATTACCTAGAATTATCTTTAGTATTTTTAATGGTCTTGTTTTCTCATCCTGACTTAACATCTTTGGAACTATCAAGTAAAAACCTCTAAAATGCATCATTAACTAGGCACTAATGTCCACCAAGTGAAAAGTTAAGCATGTCATCAGATAACATCTCCAGCCTTTAGTATAGTTTCCCTCAGTACTGTCTAGCCCATTCCTGGACTTAGGATTTTCTTTTACTCTCTGACTGTAATTTAAGTACAGCCTCAGCCATGATAGAACATGTAATCAAATCTGGCAACTTAAATCTGTGGTTCCAGGTCATGGTCACTTATTTCTGGCTAAAAATAAACTCCCTTAATTCCTTTAAGATGGAAGCTATATTTTTCTTGAAAAACTCTGAAAACAGCCCTACTTCAAACGGATGGTCCTTGCTGGAATCATTTCTACTGAGTCTGCTTATTGGGTATTTGCTTCCTTTCTTTCTTCTTTTATTTTTAAGCTATTGATCCATTCCTCCTCCTGCAGTGGAAGAAACAGGAAATGGTGGTTCAGTGCCAGGACTGAGACTGTGGACAGCACGCTTTGAAAGCCTGAGAAAAGCCAGTGACCACCTTGCAAGAAGGGCGGAGTTTAGACAGAAGAGTGGAGTCTTCCTGGAAGAAGCAATGGGACCTCAAAGGCTAACTGACTTTACTCTGTGCATAGATAGGAGCTAGAGCCCTGGTCCTGGCAGAGGTAAGAGTATGTACAAGACCCCAGAGGAAAGAGGGAGTGTGGTCACTAAAATAGGTCACAGAGATCAGGTTTAACCTTATGTTCTAAGAGGGACAAGAGATGGAGAGTATGTGGGAGAAGACATCTCCAATGCCTCAAGCCTGAGATGCTCCAAACTTCGAGCAAGCAATAGAGAATCAGTCGACGGTTCAAAGCAGAAAAGACTACAGTGAGTTCATTTGCATCTCAGACTCCTGATCAGTGTATGGAGAAGAGACTGGAGTCATCAGAAAGACTGTCTAGTGTCTAAAAACAGGAAGACCCTTCCTGGAAAGTTTCAGAGAAACGTCAAAAAAGCTGAGTTCTCCAGAGGTAGCACTTAGGATAAGTTCAAGTATTTGGTTATTAATTAAAATTAGGGAGTGAAAAAAAAGAAAGAAAAATCTTTTGAAGCCTCTTTATGATGAAGCCCAGTTCATCTCACTCTTTGACTGTAGAAATCCATCGTGAAGGGTGTTTTATTACTATATGCTGGAAGGAAAATGTTATATGTAAGCTAGGATCTTAAAACAATCTGTGAAGACCAGGTGCTTCGCTTTATAACAACAGACAGAAAAAAGGTACACTGAATTTCTATTTCTTCGACTAACCATAACAAAACCACCTACTCCTAAGTAAAGTATTATCTTAATGTAATAGCTTTGTCATAATAGACAGCTGAAAGACAAAAACCCACTGTTCAAAAGTAGGAAATAATGAAAAATTTATAATTTCCAAAATGTGTACTTTTTAGTCTTACTCAAGGGGACAGAAAATAAAATCATTATTTAATTTAAAGACACTAATAAAGTTTTAATATTAAATTATAAAACAAGCCATTTTCTATTCTTTTGCATCATCTTTGAAACTGGGTGAGTTACCTTTTAGATCATGTCTGGTTTTGAAAGTTCATCCCGGTTGCTGTGGTCAGGTGAAAGGCTGTGACTGGGAAGCCATGGGTAATCCTACCTCTTTCGTTTTGCTAAATGAGCATTTTGACATCTGAAATTGCTAACTTCCTACCGGCAGAACTTGCTCTGTCTTCAGCTTTGTTGGGGAATAATCTTCCTTTAGTAGACAATAGTAGTTTGTGTGGAGACCTGTGGCTGTTCAAGGTCCTAAGAAATACTTGACTTTTGAGTCACTTTGCCCAGCCCCACTGTAATGACCCCATCACTGCTTCCCCAGCTCAAGGAGCATTACAAAATAGATGGCTAAATGGAGGTACCAGGGGCCACATGATGAGGAGGATGACAACGGAACCTGTTTTCTGAGCATGTCAGGCTCATCATCTCGCAGAAACTGGACCTGTGAGCATCCAGTCAGGAACCCTGAAGGGGACTCCAGGGTCCTGGCTTTCCAGGAGAGTTATGACCTGCTGGGAGGTGAGGTTGCTAAGGGAAAGGCCACCACTTTCTTCAAGGATGCAGCCACTAGCCATGCCTATTGCAGGAAGTCTTGGATAAACGAGTGGGTGAAAGACCAAAGCAAAACAGAAAGATACAATAGCCAGATGAAGACTGGTTAGGGGGAATGGGGTACGGGTGAAGATGGGGAGTCTCTGAAAGGGTTTGGCAGTGTGACTGGGGTGTACTACGTAATGAATGAGACTATCATGTGATAATGAAGCTTTTACAGAGAGTCGATGAGCCCCCCCCCCAGTTGGCATCTCTACAGCTTGGAAGCACATAAAAACACCTCCACAGTAGGTGGGAGATGGCACAAGTGAGTATAGGCGAGCTAAGGACAGCAATAAGTCCACTGAAGTCTGTGATCGGTGGTATAAACCTAACCCTGAGAAGGACATTAAATCGAAGAGCTATTGGAAGCTGAGACTTTATCGGTGGGGCTAAGATGGTTCAGCAGCTGTGGGTATGCATCCCTCTAACAGAAGACCAGAGTTCGGATCCCAGCTGGTGATTCACAATTCCCTTAACTCTAGCTCCAAGGGATCACATGCCCCCTTCTGGCCTTTGCAGGTACCTGCATACGTGTATACACACACACACACACACACACACACACACACACACACACAAACACACAAACACACACAGAATACTTTTTCTAAAAGTGGTCAACAAACGTGCTTTAAAAACAACTTCATATTCAATGAATCTAAAATCCCTCCAGCACTTTAAAGTCTCCAAATTCGACCCATTTGAAATAATCAATTTAAACACCATCAGATTGACTTCAGCTCTAGTGGCAGTTTCATTGGGAAGGGGCAGCTTTGTCTGGAGAGCAGGGCTTTACTAAGTCCACAGCTGGAGTCTATAAACCAGTGTCCATCTTGATTTAATGCGGCTTTAAGTTTATAAGAGAAATGTCCCTGTGTAAACAACAGACATTTTGATTAAACACCAGCGTTCTTATTTTGGCTGTTAAATCAATAATGCAGCTGGCCCCGGAGTGGTTTACATTCTCTCAGGACTGGGCTTGAATTCAGCTGGGACTACGCCGACAGACATCACTTTCCAGCAGGTCTAGCCACTCACAGCAGGCAGACTGGAAACACTCTTTGCAACCCAGCTCCATGATGCTGAGCATTCACACATTCATCCAGAGGGTCTCACAAACGCCTGGAGCTCAAAATAGCACAGGCAGTCCAGAAATAGTGTCTCAGCAAATGGGGAATTTACTAGTACAGACTTCTATGGTAATTGTTCAGGGCTGTAAGATAAATAAATGCCTTGGCTGCTGGTGTTCGTTTATTTGGTTTTTGGGCTTTTGTTTTGTTTTGTTTTGTTTTATTTTTTTTACTTGAAACCAACTTTGGATTTTCTCTTATCTCTTTCATTCTGTGTCTGATCAACTGATTTGTAACTCAAAGGCAAAGAATTAGTCCTCAATGGGTTACCTGAAGCCCCTGCTGCTTTCTCCTAATAAGGTGCCCAGACAGTGCTTACTGGATACTGATAACACTGTCCAGTGAGAGCTAATATTTAGGAGTATGTTACAAAAGATAGACCATATCATATATTGAAAACAAAAGACCACATCATTAGCCTATGCAATTCTTTCTTAAAGGCAATTGAACAGATCACAATAGACCCTGCGCACTTTAAAAACATACTAATTGAAGGCTTGCATATTCAGAGTCAACAAGCAGAGACTGAAAATATAGGACTGAAAATGCTGAAATACATGTACGATCATCTAATAATTAGATTTTGTGTGAGAATGGTCACTAGGATTCCTCGTCAGCAACAAGACACTCTTGTTCAGCTGCCTAAATAGAAGTAGTTGGGAGCTCAAAGTTAACAAGAGGCACCAAGAGCTTTCACTCTCAGGACCTCGAACGGCTCACCTGCAAAAACTCCCTGACATTAGATCCCAGGACACGCAAGATGGTATCATAGCCCGATTCTTGGCAGAAGACGAAAAACATCTTCCCAAACATCTGCAGAATTTCACCAGCATTGAGGTCTGTTTTGTAGACGAAAAGGAAAAGCAGACAGAAGACTGTCAATGAGAAAAATAAATGCAAGTGTATATGAAAAAGATTTAAAATATCCACAATGATTGTGTAATGTGGATATTTTACACAATAGACTACGAGTGTCTGAAGCATGAGAAGAATCTATGCTAACATGCTAATGGTATAAATCACATTATTATCCTAACATGCTAATGGTATAAATCACATTATTATCCATGTAACCATTTTCCCAAAGTATATACTAAAACTTAAATTTGACAGTTTATGATTATATATTTAGTGTATTGTTTTTTTAAAAAAATGCTTATTCAAGTCAAGGACACAGTGTCAGTAAAATGGCTCTATGAAGCTTAGTGACAAGACTTTGATGCCCAGGTACTTTGATTCCCTGAAGTTCTCCTCTGACCTGCACACATGTAATGTGGTACAGACATACACACATACACATGCATGTACACACACTCAATAAAGGTATAAAATAATCTGTTGCAAAAATAACTTTTCTTTATATAAACACAAATATTTACTTCTTACAGTATAAATCATAATATCCTGCTTTTTCCTTAGTAAGTAGCCATTAATGTTTCATGAAATTTATGTGTGTACCATTCTTATAAATGTTGACTGACATTTTATTCAACATGAGTACAATCATTTATTCAAAGAATCTTTTATTGAAAAGATAGGCCTTTTATTTTTGTAATATAAGTAATGCTAAAAAGACCATTTATGTCAGTCTTAGTAGGAAGCAGATGTCATATATCTTCAGTGAAAATTCCTTAGCAGTGTGAGGAAACTGGATAAACGGAGTCTTTGGCAAAGGGCCTGCCTCACAAGTATGATAACCTACTCTTGGACCTGCCCTGACAGTGCTCAGATACCAGCCAGATATGGTGGCTCCAGGACCGGTGGGTTGGAGACAGGTGGATCACTGGGGCTTGGTTCCCAACCAGTTATTTAGCCAAATAGTGAATTCCAGGTTCATTGAGACCCTATCTCAAAAAGTCCAGTAAAACAATGTCCCAAAATTCAAAGCATGGAGTCTAATCCAGATAGGTACATCCACAATATGGAATGCATATTGAGAAAACAAAACACAGGAGAGAAATGATAAAGTTATAATCTCAAAAACTTCATAAAATATGTTTTTAAAAGGACAAAAACACCTGAAACTGTTTTCTGGCCTCTCGTGCGCACTTGTGCCCAAATCCACATGGCTCTGTATATGTACATGCATACAACCACATATATCTTGCACAAAAATAAATTTAAAAATATCTTAAAAGTATAAACATATTTTAATTTACCTTGATAATAAAAAATCATCATTCCTCAAAAGTGCCGTAATTTAGTATTAAATTGAAGATGTGTGTTTTTTTGTTCAGTTCTACTCTTGACCCAAACAGATATTTCAAGTTTCTATATTTGAAAATCAATATTTTAAAAGTTTACCCTACATTTTCTTCTACAACTGCTGTGTGCTTTTCTTCTTATTGACCATGTAGGAGTTTCATTTCTAATTCCTATCCTGCCAAGTAGAGCTAAGATTTCATACTCTTTAGTAAGACAACATTCAAGGTGTATGTAGCCCCCTAAAACATTAATACTCAGAATAACTTCACTCCATGAAATCCGTTTGAATTATACTTTTTCCATGGGTCTTATCTGTGAATTTAATTTGTCAATGGATCTCCTCTCTTTTTGCTAGTGCTTCACACACTTGTTACTATAACACACACTTAAGGAATAATGTTCCCTGCACACTACATTTGAATGGCTGGTACTAAAGTTATTGTAGCTGAAGTATTGTTAGTTGTTTGGAATTTTGTTGTTGATTGTTTTGTTTTTCTCCATACAAGACCAAGTAACAAGATAGGTGGCAGGAGATTTCTACCTTGGTTTTCTGTTTACTAAACAGCTTATGCTGAAAAGGTAGAATTCAGCATAGCCACAGGCCACTATCAGAAGAGTGTGTCAGCCCACCACCATTGTACAATGAAAACCTTGCATAATGGCACACTGTGGTCTTGGAGCACACATCCCTTTATGAACCCATGTGTAGCTAACACAGAGAAGGAACACTGTTTTAACCTACTGAGGACTTTGCTTGCAGCAGCCACTAAGTCGTAGGTTTTGGAATCATCGTATATTATCCTCACAAGAAACTGGCCTTCTTCATCCAGCTGCGCCTCTTTTCTGAAAGAAAATGGAAGAGTGATGGAGAGCAAAGTTAAAAATAAGAGGATCTGTCAAAAGCATGTCGGTGTGAATAATAGATCTATTTCTGAACCAGGGTTTGTGGAGGCAAGCTTGCTTAAGTTGATACTGTGTACCTAACCACCCAGTGATTTTGGAGGAATTTGCCACACGCTTCTCTCCAAATTAAAACGATACATGCAACTCTGTTGTCTTACTCCCGTGAATACGCACTGCAATGCAGTTACATTTGAATTGAGAAATAGTAAATGTGTATTGACCCCCTAAAGGTGTGGGGCACTGTACCAGGAACTGGAGATGCAGACTTTAGCCAAAACAGGCTGACTCCTCTTATCTTGGAACAAATACACTCTGGGAGCAGAGGCACATTCCTGTGAAAGTGTGGTGAGTGGATCCAGCAGCAGGATGTGAGGAGGGACTTCCCTCTAGGTGACTAGGTAGCTAACAGTCTGGTAAAACTGGGCTGAGGGAGGGGTAAAGCTTCTGGACGACAAGGACGTTTCTGGCCTGAACACCAGCCATCAGTAGCTGACTGGAAAAGGCTGCCTGTGGTCTGGGAAGAGAGAAAGAGTTATGTTTTAAACACATTAGGTTCGAGATGCTGAGTGGATTGGTCAAATCTTCTCATCTATCTTTTAAATATTAAACACAGTAGTCCAAACCATGCACAATTGGTGCAAGGAAATGTTGCTTATCATTTCTGGACGGCCACCGGGCGTCTATAAATACATTTATTTTGATAGGATTTGAATAGCTTCCCTCAAGTGAGTGTCCAAGCAGTGGAAAAAGCCATCCTTCAAACACTGCTGTGTGGAGAACGCACTGACTAGTTCTCAGACAGCCGTCCTCATGTTAGATTTGCACACGATGTGGTGGAGAGCCATCTCTGCCTCAGCCCACCTCACTTGAAACTCTGTACCCAGACACTGCCGCAGTGACATTTTCAAGATGTGTCCTCAGGCACTCTTCCCCCAGGAGCTGTTCAGTCACATCTGCTGCTGCTGCTCTCTCTGTTTACTTAAGAGAAATCTCTCCAGTTGTGTCATGTCCTATGCATGGCTTAGCATGGAAACATTTGCAAAGACTTCCTATGTTCTTCAGAACATATAATTTATGACTTTGCTGTAATTCTCCACAGCTAGGAAGCTGTCCTCCTAATCGGCACAAGGTCCTGAATCCATTCCCAACACAGAGAAAGCATGACTTCAGAGCCCAGAATTAATTAGTGAGGTGAAGTGAAATGCATCACGTACATAAAATGAGCGTGAAAACCTAGCTTGTCTAAAGTGAGAAGCAGAATGTAATTCCCCTCCCAGGACAATAATGACACAGTCATGTGACTTTCCATTCAAAGCCATTAATTCGGTCCACATTTATTAAGATAGAGCTTCACATATTTGCATCCCCAATTATTGAGCTATATGTTAAGCATACATAAGTATCAAGTGAAAGGAACATAGTTCTCCAAAGAGCTTACATCTTCTTAACATCATAAATTGGCACAATACAGGAAAATGCTAAACATACAATGTACAGATATATATTCTATGATATAGCAGTGATTCAAGCTAGGTGCTTTTATTGTCTATTATTAAAATTCATAAGGCATAAGGAAAAAAACCTAATACTGTAATACCAAGCTTCCCTTAGCCTGAAATAACTACTCTCAGTACTATACCAAGTTTTTCACACTTGAATATATAATGCTTTTTAATGCGGCTAATTTCAATATCGTCTTTCAGTTCAGCAAATTACTCTTGGATATCATGACTGCATACATCTGCACTGTTCAAATACACCGAAAGCTTGGTAATGAGGTGGAGTGCTGGTATTTTCTTCAACAAGTAGAAATAATAACATTATGATGAGTATATTATAGCTAATGGTATTTTCATATAGAAACAAAATAAATTTCCAGGAACGGAATTGGCTGGTTGGAGGGCATAACTATGTCAATTTTGTTATCCTCCCAATTTTTACTGTGAACCAACTCTAATGTCCACATAGGAATTTAGAGACATCTGACCTAAAATATACTAATAAAATATGCCCGAATGTTAAATAAGTCTACAATCAAATGGGTGCTAATTCACCATAGTCAACATGTTCTGTTCTCTCAAATGAATTAATTCAAATCATATACGCTTTTGTAATAAGCTTAGTCTCTATAAAACAGCTGCCCATCCACAGTAACCCTTAAATGAGTAACAAGAATCTATACTCCCTTCGCAAAAACCAGAGAGGCAGCTTTGTCCAGAGAAATCAGCTGGCTAAGGCCAACCACGAGCTAGACCACATCCTCTCTGTTTACTGAAACAAGCTCCTTTATCTCCTAAGCATTCCTTCCTAAAATGAACCTCTGTCGGCTCCCTGGAGAGGCTAAAAACCAAGTAAGCAGAGAGCAGACCAGGAAGTGTCTTCTTGTGGAAATGTCATGCCGAATTCCATTGAATTATTCAGACACTTCCAACTTCTTATTTGCATTTATCTCTGAAGCCTTAGGGAATATTCAATTGCTTGTTTTCCTTTTTATTCCCTGCTGCAGACATTTTTATCCACACATACTCTATGCCTTTTACTCTCCAGGCTCTTTTCAAAACATCTTGGTACATCAACAAAGAAACCTATGAAAGACAGCAGCCCTCAATGGCTGGAATTGTAATTGTAGAAAGAAGCAATATATAAATTTATACAAATTAATATATTTATATATATAAATTTATATATAATATATTAATGTGTTATAATATATTTATATATTATAAGTATGAATTCCATACTGTTTTATAGCATGGTATATGTTTCAAGGCAAGAAGACAAGACAGACAGAATAAAAATGGGGGAGAAAGCAATAGCAATCAGATTCCACACTCCAAAGAGTGACGTGGGGTCTTCAGGAATGAAGTCCCACTTGGGATTTAAAGAGATGCAACTGTTGTCTGCCATCGCTATCGAAACCTGCTGGAACCAGTACTCTCTTCTACGCAGCTCATCCATCATTTCCTTCTGTAAACAGGGGAAACACGAATGAGAGAATGGCGGATTCCCAAATGTGGTTGGATAACAGAGTCACTTGAGCGGAGCAGGCATGCGCAATGGTGACTGGGAGGCGGGCAGCACACCCTCCAGCCGCTGCTGGAAATGCCCTGTCGGCGTTCAGCATCACTCCTATGTTGCTCAGTTTCCTATTGAATCAGCCTTCAGGATGCCTAATGCCTTAGTCTCCATGTGGCACACAGAGGTGATGATTATCACCTCCACCCCCACTGCTCTTCAGGATAGATTTCCCCCAACACCCTCAGCCCGTGCTCTTCATGACAGACCCCCTCTAACACCCCTAGATATTGTTGCTCATGACAGCGCCCCCCCCCAAACTCTCACCCGTAAGTACCCTTTTCCCCCACGTTATTGGTTATTTCATCAAATGTTATCCTCATTCCCCTCTTTATGCAGACCCCCCAACACCCCAGGTCAGTGCTCCTCAGGACAGGCCCAGTATATCACTAGGTAGAAGCTTTTATGGCTCTCCTGCTTCCACTTCTGCCAAAGATCCTCTCTCTCCATAGTTTGGGAGACCTTTCCCTCCTTCACTGAATTTCATTGCTATTGATTGAAATCAGAGAAGGTGGCCGGCAAACAGAAGAAAAGTTAGGAAGCAACATGCTAGAGAGATTACATACGCAACATAAATAAAGTTATGGAGCTCCACGTTCTTCATCTCTTACGTTCGTGCCCCGTAAAATTCATACTTTTAAAAGCCAGTCGTGAATGCACACATCCCTATTACTAGGTATAGCATTTCTAATAGTTTAATATTTGTTTTTTTTTTTTATACCTAGCATTTCCTTGGAGCTCCAATTACCCAAATCCAGGATCTCTCACCAACTTTCTAGACTCATTGTTTCAAAATCATCTTAGCACCAACTTCGTTCAATTTCTCCATCACATGAAACGCCACAGGCTTCTCTGAGATTCATAATTCAAATTTTTCCCTAACATTAAATATTTGGGGCATTTTATTTATTTGTTTGTTTTGCTTATCTCCCTTGCATTTGTTTGCTTTTTGTTTTATCCTTTTCTAGATAATCAGTCAGAAGCTTTTCTGCAAAGCCCGTGCCAAATAAAGAACCACAACTCTCCTGTATATAGTTGTGGTGGTCTCAGGGGGTCCACTCCTGGGGTTTCATGGCATGTCTTTTGCAGAGCACAGGGTAAGGAGTTTTTCCATGACTGTTAGCACAATCAGACTGTCTCACACATGTCAGACACAGTGCATCTGACTGGTAAGGTACAGCCATTGAAGAAGCAACATGGGAAGGCGAAGGGGGAGGAAGAGCACGTGTTCAGGGGAAAAGGTGAGAGTCAGAGCCAGGCAGAGAGGAGGAAGAGGAAGTGTGCAGGGGAGAGGACACTAACCAACTCTGAAGACTCCGCTCTTCATAAAAGAAAGCAAGTGTGCACTTTGCTGGTTTACCGGCAAAATGTATGAATTGTAATTGGCAAAAGCAAGATCTCTCCCCTTATGTGACTTAGAAAAGTGATTAAATTCTCAAATGGGGACAAAATAATAATAGAATCATATGTTCACTGCTACAGTAATGCATTATAAATAGGTGCCATATTTTCCTTAGAACAATGAATTTTTTGCTCACTCTAACTGATGGATAGTTTTCAGAATGTAAGCCCATTTTTCATATCTACTCGTTACCTCCAAAAATGGCTAGTGGGTAGTTTTATCAGAATGGAGTTCAGTGGATTGAGTGAAATGCTAGCCTGTTACATGTATGCATGCATAGTATAAAATAAGGGAAGGAATTAACCAAATCTACTTTCTCATAAATGTCTATACCCTGCATTGTAAAACAAGCTATCTAGTATGAATGCACAAGAACACACTTCATGCTTCACACTAAGCACATTTTATAAGACTTAACGAAAAAAAATAAACCAATACATAATGTGTCCAAAATGGCCAAGCATCATTTCTCACAACATAATTTTAGGATCTTTCTCTTGATGTCAGGTGTGACTTCACATCCTACCCCGAGCTGGTGCTACTGTACACTTGCCCAGCAGGTGTACTCCAGGGAGTCTGTGCTTTTAGGTAAAGAAGCTTTCCACAGAGGTCTCAAAACAAAGGTGAGCTCCCAACCAATTCCACACTTGTCAGACCATCCAACATCCCCAAGCATTACCAATCCCGAAGCCCTACTGGTGCACACATATTTGGGCTGTATAATAAATTCTAGAAATGCTCAGGAGAGAGGAAGGAAAATATATTAAACACTGAGCTGTATCTAGTAATTATGGAAATGAAAATGTTCCATTAGAAGCCACAGACAGTAATTGTAAGCCACACTGAAACTGCATGTGGATTTTTTTTTGGTAAGTCACAGGGAAAGTAGTTGCTATGTTTTCATTATCTGATTACGATGATTTTAATTTAACTAATTACTCTGAACCCCCCAAGGTGAGCGTCCAGTGTGAAGAAATTGGCCAAAGGAGAGACAAACCCTTTAAAGAGTCAGATTCCATTTCAGACTTTAATTGAAGGTTGGTTCCTGTAAGTTAACCTGTCATTTATCCATGCTCCAATAAATAACAAATAAGTCACTTTTAAGCAAAATAATGCCACTGTCCTTGCCACAGTCTGTGTATGTGTGTGTGTGGGGGGGTATTGTGGTTGTTCTCACGGCGACTACCCTGACATGAAGATACACCACAGCAATGGCTGTTGCTCCGAGGGCCACTCACAAATATCTTAACTAAGGGCTTTCTACCGCCTTATAGAACAGATGAATTCACTTCACCATCAACCCTGCCCGTGGAGGACCTGATGTCATTGTTCCACTCAAAGCAAGCAATCTGTTTGAAATTCAGCAGGGTTTGATTTTCTTCAACACGTGTGATGTTTGGCAAATAAAAACACCTTTCGAACATGGTAATTAGTCACTATACATATAGTCCAGAACATTCCAGGAAAGCAAATAGAAATGCAGACGACACTAACCCACACATAGATGGTTGGAGTCCTTGATAAATCAGTCCATGCTGGATAGCAGAGTGCAGGTTCTTGTTGGCAGAAACCCCATGGTGGGATAATAAGCAGTCTGTGTCCCAATCCGTACTCTGTGAATAGCTATGAGTTTAAGGAGGTTGCTTAATGTACCCTGTTCTCCCATTTGTAATGTGACAATAAAGAATGAATATGACAATTTAGTGATGTTATGAGTGGGAAGCACTGGGACACAGTAAAAACATAGGCAGGTGTCCAATATAAATGAAACCGTGCATTCAAAATGGAATGGCACTATATCACACCTAATTGCAGCCTGGCATATATTTCTCTATAGTCTATGACCATGGGTTTGACCAGCATCGCACAAATTAAGAACCTGGATACACACACACACACACACACACACACAGAGAGAGAGAGAGAGAGAGAGAGAGAGAGAGAGAGAGAGAGAGGGAGGGAGGGAGGGAGGGAGGGAGGCAGACAGACAGACAGACAATATGTGTTATTTACATGCTTTCTATTTTCTGCAATTAATACTGTAAAAAAAATTCACGGGTTATTCTCTTAGAATAGTGATAAGGCCAGACCCTAGTGAGGTGGGTCTGATATTATTTGGATAATTCAAAGCATAATTTTCAACTCACTCATGTACTAGGAAGGGAAGAAACAAATGCTGGACAGACAAGATGGTTCCATTGATAGCATTCGCTGTGCTTTATCAAAGCTTAGAGGTAGACATTTACAGAACAAGGAGGGAATCTGGAAAGAAAGGAGCACTGAGTGGGAACATGTGCTCCAGACTCTAAATCTCAGTGTGATCAAATAGCTGAGATCAGTCTGCAAGGTTACAGGCTCAGGGGAAATGGGACACTGCACATTGATCTTAGCCTCAATCAGAGTGGGGTCCTTATCTTTGACATAGTTTATGAAGAAAAAATGCCTTTTGTTTTTCTAGATACAAATTACAAGACTATTTTTCTACTGTTTCTTCTTTAGTACATAAAGAAGCAAAACAGTGAATCCAAAAGCTGCAAGACTTCAAGTCTGCTGTCACCAGGGAACTGGACTAGAGATTCTTCCTTATAATACTCATTTCCCTGAGTGGACTTTCCTGTAGACATCTGAATAGCATCAGCCCTTAGCTACCACCTTCCAGCATGTTAGACAGAAACATTTGCCAGGTCTCAGATTCTACAGAAAAAAAGAGGGTACAAAGGACATCGCTCTTGCGCATAGCAGCCATGTTTAGTTAATGTTTGTTGTCATCCAACCTTGACTTAGTAAGAATGAAAGCAAAGGCTTTCTGAATCCTCTTATGGTCCCCATTGCAATGTACAAACACACACGCCAAGCTAATATGACTCTAGAATACACTTAATACATACTAAAGGAAAACCATAAAACAAAGAAGAGTCACCAAGACCAGCTAGAGGGTTGCTGCAGATCATAAAAGCAGACCATAAAAGCAAGCCAATCAAAAATGCTATGACCTGCCTTACCATACAAGACCCATGTTGTTTCCAAAGTAGTCTGGTTTCTAGAAGACCCAGTTCAGACAACTTACAGCAGCTGTGTGAGGTGATTCACAATAAAGCGTTTACTTCTGTAGTTGCCAGCGAACATACATATTGCATCTTCCTCTGGCTTTCAGGCTAACTGGAAGAATTTTCTGCAGAAAAAATCTCATTCCTAACCCAGAACTGATTTATTTACTAACTTACCTATTTACTTACTTACTTATGTTTTAGTCTTTCTAGACATTTGTTTATTTTTTTTTAGAGGTTTTAGGTTCCTACACATAATTCTCTTGACAGACAGTCATATAATTCCTTCAAAATGCAACTTCATAGTGAAAAAAAAAACCCACAACAATGACAAACACACTGAGCTGGAAAGTAATTTCCTGTTTCAAATAAGTGTTCCAGGGCTCCGCTGAAAATACACATAGAGGAAGCAACTCCTGAAGGCTGAAATAGCTTTATAATATGAAGTGTCATTCATCTTTAGAAACATATAGGCTTTCTCCTACTTAAACTGTGGTACAGAGAGATGTAGAAATGTAACTCATTCCACCGTGAACTTGAAGAGGCAGGATTAGGGCAGGGGGTTGGCTCTAAGAACTGCAGTGGAGATGGTATAGTGAAATAATCATTTTTTTCTAACGGTCTGCAGAAAGTGGAGGATGAGCCCAAGGCAGACAAGGAAGACATGGCAAGGGGGTTGTCTTAGAGTAGGGCAAGGGAAGATGATAAGGACCAAGGGGAAAGAAGAAAGGCCAGAAGATAATTCAAAACAAATTAGAGCAGCCAGTGCATGAGGGGGATAAAAGAAAAGAGGCCTTACACCAGAGGGAGAAAACAGTTGGGTGGAGTGGAAGACACAGGGGCTATTGTTCTTTGTGTTTGGTTTGGGTGTGAAGTGCTAGGTAGGTTCTCCAGTATCCAGCCACCACCCTAGACCCAGGCTACTGTCTAGGGTCACTTCACATCTTGCAGGTGTACTTCAGAAGAAGGGTCTTGAGAAGTCAAGTTACCGGAGAGAATTGGTAAACAATAGATACTATTTCTTCAGCAGCTGTCAAAGAACCACATTAAGCTTTTTTTTCAGACAATATTGTATGCACCACAACAACCCAACACACTAACTTTGTCCACATATAACTGAGATGTGGAAAGTTTAGGCAGGTTGGAAAGTCATGTGACTTTTGTTTTAAAAAATGCTTGTTTGGGCCTTAATATTCATTCCTGATTAGCAAACTACACCACCTATGAGTTTCAAAATGAAAGTTCAGTACATGCTATCCAAGTCGTTTTCTTATTTGAGTGACAGACAGGGAAGTTTTATATAAAAAAATGAATCAGGATAAAAATATCCTGATATCACTAGACTTTTCAAGAATGACATCATTTGCTTTTCTATCCTCAGTGTCTGAAGTGCTAAACTATGTTCAGTAAAGATGAGCGTGACAATAAATGAAAGAGAAGGACTAATGAATTAAGTAGGTGGCAAATTGACGAAGGCCCCACAAAGCACATGGAAAGAGAGTGACAGCGAATTAACAACAATATCTATGGATTAACAAAGCTATTGTATTATTATAAAACTTATAGCTTTCATGCCAACATTTAGATCTAATTGCTTATCTCTAATTTCTCAGAAAAATCAGACACAAAGTAATCCGTACTTTGGCTTGCTCACCTGTAGGCAAATAAGTATTTTCTGAATGGTGTGTGTGTGTGTGTGTGTGTGTATGTTGTGTATGTGTGTAATTATAGGTGTTAGTGTGTATATATGTGTATGTATATGTGTCAGTGTGTGTATGTGTATATATATATGTGTATGTATATTTGTTAGCGTGTATGTGCGTGAGTGTGTGCATGTGTGTGTGGTGTTTTAGTATTGGATTCTAACACTGAGCTACATCTTCAGCTGTCACTTGTTTTCAATAGACTTTTAATTGTCTTAGAATCCAGCTTTGGAATCCATCTAAGTTCCAGGGTAGGCAGAGAATCTCAGAGCTCCCTGACACAATACAATTATCACATCAACCAGGGCTGACACCAGGATAATAGAGAGAGACCTATCAAGCATTTAGATTATACTTTAATATGCATAAAGTCTGATTGCATTTTCTAAATGAATGATAGATATTTTTCTCGTCACTTAGGAGTCATAGCTTCTTAAGAGGATCTGAGGAAGGTTCAAAATTTGCAAAGCAAGATCTGAAGAACATTCTTGCTCTCTTATATTATTGTGTAGATCAGAAATGAGTGGGGATGCTGGATCCAGATGTTGCCTGGTACAAGAGCTAACAATGATGCTTACATGTTTACACTGTTGCATTCCAGTAGTTATACATACACATTCACAATACCTGGTGCTTAGATTTGGGCACAAACACTAAACCTTTTCTGTCTCTTTAAGAGAAGGATCCTGAGCAATTTTTCTTTCTCCTGAGAAGGGGAGACATTGTACTTATGAAATGGTGCTGCTCTTGAGCATAGTCTGAGAGGACCCTGAGTTTACAAGGAGATATTTTCTGCTCTTAGCCATCTAGAATTTTCTGTCTGGAACCTGTTACTTAGAGTTTTATATGTCATTTAGTGTTTGGCTTCCTTTCTCATAAACAGTGAATGGCCACTTCTTACTGAACTTCAAAATATTACAAAACATTTTTATAACTATTCACAGCTTTTCACAGATCATAAAAGAAGACCAAAAAATTTGGTTCTTACAGGGTGGAGAAAAGGGTTTAAAGATCTCTAATAGACTCAGGTTTCCATAAGAAGTTAAACCTGAAAGCATCTTGGACCAATAGCTGCAGAGAGTACTCTGGGATGGGCTGGGAGCACGGAGGAACCTTCATGACAGTAGTCTGAAGTTCATTTTCCTCATCCTCAGTGAACATCTGCTGATTAGGCAGATACTCTTCCAAGAGGCATTCAGCAACCTCTTGGGAAACTAGGCAGGGTAGCAACAAACATTTTACTCCTCAAGGTCCAGAGAGCCAGACTAGACTCCCCAGCACTTCTGCAAAACCGCTGTCCTTCCAGTCATTTCAGAAGGAACCACACATATGACCTTGTTCATACTTACTATCGTTTGATCAAACTATGAACGGTGCTCAGTGGTACTTCATGGTGAGCCCACATGTCTGTAGTCCAGACATATGAGACACAGAGACAGGAAAACTCTTGTAAGAACAAAGCTAGTCTCATCTACATGGTAATTTCCACTCATCCAAAGCTACATAAGAACCTGTCTCATATCTTCCTCTCTCCATGCCCCCTCCCCTCTGTGTGTGTGGCTATAAATTATTTGAACTCTTATTTTCAGCCACCATTTGGAAGTTAAGGCCTCAACAATAGAGTGTTCGTATTTTTAGATTATAATCACCATAAACAAATATCTGAAAAATTTAATTTTAAAAATAACCGTGTTGGTACTCTTCAAATCCTAAACATATCTGTTGTTAGAGTTCATCCATCATGAACTTTGGGCATTTCATTTTTAAAGATGAGATATTAATGTCTGGGTGCTGACATTACATTACGTTGCCTTCATACATTCACAAAGAGGCTTACAGGCACCCTCATGCTGGGAGGCACTGGAAGGGCTTGCTGTTGGTATCTGACTTCTTTACACCATCTCCACAGAAAATAAAAATTATTAAGGAGAGAATCAAGTCCAAAGAAAATTGCAGCCTCAAAGCAGCCTCGCTTCTTGGAGTTTAGCTTGATAGACTGACAACTGCCGTATCCTGACCTCTTTTTTTATCAGATGCAGCAGATGCCCTGTGGACAATGCAAATGCCGACAGCATGAACGGCTTGTGGAACAGGAATTAAAGCTCAAACACAAGAGCGACAGGGAGATGCTGGCTGTTAGCACCTGAGTGATAGGTGTCGTCTCTATGGAAACCGATAAATACAGAAAATCACCATCCTCTGGCTGCATCATAAGGCCTGTTGAAAGTGACTGCTGATTAAAATGTGCCGAGGAAGCATAGCAAGGGCACATGGGCATCGGTGGGTACGAGAACTCAACAAATAATACAAATGTGTTCCCCTCTGTCCTTCTCTAACCCTCCGCACTAGCCCTACCCAGATAGAACATGGTAATCTCTGCGTGTGACTTTGTTGGTAGCAACACTCAGATATATAAGAGTTCAATCCAAGTTTCAACGAGAGAGAGAGAGAGAGAGAGAGAGAGAGAGAGAGAGAGAGAGAGAGAGAGAATACTGTGTTAGATTGTGGTGTTCTTCTAGGCACGGTGGGTTATTCCTCTAAAGCCAGCACTAGGAAAAGGCAGAAGATTGGCAGTTCCAGGAAAGCCTACGCTGTACAGAGGGAGATCCTGTCTCAAGAACATAAAGGCCAGACATGCAACTCAGTGGCACCGTGTTTGCCTGTCAAGGCCAAGGTTCTGGCTTCAATCTCCAGTAAAAACCTCTTTCTTAGACCAACAAAAAGCTTAGAGATGACCCGGGCCTTGAAAATCTGAGATAAGTGTATTTTCTGGTCTCATCTGAGTACCAGACTCAAATCTCTACAGAAACTAGGATGCCCAGCTAGGGTTGCCAGAAGAAAACAGCAAACGAAGGATGATTTAGGGCAAGTTAAAGGGGAAATGTCCCTTTATTAAATATGGGTTTCTTATGACTTACCGGAGAAATAATCTCTGAGTGGACTATCGCATACCCAAATGATTTAACTCTATTATGTGTACCAGGTGTGTAAATTGCAAAGGAAAGCAAATCTTCCGTTCATTTCCTGCCTCTGGTCCCAAGACCTTGCATGAGGCCTGGGAAGCCCTCAGCTAAACAGCCCTAGGAACCTGGCCTGGGAGCCACAGTGCTCTGTCTGAGTGTTCCCACGCTCAGACCGGGTGAGGAGGCCACAGCGACCCCAAGAGGCTTGATCACACGGCCACGCCCCGGCCTACCCTCTTCTCCTGGTCCCGGCTCTGGAGCGTGGGAGCGGAGACTGGAGGATGCGCACCACGACCCTGCTGGGAGCAGCCAGGGAAGCGGGCGCGGGCGCGGTGCCAACGCGCGGCCCTGGGAGCGGGGCTGTTCACTTACTTGATGTCTTCCCACACCTCGGGACCGTAATTGCGAATCACCAGCAGCTCCAAGGCATGGTTCACGAAACCGTACTGCAGGGCAAAGAGAGACCGCGATCAGCAACCCGCGCCTTGCGACCGGGTCTTCTACCCAGTTCCCCTGACTTGCCATTCGCCTTTTGGCTAATCTTTCGGGGGGGTACCCTATCCTAAAAAGGAGAAACTGCAGGATCTTTGAATTCTTATCGCCAGCCCCTCCCCCATCATCTTACCCCTGCTCACCTGTCACCGTGGTGCAACAGGGGCAGTACAGGAACCTGAGCCCTGAGCCTCCCACTCCACCTGGCCCGCGAAGCCCAAAATCGCCTGAGATCGGAGGCTGGGGTTGAGCGTTGGGTACCCACTCGGACCCAGAGACTCAGAGCACTCCAGCAGATCATATGTCCCCCCAACCTCCCACCAAAGGCGCTGTTCCTCGCGGCCCTCCGCTCTGTGTGCCCTGGTTGGTTTCTGCAGCGCAGCCCGCTCTCTAGTCAGTCAAGGTCCACCCGTCTAGGTGTGAGGTTCCGTTGTCCATCCTGACAGCACTCACCATGGTGTCCGCTCCCAGGAGCCTGGGCGGCAGCCTCCAGGCAAGAGTACCGCGGAAGGGACCCAGACAGCGACTACAGTGGCGACAGTGCACCCAGACCAGCACAGAGCTGGAGCTAGGGCATCAGTCTCGGCCAACCCTGATTGCCACCTCTCCTCAGCCAATGGCGAGTGGAGCCGCAGGAGGCTGGGCGCTGCTTTTTCCCACATCTTAACCAATCAGAGACAGAGGAGGGAATTCAGATGGGCTCAGAGCTACTGTGCTCAAACATTTTCCCGCCCCAGTCTGGTGACAAGTCATTCTTTTGAGGCCTTAAGGCAGATAGAGCAAAGCCAGCTGTGGTCTCTCCAGCATGGATGGGGTAGTGTCGTTGTCATTCTAATACATCTGTTCTAATCCAAAAGTCTGCCTTCGGGCGTGTGTGTGTGTGTGTGTGTGTGTGTGTGTGTGTGTGTGTGTGTGTGTGTGTTCCCAGTGTTGATCAGCATCGTCATGTTGACTGTAGTTATGCACATAAACATTTCCTCTGTCGCTTTACCTAGCAACAGCTGGCAAAAATAGCCAATGCTGCCAAACTAACATTTTACTTTTAGTCAATGAGATAAAAAAATCATGTTCTGTAACAGAGGAAAGGTTTAGCAACTGTGTTAGACTTTTTGTCCTTGAGACAAAATATCTGACATTAACCAGTGAAATTCATTTTTGTCCCTGGTTTCAGAGGTACATTTTTTTTTCGTCTCCGTTGCTTTCAGGCTTGTGGGGAGGCACAGATCCTTGGTGGCTGAGCAAGTGGCAGAATCTCTTCAGTTCCTTACAGAGACACACCGATGGGCCTGATAGAGGCTACCGTTCCCAAGGACATCCACGGTGGTCTACTTTCAGACTCATACAAGGCTTCCAGAAATCTCCAAAAATGGTATGTCCCTCTGGGAATTATGCTCTCAAGTACCTAAGCTTCCTGGAGGATATTTCATATGCATCATAATAGTGAGCAAAATGTTAAGCCATCTCTGTCTGGATGGGAACTTCACAGGACATGCTGCTTTACAACCCAAGGGTTAGGATTCCAAAGCTTTAGATTTGTCTTATGTGTCTATTCTGTCTGTCTGAGCATCTACCCACCCACCCATCCATTCACCCACCCACCCATCCATTCATATAGCCACCCACCCACCCATCCACCCACCCATGCATATATGTATCCATCCACTCACCTATCCACCCACTCACCCATCCATCCATCTATCTTTCCATCCACCCATCCATCCATCCACCCACCCATCCATCCACCCACCCATCCATCCACCCACCCATCCATCCACCCATCCATCCATCCACCCATCCATCCATCTATCCATCCATCCACCCATCCATCCATTCACCCACCCACCCATCCACCCATCCATCCACCCATCCATTCACCTACCCACCCATCCATCCATCTACCCACCCACCCATCCCCCACCCATCTATTTACCCACCCACCCACCCATCCATCCATTCATCCATCTATCCATCCATCCACCCATCCATCCAGCCATCCATTCACTCACCCACCCATCCATCCATCTATCCATCCATCCATCCACCCATCCATCCACCCATCCATCCACCCATCCATCCACCCACCCACCCACCCATCCACCCACCCACTCATCCATCCATCTACTCATCCATATATGTATCCATCCACTCACCCATCCACCCACCCACCCATCCATCCATCTATCCATCCATCCACCCATCCATCCATCCATCCGTCCATCCACCCATCCATCCACCCATCCATCAACCCATCCATTCACCCACCCCACCCACCTATCCATCTATCCATCCATCCATCCACCCATTCATCCACCCACCCACCCACCCATCCATCATCCATCCATCCACCCACCCATCCATCCATCCATTCATCCATCTATTCATCCATCTATTCATCCATCACACATTCATCCATCTGTTTAATGGCTCAGTACAAAATATGTGACCATTTAATACCCTTTAGTCTGTTTTTCTTTCTTTCTTTCTTTCTTTCTTTCTTTCTTTCTTTGTTTGTTTCTTTCTTTCTTCCTTCCTTCCTTCCTCCTTCCTTCCTTCCTTCCTTCCTTCATTCCTCCCTTCCTTCCTTGTCATCCTTGCTCCTGTAAGTACCCACTCATCCATATTTCCAGTGAAAACTCATTGGTTCTCCAAGGTGGACAGTGATATAATCATTAGTCATTTGTTCTGGCTTCTCACATTCATTGTGTTTCCTTAGGAAAGGTTTTCTTTTCTTTTTTTTTTTTTTTTTTTTTTGTGGGAAAATTTGTGAAAGTAATTTATTGAAATGACATTTCTGAAACATCTTGGGAATACATATTTAAACACACCTATAAAATCTAATTAAAGTATTTAAGCCATTAACCAAATATAATACTAAAAATCATTCATGCCAGAATATCTCTTTAAACTTCATACAAAAGATAATTTAACTTTTCTGGGAAATACATTTCTGCAAGTTTAATGTCCTGATCAGTATTTCATAAAGAGATATCATGGTGTTTTGGTATTACTATATATCTCTCCTATGTATAGACGAAACTTTTGTCAAGGTACAATTAAGAGCTAAAAATTTGGAAACCAAGAAGCTTAGCTGTTTAATAGGGGGGAAACATTTTCTTATGGTAGTCATATTCCATACCCTCAGAGGCCTCCAGTTTTACAAAACTAGGTTCATAGTAGCAAAACTAAATTGAGTCAATTGTTTCTAGGCAACTAAAGAGACCATGCTGAATGAAGCCCTGGAACTCCTCCTTGGGAAGTGGCTTCATCTTGGTGGAGATTCTGGATGGCAGTGGCTCTTTGTGAACTGCTTTGTGCCACAATTGTCGCCCTATACATGTTAGGGCTAATCAGCAATGGAATGCTGATCCTGGTCATCACAGTGGATATCCACCTCCATGTTCCCATGTACCTCTTGTCCGGACAGGTATCTCTCATGGATCTTCCTCTCACCTCAGTTATCAGTCCCAAAGCTGTCATGGACTTTCTTCTCAAAGACAACACCATCACCTTTGGTGGTTGTGCCCTTCAGATGTTCTTGGAACTGGCACTGGGTAGTGCAGAGGACCTCCTTCTAGCCTTCATGGCTTATGACAGGTATGTGGCCATTTGTCATCCATTGAACTACACGATCTTCATGAGGCCAAGCATCTACTGGTTTATGGTGGCCTTCTCATGGATTCTAGCTTCTCTGAGTGCCCTTGGGTATACCATCTACACTATGTAGTATCCCTACTGCAAATCTCACCAGATCAAACACCTTAGAAAAGGTTTTCTACACAGCACCTCCTGAACCTTTTGATTCCACAATTTTTGTGTTGTTGTACATATATACAAAGAGAGAGAGAGAGAGAGAAAAGTATCTTTAGCCATGAAATAAACAGAAAATTTACTTGGAAGAAAGTGTGATGGGCATGAAAAAGGAGAATTCACACTCTACTTTCTTCTTCATGCTTTCTTTCCTCCCTCTCTGGTGTCTTTCTCTCTCCAATTTCAATGTCTTTTCTAATTTTTACTTCAGTAGCCATTTGAACTTACTGTCTCTCTCAGGACATACTTGCACTTGTAAATCACTAAAGCTGTTTGTTTTCTAACCTCTGTCTCTATTTCTTTCTCTCTCTCTCTCTCTCTCTCTCTCTCTCTCTCTCTCTCTCTCTCTCTCTCTCTCTCTCTAAATCTATAGGCATATTTTGTTCACTAAACCTTTACTAATTTTTATTCTGTTCACAAAATACCACAAAGCATATGATTCTTAGAGCCAAGACAGTTCTCAACAGCCATACAGAGCCCCTAAAGGGTTACCACACTTGTGTGACCACCAACCTCAGTGACACCACTATTGACCGAGAAGGAGTACAGACACAAGACTATGAAGTGACTTACATCTTACTCCCAGAAACATTATGTTGCATTCTTCTCTGTAAGTTCCAAGCTGGGGAGAATTGGTTAAAGGGGTGTAGGAACTTAGGAACGGATTTCGATGAACTCAAAGCCAACACCAGTTGCTGAGCAGTCTGACAGATGGGAAGAGTGGCTTTTAGGAATGTCAGCTAAAGGGACTCATGTTTTCAGAATAGAAATAACTTTATTTGAGCGATTTATTTGATAGTACTGGGATTTATAAAAATAATTTCATGGCAGGAGATTCTACTCTAGCCAGAATAAAAAGCAGTGTCTTAGTTATGGTTTTATTGCTGTGAAGATACCAGGACCAAGGCAACTCTTAAAAGAACAATACTTAATTGGGGCCGGCTTACAGTTCAGATGTTCAGTACATTATCAACAAGGTGGGAGCATGGCAGCATCCAGGTACATGTGGTGCAGGTGGAGCTGAGAGTTCTACATCTTCATTTGAGGGCAGCTAGCGAAAGACTGGCTTCCAGGTAGCTAGAATGAGAGTTTTAAAGCCCAAGCCCACAGTGGCACACCCACTCCAACAGGACCAAGTAGTGCCACTTCATGGCCTAGGCATACTCAAGCCACCACACACAGAAACCCAGTATTTTTTAATTAACAATCTATAAGCCTGAACTGGCAAGTTCTGAGCTAGTCTAACCTACACCCCAGCTATATGCCCCATATTACTTGCCAATTGAGTCTTGTTCTGTTTGCTTTGCTCTTTGTGTGTCCTCAGGGAGATTTTCCATTTGCCACATGCTCATAATCCATCTTCATGGTCCATTCTACCTCGTTGCACCTTCCTTCCCCACCCTTTTTCCTTCTCCTCATGATCCCTACCCAAGGACACACACCCCCTAACTCAATCTCAAGTTCTACCCCCCCTCTCTCTTTCTCTCTCTCTCTCTCTCTCTCTCTCTCTCTCTCTCTCTCTCTCTCTCTCTCTCTCTCTCTCTCTCATAACCATTACAGGCTCTAGCCTTTTATTATACAATCAGAGATTATTGGGGAGCATTCTCTATAGCACATTGGTCAATACAATGCCCACATCCAGACTGCAACCTAATCTTAGGGTATAGAACTCAGCATCTGAATTCACATTGTACAAGATCATCAACCCCAACAGGGACTGTTGTATGCATGGCTTTTCAAATTAATGAGCCTAGATTGAGAATGTCAAGGTACATTTAGGAGTACTCTCAGGCCTGTCCATGAGCTTTACAAATAATAAACTTTTTTTCTGTAATGAAATCAGAGTTTGCAGAACAACATGTTGTCATTTGAACTCATAGATAGACAATGGTTTGCTTCCATTCACATCCTTCTTTAATTGGCAAAATTCAACACCAAATTATTACAATTTCTTTGAGCTCCTGATACCAGCATTACATAGGTATGCAATATTTATATCTCTTCTTAAAAATTATGCTAAAAATCACCCAAAACTTAATGCAAGGAAATCAGGCTGCTTTGAAAAAAGAGAAATTTTGATTCAAAATGATAACATCCCATGTGGTTTCATATCAAAAGAAAATAAAAATCAAGTAACTTAGATTCTTAAACAAGAAAGAGCACATGTATAGTACTATTAACTGAGCCAAAAATGGCTGGCCAAGTCATGAGTACTAGGGGAGAATCTAGAATTATTCCTCTGCTAAATGAAAATGGCATTTAAACAATTTCTAGTGACCTCTTGCTATACCCAGAGATCAGTATATCTCTCAACCCTCATCAGAGAAGTTTTTATGCAGTAGATGGTGAATAACATAGAGACCAATGAAGGATCAACAAACAAAGAACAAATGTCTGGGGGATGCTCAGCCCCAAATGGACTATATCGTTATCACAAACCCTTTTCCCAAATCTAAAGAAATCTTGCAGAAACTTTGCTTAGGATTGGCACAGCCTCTTGTTTAGCTAGCTTTCTTATATAGCCCAGTACTACTTGCTGAGGAAATTATGCTCTCCACAGTGGGCAAGGATTTCCTAAATCAATTAAAATCAAGACAACCTCTCCTGGACGTGTCTAGTGGTCACTCTGATCTGAACAGTACCTCAGTGGAGACTCTATTCTGTTGTAACTAGTCTCTATCTATTAGACACTGGATCTAGCCAGAACAATTTGCAGATAGTCAACTTTCTTGACAATGTAATCAATTAGTAATTGATTAAGCAAGAGACAGACGAAGGACATCACTCTTTGTCAAAACTTGAGAAGAGATCCTGAATCCTTTAAGTCCATTTGGGTAGTTTTTTGTAAATTCCACTTTTTCAAAAACCTTTATTTCACGATTTAGAATTTCTTTGCTGCCATCAGTGGCTGTCCATATTTGGTCATGCCCTCCAACCCTGCCATCATCTGGTAATGCCTGATCGCCTGGTCAGTCTTTAGGAATCCTGATGTCAAGAATTTCATTGAAATGAGGCGCAATTATATTGAATACCAATAGTGTGCTTACAGAGAGTGCCCATTGAACAAGAAGTCACTTAGAACTCATCCTAAAAGACTGTTAACATGAATTTTCGTATCTTTATATTATAGTTTCTCCATATGCCAAAGGATATCTAACTGCAAAACAGAAAGAGAAAACCCTAAGGCATTTTACCCACATTCAAAGGGCTGTGAGCAAAACTGCCCTTGGGAGCATCAACACCCAATCGAAAAGTGCGAAACAACATGCTACTCAGTTAAAAGCAAATTTACTCCTAAAAATTCTAAGCAGATGACAAGGTCGCAGTACCCGTGACCTTCTCTTGTATGTACCAGGTAAATATTATTTTACTGCTTTAACCTCATACCAGGGGAGTAAGACTGGGCCATGAATAAAGTCATTGAGTGACACACTGGAGAGCATTGACTCAGAGTAAGCTTGTCCTTTGTGTGTTTGCACCAATAGCCAGTGTTTGTTACTGTGGCCACGTGGCTATAAAGAGTTCAGAAGGGAATTACCTGCATTTATCTATGTAAGCCTGAAAAACTCATTGTCGACTCTCTATATTTCCTTTAACATCTCTGAAAAATTAAGGCACTACAAATGGGATCATTTTATCCATTTCTCTTGTAGCGTTCTTGAAATGAAGTAACATATGTGAAAGGGTTGTGTGTATGGTATAATAGGGAAATCTGAAGTTCTGCTTTTGTCATATCTCTGCCTGAGTTCACTGGCTATTAAACAGTTTCCATGTGAGAGAAATTCATGAAGGAGGCAGAATAATGATATTCATAGAAGCCATGCTCTTGGTCCAACTGTGAACCTTTAAAACACCAATTTTCTCTTCTAACATAAGAAAATCCATGGTATTCAAGGAAGCAATATTTTGAAGGACATTTAGTGCTTTACATGTGGCAAACTCTTAACAAATGGGAGCTTTATAATCCATTTAGGCAATGTGCTTGTTAAAAATACAAACAATTCTTATTTGCACATGTTGCATTTAAAACAGTATGCTTAAATCCCATACAAGCATGATAAAGTACATAAAACAGATTCTTCATCATCCTTTATCATCACTTGAGGTCAAGAAGCAGTAGCTAATGTCAAGAGAATAAAGTGAGCCCAGATGTGTGTTATTTCATGAATCCATGTGAAAGAAAGCTAGTCCACCCTGGGTTCTGTCTTCATCCATTATCTTCTAAATTAAATGTATTCAGGTTGTGGATCTGCTCTTATTTATTTCTTCTTTAAAATTGATTGCTTTCAGTTTTATTCTTGCCAAGAGACTGTTTAACATGCCCATCAATAATTGATGTTTAAGAGCAGGCTCACTCTTTGGGCATCCTGTAAAAACCAGTGGTTTCTTCCATCTGAATGAACACTAAGACAAAGTACCAGGAAGAAAACAGTTACTCATATGAAGAAACAGCAGAGTCGACAGACCCGAGTCAGGCAATGCTGAGCTAACACTTATTTTGGGAGACAGAATAAGATCCTATCTTGTCAAATGTCTAGACCCTCATCTCCATGGCCGATGAATTTATCAAAGGACACTGCAAAAGGTGTGCAGAAAGTGTGATTATTTCAAGAACACCGATATGGAAACATTGTTCTCAACTATTGAAATGGACTCAAAAATTTAAAACCGAGTTTTAAAGTAAAAGTAGGAACAATAGTCTGAAGAGGTTGTGAACCAATAGACATGGGTTGCCTGGATGCTCAAAGAAGATGATTACCACTAGAACACCCCCCAAAGTAGCCTATATGACACCTTGATTCAGGGAGATCTGGTCTGTAGAATTACAAAATAAAAATTCCTATTGTCATAAGCAAACAAAGTTGTGGAATTTGTTATAGTAATATTAAGACACTACAACAGCAGTCAGTGATTTGTTTCTGAAACAAATTTGGATATAATTCTGAGAGTGTACGTGAATTGAATGCATATACCTCTGTAAAATTTATATACTACATTTAGAAGACCCAAATTGATGGTACTTAGGGCCGATGGCAGGTAAGTGGATTAAGAGGAAAGTATGAAAGCAGGGCTTGCAGGGTATAGCAAGAATCTACACAAGAAGAGAAACACTAAGCTTTTTCTTCACCGTGAGCGAGATAATGAACAAAAAGGTGTATTTATTATGTTTCTGTGGTTGTGATGAAATATGATCAAGATAATGTATAGAAGTAAGAATTTATGTGAGCTTATTTTTGCAGAGGCAGAGTTCATAATGGTGGAGAGGCACAGCAAAAAGCAGCAGGACCAAGAAGCTGAGAGTTCATATCTTCAATCAGAAACCTGAACAAAGAGTGAATGGAAAGTGAAGCAGGGGTATATAAACTCTCTAAGCCTCCTCCCAGGGATGTACTTCCTCAAGCAAGAATTCACTGCTCCATAATCTTTCCAAACAGTGCTACCACTCACTGAATCAGATGCTCAAAAACGTGTGGTGGTTACTTCTTAAATCAGCAGCACATTAGATCAGGACCTAAGACCCTCACCAGGAACCAAATTGCCATCCTTATGGTCTTGGACTTTCAGCCTCAGGTATGGTGAGCAGTAAAGTGTCTATATTGTGACTACAGAAGGTTTAGTAGCAGTTCAATCTGACTAAGACCCTAAGACCAGTGTCAAAACTTTATTTCAAGATAAATATTTCAGGATGTTAATATCAACAGAACTTTGTCATACACAACTCCTTTCTAATGGTTATTTTATTTATTTACATTTCAAATGTTAGCCCCCTTCCTGACTTCAACTCTGCAAACTCCATATTTCATTCCCCTCTCCCTGCTTCTCTAAAGGGTGCTCTCCCCCACCTATCCACTCTGGCCTCACTTCCCTAGCATTACCCTACACTGGGAACCTTCACAGGACCAAGGGTCTCCTCTCTCATTAATGCCTTTGCTTCATGTATAGCTGAGGCATGGTTCCCTCCATGTATAATCTTTGGTTAGTGTTTTAGTCCTTGGGAACTTGTTGGTTGATATTGTTGTTCTTCCTATGGGGTTGCAAAACCCTTCAGGTCCTTCAGTCTTTCCCCTAACACTTCCATTGGGGTTCCTATACTCAGTCTGGTGGTTGGCTGCAAGCATCTGAATCTATATTGGTCAGGCTCTAGCAGAGCCTCTCAGGAGGCAGTTATATCAGGTTCCTGTCAGAAAGCACTTATTGGCATCAGCAATAGTGTCTGGGTTTGGTGTCTGTGTAAGGGATGGATCCCAAGGTGGGGGCACATATATAACTCTCATGACTATATTGAATTCTTTTTCTCTTGTTGGCCTTGTGCTTTGTTGAGAAAATGACCACACTATTAGAAGTCACTCCTCTAACAGAGAAACAAGGTTTTTGATTTTATTTTTAAAAGTTTGTGTCTCCAGGATGGGTAGAGATTTTTTTTTTTTTTTTTTTTTTTTTTTTGGCTTTTCCATCATGGTTCTACATAGCAATAGACAGAAACTAATTATGGCTGACTTAAACCAAAAGAGCACAAAATAAAGTAAAATAAAGCCTAGAAATTATGAACATTATTATATAAATTACAAAACCATAAGGTAGACCAAAAATATAGTGAGAGAAGCATAAACTGTATATAAATTCTAGTTAAATTAATAAAGGTATTATAAAAATGAAGAAATCATGTCATATATGCTATATGGATTACAGCAGTTTAAAGAAATTATATGGAGAAATTTTTAAGCCATGTCTGCTCTGCCAAGGGATGACATCCAAAGACCTTCTAGGTCTATGTGATCTAACTAGAATGCAGACATGCCACATACCTTTAATTCCTCTGACTGGAATATAGATATACCCTTAGTGTATACCTTTAAAGCAAAGTTGGCAACCAAGTTTGAAAGTGTCAGTTAATTGACGGGTAGACAAAGTGACGAATCAGAGAAAGATTTGACAGAATGATTCCGAGACAGGATACACCCAGCTCTCAAGATGACAGATCGGAATGAGAGAGTACTTAGAGAGCAGCAGGGGCGAGTACAGTGAAATCCAGTTCACAGTTCAGTTCAGTTCAGTTCAGAGTGATTGAGTTTAGAGCAGTTCAGCTCATGGAGCTCAGAGGCAGTCTTTCCAAGATGAGTTATTCAGTCAGAAACCAAGAGAAGCTGATTGGAATCAATCAGCTTGGAGAGGAGTTTGAACCAAAACAGCTGAGTTGAACCAGCCAGTCAGAGTTCAGAAAGAGCTAGAAAGGATGAGTTTATTCAGTAGTGAGTGTCTGAGGCTAATACATTCTATTCCTAGGTTAGCAGATGGAGGCTGGAAGCTGATGCCTTCAAAGTCTGAGACTAGAAGTATGTAGGCCTAGGCCTAAGGGTAGTTAGATAGAAACACTCCGGGCTCAATCCAAACTGTGTTTTCATCAGGCCTTGACACTTGTCTCATGCTGTCATTTCTTTTGAGAAAATAAAAGCCGTATTCACATTAACAGACTTGGGAAAGACATTTTACGTGGAGACAATAATATTTAGTAGTTTAGGTCTGAGCAAACCACCAGCTATAAAGTGTGAAGCTAAAAGAAAGGGGAGGCCATATGTAAGGTGTCTTTTGTGGAACAGGGAAATCATCCTGTGGATGTGAAGCATGCTTCTAAGATAGCATGTGAACAAAAATGAGAACTGTCGCTTGTTTTGTGTGACAGTGATGGTTTACTGATAATCTAAATATATATAAATGCAGAAAAAAAGCATCCAAATTCCCTTTCTACAGCCCATATCTCTCATTACTCTACAAGGTTATAGCTCAGCAATTAGCTAAACACACATTCCTCAACTTTACCCCAGATTTAGCCCCATGTTTCTGCTATGGCATTTGGTACACATATTTATCTCTCCTATTCTAGCCTCAGCATATTGACCTTTGATTATATTTATTGTAACCTACAGAGTCTAGACAAAGTAAGCAAGACAGATTGCACCTAAGGAGACTTGATGCCCAGTGCCCCACTTAATAGACTCATGGTCTAAGAAGCATGATATACTGAAATGGTTTCCAGGTACCATACATAATTATGGAAACCCCAGCAGCTAGCCATACTTGCTATCGAGTAGGGCACTCATCCTTGGTGAGAGACACTGAAATGAACTCCTTGAATTGAAAATTGATTTTAAGCACTCTTCAAGAATGTGGTATAAAAAGCAGACTTCTGTGAGCCCCTCAGAATTTCATCACTTAATAAGTGGTAGTTTTCAGTAATCAGTTGCAATAAAAGTCATACCTCTTCTTGCAATGACCTTCAAGCAAATTTAAGATAACTATTTATTTTTCTGTCTTCCTCTCACCTGATGTCAATAATGAAAAGTTAATGACATTCAGTGGACAGAAAGCTCGCTGTGAAGTTCTCCTAGCTCCCTAGCTATGCTGCATTAGCTACAGTAAGATTCTTTAGACTATTTCCAAATCTCGCATCTGTGAGTCCCATAAGTGCTTGGCCACACTCCCATTCCTTATGCTAAATTCCTCCTGAAAAGAAGTTATTTTCAGCTGTAGCTAGGTAGATGAGGCAGCCAGACTACGAGAGCTGGTTGTCTAGAAACAGATTCATTTTTCATTAAGCCTGTGGGAAGAGGAGGGAGGAAATTCTGAAGTCCTTTCCATGTCAGGGCGACTGACACACAACATCATGGGCACATCAAGTGTCATGTCCCTGCTTTTGCAACAAGATGGCATTTTTCTGAGTTTGTCTTCAGAGATGCCCTTTCCCCCACATCTGTACGCAATGTAAGGGCATAATGGGGAGGGCATGTTTTTCTCTTGACTTGGGTGTGTTTCTTCTTTCTCTGGAGCCAGTGGATTCCAGAGTGAGTGAAGTAAGCACTCCGACAGAAAGACACAAACCAGAGAACATATCCATTATTTGCCTGGTTCAACAACAAAGAACCTCAGTCTTTCTCTGTGGGCGCTTGAGAGTGCTGCCCTATAGAGATGCTGTCTCCACTGCCACCTTCTCTCGGTACTACATATCCTGTCTTGATTGAAGATGGATCTACTGTGAACAGTCCTATACATCTCATGGTAATGTGGAACACTGAAATCACGGGCAGTACAAGGTGTAGAGCAATGCCAGGCACCAGTAAGCCTTTGATAAATGTTTACGATGTAGACTATACACAATTGGTCTCATTTCTCCCTATCATTTCACACAGTAATGATGGACATTTCACTGAGTCTGAGCTTGTAGAATGTGATCCAAAAGGAATTAGGATATCTTCAAGATTTAAGAGATGTTGACTATCTGCCGAACAATGGGCAGCCTAGACTTTCCTCTTGCTGACCAAGATAGCCTGTAGTTGGCAATACTCCATGCTGCCCTGGTAAAGATGCTTCTGACTCAAGTTCAATGGTCAGTAGATATACAATAGGGATACATGTTGTGTAGTTTGCTTTGCTTCAAAAGGATTCATGACTTAGAGACTTAGGCCTCAGTGTGATGATAGGAGAGATGAACACACTCTTAAGAGGCAGGGATTAATGGGCAAGCCTTAGGGCTTGGGAGATAAAAGAGATTCTTAATGGACCTGTATCTGATTCTGAGAAGTAACTGTAAGGGTTTGGAGAGTTTGTCTCAGTAGATAAGAGCACTAACTGCTCTTCAAGATGACCTGGATTCAGTTTTTTACCAATGCCATGTTGTTGCTGCTCACAACTATTTGTATCCCCTATCCCAGGGGATCTGACCACTGCCTCTGCCCTCCCTAGGCATCAGACATGTACATGGTACACAGACATATATGTGAACCAAATACCCATACTAGTAATGTAAATGAACATTTTACAGGGAGCAATGTTGTCTTCCTAACTTAGGAGTGACCTCTTGCTCCTACAAACACTTCATGCTCACCAGGAGGTCACAGCACAGTCAACCTTGTGTTATTTATTGTGTTTTTAAAAAATGTATTTAGTTTTTAAACTGAGCTAACTATCCTTTGTTTTCTTATAGCGTCCATGTTGTAAAAAGGATATTAATGATGAATAAGAAAGAGCTGAAACATCCTAGAGGCTCATCACGTGATTGTGACTGCGTAGTGCTAAAACAGACAGGAAAGAACACATGTGAGATCTCAGATGGGTTCTGATAGACACAGATATTTCTTGACCCCTTGCAGCTTGAACAAATTAACAAAAATGGATGATACATCTAGTTTCTGCTCATAGTGGATACCTCCAACATAAATGTGTATTTCTATATTGGCCCAAGGGCTCATATTTTCAATTAGGCAAATTGGATAGGTCCTAAAGTTAGTAGAAATGCCCTGTGAACTTGTGAATTATAGGTAGGTATTTGCGAGTAAATGGTGCCTGAAAGCCACAGAGCTTGCCTACGTCACTAGAAATTGTGACTATAATATTTATAAAGGTGCAGGATTCACAACCACTGTCACTATATCACCATAGCTTTTAAATGGATTGGCTTTTCTGCTCGTACCATGTAGATTACCTAACACAGTGCTCTGTCCAGTTTCTAAAACAGAGTTTTGTGCTTTGTTTTGGTTTGGTTTTAGTTTATCCTGAAGTTGGCCCATAATTCTTTCTAGCGTAAAAAAGGGATTGGCAGGATTTCAGAATAAACAAACATCTTAGCAGGAGTCTTAGGACTTGGGCACATGCAGACATTTTCTGCTAAGCAATTTTCTTTAAAATCTGTGAGATTCACTTACAGTTTCTGGCATCATGTGTTCAAAAAAAATTTTAAAGCTTGAAAACACTTTTCTCTACAGTCTTTTTATGGAATATCTTAGATTAAGTCTTAAATCTGCCATTTAAATTTTGTCTTGATTTTAACTGCTATATTTAAGTCTAACATAGTAACATTTCATGAAAGTAAATTGATTATAATGGCAGCAAATCTATCCTGATAATGGAATACATTTATTTTTGAGATTATTACATTTTTTCGTTTACTTAAGATTTTGAATTAAAAATCTGTTTATTTACAAAGACTTTTCTGTTTCTTAAGGGAACATCAAATTTGAATGAGAATATAAAATTTTAGATAAGAAAAGCATATGTGGGCCATGTGGGTTAGTCACAATAGATGTGTGTGTGTGTGTGTGTGTGTGTGTGTGTGTGTGTGTGTGTGTGTGAAAGGGGGGCAGAAGGAGAGGGAGAGACTAACAAATACAGAAATTAATGACATGCATGGTTTTTGAAGCAGCTTCAGATCAAAATATTACGTGGGTCATATCATAAGGAGAGTAAAAGAACCCTTTAAAGGGATTATCACAATCAGAAAGCTAGATTCTGACTTCCTAAGAGAAGGAAACTGGTTACAACAGAGACGATGTGTGATTCGTCTCCATCTCTCTAAGAGACACAAAGACTTTCCAAGATCTGAAAAGTCTCCCAACCAAATGATTTGTTGCTGTTATCCTGCTTGATAAAGCAGGCTGGGGCTGCCCTAGCTGTCCGCCTGTACGTGGACAAGTCAATTGCCCTCCTCATCTCTGCTGAGTAATTTCTGCTTAGAGAAAGATGGTAGTGACTGTCTTTTCGTCAGTCACAGGTAGTGTGTATTGGCACCACCACAGTTTAACACCTTATGTAACTGTCCAGCACACAGAAAGGGTGAGCTAACACCAAAAGGCATAAGTGAAGTCCAATCAGTGGAAAACAGGGAGTTGGAATAGTTTAGATTTCAATGGTTCTCCCAACAGCCTATATGTTAAGGGTTTAGTCCTTAGCATTCAAGTCGGCAAGCAGAGAAAATGTTATCAGGGAGGGACTAGTGGAAATCTGTCAACAATTAAAAGGGGAGTAATGGAACCTCTCTCCTCTCCTTTCCTATTTTTGTTCAGCCATGACATGAACACTTGGTTTCAACATGTTATTCCACTATGATAAGCTGCCTCTTCCGCCAGAGATCCGCTAATCTTAGGATCACCCACCATGGACCAATGCCTTCAGAACTATGAACGAAAGCAACCCATGCCACTCAACAATTAGATTTTCTTAGGTTTGTGTTAGAGTAGCGAGAAGCTGACTAATGCACAATCTATGTACATAGCCCATCTATACATATATAATATTCATGTTGTGTTTTCAAGTATATTCACATGAAACAGCTTGAATAATGTGTTGTATTAATTAAAACCAAAATAAGACTCCATAAAGCTATTTATAACTAGATTTCAGGAAGACTGTTCTGTACAGCCTGCTTTTAGGCAGCTTCCTAACTGAGTAATCTCTAAGGGCCCAAGTCTATACCCACCAATATTTGGAGTAGACACTCCTGTTCATCAGTCTCCTTGATTATCTAGACCAATATAAAAATGTCATGTTCAGTGCTGTGCCTTTAAACCTGAGGGGAGGACAGGTCTGGGGAGGGTCAGGCAGTAGGATTCAGAAAAAAGATGAGTGACAATGATGAAGTCTTCTGTTCCTAACAATGAATGAAAAGTTCTAAAGATTTGAGGTTTATATATAAATCCAGTGTTAGCCCCAGTTTCTGTTCTTGCTCTCTCTCTCTCTCTCTCTCTCTCTCTCTCTCTCTCTCTCTCTCTCTCTCTCTCTCTCTCTCCCTCCCTCTGTGTGTGTGTGTGTGTGTGTGTGTGTGTGCTTTACCGACTCAGTTATCTTGTTCATACTTTTGGAAAAATACCCAAGGTGTAACATGAACTGTTCCCCACTGAGATAGAAACAACTGTTCATGCAAACACCTGTGCACATGAGTCTTCACTATTATCTGTGCATTTTGTGAAACAGCTTTTGAAAAACACACATTATTCTTCCAGCCTCTAAGATTCGGCAATGTTCCTTGTTTCATGGTTCTAACACTGTTGCAGAGGCAGGAGTCGAAGGATTTGCTTTTTTTAATTAATAATTTTATTCATTTACATTTCAAATGGCATCCCCCACCCCTTTCCCTCTATGAGGGTGCTTCTCCACCCACTCACCCACTCCCACCACACCACTGTAGCATCCCCTTATGCGGAGGCATCAAGCTGCCACAGGATGAAGGGCCTCCTCTCTCACTACCATTGATATCAGATGAGGCAATCCTCTGCTACATATGTACCTGGAGACATGGGTTCCTCCATGTATTTATACTCTTCAGATGGTGGTCTAAGTGGTTCCTGGGAGCTCTTAGTCGTCTGGTTCTTTCTATGGGGTTGCAATCCTCTTCAGCTCCTTCAGTTTTTCCCCTAGAACTTCTATTAGGGTCCTCTGGTTCAGTCCGATGGTTGGTTGGTTGGGAGTATCTGCATCTGTATTGGTCAGGTGCTTGTAGAAACTCTCAGGGAACAGCCATACCTGGCTCCTGTCAGCAAGCACTTCCTGGCATCAGCAATAGTGTCAGATTTGGTGTCTGCAGATGGGATAAATCCCTAGGTGGGGCAGTCTCTGGATGGCCTTTCCTTCAGTCTCTGTTCTATTTTTATATCTCTGTCTTTCCTTTGGACAGAAACATTTCTGGATTAAAATATTTGAGAGAGGTGGGTGGCCCCATCCCTCAACTAGGGGCCATGCCTATCTACTGGAAGTGGTCTCTCTAGGTTCTACCTCCCCTTCATTGGATATGTTGGCATTGCTTTGGGTCCACGGAGTCTCTTGCTTCCCCGGCATCTGGGAATTTTAGTGACTACCTTCAGTTCCCCATCCCCACTGCTACATATTTCTATTTGATTTCTCGGCCCTCTGTACTTCTCTCCTGTCCCTCTCAGTACCTGATCCTGTCCTCCCTTTCTCCCCTCCTCTTCCTCCCAGGTCCTTCCCTCCCTCTATCTCCCGTGATTATTTTGTTCCCCCTTCTATGTAGAATTGAAGCATCCACACTTTGGTCTTCCTTCTTCTTAACCTGCATACGGTTTGTGAGTTGTGTCATGGGTATTCTGAGCTTTTGGCCTAATATCCACTTATCAGTGAGTATCTACCATGTATGCCATTTTGTGTCTGAATTACTTCACTCAGGGTGATATATTTGACTTCCATCTATTTGCCTAAGACTTTCATAAAGTCATTGTTTTTAATAGCTGTGTAGTATTCCATTTTCTGTGTCCATTTTTCTGATGAGGAACACCTGGGTTGTTTCTGGCTTTTGACTATTATAAATAGGGTTGCTAAAAACATAGTGGAGCATGTGTCCTTGTTATATGTTGGAGCATCTTTTGGGTATATGCCCAGTAGTGATATAGCTGGTTCTTCAGGTAGAACTATTCCCAATTTTCTGAGGAAATGCCAGTTTGATTTCCAAAGTGGTTGTACCAGCTTGCAATCCCATCAGCAATGGACTGGTGTTTCTCTTTCTCCACATTCTCACCAGCATCTGCTGTTGCATGAGTTTTTGATCCTAGCCATTTTGAATAGTGTAAGGTGGAATCTCAGTGTTTGTCCAGTTTGTATTTGCTCCTGGGAGCACAACCTGTATTCTGGATCTTCTTCCACTCAGCCCACACCCAGAAACAGCTTGATCCCCAGGAGTTCTGACATCTCCAGGATCACAGGTGAGGCCCCAACCCTTTCCCCAATACCTGGCCTAACTGGGACCCTCTAGTACCCAAGGAACACAGGAACCCCAGCCCAGGCCAGAGGGTTTTTTCTGTTTTGCATCTGTTTCCTGGAGTGGAGGCTGTGCTCTGCCCGCTCCCCAATCCACCCACAAACACGGAGATAGCTTGACCTCCAGGAATTCTGACATCCCTTGGACCTGATTTTCCTTTTCTATAGTTTACGGGCACACATAAGCAGGTCTAGAGAACTGATGACAGAGAGTTGAAAATAATTTTTGATAATGTTTTTATTTAGATAAAATGACAAAATAATAGAAAAGTTACAGGAACCGTACATGGAGCTCCCATAGATTTCAGGTCCTCCATTTGCACAGGTGTATACACAGGTGACACAGGTGAGTGTGGTCACACATCATGTGCACATGAGAGATACATGTAGTCCCTCCGTGCCTAAAGGTGCTTTGTCACTGAGCTCTGTCCCCATCCCTAAAAGACAGTGGGGGGTTCATTCTAATTAATGTGCGAGCTCCTTAAGCAGACTATTAATGTAGCTACTACCTAACTGCACAGCTTAAGAGGATGAAGTCCTGTTTTATGCTTTCTGATTGTCCGTGATTCCTATTAGTTCCCCAGTACTGAAGTTTAGTTCCAGAAAGAGAGGACATGTACCACTTTACCTTCTTAACAGACAGTCATTGTGACATCATCAGCACAGCTTTGCAAGGCCTGCAACACCCTCCAGCATCAGTGTGACTGTTTAACGAGACACTACCAGCCTCTCCTGGCTTTGAAATTAGTCTTGTTTTAAAGCCACATCCTTTTACAGAGTTGACACTGGGGAGTATAAACTGTCACCATTAGCAATAGAACTGAAGCTCCATGGTGAGGAAATTACTCAGTAACAGAGCCCTTACTCACATGCACAGTCCCTGTGTTCAGCCCACAGAACCACACATACATGCACAACAGGAGGGGAAGAAAGAGGATTTGGGAGGAGGGAAGGGGAAGGAAAGGACATTAGTCCAGAAGGAAAAAAAGAAAGTCTTGAGATCTTCACAATGAAACCATGGTGATATTTTCTTCATTAATACTAGTGGTTTCTGTAGAAAATATTAGGATATTTTAACTAGAATAAAACTTCACAGGTGTCCACTGAGTAATACAAAATTTTATTCTTAGCACATACAGTAAAATGGTGAGTGGAAATGCTTAAGAAGCTATCAAAAAAGATAAAATGAAATCTCATTTTCTACTTCTGACTTAAACCTTCCCCCTTGGATTTTATGGCTCAACATGGTAGTAGAGGGTCATTTAAACATGTATGTTGGTGAGCACTTTGCCACTGTCCTTGTGCAAATGTTAATTCCACGCCTTAATTAAATTTGATTATTATTGCCTGTTAACTAGGGCTATAAGTCCTTGTATTCTGAAAGCTTTGCTATGAGTAAATTATACATAGATTAGTAGGAAGTACATTGTTACTATTAATTAAAATGTTTTCTCACATATAGCATCAAAATTAAAAGTATTCATTGTATTATATATTGTGCTATAGAGAATATTTTTAATGACAACACATGAAAATGTTCTTTGATACTTGCAGAACTATCTTATGGCACATTTCATCTAATGTCTATTTGCTTATTTTCTTAAAAAACAAAAAGGAAAGGAAAACATATACATAGGCACAAAGATGTCGCTGGAAAGAAGGAATTGATCTATTGTGTTACATATGCCACGATTAAATAAGGAAACCTAACTGAATATAGAGTCGAGAGGCTGGAAGCTCTTGCACAATTAAACACTGTCATTTCTATTCAGAGATTTTATAGGCAACACTACCACAGACACACTTTAACAACCACAGCTTGCGTTGGTCACAGGCTGCAGGTGAATCTATTATTTCAATGCTTAATCTTGACTACAATTGCCTGGAATATGTACAATGTGTTGGATTTTGAGTGCAGGTAGTGACTGCTCTAGAACAAAACTATGTCCCCAAAAGTCACAAGTTACTTTTGAGGTTTGTTTCTTAAATAGAAGAAGGTTGAAGCGCTGAAGTGAACACTTTTTTTTCCCATCTTAAATGGGAGACAGAGGAAACTGTTTTGCCTCTGCAATTTTAACACTGCTTTTTATATTCTGCAATCCTAAAGTCATTTCAGAGGTTCTGCACACCCTCAAAGGCATCAAACATATAAGCATGTGGCTCACTAATCTACCCCTGATGCTTTGCCTAAGAAGTTGGCATTTCCATCCTCTGCATCTTCCTGCTGGAACCATGGTTTAGAATTTGGTCCTTGGTGTTGATAGGCATCCAGAAAGTGACAGATCCCAGGAATGTCGCTGGGGAAGTTTGGTGGAAGTTCCTCCCTTGATCTTGGGGTGAACACAAAGCCAGGACAGTCTTTGAGTAACCTGAGAAAAATTTACATAAAATGAAAACTTAATGTTGGCAGAAACGCTTGGCAATTCAGGAAAAGAACAGAAATAAATGATTATTAATGCACTAATTATTAGGTATGATTGACCAAAGGATTCCCATAATTCAATAGGCAGTACCATGAAAGAATTCTACAAAGAATCCAGTTCATGGAAAATTCTACTCATACATTTGACTCAAATTAGAGGACAGATTGATTACATAATATTTGGGAATGATGTGATTTATATAACTGTGGCATTTTTAAACACAAAATTATTTAAAGTTTTAATAATAGCAAGCATAATTATTGAGATTGAGAAGCATTCTTTAAGTTAAAAATAATGTCATTGTCCATCTATCTATTCATTTACTCATTCATTCATTCATTACATAAACACAACTGAGAAGAAATCCTGGGCAAAAAGTCGTGAAAAAAAAAAGGTAAAATGTTTAAAATAATATGAAAATTACTTTTTGAGATATTGATGAAGTTTTTAAATGGATTCCAAAAATGTAGGACTCAAATGCTCTTTTTGGTGAAAGAAGCTTGTTTGAGACTATGCCTCTTGTACTCCAGTTTGGCTTCCAACTCCTGATAACCTCAGTATGACCTTCTGAACCTCCTGACCCTATCTTCTAAGTACTGGAATTATAGGCACGCACAACCACTCTTGTTAGAAGCAGTGCTGGGATTTATTTCCCTGAGGGCTTCAAGTACGCTAGGTAAGTACTCTGTCCGTGGAACACAATTCCAGGCTATGAGTCGGCTTCAGTTGCTCATGTGGCTGTCTGCCATTTCTTGTGCATTTGTCTAAGTATACCTAAATATAAAGAAACAGCAAGACTTGGCAATAAGCAGGTTTTTATGATTTCAAAAGACTAGATAGTATAACATTCTTGTGATCTGTTGGGATCTAGAATAATTTCTGTTACTTGGGGGTATCTATTAAAGGATATTTTTTTTAAATAAGACAAAATTTGTGGAATAAATTAAGGTCTATGGACATGGAATGATTATTTTCTGTTTAAATGTGGAAAGTGTAACGGTAACTTCTTTAACCTTTAAAAAACCATTTATTTATTTATTTATTTATTTATTTATTTATTTATTTATTTATTTGTGTTTTATGCATGTGGGTGTTTTGTCTGCATGTAGGCTGCACTAGGTATGTGCCTGGTGCCTACGGAGGCCAGAAGAAGGTGCTGGAACATCGGGAACTCGAATTCAGAAAAAGGTTATAAGCTACTAGTGCTCAGCCTGAATTCTTGGAGGAGCAGCAATCGCCATTAGCTGCTGAGCCATCTCCCCAGCCCCCATCTTTTCCACCCAAGTTTCCATTTTGAGACAGGGCATCACAAATTTCCCAGGCTAGGTTTGAACACGCTCTATCCAAACTAGCCTTGAACTTAACGTCATCTTGCCTCAGCCTCTCAAGTAGCTGGAATTTCAGGCTTGTGCTACCACACACACACCAAGACGTCCTCTTCATCCTAGATGAAGTTTAGTTCCTGTGTGACAATGTCACCATTCCTGGTCCTCAAGAATACAGCCTGAACTGTTTAATGATCTGACAGTTTTGCAGTTTTGTCTGATGAGCCTTTTTTTTTTTTGTTCCTACTATTCTGAAACGGGGTTTACCCTTGTCCCTGGTTTTAGGGAGCAGTATTCAAACTCTTGGAAATGGCCTGAATTACAGAGTTGTTGTTATTTTCTATGAGTCCTTTGGATTTCACCCCAGTTTATGTTAAGGAGGCGACTCAGAATGAGCAGGATTCCAGAAATGTTAGCCAGGTTAGGAGTGGGCTAAGCCAGGGGACTAGAATTTGAGTTGCATTAACCCAGCCAGTGAGCCAGTCAACCCTCCCCCTATAAGGGAAGCAGGGAATGAAGGTATCAATTCTTACAAGAGCAGGGCTTCCTGGTTATGACCTCACTACTGCAGCAAGAGCCAGTAATAGGTCTAATAGGTCAAGATTGCATAGGGAGGGGTACAGGGGCTCTGCATTCTGGGCTCAGCCAGGCCTCCCCACGGATGCATTTGGAAAATCCTGAATCATCTCCCAAGGGTAGTGAAAGCCTTAAAGCAAGTTGAAGTAGGAATGCTAAAGATGCTCATTTCAGTTTCCGGGATGCTCTCCAAGACAGAAAGCAGGGATGAAGGGTGGATTCAGGTGGCAAGAGTGTCAAGTGAGACACATGCATTTCAGGCCCTTACTTCGATCAGTACCTGTATGTGGTGGGGCTGACGTTGATTTTCCGCGGCACACTGCAGGACTCAAACTTGTTAGCCAGAGTGACATTGTTTCCAAACAGGCAATACCGGGGCATCTTCACTCCAACGACTCCAGCAAACACTGACCCAGAGTGCAGTCCGATTCGCATCTGAGGACAAAACAACAGTGTCTCGGTCACTGTAAAGTCACCTCCCACCTGCCAGTATTGCTTGAGTGTCACCGCTAGATCAATAACTAATTCCACACCACAGCATTGCCCAGTTCCTTGGAACCTCCAGTGCGCCACACTTCCCATGCAAGGCTGCATTACCAGGGCAGTCGGTGGTCACACCTGCTCCCTCTGCTCCACCTGCAGTGCAGGTGTACTCACCTGTCTTTAACATCTGGAATAAACTGGTTCTCAGGCCTCTTAGGATCCCTGCAGCAGAAAAACAAAGAACCCCTGGGCTGCTCCCAGGAGCCTGTTTTCTCTCTTACATTAAGGAAAGACATCCTTTCTAGATTCTAGAAGGAAATTCTTGAAACAAGGACAAAGAAGGGCGTACCTGTGCTTCCAGATACTCAAAAGGCTAAAGAGGAGTTATCTATTGAACTGTGGAGTTTGAGGTCAGCTTGGGCAAGGCAGATAGATCCAATTCCAAAATGAAAGAAATATCTTTTTAAAAAAACATTATGCTTTAGAGTAACTTTATGCCAAACACTAGTCCTTTTCTTAAATGGCTAGGACCTGGGGAACAGGAATTGTGGTACTGGAGTAGAAATAACAGAGAACAAGGAAGATCAGAGTGTCTGGGGCCCAGATTTTTGTATTTACAATCTGGACAGTCTAGACTTGGGAACCTAAAAACTCAGACCCACACAACATAAAACATATGCAATGCCTAAGCAGAATAAACAGAGTCTGCAATGGAACTTAGAAATTAGAAACGGTCAGAGGAGACTTTGAGTGAAATATTTTCTTTTTATTTTGAGGTATATGCTGGCTCTATTCTAGAGGATATAGTCTGATTCCCCTGACTCCACCTCCAAATGTTGGAATTGGCCTGAAATATTTTTAAGTGAGCTATTCTGAAAAATCCAGCTCCCTAATGAAGGGAGAGGATGCTCACATTATTTAAATGATTGTTATAACACACTTATGCAGGGTCAAGATGTCATAGAATTCTCATGCTTTCCACATTCTATGTCTGTCTGGCCATTTGAAAAGTTGCATTAGCTTTATGTCCTGTGGGAAGCCACTGTATTCGCCATTACAAGATGGCGCCCAGCCCGAAGGGAGAGTGGCCAGTTTTGAGATAAACAACTTAAGTGCGCATGCACGCCTGCCTGTTTTTGCTGAATCATGGTGACTCTGAGTATGCTAATTAGGGCGCACAGAATGCACCAATCAGGTGGCGGCACAGTCCTCCTAAGCATATATAAGGAGGGCTGGTATCTGGGCTGGGGTCTTTCGCTACTTCAATCAAGCCCGCCATAAACGCCTGTAGAAGGATCCTGTTGTGGCGCGTCTTCCTTGCCGGCGAGATAGGCGATCGCTACAATGTCCCTTGAAAACGTGGGCAAAGACTCAGTTATCTCCCTGTACTGCTTGTAATTAAAAAATTCTGATTTTAATTAAAAATGTATTTATTATTGAAATGTGTTGGCTCATGCCCTTAATCCCAACACTGAGGCAGAGGCAGGTAGATCTATGTGTTTTGAAACTATCCTGGTCTACATTAGTAAAAGAAGTAGTGATGAGGGTACAGCAAGTCCTATAGGTCAGAGTATATCGCTGGAGAGTGGGCTCTCCTACCTCCGAGTGCTGACGATAGCACTCACGAGGCTTGCTGAGTAATCTTTCTAGCCCGGGATTTTTCTAACTTTTTACAGATAACTTTGCTGGAAATGAGCAAGAGTCATTCAAGATGGCATACTCCAATTCCCATCACTTTTAAACTAACACACCAGACAAAGCATCCTGCCTAAGACCCACTTTCAGTACCTTTGTTTTCATCTGGGTTATTTCTTCAACTATGAAACACAGGGGTGGATGAGCCTTAAAGCCAGAATTCCACACTAAGTCACAAACATAGACATCTACTCTACCTAGGTTTGCATCTGTAGCAGAATATGGATTTGCACAGCAAATATTTGCACAATATTAAATTGGCCATAAAGACAACCTTAGCAGCACTGTATTGAGAAGGTTTTGCTCTTTTGAACAAATTCCCTGAAACTAGTTTCTTTTTGTGTTTTGATAGTTTTAAATGATAAATTTACTGTAGCATTTTATTATGTTATTTCGTAAGCAGCATAATATAGGCAAAGCCCACACATTCCTACCACACAGCTCTCTCTCTTTTCTCTTCTCTCCCTCCCGGTCTCACGTCGGCTCGAAATAAAAGAAGAAAAGTTCACCCGTCATATACGATGAGCAGCATGTCTGAATGGAGTTCTTTTTATAGGGAAAAGACAGTGAAATAGGAGAAGGTGAAGGGAACTTCATCCTTCAGATGTTCCTGAAGGGAACCCTCTAGTTTAAGGGCTGTTAGGGCATTGCTCATCATTCTCCTCTTAGTCCCTGAAGCGAGGAGAGGAAGATGCCTGATGTGGGTTCCTCTCTTTCCTGCCTCCTATTGACTCACTGGGAAGTCCATCCTCAGCTGTCCACCCACAGTCTACTCAGTTCTCTGAGAACGGGTGGCTGAGAATGAATGAGGACCAAAGTCAGGACTCAGGAGTCCACGACTGATGTGCATGCCCGTGATGGTTCCAGAGCACAGCACACGGTTAGAAAGAAAGACAAACAAAGGAAGAACAAAACAAAAGAAAGAAAAAACTACTGGAGAAATAGTTTTTACTTTATTTTTCATGAGGAAACCAGATTAAAAATGAAGGGATGTCTGATGGCGGAATTCAAAACTTCAAATCTAGACTTCCAAAGAACTTGGCTAGTCTTCTAACTGTTGTCTCTCAATTGGAATGAGGCAAGGTCTAAGTCACAATATGCAGCCCTCCCTACACACCCATGTTTCCCTGTGTGCTAAAAGCACTCCCCACTCAACCCTGTATTGTGCTCTCTGACTGTCTGAATCCATCAAGAATTTGCCAGAACAGCAGTGAGTAGACCATGAAAGATCTATTTCCTGTCTCCCTTCACAGGTCACGAAGGCTAACCTGTTATTACCCAGGTAATTATGTTTAAGGCAAACTATAATAATTCTCCTAGCTTCAAAACAAAAGAAAAAAGCACAGAGACAACTAACAAATACCCTGTCATCTTCTGAAATAGATTGGATAAAAATTATTTATGTGGCAATCATTGGCCTTATTGCTAATAGTCTACATATTTTTAAAATTTATTGTGATATTATGAAATCCTTTACCAAAATATTTCAAAAGAACCTTATAGTTCCCTAAAAATGTAACTATAGAAACAATCTGATAATGTGAGGTACTATTCTCCACTCATCTTCAGATTTGGGTCTGCAACCCCTCCTATGTGCAGTCACGTGATGATCCGACAATAGAATAAATTGAAACTTCTCTGTAAGCTTAAGTCATAAAAGACCGTGAATCATGTATTACTCGTTCACTGGGATGCTATCCACCATAGGGAGAGTATGGCTATTCTTATCCCATCATGTTGGAACATGGAGCATGTGAATAGAACAGCAATTGGTGCAACACTTTCTACCATCCGACCCAGCAGGAAGGTAAAGCTGATATTTAAAATGGTTCCTCCTGTTTATGCAGCACAATCCCAACTTTTCTTTTTTCTTTTCTTTTCCTTTTTTTTTTTTAGCAAATCTTTCTGTTTCTTATTTTTTTAATTAGATATTTTGGATTTACATTATCCCTTTCTACCACCCTGATCCCATCCTCTCTCCCCCTTCATTTGCTTTCAAGAAGGTGCACTTTCTCCTAATCACCCTCTTCACCCCATTGCCTTGGCATTCCCCTACATTGGGAAAACGTTCCCTTCATGGACCAAAGGCCTCTTCTCTCACTGATGCCAGACACTGGTATCTTCAGCTACATATGCACTTGGATCAATAAGTCTCTCAATTTTTGCTCAAAGGTTGGTGTTTTACTCCATGGGAGTTTTGGAGGGTTTGGTTAGTTGATAATGTTGTTCTTCCCATGAGGTTGCAACCCCTTTCAGCTCCTTCAGTCCTTTCTTTAGCACCTTCATTGGGGTCCCCATGTTCAGTTCCATGATTAGCTGCAGGCATGCTCAGCTGTATCTATATGACTCTGCCAGAGCCTCTAAAAGGGCATCTCTATCTGGTTCCTGCCAGTAAGTACTTCTTGGCATAAGCTATAGTGCTTGGATTTCGTTGCTACATATGTGGTGGATCCCCTGGTGAGGTGGCTTCTGAATGATCTTTTCTTTAATCCCTGTTCCTGTATTTGATCTTGTATTTCCTCCCATGAGTGTTTTGTTCTCTCTCCTAAGGACTGAGGCATCCCTATTTTGGCCTTCCTTCTTTTTGAGCTTCATAATGTCTGTGAATTGTTTCTTGGGAATTCAGAGCTTTCTGGGATTAGTATCCGCTTATCAGTGAGTGCCCAACTTTTCACTATGCCTTCATCTACTTGGTTGACTTGGACGTCTTCTAGTCTATTTAAATTCATGATGCATAAAATCAGTATACAGTAAGTGGCTATGAATTTATACAAATGAATGTTGGGAAGTGTGTGACATAGCAGTATGTGAACGAGCTAACAACTGAATTTGAAAATGTTGTGAAGGTTTAGATACATAACTTTTTCTAAGGTTACAGAAGGCCAGTGCTAAGCCTGTCTTTACCATAGCTTTCTTTTTAAATTTTTTTGTCTTTCTTAAAATTGGATATTGGAGAGTTAAGTGGATAGAATTCTGCATTATTTTCAGAGCTCATTGCTGAAAGTAATCAACTAGAATGTGATATGTAAGGTTAAGTAGTAAATTTACTATAATACAATTCATATAATCCAAAAGTTCTATCTATTAAATCATTGCTTCATACATTACTTATATTTTCTTTTTGCAATAGTATTTTATTCTGGACATGCCTCATTTAAATTTTTTTATAATGCTGCATGCCTAGAGAATACTGTTGTTTCTATACTCAATATCTTTCCGTTTTAACATTTTATTAAAAAAACTCATTTTAAGGAACCTGGAAATAAAAAATAACAGGCAATGAAATTAGCCATACCAAAAATGTTCAGTTCTGAGAACCTCTATAGAATTTCAATAGCCATTCCATAGTCATATACTTTGGAGATATCATCTGATATTGTTGAAAACAAACTTTATTTTCTAAATTATCTGGAATTTTCTGGATCCATTAAGTTGGGTGAATGCTATACACATGCATGGGTTTTGGGTGATCAATTTTTCATGGGGACTGTCCCTGGTGACATTTTATGACATGCTTAGTGAAGAGCCCATTGACCAGTCTCATATCCTGCAAAAGTGGTGATATAGAATTTCCATCTTGCTGGTTCAATTTGCAGCAACCAGTAATAGAAGGAGCAACTTTCTGCATGTGACGGTTTTCTACCACAGCTACAGTGATATATACCTGGCAGAGGCTTCCAGCCATAGGTAAAACAGTGTTCTACTATAGACCTTTAGGATCTGTTTCTGAAACCCCAACATGTAAATGGCATTTTCACACATGTAAGGTATCTTGTAAGGCCATGTAACTGCCTATGATAAGATTTCCCCTGCCTAAACAAGTTTGAGAAGTTTCTCTTCTAAAACAAAGCCCTGGTCAATGAACCAGATTTCTGACAACCAGCTAACATGCAACTAGTCATTTCCCTACCTTGATAGGTTCTCCGTGGGGAGACATGACCTCGTTGGAGAGCTCCATCATCTTCAGGGCCATCAGTGCTATCTGGACAGCATGTGTGTTACTCTCTCTGTGCAGTCCCCCTGCCACACAATATGCATCCCCAATGGTCTCCACCTAGATATAATAGAATTTATCCCTTAGAAATAAAAGCTTGTAAGACAGCACAACAGAATCGTACAACAGAAACCTGAGTGCTCAGGCCCTATGGAGAAGCAGGGTAACTGAGAGTGTCCAAAGGAACTCTTCATTTCATAAAATGCATAAGGTGCAAATCCCTGACTGTAGAGTAGTAAACTGAAAGACATCACAGTCTGCAGAGACACTATATCAGATAATCAGATATCAGAATATCAGTTTCTATTGTGGACTTACTAATAACCAAGTGTTCTTTTCTTAAAGCAAAACAACAGAATGCTATATAAAATGGCTTTTGTATAAACGAATAGATTTGTTTTCTTAAATCTATTTTTATTCATGATTTTATATTTATTCATGTGCAGGTGTGTTTGTAACTCATGCGTGTGTGGGCACCCACAGGTACCAGAAGAGGGCATTTGGGTCCTTGGAGTTTGAGTTACAAGAAGTAGTGAGATGCCCAGTGTAGGTGTTCAGAACTGAACTCACGTCCTCTGGAAGTGCTCCTATTAGCAGAGATATGTCACCAGTCCATAGTCTGAATTTCCAGTAAGTTTTAATAGTGGAGATCAATTTCCCATCACATATTCATGCATAATGAGTCCCCCATTCATACAAAACACAGTTTTTTTTTCAAGAAAAGACTGTGTTTTGTATGAATTCACCCTCCCAACAATGTCATATGTATGTGATTTTAAAAGTATGATGTAAAAATGAAAATGCTACTAGCAATAAAAGCAAGAGACATGAGGCTTTTCTGAAGGATTTCTGAAAATTTTGGCAATTATGAAGAGCACACATGGATATTAATCACAAAAGGTGGATAGAAGCCAAATTGTCAGCAGGGGAATGAGATCAACAGTGTTCACAAAGATGGTTAAAATAAGATGCTATATAAACTTGAACTATGCCTACCGTTATCTTGATTGTTAATTCCATAAGCAACTTTGTATCTGTGAGAAGCTACAGAGAGCTAAGTGGTCATCTATAACTCTTGTAATTCAAGTAGTTTAACTTCTCCTGTTCTTACATCTTGCTGTCCTCATCGAAAGTCCATTATGAATTATTTTTAAAAAAAGAAAACAAAGAGAAGGAGGGACAAAAATTATGGTTATTTCAGATATTTTCAACTATTGATGGAACAGCTACAGGCCTTGAGATGTCTCCAGAGTTCTTCTTAACTTGATTCTGTTAAGGTTGGACTCTCTTCTCTTTCTGCCACTTGCTCCCGTTACTGAAGCTCTGTTATCACTCAAACACACTAAATGCAGTCTCCTTGACTCTTCATCTGTCTAGAACAAACCACAGATACCTGTTTGCTTATCACTCAAGTCCTTAAAACATATTAGTAGAAATGTTTGTTTTAAGCCTTGTGTGGACTTATGATCTTTTAGCATCTGTCATTTCTACTCCATAATCAGCTTTGTCTCCTCCCAAACATTCATTAACTGGAATGCTATATATAGTTATACATTCTTCACCGCCACACTAGAATGTAAAACCTCTGAGTATGTCCAGTGGGTTCACTGCCGCATTCAAAACCAGTAATACACACACAAGCATCAACACCTTGCTCTTGCTCAGCAATTGGTCCATAAGAAACAAGTCATCCCAATGCAAGATTGATTATAGTGTCTCAACAAAACTTTTCGGGGGATACTTCTTACTTGTACTTCAAAGTAGGTTCCTACTCTCTCCACTGCCGTCATATTTTATGTTGACTTGAATATCACACACCTGTCTTGTGTCAACTCTACCCAGACAAAAATTCCATCATGGAGGAAAAGAGGAAGGAGTGAAGTTTCAGCCCTGACTGGAGAGGAGCTTTTGGTACTTGAGTGCTGCTGGAAGAGGGGAAGTTAGTTTTTCTTCATGATGTGACACACCTGATATACTGAGCATACTCCATGGAAGGTTCTGTGCCTAGGTGTAGCTGTCCAACCCTGACTGAACTTGGTGGGTTTTAACAAAGAGATGAAAGGGCATGAAGTTGGGTGAATAGAAAGATGGGAGAGGTTCAGTGAGTGAAATGAATATTTTCAAAATATAATGTATGAAAATCTGAAAGGATTCTTTAAAGTATTTAAAAAGTAGACCCTTCTCCTTGATCCTAAGCTATTTCTAGATATTTTCATGCACAACTGGAAATGAGGAGACAGTGGAAATGAGGGCTGGGGAACTGTGGTTGGTGATGTGCTATCTGGCTCCTTCTGAAGCCAGTTAGTCATGAACAGGCTCCTTCTGGGAGGGGACACAACTTAGGAGTCCTTGCTGGAATCAGTGCAACCAAAAGCAGGGGGTGACAAGTACTTCACTCACACAGCTGTCTGTGTGATGGAAAAAGATTTGCATCTCTCTGTTCTGAGAGAGCAGCCATTCACCATGGAGAGCATAATTACTAATCAACAGTAAGTTCCAAAAGCAACCATCACATGTAACTGAACTGGTGCCAATTACTTTATCTGTAATTATACAAGGGCCTCTTCCTCACCCTGCTGCAAGAGAAAATCAGAACTCCCTCAGATTTCCTGTAAGAACTTTCACAGGGCAAGGGCTTCTAGCATCTCTACAGAAATCAGGAAGGGTCTGCCTATTCCCATAAACAATACATGCTTCTTCCCAACAGTTAAGATTCTTTATGTTGGTCTGAACTGTGAAGTAACCAACCACAGTGACAAGCTAAACAGATGATTTCAGTCAGAGGGAGATGAATGTTTTATACTTGCTGCTACTGTCCAAAATGAGGCAAAGCAGTGTAAGTCAGTAAAACTTTTCCATTAAGCAGAACTGAGGAAACTGGAAAATTCAGGTGTTTCCCATTTATAATATCTTTTTTTTGTTAAAAAAAATAAATAACATATTTGCCATCCAGGACACACTTGTCTTGTCCAGTGCTCAATGTCTAGACAGACACTAGGTGTTCCTCCACACCTCTTCAAGAATCGTGGGTTCTGAGCCACAACACTTTGCATTTACACACGCTTTCGAACAGTTCTGCTCACAAAGGTTATAAGACAGGGTACATTATTTGTGACTCTGAAGGGGGCTATTGCTTTTGCTCTTTTACAATTGGGAAATCACTCTGTTCTCAAAATAAGGAAAGGAGAGGGAAGGATCTGAAGGCAGGGCTCTTTAATTTGAGAGTATCTGCCTTTAATGAAGAAGATTAAATGTCGTAAGTAGCTGACTAACTGCCTATGAAAAGTATCAAGTAAACTCTGCATTGAATTAATCTATTTTGGGACAGTTTGTATAAACCTTTTGTATCTTTAAAACGAAAGAAACAAAAAGGATAAAGTTCCCCTCTGTGAATCATACCTTTAATTAGTTCTTGTTTATCTCAGTTTCCACAGTTAAGTGGCTGGTCCATGGATGTCTAATCTCTACCTTTTCACTATAAGAACCATTCATTCACCCTAATCTCGCTTCACCCTGTGCTCATTTTTAGAAGACAATGTGGCAGACCTCTCTGGGAACAATTAGTTCGTTCTGAGCTATTTCCGGCAGGAGAACACCCACATAATTAATGCACTATTCCTGACCCCAGATATAGCCTGTGTGACCCAAATGCAGAGAGCTATTTATCAGCACTGGAGTTCACTTGGGTGCTGGGCCTTTCCAACGCAACTTCTGCTAAACTGTTCCTGTTCCACGCCCCTACCTTGTAGACATCCAGCTCTCCACACTGCTGGTCAAAGCGAGTGTACAGAGCATTAAGCATCGTGATGACCTGCAGAGGTGAACACTGCGAACAGATGGCAGTGAACCCCACGATATCTGAGAAGAGCATGGTGACCTCATTGAACTTCTTGGCTTGCACAATCTGTCCTTGCCACAGCTGCCGAGCAACCTCAGAGGGAAAGATGGAGCACAGAAGATCCACCGTCTTCTTCTTCTCCTCCTCCAGGGCTTGGTGGGCGTGCTCCAGGGTGGCCTTCAGCTTCCCCAATCTCTTCTTGAGGCCATCTTGAGCCCGCGCCTGCTCTCCTATCAAGACAACATCCCTCAGGGCGTTATGAATCGGGATGTCAGACAGATAGAGCCCTCGTCCTGTGAAATCTTCCAATCTGTCCACACACGGCGACCCTAAGAACAAGATGGAGCTGGATTCAAGGATGTAGATCATTTGACCTTTGAGGTCCATAACCTGCAAAAGAAGGGAGAACCAGTTACAGGGGGTTAGTCAATTTCCCCAATCCCTTCTGAAACTGCAGGGGGAGTGGATACGGGGGTAATCTTTTTGTGTCCGACATTAGAAGTGGCTACTGAGATCATCTATTTTGTTTCCAACAAGTTATGGAAGAAGAGACTTTTTAATCACTTCCACTTTGGTCCCAGTTCTGAAGTTTATGCAGACATTTGATACTAGGACGGACTACACAGAAATGATGAGCTGCTCAAAGTCTTGCTCTAAGGCTTCATGAAGCACCACATAGGTGATGCTCCTGCTAGTGTCTTCTCTCAGGTAACGAACCTGCAGTTCGAACCTAACATGGTGCTTAGAAAAACCCGATGTGCATTCAGCCTGCCTCTCTCCATCCTCTGTTCTCTTTATCTCACTATGGTTTCTTTCTTTTTTTTTTCTTTTTTCTTTTTTTTTTTTTTTAGTCTTCTATTTTAGCAAGCTTCTCTTCCCCCATGAGGAGTTGCTTGTTCCATCTGGTGAGCATAAGAAAGAAAATGTCTCCAAATATGTATCTGAACTTTTCTTCTCCTTTTTTCTTTCTCTAGACTGATAGGGAAACTTATTTTGGATGTGATTATTTCTCCAGGGATTTCAGCCTAAGATAGCTGGGTTTCACAGAAGAGGCCACGTCTGTGTTTCAAGCTTTCCTCAGCTTTTAACAAAGGCTGTTCTAAATGGATGGAAAACTACAAGCCAACGTATAGGCAAAACTGTACCCAGAGGGCCTTGCAAGAGGTAACGCTTAAAGAAAAGGTCTTGGACCACACAATTCACGTATATACAACATATAGAGAGTACACATGCACGTGTTTACAGTATCAGAGTCCAAACAACCCACGTGCTCGGCAACGGGAGATGGAACAAATCAAATCAGGTATAAGCACTCAGTGCACGTGCTCATCCATGAGAGACAGCAGAAAGAAAAGCAAGCATAAACACTCAGTGCAATAAGTATAGCCTCCACAGCACCGAGACAGAGCAATGTCCAACAGCAGGGATGGATGGCCAGAGTCTGTCCTTCAGTGGCAAAAACAGTTGTAGGGAATTGATTCTGTTGCTGTAAACATGTATGCATACACACATACACACCACATGTTTGTTGTACTATTGCCACAGTACACATCATTTAAAAAGAGCTAGATATACTTTTTGGTTAAAAGAAATAACAATACAGCTGTTTCCATTTGTGCAACAGTCTGTGCGTCTGGGGTTTGTTTTCCTAAGATCACCCCTTATCTGTGTGTGAAAGGCATCACCTCAGAACTAGTAAACTTTCACTCCTGAGATTAAGTTGGGGCCTACATTCTTTATCAGGAAAGCACGTCTATTCTTCCACACATGTTTTGTGACAATTTGCCAAGGGAGTTATTCTTCCGTGTATTTATATATTGATCAAAATTAAGTTACTCACTGCTCACAGCAGACAGCTTTGTTCTTACAAAACAATTCCTTTGATTACTCAAGGTCAGTGACCTATTTGATAGTAATCAAAAGCAGATTTTCATACGAATGCCCCCAGCTTGGTTAAGAAGCTCTCCATTTTGGTTTTATATCTGTTCACTTCTCTTTAGTGTCTTTACCTTTATGTGTACGTGTGTCTGTGTGGGCACCTACATGTCGTCGGACATGTGGACAACTTGCGGAAATTATGCAGTTTCTTTCCACTCTGCAGTTCCAGGAAACAAACTCCTCCCGGGTTTGGTAGCAAGCGCCTTTACCCACTGAGCCATCTTGCCCTGCACCTTGTTTTGAGATTGGGTCTCATTTACCTGGAGCTGGCCTTAAACTGAATATTTAATCAAAGATGGCTTTGAACTTCTGGTACCTCACCCTCCTGACTGATAGGATTAGAAATATGTGTTATAACCCAGTCCAGTTTTAATAAGATATTGGGGACCAAACCCCAGGCCTTCAGACGGGCCAGGCAAGCATTCTACCAATAAGAGCATGTCCACATCATCACTGTGACTGTAAGAGGCAAACTGAATTCAATAAATATTTGTAATCAGTGAAGTAAGTGAGAAAATGGACGTAGGAAGACATTCACTTGTCAGAAGCATTTTAGAATTTTAGACAGATGTGTTAGCCAAATGGCACACATTCGTTTGTCTCATGATTTCTTTCCTATAAACATGAAACAACAGGTTTTTCCTTTTGAATCTGCTTCACATTTTCCTTACCCTTGATGATTTCTTCACCAAGTTGTCCCATCTCCTCACCCGTATGACAAACTGCATGTTCAACATTGTCATGATGCCGCTAAAGGTCTGGTTGATTTTGGGAGTTAGAATTTCAAAGAACTCTTCGAAGCTGGGCTTCCCTTGGCAGTCCCTCCTGTTCACCAGCCTTCTGATGCCGTTACCCAGCTGCAGGATGGCCAGGTCACGGTCCAGCATGAAGTGGAATGGGAACGTCTTGCAGAAGAGAGAAGCGGGGATCACCAGGGAGGACTGGGGCTTGCCTGGGGACAGGGAAGGCTTGGTGCTCTTCACGTGGACAGAGAAGAGCAAATAGGGCTGATTCACAAATTCCGTACAGTCGCTTCGGAAGCAGGGAGGCATCAGGGACACCTCCACGTGGCTTTCGTACAGTATGCGAGCAGCCGCCTTAATGATGCCGGGGAGAAGCAGAGCTGTGGTTCTCTTCGGGAAGAAGTAGTAAACATTGAGAAAGTCCTGGTCCTTGTCCAGACATAAGATGGAGGCATCTTCCAGTCGTCCCCGCCTCTCGGCCTCTTGGCAGTGGCTGCTCTGCTTCAGGAGCGTGCTGAAGCTGTTTAGAAAGTCCTTCAGGGTGCCGCCCACCACGCCCAGGATGTGCTCATCTTCCTCATAACAGATCTTGAACAGCTCCTCACCCAGAGAGTCTTTGAGCGCCTCCACTGGGACACCTGTAAGCACACAGCACAGTCAGCCATCAACTGTGTCCACTCCGAAGATGATGGCTGGTGCTTCCACGTGCGACCGCCCTTGATTTGTGAGTTCTAAGTCAAATTTAATGCACACACTCAGCTTACCGACGGAGATTTGCTTTTAGAATTCTTGTAACTCTGATTACCAATCCACAAATGGTTTATGTTAAACCAAGAATGAGTAGTTAAGTGGAATGGACTACTTTTTATCTCCCACAATTATAAAGCCACCAGAGTTCCAAGGTGAAGTCCGTTTTAGAGGAAACCTATCTGCCTTTTTCTTAAGCACACAGTGTGCCTTTTCTTGAATTGTTCTCTACTCACTGGGGTCAGAGTATACACCTCAGTGCAAGAGTCACAACTGAAGTTTTAAAATATGAAAATTAGTTATGTCTGGAAGTGATTAAATGATTCCATGGTGGGTTTTTAGTTAGAATATATACCCTGAGAGAATACTTCCATGAATTATATCATTTGCCTTCAGCATCTTCTTCCTAAGCTTCGGCTTATCTGTATACTCTGGGTTCCATATATTTTATATTTCTTTTGTGATTATAATATAATTGCATCATTTCCCTTTCCTTACCTTCTAGGTCGACCCATATACCCCTCCTTGATCTCTTTTAAATGTATGAACCCTCTTTTTCATTAATTGCTGTTACATACATATATGCACCTGTATATTTATAAATATAAACTGCTCGGTTTGTATTAAGTTACTTGTAAGCATGTTTTCAGGGCTGACGATATTCTTTTTCCAGGAAGACTATTTCTGCTATACTGAGGATTTCCTAGTTGCTTATAGTTCTTTGTTTAGGCTTGAACCTCATGGGCTTTTCTCCATCCAGTTTGGCCTGCCCATGGGTGTTGTCCTTGATCAACTCTAATTTGGACAATCATGTTGGTGAGACTTTATGGCTACAGCCTATTGTATCAATCACTAGGAGGTACAATTTTACAGTCAACTCCCTGGTCCTTTGGCTCTTCTGATCTTTCCACCCCCTCGATTACAATGTGACCATTGGGACCACACTCTGCAAGTCTATACTTTGATTGGTTGCGGTTTTCTTTTATGGTCTCCTTCTGTGGCAGACATGTTTCATACATATTACTTTCCCTTTGCAAAGTGGGAAGCAATGCTACCATCTTTGAGAGAGATTGTGATGTGTGAGAATAATGTTTAGAAGAGTGTCTGCCTCCCAAGAATGGTTCGATATAAAGTAGCCATTGTTACTACTATATTTCTTAAAAGTACAACATTTCCTAGCCTGTAACTTCTAGATTTTCAGGCCCATACCCTATAAAAGGCTCGGCAGTAATCACTATCTATCTTTCCCCTGAGACTAATTATTAATGTGAGAACTCCGGCAGACTATTTTCCCATGATTACTCCAACCTTTTAAAATGCCTTTTAATTTACCTTGTTGAGCAGAATTATTTTCCCTATACAAATAAGAAAGACATAGTTTGGTTTAAAACCAAAAGTTTGTGAACGTGAAAGTCTGAGAATCAGCTTCCCACTCAGGCTTGTCTAACTCTCGTCAAATAAACAGCAGAAAAAGAGGAATGTTTGGGGCCACAAAACACCATGTTGTGTAGAAAGGGTTACTCTGCATTAACACACACAGAGTGCAGAGACTTCAGGCTAGGAGTCACTAACACACAAATACATTGAGAGAAATGGTGGTTATTCAGGGTTGTGACGTACCTCCAGTACTCAAACAGTTTTATTTATTACCTGCTGCAACTGCTTCTTCTGCAATTATTTTTTCAAGGTCTTCTTTTTCTGAAGATTTCCTGGGAATAATTAAATAGCTTAAGTTAAAAGCTGATAAGCGAGTGCAGAAACTCCAGATCATACACAACATATAATGATATGTGAGAATTCGTTCCCAGAAGCAAATCTTGACTTGCTATATAGGACATAAGCAATGACCTAAACAACCACTGTTGGGGAAGCCCCAGTATAGACATAGCATGGAGTGTCTCCTAATTCCTCAAGAAGAATATTTGCTTTTGGGGCTCATTTGTTGTTGTGAAAGAGAATATACACCAGGAGGGGGCAATGGTCTACGAGATGATGTCAGGACAAGGTTAAATGCTTGATGCACACTGTCTTGCACATGGAGGGCATGAGTTCTACCCTTAACACCAAAATAAACAAAGAGAAGATGTTATGTTCTCAAGGACAAACATCTAAATGAGATAAGAATCTACCTACAACCGATCTCACAGTTGTTGTGTATTGTCTTTCTTCTGTCGCAAAAAACATAAAATATGGAGTTCTTACTGTTGAGATTAGGAATCTTTATCATTTTATTTCAGACCTCCATCTCCCAATTTTACACAAACTAGTTAGAAATCACTTTTTTTTTTCATCAATCATTGCATTCTAGGAAATGGAAGCTTCGGAGAATTGTAGCATGCATAAGGATCAAATAGAAGTCTGAAGGAATTTCAATTGTGAAAACTTTTCGTTTTTTTTAACAGTTGAAAGAAAACATTAAAATGGCATCGCTTATTTTATGTGCCATGTGATTAGCTTTAAATAAAAGCTGTATGGTTTCCCCTTGGATTTTAGTTTATTTTTTGCTGTTTATTTTGGTTTAGTTTTTGGAGATACAGGCTAAAGTCAGCATCTTCTGCTTTTCGCTTCTTTCTGTGGTACCTAACTGTTCATTTGCAGTTTAGACATTTTATGTGTGTACGAACCACATTTTCTCCATCACCACCGATGGCTAACAATATGTAATGTCAGTTTCTTCATACATCGACCTCATGGCTGTGTCATTCAGGTCTGCCTACCTGCTTTCTGAAACCTTATCATTATAGTGACTGACAAATGCTTCTAGCACTTTAAGAGCATAAAAGGCTCTTTTTAATTGCAAGATTCAATTTGCCATTAGCCGAGCCAGGTTTAAATACAGGTATACTTTATCTGTTTTAAATAGCATTGGAATAAAACACAGTATAATTTAAGAAGTTTTAAAAGGAAATCGTTTTGAAAAGGAAAATTGGCCAGAAAGCCACTTTGTTGCATAGAAATATGATGCTTGTAAAGTACTAGATGGAAATATTTTACCAAAATGGACTAGTATCATAATACAATGTTATACTCAATGTGGATATGGGGAGCCACAATCCTTTGTTAGCTAATTCATCACAGTACCAAACTCTTCTTTTTCTTTCTTTGTTTTTTTAATCTTAAATGCAGATTTATTTAAGCAGGGCTCCGCACCCCAGTACTGCCATTTTCTGACATTCCTACTGTCAGATGAGGGCCCAACAGAGCTTTATCATTCTGAAAAGCAAACAGTGAAAGTATAAACTAAATACTCCTTGCTTTAGCAAACACAGCAGACAGAAGGACTTGTGAGTGGCCAGCACACCCCCCACACACACACACATTATGATTTTGTCCACATGGTGGGGGAGGGAGGATGATAGAGACAAAGAGGAAGGGAGGGAGGGAGTTGCCTTCACACTTTCCTAAGCAGCAGGGGTGGTCACAGTGACTGCACAGATAAGAGTGGGGCTCTCATCCCTCATTCAAGGACAGTGCACTGTCCCAGAAATAAGCTGCATGCAACAGGGTTAGATTTGCTCATCTGCTGGCTGACCAAGGCACAAACTGGAAAGTGATTCTCCAACATTACCCAAGAACAAGATAAAGAGAAAGGAGGCAGAGCCACTTCACACAGGAGCAGGCAAGAGGAAGAGCCTACTGGTCCACTAGGTCATTATCATGGAGCAGTGTCAGCATCCGTTCTTCTTAAGATTTCCAAAGGAAATAACGGTGGCGGATTTTACTTCTGAGGGCTCTTTTACAGGATGCACCACATTAAACAGATCTCTAACCGGCAGCAGGGATATTTTAGAGCACATGGGCTTGAGAATAAATCTCAAATGCACTGGCTGCCAGGGACGTGCTCCGCAGTAGCACAGCAAGATTGACTTCCAGCTATCTTATCAGCCTGCCTGGGAATTAGGGGCAGAGGCGCCTCGGACGCTTGTCAGCTCAGTCCAGTACAGAAAGCTTCTGTCAGACAGAGAGTCACACTTTTCTAGGCCATTCATGACCTTTTCTTGGCTCAGCTGAGCTGCCTGCATGAAGTCTAATAGCACTTATTCAACAGGAAAATTCAGCCTGAATTATACATCCATCGGACTACTAGATTTCCGGGAAGAGGGGCATAAGAAAGTGTTTGTAGATTGTACCCATCATGGTGTTGATTTGCAAAACTCCTAAGTTCTACTCTGCAAATTCGAACCCAGATTTACTCTGTTATTCACATGCTGAATACTTACAACAAGATGGTCAATTTATCTACCCCCAAGCACATGACCAGCTTTATTTTAAAAGTCAACTAAGCAGATCAGATTTAAAACAAAGCAAAACAAAAACAGAATCCTTCTTTCCTTCTCTTCTGAAACCTGTTAAAGTACATTTGTTCTCAAATTTGTAGTTGCTAAGACTTACTTCAGATTTTTGTATATAACCAAAATCTAGTAAATATTAATATATTCAGTGAGGATTTATCATTTTTAAACAATATTTGAGGGATGAGGGTTCATACAAACAAAGTAGTATGGTTTACCTGCTTTCTTTTATTTTGTGCTTTGCCAGTGTTCTCTGAAGTGCAAGGTTCAGTCTCTCAAACTGGAAATAAAAAGAAATATTTGCAACATTTTCTTAAGATGTCTTTAAAAGTAACACAAACTTTGCACGTGATAGTGCGTGCCTCGGATTTGCTGTATTGGGAACCGAGACATCATCATTCTGAAGTGTTTTTTCTCTCCTGGGAAGGATCAAGGAGCTCAGACTCTTTTTTTTTTTTTTTTTTTTTTTTTTTGTTAGTGGTATAGGGGTTCCTGGGTCATGCTCTTGGACATAAGTCTCACGGAGAATCAAGCTCAGTCGGAACCCAAACAGAAGATGTCGGCTTGGAGCGTCAAGTCTGTGATGTCGGAATCCATGTCATGGCGTCCTTTGGACCAGGAAGTCTCTCTATACACACACCCAACATGTTCATTGAAGAGTCCATTCTCTTCCCTTCCTAAACAGTAACTCCTCCACCTCACCCAAGGTCACAGTGCCCTTCCCACCCCACACTCTTTACTCCTTTTTCTTATTCGAGTCTAAGTATCTGCATTATCTCTACTGCCTACCTGGTAACCCTGAAAACTAATCTGTCACCAGCAGTGTGTGTTTCAAGAGTCTTGGACTTGCCTTAACTATGGGAATGTTTGAACTAATCATCCTTAACAAATACTAGCACTTTCTTTCACTCTTTGACTTCTGAGTGTTTATGAGCTTTCCTTTCTTGCAAGGCATACATATGCAATTCCTCTCCACCTAATACGTGATTTTTGACTGTCTACTGATCTATTCTAATGTATCTTTCTTTCTTCTTGACAAGAAAAAAAAATTGAAGAGAATTGTTCAGGTTTGGATCCCGGATGAAAATTACAATGTCTGTGCATGGGTACATGATCATCGAGTCTTAATTTCAGTTTACACAGAAAAAAGTCATAAACTTTCTGGATATGATCCAAGTTGGGAAATTCCTTTTACCTTAATCTATTTATATCTCTCATAGAGTTTCCACTAGTCACAGAAGGCAATGTTAAAAAAAAAAAGTAGAGAGAGCTTTTTAGAAAAGGGTTTTGAATTCTAAATGTGTAAATCCAGCTTAGAACATACATACAAAATTTATTCACTGAAAATGCAGTCACTAAAAAGGAATTAAAGGAGAGTTTTAAGGTATAGTGAGGAGCACATTTTTGTTGGTTCAGAAATGCAGAAGGGGACATACATCTGTGACAGGATGAAAGAAATCTGGTAGTTGATTCCAGAAGGTAGAATCTGGAGCAGACCTTGTTGACTCTCTGTGAGAGAAGGGAACACTTTCTAGTGGCCTTTCACAGCAAGGGTGAAAAAAGACCCAATGAAACTTGTGAGATTGTAAAAGAACATCTCAAACAGGTGCCTGGGAAACCCTTTTTCTCAAGAGCCTTCCACTCAGCAGCTGCTCTACATCACTAGCTACAGGACACCAGATTGATATAAACTTAGAGAATCATAGGCTTCTGTGAATTTTCCTTCTACTAAACATACTCATGTGAAGAATGGGTCACAGGGTCAGGGGAAAGGGGGATGCTGCCTCTCCTCTACTGCAACCCAAGGTTTTCCTGTTACTATTTTTTACCTAGTGGAGCAGAAACCCAGAAAAGACAAGAATATTCTGTTTTGCTCATCTCTATGAACTCCTGGTCAGAACTTTCAATGGGCTGTAAGAAAGAAAATATAAACAGTCCTATCACTAGGGAATTTGTCCATTTTCACGTGTGGTGCTATGGGACATATATTTCTGTTGCTCTCCTATTAAACCCTCAGGAGTATTCTTTTGCTCTAAAAACAAAACAAAACCTCCTTTCTTGTGTTTCTAGTGTTTCTTGACCTTTCCATGGTCTCCAGACCAACTTCGTTAGGTCCTTGCTCCTAACATGCACCGGCATAGTAAGTTGGAGAAGAGTAAAGTTGGTACCTTTACCCAGCATTGCTGGAGATGATGGAAGCTGTTTTTTCCAGATTTCACACTTAGATCAGACTCATTTTCCTTTAGATAAAACTATAGACTTATTGGGGAAGGAAGAATAGATTACTGTAATGAACTGTTGTGGAGATTGAATGTTGTCTTATAACTGTGTTGTAGTGGGTGGCTTCTTCTAGAGCAGACAAGACCAGAGCTTGACATTTCTACCAGCCATTCGTGAGAAGTTGTCTCTCTGAACCACCATAGCTATAGAAATGGAATTACACGACGCAGTGCTAGCCATGTCCATTGTTATAGTATAGAGGTTCCCAAGATGCCCTAGCAGCAGAAACTGGGGCAGGCATGGGGAGTTCTTTCTGTAGAATCCTGCCATTATTTTCTGCTGCGCCACAACTGTGCTTGATCTTGCCGGATGCAGGAGTCCATAAGAGGTAGAAGAGTAATTAAGGATGAGACTCCATTTTTTTTTCAGCTTTGTGAAGTCTTCACTCACTGTACTTTGAATGATGTAGCTGGGTATTTTTGTCTGTTTGTTTTGTTTTGTTTTCTTGTGCTACCCATTGTCTTGTAAGTGACCGTAATAACCTCATCAGTCCCTGAAGCTGTACTTGGATAAGATACTTACATTTATTTGCTGTGTCAGTCATCATAGCCTATGTGGGGTGGTTGGAGCTTTTGTTTACAGCTCCATAGGAAAACTCAGGTAACAGTCATTGTTACGAAAAGGTCTAGGTTCCAATAAAATACACAGGCTTTTTTGACAGTTTCCTGGCAAAGGCTGGGGATTGGATTTCATTTCTATGCCATATATAGGCATCCTGCTCAAGATCTGGCAAAGCGGAGATTGTTTTCATCAATGACCCCTTCATAGACTTCAGCTATATGGTCTACATGTTCCAGTATGGCTCTACCCATGGCAAATTCAGTGGCCCATTCAAGGCTGAGCATGGGAAGCTTGTCATCAACATGAAGCCCATTAACATTTTGCAGGCACAAGATCCCACTAACATCAAATGGGGAGATGCTGGTGCTGAGGATCTTGTAGAGTCTACTGACATCTTCACCACCATGGAGAAGGCTGGGGCCCACTTGAAAGATGGGGCCAAAAGGGTCATCATCTCTGCCCCTTCGGCCAATACCCCTATGTTTGTGATGGTTGTGAACCATGAGAAATATGGCAACTTGCTCAAGATTGTCAGCAATGCATCCTGCACCAACAACTGCTTAGCACCTCTGGCTAAAGTCATCCATGACAACTTTGGCATCGTGGAAGGGCTCATGGCCACAGTTTTTACCATCACTGCTACTCAGAAGTCTGTGGATGGAAAGGTGTGGTATGATGGTTGTGGGGCAGCCCAGAACATTATCCCTGCATCCACTGGTGCTGCCAAGGCTGTGGGTAAGGTCAAACCAGACCTGAATGGGAAGCTCACTGGCATGGCCTTCCATGTTCCTACCCCCATGTATCTGTTGTGGATCTGACATGCTGCCTAGAGAAGCCTGCCAAGTATGATGACATCAAGAAGGTGGTGAAGCAGGAAGCTGAGGGTCCACTAAAGGGCATCCTGTGCTACACTGAGGACCAGGTTGTCTCCTATGACTTCAACAGCAACCCCTACTCTTCCACCTTTGATGCTGGAGCTGGCATTGCTCTCAATGACAACTTTGTGAAGCTCATTTTCTGGTATGAGAATGAATACGGCTACAGCAACAGGGTGGTGGACCTCATGGTCTACATGATCTCTAAGGAGTAAGAAACCCTGACCTACCCCCCAGCAAGGACACTGAGAGCAAGAGACAGGCCCTCAGTTGCTGAGGAGTCCCATCCCAACTCCTCCCCCAACACTGAGCATCTTCCTCACAATTTCCATTCCAGACGCCCCATAATTGTAGGAGGGGCCTAGGGAGTCCTCCCTACTCTCTTGAATACCATCAATAAAGTTCCACTGCACCCCCAAAAGAGAAACCCTGTTTAACCTAAACCAGCTCACTTCTATGGAAGGAAAGCTTCTACTAAAAATTTTCTCAGGCTAATGGGTGTTTATACTTACTATCCCCTACAAAAACATAATTGGAGAGTTACATCTGATTATCTAATGTTAGAACTAGTATGTCAAATTGATTCTTGAATATCTTTCATAAGGTTATTGAAGTAGCTGAAACTAAAATGTGGGTATTAAATGTGCCAACCAAGAAATACTTCATGAAAAAAAATGATATTTGGAGAGTTGATTAAGTAGTATAGACTATTTCCTACACATTTCAAACATATTCAACATTGGGGCATTTACTACCATAAAGTAAATGACATTAACTGTGGGACTGTGCCAATGAATAGTGCCAAAGTTATTCCTCCCTACAAGAATTCCTATAGACTCTTCCTCACTGCTGCATGGCACTCTAGACAGAGCTCAACATTTGCACTTATGAGTCCAGAAACAAACACCAGCACAGCTCGTTCTAACTAAAACTCTTTGGTACTTCCCCCTAGATTTTCCTTATAGAAAAAGAAGAGCACTTTGCAACTGTCTGGCTGTTTCTTCCAGACTCCTCTAGGAAATAGGTTGAGAAAAATAAAGCACACGGAGTACAAAAAATTTCAAAAATTTCCAGAACTTCCGACTGGCCAGTCATTCAAGGTATTTCCAATATCAAAATCAGTTAACAGACATTGACAATCTGGCTTTTTCTTCAACACATAGACAGTGAGGCAAAGTAATACAAAGATTCAGAGATGGCAGCAGTAAATCTCCAGGTATCAACCCTACAGACATGACAAAAAATTCAGAATAATAAAATAATAATTTCAAGGTAGTTTAATAAGCTGTAGGAGAATGTAGACAACAAAGACGATAAAATTATCTAAGAACAAAAAGAAATGTCAAGAAAAACAGATCACGGAAGGAAAATGTTTAGCATTATTTCATTCTGTCCTTGGGTGAAACCTTCCAGTCTGCAAGGCAAGGCACCTTAGTGAGAAGGGCTATGTCTTCCAGTCTCAACACACCTGTGTATCCAAGGACTCCCCCACCCCCACCCCCACACCTTTGTTGTTAAAGAATTATCGATCTCCCACTGAAAGCCTTTGAAATTCAGTTGAGCCATCCAACTTCTTTCTTACTTCCTGGGCAAGAGTAGAAGATGATTTCACTCAGGCTACACGAACAGACAGAAGTAGGTGAGCTACAACTCCACTTTACTGATGAAGGAAACTCAGGATGATAGATAAAGCAAGGACAGGAATTTGTCAGAGTCTAATGATCTTTTGGAAGGAATTCAACATGTGAAACTTCTGAAGATCACACACAATTTAGAATACTGTTATTTAAAAATACAGTTTTCATGTTTCAAAAGGGATTCTGTTTACTGTGTTCTTAAAAGTGAGAAACCTCATTGCTAAATATTTTCTTTTAAACACCTTAGTGTTTCCAGTCTTTAAATACCACTACTTCGCTAAAGGGAAAATACTCACCTCTGGGAAGATGAGCTTGCAAATACTCTCTGCCAGGGTGTGTAGGTAGACTCTGTTTCGGCTTGTCTTTCTTTGAGGGAGACTCCTTTCTGCATTCTTCTCAGGAAAGTCCTGGCAGATGGGCAGAGTGGCCTGGTAGCCCTCAGAGCCCCTGGCCACCTCCTCTGATGGCTCCGTAGGAACCTGACCGGGGGCCAGTAAGGAGAAAGGACACTCCCCTGTGATCTTGAGATCCTTGAACTTCCTGCAGAACATTGTGTTTCTGGAGCTTAGCAGTGGTTTCCTCCTTACTAACTGGTGTTGTTGTAGACTTATGAAGATCTGCTTCTACTGACTCAAGGGCAAGGGTGACCCAGCATCTAAAGTCAGAAGAGAAAAGATAAATGACTTTACACACAACAGAAGGCTAGGTGCACAAAGAAAAAAACTGTACAATCATCCAAGGGGAAACTGCCAACAGAGTATCAATTAAAGATAATTCTCATTTTTCTCTAAATGTCCTTAGCAAAAACTACCAACTTCCATCTTTTTCACCCATTTGTTTCTATTTGATTTCACAAGAATGATCTTCATTATTGCTTCTTTAATGTTAGAACTACTGTATTTCATGTGTGTGCCATCTAAACATCAGAACAGTACATGCCAGTGTTTCCCTTAAATACTTTAATTTATGTGTTATTCTACATATATTGACAAACTATCTGGGTGAGGTAAGGATGAAACTTGGGTTCAGTTACCCCTTAGTTAGCCGATGCTGGGCCAAAACTTCTGAACTCTGACCCCAAGAGATTTGTTTGTTACATATTTGAATACAGCAAAACTTTTGGGGAAAGTTTCCAAATAGCAAATATCACAGCAAAGCTTTAGGTATAGTTACATCCGGGAGACTCCTTTGCAAAGTACATCTCTATAGCCTAGCGCCTGTGACCTTTCCCACAAGAATGAGATCTACTGACTGGGAAGCAATGCTTAGGATTGGGGGATTCAGTGAGGACTGACTTTCTTGGTTTATTTTTAAAACTGTTTCTTATTAATCACTTAATTTGTTTACATTTCTAATGTTATCCCCCTTTCTGGTCTCCCCTCCACAAATCCCCCACCCCATCCCCTCCTTTTTGCTTCTTAGAGGGTCCTCCCCTATCTACCCACCCACTTCTGCCTCACTCCTCCAGCATCCCCCTTCTCTAGGCCATCAAGCCGAGGACTGGCTTTCAAAATAGCAAAGATAACCAGGTATTCATACAACCATTTCCAGTTTTCTGGACTGAAAATAGGTGTCAATTTCTTCTTTGAAGAAAAAAGAAAAACCTGTATATTTGGCAATTTGGATTTTTCTAGAACTGTCTGTAACTACATGGACCTCATACCCTTCATGTTAATGTGCATGGGTCTCTGTCTACAAATGTATAGGGGACACTTAGTTAAACCAAGGAAGCTACCATGCCAGGAGGAGGCTGAGGTCCTTCAGCATGCTTTCCCTGTGCTGCTCTGCTGGTGACGTCATTTCAAGTTCTCACACAAGTCCAACCCACTGTTGCTAGTTATCTGGCCTGAGGTTCCAGCTGGAATACAGCATATCAACAGTACCAACTGGGTGCATTAATGATTTCTTAGTCTTGAAATATCAAACTGACTAATTAAAAATGGAAAGAAATGCTTTCACATCTGCTAATTCTTACATGTCCAGCACAGAACTAGAAATTTCCAATGTGCCTTTAATCCTTACTGTACCTTCTGGATACAGGTATTACTACCACAAAGTGCCAGAAACTCTGGGTGATTTTTTCCCCTCATTTGAATGGCTAGAAACAGTTCACAAGAAAGTCCATATGTCTCTTTAACTAACATATTTCCTATTACAACACACTTACTCCAAAAAGCTGAGCTCATAAAATAAGATTAGCTTATATTGAAAATAGGATTTACATATTTACAATAAAAATCAGTCAAACTCTAAGGTTCAGCCCCTTTTTCTCAATATAATGAATAGCTATATGGATTCAGAAACACCTAACAATGAAAGGCTTTCACCAAATTATGTATATACATATCTATCTATCTATCTATCTATCTATCTATCTATCTATCTATCTATATATATATATATATATATATATATCCTTAGTCTTTATTTCATCACAAAATAAAACAACCATTTTCATATTATTAATTGTCGCTTACTAACTTCTATTCTTGTTTATGGCTGAAACATATGACCACAAACTTTTGCTTTGTTTGTTTGTTTGTTTTCTATAAAAGTCTAGAAATCCCTTCAGCTTTGTAGGCTACATACAGTCTCAACTGCAGCTAATCTGTTCTGCTTTTGCACTATGAAGAGATTCATAAGTTATATACAAATGGGCATAAATATATTCCAGTGAAGCATTTGTAAACCAGGCTGGGGGTCTGAAAATCTCACCCACAGGCTGTAACTTGCTGTCCCCCTTGCTCTAAAGAGGTGAGTAAATAAATGGAACCATTTGAATCTAAATGTAAGGACAGAGTGTCTTTTTATCTTCTCTCTCCACTCCTCTCTTAAAAAGTCCAGGTACCAGAATTCAATGTAGATATAAATGTTTGCAAGGAATTATAGTGGCATCATACTTGCTGGGCCAGTACCCTTCTCTTGAGCTCCGTCCCAACACACGGATCGTTGTAGGTGAATATGTACAATTCTAGGGAAGAAACTAGTGGATCACATGTTCTGGCTGAATATTCTCCTTTTTTGGATGTCTTGAAACACACAGAAATATAACAGTGCTTTTGTTTTAATCCCAGGTCTGAGATGTGGGGCTCCTTTATATTGTCCACAGCAGCTGACTATAATTTGCCTCATTCTTTAGCACGGGCTTGGTTTTGACAAATGCTGACAGTTTGTGCGAAGGTGTGATGTTTGGAATTCTGGGGATTCTTCAGAGAGTGTGTATAAATGCTACAACTCCATTTTAGAAGGGGCTGGTTGAATGGTTGGTGGTTGGATGCTGTTGGTTTCAGTTTGTTGAGGTTTGTCAAGTAAACATGTGCAAAGAAATGAGAAGAAGAAATTAGTTTGATCTTCCTGATGGTGAAGATAAGACTTGTCCCAAGGAACTCAGCACCCTGTGCTCGCTTCTACAGGACATGTAGAAGATTGGAAAGATGGAAACTCAGCTCCCTAATCAGCAGGAAGTAGCCAAACAATACGGGCATGGTTTTCCACCCTTCCTCTTTTCTCTCCTGTGTAGTGATAGGGGCTCCAAAGGGTGGAAGAAGAGGGGTGAAGAGTGAAAGAAAAGAACCCACAAAGTTGTAAAACATCCAGTTACAATGATAACATTCTTTTTACATTATTATACAAAAGAAGTACCTGTAATTATTTTCCGAATTTTTAGTTCTTTCAACATATGACCATAATAACTATAAAAGGGTACTCAAAAAATGAAAGGAAGATAATGATAAAAAAAATTATGGGTTAAATATGCCAGAAATATAGTGCTTTTTAAAAATAATATAGGAGAATTTTTTTCATTGGCCTTGGAGGCCTGGCAAGGGCCTCCAAGTTTATGATAAACCATCCCATTACTGGAAGTGAACCCTGGTCCCCAAACCTTACATTTCCTGCTCAGCCTATCCACACTTTATACATAACCCATCAACTGCCTTGGAACTTCTTCCTTCTCTTGAACTGCACAATGGTCTCATTTCCAGAAAATATGCTTGGCGTGGTTTTTATTAACTTAAAAACAGCAATGGGAAACAAGCTGCATGTATTGAAGACTGGCTGAGTGTTTAGTCTCATTAAATCACACATGTGTAAACAGAGTAATTAGCATTCTTCATCTGTGACTGATGAAATCACACTAGAAAGCAGGTGTACGAGCACCAGTATGCTTGAAGCCTCTGTGTGCCTTGGATTTGCCAGAAACACAGGAGAAATTCTCCCATTAAACCAGAGATTATTTTTATGTGTAACGTCAAAACTCACTTCAGAAACAGTGTGGTCGTTAATGAGGTTGGTATAGAGCTGGCTGGGAAGAGGGAAGGTAATGCTAAGGGGCAAACAAAATAAGAAGTTTAGTGACAAGACCTTGGCAAACAGTGAGACAGTGTGTTCTTACTTGCAGAGTTTCTTGCTGTCCCAAAAACTAATGATTAAACACCCCATTTCCCCCCAAATTACTCAATGTTTCTTCCTTTTCCTAGTGAGAGATTAACTCTAGTGTGGCAAAGATAAAAAAACTTTCCCTGGGCTTATGCTAATAACCAAGGTAATTTATTAGTCAGGCAAGGGAACTCTTCCTAATAAGCCCTGACATTAAGCAAATCATAAAAACTGGTTTGCTGATTTCAACAGGGTATGTAGACTTGAGGAGAGAGAGAGCTTCTCCACCGTGTCTAACACAAAATGCCTCTTGCACAGAGGGAACTGAAAAGCAGATTTTAACCTTAGGAGTGGCTTTGAGGTTAAGTTTGATTTGGGAACAAAGCCTCCATCGGAAGAGCGAGCATCAGCCATGTCCAATGCTGACTGCAGCATGTAAGACCTGGACATTCCTATGACAGAAATGCTGTACCTGTCTGAACACCGGGGCTCAAAATTGAGGCTTCTAAAACTAGTCAAGGGTGGGGGTGTCAAAAATACATTTTCAATATCATGCTAGAGTTTGGAATCTTCAGTACAAATTTTCTCTTTTTTTTAAGTAAAATAGCAAATGGTCAGGTGGCCTGAAAGACTGGGAGGGTTTATCATTCAGCACTAGGGAAATATCATTTATTTACTTTAGTGAGCTCTTCTTCACTCTACAGTAGGAAATTTTTAGACATTTTTTTTTCTGTGATCAAGAAACAAAACAAGTAGAAAAGGCAGAGAGCATCCCAAGTTTCCCCAGAAGTGTTACATTTGCTTGTGTGTTTGTTGTGAAGGTGATACAATTAGTGCACAGTGAACTTACAGTGTCTACGCACTCCCTGGAAGGCTGGGGATGTAACTGGGTTCACTTTCATTCACAATATCTATGTGCCAGGCCATAGTGTTCTGGCTTTTGTTTCTAAGCAGTGACTGAAACTCCCCTGTTAAGTCGATGGGGCTCACAGGACAAAACCGCAAGATACTCTTGTCTCTCAACCAATTTGAACTCTTCATTTGTTTGCTTTTTTAGTTTACATAATTTTGAACCATGCCATTTTTAAAAAAATCACTGGATTTCCTTCTGCTCCATTTATTCTGTTCCACAAACATGGCTGCTTTGTTACCTGCCTGGCAGTCTTCAAGACACAGCGGCCTAGGGATAGCCAAAGGCACTCCACTCTAGCAGAACATATGCTCTATAGATAATGTACATCTGGGACATCAATTCCCAGAGTCAGTGCTCAGTGCTGTAGACACGTAAATCAGGACCCAGAGTCATCTATGAGAGGCATCTAGATCAGTCATGTGAAAGGCTTTTGGAAAAAATATTATATTTGAATATTAAGATGCCATGGTTAAATGCCTGAAGTTGATTCTAGGGTGACACAGGAGGACATCCAGGAAGGAGAACAAGGGGCTGAGATGACAGGCAAAAGGGAGGTAGTCACCATGCAGCGGCCTTCTGTGACTAGGTAAAACAAATAAAAATTCCAGTGAGATCTTCATCTCAGACAAAGGATCCCAAGTGTGGAAAGCTGACCAGCCTTCTAGAAGATTGCTGGAGACGCACAGTGGAAACTGAGTTAGAGTTATACAGGTGATTGGGCTGAGAAGGACTGAATGGGAACTTGGAGGAGGTTGACCAACTCCACAAGTGTTTTCGGCAGAAAACCCACAGGCCTTGGCCGAAAGAACATTTCTAGGACTGCAACCTAACCACAGCTGCAGAAGGCTCTCTCTTTGCAGACCATAGAGTGCCATCAATACAGGAAATAATTCATTGACCTTGATTATTTGATTATAATGATGTTCAGAATTGAGATTTTGGCACTCTATTATTCCTGGTAGTATTTTATAGCAGTTGGAACACTCCAGTTCATCAGACAAATCTCTCTTATTTTGAAACATAAAATATGAACCTGATGCTCGGAGCCTAAGGCAGGAGGAACAAAAACCCAAGCTAGGCTGGGTTATTCATTGAAGCCTTATTATCAAATAAAATAAAATAAAATAAACCCCATTAACATTAATCCCATTTGCATTTATCTAGTGTTCAAACAGACGTTATTCATGTCTATAATGTTGGCTCAGAAGAACCTGTGAGTAGCAGAAAGTCTCTCCATGTAAAGTGGTGCTCGTAGGAGGTCACTGATGATTTTTTTTTCTCTTAACTCAAACTGACCGGAGTCTACAGTTCATTCCTGTTGAATGAGTTGCACTGTAATTCAACACTTGTCTTTTAACTAAGCTCTCATGCCTCTTAGAATTGATGGCATTTATTGAGACACATAGATAATGTGAAGTCTCACAAAAATTTTTTTCCCAGATATCTTACATGTTTGGTGTGCAGTTTTTCAATACCGAAGAAAGCGTTGCCACATATGACAGACACATCAGGCTGCATCAGCAAAGCTTCTTCACTGCTTTATCAAATTCTACTCCTAATAAAGGAGGGGCTAGCTGTTGAAGGTGGCTGTGGAAAGGAAGGTCCTTTTTCTCCAGGGATGTGTCCCATGAGAGGCTGCTCATGGTACAGTGGCTGGTCCTACACAAAATGGAATCAGTGGGCTAAACAGAGAACACATAAAGTTAAAGTAACAGTTTCGGTGGGGAGAATTTTGATAATAGGGATAAAAAGAGTGGTTTTGATTAAAAAAATGTATGCATGTATAAAATTCTTAATAAAAAGATCTCTTCTCTCAACAATGTGTGACTGAAGTTTGCAAGTAAAAGTCGGATTTATTTAAGGGCACATATTCTAATAGACCACCTTTTGATTGCGACTTACATAATAAAATTGATGGAAGTCTCAAAATGAAAACAAATCCCTGATTATTAAACAATTGAAATAAATGGTGTGTTAAATAAAATGGAGATCTTCATTTATTGATTGGACTTTGACATTCATACCTCCACTGACATTGACATTATACCATTGGAATCTGACATATTTAGTTTCCTGATGATTACGTATCTATCATCATAACATCAATATTTCCTCCTTGTTTACATTTCCTTCAGCTAGGAAGACCTGGAAATAGACTCTTGATGTTTGAATTCCCCCTACACACACACACACACACACACACACACACACACACACACACACATACACACACACACACACAGACACACATACACAATTTACCCATCTTTAACAGTGATGTTTTGTATGGTGAGGGTACAAGGGGAAAGGATATGGGTTTCATGAATACTGACAATCAGTATAAGAGGGACTTCATAATTTTGATTCATATGTAAGTAGGCCATGTGAGTCATACTCTAAGGCATCACAATTAACATGTCAGTTGAGGGCTTAGGTAATAGCAGCAGATGTTCCTCTGTCAGTACAAACTCCAGGGCTTTTATCAAGGTATAAAGCAAATCTCACCTGAACATTCTCCATCAGGAAATAAGAACACGGATACGAATGATCGCTTAGGTATGCTGTGAGGGTAAAAGACAGCAACACATGTGGAGTGTTTAGTGCTATATCCAGTGGCAATGGCCATGCTTTGTATAGCTTGTGGTGACACGGCACTGGACAGTTTCACAACCTCACACTGTGCTTCTGTTGTCTCCTCCACTATGGTGAGGTGGTGAGAAAATGCAGTTTAGCTGAAGACTAAACACACTACCTCACTTTCACTGTTTCCCACCGGTATGCAGTTTTAAATTAAAGTATATATATATCCAACCTTATACTCAAGTTTCAAAAGCATAAGACATAATGCCACTTGCACTACTTATCTGGGACACTTTTTATCACCGACAAAAAATTATCAGTGTGTGGTTGTTAACTTTAGCCTAGCCCATACAAGTGTTATGGGTACATTCAATACAGTCATGGTGTAGCATACCCTAAACTCCACCTAAAAGTCATGTTAGCAATCATTAGGAACTTTATTACTGACAAATCTTTTTTCTTCTCAGAAAGACTCAGTAATGTTTTATACCTGTGAGAACACTTTAACCCCTATCAAAGCCTACTAAAGGGAACTCTGGGTTATATCAAGAGCTCATTGCTATGAACTTCTCAGAAGCATTATCTGTTTGAAGATTGACGAATACCAAAGAAATAATGGCCGTGTTTCCTGGAAGCAAGCTAGGGGTGCCACTAACAGCTCAGGATTGAGCCAGAAGATGGAAGATAACAAAATTCACTGTGTACTGATTCAGAAAGAAGATCCTTAAATAAGGGACAACAGGGACACCTTCCATGGTTCTTTCATGTAGCACTTTTTACACAGTCCTTGACAAAGAGAACCACACAGTGTCCTAGCCATGGCACACCCAAGCTTTGGTGAACTATTAGAAACAGAAACTTGTCAAATAGGATCAATATCTAATTAATCAAGAGAGGCTGGAGAGATCAACCCCAAGAATGTCAGTTAGGAAGGCAGCAGAGGCAGGAATAAAGCTGTTTTCTGGAGTTTGGAAGGCCTAGAGAGGATGCTATTTCTGAGGCTGCCTGGTGGCTGAGGCACTCACGATTTGGTCCCATGAACAACTGGAGCCTCCCCAAATTTTCAGGACAACAGCACAGTTCTTTCTTCTTCTTCAGACAGAAAACAATCTTTGACTTAAGACTGAAACAGTGGGACGCATCTCCCTAAGTCATGCTAGGCCTAGGTGAGCAGCAGACAGAGAAGATGCTAGGACAAATCAATTCATTTTCAATAAATACAGAATGATTAGTTCTGAACAGATCATGACCGAAAATGCATTTGGCTTCTGAACACGCACATAAGGTGTGTATTTAAATACTAGAGACGAATCTGTAAGAAAGGCTAGATTTTTCCCAACTGCTTCCAGAGCCACAGCCGTAGTTTAAGTATTTTCTGCTCTCTTACTGATACGAAACAGAGAACTAAAAATATCACAGTAAAACCTCAACTTTTAATTTTATTTCAGTATCTTTTATGTAAAGTAACTGAAAATCTATGAGTTGGATGACAGAATTTTTGAACTGAAATGGGTATTAGAAATCTTTTCCTGGGGTCTCTTTATTAAACAGATGACAGATGTCTAGCTATTAGTGATGATACAAGCCCCAGAGCTTCTCAAGGACAAAAGTGATGGACAAGTTCGACTTACTCATGAACCTAAACTCACATGGTTCACCTTGGCTACGTTTTCAACCGAAATGCAGAAACATTTTTCCTATAGACCCTCTAACCTTAGACTAGCAGCTCACGCACACTAGACAACTGTTCCCCGAAACATGCTTGGTCCCTCCATATTTCCTTTTCTATTGTCTTCATGATGAGCGCTTAGCATGAAATCTTTTATCCCAGTTGAATCCGAGGGTTGCCCATTGTCATCCACATAGCACAGAATATTAAGATACTTTGAGCATCTATAACTTCCTAAATCTTTTTAGTAGATTATTTTGCATGATTATTCTCACCTTTTATATGTTTTAAATAATGTAGTTTTAGTTGCCTCTCAATTCTTCAAACCTAGTTTTATTAAAAACAACAACTGCTCATTATTCCATCCTTGTCACTTTACTGAAACTCTGATATGATTCCAGCCTTCATTTCACCAGTCATGCAGATCAGAGCAAATTTATCCAAGGCAGACCAAACAGCCCTTCAATTTTTCAAAAGAGCCAAAGAAAAGAATGTTTGATGTGAGATTCTATCTTCCAGTAAAATTAGGGCTTTACCTATAAAGCCTCACCTATATGACTGCCCAAAAATAATCTGAAAAATGATAATAGACATACTGAAGTGGGTAGGAGAAAGTCCATGAGGTATCTACCCTCCATAAAGAACTACAGACAACCAAGAACTATTGTCTTCCTTAGGGAAGACCACATCAACTGGCTATCCAAGAGCAAATGGTCAGCACTGGAATCATTCACGCTAAACACATTATATAGACTAAGCAGATTGTGTTTATGTATTTATGAATGTATGTATACAAAGATATAGATATGTGTAGCAACAATCATTGGGGGAAAGGGTGTCATTTATTGGGAAGAGAGCAAGGAGAGGTGTATGGAAGCATTTGGAGGGAGAAATGAAGTAATTGTGTTATAATCTAAACAAAGTAGGCATGGTGGCTTAAATAATTATCAAATTGAATCATCTCTTTAGTTTCCTTAATTTTTGTATCTGACAACCCGAGCATACATGCTTAAATGTCCCGTGACTTAAGAAGACAGTCTTCTTAAAGGTTCAAATATACTTTCTTTTCCTCGTCTACTATTAACTGTAGTTTTTAAGTTTTGTGAAACTAAACTCTTAATGCAGATATAGGTTTCCAGATTTCCTTAAGTCTGTAGTTGCCCTGCACGTCTATGATGCCCATGAAATGTGCAACTTCCTTCCCATTTCACCGGCTCATCCTCTAAGGAACAAGCAGCTTACTCCCAGTGCTTCAAATCGGTTTGAAAAGCTCTTTTCAAAGTCTAATCTGTAACTGAACATTCAGTGAATGTAGCCACTATTGATAAATGTAATAATACTAAACTACCCACTCTAAATAACATATGGAACAAAACACAAACAATAAAAATTACAAAATATAAGTAAACTTTAGCTAGATCAGAGCTTACACAATACTTCTTAGGAGCAAAGTTGAACACAGGCTGTTATAAATTCATTTACAATTAAGTCAAATTCTAGAGGTTCTTAAAATAATAATTTTTCTTTCCCATCCCTCAAATACTAATATAAACAATGCACACTCCTGCTAACTTTTTAAAAGGGCTATAATGAAGGCAGAGTGGGAAACAAAATAGTTAATGGGCAACTACATTAGAAACATCACTTTCAGCCACTGAGCAATGGCAAAAGCTGGGAACACAGAGAGTTTGAGAGACAGTGTGAAGGCAACTAGGTTTAAATGCAAAGACTTTGGAAAAGGACCATAGAAGAACTGCCCACCGGATGCAGGAGTGAAGTTGACAGAACGAGGCAGGAAAGGATGGTTGCTATAGATACCGTGAAATTGAAGTGGACCTGCCATAGCAGCTAAGATCTGAGGACCACAGTGGCTCTGGGGTTCTGTCTGAAAAGATAACTAGGACATTAATAGTAAGGGGTAACAGAAGGAGCACAGGAGGCCCAAATGGCTGCCACGTTGTGCTTTTGTTTTAGTAACTTTTGGCTGTTAGCAGAATATTTAGGGAGAAGTGTATTTGAATATGGGAGACATCCTTTCAAGAGCAACACACTGGAGACTAACCTGTGAACACCTCTCCTCCAAAGAAAGACAGTGAACTCAGGACTTAAATTCAAGGTCCAAATGGGACACACAGAGAAAGAAAATAGCTAAATTTAGACTCTGGGGCTGGTGGTATTTAAGGGCCGAAGAAGGATGTTATGATTAAGAAACAGAAGTAGCAATTAGCAAAGTATGATTGGAATGAACACAGAAGGGAAGGCAAGTTCAGAAAGAGCTAGATGTGGCAAGAGGGAGGAGTCTGGGGGCATCACTAGCATTCAGACTGGGACGAATTTCATGAAGCTTAAACAAGAAAATTGAGGAGCCACAGTGGGATGGGGTGAAAAGTCATGAAATTAAGATACTGATAAGGATACTAACACTGATATTGACAGTGTTAAGAGCACTCGGTTAGCAGAGAACAAATTCAAACAAAAATGTTTTAAGGATAAGAAGCCTCTTTCATGTGTCCATAGTCATTATAAATTAAAACAATTACCACACAGTACAGAGCTAACTTTGACAACAGATACAATGTCATTGACTCTGATCAAGTTAAAGTAGATCACAAAATACTCCCCTCTCCACCTCTAACAGTGAGAACAAACACTGGGTATTTTTTCCCACCATTATAAGGAGCAAAGAAAGAATGAGTCCTCTAATCACTTCTAGGCCAACAATACTGTCAGGCCAGGGCCGCTGAATTGTATTAAGAAGAAACACAACACAGAATGTATAAATTTAATGTCCATGAAGAATCGACCATGACAAATTCTGAAAGGACCTGTGAAGCAAGCATCGGATCAAGAAGAAAACACAGTGAGTGTTCAGGCCCACCCAACTGATACAGGAAAGTATACCACGACTTTGATACTAAGAGTAACAATTGGAAAATGTCCACTTTGAAACATTACTCGTCAAATCGATGTATACAGGTAGTTCACATTAAATCTAACTAAAGGTTAGAAAAGTTGACACCACAGAACCTACGAATGTTTGTGAAAAATATTAGAGAAAACATTAACAATGGGAGATCTTTTTCAATATTGTTTGTGTCTTTTAAAAATATTGTCAAGAGATCAAGTTTTCTTAAATTGCTCTTTAGGTTGATGGTAATTCTTGTCAAAATCCCAGACAGCTCTTCAGCAGAAACTGCCAAAATGATACCAACACTGGATGGAGGACACAGATTAGCTAAATAAATATTAGGACGAAACTCACTGAAAGTGTTTGTTTTCTCAAAGCTCAACAGCTCATTCCCATTCTCGTGAGTGCACATCTAGGCACTAGTAAGCTGTCTATCTATGTTAATACCTTTCCAAGCTTACAATAAACCTGGAATGCTCTAGAGAGTTAGGAGTCTGTTACAGGTGTGTACATGCAGAGTTAGGAATCTGTTACAGGTGTGTACATGCAGAGTTAGGAATCTGTTACAGGTGTGTACATGCAGAGTTAGGAATCTGTTACAGGTGTGTACATGCAGAGTTAGGAGTCTGTTACAGGTGTGTACATGCCTGTAGTTACGGCTACCACAGCACAGTTGGGGCAGAGGAGGTTGACAGCAGCCTGGGACGTATGAAAGACTCCACTCGAGACAACAGGGAAAAAAAAGAATAAAGAAAAAAAGAAAGGGAAAAGAAGGTGAAAAGAGAAAGGGGGAATTGGAAAGGAAGTAAAGGGAAAAGATGATAAGGGGGGATAGAAAATAATGTGCTTGGTTTGGGTTTGAAATGGATGATATAAAGATGAAATATATCAGACAGATATGTAGACAGAACAGTCAGATAAAGCATTATAACTATAATGTGAACCAAAGTTTCTAAACATTACAATAGCTAACATTTTCTTAATAAATAACACTGAAACAATTAGAAATCCGCATGGGAAAAGAGATCATTGTTAATGCTTTAGACCAACAACAATTAATTATAGTGCACCATAAATTTAGATGTAATTGTTTAAAACATGAGAGTAATTGAAGGAAACATAAAAGAAATACTTTTTGGCCATGCACCAGGCAAACACTATTGTTCTCTGGAAGATGGTACTAAGTTACCAAAAGGACAGATACATAGCCAGACAGGAGCAACACATCCATCAGCAAGAGTCGACTCTTGAATATCCAAAGCATTACAGCTCAGAAAGAAAACTGGTGATTCGTCACCTGATTTACACTTTCCTCAGAAGAACCGTGAATAGCCCGTAAACAACTTTCTCACATGTAGGATATTATAAACCAGGAAAAACACACTAAGTTGCCAAAAATGCATGTGTGTGTGTGTCTGTCTGTGTGTGCTTGTGTATGTGTCTATGTCGTGTTGCCTTAATGAGGACCAAAGTCAGGACCTCATAGGTGATCTACCACAGGCATAACTAGTTCTCTTCTTACTTGTTTAGTTTGAGTCCCACTAACTTATAAATGCTGGCCTTGAAGTCACTTGGCAACCAGGCAGGCCATGAGCTGGTGACCTCCTGGCTCAGACTCCTCTTCAGCTTGGGACCTGTGTGACCAAATCTAGTGGTGATTTGAAAATATTAACTGTTTTCACAGTGTGGAATAAATAGCACATCCATGTGCTGCTGATGGGCAAAAGAACAAGACCATAAGTTTGGCATTTTCATAAAAATTTAAATATTCCCTATAATATGATGTATTTTTTTCAATTTTGCATATTTATTCAAGAGAAATATAAATGTATATTCAAATAGAGATTTATATGTAACTGTTCATACCAGCTTTATTTGTGGTTTCGGCTGAGCCATCTCTCCAGCCCTCCAGCTTTATTTGTAAGAGTGAAAACTTGAAAGTTTTTCTAACGGCCATCACTGAGTAAGCGCATCGCCAAACGTGAATGGGAATTTCACTCCAAGAATGCACACAAGACTGAATAGTCACACTTCAAAGTCATCATTGTGATCATTGGCATACACGAGGACAAACTGTAACACTGTCTTTATGTAAAACATGAAAACTCAAACAAATCTGCAAAAACATAAGGCAGAATTCTAGCTCCTGAGACAGGGGCGATGGAAAGGATGAATTGAGAAATTACCAAAGAAAATTGTCGAGGTGCTGGAATAGTCCGTTACCTTGATTTTAGCTATTAATTCACAGGTATATCTAGCCATACATGCAGTTCATTGAACATACACTTTGCATTATGAAGCTATCTATAACAATAATAAATCCCAGAACTCAAGAACTCACAGAACTATGGGACCCACTGATCACAAGGTATCAGACAGCTTCCTGGCCCTACTCCTTACAGCAACCTCTTGCCCCTGATCAAGACAACAGCCAAGAGCTGGCCCGTGACTGGGCTCTGCAGACTCAAGTGTCTCATGAGGAACACATGCAGCAGACTGATCAAAACTGTTTTCCTTGCAATACACTGATCTTACATGCCTTCTGTCACAACATTTTCTCTGAATACGTGGAAGATTTTCAGACTCTATGACATTCAATGACATTGTCATTCCAATGGCATTATGGCTGGGTTAAATTCTCTACATTGGGTATAGTGTGTGCATTAGAGATTTGCACTGTTCATCTCCAGAGGATTCACACACATGTCTAGATCATTAGGATCAACACATTTTAGGATCATTATTGTGAGTGAGGGTCACCATGCACAGGAGAAGACAAACTGTGAAACTGGTTTTATGGAAAATATGCAAACTACAATAGTAGCTCTGTTCTTTTTGGTTATGTTTTTATATTCTTTAATCACTTAATAGTCATTAACTAATGTGTATTAATATCCACTGATTAACATGAATAATCTGTAATCCCGGATTTTTTTGTACTTACATGTAGACACAAGAGGCAACTATCTATACATTATTGTTTCAGGGACTTTTCAGATCATTTTAACATTTCCAAATTTAAGTTTTTCACTTAAAACAGTGTCTTCATGTTTAATATTTATATGGATTTAAAGGAAACCTGTCTATTTTTTATAATGAAGGCTGCACTGTTGACTTAGAAAGAAGAGACTGAAAATGCCCTTAACCTAAAGCCCCAGCACCTCTGTCTGCCATGGCCGGTGGCTTCATAATGTGTTAAATTCCTATAAGAGAGCAATAGAATAATCAATTTAGGTTTTTGGTACTGAGTATGGATCCTGTTGCCATGGAAATCTGTAACTTTCAATACATTGACAGTTTCCTGTGGACTAGCAAGTTACATGGCAAAGCTGTGTGACATCAGGCAAGTGGGATGGTTCACACAGCATGGCAGAGTTTAGGGTACTGAGATCTTCATGGCCCATACTGCACACTGGCTTTTGGAAATTAGCATATCATAAGTTGAGTGTCACCCTAGCCATGTATGAAACTGCAATGTATGATAGTACACACTAAAATACTCCTTCCATGTATGTGTCAGGATAGTGATTTATTTTTCTATATCTTCCCAAGAAAATGATCTTCATTTGTTCAGTAATAAAAACATGCTGAATTTTATTTCAAATAATCATATAATATGACTGTGGTTTCTTTTACCAAATTTATACTTACTATTTAGAAATTGTATGGTCTATGGTTATATTCCGCCGACCATGTGGGTGATGCTGTCATCTGAGTTAAGGGCCACAGTACCCTAGTGTGTCTGAATGCATAGTCTTCACACATGGCAGCTCTCCACTTGATAGCAGACATTTCCTCAAAGCCCAAGACTCCACCACATCACCCATCCTTCGGGACCTGTCTTTGATGGCATCTCTACCTATGTGTCCCTTAGAACCTCCATCAGTCCTGTCACTCACACATTATTTCATTACTCTTTGTTCAGCCATCCATGTCTCCTCCACACTTGTCACTCGCCCACTGTTATATTCCAGGGAATGGAGTTGTAGAGATTAAAACAGAACCTCGGACCACACCCTTATGGCCAAGGTTGCATGTGGAGACTGAACCACACAGATTCAGCTCAACGTATGTCATGACAGATTGTGATGGGGATGTCAGAAACTTGCATCAAAACTTTCATGCCCCATCGAAGAGCTCTTCTGGAAGCACAAATAGGCAGAGCTTATATGCTTATGTCATACAAGCAAGAATCAGGGAGTAGAGAAATCAAGACAGGATTGTCCGGGATAAAATACTGTAAGTGGGCCAAATACAGAGATGTAAAAAGGAAGAAAGGAAGGAAGGAAGAAAGGAGGAGGGAGGGAGGGAGGGAAAGAGAGAGGGGGGGAGAATGTGATTAAAACTCACAGCTTAGGAAATTGACTGATTGGTTTGAAACAAGAAGAAGAACAAGGCAAGATGGCAGGCACAGCAGTGTGGCCATTGTGTCATCAGCTTGAACTTTTGAGCAGGTGGACTTTAATTCTATCTAAAATGGTGCTAAGTTCATGGCATACAACAAAAATTGTTGACATTTGTGTTCCCTGAACCAACGGTTACTTTTTCAAGGAGGGTTCATGTGACTACAGCCACATAAACTTTACTGTGTAAAACTTGGCTGGGAAACAACAGCTAATAATTTCTACTATGAAATAAAACATCTACTGGGCAATCATAGAAGTACCTAATCTGGCTTATTCTGGTTTGGGATAATCCAAAAGGTCCTATCTGCATAGGGCAGAAACTGGGTAAAGGGGAGTACCCCCATATATGGACGTATACTCAGCCATGCCTACAAGTGAGCTGAAGTCGGTAAGAGGGTGAAGTCAAATGGAACCAATAGCTTTAGGATGGAGGAGGATGGAGAAAAAAGATTCATGGACTTCAGTTAAGATGATTTGCTTTTCAAGTGAGATGCAAACTCGGTCAGGAAATACCACCACTCTCTCCCAAACACTATGGAATATTTAACATGAGACAGCACATCTAGGACAAGAACTCCTCTAAAGCCATTCACTAGGAAAAGACTTAAAAATAGATGCTGTGCCACATCCAATTACTACTTGGTGCTTACGTGGGAAAGGAGGAGTGCCACCTCTAATTAGTGACAGCAAATCTTCCAGACATTTTTAAATGTCTTAAAGAATCCTTCTCTACGTCAATCCCATTTGCAAACGTATACACCCAATCCAGTGTAAAAATATCTTGTTTTACGTTTGTTACAGTGGATGTTTTAGCACTTGAGAAGCAGAGGCTTGAGTTCAAGCCAGCTTGGGTTACAGAGTGAACTGGAGGCCAGAGGGGGCAACTTGGTAACGCACTGTCTCCAATGAGAACAGAAAAAAAGAGGCATTGTGGAGGCAGATTTACATTTTGTCATCTTTGGTATCGAACCCTCTTCCATGCTGCATGTACAACCCTCTAAGTGGTTTACACATTCAGATTCTTTTATTTTTTTATTCATGATAACAAATGCCCAGCTTCATAGATTACCTCTGCCAATGAAATACTGAAAGTCCCTGTTCAGCGCTATGTGAACTCAATTCCATAGTCCCATTGGTTGATAGAGAAACATTTTAAGAGATTTCTTATATTATTGAAAACATTAGTACTCTCAGACCAAATTAATACATGCTATATTTTTATGTATTAATTTATATACCTACATATCGACAATAACATTCAATTTTTAAATTGAACTGAGCCAGATATAGGAAATATTATGTTATAATAAAATCTGTAATAATACATTGCCATAGAAGTTATAGAAAAATTAAGGTTTGTTTATTTCTGGAATCTTCTACTTAATATTTTCAGCAATCAAAACTATAGGTAAGAAAAGTACTCTGATATATATTTAGTGATATACTCTAATATACATTTCATTGCTTCTAAGAAAGCATTTCTGCAGCTGCAGTTTGATGACTGACAACTGAGAAAAGGCACCTAACAATTTCTGTGTCTGTGTTTGTGTGTGTGTGTGTGTGTGTGTGTGTATGTGTGTGTCTGTGTTTGTGTGTGTCTGTGTGTGCATGTGTGAGTGTTTGTGTGTGTGTGTGTGTGTGTGTGTGTGAGTGTGTGTGTGTGTGTGTGTGTGTGTGTGTGTGTGTGTGTGCATTCAGAATAGAAAAATAAAAATCCTTAATACAAGTATGCAGAATTCAAGACCAGGTTCTTTACTATTATGAAGACAACAACAGGCAGGGCTTGAAAGTTCACCGCCCCACCACTTAGTCTCAGCAAGATGGTAACTGTACTTAAGGATCGTTGGAATCCTTCATGAATAAAAACTGTGCAGTCTATGGACATTTCCTACAGGATGGTAAGACGACTGAACACGAATGTAAAGATACCAGACAGTATTATGATTCATTCCAAAAACAAATGTAGCACTCTGAAGACCAGAGTTGATCTATGAATGTGTAATCACAACTGATATGTCCACCTTTACACCCATCCCCCAACCTTCAAAAAGCATAGCAAAGTTCAACATTACCTAATGATGCAAATACTCTGCCTGGCATCCAGGTCTTGTGATCTAATCCCTTCTTATCTTGACTGCCTTGCACAAACGAACTCTGAGATAATCTCATGGCTCCAAGCAGGCCAAATCACGGCACACATTTTACTGTGTGCTCTGTGTGCTTATGAGACGTTTGACACTTCTCCTAAGTGTCTGTGCAGAAAATGGAGATTTAAGCTGACATACTCTACCCAAATCATCCTGATGGGGAAAAGACGATTCCAAATACAATTATGATGTAGCAAGAGAGCATACAGGGAAGTGCAGGGTATTGTGAGAATAACAAGACATTCAATTTGGAACTAGACAAGAGAAAAGCTGAGTCTCTAAAGCACAACTCGGTGTGGCTCTTCCAATATTAGAGCAAGAAGAGTAAACAGCAGAGCAAAGGAAGCAGAAATGTTCTCTCCTAAGGAAGAGGGTCCACCAGACAGTGGTCCACAGTGGTAGATACTCTGAGGACCGAGGCATGAGCTAGGACAAGGCCAGTCAGAGTAAGACCTTGTCTCCAAAAAAAAAAAAAAAAGTGCTGTCATCTGCAAAATGCATGTGCCACCCCCTCCTGACTGATACTTTGATGATGCCCACTCGCCTGCTCCCTGTAGTGCCTCTTGCTTAGTCCTCTGCCTGGCACACACTCGCCAGTACTCTAAAACATAAGCCCTGTGGGTCCTGTGGAACCCAATCCCCTGGCCTTGTCCTGGATTGTCCTTGGAACTCGTTCCTCAGTTTTTCCACCACAGAGCTGTCTCCGTTCTCAGTTCTTTAGAAACCATTAAAACTGCCAAACACATATCAAGCCTCTCGTTAAGGGCTGACATGTATAATTTGGAGGCTATTTCTTGCTTTTGCCAGCTGCCATGTGCAGACTTTAAATTCCTTCCAATCAAGGACTGTGTCATCCATGTGGTTGTGTCTCCCCAGTGACAAGCATAATCTGTAATAAACTTTATTGAGCGAGAAACAAAAGAGCGGCTGGTACTCTGGGAAGGGCACCATAAATTACAAAGCATGAAGCGAACCGAAGCTTTTAAAACTTACAATAGCAAAGATTGTCTTTTGATTCCTGTTACTGATCATTAGATAGCACAGTAATGATGGCACTTTTATTAGATGTGGGGAAAGTGTTCTGCCTTCAAGCAGACAAGGAAGGTCAAATGGTACCACATCCTCAGACAGTCTGTGTGACTCTAGACTCAGTGTCACAGCTGTTATTACTGAGACAAAAGATAGAGTAAGAAATATATCATTGGGGTTACTACAATGCAATAAAACTTTCCAAGGGAGTTTAAGTCTAATGAACAGAGGGAAAAATTAACACTACAGACTAACAGCAAGATTTGTGGGTAAAATAATAAAATTGTCCATATATTTGATATATTGATAATAAAATTGTCACTGTATTTTTAAAAATACAATGGTAGTGCATTTGGGTGGGGCAAGTATGATCAAAACACCCTGAAAGCTGAGGCAGGGCGATCATGAGCTCTAGGTCACTAGTTTTGATATAGCTCAGTATATCAGAAGATCATGTCTCAATATAGGACAGGGGAGAAGGGAGGGAGGAAAACAGGGAAGAAACAAACACAAAGTAGCAAAGAAGAAGAAATCCGGCCACTCTGACCCAGAGAGCTCAACATTAACACCGGACATGGTTCCAAAATGATTCTTAAAAACGTAGTATTTAAGCAGTGAAATGTGACATATTGTTAACAGGTCATTATAATTGAATTCAATGTTATTGCTTTTGGTTTGTAATAAAGTTAGTTATTACCAATTCTGCCAAAAGCAGAGACAGATTCCAGCCAGGAATATGACCAGGTCTGTCCATCCTCATAAACTTTTGGATCATTCAAAGAATGCAAACTCTAAGAAAAGAAAGGCAGCAGCCTTAGTAACCTGCAAGACTGTCTTGTAAGAGGATTAATTCAGTGATGACCCTAAAACAGAAAGAAGTGTCAGGAATCATGTTAATGGCCCTTCCTACTCTTACTTCTATAGTTACTCGGATAAACTATATACTGATAAAATCTCTTAATGCCTTTTTGGAGAGAACTGTTTAATCTATACCATCAAACTGGAATACAAAGAGACTCCGACATTTTTTCTGACCTGCCAAAGAGCAATCCACTCAAATGAGCCTTGAATAACTTGTCAAAAGCGACCTCAATTTTGCTAACTGAAATTAGAAAATATGGTTACCAACTAAGATTAAAGTTAAATAAGATTGTGTTAAGTAGCTATGTATTTTAATTCTTAAATTAAATTAATCAAGGTATACTAGCAACCCACCTCTAATACAAGCCCTAGGTATTTCAAAGCAGCAACATTGAAATTTCAAGACCATAGGGAGCCTAAACCAGGCAGCCAGAAATAAAATGGGGGGAGGAGTAATGCATTTGTAAAAGAATATTCAGAAGAGATGTGGGAGAATCAGTACTATTGTAAGAATGTGCAACAAAAATATGAGGGGGAGAGGGAGGGAGGGAATGTGTGTGTGTGTGTGTGAGAGAGAGAGAGAGAGAGAGAGAGAGAGAGAGAGAGGACAACAGAAAGAAGAGAGGAAGGAAGGAAAACCAAATGGAGACAGAGATACTTGGACTTACAATACATCACCCAGTGGACTGAGCCAGTAAACCTGACAACATCACCACAGTCTTCAGATGTGTGTGCTCAACCACAAGAACTACATTTACTGTGAAGCCAAAAGTTCATGCAAAGGAGAAAGTTCTCTATAGTGAACAGCCTTTCCCACAATCAATATTAATAAATGAAAATCACTGAATACCATCTCCAACATTCTAATAAGTATTACACATAAAAGGATTTTACTCAAAAGTCAAAAGTAAAGAAATACTGAAAACTAAGTAGTATGTCATTTGGTGCAAGAAAAGAGTCTTTATGTTCAAAACTGGCTTACCAAAGAAAGACCGAGTCAAAAAAGCCTTACAATAATTTATCAAAAGTGACCTCAATATTACTAACTGAAATTAGGAAATTTGGTCACTTGCTAAGAAAGACTGAGAGTCATCTGAATAGACTAAAAATACTAATAAAAATCTAAAACATGTACTGTGTATACATAATAGGTACAGAATAAATCAAGAAGAAAATCTAACTTCACAGCCTTGTTAACATTTAAAAAGAAAATCAATGATACCCATTAAGTATCTATTGATCTAAAGGCAAAGCAAGTCAGTTGGTGGCCAAGCAACAGAGGTAGGCAAATTACTCCTTTAGCTGCATCCATAGCAAAGAAGGCTTTAAAACAGACATTTCAAGAAAGTTCAGAGTCTGTTGGGTCTTCTGTGAATGATTTGGGGGTTGAGCAAAGAAATTAGAGTCTAATATGGGTTTGTAAAAATAGAAAACATTTAGAAAAGAAGAAGAATGGGAAAGAATGATATCTAGTAGTTTTAAGTTAGTGAGGGTTTGGGAAGGACAGGCAGATTTGCTCAAACAAACAAACAAACAAAAAAAAAGGACTATGAATCTCTTGAGATTTTTTAGCTGAGGCTTAAAGTGATGAGAATCACAGGAGACTCTGAACTTGAAGGTTCTTTAAGAGAGTAAAAGAGGTTAAGGTCAAGGCTAAATATAGACCAATTACATTAGTAGGTACTGAAGGAAGCCCTGACTACATAGGATGACTGGAAAGCAGCGTTTAAAGCCACTGTTAGCCTAGATTATAAGGGAGAGGACATTCTCAGAAGGTCAATGCATGCTGACAGGGGAGATGGGTAACAAGCAGGAGCCTATATCAAAGCATAGAAAGACGCCAGCATGGCACCTAAGTACTCCCAAAGCAAGCACTGTGCTCTGTGTGATGTTCTTGAGTATCATAACCAGAAGCATGAGACTCAAAATACCTTAACTTAGTACTAGCAAGTCGTAGCTCATTAGATACTTACTGTGCGCTATGCAAGTTTTTGTGAATCCAATGATAGAGAGCTGAGATTGCCTAGAGAAGCAGATATTGAAACAGACATCTGGACTGAAACAAAAAGGTTCCAAAGCTAAGGTGACCATAGGGTAGAAGTGGGAGTTCCTACCTTCCTTTCAACCATCATCTCTTGTTGACTTTTTGAGAATCCTTGCTGTGTATGAGTAATTGGTGAGTCAGAGATAGCTTCCATTTTATACAAAGAAAGGTCTCTTTTAACAAAAGATTAGTACTAGATGGAAAACATGCCAGGCTAGGGAGCTTAGTGACCAGAGGCACAGGCACAGCTAGAGAACATGGAAGCCTGCTGATCAAGACTCGAAGAAGGTACACACACACACACATGCATATACACACATACATGCACACACACATGCACACACACACACACACACACACACACACACACACACATATATATACATATACATATATATATGGTATTTACAAAATGTTCTGAAGAAAGATAAAAGAGTAAGAGAGCTCATAAGATGGCTAAGTGGGTAAATGTTCTTGACACAACAGTCGAGGTTATGAGTTTGATCCCAGGACTCACAAAGCAGGAGATGACCAGGTACCTGAAAGTTATCCTCTGGCTTCCACATACATGTCATAGTATGAACAAGCCCAAATATGCACTTGACTCTTTGCAAGCACACACCCACAAAATAGATAAGTGAAAATAGAAATTGTAAAGAAACTGGGGAATTAGGTAGAACATAGGACAGGTTAAGAAAGCAACCCATCCTCCACTAAATTGAGTGACTCAAAAATATATGCTCAACAAATGAACTAAAGGTTGCTAAAAGCTCTTGTGACTTGTGACACGGTAAGAGGATGACAGCTAAAGGAAATGCTGCTGCTCAGATATTCAACAGAGGCCTAGACAGCCTTGAAAGACCAATCGTCATTATGAATGTCTAGAATAAGAGACAATCCCTTCTACAAATGTGCAGAAACATAATAAATAAGATGCCTGGGAAAAGTCGCCTGGGCAAATAGTTCCAATCAATTGGCATAAAAATAGTTTCATAAATGTTGGATATCCTCTGAAAGCAAAAGAGAGAGAGAGAGAGAGAGAGAGAGAGAGAGAGAGAGAGAGAGAGAGAGAGAGAGAGATTTCCTTGTGCATCTGACATTGAAAGTAATTCTAAAAGACCATTTACTATCATTCCTCCTCTCACCGCCCCACCCCCATCAATAACAGATTTTGGTTTGTTTAGTCCAAATATTACTCTCTGTTTCTATTTCCTGTCATTAAGGAGACTCGTTCTTAAAGCTAATTCAGTTTTATTACTTGAAGACTCACTAGAGACTTGGGGAAACATATCATGCTACCTTAAACTAACTTGTAGACAACAATCATTATCCCCCCCTCCCCCCGGCCACACAGGAACCAGGGCCAGCAAACAACATAAGTAAGAGAATTCATGTTTTTTACGTGGTTTCTGACAGAATCTGGTGTTACATGGTTTCAGTCATTCAGTAAAAGAGGTTTCTTAAGTCTGAAAATATCTATGACAAATTATTGAAATTGTAATCCTCTAAGTATTCTGCTGATCTATTCCTCATAACAGTTTAACTTAATGTCGTCACTTAAGCTTGCAGGAAAGCCTACACTTTTAAAACAACTTTTCAGAATGTCTTGAAACAAGATTTCCTAATAAGCCATAGTTATGAGACACCAGCACTAAGTTCTGTGAATTGTTTCCCATTGCTGGATATAAATCATAACTTCGTATTTCCTTCCTCATGCTCAAAAGGCAGAAGACAGTCATTTGTTTTACCTGAATGTGTACAATGGGTTAGTTATGAGGCTGTTTCTGTGTCATGCATTAAGGGACACCACAGCAAGCAAAAATACTTTATATGTCAGTGAGAAAAGTGTATTTTTATTTTCTCCCCTAAACTGGGAAGATCTTACTGTCCATATAGAAACAATCTACCACTGACGCACCACACACTACTCTTAAGTAAACATCACAGAACTAAGATTGCTAGTGATACATTTAATACTTTACTTTTGAGTCTATCTCATATGAATTGTTTTCTTTTTGTTAGTTTATTCAGCACACAAAGCAGAAGATCTCACTGGGACCTTTCGTGTACATATATGTGTATGCTACACATGGTTATGAGTTGTCCCCCTCGTGCCCATCTTGTGGGTCTCCTCTTTCCCCCAAAATGTTTTCCAGTTGTGTTTTCACATCTCATACATTCAGTTGTCCTCTGTCTTACCCCTCCTCTCTTTGGCTCCCTCCCGCCCTTCTCCAGGTCCTTTCATACATACACATCGAAAAGCCTGACTCTGCATGTGAGAATGTCTCTTATGTGTCTCATGGATGTTCATTTCCATTCATTTCCACGAAGACGTCATAATTCTATTCCACTCTACAGAGGAACGAATGTGTAAATATCTCTCATGCACACATCCCACATGATCTTTATCCATTCACTTGTTGCTAGGCACTAACTAGCCTGGCTCCCTATCTTGGCTCCTGGGTCTACTAATTATTATCTCTGCAGTGGGCTGACACAAACTCTTTCCTGGATATACCTGAAGGAGTACAGCTCGGTCATGTGGTATTTCTACTTGCAGATATTTTGAGGCACCTCTATTCTGACTGCCACAGTAGCTGCCCACGTTTACATTTCCCTAGGTAGTGTATACAGATTCCTCATCCTCCACCAACTCACCAGCTTTTGAAATGTTTAACTATTAACTCTTGAAGTCTTCTGTTCCTCTGTGTCCACACACTTTGTATACAGAGGCTAAAATTTTGACCAGAAAATATTCGGCTTACCGGCCTTAAAAAAAATAAAAAAAATAAAAAAATAAAAAAAAAAACTTTGGTCCTCATTTTGCTACAGCGTTCTAAATGTCTCTACACTGCAGAGGAGTTTGTTCCATCCCCCTAAAAACGTGACAGCCCAAATATTTGGGAATCGTTTCTGAGACTACAAGACTCCTCAAATAAACCCACGGGCCAGACCATTTAATAGTTGAGCAAAATCAGAATCCTAGAGTTGCTTCCGGACTCTAGACAGTTCGTGTTACCACCCTTTGCCATGGTTGATTACTGCCACTCCGCATAACAGAGTACCGGAGGACAGGATCCTTCCTGAAGGGGAAACATCCAGTCTAGGGAAAACAACAGTTTGCTCTCTCATTATGAACAAAACCTCAGAACTGCTTCTCTTTAAGTATCTCCAAAACCCTGCAACAGAAAGGTAAACTCTGCTCCTACTAAGCCTGGGGCTAGTCCGAATATAGTCAAGAAGTATTCCGAGGCCGATGGTCCTAAGAAACCATCACGAAAATTTAAATGTAGGTAATCTATCTTCCTTTAAACCAAGCAGACTGTTGGAAATCAAGATGCATCCAATCACTTCTGTAAGTGAGCTGGACAACCATTTGATTTACCCCAGAAGATGCTTAGAAAATACAAAAAGAAGGAACAACTCTGTGAATCTCAGAAGGCAAAAGAAGGGCTCAGGGAAGCCCATACTCTGGAATCATGTGACCACACAGCGACGCAGCCCCTCACGCAAGTCAGAGACAACACTGAAGCCCCTGGACAGGCTGTCCACTCAAATAGGCCCAGGAGAAAGTTATCATTCCTGGCCTGCTGCCTTCCAACATATCAGAGTACTAACTAGAGAAAGGCAGCTAAGGAGCAGTCAGGTTCTGGCATCCTGGAGTGCAGGCACACTTTGCTGAGGTCCCAGCAGCGACTAGAACTTTGCAGTTTGCATACTATGGGGCTTTGAGCAGCTTGTCTATCCGGGGGGGGGGGGGGGGGGGAGCCCTCATGGGGCCACAAGCTGGACTGTAGGTCCCGGTGTCCCTGAACTGGTGCGAGGGAGGGAGGCCACCAAGCAGCTCAGAGCTCAAGGCCCCGGCGTGAGAGACAGTCGCCCATGCCTTACACGTCCCCATTGAGGGCCCACAGCGACGTGCCAGAACTGCTCGCACCAACCGCGATCCCTCCCAGGAGTCCCTTTCTCGCTTCTCCCCAGCGTGGGAACGGTGATCTTGCTTCCCAGGGATGAACAAGATCCCAGGAGGGTGTGGGAAAGGATTTAGCCAAGACTCGGCGGAGGGCCGAATGCCGGGGCAGTCCCGGGCGGCGAGGGCACCTCTATCACTTACTCAGTGGCTTCCAGACCTGGGGACCACGGTTCGCGACCTCCTGGAGCTGCCAAGCACACCCCGCGGAGCGCAACCTCCCTGGATCACAGATGAAGGGCGGCGGCGCTGCGCTGGACCGAGAGGTGACGCTGGAGTCGCACCTGTGGGTCCCGAGCAGGTTCACCCATGGCACTCAAGGCCACGCCGCGCACACCCCTGTCAACCTGCGCTGGGGGCGCGACGGGACCCACGGAACACCCCCAAGAGCTGGTTCCCACCATGCTACAAACAGCCGCTTCTCCCCTTTGTTTTTCCCTGCCATGACCCAGAGAATTCTCGCTGGTCTCTTCCCTACCGTACAGGACTTCTTTCCACATCTCCAAACCATACATCATCCCCTTCTCCAGCCCGCAAACAGTAAAAAAGAAAGCAGCTGAGCGAACCCACCATGACGGGGTCACAGGAGGCCAGGAGCATCGGGCTGCAGGTGCCTTCGCTCAGCGGACACCCTGGGCTGTGCACTGCTGCTCTTCGCCTTGGGGTCCAGCTGGCGGGCACTGAGGACGACTGCCTGGAAGGCAGAGTGTGAGAAACCCGCTGCTTGCTTCCAGTCCCTCCCACTCCTCCCAGGCTCTGCTAGAGAACTGAGTCCTGTTCCCCGCCCAATCACCATCCTCCAAAGCACCAAAGCCAGACACACACACACACACACACACACACACACACACACACACACACACAGCAGGGAAGGGGACAAGGAAGAGAAAACAAAGGAGAGACTCTAGGAAAAGTTGGCACATTAAAAATAAAAACACTTCCTTTAGTACAAGTTGGTGCAGAGCAAATGTAGTTTCCTTAATTTGAAACTCAGACCCTGGTCAGGAAATTTCTCTCTACTCCATTGGCTTTGGTGGCCTGGCTTTGAGGTTTAAGGCTAATTCACTCTGTTCGAAGATAATTTTGTGGTCACAGAAATATTATTTCTTTTGAGTAAGGTCTTACCTCTGTTTGGTTCACTATACTTAGCCCTGTATGCTATTAATACATGTGTGTGTAACTGTTGTTACATTTTTAAAATCATTGTTTACAAACACACACACTGTGCAGTTACTCCTGGTGTCTTTTCAATCCTTCAAGTCTAAGAAGTCTACGACAAAGAGTTTTCTTGACATATCTACTTCCTGACTCATCATCGACTCTGGTCTCCCCGAGGTTCCCACATATGGAAAACGTTTCTTCCAACGTTACTACTACATAGGAAACAACCATAAGAATCGGCCTAAAGAACGGATGGAAGTGGGCAAAAACAGAATTAGTCAGAAATGCCAAGACAGCTACCTACAGGATCCGGGGAGACTTTGGCCTTAAGACCTAACAAAACTTCCTTGGCTGGTTATGGTTCGGGTTTGGGTTTTTTTGTTTGTTTGTTTGTTTGTTTTATTTGTTTTTTGTTTTTTATTTTTTGTCATTTCATAAATTTCTCTTACCCCCAAGTCAATTCATGAACTTCTCTTAGGTCAATAGGAAAAAGAAATCTATCCTCAGACCGTAAACCTCAGACCCAGAAGGGAACCAAAGGGAACATCATATTGAAAAGGAGCCAGTCTTATCAGTTTCAAAAATCAATAAAATGATAGAAACTTTCAGAGGGGGAGGGACATCCCTGTGACAGAGAAAATGTTTCTGAAAGAATGGCATCCGTGTGGGATCTTGAAGGGGCCTTTCTTTTTAGAGGAGGATAATGTGGAAGGAACTGCTCGTTGCTAGCAGAGGAAACTGAACAAAGGCCATAGGCAGGTGGCAGGCAAGATGGCATGGTGGTGGCTAGGAGATAGGATGGGGTAGAAGTTAAAGGCAAATAAAGTGCAGGAAGATGCCTAGGGCACAGGGTATTGTCTCCACTGTGCTGTGGGGTTCATAGACAAGATGCCTGTGCTACCTTTCTACACTGATGTTTCTCTTTCCCAAAACCCCTCCCTTCTGAGACAGGACCTGCTGAGGTGATGGGGGACACTTGAAAGTTATAGCATCTTCAGGTCTGACATGGTGGCGTGTAGGTGAAAGCCCACTTGGCTTCGCTCTGTTGAGTCTAGAAAAAGTCTCCGGCAGACTATGGCAGGGAAGCTTTGTCTAGACTAGGCAAAGGAAAATGATGTGTCTGCCACACACTGAGCTTGTGAGTGGGGGTGGGGAGGTCTGGGGTGGCTGGTGACTTTAGGTTGGCGGGGTTGGGGATTGGGACAGCTTTCAGGAATGTCTTTAATGCAGGACTAGGATTTCTGTCAACTTTTTCTGCTCAGAGGCTTTCCCAGTAGTCAGGGTTGGAAAGAGAGAAAGAGAAATGGAATTTACCAGACCATGTGAGGGTGTGTGTGGAGGATCAGGGTGTAAGCCAGGAACTCTAACACAACAAATAGCAACGTCATGGGAGTTTCCCATGAATGCTAACAAATACAGCTTTTCAGTGCAAAGCAAGCCTTCTATAATCTCCCTGCCCCTTTGCAAAAATGTCAATAATTTAAATAGACCCATTATAAGCATTAAGTACATAATAATATATTCAACAGTGAATATATTCGAATAATTCAAAAGTTCACAGTTTCCACTGGCTATTCCAACTACAGAAAAGTTCATTGTGATGATTTTTGGCCTGGTTAACTTTATGCATTTTTCCATACGTTCTTAATAATGTCTTTTAATGAAAAAAATCAAATTTAAGCAAGTAAAGGTCCATAAACTCAAGCAGCAAATCTGCCCACTCCTGGACTTTCCTGGGAGGGGAACTCTAGTTACAATTCTGTTGTTTGCAATGGATTTATTTCTATTATTTATATTTCCTGGTTTCAAATTTGATAGATCTTATACATATAAACACTCACCAACTTCTAGTTTTTTTTTTTTTTTTTTTTTTTTTTTATCTTTTGCAAGTTTATGTCTTCAAAATATCCCAGTGGGGTTCTGGATTTTATTCAACCCTGTTAGATGTCCACTGACTTCATGTCTCATTCTGTGGCTTTGCTTCTTCCTCTTTGTTCTTGACAGATTGGCTAATGGCCTGTCAATCTTAACTATTTTTACAGAGAACTCTTATCTGGTTGATTTTGTGTGTTGTTCTTTTAAGTCTCTATTTCATTTTTAATTATGTTCTTCTTTCTTCACTAATCTATTATTTCTGGGCTTCACATTGTTGTCTTGTTGCTTTTCAAGAGCCTTGAGCTGTAGGTTGTTTATTATTAGAAATTCTATCTACTGATATGTCTGTCTGTCTGTCTCTCAGCACTAGTTTTCCTTCTAAGAACTAATGAGGTTCCAATCAGTTCTGCCTTGGCAGTGTTCTGCAGATCCCATTAGGTTGTTGGTCCATCATTTTTATTCGACCCTAGGATTTTTACATTTCCTCTCTGATTTCTTGAGTGATCCACTGATTATGTTTTTAAAAAATGTATCAAGGCTCCCAGGATTTCTGTAGTTTCTCTTGTTGAACTACAAAAGCCTATGAAAGTGACTTTATTTTCAAAATAAGAATGGAGTGAAAGGGAAAGGAAGGATGCAGATGAAGCTATACCACCAAGTCTATATGGATCTGGTGGGATTGGAAGGATCCTTGTAAAAGGAAGGAGACGGGCAGATCAGAGTCAGACAGCTGAGGGGAAACTGTGGGGAAAAGGCTTCACATGCAGTTCCCAGCCTTGAGAGTGGGAAGGAGAAAGTTTGCTGCCCCACAAGGGATAAATGGAGATTATCTTATCTTGGATTGTCCAGAAAAGAAGGATGTCCCTTGTCACCTGATCTCAGTCTCATCAGTTAGTAACTCCAGGCTCCTTAAAGCACTATTTGTTATGACACCAAACAGAAAATTCACTGAGTATTTTGACACTGTGGCAAGCACTCGGTAATTGAACAGATAAATGTATTTGGAAAGAGGTAATAAATAGTGGAGTCTGGCCGAATTTTGTCTAACCAGCTCTTGAAAAGCCTAGATTTTCATCAATAACAGTTTCAAAAGAAATGTCAATATGGATATTGGTAGTGATGTCTGTTAACAATCATGGCGGAACTCAAACCTGTCAGGTTAGAGCATGCATGGATCCTTAGGAACAGACTGTGGATCAAAAGATAAAGTGAGCCTCACCTGTGGAGAGAGACGGCTCTGGGTGAAGAGTTAAAGGAGACTTTCTGGAAGAGCAACCCCTCTACACGGTGGGAAGGAGCTCAGCCAAAGTGTGCAGCACAGATGCGTGGCCATAATGATGCTGCATGTTTAGCAGAGATTTCTCAGCTGAGTCTTGACGTTTTGCTCCTTATTATTTCTTTCTTCGTGTTGAAGTGCATAAGAGAGGCAGGTTGAAGCAAGCACTGTTAAGCAACATGGAACTAGAACATTCAAAAGGTCCTGTTTACGTATGTTTCTTAGTATGTGGTGTGTGTGTGTGTGTGTGTGTGTGTGTGTGTGTGTGTGTGTGTGTGTATGTGTGTGTGTGTGTGTGTGTGTGTGAAGAGAGACAGAGGAAGAGAGAGAAATGGTGGGAATACAGAGACAGATATGTAGTTCAGAGAGAGAGAGAGAGAGAGACAGAGAGACAGAGAGACAGAGAGACAGAGAGACAGAGAGAGTATGTACTATTTATATGGATGTATATATATGCCCAGAGGTCAAAGGAGGACGTCAGGTAGCTGGATTTGACACTCTCTGTTTTATTCCCTTAAGATAAGTCTCTAACAAAAACTGGATCTAAATCAGTTGCCAGCAATCTCCAGTGAGAGTCCTTCCTTGTTCATGCTTTGATATCTGGGTTCTCTGGGTTTGAACTCAGGTCCTTATGGTAGGTAGGTCCATAAGATATTTCACACAAATAAAAGTTTACTAGTTTTGAAGCAAAAATTCACCAAAGTAAGTCCATGATGTCTATGAGAAAGAATAAAGAAAATCTGAAGTAAATACCTATAATTAGGGTTTTATTTTAAGTGGACTCCTCATTTCCTTGTTTCTCAATAATGCTTTCCCCCTCTAGCCTGGTCACTCTTATCCAAGCCTTAAACACACACACACACACACACACACACACACACACACACACACACACACAGGAGTCTTATCAGCACTCCAGTTTTATTTTAATTTATTCTTAATTAGATTTATTTAGTAAAATTTTGTGAGTATTCTATCTGTACATACATATATGCACTGCATACATGCCTCATGTCCTCAGAGGTCAATAGAGAATGCAGGATCTCCTGGAATTGGAGTTACAGATAATTGGGAGCCACTATGTCAGCACTGGGAATAAAACCCGGGTCCTCAGCTATAACAACAATCTTAAACACTGGTTCATCTCTCCCGATCTTACTTCGTTTTATGGTGCTGAGGACCCACCGAAAGGGCTCACATACACAAGACAAGTACTCTGCCGCTGAATCATACACTATGCTCTTTACGTTTCTATTTTGTAAATAAGAGATCAGTACCAGCTTCCAACATAGAGATCAGCAAAATAAGGAGCAAATGGTTCCTTTACTGTGGCTCAAACATCTTCACTGTCAAAAGGTCATGACAGCGAATAGTGTAGAATATTAATTACATGCAAGTGTCATTGAGACCAAGAAGTATTTACATACGTTATAAATATATCAGTAAGAAAGATTTATCTTAAAATTTTATCTTTAAAAAATCATAGTTATATTATGGCATCCCCTTTAAAAAGAGCTGAGATACAGAGATGGTAATTATGTTCCCCAATCACACAGAAAGCACGTGGGAAAGTCAGGGCTCAGCCCCAAGTACTCTGAGAAAACTGAGCACACAGGCAAGTCATGTTAAAGAGTTGTTATAAAGCATCAAAATAAAAGTCCCCAGTCAGGCTTGATAAATCATGCTTTTAAGGTAGGCATGAGGAAACTGCTTCTTGACAAACATCATAATTTTGATAACCAACTTACAAGACAGAAAAACCATCATATCAAGAAGGTTCTTGGGCAGAGGCACACTGAAGAAGGATTTCTGTCCCAGAGTCACAATGACCATTCTCCCCCTTATTTCAACTTAGCAATTCTTTGCTTGCTGTTAGTTTGAGTTACCAATTGATCAGTGCAGAACAAGAACCAAAATGTGATAGGCTGGTAGGATGGTGCAGTGAAAAAGATACACTTTGTATCCTCTTAAAGTCCTGTGTCTAGGCCTGGTCTCCAGTGTGGTACTGCTGAGAAGTCATCAGTAGAAGGGGCATAATGCAAAGTCACTCTGTGGGTGCCCTCCAGGGGAATCGGCGGAAACCCAGCCTCTTTATTTCCCTCATCCTTCCTGGCCATGAGAGGAACAGGGTTTTTCTGCTCTATTCTCCTACTATTAGAAACAGCCTTCATCTAAAACAACATGACCAACCAATGGTGGGATGTGGCTTCCAATCTGTGAGCCAAAGAGAGCACTTATATTAGTAGAATGCTTGTTGGGGGTGGAGAGAGGGGTGGAGGAAAAGAGGGAAGGAGGGAGGGATAGAAGGAAGAAGGGAGGGAGAAAAGTGGTTTACTGAAGTAAATAGGCAAAGCATTGTCAGCATATGAAACAGACTGCTTGGAGGGCACCCGCTCAGGATATGATATGTCAGCCCAGTTTTTCAAATGTTGTGAAAGTTGCCATTCTAACTTCTTCTCTTAGAAAGGCTCATTTTAAAATCGTTGATTAAATAAATGCCTGTTCTTTATACCTTCTATTTATGGACATCGGATGCATAATCAACCCCAAACTTCCTGAGACTGAGTCGCCTGAGAAGCTTGTGAGTGGTAATACTGGCTCTTTGAGGAGGTTTGGAATAGCTGAACTGAGAGAGAGTTTCAAGCTAAAGGGAGAACTCCTTACTACATTACTTGTCTAGTGCTTCTAAGAAAGGTGTTAGGATTGGTTCTAAGTACTCTGAAAAGGAAAACAAAAGAATAATAAAAAATTCTCAGTATTAAAAGACCATCACTTTTCAGAAGGACACATCACTTTTTAAAAAAGAATTCATTTCCTAAAATTTGAAATTTTTGAATATGAATGTCTCTGAGCTTTGATTATTCTCTTCAGGAGATTAAGTCCAAGGCCTTGCACATTTTAGCTAGACGCTTTACCTTAGAGTAGTATCCCTACTCTTTAAAATGTTTTTACTGTTTTTATTGATGAGTTTGTGCTTGGGCTGGGTCTTAGGAAATGTCCCCTGTGTGTGTGCCTGTGGAGAACAGATGTGGATGTTGGATCCTTTGGGTTGGAGTTGCGGTGGTTGTTAGCCACCTGATGTGAACCTCTGCTGAAAAATCTAAACTTTTATTAACCATTGAGTCATCCTATAGCCCTTCTTTACTATGTTTTCTAATTCTTTTATCTTTTTAAACTTTATTCTCTCATACATTACATCCCAACTGCAGTTCCTGCTCCCTCCTCTCCTCCCATTTGGTTCCCCCATCCCCTAACCCTCTCTTTCCCTCCACCTACCATGCCCCTTTCCTGGTCCACTCATCCTCCATCTCTCTTGAGAAAGAGCAGGCCTCCTAAGGATATCAACCAAAGATGGCATATCAGGTTGCAGTAAGACTAGGCATCCCTCCCGCCACATTAAGACTGAAAGAGGCAACCCGGTAGGAGGAAACGGGTCCCCAAAGAGTCAGAGAGAGTTCCTACTCCACTGTTAGACATCCCATAAGAAACCCACCTCACATTTATAAGATATGTGTAGAGGACCCAGGTCAGACCCATGTAGATCCAGACCCATGTAGGCTCTCTGTGAGCCATGAGGCCAGGTGGGTTGATTCTATGGGTTTTCCTGTGTTGTCTTTGAATTCCCTAGTTTCTACAATCCTTCTATTGCTCTTCCACAAGATTCTCTAAACTTGGCCTGATGTTTGGCTGTGTGTGTCTGTATCTGTTTCTGTCAGTTGTGGGATGAAGCCTCTCTAGTGACAACTGCTCAGTCACTAATCTATGATTATAGCAGAATGTCATTAGCAATCATTTCATTGCCTCTGTTTTTCCAGTTGCGTTGGGTTCTGTCTTAGCTCTCTGACCTGTCCCGTTTCTGCGTCCTGGTCCTCCAGGCACTCTCTGGCATGGGCTATCAAGCCTGAGCAGCGGAGCAGTCATTGCTCGATCACTCCACAAGTCCAGCTACCTTAGCACAGCTTGAAAGCAGGACAAATTGTAGTTTGAAGGTTTTGTGGCTGAGTTGGTGTCCTAGTCCCTCCACTGAAAATGTTGACTGGTTACAGAATATGACCTGTCGGGCTCTGCTTTCCACAATATCAGGAGTCTTAGCTAGGGTCGCTCTCATAGATTCCTGGGAGTTCCCACTGCACTGCTTCTACCTTGCCCCTGAAATGCTGCCCGATTCTGATTGTCTCTTTTAGAACGCTCTCCTTCCATCCTCCCCCTGCCTGATCTCCTGTGCTCTCTTCTCTACCCACCCCCACGCCACCCACAATATCCATTCTATTTCCCCGTCCCAGGGAGACTCATGACAGTCTCCCCTTGAGCCAAGCTTCTTATTTGTTTTCTCTGTGTCTGTGGACTGTAGCATGGTTGTACTTTACAGCTAATATCCATTTACCAGTGAGTCTCTCTGGGTCTGAGTTACCTCACTCAGGATGATTTTTTTTTTTAAATTTTAGCTCCACCTACTTTCCTGTAAAACTTGACTTTTTTTTTTTTTTTTAACAGTTGACTATCACTCCATTGAGCAGGTGCACGTTTTCTTCTTCCATGTTTTGGTTGTTTCAAGTTTCTTATGAATAAAGCTGCTATGAACAGAGTTGACCAAGTGTCTTTGTAGTAGGATGGTGCATCCTTTGGGACTATGCCCAGGGGTGTATGGTTGGGTCTTGTGGTTGACGAATTCTCAGTTTTCCATAGAAACCACTATGTTGACTTCCAAAATGGCTGTGCATTCCCACCAGCAGCAGAGGAATGCTCCACTTACTCCAGATCCTTTCCAGCATGAGCTGTCACTTGTGTCATTGATCTTAGACATTCTGACAAGTGTAAGATGAAATCTCAAAGTAGTTTTGATTTACATTCCCCTTGTGGCTAAAGATGTTGAACATTTCTTTAGGTGCTTCTCAGCCATTTCAGATTCCTCTGTTGAAAATTCTCTCTTTAGATCTGTATCCCCTAAGGAAGTCCAGGAAAATAAACAAATACGTGCTTTAAAGAAAGCCTAGAAGGAAAGGAACAAAAAGGGGAGAGAAATGAATGAAACCGTTTGATACCTGGACACAGAAATAGAAGCAACGAAGAAAGCACACACTGAGGGGAGTCTGCAGGTGGGAAATCTAGGTACTCCAACAGGAACTGCTACAGACAAAGCACACAAGAATACAGGAGATCAAAGAAAGAATCTCTAGTACTGAAACTATGACAGAAGAAATTGATACACCATTCAAAAAATGTTAAATCTAAATATTCCTGGGACAAAACATCCAGGAAATCTGGGACACTAGGAAAGACCAAGCCTATGAATAGTAGGAATAGAGAAGGGAAAGATTCCATTTTTACTCTTCAAAGAAATATCCCAAGGTCAGAAGAGCCCCTTCTATCCAAAGAAAGACTGATGTAGAAAGACCAGCTTGAAAAATGTTTCAAGGGTGTCAACAACAGTGAAAGTATATTTTAATCAGTTAACAGTCCTCTTGTTTTAATATGGTACAAGGAAAGAGGTTTCCCCTTGTTTATATTATACTTTTAGAGTGATAACATGTGGTTTGAGAAAAATAAGATAGCTGTCATAAACACACTACAGGAGTAAGAGATGGTGATTTTTATTATTTCCACAGAGTGCTCACCAATCTATGATATTTTCATTAATGAGATCATTGAATTCTTTTAGACACATCAAATGGGTAGGTGTTGATTCTGCTTTTGAGTCTCACTTTTCTTGAGAAACAGTGGTGTGTCTTTGACTATCACACCTGTGTTTTGGTGATGTTGCTTCCTCTGCATCTCAGGCTGCAGAAGCTTCCAGGGAGAATACTTACTGGTCTTTGGTGTTCCAGTTAAGAGTCTCACCGATAGGACCAAAAGGCCCATCATGTGCCATGGCTGAAGACAACATGATTCAAGGATCCCAGTAAAGAGAACTGTATTTTGACATTAAAAAAAATTGGAAATTGTGCAATGGAAGACTTGTTAGAATCTCATCTCATGAAAATGACAGTTATGACTGCTGTGCTCCTATTTAGGAAATACTTAGTTTAAACAGCTGAAAATATCACCTAAGGGAAATACCATTTCACTAAGTCGCTTCCTTTCTAATTTTTTTTAAGAGAGCCCTGTTTTGCTCTGATTTTAAATTGAACACAAGATTCTCTGCTGTGTAATATGTAGCAAAATGCTTCCCCAAAGTAAATACTTAAAGAAGCAGATAAAATCTAAACACACTTTTGAGGTTTAGCACGACTCTGTGTCTAGAAGCAAGTTGAGACTAGACTCAGTGAGAAAAGAGGATTTCACTGTAGAGCCAATGGTCCAGCTGGTAACATCCATTAGATCACTGGGCCTTGTGGGTTAAGGACTGGAGACTGGGCAGAAAGACAGCAGGTACAACTATCTACTCTACTCCCGGTAGTCAGAGCACACCAACAGAACCCACATAGAGTGAAAGACAGGGAGAGCAATTTTCACACTAAATACCTTGTCTTTATGGCTTGGAAAAGAACAGGAGGGAAGTATCTCATTCTTGACAGTTTCATACCTCAAGCCTGTACTTCCACAATGTTGGATTAACACCAGTTCTGTAGCTTGGAAATGTCAGGTAGAATCTTTATTCTAAAGTGCGCATGTGCTGAGAAAGCTCTAGGAGTTCTGAAGAGGCAAACACAGATCTTTGCTGAAGAAATCCACTTTAGAGATACGCCTTTATAGATGGAATCTCAAAACTGACTTTTATAGATGGAGTTTCAGGAAACTGGGATGCAATAAGAAAGTGTCCTGGTTTCACTGGTGTTTCTGAGATAGAGTAACCAACAAAATACAACATAGGGGACAAAAGAATTTATTCTGTTTTAAAATTACAAAATAAGTGGCCAGAGAGATAGCCGAGCAGTTAAGAACTCTGCTGATCTTCCAGAGGACCTAAGTTCAATTCTGAGGGCCATCTCTGTGAAGCATATAAACTGTAACTCTACCTCCAGGGAATTCAACACCCTTTCTGTTCTCAACACAAACCCACACACATACATATCAGACACAGAGATGCTTACATAAAAACAAAATTTTAAATTTACAGGAAAACCTACCTTTGTGCTTAAGTCAAGGCAGGGGCAGTGTCATGACACATCTTCAGTTAACTGCATGTACACTTAGTTAACCCATTTCCTTTCAGTAAGCCCTAGACACTAAAATGTTTACTACCTCCCTACAGCATTACAGGCCAGAGACCGAGCCTTTAACACTTGGAGAACCTTGGGGTTAAGCAGCCAAATAATATCACTACACAAAATAGAATATAAAGTTATAATTTTAATATATTTAAAAAAATGTACTGGCTATATAGAGAAAACAGTAAAATAGGAACATTAACCAGTTTGAAACTAAAATCAAAGAGAATATTCAAGAAAGAAAAGTACAATATTTAAAAATAAATTTGTTATGCGTTGGGCCAGAGAGATGGCTCGGTGGTTAAGAGCACTGTCTGCCCTTCCAGTGGTCCTGCGTTCAATTCCCAGCAACCACATAGTGGCTCACAACCATCTATAATAAGATCCGAAGACAATGACAGTGTATATATATATATATATATATATATATATATATATATATATATATATATGTATATGTATATGTATATGTATATATATATATATGTGTGTGTGTGTGTGTGTGTGTGTTTGTGTGTGTGTGTGTGTGTATGTATATGTATGTATGTATACACATACATACATATATATTATAATCTTAAAAGGTTATGGGTTAAATTATAAAATAGAAAGTTGAAGATAACATTAATGTATTACACTTTAGCAGTTAAGAGTGCTTGCTGATCTTCCAGAGGACCTAAGTTCAATTCCCAGGGCCATCTCTGGGTGGCATATACTACAAAGAGAGAAGAGCGATTCAGAGAAAGGTAATATATTTTGTGAGACAGCACCTGAGATTTTCCAGACTGTAGGTCAACAATTTATTCTCTGATTAGCCCAACTACTCCACATAACAATTTTTTAAAGCTATTCTTCAGGTAGACCTTTCCATGTAGTCCATGTTCTCCTTAGACTCAACTAATTATGTGACCAAAGATGACTTTGTTCTTCTTTCGTCCTTTCCTGCCTCCAGAGTCCTGGGATTCTATGTCATCCATGCAGAGGAAATAAAAGTTTCAAACGTCTACTCATACATTTTCTGTCTAAACGACTGAACCAGAAATAATGAAATGTTAGAAACAGCAAAAAGCAGGCACATTATGTAAGCCAGAAAATCTGCAAACAAATTGCCACGTTTGCTGGCTTCTTAAAAGATGCAAGTAAGGGCAAAAGAAAACAGATTGTGGTATAAAAAGCCCAAAAAAGGAACAAAAAAAGAAAGAAAAAAAGAAACCCTGTGAGAACCATTTTAGGTGCAGAAAACTGGCCTTGGAGAATTGAAGAGCAGGTGTGGGGAGAGGATGCTTTTAGATACTTTGTACCCAAATCACTCTTTGTCCCTGTAACAATAACAATTAAAGAAAAAGTTACAAATATGAGAAGGAAGGAATAGTAAGAACATAGAAGGAGGTGGAGGGGTAAAGTGTCGGAGCAGAAGTGATACAGTGTTTCTCTATAAAATTTCCTTAAATATGTTATTAAATAAAAGTAAAAATAAGACACAACCACAATGATTCTTAAAGGCTCTGTAGAAGCTCTGATAGAGAAAGAGAATTCCTAACAGAAAGCAACAGCATAGGACAAGAGTGAGCAAAGGTAACAGAAAGTACACACTAGTTTTCATTTAGCTTTAATTAGATTCATTATCATTATCTACATCTGACACGATTTCCATTCTCCCTCTTCCTCTACCTTTTCCTCCACACCCAACCTTTCTGTCTCTTGGTATATGATCTCTTGATGACTGCTCCAGAGCCAGCTTGCCTGTCTACTTACTGCCTTTCACTCTGCCATGGTGATGTCACTCTCTGACACTCTAAGGCAAATAACTCTTTGTTATGTAAGTTGACTTGGTCATGGTGTCTCTTCAAGACAATAGAAAAGTAAGTAAGACAACTCCCCCTGTGACTGCCTCTGTCCCGGGGGTGTTTCATTACCCCAAAACTCAACACAAACACAACTCTATAGCCCAATAGCTTTTCATACAAGTTTATATATCAATTCTCAATCCACAAACCCTCTACACAACAAGATCACATCAAATAGACAAAGATACAAACTGCCCTTCTATATGAGATATTAGACCTATAAAATCCTTAATTGTTTATAGCTATTTAACACCAATTAAACCCACCTGGATCTAGCTCATCCTTATGGCTCTTCATCTTGGAGTTTCTCTTCTCCCTCGACCTCTGAACCCTCTCTCCACTTCCCTTAGCCAGCCCAGTCACTGGCTCTCCTTTATTTTTCTAATTAAAATGAGAAGGTTCAGGAGAAGTCACCTTATGAGTATATGACTAGGTAGCCTTTCTTGGGGAAGTGGGATTAACATTAAAATACAAACAGCTTCAGGACAATCTACAATAGACAGACAGACAGACAGACAGACAGACAGATAGATAGATGGGTTTTGCCTTTATGAGTCCAGGTGATCCAATATAATATAATACTTTGCAGATCCATTCATTTTACTATAAATTTCAAAATCCCATTTCTTTTACAGCAAAGTGAAAGTCCATTGTATATATGCAGCACATTATGTGAATAAACAGGAAATTTCTTATAGATAAAGAAATAAACTTTATTTCTTTAAATGACAACTTTTAATTTCAGAACTTCTGTTTACTAAAAACAGTCTAAGACAAACTAAAAACTAAATGTGACAAAATATACAATTACAAACGTGAAAAATTGCCAATAAACGATTTTGCCAATGTGCTTTTAATTTTTTTTCAAGACATGGAATCTCAGAAAACAAGGTGTTTTATAGGTTTGAATGTCATTGTGCAGATGTCTTGGTAGGTCTTTTCTAGAGGTCTAATTACATTAGCTTCATGGAAAGGATAACGTATGTGCTTCTTGTCTTTTATTAAATACTTATGCTAGGTGGGTTTTATTAAATACGAATGCTGAGTTCTCTTTCTTTTATAGGTGACATTAACTGTTTCCTGGGGTTTGTCATCCCTGCTGTCATGACTCAAGCTTTTGATAACTGCCACAGCATAAGAGACCGTTTAAAAAGACCCTTGTGTTCCTGCCTTTAGCTATCAGACTACTGAAACAGTGGACAGAAGAATTCAAATTTCCCAAGAAAGAAAGGGACCTGCTGAAGGTATCAGCCAGGAAAGACATTTGCATCCTAGGAACAGACTCCACAGAGTTCTGACCAGATTATCTTAAAGGAGAGACAGAAGTTGTGAAAATTATGGTTCAAAGATGGACCACACTTGGGTAGAAACCCTTAGTTACAAATGCTTCTTGCCCTTTCTTTAACACAATCTCATGTCAATATCATCAGCATCAGCAAAAATAAACAGAGGTTCTTCTCCCAAGTGCGGCCAAACGGACTGACTCTTTTCACTCTTTCTTGTCTCTAGTGATATTAGAGACAGTGGGTTAGCCTAGAGGCCAGGCTTCTGCTCTGAAATCTCCGCCCATCTTATGTTTATGTTCTTTGCTCTTGCTCAACATTTAGCAACCCCCACCCATTTATTTGGAATTTGTTTATATGCTGGGAATAGTTACTCATTACATACACATTATGAACCTCATTATCAAATTTGCCTTAAGATAATATGGCAGATCGATCTCAAGGACCTTTACAAAGAAACCATTAATGAAAATAGTATGTAACTCTGTGTTGATCATTCTGCTTTCCAGTCTAAAAACCACCTGCGTTACAGTGACCCCAGCAGGACAAGGAACAGACATCCTTCTCTAGGTTCTCAACTCTCCTTATTAACCAAGTCATTAAAAAGTAAGGAATACACTACTTGTCCATGAACAAGTAGGAAATTTGTTCTAATGCTTTATTTGAATAACCATACATCTAAGCACTGTTACAGAAGCTTAGTAACAATACAATAAGGACCATTGTTGCAGGGGTTCTTGCAGTATAGTATCATAGAGAATTTTAAAATGTAGTGAAGAGTATGCATTGTCAGATGGTAACATGTATGAAGGAAAGTAAAGCTGAGAGAGGGGGTTGCTGGGAGTGCACTTAAGGGAGTGAACAAGGAAAAGTCAGCATTCCAACAAGATGCAGATATTTGGTGCATTGTTCCTTTAAGTTTCTGTTATAAGTTACTTACATTTTCTGACAAACAAGCAGACTCTTTTTATCAGCAAATCAGAAATCATTTGATGCACTTTGAACAGGAAAAAGCCTGTCAGGGACTCAGGAATGAGGAAAATGTTACTGCTGAGATGAGCTTTCTGCTATGCAAAATAGTGGTAGACAGCCCCAGACCCTTTGTCCCTGCCCATCCCAGCTCTGGCTAGAGAGGACACTTTTTCGCCTTTGCTCTGCCATCTAAGTTTTCCATGAAAACAGAATCCAAATTCAACCTCTGGTTGGCAAGGGGTTCTGGGAACATTCATTCCATTCTGCATTGTGATTGCATTGTGAATTCATTACAGAATCAGAAAACTGCAATGCTGAGGAGTAAATTTATTACCATAAATAATATAAATGTTGGTTTTTGCACAACTATTTCACAATGTGTTTGTTCATTTAATAAACTTGTTCATTTTGGTTATAAATGAATTGATTAGGTTTGAGTTAATTAAGGCATGATTTAGGCACAAAAAAAAAAAAAAAAAATGACACTGGATTGAGAACAGTCCATGACATGGAGTACAGGCTATGGAGAAGCTCAGTTCAGCTCTTTTCCTGAGTTCCAAAGTAACTCAAATATGAGAATCAAGAGTTGTCTGAACATTTATTTGTTCAATCATATTTCACACCTATCTATTAACTTTATACATTCATTTATCCTATTTGTAATGAGATGAACTTATAACATCAATGGCAAACTCCAATTATTTATCATTATGTTTTATTGTGACTTACTTGAGAAAAAAAGAGATATAACATAGTCACTGTTCCCAACAGTTTACAGTCTAGAAAAGAAAAATAAATTTGAAAATAATTAAAATACCATGGTACAAATCATGAAAATGAGGTGGCCACCTTGGTGTCCCACAGAGGGTCAAGAATCATTTTGATAGGTTTGTGTCTTTGAACTGTGAATTCAAGACTGCCTAAAAATTTTCTTAATGGAAGTACAGATTGTTATCACATCGGTAGAAATTAAGAATTTTAAAGTTTGTGTGGATTTAGAATATTTTAAAGTGCAGTGCTCAGCAGAGGTTGCTAACACCAATTTATGGGGAGTATATAGAGAGGTAAGTCATAACTTGGTGCCCCAACAAATTATTATACTTGCTGAATTTTCTAAGGCTTGTATTTCCAAATTCCAGAAAGCCAGAAGGTATATGATAAACTTGAATGCCTTTTACAATCACAGGTTGCATCTTAAGAGGAAAAAAAAATCTTACTGTAACAGTAATCTTTCAAATAATATGATTAAGGCAAACCAAGAAATAAAAACAAAAAAAAAAAAAAAAAAAACTGCTTTAAAAGCTACATAGAGCTGGATAACCAGCAAAATGGAAGGGAGGCTTAAATGAGAACACAGCTGTATTTCAATTTTAACTAACATTTTGTATTTAATAATGCCACAACTGCTACTCAAAATTTCTAAATATTGTACATCTGCTTCCCTCAGATGTTTGTAAGATAAATTTGTAGAAATGACTGAGATTCTGAAACTTTTATTCCTTATTATTTATACATGAATAATGTCAAGTCCTCAAGGCACAGAAACTGGTCAATTCCAAGCAGTCTTTCAGAGCTACCTTAATCTATTTCATTCACAGGACAGCAAAACAGACATTTATCTATTATTATGTAAATTATCTCTCCTTTAAAATAAGCTGTGTTTTACTATAGAATTAAGATAGCTAAAGCCTTCGTTAGGGTTTTACTGCTATGAACAGATACCATGACCAAGGCAAGTCTTAAAAAGACAACATTTAATTGGGTCTAGCTTACAGGTTCAGAGGTTCATCATCAAAATCAGAGCAAGGCAGAATTTAGGCAGGCATGGTGTAGTCAGGGTTGAGAGTTCTACATCTTCATCTGAAGGCTACTACTGTTAAGATTCACTCTCAGGCAGCTAGGCTGAGGGTCTTAAGGCTACACCCAGAATGACACAAATACTTCAACAAGGCCACATCTCCTAATAGTGCCACTCCCTAGGCCAAGCATATACAAACCATCACATTTCAGTCGCTAACACCCATAGACTTGTTCAAACATATGAGCCTATGGGGGTTATATCTAGTCATAGTATAACAAAGAGTACATTTAGTCCAACTTCCAAAGTCTTCACAGTCAATAGTAGTTTCAAAAGTGTTAAAAGTACAAAGTTTAAAATCTTTTCTGAGATCCACCTAATCACTTAAACTGTAATCCCCAAAGCAAGACAGAAAATCAGCTAGGAAAACTCGAAACTCTGTACCTCCAAGGCTGATATCAAATCAGTCTACAGATATCAAACTCCTTTTTCATCTTTGTTGACTGCACCAAACTACTTCCTCCTGGGCTGGTTTCACTCCCTGTTAGCAGCTTTCCTCAGCAGATAACTCATGTCTCTGGCATCTTGAATATCTTGGAGTCTCCAAGGTGAGTTCAATATTACAGTTTCTTGTTCCAGTGTCAGGGGCCTACACATGATCTTTTGGGGTCCTCCAAAGGATTTTTGTTCTCCAGCTCTGCCCTCTGTAACATTCTAAGTTCAGGTTTATCCACTCTGCTGCCATTGTTATTCTTGTTAGTCATTCTATGGTACTTGCATCTCCAATATTCTGGGGTCTTTTGTTGCAAGTAGCCTTCACCAATAGCCTCTCAGGTGTTCTCTTCATGATGCTAAGCCTCAACATCTTTGCATGACTCCTTCAGTCCTGGACCATCAACTGCAGCTGATGCTGAACCTTCACCACTGGCCTTCTCTGGCCTCTCACAGTGCCAAGCCTCAGCTGTTCTTCATGATCTCTCCATGTCTTCAAAACCAGTACCACCTGGGTATCTCTTATACATTACCAAGTACAGTGTGAAGTACAACCTTGGCTATCTCTAGAACACAGCTTTTGTGTGTGTGTGTGTGTGTGTGTGTGTGTGTGTGTGTGTGTGTGTGTGTGTGTGTGTGCTCTCAGAAAACACTTCCCAGAAAATTTCACCTCAGTGATGCTGGTCACCACTAATTAGTCAGCTCCTGCTGACCAGCATCAATTGTCCCCAATAGTCAACTTCTCCTCTTGACTATAAAATCAGAGACACAAAGCCCAAGCGGCCAAGTTATGCTGCTTGTTGGAGCTGGAACATGATCCCCTTTTTCTATTAACTTATCACTAGCTTCCCCTTTTCTAATTCCTTCTCTACCTAAGCTTGGCTGTCCTGGATCTTTCTCTGTAGATTGACCTTGAATTTAGAGATCTGTATGCCTGTCTCCGGGGATTAAAGGTTTGTACCACCACACCTACATTTAAGCTTTTATTCACCTAGAACTTGCTCTGTTCTAGGCTGACCTTGCACTCAGAGATCTACTTGTTTTGGGATTAAAGGTTTGTACTAAATTGCCCAAGCTATTTTAGCTGGGTGAGATCTTGCCTCAAAGTCATAGCTCCCTTAATTAAATTTGATATCTTTGAACACAGGATTCAGCTCTATTTTATTTCCTGGTGTTCCTTTAATACTTGAACCATATATTTGTATTTTTCCTTTCTCAACTTGCTCCTTTTCATTAAAATGCTCTTCATAAGAGTAAACTTTAGAAACCACACAACAGAATTTATACCAGGCTGTTTGAGACTTGATTTTTAAAGCAATTAATCTAAATCTCTTCACCTTTGTCTCAGGCAGACTCTTCAGACAATGGCAAAAAGCAGCCACATTTTCTTCCAAAATACCACACAAAACAGCCCTTATTCCACACTCTGAAATTCTTCTCTTCTGAAACCTCTTAGGCTAGATCAGCACAGTTCAAATTACTCCCAGCAACAAAGTTTTCCATATTTCTACTAAGATGACCCATTAAGCCCCATTTAAAGCATTCCACTGCTATCCAAATCCAAAGTTCCAAAATCAACATTCTTCCAAACAAAAGCATGGTCGGGCCTATTACTGCAATTAACCAGTCCTGAGTATCAATTTCTGTCTTAGTTAGTATTTTACTGCTGTGAACAGACACCATGACCAAGGCAAGTCTTATAAGGACAATATTTAATTGGGGCTAGTTTACAGGTTCAGAGGTTCAGTCCATTATCATCAAAGTCAAAGCAGGGCAGCATCTAGGCAGGCATGGTGCAGGCAGAACTGAGAGTTTTACATCTTCATCTGAAGGCTGCTAATGTTAAGACTCACTCCCAGGTAGCTAGGGTGAGGAACTTAAGGACATACCCAGAGTGATACACCTATTCCAACAAGGCCACATCATCTATGTCCAAATGCAAGGATCTATAAGAGAAATGTTACTAAAACTTAAATCACACACTGAACTCTACAAGTTAATAGTTGTAGACTTCAATATGCCATTGTCACTAAAGGACAGGTCAACCAGACAGAACCTAAATAGAAAAGTAAGGGAATTAACAAACATTATGACTCAAATGGGCCTAACATATAACTACAAGAATGTTTTACCCCAACACAAAAGAACATAACTTCTCAGCATCTCACAGAACCATCACCAAAATTGGCCATATGTTGTCACAAATCAATCTCAACAGATACAAGAAAACTGAACTAACCCTCTTTATCTTATGAGACCACCAAGGATTAAAACTGGACTTCAACAAGAACCGAAAACGTACAAGCTCATGCAAAATAAACTTCTCTCTACTGAATGGTCACTGGGTCAAGAAATAAATAAAGAAATTGAAGACTTTCTAGAATTCAATGAAAATGATCGTACTACATACCCAAACTTATGGGACATAATGAAAGCAGTGCTAAGAGGAAAGTTTATAGCACTACATGCATTCATAAGGAAATTGGAGTGCTCATACTAGCAATTTATACATCTGAAAGCTTGAGACAAAAAGAAGCAAACATACCTAGAATGAGTAGATGGCAAAAAAAAAAAAAAAATAATAATAATAATCAATCTTAAGGCTAAAATAAATAAAATAGAAACATAGAGAAATATTCAAAGAATTAATGAAACCAATAATTGGTTCTTTGAGAAAAATAGAGATATGCCTTAGCTAAATATCATACTCCAAATTAACAAAATCAGGGAAAAAAAGACATAAAAACAGATACAAAAAATTTTACGGAATCATCAGGCCTTACTTCAAAAATCTGTACTGCACAAAATTGGAAAATTTAAATGCACAATATTCTTGTTAAATACCATTTACCAAAGTCAAATCAAGATCTGGAAAACAATCTAATTAGACCTATGTCCTCTAAGGAAATTCAGGCAGTCATTAAAAATCTCGCAACAACAACAACAAAAAGTCCATGCCAGGTGGTTTTAGTTAAGAATTATTTCATACCTTCAAAAAAGAGCTAATACCAATAGTCCTCAAATTACTCCACAAAATAGAAACTGAAGGAATACTGTCAAATTCATTTTTTGAGGCCACAGTCACCCTAATACCTAAACCACAAAAAGACTCAACTAAGAAAGAGAATTTCAGACCAATCTTCATCATGAACATTAACGCAAGCAAATCATACTCAATAAAATATTTGTCAACTAAAGTCATGATCACATCAAAAACATCATCATCCACCATGATCCATAGGTGCAGGTATCATTCAACACAAAAATAAATCCATCAATGGAATTAATCATATAAAAAAACTGAAAGAAAACACACACACACACACACACACACACACACACACATACACACACACACACACACACACACACACACACACACACATGCCATATGCACAGAAAATCACTTCATTAAATGCTGAAAATTTCTTTCTTAAACTCTAACACCTTTTCATGATAAAGTCTTGAAAAGATTAGGGATACTTAAACTCAATAAAGGCAACATACAGCAAGCTGATAGTCAACATCAAATTAAATAGAGAGAAACTTAAAGAAATTCCACATAACAGTATTGTCTACTCTCCCCAAATCTACTCAGTATACTTCTTGAAGTTCTAGCTAGAGCAATAAGACAAATAAAGGAGGTCAAGAGGATACATTGTTAGGAAGGAACATGTCAAAGTATTGTTATTTGTAGATGAGATGATAGTAAGCATAAGTGAGCAAAGAGAATCTACCAGGGAGCTTCTACAGCTGATAAACACTATCAGCAAAGTGTCTAGATACAACATTAACTCAGAAAATCAGTAGTCCTACTTCAAAATCTGTACTCCACAAAATTACAAAATCTAAATAAAATGGAAAATGTGCTTGATAGATACCATTTATCAGAGCTAAATTAAGATTAGATAAAAATGTAGAGACCCTTAACTCCTACCAAAATAGGAGCAGTCATTAAATTGACTACATATAACCTATATTCTTTGTATATATCCTATATATTATGTATATATTCTATAAAAAATGAGAAAGAGGCTAAAAAGAAAATATTGAAACATCCACATATAATAGACACATATATAATATATCTTGGTATAACTCTAAGCAAGCAAGTGAAAGACCTGTAGGACAAGATTTTCATATGTGTGAAGAAAAAATTTGAAAATATCAGAAGATGAAAAGATATCCCATGCTCATGTAATTGCAGGATCAATATAAATGCAAAAATGGCCAACCTACCATAAACTATCTTCAGAGCATGCAATTTTCCATTGAAATTTTTACAGACATTGAAATAATAATAGTCAACCAACAAACCAGAGATAGCTAAGATAGTTAAAACAATCTTGTACAAAAAAGAACTTCTGGAAGCATTACCATCCCTGATTTCAAACTATAGTACAGAGCAATAGTAATAAAAACTGTACGGCACTGGCATAGAAACAGACAGGTTGCTCAATGGAATTAAATCATACCCAGAAGTAAGCTCACACACCTATGGACACTTGACTTTTGACACAGAAGCTGAAACTATAAAATGAAAAAAGGAGAGTCTTCAATAAATGCTGCTGGTCTAAGTGGATGTCTGCATGTACAACAATGCAAATCTATCTGTATTTACTGCCCTGCAGGAAACTTGAGTCCAAGTGGATCAAAGACATCAACACAAAACAGGAATGACTAAATCTCACGGAAGGAAGGTGGGATGAGCCTGGACAGCATTGCCACAGGAGACAACTTCCTGAGCAGAGCACCAATAGCTTAGGCAGGAAGATCAACAACTGACAAATGAGACCTCATGAAACTTAAAATCGAGTCAAAGGACAATGGCAGAAGGACAAAATAACAGCCTAAAAACTTGAAAACGACTTTCACCAAGACCCCATCGGACAGAGACCTGACATCCAAAATTTCTAAACAACTCAAAAACCTAGACATCAGCAAACCAAATAACCCAATTAAAAAGTGGGGTACTGATCTAAAAGGAGAATTCTCAACAGAAGAATCTGAAATGGCCGTGAAGCATTTCTAGAAATGTTTTGTTCAATCTATGCACTCCAAGAAAACTTTGACTATTCCCATGTTATATTTTATTTTACATGTACTTTATGCTTATGGTAACTAGTAAGATTTCAATGCATACTATCAAATCTCTAAAAAATCAAGTACTGACAAAAATATATTCATATAGCTTATTCCAAAATGTTCTAAAAAATCTGTACATGTATCTCACTTTAAAAAAAATAAAGTTGTTAAAAAAAAAAAAGAAATGTTCAATATCCTTTCTATCAGGGAAATGCAAATCCCAGCTCTGAGATTCCATTTTATACTAGTCAGAATAGCTAAGATAAAAAGTTCAAGCAAGAGCTCATGCCAGGGAGGAGGATGAGGAGTGAAGGGAATACTCCTTAATAGCTGGTGGAAGTGCAGACTTGTACAGTGACTTCAGAAATCAATTTTGTTGTTTCTCAGGAAATTAAAAATAGGTCTACCTCAATACCCAGCTATAACACTCCTGGACATATGCCCAAAAGAAGCTTTACCATACTACATGAATTTTTGCTCACCTTTGTTCATAGCAGCTTTATTCACAATAACCAGGAACTAAAAACATCCAAGATGCCCCTTGACTGAAGAATGGATAAAGAAAATGTGCTATGTGTAAGCAATGGAGTATTACTCAGCCATTAAAATCATTGATATTTTGGAATTTGCAGGTTTATGAATGGAGGTATGCCATGGCTGGTGCACACAAGATCTCACAGCAATATGGCTGCCTACCAGGCCTACCAACATTCTAGAATGTCTATTTTAGAGTCTCTAAAATTCTGATTGAATTCAATTGAACTAGATAATATTGCAAGAGGTACTCTTATTTGGAGTTTATATCTCAGTGGTGGGCAGCCAGTTTGCTATGCTTAAGGCCCTGGGTTCCAATGTCAATACTAAATACACACACACACACACACACACACACACACACACACACACATACACACACACACACACACACACACACACACACACGCACATGACAATGCTATCTTTTATACCAATGCTATCTTATATATCTTTTATATCACATTGATGGTCAGTCTTTTATTGGTATAAACTTACTAATGTTAAAGCATTCATCAAAAGGTATTTGGTATTTTTTTTTACGAATGAAATATCAGAAAATCTTTTTTCTCACACTGTTCAATCTCTCTGTGCTTAGACACATATTAAATATATACTACATATTACAAATTATGAATAATTGAGTAATGTGCATACATAATCATTTCCATTTCATATTTGAGCATTTTATACATAATGTATATAAAGTACACATAGTGCACATAATACTACATGTCATGCATGAATATTAATACATGTATGTCTATTAATATTTATTTATTGGCACCTTCTGTGATAAATGCTAAGTTTTACCAAAGTGTCATTAGAATGGCCTTCAGCCTCCTGCCCTTGAATGTTCATCACCAGAAGAACCAGACAGTGTTTATTTCGTTCATATCATTTCTTTGCAGGCTTCCAGTGTTTTCCGCAGCATCTGAAATACTGGCCTGTTAATCAAGTACATTTTCAGTGAGACTCAGAGCAATATAATGAAACACTGTCTTAGGAAGAGGGATAAAGTTATGTGTTTGGGAGGGAAACTTTCGGGATTCCCAAAATGCATCCCTGTCTCCACACCTTTTCACTTGTAAGTGAACAGTTCTGCTAGGGAGGGAGACTTTGGCCAGCAAACTGCCCACAAATTGTTCAGACAACTCTAGGGTTGCAGCTTTTGTGCACGGTCACCCATGTTGAAGTTACCGTGTCAGAGTGACATAGATGCTTTAGAAATATCCTTGTTCCAGTAAGCACCCCCTCCCCCATGCTCTGTAAGCAGTCCCTCAGCTCCCCACCTGAACTTTGGTTAGGAACCACAATGAAACTCGTTGATTCACTAAGTTGAACCTTGGTGTGATCATTATTTTAGCCTGTCATAGGTTACTTTTCTGTCATGAGTAGGCATGTATTATGTCTCCCAAGAGAGTCTTTCAAAGAACATTTAGACAAGAGGTACTTATTGCTGTGAATTATCTCTGATACAGTCAGAAGCTGGCACACTGAGCGAGAAGAATTTCTCAGCAGCAAAACCATTAGACTCTGGCTCAGCCTTAGGATGCTGAGAGATGCTGAGGGATGCTGAGAGATGCTGAGAGATGCTGAGGGATGCTGAGAGATGCTGAGGGATGCTGAGGGATGCTGAGGGATGCTGAGAGATGCTGAGAGATGCTGAGGGATGCTGAGAGATGCTGGGGGATGCTGAGGGATGCTGAGGGATGCTGAGAGATGCTGAGAGATGCTGAGGGATGCTGAGAGATGCTGGGGGATGCTGAGGGATGCTGAGAGATGCTGAGAGATGCTGAGAGATGCTGAGGGATGCTGAGAGATGCTGAGAGATGCTGAGAGATGCTGAGGGATGCTGAGAGATGCTGAGGGATGCTAAGGGATGCTGAGAGATGCTGAGGGATGCTGAGAGATGCTGAGAGATGCTGAGGGATGCTGAGAGATGCTGAGGGATGCTAAGGGATGCTGAGAGATGCTGGGGGATGCTGAGAGATGCTGAGGGATGCTGAGAGATGCTGAGAGATGCTGAGAGATGCTGGGGGATGCTGAGAGATGCTGGGGAAATTTTCAGGAAGGTGACTGGAGAAAAATATATAAGCACACTAGTTAAATTCCACAGAGCTTAAATGTCTCCTGAACACAAGCTACAGTGGGGACTAGATGCTAAGGTGTTAAAATGCAGAAGCATTGCAAGGGAGGACCACCCTGCAGTACTGGGCATGATCATCACATAAAGAGAGGGAGATTTGTACAACGATTATACAAGGACACAGTGGAGGTCTCCTGCCACTGTGCCAGCCCAGGACAAAAAGAGTCCTTAACTGGAGAAAAGGCTATTTGGATGAGGTAAGGGGTCAGGTGGCATGCTTTGTTTAACCCCAAGACCAGAATAGCTGCAGAAGAAGTCTAGGTCATGAGAGTTCAAGGGATGAGGGCAGTAAATTGACAGTGACTCTCTTAGTGCTTTCACCACTGGCCGTATATGTGAGCCTTGTGGGTCTAACTTTATGCACAGTCCAAGCCCACCTGCTTAGGTATGCTGCTGCCCACAATGTGCTGGACCCACTACACAGCTTAGCAATAAAAATAGCCAGTTGACAAAGTCACAGGGCAATCTATCTGATCAGGACAAGTCTTTACCTGAGATTCCCTCTCTTCAGGGAATTTTAGCTTTGTTCAATTGGCCATCAGAAGCTAACCATGACAGTAAATAATATTGAAAGTGTATCATACAGGTTTTCCTTGCCTTTCTTACTATGTAGAAATTGAAACTATTCTTTAGCAGTAGGAGTTAACTGATATGCTCCTATTAACTAGGGTTTACATAGCACTACAATTTTCTTAGCTTTGCTGTTCTGTTTCTCTTCACAGCATTGTACTACATTTAGTGCTCATGCCTCCTTAGGCTCCTTTAGACTGTGTTGATTGCTCAGGTTTTCTTTGTGTAGGATTGCAAGTTACATTATATTATTAGTAAATATAATGTCATGTGCCCTTAAAAGCACATTCTGGGAATGAGGAAGACTCTCCTGGCTTAGTGTCTAATTGTTTACTTTTCAGTGTTCTCAAGAATGTTTTTCAAAGCATCTTTCCCTGGGACAGACTAGCTCCCTAACTTTCCCTGGGACAGGAGAGCCCCCCGACTTTCCCTGGGACAGAAGAGCTCCCTGACTTTAACGTTGGGCAAAGTAAATAACAAGAGCAGGCCAAGAATAAAAACATTGCGTTTCTGAAAACAACGAACAGGTAAACATAAAGGAAAGATGTTGCTATTGTTTATCACCTGAAATGCAAATTTTGCCATGGGATTGCAAAACCAGAAGTTATCCATGGCAGCTCTTCTGTGGAGAGAAAGTTTGACCAGAGCTGGCTGACTCTCTCCCCTTTCCTAGCCATTTCTATCGTCTGAGGATCATGCCTGTTTTGATAATGTTAGCTATCTGCTGCTAGTCTTTCCTTCACTTGGAAACTGGGACTGAGAAACACTCGGCCCTGCCCTCTGTCTTAAGCAGGAACTCCAGCTGATTCTGCCAGCAGGACTCTTTCATAGTCTATTTCTACTGAGTGTTCCCAAGCCCCCAGTTTGATGACGGTTCTCTCTCGTTGGTATTTGCTGTGTATTTTTGTTTTTGCTTGTCATACATTTAATAAAATAATTTATTCAAACCCAAAGGCTCATACTGAACACAGTTGGTTAGCAAGAGCCACAAGGTGATTGTGTAGTTTGCATATGTTTGGCCCAGAGAGTGGCACTATTAGAAGGTGTGGCCTTGATAGAGGAAGTGTGTCACTCTAGGGGTGGGCTTAAGGACATTCCTCCTAGTTGTCTAAGGATGCTCAGTCTGTTCCTGGCTTCCTTTGGATGAAAATGTAGAATTCTCAGCTTCTCCTACACCATGCCTGCCTGGATGCTGCCATGCTCTTGTCTTGATGACAATGAACTGAATCTCTGAACCTGTAAGTCAGCCCCAATTAAATGTTGTCATTTATAAGACTTGCCTTGGTCATGGTGTCTCTTCACAGCAATAAAACCCTAACTAAGACAATGATTATTTTGTTTCTTTGTTGTATTTTGTTGTATTTTGATCATATTCTTCTCTTTTTTTAATCCCTTCCATATCTTCTTCCCCCTCCTGACCTGCCCAACTTTAAATTCTTTCTCAAGAAACAAATACAATACAATACAACAAAATCCATCAAGAAAACTGGAAATCAGCAAAATAAAACCAAACCCAGGATGAAAAAATTCTGTCAAACAAACCAAATGAAAGAAAATACAAAAACTGTGGAATCTATAATATGTTGATCAAATACTCCTGAACATGAGGCTTGTCCTAGAGTGCTTGATATGCCCAGGTATGAATGACAGTTCAGTTGTTAGCTTTGACCCTAACAGGTTTCATCCATCCATCCACCCATCCATCCATACATCCATCCATTCATCCATCCATCCATCCATCCATCCATCTACCCACCCACCCACCCACCTGCCCACCCACCCATCCATACATCCACCCATCCATCTGTCCATCTGTCCATCCATCCATCCATTCATACAAAATAAAATGTAACCAGATAATGCAAAAACTATCACTTCAAAGCTGGACAAGAAGAACCACTAAAAGGAAAACAGCCCAAGGGGAAGCACAAGAGGTAAAGATGCACTCAGAAGCCATGACATATGTGCTCAGAACTTTGCAGAGTGCAGGCTGTGTGCTTGCTGTGAGTTCATAAGAGCTCTGTTCGGGATGATTTAGAGAGCCCTTTTTCAGAGGGGGGAGGGTCCTCCACTCCTCTGGCTCTTCACCTCTTTCCACCTCCTATTGAGAAATAACCTTGGACTCACTGGCACAGGAAAAGACTTTATGAACAGAGCACAGTCAGCACAGGAACTAAGATCAACAATTAATAAATAGGACCTCATGAAACAGAAACATTTTATGTTTCAAAGGAGTAAATATTCCAAGGTTTCTGAGGACATCTCTGGCTAAGGACACTTCTCTTTTTTTCAAGTTGGCTCAGGAATAGATAAAGCAGGCTGGTCTTTGTGAACAGTGGCCTAAGAAGCAGACAGCTTGAGCCATGCCATGTGTCTTGGGCTATGAAAATGGTAACTTAGAGAAATTATCTGATGCTTTTGACCCGATAAGGCTAGAGATAAGGACTGCCTATCGCAGGCTATGGGGAAAGACATAAAAAAAAAAAAATCATGTGAAAGAGATGTTGGCAACTCTGCAGAGCTTCTAGTAATGTTTCTGTGTCAGACATTTATCCTTAGGGACCAAGTGCGTAGTCACCAAAATGTGGTCAAGAAAGCCGCACAGAAAGAAAGGGCTTCAAAACTAGGAAAGTCTGACAGTTGCTACAATGGGGCCAAATTAGGTCCCAACACATAGGATGGTGATGCAGGGAATGATTATAAAGGGAGTGAGAATACACTCTGTACAAATCTGGCCTTTTGTCTGGCTCCTGATGAAAAGAATGAAAATCAATGTTTTCTGCATTCAAAACTGCAAATATAGTGAATATAGCATTAACAAGTTAATTCTCGGCTTCCTGTGTATTTTTTCCAGTTGCCTTGTCTTTTGTTAATGAAGAGTGCTTACTGCTCAAGGTCACTAATACCTCAGCACCCTCCTGCATCTCTTCAACTCTGAGAAAACATACACAGACACATACACACACACACATACAAACACACACACACACACACACACACACACATCCATACACACACACACACACACACACACACACACACACACACACACACACACACACACACACTATACTATCTAACCAGTGAGGAAGTTTGCCTAGGACAGAAAAATCATTTTGATATTTCTTAACTTGTTACATTTGCACATAATGATAATTTAAGTAAAGAGGACAGTAAGTAGCTAAGAGGAAGCTGTTTAAAACATATGAGGTTAAAAGTTGTTTAATAAAAAAAATCATATAATAAAAGATAAAGTAACTACACTTTTCCAATATAAATAAAAGATAAGAACAATGTTAATGAAGCTTAAATCCAAGTCAAAATGAGTCAGGTAAGTTAGCTAAAATTTGTAATAAAATAAAATAAAATAAAATTTATTGATGATATTTTTAATAATTAGTTTATTAAAAATCCTTGAGATGCTATTAGTCTGCTCATGGGAACATGTATGAACACTGAACTCCCCACCCCATTCCCACCAAAGAAAAAGAGAAACAAAAAGGGAAAAAAAATCTCTAATCAAGTTAATTACTTGTGTTTCCCTAACTTTACTAGGCTTTAACTTTGTAGGGAAATTAATTTTTAACCAAATTGATATTTCTTTAAGGATGACTTTTTTTCTTCTGAGCTTCACCTGAGTGTTACGCAAAAGTTCCCCTTTCAAGACTGATAAAACTCTTCTTCTGGATGTTCAACAGGCAAAGTGTGGAAACCTACACCAGTGAGAACTACAAGGTCAGGAAGGATAGCACACATTTCAGTCCTTGTCCTCTAAAGTGAGCTAAGATCCCATTGACCTTTCTTGTAAGTTACGTGTTCAATTAGAGGTGTCATGCAGTTTTCAGGCATTAAACTAACCGATAGATATCCTTCAAGATGGGAGTCAGTGGAGATGAATATACTTCCTGTGCTTCCAAAGGGAGCTGTGTGGGCTACACTAAGTCCAATCCATCCTTTCAAAGCTCCTCTCCTAAATCCTTAAGAATAACCCCTGAAGAGTCTCTGCTAAGTCTAACATTGTAAGTAAGGTTTAACCTGTGGCCATCCACAAGACCTTAAACATCCAACAAAAAGTACAGCCCCACATCCTAAACAATGTTGCCAGCTTTCACCAATAAAAAAAACAAATATCAGCTTCCAATAAATGACTGATTGGGTTTGTCTGTCTAGAATTACATGCTATTTACAAAACAAACATTGGCATCCAGAATTAATAAAAGGTAAACTACAAATTAATTGGAAACACATGCCTTTTCCTTTTTTTTCAGGAGACTCCAAACATAAGTAAACCTACGGATCCATGATCTATAAGCTGCAGGTAGAAAAACCGTCCTCATGAGAAATGTCTTTATAACGTCATAGCCACTCTTGCCTGTGCTCACCATGCAAATCATTTCTTGTACAGACCATGGCTCTTTAAAAGGCTAAACAGATCTATCTCTTCCAATATATAGATAGACAGGTTGCTCCTGAGGCATCATAGACAACATAGAATAGAGAAAGACTGTTTTGGGTCCCTCTACTTCAATTTGTCTGATACCTTAGTCAGAATTATACTGTACTGAAATGAAGGTCACATATGTGCCAGTTTCATGACATAAAACTTAGGGTATATATTATCAACATCTTAACAAATTTTGGACTTTATTTTTAAAATGGTCTTATGTTTATAGAAACATTCTGAAGGTCACTAAGTTCTCATGTGTCCCACTTCAGCTGTTTCTATTTTAAAATGTTTATGTAATATACCACACATGGTCTAAGTAACAAACTATGTTTTTTTAATGTTTTGTGTATATATATATATATATATATATATATATATATATATATATATATATATATAGAGAGAGAGAGAGAGAGAGAGAGAGAGAGAGATTTCTATATAAAGTATTTTGATATTTACTCTAAATTTCTCAATTACTTTTTCTATCCCTACCAACTCCCTTGTGGAGGCCTTTTTCTTTATATCACAGACCTCACTTTCCAATTTTTTAGAAAATAAAGTCCAGTGAATTTAAACAGTATTGATGTCATGTTCATAGGTTTATAGTGATAGGGCTGTTTGCTGGATAAGAGGCATCTTGTCAGTGGCTACAAACCTAAAACTAACTGACCCCCGGCATCTAGGAACTACCAATAACTCCTCATCTGAGGGTGTTATTTAGTGTGCAGCTCCGCCATCCATACTGCACTGTTAAAGAGTTTGATCTTGTAGAAGTAAGTTCAGCTGCTGTGAGCTTCTGAGTGCAACAGCAATGTCATATCCAGAGGACAGCATTTCACTGAACTCTTCCTCATCGTCTAGTACTTGTAATATATCTAAATATTCTTCTGTGGCATGCCCAGAGTTTTAAATGGCAGAGTAGGAGACACAAGAGCCCTATTTAGAGCAGATACACCAACAATTACTTATCTTCAGTACTCCGAGAAGTTGTAATTTTCTGTGTTAACTGCTGTTTATCAACTAAATAAAATAACTTCTGTCATTAGGGTCTACTAGCGTACTCATAATCAGTGGGAAAATCACGACTATTCAGAGGGCAGTTTGATAATATATTCACTTATCAAGACAACAATGGGAAGTAAACATTGGAGCCTATGACTTCCTTAGCTATGGAATTTTGATTAAGTTTACAACAGCAAGCAAGAAGGTCTCTCATGGGTCAGGCTCCCATTCAAGCAGAAAGTGATTAATTGTACCCATAACATTCATGCTACTGTTGCAGTAGTGCAATGGTTCTCAACCTGTGGGTTGTATCTTCTTTCAGGGTCAAATGACCCTTTCACAGGGGCTATTTAAGACCACCAGAAAACACAGATACTTATATTATGATTCATAACAAAATCATAAATATGAAGTAGCAATAAAAATAATATCGTGGTCGTACATCACCACAACATGAGGAATTATATTAAAGAGTCACTAGTGAATTTTCACTAGTGGATCTACCCTCCTAGTATTGTAGCAAGGTACAGTACTGGGTTTCAGAAGTAATGATATCTCTCCCTCGGCAGCCTACATAAACCTTCAAACAACATGGAAACTAGCCAGGAAAATGGAGATTTCTAGGTCGATTTAAAGCTGATTTCTTTATGTCTTGCAGCCAAAGTTTGTAGTGTCTTTAATGTCTAGCTACAATGGGCCACCAAGATCAAAGGTAAAAGCCAGTTGTGTTGTGTGAATGAAAGGAAAACCTAATCAACAACTCACAGGGAGTTATCACACACCTGGCAACAGATCTTGATTTACTAACCCATGATTTCTGAGAGCATCATTTTCAAGCCATGTCAGGCACCTCCATTCAAACTCACTTTCAACTATGTTCTTATAAAGTATCAGGTTTCCACAAATCTTTTTATACAACAATTTAGTGTTGGTGAACTCTTCTCCTCCTTTGTTCTCCATTATCAAGTCTTTCGTTTTTAATATTAGTAATTTATGTCATGCCTAGAAGCTCTATGGGGCCAGGCTTGCCAGAAGGTAACAGGGTAGCAAAGATAAACTACAGATTTAGAATGGGTTAAGCCAAAAACACTGGAGGGGAATGTGTGTTAGCCATAAGGTTTAGACGTGCCCAACCATTGAGCTAGACAAGGCATATCCAAATTCATTGGTGCATGTGTGTCTTTCGTTCGTGAATCCAGAGCTCTTTGACAGGTTCAGCAAGTCTGACCATCCAGGAGCCAGAGCAGTTAACTGATTAACCATTTCAATGTGTCAAGCAGGGGAAGCTTTCAATAGGATATTATCAATTCCTGGGTCTCATCCCAGTGATATGGCGGCTGTACATACCACTTATCCATATATTATAACCATTCATCTTATTGTTACCACTGTTACTTAAAGAATTTTATATTATTATGTATTTATTTTTAGGTAGACATTTTCTGTATTGCCCTAGCTTGTCCAGAAGTTGCTTTATCGGCCAGGCTAGCCTTGTATTCACAGAGATTTGCTTTTATTTTTGGTCTCCTATGTGCTGAGATTAAAGGCATTTTAATGTGCCAATTTATCTACATTCTGCAATTCTTTGGGAGTAATTAAATAAGAAATATTTCTGTGCAAATTCATTTGTTTCCTTTTAAATTTTTGTTTTAGTTTTTCAATTAGCACATAATATGTGAGATAGCACTATAATATTTCTGAGCAAAGTATGCTCTGGTGACTATCCTTCCCCATCTCTCGAAGCCCTGCCATCCTTTATCTTCCTTTGCAGACCCTCAACAAATCTCTTTTCCTCTTTCGTACCCTATAAATCCTTTTCCCACTCTCCCATTTATTATTTGATCTCTTTAATATTTTTCTTTTTTTTTGTTTTAGTTTGCAAGGATGCATTGCTACGTGGTACTCTGCTCAGTTCTTTCCTTCTTCACATGATATTCTTAGGAATCAGTCATAAGCATCCTTCCTTTCCACTATAGGCAGTTTGGTTTCAAAGATTTTCTTTTTTGTTTGTTTTTAGTTTCTGCTTCTTTGAATATGTTTTCCTTCTGTTGTCACGAGTTATTCTTGTTTCTCATGAACCCTGAACATATTTATCCTATTGAAATTTCTGGTCTAATGAATCCAACATCTGTGTCACATCTGAATCTGAGTCCAGTAAATTCTCTGTTTTGGTTTTTTTTTTTTTTTTCCCTGTTCTTTGAAATCTCTCATGAATGCAAGCCACTTCGTATTAGGTGATAAAATGAAGGAAATCTTGTCTTATATAGACTTACCGTTAGGATAGGCACAGCTATTTCCAAATTTCTTTCTTGGTCTTTCATTTATCTTGCCTGTTGGCTCTAGGTATTCCTAAATATTACTTTCATTAAAGAGTCTGGGTTTTGCAGTAATTTCAATCTCAGTCCACTGCTGTTCTTCAGGAGCTCTATGGTGTGTTTACTTGTGTATAGTGCGGAGAGCTCCATCAGCTTATGACCAAATCTCCATCCATGAGTGACCTGGTTATGATGGTCAGAGATGGCCCCATGTGTATCCTCTGGCATCAGGTCCGATTGCCCTCATAGGTTAAACAGTGAGTCTAGGAGGAAAAAGCCCTTCTTCCAAATAGGATACTGTTTTCCATGAACACATTTCCCCCAAGAGAGCAGGGGGTTTGTCGTGGAGATGGCACTGGAAGCTTTTCACCCACAGTTCTCTTTATTTTCTCTATCCTACCAAAGCCAAGAGGGAATCTTTCATGGATCTTTCCTTTTCTACTGTGAATATCTGGGGACCCTCCAGAATGACTACAGTGTAAATGTTCTTCCAAAGCTGTGCCACCTAGAGACTCTCAGTCTTCCCGGGACCCAGTACATACTGGGCACCCTGAATGTCATCAGAATGTTCTCTGAAATGTTCACACCGACTCCTATGCCCTATGATGTCTGTGACTGCTGCGCAGACCCTGGCTGTGTTTCCGAATCTCTAGTTCTCTCCCATTTTAGAGTTGTTTTATGCAGCTTCAGCTCTGGCTGGTCAAAAAAAAAAATACATTAATTTGCATTCTGTTCAGATTTTTCTTCTTATGAAGTTAGGGTAATAATTTTCAAGCCCTCTTAGTACATCAAAGCTGTAAATACAAGTTCTGCTTATGTTACATCCCAGATAATACAGAGGAACAAATGCTTCACTCTGATTTATGTTACATTTTGAAGAAGAAAATGAAAGACAAATATATTTTGGAAAAAAAATTTTTAATGCTATAAACTCATTGTAACAGCCGGAAGTAAACACTTCAACATTTATAAAATATTCTAGTTACTTTTATTAGCTCCTTTTTGCTGTTAAAAGTGTTTGGTTTGGAGCATTAGTGCTATGGGAGGCCTTCATCAAACATAGTTGCAAGTCTCTGTGAAAGTCCTTGTCTCTAATACTGTCAGAACATTTTAACTCACTGTTGAGTGTCATTGTAAAACTACATTTTTCTTCTCAAATTACGATGACTTCCCATTAGAAGTAAATGACACAGACTCTGTCATGAAGTCTATTTATCTATGTTGTATGTGGAACAAACAGTCAAATAAAAAAACCAAACTGAGCAAGAATATGGCTCAGTGTCTGTTTCCCTAGATAAAGTAAATTCCTGTGATGAGGAATTTTCTTTGATTTGTGTTAAAGTTTTTATTGCTAGGTGGTAGTAGATTTTAGCAATAATAATTTTCTTAGAAGTTATGGAAGGGGAAACATCTGACTTCCTCTGTTTGGAGCAGAGTTTCCTATGCCCTACATTAAAAGGCCTCAGGGTTCAGAGGTCTTTTCTTTCTCAGAAGAAATTTTTTTATATCTGCCAAGTTAGATAAATCAAAAGCATAGCAAAAATGCAGAAGTGAATGGAAAAGACATTTTCTCCCTTAAATCTTCTGCTCAGAAAGCAGAGATCATTTGCCTCAGGGTACCTGAGATTTTAGCATTGAAGGGCAATGGCCCAGATCTAACACGTTTGCTGTGAGTGTTCCCTGTGAGATTCAGAAACGGATGATATTACCAAAATAGAACATTAAGGGAGAATGTTGAGTGAATTTTACAAATGAAGTTACCATAAAATTTGTAATAAATGTATATTTACAAACCTAGAATACCAATGTCATCTCCCCACTATGGAAACAGAGCAATGTTGATTTTCCATAATAAAAATAAGTTTTGTTCCATCCAAAATTCAAACTGACTGTTTTAAACAAAAAGGAATCACCTTGTTTCCAAGTATGAGTTTTACTTCCACTGTCATAAAAGGAATATGGGGTCCATGTATAAACGGCTGAGTATTAGTCTTGGGCAGGGAATAAAGACAACCACAAGAAACCAGACCTGAGTTGGGGGGGGAGGGGCACAGCTGTTCTTCTAGATACTGAGGAAAAAATATCACAAACTCAAAGCTTCCCCGAATTGCAGTGAGTTCAAGCTCATTTTAGGTAATGTAATGTCTCAAAATTAAAACAAAGCAAAGCAAAACAAAAAAAACAAAACCCACATGATAAGGACTGATGACATAAATTTCCTAATGTGAATAAGACTTTGATTCAATCCCCAGCCCTTCTGAAAACCAGACAATGACCACAATAAACAAACAAGTAAAACTGGCACTTGACTATGTCAATGTGCCTGACAATAATAAACAACAAAGAAATCATGTATAGAAGTATCAAAAGAACCTATTTTAAAACTTTCAGGAGGTTGGAGATATGTCTGAGCAAAAGAGCATTGGCTGCTTTTCTGGAAGACATTGAGTTTGGTGCCCAGAGCTCATTTACGGATTTTCATAACCTCTTGAAACTTCATTCATTCCACGGGATTTGAATTTCTCTTTCAGCTTTCTCAAGTACCTGCACACACTGGGAAATAACAAAGACACATGCATGCATAAGCATCTTCACACGTACACAAATGCACATACACACAGATATTGTATAGTTTGTTTAAAAAGTCCATTTTTAAAAATGAATACTTTAAGTAAGAGAGATGCAGCATACAACATACAATTTTGGGCTATAATCTAAACTCAAAAATAAATATCCATCAGTTTATATTGACCCAACTAATTAGGTAAGTGAGTGTTTTAATGAAGACGAATGTCCACACAGAAGAATTTTGAATAATCAGTGTAGAAGATTCACATCAAGGGGTGCACAGCATGCCTAATCCTACCTCCCTGAGCTGGGCGCTGCTCAGAGTCTTCCCCGCAAGAGTGAACTATGCAAGGGGGAATGGGGATCTTTACCAGAAGACTGCAAGTTACTTCTTAGTCAAGAATAAGCAAAAGATGGCACGAGCAGTCCTTATTCTGATGGGCTCCTTTAATGTGATGGGAAAGACATTATCCCTGTATGGCCTCTACCCAACACTGCTAACTTGTTGTAACTTCCAGAAAACTCTCAGAAGTTTGGAACAGTGAACCATGAACTAATATCGTCTCAGGATTGAGAAGGTAAGCAGGTCTGGAGGAGCCACTTATAGGCCAGATGACCCAGGGGAGGTATGAGAGGAAGTGGTGTATTATGTGTGAATGTCATCCTTCAACACTAAAAAGACTTTAGTCAAGGACATTTTAATGAAGTGTGTGCTGTGGTTGGTAAAAAATAAATGGTTCTTAGCATTGTAAATGACTTCTCTTCAAGTAAGATGTTAAGATGGGAACACAGAAAAGAGAAACAACAGAAGCCAGAAATAACTTCTATGGATGTATATATAAATTAAGATTATGTCTTACTTTTGTATGCCAATTAGGGTACAGAATTAACTGAAGGATAATCAAGACCACATGCTTATCTTAGTTGATTGTCTGTTACCATGACAAAAACATTAAGACCGAGGCAACAAATTAAAGAAAGCATTTAATCTGTGGCTCAGGCTTCCAGAGATTAGAGTTCCTCTCCATCATGGAAAATTGCATGGCAGCAGGCAGGCGGATATTGCATTAGAGCAGCTGCTGAGAGCTTACAGCAGATACAAAAACCAGAGGCAGACAGAGAACAAAATGAATATGTCTAGGGCTTTTGGAATTTCAAACCCTTCTTCCATGACACACCTACTTGAAGGATTAGAACTGCTAATCCTTCCCAAGCAGTTCTACCAACTAGGAGCTGAGCATCTGAACCTATAGACCAATGGGGGTGATTCTCATCCAAACCACCAGGATGACAATTAAGCATGCATCCTCCAATGTTAAGTTCCCACCACAGTGAGAACTAGAGCTCAGTTACTCACCTATTCAACAAATCTATTTTGAGTACATATTGTGTGTCTTTGTTGCTATGCAGATAGAAGGACAGTACTAGGCAAAATAGTTTACCCTTTCTGTCTCTGATCATAAGTTGACATTGATTGAAGATCTATGATGAATGAAAAGACAAGCCTCAGGACATGTATGTGAAGGATTGTCTAGATTTGGCTAGTTGAGAAGACTCATCCTAATGTGGATGACATTATTGCATGCTTGGGGTCCTGGACTGAATACAGAGGTGGTAGCAAGCTTTGTCCAGCATGTGCTTCTCTGCTTCTTGAACAGCAAGATCAGATAGCATTTGATCAGGAGAGATCTTTTGCTCCTGCTGCAACGCCTTCACTCCTATGGTGGGATGTGTCTCTCAAACAGTGCTCCAGAATGAACCCTTTTTTTCCTTCAATTGCTTCTTGCCAAGTATTTTGTCACAGTCATGAGAAAAATAACTAATATATTATTTTTTTTAAAAGCCTCAAATTCTGGGGAAAAAAAAACACAGAGAAGCCAGCCCGAGTGTGCGTGTGTGTGTGCGTGCGTGTGTGTGTGTGTGTGTGTGTGTGTGTGTGTGTGTGTGTTTCAAGTCAAATTTAGTTTCTGCATGTTGGGAGCAATGAGGACTTCAAACGATGAACCAGTGTCAGTAGGATTTAAGCTGAGTTTGAGGGTGTGGATGAGCACAGAGGGCTTGCTGGGGATGAGGGAAGGATTATGGGAAAAGGAAGCTGCCCTGGCACAGCTCTGAGCAAAGAGGACGGAGTGTACTTAGGGTTTCAAAGTGGATAAACACAGATGAAACCAAGAAGCAAAGGGCTTGCAAAGGAACGGACCATCCCTGCAGATGTCCTGGAAAACAGAAATCCCTGGAGGTCTTGGGAGTCCCTCTGTCCTGATCACAGCCACCAACCAACGAACTCTTCTAAGTAGGAACTGTACCCTGAAAGACACAGAGAACTCTGGGAGTCCAGGCTCTGCCCTTGGCAGAGCCTCTGAGGAGATGAAAGCTGTGATTTCTAGTCTGTCAGTGTACATGCCTAGGACAGAGTGTACCGTGGTCCTATTCCCACACCACCTCCTCTCTTAAGGACACATAAGGAGAGGGGGCGGTGCAGAACTGACGGGGCCCTAGTGACCCTGGCCTGCATGTCATTCATGTCATTTCTCTCTCAAGTTCAAGAAAACATTTGGAATATAAACAAGAGTGACACTGGTGTGGGGTGACCCATAACCTTGAGTCTATTCTGTTTTCAAGGAAATCTTGCATAAACCTCAGTGCTTTCTGAATATCGTGACATTTTGAACAAAACTCACAACTCAGTTTCAACAAAATAGAACGAAGAGCTTCCTTCTTATCTGATAAGCTCACTTTTAATGAGAGGGATTCAGGGCAGAGTGAATCTATGATACACAGTTACAAACATTTTCAAGAACAGTTGACATAAAAGTGACAATTTTTACCACAATGTTATCAATCAAATAATTAAAATCAGAATTTCCAAACATAGTTGTTCATGTTGTACGAAACACAAGCCCAGTAGGATTAGTCACACAGAATGTTACTTGCTGTACAGTTTAATCTCATAATCGTTTATATCTCATCAGTTTTATGGTTTCCTTGTGACATCTTAATAACATGTTATAGAATAACTTGAGAAGACACCAAGTCTTAGGTTTCTAGTTCTATAGAGAAAACACACACTTTCCACATTCAAGACACTTGGATGATGGGAATTAGATAATATGTGTTCTCTGGTACTTACCAAGATGACAGAACTTTGGCATGCATCATTTTAATTATTGTGTGAAAAATGTGGCTATTGAGAGAGCATGCCCCATCACTTTAAGGCTTCCTTGAGGCAGAGTAATTTCTAGAGTGGAATCTGATAAGTTCTCCCCCTCAGTTACTAAGAAGTGGCCTTTTTGCTTTACCCATTTTGTCAATGGAAAAATGAAATAGATGAGCAGATATTAAAATTATTGTTAATAGTCTATTACTAGTGATTACTATGTGGGTGGGAAGAACTTCCACATGTGCAGCTGAACTACCTACAGAGAAGCATATGAAGTGTTACTTCATATAGTAAGCACAACTGAAACTAGTGTTCTCACATGGTTGTTTACAAGAGTTTCAATTTTGATATCACATATCATAATATCACAAGCCGTGAGATATTATCATATTTTCCACTGTACCTAAAAATTATTCTAGCTAAAAATCATGCTGTTGTCTGCTCAGCTCAGAACAATGCAATAAAGTCCCAGGGACCCAAGCCAGCAGTACTTACTAAACAATGTCACCAAACAGGCTTGTCTTAAACACCAAGCCTTTTCTGTAAGCAAAGGTGACTGGAGTGAATCTACTAAAGTTTTTACTTGAAAGGATACAGTTGTAAACTTTGGCCCAACAGATGGAATGTGGAAAGAAACATCTGCTTACTGACATCTAGTTTCTCATAGAAAACTTTTTCACTCCATTAAGACATATTCTTTGTTGTTAGTATTGTTTTTTTTCTTTCAGAAACACAGTTTCTCTGTGTAGCCCTTGCTGTCCTAGAACTCGCTATGTAGACCAGGCTGGCCTTGAATTCACAAACATCCACCTGCCTCTTCCTCCCAAGTTCTGGGATTGTGGGTGTGTGCCACTACTCTTGAAAAACTGATTTTTGCCCAGTCACAACACACACACACACACACACACACACACACTCATAGTATGTACTCACTTATAAGTGGACACTAACCCAAAAATCTCAGAATACCCATGAAACAATTCACAGACTTATGAAACTCAAAAACAAGGAAGACCAGAATGTGGAAGCCTCAGTTCTTCATAGAAGGGAGAGCAAAATACTCACAGCAGGAAATAAAGGAACAAATAGAGAAGCAGGGATTGAAGAAAAGATCATCCAGAGAGTGACTCACTTGAGGATCCATCACATATGCAGCCACTAAACCCCCACACTATTGCTGAGGCCAAGCGGTGCTTACTGGTATGAGCCTGATATGAATGCATCCTCAGAGGCTCTGCCAGAGCCATACTGATACAGTTGAGGATGCTTGCAGTTAACCATGGGACTGAACATGGGGACCCCAATGAAGGAGCTAGAGAAAGGACTGAAGAAACTAAAAGGTTTTGCAACCCCATGGGAAAAACAACATTATCAACCAACCAAACTCTTCACAGCTCCCAGGGACTAAAACATCAGTCACTGAGCACACATGGAGAGACCCATGGCTCCAGTTACATATGTAGCAGAGGATAGCATTGTCTGGCATTAATGGGAGGAGAGGCGTTTGGTCCTGTGAAGGCTCCTTTTCCCAGTGTAGGGGAATGTCAAGATGCTGAGGTGGGAGAGGGTGGTTGGGAGAGGGAGCACCTTAATGGAGAAAAGGGGAGGGGAATGGGAGTGGGAGAAAGAAGATAACATTTGAAATGTAAATACAGAGAATATCTAAGGAAAAGAAAAAGAAAATGAAAAGATATACAGATATCATGCTGAGAGGAGAGAGAGAGGGAGAGAGAGAGAAAGAGACAGGGAGAGACAGAGAGAGAGAGACAGAGAGAGAGAGACAGACAGACAGACAGACAGACAGACAGACAGACAGACTGACAGACAGACACCTTTCCTCGGGTCCCATTATTCTCTTTGAGGACCCCATAGTGCCTTATTTCCACTGTAAACCCATCTTCTAAGTCTTCTGCCACCTTCCAATGGCCACCATGGCTGGAACCAAACTTTCAACTGACCTTTGAGGACACTTACCTACCCATAGTATGCTCCTCTACATAATAATATCCCCATGTCCAGTAGCAGAAATAAGCCAAAAGAGCAAAATGTATTCAATTATTTATATAATTATCTATTTAAGTTCTTAATTCTTCAGGTTTTATCACCAGAACCTGAAGAAATTCAAGTAAATATATAAGAAAACCTCTTTTTTCTTATTCTCAATCATCATTAGTATGTAGTGTTCTCACATTTTTGATACACTGTTGGCTTCATGGAAATAAAATGAAGGACTGATATAGTTTAAAAAATTATGAGTTCTCTAAACATGCAACCCCCCCACCCACCCACACTCAAAATTTCTTACAAAATCCTTATACTGTGAGTATAAACATATTCCTGAGCTGAGGTTTCTGAGAACTCAAATGTACAATGAAATGATGTAGACTTTTAGCTGGACAGTTAAGGATCTTTAGGAACAAGGCAATGTCTGTGGGATGGGAGTCTACGTTTTAGGAAACACATTCCTTGGCTTTCCCTGTAAACACAGAAACTCCTACTGGTGTCCGCAGAAAAGCCTTCTGGGACTCATTTTTAATAAAAATATGAGAGGGTTGTCAACTGAAAGAGCTTCAGAAGAACGCACTGAAACTTTGGTGCTATAAGCAGTCTCCTCATGTGTTCATACGACCAAACAAATATGCCTGAGTTGATAAATAATTCAGGGTCTTGCTGATCACCAAGACAGGTCAGCAAAGGCGAACTTAGATACAACTCTCAGATCATATCCAATGAGCAGGGTAAAAACCACCAGTCTTGCTCGAAATGGCTTTCATAAAACCTTGATTTCCATAGGCTTCTCTTTTTTAAAAAATACTTGACCCTTAGTTGAAAGTTGATCTTCAAAGGGAGAATGAGTGAAGTCAGAAATGTCAAATGTGTTTTGTGAGAATTGGCAAGAGAGTTTGTATTTTCTCTCTATTTTATGAGATCTCAAAATAGTTCTAGGAATTCCCCCACTAGACAGAGTATTGTAACACTAACATAGTTTTAAAGCTCACAACAGCTCCTAACAGCTCTTGTCTAGGATCTCCAGTTTTGGTGTGAACTCCCTGAGTAGAGAATGAAGCCATTGCTCCACTGTATTGTACACAAATGAGTAAACATGTTAACTGGCCATTTCCCAAGATTTATGGTTGTCATGTGTTAAACTGAGACCCCAGACCAAGTATCTGAGTCACTCCTTAATCACTTTCTCTAGCACTTTATATTGGGTGATCAGAGTTATCAATCTTTAGTCTTCTTCAGAAACAAATGTCTGCCTCCTGTGAATAATGTTTGTAGGTACATGCTTTTTAACCTTTCAAGTAAATAAAAAATATCACACACCAAAGCTAACTAGACCCAAAGTTTATACAAGTCTGTGAACATCTATACAGTTAGAATAGACTTTTGGAATAAAAACTGTGGAGCTTCATATTACCTTTGTAATTTCAGTATAAATTAGTTTTATGCACTTACCACTACCAATGCCAAATATCCATGACAGAAACTAGAAAACCAGTTGACTTTATAACCTTTTTAATAATGTGTGTCCATTACCTGACTCAGTACTTCCAGATCCCCTGATACTTATATTTCTTGTTATTTTATTCATACTGAACTGAACTTACACATATAAAACTGTTCTTCATATTGGCTACAGATTATCTTTTTGTGGGAAAAATGTTGGGTGCTGTGATGCATAATCTTTTTATCCTTCCTCCCTTTGTGACACATCCTGGAAGGCAGCACCATCTTGTTGCATCTGTATTGCTGTAGCAAAAACCTTTACTCTTGGGAACCTTACAACAAAAGAGACTTATTTAGTACACAGTTTTCTTCTTGGAAACATAAAAGCTTAACTGCTCGACCCATGGGTACGGCTTTCTGGCTCTCATAAAGTAGTAGATGGTATCACATCCAGCTTAGGATGTTCAACTTCAGTCTTTAGCTGAGGTGTGTTATTGGTTTGATACTAGTACCTTTACTTTCAATTTATGGTGCCTCTCTTTTTGCTATAAACCTTACTTCTAATGTCCTTTTCTGCCTATTATATATACCTTTGTGCTTTGGACTAGATCAAGGCCTTTGATTTGTCTCATGATAATGTGAATAGAAGTGGCCTCTGTTAATATTTATAATAGCTCAAAAAGTAGGTGTTCTATATATTTGATCATCATCCTCATTCTCCAATTGCCTTTAAAAAGGATGATGTAAAACCCTGTCCTAGAGGTAAGATGTGGGGCAGAGAGGCCTGTAACTAATATTTGGAGGCCTCTGTGACTTAGAGATTCTTTTCGTTATTTCCACCACAAGTTTTGACTTAATTTTGCCTCATATCTTTCCTGAAATGTCTTCTCTGTTTTGACCATCTATGACAATCCTTCTGGTTCCTTCCCAACTCTCTTCCTGGATGATCTTAGATGGTTTACTCTTTTCCTCCTCTTTCTCGTGAACATAAATATCACCACGCAACTGTGTCAAAGTAATCAAGGAAAAGTAGACATGAAAGGGAAGCAGCCAAGAATGAGTCAGTACTCTTGGCACTAAATTCTGTGGAGCTTCCAGATCCTGTGAGTGGTAATTAAGCTAGGACATTTCCTCTGTAATGGTGACAGATGGAACACTGAAGGAAATCCCACTACGGCTCTGTCGCATGCAATGATCCCACTTTCTGTCATCATGCCACCAACGTCTATAGATCTTCATGAAGTTTGCATCGTAAACTGCAGCCAGGATTACTCTCTTGCTCTACTCTTGCCCCATTTCCATTCCATTTCCTGGCAGGTGTACTCAGTTGCATTGGCTACAAAGAATGGTTTCTCTTAGGATCAGGACTGAGTGCTAGTAAGCAGAACATCCATTCTCAGGCAGAGTTAACTATCATCCTTACTCTGGCCTATTAATTTACATTCTTTATGTTTGACTGTGTTGTGTTTTAATGGTGCCAGGAATAAAAGCTAAGACATTATGAGGCTGAGTAAATGCTCTACCACCGAGCCAGACCCACAATGTGTACTGTAAAAAATGCTTAAAATAAAATTTTGGTCTACAATTATGACAATTGTCATTCTAAATTAAAATCCCACAATGCTTTTCAACCCATGTTTTCTGGTGTATCACTAACTTGGATTTTCCAATTTTTCATTTACAATCCATAGCTTCTTCTTCCTATTACATATATAGAAAATATCTTTTGCATATTTCAACCATGTTTTCTACCTTCTCTTCAGTTTACTCTATCATATTTTAATGTATACAAATGAGCTTTTCTACCTATACACAGGAACATGTAAAAACACTCCAGGACACTCTCAAGCTCCTGCAGGGGAAAAATATTAAAATAAACTTCTTAGAGCCTCTTTGGATATCCATATTGTATATATTTTTATTTTCTGTATATTGATATATTTTGATACCACAAATCCTTTCTGACTGGGTGGCATGGGTCTGATCTGTGCTTCTCAATCCTTAGAAAGTATCAAGTGCCTAGTGAGAGAGGGTGTGCCTTTGACCTGTTCACTTAATTGTGTAGACACAGATCTGCACTCCAGACTTCTAGGAGGCAGTCTTCCTATGCCTTAGGAACTTGGAACTTCACTGAGGAATGTGCACTTACCCTGAACCCACTGAAGTCATAATAGCAGTTCTAGCTGCTGTCCTTTGCAATACACTTTCTTTTTTCTTGTAACTGTAGCAAATGTCTTGGTCTAATGATTTCCCTGGCTGACATCACTTCCTCTTCCTTCCTCCCTCCCTCTGCCTTTCATTCTCCTGTCTTCTCTGCGCTTCCCTTCATCCATTCATTTCTTTTTTTAATTGATCTTTCCATATTTTAATGATGACATACATTTTAATCACTTAACTTTTATTATTTAGTTAGAATATTAACTTCAGAAAAGAGATATTCACATCAGAACACACAGTATAGATCCAGGAATATCTTGTTAGACTATTAAAAATATAACAAAGTTTTAAAAAAATGACATCAGAGCCAAACACTGGCCACAACTTAATCTGTATCCAAGTGGGAGTCAAATTGTCACATTGGCTGGAAACTGGCTTCACTCCAAATATTGACCTAGTTCCAAGGTTTTCATGGCTTCCTTCAGCTTGAGCATTCCTCTTCCCTGGTGCAAATGGTACCTCTCAGCCATGAACTGAAGCATCCATTGAGTCCAAAGCTTGTGGTTGTAAGAGTCATAAATTAAGATCTCGGTAAGTTCGTTCACCACAGCAGCTTCTTCTTGCAGAATATGATAATTAACAAGGAGATCCACAACTGAAAATTGTGCAGAGAGTGAGAAACATTGGAGCATTCAGTCCTAAGTGGGACATTTTTTATAAAAACCTTGCCTTCAAGGCTCAGAAATACAAGAGAAAGAGGAAACAGAAAGACTATAAGACCCAAAAGTAGTGGATGTCACCAAAAATCAATTTCATCTCGACACAACAGAAAGGATGCACATGAGAACTCAGAAACTATGACAGCATACACAATGTCTGCACAAGTTCAAACAGGACAAATCCCTAGCATAGACAAGGAGAAGTGAATGAAATGCCTCATCCCTAACTGAGAAGCTATTTGCAACTGACACATATTAGGGGAAGGGAAATAAGTTTTCTCTAATGGAGTGAAAAGAAGCTCATTAAGTACACTCTAAGGCAGAGCCCATACCCAGGAGTAGTTGGTCAATACAAAACAGACTCCATGGTTTTGTTTTTGTATGTGATTTTTGTTTGTTTTATGACTTCATATTTTATTTATTATTATTTTATTTTTATTTGTTTTTCTGCTTTGGTTTTAGTGTTATTGTTATTGTTTTTGTTTTGTTTTGTTTCTTGGAGACAAGAAAATTATAAAGTTAGGTAGATAGGAAGGCATAAAGTATCTAAGAGTGAGTTGGGGGAAAGGAAGAAATATAAAATAAAAGTATATTGCACAAAACATTCATTAAATTTTTTATAACTAGCCTGGTTTGAGATAACAGGAACTTATCAACGTGAAAACATTCAAGACAGTTAAGCTAAAGCAATAACAACAAAAAGGGATAAACGAGACTAGGAAAGGGTGTGTACCTTGAAGAGGCATTCTGTAATCACATACGTGGTTTAACAGTGAGGAGAATATAATCAAGTGGCTCTGCATTTGTGATCACAGTTAGCAATGGAAGCAAAGAAGGGCAAGCTGAGGCATTCTTCCCAGATGGCTATGTGGTAGTTTTGTTGATTGTATATGAAGTATTCCTAAAAGGGCCAGGCCATTGAACTTTGGTTCCTTTATGAGGTTAAGTTTGCTGAAGCAATGTGTCATTCAGTATGAGTCTTAAGCTTGTACAACCCATTCCACTTTCTGTTCCTCCAACCCCTTCCTCTCAGGTTCTTAAAGGTGATGCATTATGACCAGCCAGATTCCTATCTCCTGCCATGTTTTTCTCTGCCATAATGGATCATATCTTTCTGGAACTCTAAGGCCAATTAAACACCTCTTCTCTTATTCTGAGAAGCTTAGATGACTTCCCCAAGTGCAGATGAAAAGTCGGGCTCACTCAATTGGTATTGTGTTCCTGATAGCGCAGAAGGAAGCTCCTCTTGCATGGGGTGCTGTAAGGATGAAGGTTAAAGTTCCACATAGTCTGTCTTTACCCTTGAAAGGTTCAGCTTTTGAGATGTCTCTCTTCATCATTCGTATTAACCACTGACTTTTAAAAAAGTCACCTTCAGTGACTTTTAATGACCTTAATCATATTCTCCTTAGAATTTACCAAAACAAGCATGTGAGACTTTTAGGACATATGGGTGACAGATATGAGGGGACACATGTGTTTGAAGAAGGGTGGAGGGAACCATTCTCTGCTGAAATGAAGTTGAGAAATGCTTGATTAAACAAATTCTTAAGCCCCTAGTAAGTCAGTAACACTTGTAAATTGCATATAATTATCTAAGTGTTGCCTGCAGCCCAACCCTTGCACTGTGGAGGTTTTCAGTCACCTGACTTTCCCATTGACACCACATAGAAAAGTGCTGACAAAGATAGAGGAATGTTGCAGTCCAGTGATCTAATAACTCTGTCATCCATCCTTCCATGCACATGGTAGCAATTTTTTTTTTCTGGTGATAGAAATCAAACTGAGAGCTTTGCTTACACTAGCCTAGCAATGTACCACTGGGCTTCAATCCTGGACTCTTCAGATGTTGTTAAAAATGCCCTTGGTACTGTTCCTCCAGCAATGGCATGAACAACTTAGAGCAAGATTAAAATCTGTCCCATATAGTGATTGTTTACTTTCTCCTCTTTTTCTACCCAAGCCTTTTCTTGATTTCCTATCCAAAGCATCACAGATATATTAATACCTTTTTATCATTCTTGATTTGGAAAAAAGTAATCAGTTATTAAAAGTCTTTCTGGGGCTTAAAAAAAAGAAAACAGTATGCTTGGCCTATCCAAATCTCCCACCTAAAACTTCTATAATTACAAGGTTTGTCTGTACTCTGTGAAGGAAACCTATGTAAAGTTTCCTTGTCTTCTTTTATGTTTTGGTACGCACTGAAGAAAAAAGGAACAAAACGTGTTTTCTAACTCTTTTGATAATATCTCCCTTGTGGTTTCTTCATGTTTTTCCCCCTAACTTCTCAAGACAGAAATATTATTTTTCAATCTCAGTGTGTGTAACAGAGCTGGAGCTTCACCAATAAGAATAGAAGTCAAATCTTAGGTTGCAATTCATAATTACTTTCTCACCTAAAAAGGAAGTAGAACCCAATTATTGGCCTTTCATCAAGTTCACTGGCAAAAAGACTGAGTTAGCCACAGTTAGGGTATTGTTAACATGACAATTTGTTTGGAATTAGGCTGTGGGAAAGAGGAGTTTCTACCAAAAGTTAAGCCAAGTTAAACAGACAAGGGAAAAAATACTGTTATTCCCTTTAATCCAAGTCTGGGTTAAAGGGTTGATTATCTGGGAAGAGGGCAAAGGGTCAGAAATGCAAAACTCATGGAATCTGGCTGCCTGACAAAGGCCTAAATATAACTTATGGCTTCAAGTGCTTTTTCCTATTTTGTTTCATCAATTTGGGAATTTTGATACAGATTGCTATCAAAACCCAAAGGAAGTTATTTATTCTTTTTTACAAAGGGTTTAGACGTTTACAAAGTAAGTAAAAATCACTAAAAGCACATAACATATCATAAATGCTTGTGTGATTTTATACATGTTACATTTTACCAGTGAAATGGGCAAGTTTTGTGTGGTTTTGAGACACAGGATCGCATTGTGTAGTTCAGGTTAGCAGCTAACTAGAGATCTTCGTGACTCAGGGTCTAAGGCAAGGACAAGACTTGATCTTGTAAGCTGTTGAACCCAAGCTTAGAGGATTGGCTGGACTACTTCAGATCAAGTCTCAGATAGATGGCATTGTCATGCTGTTGTATGGGTTCAGCTATGCACTATGGCTTCTTTTGGCACAGTCTTGGTATTACATCCACATTGTGGTATAACTCTCTGCATTTATCAATATAAATATTAGAGCTTTGTTCTTCATATGGACTGATTTTCTTACTGATGAAGAGATGCTTCTTGTCCAGAAACCATAGTGCTGTTATGTTCATTTAATTTTTATGTTCTTTTGGTGGCAATTTTTAGACTTAAATGAAAGCTTCTAAGCCTACTTTTCCCCTCTTTTCCTCAACTTCCCAGCTCAATATGTCATACCTACCCTTATTTAAATCTAATTCAATTTAACTTTTGATAAGTCCTAAATAACTCTTCCCAGTGTCCATTTTATCCTGCTCGGGGACATTGAGAATAGTTACAGGCAGCATTAATGTCCTTTGGAATGTGCTTTCCTTGCTAAGTAGAGACTGTTGTTGGCCTTCTAAAAGCAGTGAAGAGAAACGCCAATGACAATGGAGGAGCTCAGAGTTTCGGTCTGAATTTAATGGCAACATTCTTTTGCCTTCTTACTTCATTAAAATTATTTTCTTCGATGTGCCATGTAGTTTTTGTTCCAGTATAAGTGAAAAATATTCATGATATATATTCATCCTGTTTGTGGCTGTATAGAAAGTCGGAGAGCTGTCACGCTGGTCGTTCTATGAACAGAGAAGTATTGAAAGCAATTACGCTGTTTATTTTGTATAAATCATTTGTATACCCTCTGTGTGTAGGATTTTGAAGACAATCAGCAAAATGACACAGTCTCTTATTTCAGCCCCTGATAGTCTTGTTTAATTTTGATTTTTCTTGAAACCACCATTGGAATGGGGAAAAGTGGAGAGACTATCATTCTCTGTAAATACACATTGTTTAGAATCACTGGGCATGCAGAGTAGAGCCTTTGTCTTTCCGATGATGTATGCTTTGTCTAAGTGAGGAGTTGAATGGGAAGGGAAGAATATACAGAAGCTGAGAGGACAGCAGAAAAAGCAGAGAGGAAAGGAAGGCATATTCAAAAACAATTTAAAAAACAGAGCAAGGAGCCATATCAGTAAGCAGGACAAGAACGAGTGAACTCACTCAGAAGATGGAGGAAATGAGGCAGAAGGAAACCATGAGGAGATGAGATCATTTAGGTCTGGGTATCTCCCTGCAGTTCATGTGTCTAGAACTTGGTTACCAGCACATGATGTCATTGAAAAACATTGATTAAGGATCCTTTAAGAGGTGGGATCTAAAGAGAACTCTAATCTTTGGGATTATGTTTTGGAAGGGCCCATCTAATATTCTACTGATTCTTTACTCAAACTGATAAAACAAAAATGCCATAAAATTTTAATAGGATATAGAAACGTTGCTGCTAAACAGGGCCACAAAACAAAGAAAGAAACAAACACGTAGTGCTGTGTTTGGCAAATACCGCTTGCTATCCATAGACATGGAATAAATTCAAGGCATAAGTGACTGTGACCTAGATTGGTAGGAAAGCTGCCAGTGGATTTCTCCAGTAATTCTATTTACTCTGTGGTACTCTTTTGCTTTAAGGTACATGTAAGGGATGATTCTGAAATCTGCTAGGCAGATAAAATGCTCTATAATGTATCAATGGAGACACGCACCATCTACTTTACCTGGTCTTATTCCTTCAGCACAGGTTTGACAGAGAAAAGGGGTTGAACAAGGAATGAAAAACAGTCTATCGAATCTGTCTGCTTCAGTGTGTGTAGTCACTATAACACCCTTGGCTCTCTTGTGATGTTGACCAGGAGAGTTCCGTGATAAAGCTAGCAAAGGTTGGCCATTAAATGATCTTATCCATTTTCTTCTCTATTAGCTATTGTATGTAACTTTGCTGAGAATGGCAGTAAGACTTTTAAGCTTTGTAATTAGGCATATAAAGGCACACATCTTCTCAGTTCTATTGCTCAGAAATTGCAGAGCCAGGCACTCTTCTGGTTACAGATGATCATGTACTTAATTATTACAATGGCTTACACTTTTCATTAAAAGCTGGTGAGGTCCAAAGCAACCAACTCTGTTGTCTCTACTCTCTACTTATGGGTTCACTTTTTTTTCTGACGCATGAACATACTTCATATTAAAAGCCACTGTTTCTTCTGATATACAAATGAGAGATTTTAAAATGATTCTCAGAGTGATTTGCAAGGTTTCTTCAGCGGTTCCAGTGCATAGGAGTAAGTCAGATGACTCAAGACTGAGGAGAGGATACATGACATGTCATCATAATAAGTAGCAGAAGTTCTGCTTAGAGAAAGGTACAAATGTCACCTGTGACACTCTTGTAGGATTCTGGAAAGACGTTACTCATGTATGTACACTGTACGCACAGACATTAGGGAGAAAGTGCTCGCTTCGGGAAGGCCTGTCCCAAGGAACCAGTTAGCCATCCATTCTAGAAAGCCAAACAAACAGTCATGGAATGGTGATAGAAGAAAAGAGATTTAAAAATATGATCATTCCAATAACAAAGGGCTAATGACTGAAGGTTTATCTTTCAGTATTTATAGCAGCCTCTGAGTAAACAGAAAGGCAATTACTGGGAGTTTCTATTCAGGACAAGCTAGTGCTGCCATGCTGATTGTTCATTACCTTGAGCCATTATCTCTGGACCAACTGTGCACAGCCATTCTGCTGCCTACAAGATCTCTGCTGCCTAGATAATAGTTTTAGGACCATTATCTTAAGATGGTCATCAATGAGACTTTCTGTTCCAAGGGTCAAAAGCAATTGTGACAAACGCTCAGGAAAACTGAGACAGAAGGAAAAGAACCAAAACAGAATCAAAAGTATGATGGGATCAGTAGTGACTGGGTGACTGGGTGTCCTGGGTACACATACACAGACACAGGTATAAATAGCACACCTTACACATGTGGAGGTACGTATTTAAGTATTCTTGACTGAATGTGGAATGTAAGCTTCTTCGTTCTCCATTTGCTGGCAATCAGATTTCATACAGGAGTCAACTTGATTTAATGTTGAAATATCTGTTCCTTGAAACTGAACCAGCTGACCCTAAGTCCTAATAGTGAACAACTTTTATCCACTCAGTCTTTGTTTTCTACTTCAGAAGATGGCTGTGATGAGAAAATAAGCCAACACATACAAAGTGGCACTACAGCATCTTGTCACCATTAAGGATACTATACTAATCATTGTTTTTGTCTGAATATGATTCCATTTTATTAAAGTGCCATAATCTGAACTTAAAAAAATCTCAAGATATTACACACATGTGAACACTTCTATTTTAATTCTTACAACACATAGCAGACTCATTCCGAATATATATTTAAGCACAGTACATTAGCTACATGAAGTACTGACTAGTGTTACAAGGTTAGAAAAGAAAACCTGTAAATGAAGTTCATTTGGTCTCACTTGAAAATAATTATTAATTTAAAGTATAAAATCATAAAATTATTTTAAGACATGAGTATAGAATTTATCAGGTTGGTGTTTTAGTGATATCAAGCTGTCAAGAATAAACATGAAAGAAAGTATTATCAAGAGCATATTTGCACAGGTGTAAATAGACAACCCCCTTAGTTTTTTTTTTTCCATAAAAGATTGAAAAACATAAAGCCAGGCACCATAAGGAAGTGAATGCAGAAAAACTCATCTGCTTATCTTTTCTCAAAGCCTTCTCCTAATTCATAATCATATGTACTCCCCACAAATTACATTTATGTAATTTTCCTAATTCATAATCATATGTACTCTCCACAAATTACATTAAATAATTTAATGTATCTTTATCTGCCAATCTTGAAAATCAAAGATATATTTAGAAAAAGGCTCAAGGTTCCGTGAGTTGTGTTCCAAAAACATAAGCCTTTGACATGAGATCCTAGAGTTGTTGAGATGTGGCTGGATTAAGAAGCAACGGCTGTCACTCTGATCTTGTAAGATCTCAATAATACTAATTACTGAGAACATGATAAAATTTTAAATCTTCATGAACCAAATCACTGTGTTTTTTTTTCTGTTTACAGAGTGTTGCATAGAAACCAATTTCTTTTTGTTAGTCTATAAGGCGTTTTATAAATATTGTATTTAATATACATAGAAATGAGATAATTAGCATAGTCCAAGTTTTCATTACTGTCATAAAATATGTGAGATAATTAACCTAAAATGAAGAAAGATCATGCCTGTCAGAAAACTCCATAGGCAAAACTTGTGGACCCAAAGGATCAACCCCCCAGAGCCTCCCTACTCCAAACTCTAGCAGGTATCCCCTGTTGCAGCAAAGGCCAAGCCTGCCAGAAAACCAATTAGACCACCAGCAGACCTTTTCCTCTCTGTTACCCCAGGCCTAATCCCCCATCTTGTCCCTAGCACTACAACAGAACACCACCTTCAGCCTGTCCTCACCCCTGCCCCAAGTTTTCTGTGGATCTTACAAACCATCCCCTCCTACCCTCCTACCCATTACTTGCTTTTTTCCCCCAGACTTTAACTCCAGCAGCCACCCACTGCCAGCTCAAGACCACTCCTTTAAGGGCAACAAATAGGATGAAGGCAGATCTACAACTCTCCTATCATTCCTAAGATTCAATCTTTCCCCCAAGTCTCATCCCTACCTCTGTAGCTGACAACCTGATGTGGTTTCTCTTTTCTCTCTGTCCCCATCCTCAAGGGAACACAAAGACCTTTTCTTCAAACCTTTCTTCCCATAATTCACCCTAGTTACTTAACCTTTAAAACCAGCAGGCATCCCCTGTGAACACACCAGATAAACATGCTAGGAAAATAGGCTACACATGGCCATTACACTCTGAAAAGCCAGAGTGGAAACAGAAACCATGAAACAAAACATCCACTCAACAAAGTCAAATCCAAAAACCAGCACCTAGACCTCTAATCATCCCAAACCCAGATACAGATATGCCAGTATAAATCTAGAATCAAGAACAGGGCAAAATGTATCCACTAGAGTCAGCTATCCTACCACAAGAGGCCATGAATATAACAACTTAGCTGAAGCACACACACACACACACTGTACACACACACACACACACACACACACACACACACACACACACAAAAGACTTTATAATGCTCTTTACAAATATAATAGAACTCCTTCAAAAGAAAATGAATGAATTCCTCAATGAAGCCCAGGAAAATACAAACAAGCAGTGGAAAAAAATTTTAAAGCTATTCAAGACATGAAATTGCAAAAAGATATACAGCTGATACCCTGACAAGGAAGATTATTAGTATTGCCCAAAAGAACTACTACTGAACAGGTCCACAGAACCCTTTTCATATAAACCTTCTTCTTGCCCTATCTTTGTTCGGGGGGCTAGAAGAAAGGTTAAAGTGTTTGAGAACCCTGATTAAAACAGGTTTAGAAAAATAAAACTCTCCAACCACCACTGTCACTAATAACAACAAATAAGAGGAACTAAAAATCACTGGTCATTGATAAATTGTGATTTCATCAGTCTTAATTCATCTACTAAAAAGACACACAATAACAGAATGGATATGAAACCAGGTTCCATCTTTCTGCTGTATTTAAAACTCGAGTTTAGCTATACCTCAGTGTGAAGGACTAGAAGTAGATATTCCAAGCAAATGGATCTAAGAAGCAACCAGTATAGCCACTTCAATATATAACAAAATAAACTTCAACCCAAAAATTAATCAAAAGATCTAAGAAATAACACTATCAAAAAAAAAAAAAAAAAAAACTTTACAAATATGTCAGTTCTAAGTATCTATGCCCCAACCACAAGGATACCCAACATTTTCAAATAAAACCACTGCAGATAAAAGTACATATTGACCCTTCCACAACAATAGTGGGAGATTTCAATATCAAGCTCTCTCCAATGATCAGGCCATCCAGACAAAAACTAAACAGATAAAAATACCATAGCTAATAGATATTATAAACCAAGTGGAACTATCTGATATTTACAAAATATTTTACCCAAACACAAGAGACTGTACCTTCTACTCTGCAACTCATAGAACTTTCTCTAAATGACCACATACTCAGACACAAAAGAAGTCTCAAAAGTTGCAAGAAAATTAAAATAACTGTCTTTATTTTATCTAACCACCACAGATTAACGTTAGATATCAACAATAGAAACAACAGAAAGCTTACAAACACATTGAAAATGAATTTTCAGATGAATAAAAAATGGGTCAAGACAGAAATAAAGAAAAAATATTTTTTTTAGAATTAAAAGAAAATAAATATACAGGATACCCAGACTTGTGGGATAAAAAGAAAGTAATACCAATAGGAAACTTCATAACACTAAGTACCTACAAAAATATTGGGAGATCTTATATTCATAACTTAACAGTATACCTGAATGCACTGGAACAGAAAGAAGTAATCACACATAAGAGAAGTAGATGGGAAGAAATAATCAAACTGATGGCTGAAATCAATAAAATAAAAAGAAAGAGAACAACAATATTAAGCAATCATTAAAACAAAGGAGCAGGTTCTTTGAGAAAATCAATGAGATAGAGAAGCCCGTATTCAAATGAACTGAAAGGAAGAGAGAAAATACCCAAAGTAACAAAACAAGAAACCCAAAGGAGGAATATAAGAACAGACATCAAGAACATTAGAAACCTGTATTCAATCAAATTAAAAAAAAATCTAAAAGAAAAGAATAGTTTTCTCAACAGGTACAACTTAACAATGTTAAATCAAGATCAGATAAACAAATATAAAGTAGATCTTTTACCCCTAGTAAATAGAAGCTGTAGTAAAAGTCTTCCAATGGAAAAGATCCCGTATCCAGAAAATTTTATCACAGAATTCTACCAGACTTTCAAAGAATTAATGCCAATACTCCTCAAATTATCCCAGAAAATACAAACAAAACAAACACTGGCAGATTCATTTTATGAAGCCACAGTTATACTGATACCAAAACCTCAGAAAAACTCAATAAAGAAAGAAAACTACAAGTCAAATTTTCTTATAAACATACATTCAAAAATGCTCATTAAAGTACATGCAAACCAAATATGAGAATACATCCAAAAGATAATCTACCATGATAAACTATAGTTTATCCCAAAGATACAAGGACAGGGTTGAATACCTAAAAATTCATAAATATAATCCACCATATAAACAAACTGAAAGAAAAGAAATCACATGATTATCTCATTTGATGCACAAAAGCCTTTGATGAAATTGAAACACCTTTTAAGATAAAATTTCTGGAAAAATTTGGGAAACACCTACACATGATAAAGCCAAATTACAGCAACCTGTATCGAATATCAACTTAGAAACTCAAAGCAATTCCTCTAAATTAAAGAACAAGACAAGGATGCCCACTTTATCCATCTCTAGTCTATATAGTACTTGAGGTTTTGGGTAGAGTAATAAGACAACTGAAGGAGATTAAAGGAATATGAATTTAAAAGGAAGAAGTCAAAGAATCTTAATTGCAGATAATATAATAACATAAATAAGTGACCCTAAAAATTTTACCAGGGAACGTCTACAGATAATAAACACTTTTTATCAGGGTAGATGCATAATAAGATTAGCTCCAAAAAAAAAAAAAAAAAAAAAAAAAAAGAACAAGACCTCTTATATACAAATCACAAGTAGCCTGAGAACAAAATCAGGAAAACACCACCTTTTGCAATGGCATCAAAAATATAAAATATCTTGAGGAAACTCTAGCCAAGCAAGTAAAAACATCTACAAAAGTTTTAAGTCTTTACAAAAAAGAAAGACAGAAAGAAGAGAAATAGAAATAGATAACAGAAATGCAATGATCACTTACGTTCAAGTATTGTTGGTTTAGCATAGTAAAATTAGCCATTCAACTCAAAGTGATCTTCAGACTCAGTGCAGTCCCCATCAAAACTCCAACAGAATTCTTTACAGACCATGGAAAGGACAATTCTCAACTTATATGAAAAACAAAAAACAAAAAACAACAACAACAACAAAAAAAATGATAAAACAAGAATGCTAAAATAAACTTGTACAATAAAATAACTGCTAGATGTCCCTTCTATTTTTTCACTTTAAAGCCAGAGCCACATGGCTGAAGCTACCACGTTCTGCTGCTTGCTCATGCTGGAACTTGTCCCCCTTCTTCTATTACATTTTCACCAGCTTTCTATTTTCCAACTCCTTTACTGCCTAAGTTTGGCTCGCCTGGAACTTGCTCCGTTAGACTGACTTTGAACTCAAAGATCGTCATGCCTGTCTCCTAAGCACTGCAATTAAAGTTGGTATCCACCAAACCTGGATTTAAGATTTTCTTCACCTAGAACTTTCTCTAGGCTGCCCTTGGACTCAGAGATCTGCTTGTCTTTGCCTCCTGGGATTAAAGGCTTGGACCGCCATGCCTGGACCTAAATTTAACTGGGTGAGATCTTGCCTTAAGGTCACTACTCCCTTAATTCAACTTAATATCCTTGAACACGGGCTTCAGCTCCGTTTTACTCCCTGGTGTCTCTTCTGTGCTTGAACCATTTATTTTCTATTTTCCCTTCCTCAGCTTCCTTTGCTTGCTTAAAATGCTCTTCATGAGACTGAGCCAGAGAATAAAGTCTATGCTGGGCATTTCTGAGACTTTCTTTGTCAATGCAATTAATCTGAGTCTCTTTACCTTAGCTCCAGGCAGACTCTTCAGACAAGGGCAAAAGGCCACATTCTTCAACAAAATACCACAAAAACAGTTTCGAGGCCACATATTGAAATTCTCCACTGAAACCTCTTGGGCCAGGTCCACACAGTTCAAATCCCTCTCAGTAATAAGGTCTTTTATATTCCTGCTAAGGTAGCCTATTAAGCCCACTTAAAACATCCCACTGCTTTCCAAATCCAAAAATCCCCCAAATCTACATTCCTCCAAACCAAAGCATGGTCAGGCCTATCACAGCAATACCCAAATCCCTGGTATCAACTTCTGTCAGTTAGGGTTTTACAGCTGTGAATAGACACCATGACCAAGGCAACTCTTAATTAACATTAAATTGGGGCTAACTTACAGGTTCAGAGGTTCAGTTCATCATCATCAAGGTGGGAGCATGGCAGCATCCAGGCAGGAGTAAGCACCGGAGGAGCTGAGAGTTCAACATCTTCATCGGAGGGCTGCTAGCACAATATTGACCTCCAGGCAGCTAGGACTAGGATATTAAAGCTCACGTGCAACAAGGCCACAGCTCCCAACATGCTACTCCCTGGGCTAAGCATAAACAATCCATCATACAACATTACCAAGTCAAGAGGAATAAATAATGAAAATGAATTAGCTATGAAGTAAAAATTAGAGATTATGGAAATAAAGCTCTCCAGGCACCCCCCAAATGAAATATTTTATTATTCTCAAAATCAGAGTCTTACATGCAGAACTGAAATAAAGGACACAGAGTCTATTTGGTTTTGGTTGTCTCCATGGTAAAGTGTTTCAACATAAACTATAGTGTGAAACCTTGCCCCCTGCAAAAAAATAAAAACTCGAAAGGTAAATAAATAAAGTTTTAAGGCATGTGCCTTGTTTAAAGGGAAATGTTTGCAGTTTGCTTTTAGTCCACGAACAGATTAAGTGGGAAGTCAGAGGTATAGATGGTCAGAACAAATGCTCCTAAGCTGGCAACTCGCTGGGTCAGCATTCTAGAGACTGCATGCTGTTCAGCGCCGCAGGGATACTGTTCCCACTCAGCAGCTTCCCAAGTGGAAGGATATTCAGCTCCACAGGCCATGCATATTTCTCTCTACAGTTTATGAGTCCCGATGGATGCTGCCCTTACCTGGCCAGGGTGTCCCACCCTGGCTGACCCTGCATAAGTGTGGCATGGACATCAATCTCATGCAAGCACTGACATGGAGACGTAGGTTTGCCTTATGCTAGGGGAAAACATAACCCTCACACAAAAACAGGAAAAGTGCTCGTGTACAGTGATTCCCGGAGCACCATGAGTTGTTAGTAACTGTGAAAATAGCAACAGGCTGGTTGAGATTTATGGTTGCCAATGCACTCTAATCCCAGGCCAACACTTGGAAAACCAGAGGACAACCAGTTTCTCAGCAAAGATGACTGTATCTTGTATTCCTACCTTGGATGTGCCTAGTCCCTGGAATGAGGGGCTCAGCTCTTCCCCCACAGATGTCTAAACTGGCAGATGGAACCCTCAATGTCTTTAGATCTCTTAGGTTTCTTCCCTCAGTGGTCAAGTCTGGGCCCTCCTGTGAGAACTCACTTACTTGGTACAGAAGCTGAATTGTATATTAAGGAGTTTTGACCCAGATGAATAGGAAAGTCATGAGCTATTTTACAAGAAATGCCATTAATTTTTGAGCTGGTGAAACAAAATACACAACTCACACCATTATTGTCAAAACATGTATTTTAAACTATAGAATTTGGAGCCACTGTACATTGTAACTATGGAATTCAAGTCTCAATGTTGTAGGTCATCCCCAAATAACAAGAACATTAACAGAATAGGAAACTACCACTGAGTTACATCCATGGCCTCCAGCATCCCAAATCTCTTGCCTTTCTTTGAATCAGCAAATACGTTCAATATGCTTTAGGATTGCACTCATTATTTGATGGTAGTAAATACTTTGAGAGAAAAAGAAGCACACTCATGTAGTGTGCTTTCTTCTTACATGTGTTGTATGATAACATTCGCTTAAGGAAGGACTTAATTTTTTTAGTGGAAAAATATTTTAAAGTAAGCATTTAGCATCATGTTTTGATCCTATGAATCTGGGGAATGTCATAGACCTATTTCTAACAATGCCCCAGGTGATTGTTTTGGATCTCTATTTAGAACTTTCTATTTCCTGTTCTGCTTGGGAAGCTTCTCTTGCTGCTGTGTTCTGCCACGGATTTCTAACTGTAATTGTTTTTGTTTTGTTTTAGCTTCAAATGTGTGTATGCTCTAATACTGCCACCTTGATTTCCTCCCTGCTGTTGTTCCAACATGTCACAGGTCCCCAGGCTTCACAGGGCTGTTTTGGTTGTTCCTGTGGGTTTTTGTTTGTTGGTTTTGGTCTTGTTTTATTTGTTTTGTAGTTTTGCAGCACTGTTTTCTCTTGGAAGACTGAGATGTATTCTACTCTTCCTTTATCGAAAAATCTCAGAGGGACTTGTATTAGTCACATTTTGTTGCTGTGATAACACACTCTGCCCAACATTGACTCGAGGATGAAAATGTAACTTGGCTCTCAGTTCCAGAGAGATATATGTTCCGAAAGGCAAAGGAAAAATGGCAGCAGGAGATGGAAACTGAAAGAACAGGGCACACTTCAAACATACACAGGAAACAGAGTGACAGTACTAGAAACGAGGTGAGGCTGAACATTTTCAAAGCAGGGTCTGTAGTGATCTACTTTGTCCAGCAAGGCTCCGTCTATGAGAGGTGCTAGTCCCAAAAAGCTCGGAATACCCAAGACACAATTCACAGACCATATGAAGCTCAAAATGAAAGAAAGGCCAAAATGTGGATGTCTCAATCCTTCTTAGAAGGGGGAACAAAACTCTCATGGAAGGAAATACAAGGTCAAATAGAGAAACAGGGATTGAAGAAAAAAATCATTGAGAGGCTGCCTTACCTTGGGATCCACTCTATACGAAACCACCAAACTCAAGCACTATTGCTGATGCCAAGAAGTACTTACTGGCTGGAACCAGATATGGATGCCTTATCAGAGGCTTAACCAGAGTCATACAGATACAGTTGAAGATGCTTGCAGGTAACCATCAGGATGAACATGGGGACCCCAATGAAGGTGCTAAAGAAAGGACTGAAGGAGCTGAAAAAGCCAAAAGGGTGCTCAACCTCATGGGAAGAATAACATCATCAATAAACCAAACCTTCCACAGGTCTCATGGACCAAATCACCAACCATTGAGCACACATGGAGAAACCCATGGCTCCAGGTGTATATGTAACAGAAGTAGCATTGTCTAGCATTGATGTGAGAAAAGGCCTTTGGTATAGGGAGGGCGTGTTTTCCCAATGTAGGGGAATGCCAAGGAAATGTGGTGGAGAGGGTGATTGGTAATGGGTACACCTTCATGGAGACAAGTAGAGGGGAAGAGGACATAGGAGGGGAGAAGGGGATAACATTTGAAGTGTAAATACAGAGAGTATCTAATAAAAAATAAAATTAGAAAAAAAAAAGAGAAAGATTTCATTAACTGTTTAAACAGTACCACCAACTGTTGATCAACTGTTTGCATACACAAGACTTTGGCGTTCATTCCTACTTCAACCAAAACAGGAACAGTCCTAAAAGATGCCTTTGAAAAACAAGTCCACTGAAAAAGACACATTAAGTCAATGCAGATTTGAGTACCAATTGTTAAGTTTTTATCTTAGGTGTTTTATTTAGCCCTAAGATTGAAACTTTGTAAGTTAAATGTAATTCTCAATTTCTCCCTTTATAGATGATACTTTTCTGCTAAAATCTCGACATTTCTTTTTTATTTTATTTTTTATTAATTAGTTATTTCCTTTTATTAATGTCCCAAATGTTAACCCCCAATCACACCTTAATGAGTTCTTCCCTCCATTCCTCTCCCCTTCGCCTCTGAGAGGTTTTGTTTGTGTGTGTGTGTGTTTGTTTGTGTGTGTGTGTTTGTTTGTGTGTGTGTTTTAGTGCCAGACTTGCTAACATACAGAAATAAGATACCTCTGCACTTAATTCTAAAAATTTATGAGTATAAGCTTATGAGTTGAAATGAACTTTTGCTATGATTTTTTTAAAATGGAAGCTTACAAAATAAGAACAGTATTATTCCACTGTTCTTCAACAAAATAAAGTTAAAATAAGCACTTATATCAGACAGGAGGGAAAAAAAGGTGAGATAAAAATAATTTTTAAGTAGAAATGCATTAGTGTGGCAAGGGTAGTTTTGCCTTGTTCTAGAGTTAGGAGTGAATGGCTTTTTTCCTTCTATATTACATTGCATTTTAACCATTTTTAGCAATTAGAATCTATTGTATTTATTACAATGTAAAAATGTATTGAAAAGGTCTCACATTGCTTCTCCTAGGGTGTAATTCATGATCTGTCTTTCTAGCCTGCTCTTATACCCTTTCTTCAAATGGACCTTCCAAAGTTCACTTGATATTTTCTCAAACCTAGGCAATAAAATTATGCACTCACTCAAAATCTGCCATGGAAAGTTCAGCCTGAAGGGTGCATTTGATAAGATGACACTAATAATATACTGTCAATTCTATATTTATGTGTCTTCAATTCAGGAAGAAATTTTTAGCTCCGGATCGAAACAATCATCTTTTGTTCAAAAAAGAAAAAGCGAACAATGTTCTGAAGAATTAGTTTAATAAAAGCTTTAGGGAACAGGCTATACATTGAAGAATGACACAAGTACTTTATTTCAAATTTGAGGTGCATTTTAAAAACTTTTGTGCAGGAATAGAAACCCTCACTAGGACAGTAGCTCAGTTGGAAGAGTGTTTGCCAGCGTAATGGACCCTAGGATTGATCCTTAGCACAACATAAAGCGATGTATTGATGTATTCATTTGTAATGAATAGCAGCAGTTGTAGGGAGGATGCTGGAGAATCACAGTTTAAGGTTCTTCTCTGTTACACAACAAGTTCAAGGCTAGTCCAGGCTACATGAGAAACTGTCTCAAAATAAAATAAAATAAATCAGCCAACCACAGTAATAATGATAACAACATAGTAAAGGCCAAATCAGTTGGATGCAGCAGTGAGATTTTGGAATCCCAGCACGAGAGAGCAGAGAGAGGCAGATTTCCAGGCTCACTGTTCTTATTGAATTAGTCTTTTTTACACTAACTGCAACCATCATTTTCTCAAAATAAATATAAACAAAAATAATAGTCAGGACTGGAACTCAAGCAGGTCTGAGAGCAGGTGCTGATGCAGAGGTCATGGAGGGATGTTACCTCCCCTGGCTTGCTCAGCCTGCTTTCTTATACAACCCAGGTCTACCACCCTCGGGATGGCACCACCCACAATGGGCTGGACCCTCCTCCCTTGATCATTGGTTGGGAAAATGCCTTACAGCTGGATCTCATGGAGGCATTTCCCCAACTGAGGTTCCTTTCTCTGTGATAATTCCAGCTTGTGTGAAGCTGACACAAAACCAGCTAGTACAGCTACTAAACACCTTTTGGAAGAAAATAGTCATTTCAGCATAAATTGACTGCTTCTTCAATAATGCACCCATGGAACTATAAGCAGAGGCTAGCCCCACCCCATCCTACCTAGAGACTCGTTCTTGCACACAGATCAGTCATGTGTAGGTCTGTGATAACTATTTTGGTTGTCTCCTAAAAATAGCTTATGAAATACTCTCAGTGAGGAATTATCTAGCCTAGATTACTCCATCTATCAGGGCTAATTGGTGTTTTATTTCCAAAGAGATTACCTTAAAATTTTAATGACATCTGGACTGTTTTTTCCTGAATATGTAAACAATGCAAATAGCCACCCTCTCAAGATTACTCATTCACACTGATTTGCTTCAAGCTCATGTCCTAAATCTCTGTAAGAGCCTAAATAGCTCTATTAACTTAAGGCAAGACATCAAAAAGTTACATACATTTTAAAAGTCTATTAATAACAGAAGACTAATAGCATAGATTGATGGAGCCTGACGGGAACTGACTGCTCATGCTATGATTCCTAAGGACGCCTCATGAGGCCTGTGTAAGGAAACAGTGTTAGAGCAAGGTTTTGGGAAAAGCTCCATCAAGTCCCATCTTATTGTTAATTTTCATGTAATTCAGCTGAATGTTCCTATCAGTATCCAAGTGGACAGTGAGATTAATTTGGAAGCTGGTTGGGAAGCCCCACATCTATACTTTGCCCTGTGCCTTAGGAGACTGACAGTGGGCTATGCATCTCTTTCTAAGGACTTTCTAGCTTCTGGTTGGGCTTAAGAAAGGATAGAAACTAGAAAGAGACCGAAAAGAAAGAAGCATAAAACCATGGGCTCTGATGTCAGAATTGCTTGAAGCAGATTGCATTGTTTAATCAACAGAGACAAGGTCCAAGCCAAGGTTTCCCACCATATTCTATTATATTGCACATAATGAGAATAATACTAGATCCTATTCTTAGGCGCTCACGCATGATATTCTTTTTTACCTTTACTTTAAATATTTTAATATAATATTTTTATTTTAGTTATTTAAGAATTTCATACATGCATGCTTTATATATCTTTTTAACCCTTCCAAGATCAACCCAGCATCAGCACGTGCTTCCCTAACCTCCTGTTGTTTATTTCTTCTATAAAATGGCTTTCTGTGTTAAATTTGGGCTGCCCATGTACTCATAGGTGTGGGGCTATACACTAGAGCATGGTTGACTCACCAGGGCCACTCTCTTAAAATTGACTCTTTCTTGTCCAGAAGCTGTCAACAATCAAGAGTTCCTCAACTAGGAGGGGTGGTCCATGAGCCGATCCTTTTTATGCTAGAATGCTGATTGACTTGATCTCATACAAGTCTGTACACACTAGTTAACCTTTGTGTGTCCAGTGTTTATGACAGTTGCCTTGTATATTACAAATACTTAAAAATGTGTTGAATGAATAAAGAAAATGATTCTCCAAAAAGAAAACCAAGTGAGACAACAAGAATACACACACACACACACACACACACACACACACACACACACACACACACACACACCAAAATGCCAAGTCTTTCACACGAAACCGTAGCTGAAGTGAACACAAAGTGCTTTCATGTTCAGAAGACATGTTCTACATTTTCACAATGGCTCTCTCCAACCTTTGACTCTTATAATCTTCCTGCTCTGTTGTGTGATGGCTTTCGACCCTTAAGAATAGAAAATTCGATACAGATCCCAAATTTGCAGAGGAGCACTCCACAATCACTATTCTGTGCACCTTTATCATAATCATCTCTGGAGATTATAATTCCTACAACTGTAAATTTTTGCCCAGACTTACAGGACCTGCCTTTCCTTGAACTGGGCCTTAACTCTACCCAGAAAGTGGTGGGTCACCTCCATAACACGTGTGGCACCATCGTACTCATGGTCATAGCTCACCTTGCTAGTCATTGTTGTGGCTCATAGAATTCACAACCAGGTAAAACTATTGAGGACATCAATTCTTGGTCAATACCAATCTGGCTTCTTTATCCTCTACAATCAAAGTATGTGTTACCAGTAGAAACAAGGCTTTATCATCAAGTGCTGGTGGAAGCTAAGAGCAATGCTATAGCCTGTATTGTTTGACCAACTACTCCAGGAACGGTATTCCACATATAACACTGACTTTGTATTTAGTATCTTATAGTTACTAGTAAGAGCCTTATCTCCTCTGTAGTGTAACTCCAATTATGTTTTTTATATGATTATATGACATATAATCATTTATTTATTTGATTGATATAATACATAATCATATAGAAGGACATAATTGAACCTTATAGGTGTGTGTGTGTGTGTGTGTGTGTGTGTGCTAAAGAAAAGATTCTTTACTCATACATGTATCCTGACCACTGTTTTTATTCCCTCTATATAATCCCTCTAATAATAAGCTCTCCCAGTTTCCTCGATTCACTACCCACCCCTGCACTGTCTGCCTTCAGAAAACGGCATGCTTCCAACAGGCAATAATGAAACACACAAAACAAAATATAATAAAGCAAGACAAGAGCCCTCATAGTGAGGCTGTACAAGGCACTCACTCAACAGGAATAAGAGTCCCAAGAGCAGGCAAAAGAGTCAAAGACACAATTATGAGTATGACAAAAATACCAAACCAGGGACCACAACAATAATCGTAGTTCTCATGCTTTTAACAGTGCTGTGAATGTATAATGTCCTACTTGGAGTCTACCTAATACACACCAAGTCACAGAGTACAGATGGTTCCCATGCACACGAGGTTATGAACAAGGAGAATGGAAGCTCTCTGCAATGAATATGTCATCCCCTGAACCTGAATGAGCTGCTATGCAACATACAAGAAGGTAAGTGTTTGATGATACCAAGTACATCAAAAAGAAACATATTTTCAAGGAGTCCTTATAATTCTGTGAGGGATCAGGGAGACAGGCCCATGTGTAAGAGCACTTGCTGTAAGCATAAAGACCTATGTTCAAATCCCTAGCAACTATGTAAAAACTATGTAGATATTCACATGTGTTATCCCAGAGCTCTAAGAGTGGTAAAATGGAAAGATCATATGGGATTCTTCACAACTAGCAAAGCTCCAGGTTCAGTGAGACGCCTGTGTCAAAGCGATGAAGAAATTAATAAAGCAAAAAGACACAGGCCATGCTGACCTAGCCTCCACACATGGTTGTGTACACCTGAATAGACGTGACACTTTCTTACACAATAGTAGCATTGTTCTTATGAAGCTCCGAGAACATTCTAGAGTCAACTTTCTAAAACCTTGCTATGATATACCACTTAGTAATAGTCTTGAAATATTCCTTATCAGGCTGGTAGTAAATAGTAAAAAATGCCTTCTCAGTTTTGCTGTTTAACATAGAACTGTTCAAAGGTGAGCAGAGGAGGGGGATAAGAACATAGGAAAATACTCAGAAGGAAACACTGAGAGAAAAATCTGATAGTTCATCAGTTATAAAGTTATAAATTGCTCATCATTTCCTTACCTAACATGATTATGCAGAAGATAAAGACCCTTTGAGATGTGATTCTGAACATTCCTTATGTTACATATATTTATGTCTTTCTTGGTATGCATTTATTGATTGGCATAATCAAAGAGCATCCATTTGTAAATGAGAAACTTTGAGGTTCTTATATCAGCTGCTACTAGCATCTACAAGCAGGTGCTCCATGCTTATGAATGAGGACTGGATGTGCTTGAAGTTGGCCTGCTTTGTATCTTAAACTGCTTGTTGGCAATAATAGAGGACTGTTTTCTTCCTTGAGTTTTGCAGCTTTGAGTTGAATTTCTTCATTCATATGAGCAAGCTTCATGTTATCAGAAAAATATTCACTCTGCTGAGTCCTCTATGGAGCGGTAGTCGTTCATTGGTCACCACCTAAACAGCAGTAGACAGAGTCTATCACATAGGCCCACCTTCGTGTTTTATTAACCTTTAATTCAGTAAACATTCTTCTCTCAAATATGAGGTTTGGAAAGTTCAAATATTCTCCAGAAGATAAAAATGTCTCGCAAGTAGAAGCAGCTGGATTCTTTCATGGCTTGAAATGTGTTTTTTATTACAAATGAGTCTGGAGTTCAGGGGCAACGATTCATAAGGATATGAACTCTGATTACTTAATATTCAAGTAAGGACACATTAAATAATGCAAGCAGCATAACTGGGTGTTGGGAATGCTGATCCCACTGCAGAATACATCTCCCATAGATCTCTCAGGATGTGTCTAAGTAATGTGTATGTCTGGAATTCTTCAGACTGAGATACGACTGATTGGCAGATAGCCCTTTCTCATGACTAGGACTTTATGAAAAGATAAGGAGAAACATTTTGTTTTCTCGCATCAACATTTATTAACATAAAAGGACAGAAGCTTTTCTCCCTTGAGACTTCGGAGAAATACATTATTTCTTAAAGTAAGCTCGCATGGACCTCGTAAAGCCTCCACGGGGGAAGAAGGTTCCTGGATATGTTATAGTATTTATTTCTTTTAGCCACTGTGACACTGTTACACTGTCACTGCCAGTCTACAGCCATCAAATAATCTCTATGACCACATAAGAGTTCGCATCATCTCTCTGCCGCAAACCCTGCAAGTCCCTCTTTCTGTTCGTTTTCTTGCTTGCTTCCCTTTTGAAGATTTACTTATTTTATTGTATGCAGATCAGGTTTCATCCGCATGCTCGTATGACTACATTCTATGTGCTTCGTGTCCACAGAGACCAGAGGAGGGCATCCCCTCTTCTAGAATTAGACTTACAGTTGCTTATGAGCCTATACCAGTAATGGGGACCAAGTCCAGGTCCTCTGCCGAACAGCAAGTGGTCTGAACTGGGCCATCTTGGCCATGTCACATATTTCTTTCAAAATATAATCATATAATCAATGTCTCCCTCCAGTCCAGCCATGCTATAGCATCTGTTCCCAGACAATATACCCAGAGGGCCTTGATAGCCTTTTCTACATCTTCATGGTATTTGCTTCCCTCATTTCTTCCAATGTACTTAAATTTGTCCCCCACATCCTGAATAGTCTACCATGACTGTCCTCTGTCCTCTCCAACCCAGCAAGCAACTATCTACCTCATCCCACCCTCATACCCTCTGCTCTTTCTACTTTTCTCCTCTACCTAACTTGTACACCTTTACCTAACACCATATTTAATTTATTTATACATATACTGATTTCATGTGTATAAAATGTATAAACTACAGCATCCCACTAGTCTCAAAGCATGAGACACAAATCATTGGTGCTTATTCACTGATGTGTCCTTTGCACAGACTAGAGTTCAGGTGATTGTCAAATAAATAGTTGTCTAATATTGAAGGCCTAAAACAAAGACATTCTAATTAATTTGCAGATCATTTAGTCTGATGTTTTCAAAATGTATCTTTGGAAGTTTATACCTCAAGGATCTCAAAGAAATGAATCCCCAGAGAAAGAAAGGACAAATTAGTCCAATTCGGAGCAGTAGGCAGGAAATGATTTATTTTTTCTGTGAACAAAAGTAATCTGTAATCAAAGCCTGACTGGAGCACAGCTGTAGCTATTTTCATGCTATACTAACAGATGGTGCTTGGATTCATCTTGGAAAGCTGATCACCAAGCAAAATGGTTACCTCACCTTTCAGGTGCTTGGTTCCCCACCTTCTGATGGCCTCTTCTGACAGACAAACTGGTGTCCAGATATCAGCTGGTAGTCAAATATAAATTTGAGATTCTTTGTTCAAAGAGCTCAGGGGCTCCAAGCTAGAGCCCGTTTTCCCATGTTAGCTTGCTCTCCGCCCCTTCCTCTGTCTCCTGTTTCTTTCTCTCTGTATTTAACCCTCTCTCTTATTAGATTTCTCCAGTAAATTATGAACTTCCTTTAGAAATGAAACCCTCAGTGAAAGGACAACTTGAAGTCTCCTCTTGTATTTGTACTGAGAATTCTCCCCGTTCCATGTTATTTCGCATTCAACTTTGATACTGTGATGTGAAATAGGAAAAGGACACTGAGGATATCTGCACACTATTTAACACTGTTCACTTGGTGTTTTTTGAAAGGTTTTGTCAGACATTATTATTCTATATTTATTCTTCCATAATTTTCGTGAAGGAAGATGTAATTTTCCTTAACATTTAATTCTCGATGTAAAATCAGTGCACCTTATTTAGCAACTTCATTGTTAATCTAATAGCTTCATTATAATTAATGATAGAGAGAGGCAGATGAAGATGACAGATTGTCCCAAAGCTGAGTAAAGCGTTTAATGCCAGTGCTTTTAAGGGGATGGAATTGGGTGCTATTTTAAACAACATTTAATTGGACGTATTCAAAGGTCTTTTCTTAACAGAAGTTAAAATTAACCACTGGCATATACCTGTATAACTCAAACAAAAGGTTATTTTTCTTAATTTTGTAGGTAGGTATATATTATCTTACTTTTCTATAGTTAATATGTGTAGACAAAAAAAGCAGATATATTTTTAAAGGGGAGAGAGATAGACAGACAAAGAGAGACATACAGAGAGGGTGGGGGAGACTAGACACTTAAACCTGTACGAAGTGTTTAACAACTTATTAATAAAACCTATGTTTTGATAGTGAATGCTTCACACAAGTTTATTCAAACTGTTTAGAAGTTCACTGAGGTATATATTGGGTCTGATTAATTTTGTAGTGGGATTTATTTTCCTGTGTGAGTTTCTTATAATATTTTTTTTTTAAGAAGAAGAAACCAGAATCACTAAGATGACATATTTTGCTCAGTATTTTCTTAGGGTTAGCACACAGAAGCTGTGGTCTGCAGGAGATGAGGAGCAAGCAAAGTTGTATCTCAAACTGGCTACCAAATTGGGCACTGGGTTCGAGTCTTCCATATGGTTCCAGCTTTGAAAGCATGAAGGAGTCTGGGAGAACAGCTATAGCTCTTCTTGTTTTTTAAAAAGTATGTCTGGGACACAGGCAATGTTCAAAGACAGTTGAGAAAAACTGGTATGTGTGGTCATTCTATTTCAGCCTAACACACAAGGATCTTTGCTGACAGCCACAGGTACTATAATCTGCTGAGTCTGTGGACTCTGAATTGAGACCTTGGTGATGGAAGGTCATGTATTCCTCCAGAGTTTGCAAACTCACCGGGGTGCTAAGAGGTATCTGTCTTCAGAGTTTCTCCAATACTCTCCAATTCTATGGTCATTGTCTCTACCCCAGATGTGAGGAACCTCATTCTCTTCTGACGTGAGCCTTGTCTCTTCCAACTAGGAGAATTCCTTTACCTTTTGATAAAACATTCTCAAGAGTTTAGCTCTCAGAATCAACAAGGGAAAGAAACCTTTCCCAGGCATATTTTACTTTTTGCTTCATAAAGTAATTTAACTCTCCTGTGGGAGAGGCAAATAGTCAGGACACATGAGAGGACAGTCAACAGGCAATTTCATTCTAATAAAGCTGATTGTAGAAGGCCTCATAAAGCTTCCCACATCTTCATATTTCCTCAACTGAATATTTTTCTTCAATCCAGTGTTCTTGTGAAAAATTAGTTGTGACACGCTCACTTTCATTTTCTGATTGTTTGAGTAACATTCTGTCTCCTTCTGAGCCAGCCCTCCCCATTATCCAGCATTAAATTCAAACTTCATTTTTTCTCATAAATTTCTATTTAAGCAAACCAAATATTTGCCTCCCACATACTCAACTAGAACTCGCACAACTTTTAATACTCAACAGTTACTGTTCAATGCTCTGTGTGTGTGTGTGTGTGTGTGTGTGTGTGTGTGTGTGTGTGTTTGTGTGTGTGTGTTAAGGGAATAAGATTACTAAAGGTAATAAACAAATCTTCATATCTCCCGCTTTCTGTGGTATGTAGAACATTGAATAGATTACAGAGGCTCAGGACATCTTACTACTGTGTGTTAAATAAACAAAAGGCCAGTAAGCTTTGTCACTTCCCGGCTGTGTTCTGCCATGTCAGAGCCAGCTAAAGTTTCTTGGAACAATGTATTCATAAGGCAAGCCACCTGTAATCACTCATACACTAAACTAAGTAGAGATTTTAATGTTTGCCAGTGTCTTTTTGTTTTCCAAGAACAGATGACTTTCTTTAAAACAATTCTAAAAAAACTAAGCTTTATTAAAATTAGCAAATTTCACAACTTTTCACCTTACATGACACCATTAGCCTCATGATTGTTTCTAGCAGGACACATAGTTTAACATTTTTTATAACAATCTAACCATGAAATAATACATGCCAAGAAAGAAACTTGGTTAGTTAGTTTTATGTACATATCTTAAAGAAGAGTTCAGAAATATGGGGAAAATGTAGTTGAAGGTTCCTTATCAAGAAATAGGAATTATTAATATAAAATTCTGATACATGTATTGTCCATGCATATGTCAAACAGAAGTACTTACTAAAAATAATACAAAATAATTTTATATACATGAAGTTTTTGGTAAAACCTTATGGATAGTACATAACATAGGATAGTACATAACATAGGACATATAAAACATAAATATGGGGAAATAAATGAGATAAATACCCAGAACAGTTATAAAAAGTCAAACTGGTGGTCCTCCTAAATAAGTAGATTCATATAGATTTGAATTTTTATTACTATTATTCTATATCTACTTTTATTAACACATTACTTTGTCCTTTAGTTATGTGTGTAAGTGTGTGTCTCCGTGTAGAAACAGGCACCTGCAGAGGCCAGCAGAGGGCAAAAGTGGAGTTTCAGGTAGTTTTGAGCCCAAGTATGAGTTGGAAGTGAATTTTGTATTCTGGAAATACAGTTCTCATTCATAAACACTAAGACATCCCTCCAGCCTCCACTTGAGTTACTTGGCAAATAAGCAAAAGTAGACGAATTGAATATATGGACAGGTTATTGTCATGAGAACTTGATACAGAACTACATATTGAATATATTTTATTATGGTTGTGTATATTCTGTTAATTCTGGAGGTAGGTGCTTGAAATGAGGTTGACATATTTGGTGGAAAAATATTTCCACCTGGCTCCACTGGGGGAAAAGGCAATTTCTAAATGCTAATACCCTCTGTGCACAGCAGGCTTGTTCAGCAGTCTGCACAATTTTATTTGCCTCCTCTGAATGAGAAGCATGCTAATTTTCCATGAGATTCTCCTTCCGTGGATTCAAGGTCAAGGGCTTAATGGTGCAGGCAAGGTTTAAGAACAGTTAATTTTTTTAAACAAACAGTGATAAACGCTCATGTTTTGCTTATTATAAATAACTTTGAAAATAACAGTGAGTACACAAATATTTTTACAGAGAAAATGAAGGCATTAAGAGAAAGAGACTGGGGAATGTGTCCACGGAAGGAGCTGACAGGTTGGATAACCAACCATCATGGTTACTGTCATAGTTTCTTTTGTTCTGGCTCCACAGTATATTATAAACAATTATTAATTAAAATTTGTGGGTGTATTTAATGCCCAGCTTACTGTAATTGTTATAGTTGGATTAGGGAAAGTTTCCCATAGACTCATATGTGAGTACTTGGTCTCTGACTAGTGTTACTGTGTGGGGAGGTGGTGGAGGAATTGTATCGCTGGGATGTGTCTTTGAAGGACTTACTTAGACTCTGGTCTCTTCCTCTTTTTCTGTTCCCTGCCTATATATAAGGAGGCAGGTCCACATTTTCTACCCACCCTGATATTCTTTCTCAACAAAGGGTAGTAATTATAGCAAAGAACTAGGAACTGGCATATTTGAAAGACAAAGCAAAGCCTTCCTCCATTAGGTTGTGACTGTGCTTTCTTTTCCCTCAGTAGTGAAAAAACTGACCAGTGTAAGAGCATGAGGGTTGTTCACTCATTCATCACATTCTCATTTTATGCACATTGACTGTTGTGATCCCAGCACTGTGCTGAGCTGTACTTGGTAGAAGTCATCACACTTAACTAGCTCATAATATGAAGTCTAGAAGGATCCAAATTTGCATTTTACGGTTTATTGTTTTCCCTGTTAACTGCCTACTAGGCTTCCTAGCAAGCATGCTTCTCTGCTGCTTTACAAAGATACTTTTCAAAAAAACAACCAAGTTTTCAATAAATTTAACAGAATTTATTTGGGCAAATAGCAATCCATTAACTGGAGCACTTTAAGGTAGAAGAGACTTGGGGACATCATTGGGAACCGTGGAACACCCAAAAAGCAAGAAGAAAGAAAAGTTCAGACACAGTCTGAGAAGTTGCAGCCGTGTATTTACTGTCTGCATGTGCTCTGCACATAGCTGACATCTAACTGCTATTAAAAAAATCCTAAATTAGTCTGTGGTTTGTTTATGTACTAAATTAGGTTACATTAACTGGCAACTAAAAGCACAGAGATAGCCTCAGGCTGGTGGCTTTTTGCTTATTTCATTTAGCACTTTGGAAAGAAATGGACTCTGGTTGGCTGTATTTTCAGGGTTCTCTAGGAGAACAGACTGAAGGGATATATTTTACTAAGGGGACTAATCAGATTTTTGATCAGAGCAGTGTAGAGCCTGTGGCTGCCCAGTATACAGTTCCTTCAAAAAATAGTCTTCCAGACCTATTCAGGGACATGTCTCCTAATCAATCCCAGATCTAATCAACTAACAAGTAAAATTTGCTGCCACATCGAGTTTCCACTGCTTTGTACTTTACTGCCAGTAAAAAGTGTCAAGATGAGGCATTTATACACGGTGATATGTCTAATCACATTTTTTCTTACAACTTTATTTTAAAAAATCAGAGATATATGTACATATTTTAAAAAGCATTTTGGCATAAAACTATATGAATATATTTTTGTTAGTACTTGAATTTTTTTAAAGGTTTGACAGTATGCATTGGAATCTTACTAGTTACCATAGCATAAAGTACATGTAAAACAAAACGTGACATTTTGAAACCACCTCAGAGAAGGGAATGATCATGAATTTGAGATACATCAAGGCTATGTAGGAAAGCAATGTCTAAATAAACAAATGAATCTGAGATGCCTGCGTTATCTGAGAGGATTTTAGAAATGTAAGTGTTCTGAGAGCCCTTAAACTAAGATAAATGTACACACCATGTAGGTATTTTCACCAATATTGTGCCTAATATTCAAGTTCAATAAAACAATTTTCAATGTTGCCTCATGCTCTAGGTCAAATGTGGCCAAACTTTTGGTTCCATGGACCACATAGGATGAAGAATTGTTTTGGGTCTCACATTAAACACACAAATATTCACAAAAGCTCATGAGGAAGTTTTTTTGTTTGTTTGTTTGGTTGGTTGGTTGGTTGGTTGGTTTTGTTTGGTTTTTTTAATTGTTTATTATATATAAGTACACTGTAGCTGTCTCAGACAGAACAGAAGAGGGCATCAGGTCCCATTACAGATGGTTGTGAGCCACCATGTGGTTGCTGGGATTTGAACTCAGGACCTCTAAGAGCACTCAGTGCTCTTAACTGCTGAGCCATCTCTCCAGCCTGGTTTTGTTTGTTTTGTGGTGGATTTTTTTTTTTTTTTTTTTTTTTGCTATTGTTTACTTCTGATAAGCAAAGAAATCCCTCATGCCCTAATGATGGTGATAGTGATCTAGGAAAACTGAAAATTGTAGAGCAGATACCAAGTTTGAAATCCCTAATAAGGAAAAGGAAAGTGTCTACATTATATAAAAAAAAGTCCTTGTTTAAATATTTTAAAATAAGTGTGAACTAAAAGAAAGCATCATGCTGGTGGGCTATTTGAGAAACTGATGAATGGCTATCAGTTGGTATAATGATGTAGCTACACATCTCAGAGCATCCTCAGGTGCCCATCCTAGATCACGGTGCTAGCTCTGTTCTCAGTGAGCTTCTTGAAAACAGTTATTCCTGGGTGTAATTGCTGCTGAAAAGGAACAAAAAGACATAAATAAGGTGATTTTGGAGTAGGGGACATTTGTCTCTGAGCACATTAGTCCTGTAAAAGCCTCGGAAAGCGACACAATCTAATGTTCTCTTGCACTGAATGCATTGTGTACGCCCCATTTGAAAACTGGCTCAAATTTACCAAAATCGAATTTTCTCAGGAATCTTGGAGTCGGTTTTCAGATGTTTGCCTTGAAAGTAAGACTACGTGTTTTCCCTGTGTGCTGGCAATTATATGTTATCACTTATGTTTCAGGAATAAGAGAGCTAAGCCATGGTGGATGTTGAAAGATCATGTAATTTGCAGCATATCATCAAGTTGTTTAGTTGAAGGTGGTTACTCATTGTGCTGAAATAAATAAAATTATCTCCATTTGAGTTTTCTATAACTTCAGTGTCCTCCGTTACAGTATTAGAGTTTGGATCAAGTATTGATTTGGTTTTTACCATGAAGGCAGATTTTTGGTTCCTTTACTTTAACAGCTAAGTTCACTAAAGTTATTCAACCTACTTATATCCTGAACTTTTGGCACATATTTTGTTTTTTTATAAACTAAACAAATTATAAGCTCCTTCTTAGAAGAGAGAACAAAATACTCACAGGAGGAAATACAGGGTTAGAGAGTGGAGAAGGAACTGAAGAAAAGATCATCCAGAAACGGCCTCACCTGGGGATCCAACCCATACACAGCTACCAAACCCAGTCTCTATTGCTGATGCCAAGAAGTGCTTACTGAGAGGAGCCTGATATGAATGTCTCCTGAGCGGTTCTGCCAGAGCCTTACTGCTATAGATGAGGATGCTTGCAGCTAACCATCGGACTGAGCACAGGGATCCCAATGGAGGAGTTAGAGAAAGGACTGAAGGAGCTGAAGGGGTTTGCAACCCCATAGGAAGAACAATAATATCAACCAACCAGACCCCTCAGAGCTCCCAGGGACTAAAACACCAACCAATGAGCACACACGGAGGGACCCATGGCTCCAGCCGCATATATAGCAGATGATGGCATTGTCTAGCATCAATAGGAGGAGAAACCCTTGGTCCTGTGAAGGCTTGCTTCACCAGTGTAGAGGAATGCCAGGACAATGAGGTGGGAGTGGGAGCATCTTCATAGAAGCAGGGGAGAGGGAAGATGGAAGAGAGAGAAAACGGAATAACATTTAAAATGTAAATATGTAAAATAGCCAATAAAAATAGATTTTTCAAGTTCTTCAGTTTACCTGTGTATAGTCTGATGAATCAAACTGATTTCAGAACTGCACTCCATCCCCTCTTTAAAGATTTTAGGATATATTGCAGCTGCCACACTCTGCATAGATAAGTTATGAGATTCAGCATATTCTTCATTGAGAATATGGTTTTGGCTTTTGCTATGAAGTGTGCAGTAGCCCCGATCCAGCTCGAATTGTAGAATCTGAGTTGTGATGATTTTCTCATTGCTGAGAAAACAGACATTTTTCATCTCCCTTACTGTGACCTTAATGGTACACCCTAGACCAGCTCTACACCCACCAGTGTGCTTTTCCGTGCAACGCCTTTTCAAATTATAGTTCAAAGTGCACAAATTCCCTTTACATAAGTGTGCCAATGTGGTACCTATTTATCCTAATAAAGATGCAGTCATCTATTCACTTTCCCTTCAAGAATCTTCCTTCATCTGTCATTTTCTTTTGATCCTTTCCTTCGGTTTTTGGGGTTGTCCTTTCTTTTGAGATGCCATGGAAGACATAATGGCATTAAAAAAATAATTTAAAAATTTTATTTTTATGAGATTTTTTTATTTTACAAAATAAGAATGCATTTATCTATCGTGAAAATTAATTGAAAGGAAAGTTAAAAGCTATAATTGGGACTTTCCACATCTGGCTAGCAATGCACTGGGGAGTGGAGTGTGACCAGGCAGATGACTGCATTCTCCAACCACAACCAGTTTTCCCTTGGAGCTATCACTGAGCTTCCTTTGCATCTTCTCTCACACACTTCCCCGTTTCTTCATCTACTGCTGTGATTACTTATTTCTACCAGTATGAGAATGCTTTGTATCTCTGCCCAGAGCTCTCCTAACTCTCTGCTTTGGGCAGGATCCCCAGAATGTAGCACATAGCACATTCTCCCTGTACTAAGTGAAATTCAGAAACTGTTGTTTTCCATCTAGTTCTTTTTCCCCTCTACAAATCTCCTCTTCAGCAAACAGCACTACACTCCTTTTCTATCCTTTTTCTATCCAGAAACCTTGGCATTGTATTTAGCTTCTGCTTCACCACACTATCTGTGTGTGTGCATCTTAAGTCCTGTCAATATTTTGAAATCCTCAGAACTTGATGATCTCTTTACGTGCTCCCAGCACTGTGGAAAGTTCCACCTATCCTGAGGTCGTCTTCTGCGCTCTCTCCCTTTTCATCTTCAGAAGCTGAAGTCTGATCAGAATCGTTCTGCAAAATTCTTTAGAGATTTCCTTAGGTCGTGTCAAGGGTCAAATAATTTAGGCTGAATTTTAAGGTATGATGGGTGGAGTCCATGCTGACCCCTCTTGAATCAGTTCCCCTCTGATCCCCATAGCTTTATATAAACTCCCCCCTTTGTCTGCTGGTGTATATCTGGCTTCTAAACTACAGCACAGAGTCAAGGTGAGTCAAGCGTCTTGCTGGCAGATGCTTAAAAGACTTTCCTTGGTAATTTGGTGAATCAAGTGGCCATGTGTGAAGTCATGCGGCAAAGGATCAAACACAGAGTTTTAGAAACTGGAGGTATTGAAGTTGTTGCTCTAAGAAGTTTTGCGTCTCAGGCCTATAACTGTAAGCAATTCTGTCAGCAACACAAGATTTTTTCTTTTTGAAGTAAATTCTTTTCCTATTGAACTGACAAATGAGATGCACAGAATGAAATGCAAAATCTGTTTCAAAAACAAGAATGAACTGAGGATTACAGAGAAGAAACAGAGATTCAGCTAAGCCTGTCTACTTGCTTTGTTGCCTATAGAAATGTTAACGTAATAAATGCCTTGTTTTAAGGTACCTTGTTTATTTATTAGTTGTAGAAGCAACTCACAACTGATATGTAAGTTTCTGGTTTTTAAAGCTGTGTGACTTATTTTTTTCTATTATTTCTGGTTTTGGAGTATAATGACCTGCAACAATCAGGAATCATGTAAGCACTTCCTCATCCCCAGCCAGCCCTTCTCTCCTGCATCACCCTCTACTCTCTACATTGAACGATAGGTATTTTAGGTTGCACTTTAAAGGCTAATTCTTCCGTGATGACTTCCTAGATGCTAAAGCATTTTGAGGCTTATGCTAGATTTTCGATAGCTCTCTGAATTTCACGAAATTACACATAGTTGTATGATAATTTTGGAACAAGCTGAAAATGGACTGGTTTTGTTTGTGATACGTAGAGTAATAGCAAAATGTTTTTCTCGTAGGTAGTGTTTTAATGAAATAGATAAGCAAGAAAGACTAACGAAACTATTATAAGCAGAAAGGCAATGCTAATTTTCTTGTGCTTGAATTGGAGATTTTGTGAGCTCACAGCAGAAATTTACTATACAGATAGTTATAGTAATCAGACAAAGTGGTGGTCTTTGTTTGTTTGCTGGTTTGTTTATAGACATAGTCTCATGTTTCATAGACTGGCCAATGTATAGCCAAGAATTACCTTGAACTCTTAATTTTTTAATGGCCTTTGAAAGTATAGAACTGTGGGGGAATTCTGCCACCACAATTTCTGCATGCAAAACAAGTCTCTGCTAATTGACCTCCACCCACAACCCTCCACTTAATTTTTTTTCAGTATACCTAGAAACAGACTTTTAAACTAAAAAGGCAAAGATGAGCGTCTTCCATATTAAAAGTAGTCTGGGTACAGGTGGCTTCTTACATGTGAATGATAGACAAAAGTAAACAAAATTAAGACTAGATATTTATCCACCTATGAAGACATAAAGAAAATATGACACATATGCACAATGGAGTTTTATTCAACCTGAAATGAGAATAAAATTCTGAATTGGAAATTTCTGGTTCCATTGGAATCTTAGTTGTATCATGTGATATTTTTCTGGAAACTGTCTTCTGAGAAGACTCTTGCTAAGAACAGACATGTGGTGTTTTCTGGAAGTGGCTGAGGAAAGAAGCATGTGATATTTTGCTAGAGCTGACATTTGAGAGAAGATATGATATTTGTATAAATATATCCCAACAGTGGATGATGGTCTTGGTATGCCTTATCATTCATTGCTGGTCATCATTGGGCTTTGCTGATGCTGGTCTTCACTGATGACATTGCTTGACATTGGTGAGCCTTGTCAGTTTTTTGATGGTCATTGTTTGTCATAACTTCATAGAAAGAAACACAACAAGCAACTTCTTGCAGCTGCTTGCTGCTTCTGGAGACGCGAGATGGTTGGCAGAGCCTCAAGGTTTCTTCTGGATCTAACCGCCATTGCTGATTCATGAATGGTGTTTGCTAGTGAATGGAGCTACCTCTACTGAATCATGTGAACTGAACTGCTGATATCCTGACAACAAAGACTGTATTTGCTCCAAAGAACTCTTTAAAGCAGCTCCAAATCTTCCTTTGCGCTATTAACCTTTCCTTTCGCCTACCTCTGGTGGGTAGTAGGCTAGATGGGAAGTTAAAACATTCAAGTACCTTAATTGAAAGTAGGTTTTGGAAAATATAATTCTATGAAATACCCTCATTTGCACCAAGGAGAATGGAGCTAGAAGGCATTATGTTAAATGAAATGAGCCAGACACAGTTATCCTCTTGTAGATGGATAGTCACTTTGGACAGTGACTGCTAGAGATGAGGAAGCCTACAAGGAAACCAGATAGAGTTTGATCAGTGAATCGATACTGAACTGCATTCATGAGCACACCTAGTACTTATTAATGAAGGTGCAATACAAATTGTTAGAATTTTGAAACAAAAATAGTAACAATACAAAGGTTTATACAATTACAATAACACAATATGACCGTATCTAGCCCTAGGCTGAGTCCTTGCAATGAAGAAAACACAGAGCATCCTTCATTGCTTCCCTCCAGGGGCCTGTTCAGGGGTTAAGGAAAGAAGTCATGCAAGCACAGCAAATAATTGGACCATTGCTTTATGCTCACTGGGAATACAGTAAGGCTATTAGAGGTATGATACATGGCAACCTTACTAATTAGTATTCACTATTTTTAGTGTGAAAAGAAAAAAACCCATAAGCCCCAGGCCACACTGAAAAGTTTCTATAGAAGGAGACATTTCTGAGAGTGAGAATATTTGGCACATGTTGTCAGTAATGTTCTAGAATCAATGAGGCAAATAGACTGAAATTTAAAACATTTGTATGAGAATAAATTATAGAAGAAAATAAACCGATTAAAGTTTTGCTTTACTGGGCTAGTAAGTGTTGGTCAGTTTGGGCTGAAGAATTTGCTGTGATTAAATTGAGCAGCATCTTTGAGGTGAAATCTTCTGGAGATTGTTTCTTAAAGACCAACACACAGAGGCTGTGGTCTAGAGGAAACCAAGTTCACATCTCAGGCTGACAGAGAAACTTAGAAATGTGGAACAGTCTCCCACATGGTAATGATTCTGAGGTTTGGCACCATGTTGCACAGAGTTCCTAAAAGGAGCCAAGGAAAGGCTACTGGTGAAGGCACAACCTCAGTTCAGTGGATACTCTTGTCATATTGGAGGTTGCCAATTTGAGGCAGGATCACCAAAAACAGTTTCAGGAGTGGACTACAGCCAGCCTCAGCCTTGATGAGCTTTGTATATTGCAGGTGGTAAAGTGGGAGAAATGTGATTGTCCAACCACTTTGGAGCCTAGAATATAAGGGGTTCCAGATGTCAGACATGAACTACAACATCTGATTTTAATGCTGGATGTTGGGTTTTGCTTTTGCTATTGGGATATTGTTTCTATGCCCTGGCTCTTCTTTCTTAAAATAAAGTGGATGGCTTATTTGGTGTTTTACAGGCACACAATTAAGAGACTAGCTATTCTAAATATATATATTAATCTTTTTGAAAGTTATAGCATTTTTTAAACTGCTAGAACTTTTAACGTTCTATTTTAAATTGTGATTTTAACATGCAATCTTCCAGAGAAATAAGAAAGGAAAGGTTCAATAGTAATGTGTTTTTGTATCAAGTTGATGAAAGGACTATTGGTGGGTTTGGGGTGATTTGACATAAACTAGTGTCACCTGAGGAGAGGGAACCTCAACTGAGGAACTGTTTCTATCAGATTAGCATGTGAATGCTCCTATGGTTCACTTCCTTGATTAATAACTGATGTGGGAGGGTCCATCTCACAGAAGGCAGAGCCACTCATCAGCGGGCATAGTTGAGTTATATAAAAGAGCTAGTTGATAAGACTTTAAGTAGTAAACTAGTAAGCATCCTTCCTCCATGGTCCCTGCTTGTGTTTCTGACTCTGGATTTCTGGTCTTTGGTTCAATTGAGCTTCCTTTGATGATGGACTAACTATAGCGTGTAAGCTAAAATAAACCCCTTTCTTCCCAGTTTGCTTTTGGCCATGGTCTTATCATAGGAAGACGAAAGCACAGAAGTACACTGAACTTAAGCACCCTAGGGCTTTTCTGGATGTATATTCTAAATTTTTCCTTATTCATCTTCCAAACCAGTTCTAAAATTCCCTAAGAAGCACTTTGCCAGGTTTAACCACCGGCTGGCCTTGATGGGTATCTATTTTTCGTATTACTCCCTTGAGTCTTTCATCAAATAACTTTAAAAAAGCAACATGGGGGAAGGATTTCTTTTTGGTTTGTAGTTCAAGGGACATGACCATCATGATGAAACAGTAAGGCAGCAGGGTCTTAAGGCAACTGGTCATTGCTTCCATAGTCAGGAAGTGGGAAGTAAATGGGCTTGGGGTCTGAGTATAAAATTCCAAGGCTTGTTCACTGGAACTCACTTCTGGGAAGGCTCCATACCCCCAATGTTCTATAATCTACCCAAAATTATCACCATCTGGGGACTATGTATTCAACACATGCATTCAGGGATGTCATTTTATACTCAACCCCAATACCACCCTGCTCATATCAGCGTACTCACATGCTGTTCATGACAGTATTGGACTAGACTTTAAGTCTTGTCATAACAGTAGTCAGACTTACTATCTTTGCCATTAATTTCCTGTCTCGTGTTGGAATGCACAAAACATACAAGAAACACTCTAATAAGTATTTAATCATCATTTTCTTACATTTTAAGTGTGTTTTGTATGCATGCATGCATGTATATGTACTGTATGCATGCCAGATGCCCAAGGATCGCAGAAGCATGTTAGATCCCCTAGAACTGGGGTGATGAAAATGATTGTGAACCACCATGTGGGTCCTGGAAACTGAGCCCAGGTGCTCTGTAGAAACAACTGGTGCTTGTAATGGCTGAGCCCCCCTCTCCTGCCCTCCAACAATTATTTAAATAAAGAAATTAACCAGGGATGGAAAGATGGATGGCTGGGAAGATACAGCACTAGTTTGTGGAATCTGTGCATTCCCAGAACCCACGTGGGAAAGGAGATGCAGCGGCATGCATGTGGAATCCTCTCACTCTTACAGCAACACGGATGATAATGACAAGGGAATTGGTTGACCGGCATAGAACATGTGAACTAGCAGCTGAAACAGTGAAAGACCCTGCTTTAACACTGTAAAAGCCGAGGAGTGACTCTCCCCACTTTCTAAAAGAAGAAATCAGTCTGGCTAATCTCAGTTACCTTCCTTTATCAAGGGTTTTCTGGACTGCTCTGCTGAGCTTCCAGCTGAGCCTGAAGCACAGGACTGACTGTGAACTTCTACCCACTACCGGAGGCTTCGGAGGACAGTTAAAGGGTAGCAGACTCAAGAGGACAGTTCCGTTTAGTACACAGACATGCTATTTGAATGCAATACTCCCTTTTTAAGGCAAATGTAGATAGGTTAATGATCTTTTCCAAGGTCAGTACTTGGACTTGGATCATCTGACATTGAAGTTCAGACTGAGGCTGTGGCAAGCAAATGCTACACGATGTAATGAAATTGACTTTCTTATCTGTCAACTTCACTTCCAATTGACATTGTATTCTGCACCTCTATAAGGAAAAAAAGTATGGGATGAGAGTGGTTGCTAAGCAACCAAGGCACCAGGATGTCCTGGTTGCAGCATAATCAGTTAGAATCTGGCAAAGCTCCCAGGATTGAGGACCATGGATAATTATTTATCTGGCCTCTAATATCCTATCAAGCTGCTTTGAAATCCCTCCTCTCATACTAAACCCATAAACATCATTTCAAATTTTGCATCATCTAAAATTTAATTATAATTTTAAAGATGACCTAAAAGTCTATTAGCTATTGATTTAATCTGTTGACCAAATCAGAGTATCATCCCTGGGAGAGTTTCCTGGATGAACCATCATTTTGCAAAATGATCTTTGTTCTATTTCAAAATAGGTATGCCTTTCTGTGTGTAGAACGTCATGTGTCTAAATAGTTAAATGCTCTAAAATATGAACAATTCAAATTTGTTTAAGGATTAGGCTCGAGAGATTATATCTACTAATCACCCATTTCTAAGAAAGACAGCATATTAGCATCCTTATATAATATACAGAATGGAGATTAAAAAACAAAACAATAAAAAACAACAACAGCAGTGTTCAGTACCAGGTATACACACATTAAAGGCACTATGGCACTGAAGCAACTCTGACATGGGAGGAGTAGGTAGGGTTTCTCTGCAGAGAACAGTGCTATAGAAAGCCCACCCCTTTCTAAAATGAAGTAGAGCTATATACTGCAAGTCTAGTGAGGGGTTTCAGCTTGCCACCAAACAGCTTGGCTATGTACCCTTTGCTTTGGAGAACATATGAACAGATGGCTTATACCTTAAACTCAACTGTAAGAAGCTATCAAAAGTGAGTCTCTAGCATACAGGGAGGTCACCTTTATAAAGAAGCTGCAAGTGACAACTACTTTAAGATACCAGGGGACTATTAGAAGGAATAATAGGAGAGGTAGGGCAGCTTAAACCCTTTGTTGAAGTCTCAACTGAAGAAGTCTGGAAAGCCTTGGAGAGATGCCAAAAGTGATCAGGATTCATACACTACATAAAAGGTTCAAGGAGTCATAAAGGTCAGGCTGAAAACTAAAGCTCTATTTACACTCACAGGAGTCAGAATAATATGTCTCTATCAGGGTTCTATACAGAAAATGGCAGACTTGGAGTGGTTAGAAGGTAAGTGGGTAGCAGAAACCACAGCCTTTTCCCATGAAGCCATATTTCTAGATCGGGCCAATTTCCACAGAGCTCTTGAGTGCTAACCACATCCACAGAGCAATCACAGTGGGCCGCTCACTATTTTAATGAGTAAATAGAGTCTTTCTTTGGAAAACAGCATAGCCAGGGACCTTTTTATTATGGAGCTGTGTAGAACACCACAAGTGGCAGTCTGGCTAGCGCGGTGACGCAAGTCTCTGAGACTCTCCGGGGCACCGGTATGCTAAAGGTTCGGATGCTTTACTGATGTGAAACACTTCACCTTTATGTTAACAAGTTGATGGGGGATGAATGTGGCTGCCCACTCTTCGTTGCTGAACACCTCAGGGATAAGGAGTCAGATGAAGAGTTAAAAAATGACAGAATCCAAAGGCTCGAAAATATTAATGAGCTTTCATCAACACGGTGAAGTCTCCTTAGTTTGAGGTAACTGAGCGGGCATTGAGGTAAATAAGACTGCAGTGTTTGGTTGCCAGGCTAGAGTGCCTGCTCACACTGCTGAGAATGGATCTAAGGCAGGCCCAGCCAGGGACAGACAGGGTCTAAGGTCGAGGCAGCCTCCCTTCCCCCACTTGATCTGTTAGGGTTGTTTTCCCCCCTTGTTCTACCTTTGGGGAGATTGGGAAGAAGGTTTCTGGCCAGTTCTCTGAACTAAATAATAATAGCCATATTTAAAATAGGAAATGGAAGCATGGCAGGTTCTGTACTTTTTTTCTAAAACAACAGCAAACTAGGGGGTTAGCGGGCTTTTTTTTAACCCCTCGTATGAGTAAAGAAGAAGCTTACGGTTCCAGCTGAAATATTTTCCTGAGAATTACATGACTCCTTTAAAAAGGTTCTGAACAGTGTTTTTGCCATTTTTTCGATTCTAAGCAATTTTATAGAGTTAAGTATGTTAGTTGTAACTTAGAATCAACGCCTTCTATATATGATTCTAAGTATCTCACATAAATATATATACATTTAATCATAAACCAAAATTAGCCAGACACCCAGTTTTATCCCCCATTTTATAGTGAAGGAAACAGATATGATAAAATACAATATTTGGTCACAAATTGAAGTATATTTGGGCTTATTTAAGACAAAGCAAACAAAAAACTTGGAGTGAATAAGCCTGTGTTGAGAAAAGCTAGCAGGAGATGAAGAAACTCCCACGAGGTAAAATGTGCGGCTCTCTGAAAGCCTCTACCCAATGGTACCAGACCTTGACATCAGTCTTTGTAGTTTCATTTATATCAAAGTAGAGATTATAATACCCTTTGAGTGTTAAATGAGGTTTTGTACCTAATGTGCTTAGCATAGCACCTGCCACATAATGCTTAGTTCCTAACGGTAGCTATTATCAAGTGTAATTCAAAATGTAAAACTGCTGAAAATAATAATAGCTACACTTTGCATTGTAACATAGCACGAAACTAAATTAGCTTAGAGACACAGATTATGATTGACACCCTAAAGCAAAAACTACACAGCATTATGATTCCTTTTTCAAACAAGGACAGGAGAAGAAGGAAGGAAACATCCAAAGCAGTTACCTAAGCACGCAGATACTTCTCGGAAACTCTCTAAGCTGTAGCTATCTTAAATATTATGTGAAATGGACTATTTCTTTTAGCCAATAGGAGATGTTATAAAAATGAAATGGGAATGAGACTGGAAAGGTCACAGTATTTTATGAACTGTGAAGTTATATGCAGGTATGAAGCCTTGTTATAGGAAAACATGGTCAAAATGAAAATTCCCAAGACTGTTCTGGATTGTGTTTTGAGACTCTCAGCTTTCAACATGCATACCAGTGAACTTGAATCTCCGTTTGGTGTGCATTTGTCTCAATGGGCTATTTGTGTATTTGAAATGACATGTCTATAAGAGGAAAACATATCCCTGCGTTTACAAACCACTGCCACTTAGTACAGAGAACTCTCTCTCGCTGTCTAGCTGAACATGTATCTCACATTGAAAATGATGACCTTGGGGCTGGAGAAGTGGCTCAGCACTTCAGATCACTGGCTACTTTTGCTGAGGACCTGAGATCAGTTTTCAGGAGCCATATACAGAGTGGCTGACACTCATCTGTTTTCCCAGCTCTGGCAGAATCTGCACTCTCCTGACTGTGTGCACACAGCATGCCTGTGATACACATCCAGTTACAAGGACTTACACACAATCAAATTAATAAATAAACCTTAGAGATGACATTTAAAAAAACATTAAGAAGTGTTGGCTTTCAGTTGTAACTATGACAGAATCACTGTGGTTTTACCAACTGATTTATTCTCCCCGTTCTTCCCCTGAGACTTGTATATAATGAGGATCATAAAATTTATCTCTACCTAAGTGTGTATTTCTCTCATACATTGATTTTTTTTTTTTTGCTCGAAGAGAAATCAGGCTTTTGACATGTTGGCAGTATTTAATATTTGTTTGTTTCCCACATTATTAAGAAACAGGCGCTGACCTATCAGATGAAGAAACATTTTTAACTCCAACTAACCCTCTGCCATTCTAGATTTACTGTCTATAATTTCAGCTCGATACCATTTTTTTTTTCCTAAACCATTTCCTTGTAGCTATAAAGTATGGCAGCTACCGGTATAAGGGGCTAGGGACTGGTGAGCTAGAACAAAGATGCATTCTCATCCACCTGTGTGCAGCTTCAGTGGGGTGAGGTGGTATGTGTGGGATGACAGGGGGAACCGTAGGAGATTAATGCTAGTGTGTATGGGATCAGGGCGGTGCTGTTTGTAGTGGGAAACACAATAGGTTCTGGGGTTAGGAGAAATGGCATAAACATCATTGCAGCTAACACAGAGCCATGGTATAGAGAGAGTGTCAGGGCAACCTCGGTAACTGCTTCTGATAGATTTCTCATTTGACAGCCAGTGTGCTTGGTGTAAATGCTCCCGTGTAGGCTGATTTCAAGCTACTAGTATCACGGTACCAAAGAGAGTTAGGGTCATGACTACAGTTGGCACAGTTAGCATTTATAATGTTATAGTTATAGCCAGTGTAACCTGGCTCTGGTTCCATCGGTGATAGGTGTGATATTCAAAAAAAAAAAAAAAAAAAAAAGACTGCTTTATCCAGAATATGATGGGTAACACAAATTAGACTTGTGCCTTTTTCTTCTTCTTGCCTTTGGTGATAGATGGGTGGGTTATGAGAGTCGGGGATGAATGAACCAGGAAGGACTGGCAAATGAGTATGATCATGGTGCATGAAGTGAAATTCTCAACTAATCAATAAAGATATTATGTTGGAAAGGAACCATCCACTAATAATTCTCACTGTGCATACAGAAACAGTTGGCATCAAGCTTTGTTTTCACTATCTTTTTTTAAGAAATATTTTAAATATTTTTAAAAATAAAGATATTTCTCTTTGTACTTGAGTTTTGAAAAAATAGCTGCTATTTTATTCTATTTTTTTTCCGGGGTGAATAACCTTACTTTGTGGGAGATAACATACTGTTTTAAAAGGAGATAGCATATTGTTAAACTATACTGTAATATGGGAGATTTAATACACAGATGGAGGCTTTTGTTTGAACATAGGATTTTTAGATGTGTGCAGTCATCTTTGTCCATGTGTAATCAGTGAGGCTGGTCTCCGTGACATTGTGATGGGCATGCTTGGGAGACATCCTCACCACGTCTGTGAGTCTTGACATTGAAAGGAAGATTCCAAGTTCTGACATGTCTGTCACTCTGACCAGGGAGATACAAATCAAGATCATGTCTACAGGAGGTGAAGGTCCTAGACAAAAACTATTTTACATACTTCCTTTGTAACACTGGTTTCAGCCAATGAGACTGACCCAGAAATATGCAATGCAATCATTCCAGTGTGATTTCCCTTCTTTTCCAGGGTCATATAGTCAGTGAACAGCAGACATGGGGTCTCCCAGTTGGAAGTTTTTTTTCTGTGATTTTAGCCTACCACAAAGCCCCGGCAGTGGATATAAACCTTCATTTTCTTTCACAAGCTTTAGCCAACTTAGATTTAGTAAGTCCTACTTAAGAACTTGTCTCATGGTCTTAAAAATATAACGAATTTACAAGACTGTTTCTTTATGCATGCAGGGAGTGATGTAGAGTCATCTAATGTCATAAGAAGTCTCTTAGTAGTATTTCAGCAGACTAGATGGGGAAAGAGCTTCAGACAGTGGCCTGCTTTACTTTGAAAAGCAGCATTTCCCATAAATAAGAACATGGCCCCTCTCAGGTGCAGAGAACCAAGATGGCTTTTCCTGGGGAAGAGCAGAAAGGCTTTAATTCCCATCCTGCACCTGTGAAATTATAATTTATATAAGGTACATTAAATACCTAGAACACATTAACGCAAACAATCCTTGAAGATTTAAGGGTTATTTCTCTGCTCTCAAATGGACACAGTGTCTTGAATTTTTTAACAACAAAGTGTTGACATAGAGAAACTGCAAGAATGTAACATATGCATATATATATCGAGGTTTAAAGGGGACATTAGATTGTCCCTTAATGAACATCTAAAAAATGGCCTTTGTAGAGGCCCCAGAACAAGGCTTAGTTTGTTGTTATTGATGGATTAACTTTAAATGGGTATGTTAAAAAAAAACACCATTATTTAAGAACATGTTCAACAAAAGATTTAAGTGTTGAAAAGCTTTGTTAGAGAATTGTCTCTCTGAAGAGGAGATGAGAGGGTAAATCGGCTCTCATTTATCATCAAAGCAATTACATGACAAGACCCACTGAGACACAGGTTCACAGGGAGGCAGAAGGGAGGAATGTGATTAATTCTCCAGGGGAAAGTGTCAATTCAAAGACTCACAATGGGCTGCATGGGCAGAAATGACAGGATTGACATGTGAAATAACTACAAGTAATTTTCTCCTAATATAAAATTCTCCAAGACAGCTTTTTGCAAAAAAAAAAAAAAAAAAAAAAATCCAAAGGGAAGGAAAAAAGTCACATATCCCTTGAAATTCCAAGGTCACACATAAGCAGAAACCTAATTAATAAAATAAGGAAATAGCACTTCTGCATTGGTGGGAATGAAGTAGCGGTGGCGGTAGCACTCAGGCAAGGAGGAGCTCTAGTACACCGGACCTGGGTCTTCAGTCGGCTCTCCGTGAGATTAACCACCTCCATGTGTTTTTACAAATGTGCCAATAAGGGTGTTAGTTTCTTACATTCAACTTGAGGATGTAGGGTTTAAAAGAAAGGACAACTGAGGTACTGAGAGTATGTCTAAAGGATAGAAACCTTATTAAAATCATGCACAAGTCTGGAGTTCCACCCCAGCACAGCTCATGACCCTGTCAATAAAGGGGGGTGGGGGTTGCAAAAACAAAATTACACAAGACTTGAAACTGTCAAATGAAGTGGTCTGAATAATACATACCCAGCCACTCCTGTATTTGAACACTTGACCTCTAGCTAGTGGCACTGTTAGGAAGCATTGATCCCTAGACTCCTTAAGGATCAGAGATAAATAAAAACAGTGGGTTTCTAGAGCTATCTTAGCCCCACTTCCTGTTCTCTGACTTTTCTCCCTGTGGATACAGTGTTACCACTTACACTATTTCTTTGCATATATTCAGGATAAGTTCAACACAATTTATGTCTATATCCATGTCTATTGCAAGATTAGTCACAGCAACTAGAATAGATGGCCACAGGGCAGACAAACAAAATGGGTTTGAGCCACATGGAGTGGAACTCTTTTCACTTGCTGACTGTCCAAGACCAGCTCCATCAAACAACAGGTTCCCCAGGGTTGGAGCAAGGATTGAAAAAGAAAAAAAGACACAGCTAGTAAAAATTGTAACATGACTTCGGCCAGACTTGAGACTGAAAACCTCAAGGCTGAAATGAAGCCTTGTTTATTAGTCCTCTTATAAACCACTTTAATTACATGCAGAAGAATAACTTCAGTTCTGAGATAGGGAACAAGTAAGTTAAGAATCAAAGATCCTATAAACATCTTTCTGGAGGCCAGGCCCTGAGCTACATTTCAAATGCAAATGTACCTTCCTGGGCTTCAGTCCTAAGTGTATTGCCCTGAACTCCAGATGCAAATGTACTTAATTCTAGCCATTTGGGGCATAGCCCTGAAGCCAGGTTCCTGCCTTGGCCAACTTCAGTATCCTGGTAAAATAGGATTACCCCACCACCAACTCTCCAGAGGTGCCAAAAATGCTCTCCACAGCTGTCCTTCATTAAAATCTCTCTAGACTCATCACAGGCTTGGGAGAAAAGCACTTATAGGGGTCTGTCTCTCTCCTCTACCTCAATTTTATAGGGACCCAACTAAACCTTGTGGGGGACCTAGTTTTCCTTCTTTCTATAGACTCTAAGCTCCTACTTCTATAACTGTTTCTTTAATTTGGCCCCCAAACCTAAAAATCTTACCTGGTACTCTTACTGACTCAACCAAGCAAGGACTCGCATAGGTAATCTTGCTACCCTCCTTGTCTTTCATCATGACCTCACCATTCTCACCCATAGCCTGGTAGCAACCTGGTTCTAGGTACCTCTTTGATCACCTCAGATCCATTCACTAGAAACTCTAACTCGCAGTTCAGATTCAAAGTCCCTCTAGAAATTTCATCTCTGTCTCTCCAGATAATGAGTTGCCTTACAGCACCTACTTGTAGAATCCTTCTTTTCACCATACCTCGAATGCTCTGTGAACCCCATCTCTAGATGTGAACAGGATCCCCTTAGGTACTTCCTTCAGGCCTTCCCAGAAAAGGTCCTTCTACTACATGATCTCTATTCCTCTTTCTTATTGACCTGCAAAAGCATTCCCTAACAGGCAGCCTATTGCCACTATACTTTCCTGAGATACAGAGAGGGCGACAGAAATCAAGGAATAGAACACTCCCTCAACAAAGACAAAACTAGTTTTCGATACCCAGAACCTAGATTCACATCAATCATGATAACCCTCGATACCTAGACCCTAATTAACAAACACAATCATTAACAGTCTATTATTATTAGTGTATCCTAGCTGTAGCAGAAGACTCAGAGTATTAGAGAAGCCAGTACCATGGGAAGATCACCAAGACCAGCACCAGCAGTGGAGTAGTGTAAACCAGAGCCTAGACTGCTACAGAGGGCAGAGCTAGAAAGTGACACAAGCCCTTTGAAGGAGCTCAGAAGATCATGTGTGGATCCCAGACATTGAAACAAGAAGCTGTAAAGCTAACATTGACTTGGAGGTTCGAAGATGCTTGAGATGCCGGAGCCTTGAGATACCTGGCAAGGAAAGCTGCTAACAGGGAGTGGAACAAGCCCACGAGACTACGTTTGTTCCAGTTATAAGAAGAATGAAAAAGGAGTTGGAGATCTGAAGGCTGCTTTGATATTAGACATAAAGATGCAGAGTTTGGAGCTTTCCCAGCTGGTTTCCTGTTTTGGTTTGGAGACTATAATTAAGCCAATGATTGGATGAATCTCACAAGAGACCTTGAACTTTTGTCCTTAACATTTTTGAGACTGCTGTAGATTATGGGAACTTTGGAAGTTGGACTAAATGTAATTTTTATTATGCTATATTTAAATATGGCCCCCATAGACTCATATGTTTGAACAAGCCTATGGGGGCCAAGGAGTGAAATGTGATGGTTCACATATGCTTGACCCAGGCAATGGCACTATTAGGAGATATGGCCTAGTTGGAGTGGGTGTGGCCTTGCTGGAGGAAGTATGTCATTGTGAGCTGTAAGACCATCATCCTAGCTCCCTGAAAACCAGTATTCTTCTAGTAGCCCTCAGATGAAGATGTAAAACTCTCAGCTCCTCCTGCACCATACCAATCTTGGCATTGCAATGCTTCCACCTTGATAATGATAAACTGAACCTCTGAACCTGTAAGCCAGCCCTGATTAAATGTTATCCCTATAAGAGTTGCCTTGGTCATGGTGTCTGTTCACAGCAGTCAAACCCTAACTAAGGCATCCACTAATTGTTCCTTCCATGATATCTAAACATTCTTAGAGGCTTGTACCATTTTTATTTAGCTTTTTGTGTCCTCTACTTGTTGATTGAGATGTGGGCTCTCTGCTGCCATGCCATTTTTACCATAATCACAGACTCTAACCCTAGTTGTAAACCCAATTAAAACCTTACTTTTATACATTGCCTTCAGTTTTCAGCAGTCATCAACCATTATAGAAAGTCCAAACTGGTTAAAATGCAGAGAATGATGGTCCACATAATGGTCCACAGGTTGAAGGTCTTACATCAAGTGGTGATATTGGGAGGTGGAAAACCTTTTAGAGGTAGGTAAAGCCTGGTGGTAGGTGCATGGTCCAGAGCAATTGTGAGCCCTGAAACTCTTATCTCACTGATCACTGGTTCATGATGTGCATGATTTGTTCCAGCACATACTCTTCTACATTGCTACCTAGTATCCTTATCAGAAATAAAACAACCATCTGCTTCTCTTGGGCAGCACCCTTCAGAATCATGAGCCATTTGCTTAATAACCAGGCAGTGTCAGCTATTTTACTACAATAATAACAGTTGATGGACACAGATCTATCCTATGATACTTTGCTCCTTTTGGGTATGAGTAAGTAATATGGCTGCTCTTTGAGCAGACTACAGGGCACATGGTGGATATGAGCACCAACTCCTGCTTTGAGTTTACTTTGCGAATTTATCATCTACTGGTCTGAGACTGTGCTCTTTAGTTCCATTATTCATGGCACTGGGATTCTCAAGGTCTATAAACCATTGAAATCTGCTCTAAACTCAAGTCTTATAAATGCCATTTTCTGTCATCATTTTATGCATTTCTGAACATTCATTTTAATAAGAAATTTGTTAACTAACTTATCATTTAGGACAACCCTACTACCTTCTTATATACTCACATTCATTCAGCAAATAGGTATCTTCTAGGCATTGGCCAAACACTTAAGATGAATGCCATGAGAAATCTTGTATTGTAAACATTACCTTGTATGATTTCTGACTTCCTAGTAGTACTATTATTACATATATACTTGGAAGAGTAATGCATCCATATTGTCTACTTTTATAAGCCTAGAGTGCTTCTTATTTATGTTCTGATTAATATCCAGTTAACAGCCAAACTCTTACATTTGGTAATTCACACTTAAACACTCTGGGGCTCTGTAATTAATAGAAACTGTGTTGCACATCTGTTTTTACCACTGTGTGAACCTTATTAATCAAAGTGAATTACTGTTCTCTACTCAGAGAGAACTGCTTTAGTTTATTCCAAAGAGACCAGCATATTCAAGGAGAACAGTTTTCTAGAAGAGTAGTTCCAAATCGTCACTCTGTATTTGAGAGGCTAAGTTTAGTACTGGTAGCATAGAAAACATATTACACATCATATCATTAAAAGAGATTGATTTGTATTTGCTTAGGAACTATAATGTACCCTGTAAATACTTATAAAGGAGCAAGAACAACAAAACCATAGACCAGAAGTATGACTGCCAAACATCTGGGATTTTCACTTAGTTCTTTCAAGATGGTTCTACCTATCAGCAATTCATCACCAACACCCAAGTGAAAAGAATACAAAAATGAACATTGCTGGAAATGCTGTGTCTGAATTATAAAGCAATCTCTGAATAAACTAATGGTGCCTTCAGGTGTGAGTTGAGATGGAGTCTGTGTTTACACTGTTCTGCATATAAGCAGGGTTATTTTGAGGGCATCCCATGGAAGGGTGCTCTAATATCACGTCTATAGCTCTCTGCCAAATGATGGAAGCCTTGTTCTTCATGTGCCCTGCTGGCCAATTTGAATAGGACAAACAATTGAACAACTGCCCAAGCTAATAGCTGAGAGCCATTCATTGTGGAGTTGGACTGAGACATAGAGAAATTTGCATTAGGCCAGAATAACTCTCATAAATAGGAATGATTGAAACATGGTAATAAGAAAATATACTGGTGCTGCACAGATAGGGCAGCTCAGAGAGCTGCCTGTAGAGAAATGCTAGATGGGTGGACAAATAGAGGAAGTGTTTCACTCTTTATGTGTAATCTGCACACCTAAGAGTTCTAGGAGTCCCAAGCTGCATCAGCCACACCTCTAAAGGCTTTTTACAGTAAAATGTCACTTCTGAGAGCAAATGATGATGCTATAGCTTTGTACACACTATGCAGAGAGCTCAGTTGGGGAGACTGACATGACATCATGTCTTCTGTACACAGTAGCATTTGGAGAGGATTATAGGGAACTATGAAATAAATGAAGCCAGTGCTCACGTGTTCAGGACGTAAATAACAAACAGATGCTTTCCTCTTATGTGTGCAGCTCTGGAAGAACCAGGAGCCACATGTGGATCAGAGTTTCTGAGGGCAGCTGGAGGAACAACTGGGACAGGAGGAGATTAGTGAATATTCATGAGCCTTCGCAATGAGCAAGGTGAATCTTCACAAATCCTGATTATGTTTTATTTAGGTAAAACATCTGCCAATAAAAAGGAGGCATGCTTATAGAAATGCTGGTGCCACTGCTTCTGTCCTGTGAATGATGATAATATCAACACTGCTGGTGTTACCTTGTTCTTGGCGGTTGCCTTTTGCATTGAGATGGACTGTAGTTGCAGGGACAAAGTTGTTTGCTGTTTTTTTTTTTTTTTTTTTTTTTTTTTGATGGAAAATGGCTGATGGCTGCAAAAGAAGGACTCAGGAATCGACTCAGTTGCTAACATAAACCAAAGAAAGATTTCTTTCCAGAATTTATACACTGGCCAGTTTTGCACTATCTGAGATGTGTGGGAATTCTCACAGGGTCATGTACGAGCCCTGGAAAGGGATGCAAAAGCAAGCAGAACTGGATGCTGTTCTGTGTCTTTGTACATCTTAAGGTTTCCACCTAACTCTCAGCTGATGAGAAAACCCACATTTCTGCGATGCATTGCCTGGGCTTTTGAAGAGTTGCCTTTTCCTTTCCCACACAGACAGCTATTAATAGTCCTATTTTAATTGGATAGAACTTTCATTTTCATTTTTTTTTCCTTTTGAGAAAAGCAATCTGTGCTAGTTGTGGAAACAATTATCCAACATTCAGCTTAAAAGCCTATTAGAGCAATCTCCCAGGAAAGTCAAAAGCTGGGCAGGATTAGCTTTCCAAGAGAGAACATTTGTTTACAGTCCAATGTCGCCCAATCCAGAAAATCTGGAGGATTTATTTTTAGCATAATTTCAGCTATTTCATTTTCTTCTCCAGCTGAGAACGTCACAGTGATTAACATGATCTTAATCCCTCCACACTCTCATGTTAGAAAGTCAGAACTTACAGCATATATGGAAATAGAACGCAGAGAGTTAAGAAAACTCTTTGTACCTCCATCTTTGGTTAGTTATTATCTATATACTCTTTTCTCTGATATGTTTAGTGATTCTATAGTAAAAATAAACAAGGAAATTTCAAAGAGCAATAAAATTGATACACATTTGAAGGAACCAACTTGAAATTTTTTTCTGAATTTAGATTCTTGTTTATACTCTGATGATAAATGTAAAAAATGCAAACTGCTTATTTATTGAAGTCCTATGATTGCCTCAACCTAAAAGGAACATAAAAGAAAGTTTGAAAAGACTTCAAATGTTCTTCCTTAGGTGAGTCTGAAAAGAAAGAAATCTGAAAATATGTTCATTTTCTTGCATAACAATACAATTTTCTACAGCAACAAGGTCATGAACATTGTGACCTCCAAGAGGTGAGAAGTCACAGAACATACACCCCTGTTAGAGAAAGAGAGAGACATTTGGATGCTAGGATGTCCTTGTTCCTAGTTAGTCTCTAACACTTTGAACATATACCTTCACATTTTCTACCCCAGATCCCTGAAAGAAGACTCTAAAGAGACTTTTTCTAGAAAATATCGTTGATACTATAAAGTTTGTGGTCTATTTACCCATTATTATCTATATATTGCCCTATGAATCATTAAGATGTTTTCTATGACAAAGAATATCATATTGCCAAGAGACTTCCAGGAGGTCCCACATAATCAGATTCACAGGTGAGATCTGTACCCCAGTACTTGTTCTAACTGGTACCCCAACAGGGCTCAGTGGATGTAGAACCTATCTGTCTTCTTAAGACACATCTTTCTTCTCAGCTGAATGTAAGAAACTCTGCCCAGGGCAGATCCAGCCCTCCATACCAGGAAGTCTATCAAAACAAAGTTTATAGGCTCACAGATTGGGTGCTCCAGACCATCCCAACACTCAGAGATAACCTGTCTCAAGGAGCTCCATCATAATCAGGTTCACAGGAGGGACAGGCTCCATTCCAAGATAGCAAGGCCAGTTAACACTAGAGACAACCAGATGTCAAGAGGCAAGCACAAGATCATAAGCAACAGGAACCAATGCTGTTTAGTACCATGAGAACCCAGTTATCCTATCACAAGCCCTGGATATCCTAGCACACCAAGGAAGCAAGATTCTGGCCTAAAATTCCATCTCATGAAGATGATAGAGGTCCTTAAGGAAGACATAAATAAATCTCTGACAGAACTACAGGAAAACATAATTAAACAGAAGAAAGAATTAAACAAAAACATTCAGAATCTAAAAATGGAAATAAGAACAATAAAGAAATCACAAAGGGAGTAAACCTAGGAAAAAGACAGGGAGTTATAGATGTAGGCATTACCAACATAGAAGATATTGACATAACAATCAAAGAAAATATAAAGTGTAAAAAGCTCCTAACTCAAGACATCTAGGAATTTCAGGACACAATGAAAAGACCAAGCCTACAAATGATAGAAAAAGAAAAAAGTGAATATTCCTAATTCAAAGAGTCAGAAGACATCTTCAACAAAATTATAAAAGAAGTCTTCCCTATCCTGAAGAAAGAGATTATTATAATGCATAAGAAGCCTGGAGAACACCAAATAGCTTGGGCCAGAACAAATTCTTCCCATCTCATAATAATCAAAACACTAAATACAAATAAAAAAGAAAGAATATTAAGAGAGGTAAGAGAAAAATGCCACATAACATATGAATTAAAAAATTTATACAGAATTACACTTGACTTCTTAACAGAGACTTTAAAAGCCAGAACTTTGGACAGATATTATGAAGACCCTAAGTGAACATAAATGCCACCTCAGGTTACTATACCCAGCAAAACTCTCAATCACCATAGATGGAGAAACCAAGAGACTCCATGACAAAAACAAATTTAAACAATATCGTTCAACAAATTCAGCCAAAAGGAGGATAATAGAAGGAAAAGTCCAACACAATGAGGAAAACTATACCTAAGAAAAACCAAGAAATTAATCATTTCACAACTAACCCAAAAGAAGAGAAACACACAAACATAATACCACCTCTAATAATAAAAATAACAGGAACAAATAATCATTGGTCTTTAGTATCTTTCAATATCAATGGACTCAATTCCCCCAATAAAAAGACAAAGGCTAATAGACTAGATATGTAGACAGGACCTAGTGTTTTGCTGCATACAAGACATATGCCTCAGTGATAAATACAGACACTACCTCAGAGTAAAAGGCTGGGAAAAAAGTTTTCAAGTAAAATAGAATAGCCATTCTAATAGTCAACAAAATAGACGTTCAACCAAAAGTTACCCAAAGATATAGGGAAGAACACTTTATCAAAGGAAAAACCCACCAAGATGACCTCTCAGTTTTGACCATCTACTCCCCAAATGCAAGAACACCCACATTCATAAAAGAAATGTTGCTAAAGCTCAAAACACACTGTGAATGTCACACAATAATGATGGGAGACGTTAACCCTCCACTCTCACCAATGGGCTCGTGGAAATAGAAAGTAAACAGAGACATAGTGAAAGGAACAGAATTTATGAGCCAAAAGGATTAACAGATATCTACAGAAAATATCACCCTAAAACAAATTAATATATACCTTCTTCTCAAAACCTCATGGTGCCTTCTCCAAAATTGACTATATAATTGGTGACAAAACAAGCCTCAACAGAAATAAGAAGATTGAAACAATCCCATGCATACACTCAGATCACCGTGGACTAAGATTGGCCTTAAATAACAACAAAAACATCAGAAAGCCCACATATGCTGGAAACTGAACAACTCTCTAAGCAGTGACAACTTGGTCAGGGAAGAAATAAAAAAGATAAATAAAGATTAAAGACATTCTAAATTTTAATGAAAATTAAGTCATAGCATACCTAAACTTATGGGATACAATGAAAGCAGTTCTAAGAAAAAAAAAATCGTAGCACTGAATGCCTTCATAAATAAATTGGAGAGATCCTATACTAGTAAGTTAACAGCATATCTGAAAGCTCTAGAAAAAAAAGAAGCAAATATATCCAAGAGGAGTAGAGGGCAGAAAATAGACAAACTCAGGACTGAAATCAACCAATTAGAAACAAAGAGGTCTAGACAAAGAATCAATGAAACTAAGAGCTAGGTATTTGAGAAGATCAACGAAATAGATAAACCCTTAGTCAAACTAACTAAAGGGCCCAGAGATGGTATCCATATTAATAAACTCAGAAATGAAAGGAGAATCTTAACAACAGAAACTGAGGAAATTCAAAAAAATTATCAGATCCTACTACAAAAGCCTATACTCAACAAAACTGAAAAATCTGGATGAAATGGACATTTTTCTAGACCAGGTACCAAAGGTAGCAGGTGCCAAAATTAAATCAAGATTAGATAAACCATCTAAACAATCCCATAACCCCTAAAGAAATATAAGCAGTCATCAAAAGTCTCCCAACCAAAAAAAAAAACAAAAAAAAAAAAACCAGTACCAGATGGGTTTATTGCAGAATTCTATCAGACCATCATAGAAAACCTAATACCAGTACTCTCCAAACCATTCCACAAAATAGAAACATAAGGTACACTACCCAATTTATTTTATGAAGCTACAATTATGCTTATACCTAAAACAAACAAAAACCCAACAGAGAGAACTTCAGACCAATTTCCATTATGAATATTAATGCCAAAAATACTCAATAAAATTTTTTGCACACCTAATTCAAGACTACATCAAAACTGTCATTCACCATGATCAAGTAGGCTTCATCCCTGGGATGCAGGAACGGTTTAATATATAGAAATCTATCAATGTAATCCACTATGTAAACAAACTCAATGAAAAAAAATCACATGATCATCTCATTAGATCCTGAACAAAACACAGCCTTTGACAAAATACAATACTCCTTCATGTTAAAAGTTTTGAAAAGATCAGAAAGTCAAGGAACATACCCAAACATAATAAAAGCAATATATAGCAAACCAACAGCAAACATAAAATTAAATGGAGAGAAACTTGAAACAACCCCACTAAGATCAGGGACAAGACAAGGCTGCAAACTCTCTCCCTATTTATTTATTATAGTACTCGAAGTTCTGGTCAAAAGCAATTAGACATTAAAAAAGTCAAAGGGATACAAATTTGAAAGGAAGAATTCAAGATGTTGCAATAAATATTAGAAAAATATTGGCATAACAGGTTACTGGTTCCTGTGTGTACAGACCGCAACTCCCTCTGACCTGGGTGGTCATGGAGCTGCTGAGATAAATTAGTTCAAGTTCCATATGGTCCTATGGTACCTGAACTAGCGTGGGAGCCACCTCCTGGGTCGGAGAGCCAAGGACAGCATGGAATGGTAGCATTCAGAAACCCAATGGGGATGGCATTAACCGAAATACCCAACAGCAGGGAGATAGAACCTGAAGAGACCACTTCTAGTAAACAGAAATGGCCCACAGTTGAGAGATGTAGACACCCACCTTTCTTACAAATTCTTTAATCCAGACTTGCTTCTGTTTAAGGGAAACACAGGGACAAAAATGGAGTACAGACTGAAGGGCTTACAGACAGGAGCTGTCCTCTGAGAGGCTCTGCCAGCACCCGACGAAGACAGATACACACACTCACAGCCAACTATCAGACTAAACATAGGGAGTCCAATGGAAAAGTTAGGGGAAGGACTGAAGGAGCTGAAGAGGATTGCAACCGCATAGGAAGAACAACATCAACTAACTGAACCGCTCAGAGATCCCAGGAACTAAATCCCCAACCAAAGAGGTGGGCCCATGGCTCTGGCTGCATGTGCAGCAGAGCCTTATCTGACTTCAACTGGAGAAGAGACACTTGGTCCTGTGAAGGCTTGATGCCCCAGCCAGAGGTGTGAAGAAGGAACGGGTAAGTGGGTCAGAGAGTACCCTCGTAGAGGCGAAGGAGATGGGGGATAAAAGGGGCATTTTCAGAGCAGAGACCAGGAAGGGAGATAACATTTGAAAGGTAAATAAAATAATTAATTAAATATGAAGACCAAATTAATTAAACATTCTATTTACATTAAGACAAACACATTCATCAAAGTAAAAAGGTAAGCCTGCCTTCTTATTGTTTTGATTTTTTTAAATTGTTTGTCTTGAAAGATAGATGGGAAGTAACCCAGAAACAGGTAGTCATGTACAGATTTGTTATGTAAGAAGAGGACTGTGCTCTGGCTTTCAGAGAAAGGTCTCTTCTGAGGACATTTTTCTATTAAAACAAAGGAATAATGATGGACTACTAAAGCTATCCAAAGGAAGCTGCTTTAGCAGCAATGCTGGACTGGAAAATGATTACGGAAATGAGGGGCTACAAAATTAGGAGTGTCCAAGTTGGCTGTGGACAAAATTGGGGAATGTGTTGACAAAACCTGGTAGGATATTCTTCCTGGAGTTACCTAATGTGGAGGATGAAAAGCTTGGGTCAGTAGTAAGTTCAACTGTTAACATTTAACTCTTACAATGGAAAGACTTCTGCTTGAATGTCATGGAGCTTATATCTTTTCTAAGAAAGCAGCTATTTGAAAGAGACAGGAATTTTAATGTGTTTAAAGTCCTAGACTGTGGGATATTTTAAGCTATTTGTATTCTTTAATGTGAGACCTTGAGGATGGATGAGAAAGGAAACATGGTGGCTTTGAGTTGTGCTGATGTATTTGTGTATCAAGTTGATGAAAAGTCAGTTGTGCTGGGGAGTTTCAGGTCACTATCTAAAGTCATTTGGGAGACAGGAACCTTAATTAAGAAAATGCCTCCATACACCAAGAGAACTTTGACTATTTCCAGGTTACATCTTGTTTTACATGTAGTTTATGCTCATTGTAACTAGTAAAATTTTAATGCATACTATCAAACATTTAAAAAAATCAAATACTGACAAAATATATTCATAGTTTTATGCCAAAATGCTTTAAGAAATCTGTACATGTATCTCCGATTTTTTAAAATAAAGTTGTAAAGAAAAAAAAAAGAAAAGGAAATTCCTCCAAAAGATTAGGTAGTAGGCCAGCCTGTGAGAAATTTTTTTAAATTAATGATTGATGTCAGAGAGGGTCCAGCCCATTGTCAGTGGTGCCATCCCTGGGCTGATAGTCATGGGTTGTATATGAAAGCTGGCTGAGCAAGCCATGTTAGCAGCACCCCTTCATGGCCACTGCATCAGCTCCTGCCTCAAGGTTCTTGCCTTGCTACAGTTTCTGTCCTGAATTCCTTTAATGATGAACTGTATAGACCAAAGAACAAACAAACAACAACAACAAAACCCAAAGAACAAAAACAAAAATAAACCCAAAAATCTTTGTTTTCTTAAGTTGCTTTGGTCATGGTGTTCATTGCAGCAACAGTAACCCTAACTAAATCACATAGTATACATGAGACCCTGGGTTCCATCATCATAGCTGAATAAAGGAGAAGGAAGAAGGGAAAAGGAAGAATACGTTGGTCCATGAGGAAAGAAGGGATTCCCATCAGCAAGATCAAGTGATTTAAAATGAAGTTAAAGCATAGTTGTGTTGGTATAAGTGGATCATATCAAAAATATTTTCTAGAAAGGTAAGATGGAAATTTGTATGGAGGTCTTTGGGAAACTGTTGGTGTATAAGGTAGATGTACAGAAGTATAAGCAACTGAGAGTTTTGTTTTGTTTTAATGTGTATTTTTTCTATGCATGGATTGGAAATGCTAGCATATCAAGGCAAATTCTTTATATCAACGAGATACCATTTGGTGAATTAGAACCCGGATAGAAAAGTAGAAATAAATTACAAGATGTAAAGTGCTTACAAAGAATAATAATCATAATGTGAAACTGGAAGAATAGCATGAGTAAATTTTAAGTTAAAAGACTGTAGGAATGTATCCTGGCTGAGTCTTTAAGAGGCACGAAGGAGAGATGCTATGTGATTAAAGAGATTCTCTGAGTTTCTAGACCTCTAAATCCCCAAATAAGCTTCAAAAACTGACAGAGAAGATAAGTCTTGTTCTGAATGGTAAGATGTATCAAATATTTAGCAAGAAAAAGACAAAATCAAGGAATCAAGGTTTAGAGTCAGAAAGAAAATAAGGTGTGGTACGTTCTTCATCATGTACCTGTTTGTGTATACAGTGAAAACAATCTGTCAGTGCACCTGGAGTGCAATTCTTGTATAAAATTTATGCTGCTTCTCCTCCTTCTGACATACCAATATCTCTGTGCAGAGCCTGGGGAAACAGCTGTATTTCAGTAAATCCAGTGTGGAAGAGATACTTTCAAAGAAAAAATAGGGAGACTGTTACATAGTATACTGGCTGGGTTTGTGTCAACTTGACACAAGCTGGAGTTATCACAGAGAAAGGAGCCCCAGTTGAGGAAACGCCTTCCTGAGATCCAGCTGTAAGGCATTTTCTCAATTAGTAATCAAGGGGGATGGCCCAGCCTATTGTGGATGGTGCCATCCTTGGGCTGGTAGATCTGGGTTCTATAAGAAAGCAGGCTGAGCAAACCTGGGGAAGCAAGCCAGTAAGTTACATCCCTCCATGGCCTCTGCATCAGCTCCTGCTTCCTGACCTGCTTGAGTTCCAGCCCTGACTTCCTTTGGTGTTGAACAGCGATGTGGAAGTGTAAGCTGAATAAACCCTTTCCTCCCCAACTTGCTTCTTGGCCATGATGTTTGTGCAGGAATAAAAACCCTGACTAAGACAGATAGCTAGGAAGATTCATTGGCAGCCTTTAAGAATTTAAGAATTTCAAATTTATCGTAATAAATTTGAAACTGAATTGAAACTACAAAAATCTGAGTCCTATCAATACAACTGAATCCAAGTCATCTCTCTGACCTGACATAGAGACATGACATTCTAAACCACACAAAAATCCAGATGAACAGGCAAGTAGAAAATTAGACAGACAGCAGATTGATTAGGCCATCTCAACTGTGGGCATCTAGTGCAGCTGAAGCTCTGACCAGTCTGCAGCTCTCCAGTTCTCTGGCTGTCAGTCCTTGACACGCACCAAGTAATCAGGAAAGGGCCAAGGTTCGAGGACTCAACCTATTTATAGGGTACAAAGAGTTACACCTTTTATTCTTCTGTTCAGCTAATAAATTCTTGGCCACAGGCTGGGAGAAGGTTGACGACCCTCTCACACATGGGCACATACATTTGACCAAACTGTAAAGAAACAGATTTGCCTTTATAGTGCAGAATATGAGCCATAAGGTTGAGATGTGTCCAAAACCTTGAAAAGGGTTACTCCTTTCCTGTTCGAGGTCTGCATGTTCCAGTACATGGAGTCCTCTGCAACCCCCACTTCCATCCTACATAAGGTAAGATGTGACCTCATGGCCAGATTCTACATTTAAGCACCTGTTATTCCTCGTCATGTAAATGAAGCATTCCCAGCACCTCAGCCCCAGCCAATAATCTATACTCACTTCAAAAACCCCTACTTTTCCCTCAAGGTTTATGTAAGCTTTGTTCACCTCTAAGAAATAAGAGCTGTTTCACTGAATTCCATCTAGGAGAGCTGTAACACTCAAAATTGTCTCAGAGAAGTGCCCCCCTACCTCCCATTCCCAACAATCACTGGACCAAGATCCTGTCAGCACACCCACCAAACAAACCTGAATACTCCAAGGACAGAGGTAGAGTCTGGTTCGTACTTTATCAAGTTTTATTTCCTAAGTTCTTTTAACAACACAAGGAAACTGAGGGGCCAGGCTTAGAAATCTAAGTACCTAATGGCAGTGATTGTCATATTTGTCCCTAGACTCTCATTAGAAAATAAACAACATTAGTATATGTAGTAGTGACTGGTGACTTGATCCTTAGTCACCATACCATATCATCTGAGCCTGCATTTTTCTTTGTTCTACATTATCCAAGTTTATTCATGTCTCCTCAAATTCTTGCCAAGAAATGGCTTTCATACTTAACCAGAGGGACCGACATGTGCAACAGCATCATTACAGATCATCTAGCATACCGTATTAGAACCACTCTGTAGTAGTCTCCTAGGGAGGGAGGGAGGGAGGGGAGGGAGAGAGGAGGGGGCAGGGAGGACAGAGATGCTGCGGAGTTTTAAGAAGTTAAGATGGTTCAGCCGGGGACATAGTAAGCTCCGTGTCATGAGAATTATTTACAGAATGCTACATGTAATGTCAGCCGGACACATCTGTCACACTGAATATAAAGGTTGTTTGAGGACATCCCAAGCTTTGTTTCCTGCTACCTAATCAAATGAAGGCTTGCACAGTGGAGATTGCAGGGAACAGAGAAGAGCGTGAACCTGAAGCCATGGAGTAGACTGAGAAGTCACACTAACTGCCGTGAGTAAACCATATGTAAACCACCACCATTTTTAAATCAAGTGGCTCAGAACTGACCAAAATGACTTGAGGTTGAAAATGTAGAAACTCCATTTTAAAAAAAAGAACCAAGAAAAAGCTAAAAATGCCAAGGCAAGTCCAAAAATAGGAGGATGAATACAAGCCGGGCTTCTGTCCATAGACACGTTCTAGGAGAATGCAACCTTAAGTTACCAGAGGAAACAGTAAGAAAGGAGACAAGCCACAGCTGTGCTAAATGTTTCTCAGGGCCAAGCTCCTGAAATTCAGGGTCACAGAGAGTTAGAATGGTCCAGGTCAGAGCCAACTTATCTTGAGCTTGTTTTACTTCCCCTGAAGGCACATACCTTTGCCTAGCCTAACTTCTTTTTTTTAAATTACTTCAAAATCTTTAAGATATCTTCATAACAAGCTGCTAGCTTCCACCAATCTAAGAACCAAGGATTTCATAGTCACCATCTTCATATTAGGAAGGTTTCTTTAATTTGCTTGAATCTGCCTATCTGTGGTCCCCAACCATGTAATCAATTAATGCCCTGATTTATTACTTTTTCTGAGATATAATGACACATACCTAACGCAACCACTTCCACCATGAAATGTGGAAATTATACTGGCCTGAATCTGTGTTCCCGGTCCATGGCCACACATATTTCACACCCAGATTTCACTACCTCTGTGCCCCTTGACATGAACATGTGATTTTTGTGTCAACAATAGGAAAAGGCTCCAGACATATGTCAAAGATTGCAAGTGTACAGTTGTCTCTGGTAAGGGAGGTCCTGAGGTCACTGGAGACACAGCCTTGATGAGAGCTAAGGGACCCTGGTCTCCTCTTTATTTCTCAGTTACACAACAAGTCTATTAAGTATAGCACAGGCCCTACCACCCAGTTATAAACTAAACCTCCTAAAACCCTGAGTCAAATGAGACCACCTGCTACAATAACGAAACATAAAAACAGGCATCAGAATGCACATTGCTTTTCAATTTTAAGTATAATTTGTTTTCAACAAATACCAACCACTTGAATTAGCAGATTTTTACCTTTTATGTCCTAAATTACTACAAGACCTCTCAATAGAAGACAGGGTAGCTCTTACTAGAAAGACCATTGCTAGGATTATTTGAGCCAAGTGCTTCAAGTTATAGTCAGGTAAATTCTAATCAACTCCATTGCTGTTGTTATTTCTAATATATGTTGTAGTGAAAATGTTATCTAGAACATTCAACTAGATAAAATTTGTTGAAGCAACTCAAGAATCACACATTCCTTCTATACTTTTATTTAGCAAATTTTATTTGGAGAATTTGCCTAGAACCAGGAATTTTCAAAATGAAAATCTTAGTGATTCTGAGTAATGTTCCCATGGTCTGAGAGAACATGTATCTTTTCAAAGTTCTGATTTCAATCTTTTAAAATGAACACTCTAAGTTCAAATAAATGAATTACAGGTGCTTCTAAGTTTCTGAGGATTCTCTACAATGTTGTCCCCAGGGGACATGTTTTGCTTTTGTACCTACAGTGTGCTTACGCTCCTGAATTTTATACTCCTTTATTAGTTCTATAAAAATATTTATGTATGTGTGTGTGAGTGTGCATGACTGTCTGTGTGGTATCCATGACAGATGAGTGCCAAAGCCCAGGGAGGCCAGATCTGGAGTTCCAGGCAGTTTAAGCTCCTCATGTAAGTACTAGAAACTGAACATAAATCCTCTGGAAGAAGAATAAAGACTCTGCACTAAACTATGTTTCCAGTCCCCTCTAGCATAATTTTTCATATGAATAGAATATAAGGCTCTGTAAATAGATGTTTTCATTTTGGCTTCTTTTTCTTGCATCTCTGTAAATTTCTTGACCTCATTCTTCTTTGCAGCTGAAGAGAATTCCATTGTATATATGCACATTGTCACTATCTATCCAATAGTTGAAGGTCATTTGGGTTGTCTCTATTTCTCAGTTATTATGAGTAAAGTGGCAACAAACATAGCTGAGCAAGTGTTTGTAGAGTCAAATATCAAGTCCTATGGGAACTGATCAAGCTAGGTCATGTGGAGGATCTACTTTATGCTTTCTAAGAACTCTGTTACAGATTGCCATGATGAGTGTATCCGTTTTCAAACTCACCGAGTGAATGAGGGTTCTCCTTTCCCTGTATCTTCACCACCATTTATTGTTACTTATATTTTTAGGAATGTAAAAAAGAACCATGTGCATAATGGGAGTCGTAGAACACTGTGCCATATTGGGCCAGAATTTAATGGTTAGGGTTTGTAATTTTAATGTTCTTGTTAAGCATGAAAAAGGGAAAAATTCTAGATTTAAAATATTTCTTCCTGCAAAATAAAGAACAAGTTACACGTAGCAACACCAAATTGCATGATAATGATGATGATGATGATGATGATGATGATGATGATGATGATGATGATAAGAAGAAAGAGGAGGAGGAGGAGGAGGAGGTAAAGGAGAAGGAGAAGGAGAAGAAGGAGGAGAGGAGGAGGAGGAGGAGGGGTGGAGGAGGAGGAGGAGGAGGAGGAGGAGGAGGAGGAGAAGGAGAAGGAGGAGAAGAAGAAGAAGAAGAAGAAGAAGAAGAAAAAGAAGAAGAAGAAGAAGAAGAAGAAGAAGAAGAAGAAGAAGAAGAAGAAGAAGAAGAAGAAGAAGAAGAAGAAGAAGAAGAAGAAGAAGAATTTGGGAATACAAGTAATAGAAGAAAGCCAAAATCAAGATAACTTATTAATTCTCAATGTTTCTGAAGTTTGTAACTGAGGGTAAATTATTGAACTATTACCTAACTCATTATTAAAATAAGAGAGGCATGGTCTGACCTAATGAGCCACAGGGAAGTTTGTGTTAACATACTAAAAGTACACGAAGCAAAATGATAGTTAAGCTAAATGCCTAGTGAGTGTTGTTCTTTGGTGTTATTATTACTTTTTTAAAAGATCATACATTATTTGAAAAGTTTGATCATTACTGAATTTGCATATGTTATTTTTAGTCTTATCACCCCCCTCAATCTTTCTAAGCCTGATTTTATGTAATGATCGCATCAATTTCTTTAATCAATCCCCTTCTGTCTAAAACAAGGGTTTCCACAAGCACCTAGCATTTTGGGGTCTCGATAATGCAACAATAATACCTTCCATTCAACATAAAGCATATATGTCATGGCATTGTATTTCAATATTTCAATACACATGGCATGTCTATTCAATATTTTTTTACTTCGGGCATTTGTTCAGAGTGCAAGTGAGGAGAAAAGCTGAAAACAAAATACTCATTTTCCATAAAAATATTGTGTAGTTTCTCCTTCAACAGTTAAAGTTAATACATGGATTAAATGTGCAAAGATACTAAGTTTTGCTTTAATCTCTTGGACACTCAAAACCTTTGCTCTCTTTCTGATACACATTGTGTTAGTTTTTACCTTGCATGTAGTACAGGTCAGTGGTGTTCATGCTGTGTTACTATAATACAATGAGTGCATTAGAAAGTATGATGTTTGAATCCTAGATGTCTGAACTCCAGTCTTTCTTCTGTCACTTTTTGGCTATTATAGCCAACGTGGGAGACATTAGCATTAGTGTTTCCTTGTTAGATCCCCTGGAATTAGCAGCATTGATTTTCCATCATGCTTTACATAAGGAAAGCAAACCATCAGAAGGCTGCCTCCAGGCCAGAGAAGTCACATAACTTCTCATAAAAAGGCCCCTTAATCATGTAACCAAGACAGATCATTGGACTGCAGATCCGAAAACCACTCCCTCCATCTTTCCTTATCTTCCATGCACAATGTCTTGTTTTGGAAGCAACACTTGACCTCACATGAATCACCACTCAAAGTTCCTGAAACCTGAAAGGAGATAGCGCTTGCAAATTTTAAATAAATCACAGCCCAGAAAAATAACGGCAACCCTGTCAAATTGTCAAATAGAATAGCTGGCAGCTGTTTCTTTCCTTTTAGGGGTTTTCTTGCTAGAGTTCACATTCAGGTTAGAGCAGAAATTTGTTCTGACTTACTACAGATAGAAGCTATTGAAAGATGACAGCAAGCAAATTCCAGTCAGAAACATGGGACACCTGCATGTGTAGAGCATGACAATTTGGTTTCAGTAAGTGGCTGATGTCAATCAGAACTAGACTCAGTCCTGTCTACTCTAGAAGATATCATCCCATGGAGCAAACACTACTTTTCATAAAGCACTTGCATCTTCCAGTATCCTGATGTATCTTGATGTCAAGATTTGGGAAGAAATCATGTCTGTCATTCCAGCACTAGGCAGTCTAAAATAGAAGGATCCTATAGGTTTGAAGCCAGATAAGGGTACACCATGAATTACAGGTCAACTTAAGGCACAATGTGAAACTCTGTCTCAGTTTCCTGATTCTCCCACCTGCCCAGGAAATCCATCAGTTCTTGCCTCTCTTTCTCCTCACACACATTCCAGTTCAAATGTTCACTCAATGTAAGATGGGGAAGAAAATGAACAGGAAACCAATGACCTAAGTCAACATGCCCAAGTCTCACTAAAACCACAATATGAAAAATCAAGACAATATATCACACCCCCTCAATCACCAATCTCATAGAAACTGTTCACAATCAAAATAACATAGATAAAACTCAAGACAAAGAATTCAAAGAACAGCTATAAGCATGTTTGAAGAGTTTAAATAAGAAAAATAAAATGAAAGGTATAAATAGTTGTACGGACTTAAAAGGAGACAAAAATAAACTCATGACTTAAGGGCAAGAAAACACAAACAACTGAATAAATAAGGAAAACAATTCAGCCTATGAAAAGAGAATGAATAAAATATCAAAACATAAGCTGAGATGAAGCTGGCAGCTCAGTTTTCAACGAGTCTAATTAAAAAAAGCACAGTACAAAGTTTCCCTGGCAAAATGAATAATGTTCAAGACAAAAGCAGTGACTGAAAATGGGGGAGTTCAATCCTTGAATCAAAGAAAATGACATCTTTATAAAAACTCATGCAGAGAACAAGTAAGATCTTTCACACACACACACACACACACACACACACACACACACACACACACACACACACTAAACTGTAAACATAGAAGAAAAACATTCCTGGTCAGTTTTAGAAAGTGTTCTCAATAAAGATACAATACAAAACCTGATTGAATACAATGAAAGAGATAGCTAATTCCACACAAGAGGTACCAAGCACAAGAAATCAGAAAAGAAGTTCCCCACACTATACAGTTTAAACTCTAAATATAATTTCAGAACGTCAAGTTTTGAAAAATGACAGATGCTAAGACAACTCTTCACATCAAAAGTATCTGTTGCCAATGAAGAACAGATAAGATCCTTATATGATCAAGATGAATTTTAAAATCACCAATAAGCCAATGAAGCCCTATAGAGACTACAGAAAGGGCTACTTGAGACTGAAGAGAAGGAAGAGCAAACCTAACAGACTACAGGGGAAAAATAGGTAGTAGGACATTTCTTATACAAAGTAGGACTAAAAGCAAACAACAAACACTACAAAATCAACAAAATGACAGAAATAATATGCACCTACATTTTAAGAATAAAGGAGAACTCAAATAAATTAAGAAATGCTACATGTTAAGAGTTTGGAAAACAAGAACAAAACGAACCCAAACACAGGAGGTTAGGTAAGAATTCTGTCCTTGAAAACAAATGTTAAAGGCTGGAAGTGGTGGTGCGTGCCCTTTATACCTGAACTTGGGAGGCAGAGGCAGGTGGATGTCTGTGAATTTGATACCAGCATGGACTGTACACTGAGTTCCAGGGAAGCCAAGACCATGTCTTGAAAACTAAAACAAATGAGCAAAATGTATAAATAAATCAAAAAATGGAGGCACTAGAATATGGAAAGAATCCCTATGGTTACAATGGAAAAATTAAATATTTGGAAGGCAGCCATCTTAACCAATAACAATTTACAGATTAAATGTAGTTCCAAAAAAATTATCACACCACTCTTCACAGAAATTAAAAACCTTAAACTTCACATTTTAAGCATAAAAAAAATGTAAGATAGCCAAAGTACACACAGAAGAAAAGACAGCATCTTCGACAGATGGTGTTGGGGAAACTGGATATTTATAAGTAGAAAACAGAGTAGACATATGCTTATTCCTCAGTATATGTAAAGCTCAACTCCAAAGAACCAAAGGCCTCAAAGTAAAATTTGAAATTTTGATGTTGCTTTGAGAAAGAAAGGCAGGAATGTGCTATAAGATAGAAGTAAGAAACTTTAAAGAGGCTCTAGTCACTGTGGAAATGAGACCAACCATTAACAAAGAGAACCTCATGAAACCAAAGAGCTGCTTCACAACAAGAGAAAGTCTATTGAGTGAAAAGACATCTTAATAATGGGAGAACATTTTCACTACAGAAGTAACTCCTAGAACAAAGAATTCAAAACACAAAATATCCAGGAAACAACCAACCCAGTAAAAAGCAATCCACAGAGAGCAATAAAGCTTTCATAAGAAGAAAAATAATGGAGTAATAAACATTTTTTAATTGTTTACTTTTATTGAAAGTAAATTATTTTCTCATAGAGTATATCCTGTTATAGTTTCTGCTTCCTCTTTGCCTTTCTGTTACTCCCCATTTTCTTTTTCTCTCTCACTAGAAAAGAACAAGCTCTTCAAAGATAACAACCAAATAAAATATAGTAAGATAAAACAAAAAGCTGGACAAGGAAACCCAACAGAAGGAAAAGAGACCTGAGAGCAGGCACAAGAGTCAAAGACTTGTTCATTTTCACACTCAAGAGTCCCATAAAACACTAAGCTGAAAGCTACAATATATTTGCAGATGTCCTGGTGCCAGTCAATGTACACTGAGTTGTATGTGTGTTGTCACAGAACTGTGCCTTGTTGCCAATCTGTAGAAGACAATCCATTGCCTTAGCAACAACCTAGGTTGTATGGGGGTTTCCATGGGACCCATTGTCCAACAACTCAACTGAACGTAACTCTGTCCTGGAACAGGAAGCCTTATTTAAACAAAGGAAATGGCCAATTGGTAATTCTTATCCACTATTATTAGATCTCATTAGCATCACTTTCGTAAATTTTAGGGAGTTCTCATTGAATTAGATTTCCATACTGATCTCCAGATGCCCTTTACTTCCAACTATTTCTGCCCATATTCTGTCCCTTAGCCACATCTCCTATCCCTGTCCCCACCTTATCCCCATGTTCTCTTCCCTTCCTATTGCCAATCCACTCTTAGAATAGAATAGCATTTCTTCAAAAATATATTCACATAGTTTTATGTAAAAATTATTTTAATATCTGAAAAAACAGTACTGACAAAAATGTATAATTTTAAGCAAAAAATGTTTAAAATCTGTACATTTATCTTTGTTTTGTAAAATAAAGTCGTTAAAAAAAAAGGGGGGGGGGGAGACTCATGCAACTCCTAGTACCTTCCTCTTTACCTAACCTTTCTGTATCTATGGATTGAAGGTTGGTTATCATTTAGTTAATATCAATACTCACATATAAGTAAATACATATCAATCATATTTACCTGTCTGAGTCTGGGTTACCTCACTCATGATTACGTTTTCTAGTTCAGTAAATTTTGGTCAACATCTTTAGTCATCAGGGAAATGCAAATCTAGGCTATTCTCATATTTCATATTTCTCTCATTCCGGTAAGAATGATTATCATGAAGAAGCCAATGTCAATGAATTCTGGTAGATATGAGGGCCAGGCAACCTGTTCTCATTGTTGTTGAGAGAATAAAGCAATATAGTCACAGTTAAAATCGGTGGAGAGTTTCCTCAAAACGCTAAAACAGAATTACTATATGCCCCAAATATTCCACTCATTGGCACAGAAACAGTTGCTTATTCATGGTCATTGCCCCTTTATTTAAAATAGCTATGAAATGGAATCATTGCAGATGTTTAAAAACTAATAGATAAATAATGAAAATACAGTATGTTATATTTTCATTTTAAATAATACATTTACATATCACATATCTTATTTATGTATAAAGAATTAAATTAGAATGCTTGCTGTTAAATAGGTGGAACTGGAAAACATTTTACCGAGTAAAGTAACCCATCCCAGAAAAGACACAAATTTTTGCGGTTATTATTTAAAAACCTGGTGATGGTGCATGGCACCACACCACACTACCTCCAGCTACTCTCTGGTCCCAGTGGCAATTTCTTTGCCTTTATGACTAGCTCTGTCTATCTCCTGGCTCTCCACTGTGGACCCTGCTCACAGTCCTAGCAACCCAGTAAAATCAAGACTCTAGAGGTTTGGATTTTCAAACAAAAGTTATCAATAAAGATAAGGAAAGACACTTTTTATTCATCAAAGGAAAATAAAAGCTATCAAGATGGACTCAATCCTAAACATCTATGCTCCAAATAGAAAGGCACCCACATTCATAAAAGAAGTTCTACTAAAGCTCAAAGCATATTTTGCACCACACATAATAGTAGTGGGAGACTTCAACAACCCACTTTCATCAATGGACAGATCATGGAAGTAGAATCTGAAGAGAGACACAGTGAAACAAATAGAAGTTGTGAACCAACAGGATTTAACAGACATTTATTGAATATTTCATTCTAAAACAAATTAATATATATCTTCTTCTCAAAACCTCATGGCACCTTCTCCAAAACGGACCATATAGTTGGTAACAAAACAGGCCTCAACAGGCACTAAAACACTGAAATAATCTTATACATCCCATCAGATCACCATAACTAGGGCTGGTCTTCAATAACAACAAGAACAACAAAAATCCCACCTATCCAAAAATCTGAACAATGCTCTACTCAGTGATAGCTTGGTCAAGGAAGAAATAAAAAAAGAAATCAAAGACATTTTATAATTTAACAAAAAATGAAGGTACAACATACCCAAACTTATGGAATACAATGAAAAGAATGCTAAGAGGAAAACTCATAGCTCTGAGTGCCTCTGCAAAAAGCTGGAGAGAGCATACACTGACAGCTTGACAGCACACCTGAAAGCTCTAAAACAAAAAGAAGCAGATACACTAAAGAGGAGTAGGTGGCAGGAAACAATCAAACTCAGAGCTGAAAACAACCAAATAGAGACAAAAGGAAGTATACAAAGAATCAAAAAAGAAGAAGAAGAAGAAGAAGAAGAAGAAGAAGAAGAAGAAGAAGAAGAAGAAGAAGAAGAAGAAGAAGAAGAAGAAGAAGAAGAAGAAGAAGAAGAAGGAGAAGAAGAAGAAGAAGAAGAAAAAGAAGAAGAAGAAGAAGAAGAAGAAGAAGAAGAAGAAGAAGAAGAAGAAGAAGAAGAAGAAGAAGAAGAAGAAGAAGAAGAAGAAGAAGAAGGAGCTGGTTCTTTAAGAAAATCAAGAAGATTGATAAACCCTTACAGCAAGCATATCCAACTTAACAAAATCAGAAATGATAGGGGAGAATAACAAGAGAAATGGAAGAAATTCAAGAAATCATCAGATCCTACTACAAAAGCCTATACTCAACAAAACTGGAAAATCTAGAAGAAATAGACAATTTCTTAGACAGATATCAGGTACCAAAATTAAATCAGGATCAGATAAACAATCTAAACAGCCCCATAAGCTCTAAAGAAATAGAAGCAGTCATCAAAAGCCTCCCAACCAAAAAAAAAATCTCAGGACCAGATGGGTTTAGTGCAGAATTCTATTAGACCTTTATAAAAGACCTAATACCAATACTCTCCAAACTATTTCACAAAATAGAAACAGAGGGACTATTACACAACTCATTTTTTAAAACCACAATTAGTCTTATTCCTAATCTACAGAAATACCCTACAAAGAAAAACAATTTAAACGAAGTTCCCTTATTAACATTGATACAAAAATACTGAATAAAATTTTGCAACCCGAATACAAGAACACATCAAAACGATTATTCACCAAGACAAAGTAGGCTTCATTCCAGGAATGTAAGGATGATTCAATGTATGGAAATCTATCAGAGTAATTCACTATCTAAACAAACTCAAAGCAAAAAAAAAAAAAAAAAAAAAAAAGTAAAATTAACATACAGCAAACCAGTAGCCAACATCAAACTAATTGATGAGAAACTTGAATTAGGGACTAGACAAGGCTGCCTACTATCTTTCTACCTATTCAATATAATACTGAAAGTACTAGTCAGAACAATCAGACAGGAAAATGTAGACAAAGGAATATAAACTGGAAAGAAAGAAGTCAAAATATCACTATTTGCAGATGATACGATAGTATATTTAAGTGACCCTAAAAATTTCACCAGAGAACTCCTACAGATGATAAACAACTACAGCAAAGTGCCTGGATATAAAATTAACTCGAACAAATCAGTACCCTTTCTTTACTCAAAGGCTAAACAGGTTAAGAAAGAAAGTAGAGAAATGATGCCTTCACAATATTCACAAAGAATATAAAATATCTTGGTGTGACCCTAACCAAGCAGATGAAGTATCTGTATGACAAGAACTTCAAGTCTCTAAAGAAGAAAATTGAAAAAGACCTTAGAAGGTGGAAATATCTCCCATGCTCATGAATCAGAAGGATCAGCATTGTAAAAATGGCCATCCTTCATAGTTAGAAAGAGCAATTTGCAAATTCATGTGGAATTAAAAAAAAAAAACCCTAGGATAGCAAAACTATTCTCAACAATTAAAAAAACAAAAATCCTATGGAGGAATTGCCATCCTTGATCTCAAGCTGTATTACAGATCAACTGTGATAAAAACTGCATGGTATTGGTACAGAGACAGGCAGGTAGATCAACGGAATAGAATCAAAGATCCAGAAATGAACCCACACATCGATGGTCACTTGATCTTTGACAAAGGAGCTAAAAACATTCAATGGAAAAAGGGCAGCCTCTTCAACAAATGGTGCTGGTTCCACTGGCAGTCAACATGCAGACAAATGCAAATTGATCCTTTTTTATCTGCTTGTATAAAGCTCTAATCCAAGTGGATCAAAGACCACATAAAACCAGGTATACTGAAACTAACAGAACAGAAAGTAGGGAAGATCTTAGAACACATAGGCACAGGGGAAATTATCCTGAACAGAACACCAATGGCAAAGCTTCTCTAAGGCAAAAGACACTGTCAAAGGACAAAAGGGTAACCAACAGATTGGGAAATATTTTTGCCAATCCTACATCTGATAGAGGGCTAGTATCCAATGTTTCAAAAGAACTCAACAAGTTAGACTCTAGGGGCTGGAGAGATGGCTCAGTGGTTAAGAGCACTGACTGCTCTTCCAGAGGTCCTGAGTTCAAGTCCCAGCAACCACATGGTGGCTCACAGCTATCTGTAATGGGATCTGATGCCCTCCTCTGGCATGTCTGAAGACAGTGACAGTGTACTCACATACATTAAATAAATAAATCTTAAAAAAAAAGGAAGTTAGACTCTAGAGAATCAAATAATCTTATTAAAAATGCAGTACAGAAGCACCTAAAGAAACGCTCAACATTCTTAGTCATCAGGGAAAGGCAAATCAAAACAACTCTGAGATTCCACCTCACTCTAGTCAGAATGGCTAATATCAAAAACTCAGGTGACAGCAGATGCTGGCAAGGATGTGGACAAAGAGGAACACTCCTCCATTGTTGGTGGGATTGCAAGCTGCTACAACTACTCTGGGAATCATTCTGGCAGTTTCTCAGAAAATTGGACATAGTACTACCTGAAGACTCAACTACACCACTCTTGGGTGTATTCCCAAAAGAATCGCCAACATCTAACAAGGATACATGCTCTACCATATTCATAGCAACCTTATTTCTAATAGCCAGAAGCTGGAAAGAACCCAAATGCCCCTCAACAAATGAATGCATATAGAAATTGTGGTACATTTATATAATAGAGTACTACTCAGCCAATAAAAACAATGGTGTCATGAAATTCCTAGGCAAATTGATGGAAATAGAAGCTATCATTCTGAGTGAGGTAACCCAGTCACAAATGAACACTCATGATATGTACTCACTGTTAAGCGGATACTAGCCCAAAAAACTTGGAATAACCAAGAAACAATTCACAAAATGTATGAAGCTCAAAGAGAAGGAAGGCCAGTGGATGCTTCAGTCATTCTTAGAAGGGAGAATAAAACACTCATGGAAGGAAATATAGGGACAAATAGAGGAGCAGAGATTTGAGAAAAGATCATCCAAAGACTGCCTTGCCTGGGATCCATCACATATGCAGCCACTAAACCCACATACTATTGCTGATGCCAAGTAGTGCTTACTGGCAGGAATCTGATATGATGCCTCCTCAGAGGCTCTGCCAGAACTGTACTGATATAAAAAAGGATGCTTGCAGCTAACTGTCAGACTGAACATGTGGATCCAAATGAAGGAGCTAGAGAAAGAACTGAAGGAGCTTAAAGAGTCTGCGACCTCAGTGGGAAGAACAAATTCATTAACTAACCAAACCCACCAAAGCCCCCATGATCTAAAATACCAACCAATGAGTTTGCATGGAGGGACCCATGACACCAGGTACATATGCAGCATAGGGTAGCATTCTCTGGCATTAATGGGAAGGCTCATTTTCCCAGTGTAGTGGAATACCAATGTGCTGAGGTGAGAGAGGGAGGTTGGGAGAGGGAGTACCTTCATGGAGGCAATGAGAGGGGAAGGGGAAATGGGACTGAGGAAAAGGGGATAACATCTGAAATGTAAATACAGAGAATAGCCAATTTTAAAAAAAAGAAGAAGAAAAAGATATTTATAGCTAACTGTGGCTAATTGAAGCTACACAGAAATTGATCCTCCTTCATCTTGACTCTCTCTTGGCTTCTCTCCCTGTCCAAAATCTGTCCCCGCCTTACTTTTTCACTGCCCAATCACAGGCCCTGTCTTATCTTGTGCCTTCTCTCATCTGCATAACAATCACAATAAACTGTGTGTTCTCTGTCACATATGCTGCTAGAATTTAGTCTTCATTCTGTGTTTTTAACTAGAAACACCAATGATAATCAAGAAACCAGGAAGATCATTAGTATGAGAATAGCAGAATGTATGCCATACTTAAGTAGACCTAAGGGATGGAAAATTTTAAAACAGGAAAAGAGGTGGCAGAATTGGGAAGTTAATCAAAGGTTAACTTATAGATTAAGGTTAATCTAATGGATGATTCATTAAAAATCCATATGGAAATCTGCTACTTCTTAAGTTACTTAACATTTACATACATCTATGTGTTTGAAAGAGTATGATGCTCCTAAAAGCTGTGAGATATTAAGCAGAAATCCTAATGCTAAATGTGAGATGCCTCCATAGGAATTCTTCATCAAGGAGACTTCAGAGGATTCCAAAGTAATACAGGCTACTGCCATTCCTCTTGTCACTAGAACTAGATGACAAAACCTTATTGCTTGAGTTGCCATATACCATGCTTATAAGTCATGGATAAATAAAACTGGAATTGAGGTGGAAATTTTTTCCCAGGTGGTTAATTTTCATAGTGATAGGAAGTGCTAGGCAGGCTACAGAGGAAGAAAGACCTCAAAGGTGTTGCCCAACTGTGAGCCCTGTAAGCTTAGATGTCAACCTACCAGGCAAGATACATGTGTCTGTTCAATAGTGCCATGTCTGTGATGGAAGTAGACAGTAGCTCTCTGAGTATATTTGAGACCAAACCCACAGGAGTTAATCAATGTCTAATACTATAACCTTAATCAAACAACAGTGTTGGGGGTAACTTATTTTAGTTGTTCAGATAAACTGTCATAATACCAAACAGCTGTCAAAATATCTGTGTTCATACTCATTGACAAACACTCCTCTCAGCCTTAATCAGACAAGGTCAGCAATTAATGGCAGAGAAAGTCTCAAAGTTGCACAGTGTGCTGAGACTAGGTATGTAAATGGTCAGACATCAAAGCAAGAGGACTAAAACAGATCTGCAAGGATCTGGAAACATGCATAGGAGAGGACAGAATCATGCTAGGAGCCAGAAGATAGGGGGAAAATGCTAAAAGATAATATCAGTTTTTAAGGGTGACATAGCCATGTCAATCTTGACATTACACATTGAACTGAGTTGCTCAGTAGTTGATCACAGACACAAAAGGGACTGGTGCACTCCTTCCATCCCAGGTGAGTTATTGGGAAGGTGTCTCAGCAAGGGACAGTCATTCTCTTCAGTTGTATACTGCTGATAAGCACCCCAGGCACCACTGGATAACACATAACCTGTGACCATCCACATGCTGTTAGCTAAAATCAGTGGTGCATAGAACAAAAAAAAAAAAAAAAAAAAAAAAAAATCATGGGTCTAAGAAAGGAACTTGGGGGAGGGGAGATATCTCAAAACAAACTATTATTCTGGTACACTTAAGAATAAACTTTCAGTTTTATGTGTCCATTTTGTTTATGATTTTTAGATACAACTATTCTTTTTTTGTTTTTTTGGGTTTTTTTTTGTGTTTTTTTTTTTTTAGTACAGAATAGTTTATTCAGGTCATGGGGGTCAGGGGTTAAGAGGATAGTAGAGGCAGAGAGAGAGGAATAGAGAAGTGAAAGCCGGCCATGAGCATGTGGAGAGAGGTGGGGATTGGGGGGGAATGGGGAGAGGAGGAGAAGAAGGAAGAGCAAGGACGAGACAAAAAGGGTAGGAAGGCAAGAGGCCAAGAGCAGATACAACTATTCTTATTCATTTATCTGTTCATCTCCAGACTAGGAAAGTGAATTTATTGTCTTAGATAAGTATCCATGTGGTCTCAACTTCTAGTGGTATTTTCTAAGAAGATTTTCTCAGCAGAAACATGGGATAGTAGGCTACATCAAGATGTTGGGGTATCTCAAAACTGGCATGCTCTTATTTCTGTAACACTATTTTCAAATGGATAAATTCAGACCAGATTCCAGAGGTCCAGAAATAAACAATGTTTCTCTATGAAAGAAGTTGCAAATTCTCATTACCAAGAAAATTGCAACACTGATAAGGAGCATGTCGCCATTTTGCATAACCTCAGCATACCTCAAACGTGGAGTACAGCCTGCCATGCATCCTATGGCATGGAGCCTCATGTGCAAGCCTGTACTGAGTACAGTTTGCCAGTCACCATGTGCTTTGTATAGTAGTGTTTTCTCTACCTTTTCCTCCATCTTCCACAGGGTCCATACACTTCCCCATCCTTGGTCCTTCTGGTTAGACATACCTACAAGATGTGGAAGTCAACTCTTCATTATTATAAAAATATCTATTAAACCATGCTATACTCTGTGTTATGTAAATGTTATACTATAACAAATGCCATAATTGACTTATAAAAAGTATCATTTTTGCCACAATTTCAATGTCTCTTCTCAGTGATGATCACTTTGGCCCAATTGCTATTTTTATTAATTATATTATATTAATTATTTCAATTTAATGCATGGATAAAATATATTGGAACATATTCAGTTCCTACATCTTTTCCTAATGCTTCCCAAATCCATCTTCAACCCATTTCCAACTTCAGGTTCTCATATTTTCTTAACTCACTGAGTGCAATTTATATGGCCCATATATTCATGGGTGTGAGATCATGAACTAGAAGAAATATGTACTACATATCAAGAACTACACTCTTAAAGAAAACTGGCTTTCCCTCTTCCAGAAGCTATCAACTGTCACGAACCTATCAACCTTGCATTCTAGAGTATTGTTTGGATTGATGTTATACAGGACGTGTGTAGCCAACCACAGCTATTCATGTCTGTGAATACAGTGTTCTTACTATGTCCAGAAGTCCTTGTTTTTCTTCTGGCTCTAATAATCACTCCAACAGGCCCTATTCCATGATGGTCTCTGAGCCTGTATAGAAAGAAGTATGCTTTGAACTGTTGAGACTTTTTCCAATAACCATAAGCCACTGCACCATAAAACTTCTACAATGAGTTTTGAGAACTGGGCTAATTTTTGCATATGTAGATGTGGAGAGCATTTTTTTTGGTGCTTCCTGACAGTTGGTGGAAGGGTAATATTAATATTAATATTATTTTCCCAGGACATCTTGAAACTAGCCAAGGCAGGAAAGTGGTGTCTGTGCTATGCCCTGTAAGGGCTAATATTAAGCACATTTGCATCTGTAGCTCTAGGCAGAGCCCCTAAGATAAGGCTATAGGGAAATACATCTACCTCTGAAGTTCTGGGCAGGGTTCTTAAGAATGTGGCATAAGGAAGTACATTTGCATTGGAAGCTCCTTAAGTGGAATCCTTAGGAATTCAGCTCAGGGCAGGGCAGATTTCGGGGTGTAGGCACAGCAGTATCCATTTTTGTCTCTGACCTTTTTACCTGACCTCCAGTAAGATGTTTACAAGATCTTTGACTGTTATTCCACTTGTTCCCTGTCTCAGAACTGATTTTACCTTTTGCATGTAATTAAAATGACTTAAAAGAGGATGGATTAAACCAAGCTTTACTTTGGCCTTGAGGCTTCGGCCTCAAGTCAGGTGAAGTCATGCTGCAACTTTAACTAACTTGTTTTTCTTCTTTCAATCCTCGCTCCAGGCCTGGGGGACCCCTGTTGTTTGCCCTAGCTGGCCCGGGACATGTAGAGGGACATTTAGAGAGTCTTCTGTTACTATTTCCATTCAGCAAACTGTAGTAGAATGCTCAGTCTTAAGTCCTATGAGCTTCCTATCCATGGTTCCTTGACCAGATATATATTACCTGTATATCTGTACTTGTATAGTGGGCCTTAAATCCATTAAAACAATCAGAAAGCACTAGTTACTGCCATAATATTCATGCCACTATTGTCCCCATTGGTCTATCTTGCCATATGTATTATTATTGTAGCTCATAGGCTTCACAGCTGAATTAGAGGGTTGATGCCTTTTTCCCCTATCAGCTTTCAGAGTACATTCTGGTAATATGAAAACTAGCTAGGAGAAAGTTTTCTAGTCAATACCAACACAACTTGGTATCTTTCTGTCCCATGACCAAAGTGTGGTATCTTCAGAAATAGGGTCATATTGCCAAGTTCTGGTGTACAGCCAAGAACTTATGGGAAGTGTCCTTGGAACCCTCTGCTTACAACACCTGTCACTGTGGGGTTTTGTTGCTGGTGTTGTTGTTGTTGGGTTTTTGTTTGCTTGTTTGTTTACTGTTGTTATTTGGCATCCTGTGGCATTCCTCAATCTTTTGTGTAGGCAATTTCCAAATAGGTCAAAGATCTCAATGTTAGACCTGAAACTGAAGTTTGTAGAAGAGTCGGGAGCACAATTCAGGATAAAGCTCAACTTAAGACTTTCCTAACACGACCCCAATTGCCCACACATTAGGACCAATGGCCAATAAATGGAACTTAATAAAAATAAAAGGCCTTTGTACTTCAAAGAAAACTGGTACCTTGCAGCCAACATTGGAATTTCTTAGCAGGAAACATTTTTCTGCTAGCTAGCTGACAGATGACTAGTGTCTCAAATTAGAAATATTAATTTAATAATAATGACAATAATAATAAAGCTAAACAGCCAACTCACCAACAACTGGGTTGAGAAATGAGCTATGGGACGCTTAAATGGAGGAGTGCTGGCCTTCGTTAGCTACCAGAGAAATGCAAATTAAAACTATTTTGAGACTTCATCTCTCCCCGATCAGAATGACTAAGAAAATGAAAACCAAAAAGACATCAAAAAAAAATTTTTTTAAGTGAGGAGGTGGAGGATGTACAAGCTTGTATAGCCTCTGTGGAAAGGCAATGGTGCAGCAGAAAGTTAGAAATAAATTCACCCAGCATACTGGGAATGTACCAGCTTCATTGTATCTCACTATATATACAGATGCTCATCTAGGTTTATTGACAGTCCCATCACCATAGCTAGCACACGAGAACCACCTAGATGTCCATCAGCTGTTGCTTGGACAGGAACAGACAAGAGATAGGATGTTCTCCTGTTGAGTCAATTATCAGTCCAATAGATTGCTAGAGAAGAGAGGAGACTCAATCCCACAGAGAACTTCGGAATTTCTTAGCAGGAAACCCACTAGATTCGAATGGGAGCTTTATAAGTACCAAGTGGGGCAGCCTCTAGACGTGCAAGTCTGTAGGCCAGTGCTCATAAAGATGCTTCTTCCCCCACATCCCTGGCAACAAGGGGATCCAGTAGTCTTTAAAACTCTTTTAGCTTTTCCATGCCTCCCAATGATAACAAATGTACCTTGTGTTTGATGATGTAGAAAAGTAATTTTACCCTCAACCCAGAGATTTGCTGGGCACTGACAGTTCATTAATGTGTCTTCATATCAGTTCCATTGAAGGCTCGGTGGTGATTAACATCTGCCCTGGCCAAGTGCAACCGCAAGCCTCTTGGCTTCCCATTGGTTCCCAGTCAATGTGTTGGAAAAGTGGGAATCAAGGGCAGGTTTTTTCCTCCTGATACATGAAGTGGTGTAGGGCAGTGGACCATGCCAACAGACAGAAGAACTGGAAAGGCAGTAGCAAAGTTCAGAACCCTGTTCAAACTCATAAGAGAGAATGTCAGGAGTTCGAACTAGCAACCAACCAGATCCCTGTCCTGGAGCACGTGACCACAAACAACCCACTAAGAGGAGAGTGCAGTTCTCCACTCTAATGAGGTATCTAAATGGGCCCAGAGTATTTAGACAATGAGCTTCCCTTCTTGAACATCCCTTCTTGCAAAAGATATTTCCTTTCTAGTTTACCCTGAATAAGCAATATGCATCCTCATCTGCCATCAATAAAGCAGTTTGGACAAACAAGAATTGTTTTCTTCATCAAGAACTGCCACAGGTGGAGGCGGGCTGTCTCTGTGACATAGAGCCGTACCTCAGTCTCCAGTTGAAGGCCCTTTTCCAGGCCCTGTGCATTTCTGACACTCACTCAGAGCTAAGTCAGACACTCACTCCCATGAGCTCTGTTCTTCGTGGTTCCAAAGAGTGTCTGGGTACACAGAAGAATAGTAACTACCATTCTCAACTCTTCAAGGTTTCTCAGCAGTGTTTGGGGGCACAGGAGTTTGAGAACCACAGCCTCTGTCTCAGACCCCGCTGTTTCTCACCTGAAGAAACTCGGGGGGTAGGGGGAGGTTAAGACCCCTATCTTACACTGCATTTCACCTCATCTGAGAACATGTAGTTAGCCTGGACCGCAGAGGCAGCCTAGCTCTAGCCTCACTACATTTCACTTTCCCAGTGGCGTATAGGTGGAGTTCATATACTTAAGAGATAAGGCAAAAGCATAGACCCACAGATTGGATAAGCCTGTCAGTCTCCACACCAGACCCCATCCATGCTCTGCTGCCCAGCCCTGAATTAAAAACGGAGAGAAAAATATAGTGGGAGAAGAGCTGTGGCCATGAGGAAACAAAACGAATTTAACACAGCTAGACTGATAACTAGGAAAACGAAACGGCATTAACCATTATATTTTTGTATTACCCACCTATCAAATCTCTCTCTCCACCCCGTCTCTGTGTCTCTCTGTCTGTCTCTCTCTCTGTGTCTCTGTCTCTGTCTCTCTCTGTCTCTCTCTCTCTGTCTCTCTCTGTCTCTCTCTCTGTCTCTCTCTCTGTCTCTCTCTCTCTGTCTCTCTCTGTCTGTCTTTTCCTCACACTCTTCACACTCTCCTTAATGGAAGAGAAGAGGCAAAAGGAAGAACAGAGAAGAGAGGCAGAGAAGAGAGACAGTTTATGGCTTGTTCTTCCCCTGTCTGAGATCTCTTACTCCTACTGTAATCACTGTCATTTCTAGACTTCAGTCAGGCAGCATAAAAACCCTGGGAGGAGATGTTCCTCCTCTTTATTCCCTGCATGCATAGGATGTCCGAAAGTCACACGCAGCTCTTCCCATGAGGAGCCTGTCAATCCCTGGCTAGCATCCCCCACCACAGGCAGCTGCCACCCCTGACAAGCTTCCTGTTGATCTCATCCCTTGCTTCCTCCAGGGAGGGGGTCTTGTCCATCTATCCTCGTTGTTTTTACTTTGCAGTAGTGTCTATTCTAATTCACAGGGAAAACAAAAGTCATGTAGACTTGTCGGTCAGACGGAACAGCCTTCCAATTCTTCATGGGTCAGGTTCATTTTCTTCAGATCACTAACTAAACTACACATGATTGAAATAAAAGCAGCTAACAAGAATTGATTAGGATGCAACTGGATCTTCTAGCTGAGTTTCTTCCTGTCAGCTCTCACAAACAGCCTGTCAACATTTTCCAAGGATCCTCTTTTAAGCTGAGTTCTTGGGTTGTCTGCTGGGATGTAAAATATCAGGAGGCCTAGGGTACTTGATCTCAAGAAGGAAGTGTGGCAGTTTGCAAACACCTGCTCAGGAAGGAATGCTGCCGGTTTATTTTGACCTTTTGAAAACACCCCAGATGGATTTTGTCGCTTTTTTGTTGTTGTTGTTGCTCCTTCTTTACTCCCTCCGCTGTTTCCTCCTACCTCTGCCTTTCCTTCTCTTTCATTTCTTTCTGTTTTGACATGTTCCTGTCACAAGAAGAAGCTGACCTAAGCCAACCTTCATTCTCAGTATGGATCTGTCCCTAACCATGTAACCTTCTGCACTTCTGCCCTTGAGAATATCCTTGAAGCCTCAGCATCTTTTGCAAAGCCTAACTCTTAATTTGTAGCCTGATTGCAGTCAAGCCCCGGGGCATCTTTTGCAAAGCTTGACTCTTAATTTGCAGCCAGAATGCAGAAGCACAGCTTACCCTTGAGAGCCATTTCTTAATTTAGGGAGTGAGTCAGAGCCTTAGCAGAAACATCCCATGATTCTCCAGTATACAATCCCATTCTTGGCATCAGGCCAGCAAGACCAACTCTTAAAAAGTAATGGGAAATCATAATTCTTTTTTTAAAAAAAAAATCTCATAAAAGTGAAAGAGAAAAGGCCTCAAATCTGTAAAATTCTTGTTACATTTATAGGCACCAGTGGCTTCAATTATGACGTTGAACAAGGAACTTAAAAGTATTTGTCTAAACATTTGAATAATTAAATCGTGTTTTCTTCATGCTGCCTGACACTTGCTGGTACCAACAGTGCATTGTGTCCTCAGAGGGCCAAGAAAATCAAGGCTAATGATCTCCCATCGCTAATCCACAGGAGGGTTTGAGATTTCACTGTAATATATTGTAAGAAGTAAACTGCACATTTGCCAACCCCAAGTGAATAGCTTGAAATGACAGACTAAGGAGGCACATTAGAGAGCAAAGCACGGCCAAGTGTGCCACCCTAGATTCAGGCCACGAAAACTTGCTGCGTGGAAAATGGACTAAAAGCTTGTGACAAGAGATAGTTCATTGTTGTAGGTTTAAAATAAATTACAGTAATGAAGAGGCTCTCAAAAAAAAAAAAAAAAAAAAAAAAAAACAAATTACCCCTTGGCTTTTATTAACAGATCTGTAAAATTAAGCAAAAAAGGATATGCCCATCTTTTTTTGGATTATTGACAGCTCTTCCTGCTGAATAGGCTTTCCTCCACAAGGATACTGTACCGACCAGAAAGTTCCCTCATGAGGAATGATAGAAGGAAAGAGGGATGATTAATGTATATGAGTGAGTTTAGCAAGAAATTAAAGGACCAGTGTCCTCAAACATTTAAAGATTTGTCATCTTAATGAGGGATTGGAATTATTATTATTATTTTTTTTTTTTTAGTGTTTTCAGGAAGATTCCAGTAAGGCTTGAGGGTCAGAGTGAAGCTAGACTGTGCTTCTGATCTGGAATTCCCCTCTAAAGTCTTTGTATCAAAGGTTTGGTCTTCATCCAGTTTGGTGCTGTTAGGGATTATTGAAAATATGGAGCCTAATGGGAGGGCTCTGAGCTATGTGGGACCAACCTCAGAGGCATTAAATTAATTAGGGTTTCTAAAAGAGCTGCATTAGTAGAATGAATATACATTAGTTGGGGAGCTATTAGGTTGACACATTCAAAGTCTGACAATGACAGTCTCACAGCACAAGTGTTCAGAACCTGATAGTTGCTGAGTGCATGATGCTGGGAAGCTTGGCAGTCCCTGTAGGATGCTGAAGATCTGTGGAGAGGCCCTAGATTATAGAACATGCCCAGTGTTGGACCAAATATCAATGAAGCAATAAGGAGCAGCAAAAACAGTGTAGGTGGACTTGAACTTGGCAGTGAGAGTGAAAACAAGAAGGAAAAACAAGGCTTACCTTTCCATCATTTGTCTGGAGTTCCAGCAAAAGATGACACCCACATCAAGAAAATCCCTCTAAGAGTGCCCGTTGGTTTTCACTTTAGTTAGTTTCAAATCCAGTCAAGTTGACAGGCAAGCATAGCCATCCCCAGGACAATGGGACCCATTATCTTCCTCCCTCTTGCTTCTCAGCCAGGAAATGAATAATTTTACTGTGCCATGTAATTCCCACCATGTTGTGCCATCATGAATGCCTTATTAGGAAATGAGACAAAATGAAGCCTTTTCCGTATTACAGATTGAGTATCTGAGATGTTTGTTACAGTGATGAAAAGCTGACAGGAAAGTGAACACAACTCAACTTAAAATATAGTTTCTAATTGTCCTCATTTGATCTTCATAGCTACAATAAAACGCTCTAAACGTAAGCAAATTAAGAAGATAAAAGAGTTTGTTTGGCTGACATTTCCAAGCTCCATCTATTACTGAGGGAAGTCAGGACAAGAATTCCGCAGTTCACAGTGGGCTGGGACCCTCCCCACCAACTGTCAGTAAGACAATATCCTGTAGTATTGCTAATAGACCAATTCTATGGAGGAAGTCCTTCAGTTAGCTTACCTTCTTTCCAGGCAACACTGGTCATGTCAAATCGACAAGAAAACAAATATGGCGTCAACTCTGCTTGCCCATGTCACTTTGCCATCTCTTAAGTATTGGTTTTTATTTCTGATGCTGAAAGTGATAAAACAAGCAAGAGTGTTGTTTGGTAAGGAGTTGTCTAAAAAATGTTACTGCGTTCATCCACCCTGTAGAAGGTTGAGCCACTACCCTTGTAAGAATGAACTGACACAAGCAGATAGTACGTCTTTACAAATGTCATCTGCATTGGATATTACAGTGTGACTCAAACTGTGATCCCATCTAACCCTCTGTGACAGAAATCTGAAAAGTATATAAAAAGTGATTTTGGTCCATGTTTGTTAGATAGATACTTTGCCATGTTCTAAAAAGAGGAAAGTACAGTATCTCTTCATTAAAGGTCATGAGACAATGACTCCTAACCATGACACACTTCCACACATGGCATGACACCTAAACCTTTATAATGAAGTGACCACAAACTCCAGTAATACCACAGTCTCCCAATGTACCCAAGTCTTGGACAATGATCTGAGATTTTTAGAGGAACAAATAAATTCCTTTTTAAAAAGGCTGGTTGACAGCAGCTTGTCATCGAATGTCTCTTCTAGGGAAAGTGAAAGGTGAAATGTGCTTTTCAAGTGAACAATAAAACCCTGGATTATCCAAAATTGTAGTGTCTCATTTTGGCTGCTGAACTAATACAAAAATATATTTAATTGAAGCAATGTTGGAACTAACCCAGAAGTGCACATGGTGAGAACAGGTTAAACGTGTTAATATGTACTGGTAGAAAACCTACCTAGGGATGTAGTATTATTTATATAGAAGGATGTAAGAAGCTTGTACAGAATATGTTTATTTGGCAGGGGTGAGTGTACTATGCAGGCATCCATGTATATGAATGCGTGTATAGCCCATGCATCTACTTTGGGTGTGGTTACTTAGGAGCCAACACCCTTACTTTTTGACAATGGATGTCTTACTGGAACCTGGGTCTTATTGGCTCAGGTAACTCAGCGAGCCAGTCCCAGGGACCACCCTGTCTCGGTGTGCCTGGCACTGGGACTGTGTTTGTCACCATTCCCAAATCCAGGGCCTCATGCTTGCTTAGCAGGCATTTTCTTAATGGAAAAGCATTGCCTCAGCCAAGCCCTTTATCACAAGCTCTTCTCTAGTATGCCCCCTCTCTTGTTCTTGTTCTCTCTCTCCCTCTTTACCTCACCTTGTTTCACCATTTTCATGGGACAACAAAAAGCAAAATTCTAGAATTTTCCATGGATAATTTGTACATGAAAAAAAAAAGACAAATTCAACTTACTTATGTTTTAGAATTACTAGCTTTAGAACTTTTGTAGAAAATAATAGGTAATTGTTTCAATATGTATCACAGCTTTATAATTAAAATTTTAAATCAAAACTAGAAAACATTACTTCCGGAATGTGCCTTTTCTTTCATTGGTCCTGCGGCATGATTTCTCCACTAGAGCCAGGTGTCAAAGCACTGTGCAGATTTTAGGTTCCATTGCTGTCCAGGTCGATACACTGTGCAGTCTTCAGGGTCCTATGCTATAGAAGACAAGTGGCCCTTTCTCAGCACACCAGCTTTCCACCTGAGATTCGAGCTGAAGGGACATCGCTTATGGCTGTATTCTCATCAGCTAAAACTGTGACACACTAACTTTCTAAACTGAAGATCATGGGAGGAGTTCTCCCAAGGACTGAGTAGCTCTGTAGGGAACCACTCAGGGACAGCTTTCATCTGTTACACAAAATTAAAGGAACTACCAACTCAGTTTTCAAAGGACTGGAATGTTCATGTGCATACAGATTGCATGACCACTAGGCTGAGAACAAACTTTGCTACTACCATCTTTGTACAGAAGACTAATGCAGGTGATTACAAACCTATCACCACCCATATGGAATAAAGACTTACACTATGTGTGAACACAGCCAACAGCACCAATGCTTATATTAATCAGACAGAGTCATTGACTCTTCTACCAAAATGAAGTCACTGTTTTCCTAGCTGCTTTTTGGTCATGTGTGCATATGATGACTTGCCGAGTCCTTAGCTATGTTTGCTCACTTTCTTACATTGGATTGTGTAACAATCATTTCATCTGTATTTTCATTTCTCCACAAGAAACGAAATCCCAAACTCATAGAAATGTGTATCCTGAAAAGTCTTCCTTCCCCATGTTTCCCATTTTCTATTTCCTCACATAGCATGTTCTCATTTAAGGGTCTGTAGTACTTTTGTTAAGAATTGCCATTGTGTGTGTGTGTGTGTGTGTGTGTGTGTGCCAGATATGGCTCAGAAAATAAAGGTGTTTGCCACCAAATGAGGCGACATCATGTATAGTGTATCATGTATCATATATCAATCACATACCATATCATAAATCATATCACACATCATATAGTATACATTTCAATCATATATTATATAACATATAATATGTCAATTATGTTATATATTTATGTTACATGCAACATGTTATACTGTATATCATATGTCATATATTATATTATCTTAAATTATATATCATATACTGTAGCATATACTATATAATATATCATATAATATATTATATCATATAATATGTCATGTTATATATCAATCATATATCATATGGTGTTAAACATACCTTTTAACTCTGTTAAAATACATTCACCTTCACAGCAATGGGAAGTAATAAACAGAGAGAATTTCCCATAAAGACTTTTGGAAGAACACATACAGCCTTGATGAAGGTAAATTTAAGACTTAAGGTGTCTTACATGTCAGGATCCATGTGGAGTGCTCTACTCTGAAAGAGCCATATATGTCACCATCCCATCCAGAAGCTCAAGAAACCAAGTGAAAGAGGGACAGAAAGCTTGTGTCAGAGGTGGGGAGGACTGCCGTGAAACAGAGCAGAGCACTGGCCTCTGTGAGTCTACAGCAACCGAGCTTGTCTGCACAAGACCTTTGCACGAGCAAACTCAGAGAAGAATCCCAGTGGAGCAGGGCTGGTGCTCCTGTGGCCCCACAGGTGAGGCTTTTGATGGTTGGCTGCTTCTGCTGAGAAGTTTTCTTAGTTGGCAATGCGGTTTCCCATGATCCACTGGATGCCCCATACCCATGCACATCCTGCAGAACTAACTGTACATAATGGAAAAGGACAAGGAAGAGGAGGCGAGGACTCAAGGGGGATGTGGGAGGGCCTTCGAACTAATGTAAGGGAAATGCTTTCTTTACTGTGCTCTCTTCCTGTTAGCAACGCTGATCGCTTACTATCCCTTTTCTTAGGAACTATATGAACCCAGGAATGCTCTGTGAGCTGTGGAGTATAAAACAATTGCACAACATGTATTTTTTTTTCTCGTGTGAATTAGCAGACAAAGACAATGAGCCTTGGTTAACTAAGTACAGAACAGCCTTTGCAGTTTCTCATTGTTAAATTAGATCTCACAAGCATTCTAGGATATTTACAGATTTTTTTATCTGATCTTTGGTCTAAAAGCAACAACGTAAGCTGAAGATTCAGCAAAGTAGGCAAAGGTCCAGTCTAGACTGCTCTGCCATTTGGGCAGTATTAGACTCTAAAGACAAAATGTTAAGTCTAAACACAACACAAATAAACATGAAAGAATGAACAAGATCAGAAGTTCTAAGAAAAAGAAAAATTATGTAACACTACAATTTACTGGTAAATACTTGTTAAAACTTCTGCCTTTTAAGTCAAATACCCTTCTCCTATTCACACACACACACACACACACACACACACACACACACACACACACACACAATAGTACCAGATAGTAAAAGGTTTCCAGAGATTTTTGTTTCTTTATTTTGTTTTATCTTCTTTGGGATGTAGTATGTTTTAACTTTTAGAGGTTTGATTGTTCTATGTAGAGTGCTGCCACCACCTTGATATTAGATAAGGGGCAAATATCTCATAAATGCCTGTAAAATAGATCTTCAAAAATGTGAGATGGCACCTGGCCTTTCCCAGCTTGGCATGCTGATGGCCATGGGCGAATCATTCAGATGCCACAGAAAGTTATTCTCTCCTGGCTCTAAAGCTGAAGTCTGAATGCAAGGTACTGTGTGCTGAATGCCCAGTTCCTTCTGAAGGAACTTCTGATCCCTGTGTCCTCCAGGTTTCTGTCAATAACCCACCTAACCAATCCCCTCAAAGTAAAGCAACTCCACCCCCCCCCCACATCCCTCTGCATGCTCCAGATGTTTACAGGCTTTATTCTGACTTTATCTTCTGCATGGTATTCTCTCTGTGAATCAACTTTCTCCTTTCCTTATGGATACCAGCTGTATCAGATAAGGGCTATCTGTCCACCCTAGCAGGACTTCATGTTAACTTTACCAATGATATTTGGCAGGACTAACCACTTTAAAGTATTAGAGGATAAATCTTCAACCCTGAATCTTACTTAGGTCATAGTACTTTCTAATGGAGAGGAGGGAAGCAGGAATATTGATGCCATAGCATAATAATGGTAGTTTCTTAAGATGACTGTACCTGAGACTCCATTCTTGCTAAATATGCTTTCTCATAAAAAAATAAAATAAAATGTGTGTGTCTACCTGCAACTTGAGATTGATCTGTGATGTTCACTGGAAGTTCCAATGATTAGTATAATAAATGTTTGTTTGTTGTCTAAGAAAGTATTTTACAATATAAATTTTAATTCCTTTCTATTCTTGTTTTCCTTTTCTATGTGTGAAACTAGGTGCTATTTAACTAGCCATTTAGTTTCTGATGCAAGAGACATGTAGAATGGTCTTAGCATACAAAGTTTAATCTGTATAATGACATGAATATAAAATGTATATGTCGATTATAATGTGATGATTTATATTTTTGACAAAACAATTTAAATTAAATTACATTTCCTCACTTGCATATGAGTCTAATTATATACATTACATGACAAACATGTATTAATTATTACTCTGATGGAGAACACAGCACTGTAAAAATGTCTTCAAGACAATTATAACTCAAAAACTGTAATTTCTCTTTCCTTTCCTGCATTCAAAGAGAAGGAATTGAAATGCCTAGCTTTTCATTATTTGTGGTTGGTTCCACTATCCACAGCTGCTGCTTCAGCAGTAGAATAGGTTCAGTGAGAATGAAACCAACTTGACAATGATTCTTGCTAAAGCATTCACTGTGCCGGATGCTAAGGTAGAAAATATGGATGAAACACTTCCCAACTTGCAAATGCTACCTTAGGTATGGAGAATAGATCGTCTACATCTATTCCAAACTTCTCCATTCTTCTGCATGTTCTTCTGGGAGAATGGATTTCCCTCTCATCTCCTCTCATCCTCACAAAGTTTCAGCTTAAAACTATTTTGAGAAGAGATGACATTTCCAAATAGACAATAAGCTATAAACTTGAGTTTCTGTTACAATGTGTCTTTTAGTTTTCTCCCTTGAATATTAAATCCAGCAATGATAACTTTGCAAAAAAAAATAATAAATTCCCCAATAAACGACCTCATATAAACAAGGGACTCAATGTTAGGTATAGGATCTCCAAAGTATATAATTCTTTGTCCTTGCATTTTTCAAAGAATCAGCTTAGGAACCTAACATATCATCTTTACTATTTGTATAATGAAATATTTAATATATCACTTTGAATTAGCTAGTGTTTAAAACCATAAAGTTCTGGTTTGGAATGACCTATTTAAAAGAAGTAAGAACCACATGCCTTCCAGTTCCCTACTTTGCCAGGATCAAAGCCCTGGTGCTGAACCCAATCCCACACAGCCCACACTCCAGGTGCAGTTTGGATCCCCAGGTATTCTGACACATGCAGGATCATAGGATCATGACCTCAAAGAAAAGATATGTTCCAGTCAGAGACAGGGAAGCCAGACAACACCAGAAATAACCAGATGGCAAGAGGCAAGCACAAAAATAATATAAGCAACAGAAACCAATTTGATTTGGTAACAGCAGGACATGGTTCTCTAACCACACCAAGTCATGGATAACAGCACACTTATAAAGCAAGATTCAGATCTAAACTCTCATTTTATGAAGATGATAGAGAACTTTCAGAAGGACATAAATAACTTCCATAATGAAATACAGGAGAACACAAGAAATAGAAGCCCTCAAAGATGAAGTGCAGAAATCGCTGAAAGAAATACAGGAGAAACAAACAGGTGAAGGAATTGAAAAGAAACTGTTCAAGATACAATAATGCAATTTGACCACAAACCCAACACTACAACGAATTATAGTTGGAAAACCCAATACAATGAGGGGAACTACATCCTAGTAAAAACAAGAAAACTCCTAAGCAAGAAAACCAAAAGAATAAAGAGACACAGACACAACTCAACCTACAAAACCAATAATAGCAGGAAACAGCAACCACTATTCCTTGATATCTATTAACAAATGGACTCAACTCCCCAATAAAGAGACATAGGCTATCAGAATAGATACATAAACAAAATCCAGCATTTTGCTGCATACAGGAAACTCATCTCAGAGACAAAGACAGACACTACCTCAGAGTAAAAGGTTGGGAAAAAAAACTTCCAAGCAAACGGCCCCAAGAAGCAAGCTTGAGTGGCTATTCTAATATCGAATAAAGTAAATTTCCAACCAAAAGTTATCAAAAAAGATAAGGAAGGACACTTTTTACTCATTACTGGGGAAATCTGTCAGGAGGAACTCTCAATCCTTAACATATATGCTCCAAATACAAAAGCACCCACATTCATAAAAGAAACCTTACTAAAGCTCAAAAAATACATTTCACCCCACACAATAATAGTGGGAGACTTTAATACCCCACTCCAATGGACAGATCATAGAAACAGAGTCATTAAAGAAAACTCAAAGGGATACAGCCTTAGAGACAGAAAACCTAGGAAAGAGAAGAGGAGTCACAGAGGCAAGCATCACCAAAAAATACAAGAGACAAGAGAGAATCTCAGGGCAAGAGACAGAATAGAGGACATCAACACAACAGTCAAGGAAAATATAAAAAGCACAAGGCTCCTTTCTCAAAACATTCAAGAAATCCAGGATACAGTGGAAAGACCGAAGCTGAGAGAACAGAGTAAAGATTACCAACTCAAAGGGCCAGCAAATATCTTCAAGAAAATTATAGAAGAAAACGTTTCTAACCTAAAGAAATAAGTGCCCATGAACATACAAAAAGCCCACAGAACACCAAAAAGATGGGACCAGAAAAGAAATTTCTCTTGTTACATAATAATGAAAACACTAAATGCATAAAACAAAGAAAAATTATTAAAAATAATAAGTGAAAAAGATCAAGTAACATATAAAATCAGATCTATCAGAATTACACCAGACTTCTCAACAGAGACTGTAAAAGCAAGGGGGAGATTCTGTGCAGATGTGATATAGACTTTAAGAGAACAAAATGCCAGCTCAAGCTACTATACCCAGCAAAACTTGCAATTACCATAGATGGAGAAACCATGGTATTCCAAGAAAAAACCAAATTTAAAAAATATATTTCCACTAATCCAGCCATACAGAGGATAGCAGAAGGAAAAGCCCAAGAAAAGAAGGAAAAGTACACCCTAGAAAAAGCAAGAAATTAAACTTTTCACAACAAACTCTAAAAAAAGAGAAACAAGCAAACATAATTCCACCTCTAACAACCAAAATAACAGGAAGCCACAGTCATTGGTCCTAATGTCTCTCAATATCAATGGACTTGATTCCCCATTAAAACGACAGGCTAAAGACTAGATACATAAACAGAATCCAGCATTTTGCTGCATACAGAAAACACATCTCAGAGTCAAAGACAGATATTACCTCAAAGTAAAAGGATAGGAAAAGTTTTTCTATGCAAATGGTCCCAAGAAACAAGCTACATTCGCCATTCTAATATACGACAAAATAGATTTTCAACCAAAAGTTATCAAAAAAGATGGAGAAGTACACTACATCCTCATCAAAGGAAAAAATCCACCAATATGAACTCTCAATTCAGATCTATGGTCCAAATGCAAGGGCACCCACATTTGTAAAGCAAGCATTACTAAAGCTCAAAGCACACATTGCACCTCACCCAATAATAGATTTCAAAACCCCACTCTCAACAATGGACAGATCATAGAAAAAGAAACTTAATAGAGACCCAGTGAAACTAACAGAAGTTATGAACCAAATAGATTTAACTGCAATCTACAGAACATTTTAGCTTAAAACAAAATAATATATCTTCTTCCCAGTACCTCATGGTGTCTTTTCAAAAATCAACCATATACTCGGATACAAACCTCAACAGATACAAAAATATTTCATTAATCCCATGTATTCTATTATACTACCAAAGAGTAAGGCTGGTCTTCAATAGTAACTGGAACAACAGAAAGCCCACATATTCTTAGAAGCAATCTACTGAACTACTGCCTCAATGATAACTTGGTTAGGGAAGATATAAAGAAAGAAATGAAAGAGATTTTAGAATTCTATGAAAATGAAGTCAAAACCTATCCAAATTCATAGGGCACAATGAAAGCAGTGATTATAGGAAAACTCAGAGCTTTGAGTGCCTCCATAAAGAAATTGTGGAGACATTATACCTTAGCAGCTTAACAGCTCATCTGAAAGCTCTATAGCCAAAAGAAGCAATCACACCCAAGAGGAGTAGAAGGAAATAATCAAACTCAGGTGAAATGAACCATACAGAAACAGAAAGAACCATACAAAGAATCAACAAAAATAAGAGTTCTTTGAGAAAATTAACAAGATAAATACGCCCTTAGCCCAACTAACAAGAAGACACAAAATCAGAAACAGTATCCAAATTAACAAAATCAGGGATGAAAAGGGAGACATGAGAGAAACAGTTCAATGCTGCCCCTTTCAGAAAGTATCATCATAATCTGTGAATCAGTGGATTTATAAAGGCTCTTATAAAGGGAAGAGTTCACAAGGGTCAGAAGAGATGTGAGGACTGAAGCAAGAGTCACTAAGAGTGAGTTCTAAAGAGGCTACACTCTAACTTTGAACAGTAGGGTGTGGTACTTTGAATATTCTTGGCCCAGTGAGTGACACTACTTGCAGGTATGGCCCTGTTAAAGGAAGTGTGTCTCTGTGAGTGTGGGCTTTGAGACACTCCAATCTAGCCTCATGGGAGACAGCTTTTGGCTTTTTTTTTGTTTTGTTTCCTTAATGTATTTATTTTTTGATTCTGTCTTTGAGAACACAAGCAAGCAAGCAGATTTTCTTTGTCCTACATTCTTCCTCATGGCTGACTTGCCTCACCAGCTAATAACACCGTCTTTGTTACTCTTCTATTACTATAATAAGATGACAAAAAGTTTGGAGCATATGGTTTCAGAAGATTACAGTTTCTGATCATCTCACAAACTATGGCAGCAGGGCCAGTTGAGAACTTACATTTTGATCTTTAAGTAGGAATCATAAAGAGAGACTTGAAGTGGTACAAGTTGGGTAAATTCTACCCCAGAAGCATACTTTATCCAATAACACCACACCCCCTAGTCCTTTCTAAACAGTTTCACCAACTGGGCACCATGCATATATATGAGCCTATGGAAACCATTCTCATTCATGCCAGCACAGTTTTGATTTTAATTCCTCAGATTATGTGTGTGTATGTGTGTGTATACATATATATATTATTAGGAGGTGGTTTTTTCTTTACTTAATTAACTACAATCAATTTTATTAATAATTTAGGACAATTCAAGAATAATTACTGAGTGGTCTGGAGATGAGGCTCATGACAGAGCTCTTCCCTATTGGGAGTGAAGTGATGATGTTTCATCTTCAGTGTCTGTTGGACAGAAAGAAAGAGGAAAGGAAAAGAGTAAGGAAGTAGAATTGATTTGGTATCTTTGAAACAAGAATTTAGGGTTATCTCTGGCCCTGCAAACTACCAGTGTACAGCCATAATAAATTTCTGCATCTCTGAGCATCATCTTCCACCTCAGCAAAGCTGAACACCAAGAACACTTGAAAGAGAATCTATACATCATTAATTAATTGCTTAGATTGTCAGAGATGCCAAGTGACTGGTAAATTGCTTTAATTAGTAGCAGCCATCTTTTATTTGGGGGATATTATGCCCCAAACATCGAACCTCTGCCCATATACGCATAACTGTCTGTTGATCCACTACTAGCACACAACACACCCCACAGGCAGGATCGTAATATTTAACTTGGCAATTATCTACAAGAACATAAAATGTCCGAATTGCAGCCCATTCCTGCAAAGTTGGGGTTCAGGAGAATTTGTACCAACACAGTGTATGTCATCATCTATAATGATCAACGCACAGCCCCGTGGCTATTGGCAAGGAAGCAAAGACGCAAAGTCAGCTAGTGGCAAAGACATGTCACTCCCCATTATTACCAAGAGAACAAAATAGACCCACTCTGATAATAAAGTACTTTTCCAGTTTAAATTTAGCATTGGCTCTATGCTCCTTTTTAATTTTTGAGTTCTTCACTCTGTTTTAAGTCCCAAAGAAAAAATATTTGCATTCTGAGCAGTGAATTCACCAAGAAAGTTAAGAGAAGTATATTATTTTTTTCAGACAGCTATGTATGGCCCCTGCCCTCTCCTCAGAGCAAAGTGGAGCTAAGTAAAGCATGTGGAAAATAAAAACCCGTTATCACCATTTCACTTTCAAAAACTCAGATTGTTTTTATAAAGCGACACATAAAGCTTGAATTAGATGGCATTTTAGAAGTGTTCTGGTAAGCAGACAAATGCCATCTTAATATGGCACTCAAAGACCCCTCAAAGAATGTAGTGAAATGGATAGGTGATCACCTTATCTTTTAAGTAAAGTTTCATAGAATGTAAACAGTCCTTAAGAAATCTGTGAGGGCTAGCTTTCAGGCACTGAGACAAAATGGCTGAGATAACCATGCTATAAGAAGGAAAAGTTTATTTTGGCTTTCAGTGACTGATAACTTGGTCACGGCCTGCTGAGAAGCAGCACACCACAGCAAGAGTGTGTAACAAAGGGGCTCACTCATATCATGATGGCCAGGATGTGAAAGAAAAGATAGAACAGCCTGGTACCCAAACATTTCATTTTAGGATGGCCTCCTGTGAGCCTCACCCCTTAAAGGCCCCACACTTCTCAGTAGTATCAGAAGATAGAGACAAGCCTCCAGAACAGGAGTCTCAGGAATCTTGAACTACAGATCATCAAAGTGACACTGTCAAAGAGCCCATGAATACCTTGCTACATAGTCTATATGTAAACACCAGGTCACCCCTCTTCCATCATACTCTGCATGTATGACACCACTTCCTCTCCACATTGGACATATCTCCCTTCATTTCCACATGTTTAGAGATCTGTTCTATCACAGGCGTGCATCCTCCAGAATTTTAGATTCATCTCTCTGCAGTATAATCCCCATAAATGGCTTTTGAGTTAGAGAAAGAGGGGGGGGGGAGAAGGAAAGAAGGTAAAAAGGAAGGAAGAGAAAGAAAGAAAGAAAGAAAGAAAGAAAGAAAGAAAGAGGGAAGGAAGAAGGGAGGGAGGAAGAAAAGGAAGGGAGAAAAAAAGAAAGAAAGAGAAAATAAGAGAGAGAAAACAGAAAACCTCTTTAATCTCCTTCCTGATTTAATAGCTCCCCATGATCATCACCCACTCATTTACCACATGGTTGCCTGCTGGGGTTTCCACTTCTCTCCCCTCATTGTGCAGTGCATCTTGGCTGGACTTTGTCCCTCACTTCTTCCTGCCTCTTGTTAAAGTCAGTAGTAACTGTTCTGATGTATGATCCAATGACTCTGTCCCATCTTCACTTCTCTGTGGAATAGAAAGTCCCCTTCATCTAAGCTGCAGTCATTCCTCCTGTGCTAGTTCCCCCAGTGGTCACTTCATGTCACTGTTCACAGCCTGATTTTGTCTTTTAGTATTTCCTAAGTTGGTCCCCAACATCAGCATGGAGACCTTCACCATGCCATCACTCCATTTCTATTACACACACGCACACATCCACACACACATACATCACACACACACACACACACACACACACAAGTACACACACACATACACCACAGACACACACACCACATACATACACACACATACACACATACACACCACAGACACACACCACACACCACAGACACACACCACACATACACACACAGACACACACACACCACACACACATATACATATACATACACACATACACCACACACACACATACACACAGACACACACACACACATACACACACATATACATATACATACACACATACATCACACACACACACACACACACACACACACACAAGTACACACACATACACCACAGACACACACACCACATACACACACACACACACACACATACACACCACAGACACATACCACACATACACACACAGACAAACACACCTCACACACACATATACACATACATACACACATACACCACACACACACACATACACACACAGACACACACACACCACACACATATATACACATACATACACACATACACCTCACACACACACATACACACCACAGACACATACCACACACCACACACACACACAACACACACACACACACACACACACACACACACACACACACACTGACACTATAAACTTAACAATGTCCTAGAATTCTTGTCTGAAATACAAATCGGATTCTAGATGATTTCCTAGGTTCCCCAGTTCTTTATAGTCAAATGAAAATGAACTTTCTAGGCATGGAGTTTTGTGTCTTTGCTCCTTGTCCAGACTTCCGTACCCAGTCTAGTTGTCCCAGATTTGCCTTTCATTCCTTTGCCTCTCCTACCTGTCACCATCTCTCAGACATCTACCCACAAAAGGACTTGAATTTGTGAAGTTCTGACCTACCCAGCCATTTCTCTCACTCTCTCGCCATTGGTTAAGTGTTATATTTATTCACCAATAAGCAATGTTGTCAAAAGGCAGTTAGAAAAACAGCTCTTTCCTTTTTCTTTCTCACACAAAGGCAGGACTATAAAAATTGTGTGTGTGTGTGTGTGTGTGTGTGTGTGTGTGTGTGTGTGTGTGTGTGTATGCGTATGTGCTGCATGCCAAGGCAATTATTGATGTCATGCTATCTGAAAGTTGGCAATATACCCATGATAAGAATCAGAACAAGTGGCTAGCTAGCTAAAGGTTCAGTATATTGACACACCATCCCAAACTAGAAACATCTGATAACTCTTAATTTGCTTTCTGAAGTATTTCTGATGTCTTGCTGAAAATATATTCTAGGTTCTACTCTCATCAGTCACTTGGGGCAGACATATTGCCTTCCCTATCATCATCATCATCATCATCATCAGCAGCAGCAGCAGCAGCAGCAGCAGCAGCAGCAATTCTAGAGGCTTGGCTCAATCTGTTTTTTAAAAAGGAAGTCAGAGTTCTGGCTCAGCAACCAGTTCCATTTTGTCCAGATGCTCCCTCTCCTCCTGGGGAGGGGTTAAGCCCCTTGATCTCTGTCTCTGCTCAGCAGGATCACCTTTTATCTGCCTTGCCCCCCTGAGGCCAGGGAACTGGAGAGAGTGGCTGTTTCCCCTAATGCTGATAAATTAATTAACAGCATGGCAAGCTTAAATGGTCTGGAAGATTCTGAAATTCTCTGTTTGGCGGCTTTCACTGAGTAGAATATGTTTATCCATTTCACAGGACCTGTATTTTTAGATCAATGACCTTTGGCTGCATGATTCATGCTGAGTTCATCCTCCCCCCAGCGGGTGTAGTTTCACATAAACCTATTTAAAAGCAATAAAGCAAACGCTGTTTCAAATAGAATATAATCCATTCCACACCTGTTTCCTTTGACTATTTTGATAGAAATGAACCGTTTCTGATATAATTATACTTTTGCTATACAATAAGCACCAAAACATTTATGTATTTCCCATGACTGTAGCATGGTAATGCTTTAATTTTAAATGAATCACGTGAATGTTATTTTTAGCAAAACACCCATACACACAAATTAAGGCATTTTCAGTTGCAATGATAAGAGATTTTCTAACTGTCATTTATCATAGGATGAGATTCCTTTTGGAAAATTTGCCTGAATTTTCTTATCACCATATGTAATTGAAAAAAAAAAAAAACGTATCCAGATATAACTAACTCCTTTAGATGAAACACAATCTGCTCACATGTGCCCCATGCTATAGCACGTTCCACTGCCTTCTAGTAGGTCTTGATATCATTAAGTGACTATTTGTGACCTAGACGGTTGTAAAGTTTGTCATAAGTGTGTTTACACATGATACCATAAGCATCCTTCCTCTAATCTCAGCCCCTTTCACATGACCTACCTGAGGAGAGCAATGAGATAGTGGCGATCTGGATACCTTTGCACAGTCTACCTGTTGTAGGGACCCAATGCCTGGCCTTGGTCTGTGGACCTGCTGTTGAGTGTTTTCATGCCCTTGGTTTCTATTGTCTCTGATGAAACAAACAGCATGAAGAAATTTTTGAATATCTCTTTACATAAACAAATGAAGTGCATAAAGCAATGTTCTCAGGCTGTCCAGCACAGTAACTACTTTATAGTGGGTACTCAAAGGCAGCTTAAAATCAAAACTGCAGCATGACTAAGGGTGTCAAAGTGATTGGTCATCTCCTCTTCTTGGCTATATTCCACAGGACATGCATCTCCTGTCCACTCGTCAAAGGTAGGGCAGTCAGCCTGAGAGCATGTAAGAGCGCATCCGAGGGCTAGTTTATGATTTCAGCACAGGGCAGTCTTTACTCAGTGAGCCCTCTGGACAAAATACCAGGATGACATTATTGAACCATTAGAACTTTGTCCTTGATATTGGTCTCTAATCTTCTCTTGATTCTTTCTTTCTTTTTTTTTTTTTTTTTTGATGCAAACTGCAAGAGGATTTTTATTCCGAGCGCACTTGAGGCCCACAACCTGTACGCCATGTTGGAGTAGAGGGCTGCAGACCGATTCTTTCATTTTTATCGTATTTTGTTTGCTTGTATTCTGAAAAGTACTTTAACAGCACAAACAGCAGTAGTTTTAATAGGACTTTACTAGTTTGAGTGTCCAGGGTGTGATCAGCAAAAGCAATAGACTTAAGTTTAAACTGTACATTTACCCACATAATGTTGGCAAATGCTCAAGGAGTAGAGTACATACTAAAAACCAGTAATTGAGGATCCCAGGTTACAAGTTCATAAGACCCCTAAAACAGACTTTCTGAAATGTGAGCCTGTTGGGTGCTTGGGATTGTTCTATAGTCTTCTGGAGAGAAATCGATTGTTTTTGGCTAATTGCAAGGGTGAAAATTCTTCCATGATTAAACCTTTTCTTACCTTTGCCATATTTTCTTTTTCCTTTCTCACTGGCCAGAGCAGTCATTACTAACATGGATGTCCCACCTTCACCTTCACCAAACTTAAGAGCATAATTTTGTCTTCCTGTTCCAATTATATCAGTTCGCGATATTTTCTTTCTTTTAATTATTTTACTGGATACTCTGCATATTTTCAGCATGGCCATGAGATTGTCTTATCCTCCGTGGGCTACTGTTTTTCTTCAACTGGAGATCTACAAACAAATATGTTATCCTGTCCAGAGTTTATTCCTCTTTCTTATAAAGGCTGTGTGTGTGCATAAGAGACAGCATGTAGAAGTTTTGACACAACTATTTCACCTATTCAAGTGCATTAACGAAGAGTACAAGCCTCAAGGAAAAAAACAAACTCTCTCTCTCTCTCTCTCTCTCTCTCTCTCTCTCTCTCTCTCTCACACACACACACACACACACACTCACTCACTCACTCACAAGGCTCTTGATGCTGCTATGCTCTAAGACTGTATTTCTTCCACAACCTATACCACATAAGTCCTGGAGCATGACTGGGTGTCAGGAAATGAAGAAAGGACCGGCACATGTATAGTGAAGCTGGAATCAAAGGAGGTTCTGCGGCCATCCTAAGTCACAATTGTCCTTTTTATGTGGTATAGTACAAGGAGGGGGGTCAGATCATTTGGATAGAAAATCTTTGCAGGCAACAATTTCTTGCTGTAAATATCCAGGACAAGGAAGCCACAGTTGCTAGTCTTAGCTCATATCAATCAGTCATCTATGAACACTCCTCCTCTGACTTCCTAGGAAAACTAGGCCATACCTCTTAAGCATGCAGAAATGGCTTCACCTACATCCTATGGATTCAAGCCCTTGGAGTTCTCAACATGGCCATGCTTATGTCAATAACAGGCATTTACTTGGGACTTGGCTTGCTTGGGGCTCTCTCTGATCCTGGTACATGTGTGCGCTTTGCTATGTTTGTTCTCAAGTCCTTGTCTTCTGGACTTTGAAAGCCAATTTAGAAATTGCACAATAGCTTTCAAAATAAAAACAATCATTCAGAGATTACTGAATTGGACTCTAGATGACTTAACTCTTTCTTCATACGAAAAGCCGAATGTCTTAATTTTCTGCAAAACAAATTATAGCTTTCAAAGTTGGAAATGATATCAATACTAAGTAGAATGTATATATGCAATTAAATATATTTAAGTATACATGTGTGATATCTTATATTTTGCTTTTTCCTTTTTATGGCCAACATTATAACAGAGATGATGGCTAGAATATTGCTAAGGCCAGACCTGGCCAATTATAAAATAAATTCACTATGCTGGATCCTCTTTACTCCTCCATCTCCAATCAACTTCTAACTAACTCTTAACAAATGAAGGTTTACTATCAAGTAACAGAAACTTGAAAGCTACCAAAGCAGACTCAAAAGCTAACGCCTAGCGGTGAGACCTCTGAGTTGAACTAGACTGCAGCTTCAGACAACAGAGACCATGTCTTCTTCATTAACTATCTGAATTTGTTCTCGTGTCTAAGAACAACCATTCCTTCAAAGCAAGTGGGTGATAAGTAGTTGAAAGTGTGGAAAAGTATTTCTAAAACTTAATGGTTACTTTTAATGTTGACCTTCAATTATATTGAAGTGGGACTTTTGAATTCCATAAATAATACTACTTTTTGTTATCTTGAAAGAAACATCCAATAGTCTTGTACCATGGCTTCCTGATCCCTGAAGAAAATATATGGTTTTATTAGATTAAGTATAAGTATTAAGTAGTGGCAGCTAAAATTGAGACAGAAGACAGAGCAGCAGATATTCCAACCCTTCCCCTTCCCTCCATAATTCTGAAGAATGCTGTTTACACATGTCATCTGTCACTTGAACAGTTAATCATCCTAAAATGGGGTTCAGATGTAGTAACTCTATATTGGATTCTGATTCAGCATCCACCAGAGATATCTGAGCTCTAGAGAGAGAGAATTCCTGCAGAGAACAGAGTGAGCCCTGTTGATTACTAAAAATAACCGAGAATATTTATCAAAAAATAAATTTTGTCCATATAAGTAATACAAGTTAATCTCAGAGAAAATGTGTTGGTCCTCATCCTAGGATAATATTGAATCTCTGTGGGTATTTGTGAGCTGGCAAGAAAAGATGGGGGGAGGTAATAGTTATTTTTATAAATTTGAGCCCACATTAGCGCTGAGTGCTTTGTCAGATGTAGCATAGAAAGATCATTCAACTACCTGAAGGGCGCAGAACTGTTCACCTCTTCAAAACAGCTGATTTGCAAGAATGCTTCACAAAATTTTATCAATTTTCCAGTCTACATACCAGTCACATGTGCATATGCATACACGTGTACATGTACAACCACACTCTAAAATTAGAAATTTTTGTAGTAAAATTGCCTTCCTTTTTTATTTTTAAAGATTTGTTTATTTTATGTCAGCACACTGTAGCTGTCTTCAGACACACCAGAAGAGGGCACTGGATCCCATTACAGATGGCTTTGAGCCACCATGTGGTTGCTTGGAATTGATCTCAGGTCCTCTGAAAGAGCTGTCAGAGCTCTCAACCACTGATTCATCTCTCCAGCCCCCAAATTGCCTTCTAAAGTTAATTATTTAATTGTCAGAAGCGCATGTCATTTAGTACTACATGCCAACCATTTCCTGGTTTATTACATTCGAATATATGCCATTGCCACATATTTTACATACTGTGAAACATATAGCTGAGCTTTTTTTCCCTATTTGTAGAACTTCATGATTCTACTTTCACATATATTTTTCTTTACATATTTTATGATCATGTCTTTGTGATGTCTTATTTCTTGTCATTGGTCAATATCCATAGGAAAATTAAGTTACAGAGACCCCCCCCCCCATGAAAGAACCTTCAACTGGACCATTCTCTTCCTTTTTAATTAGATGAGTCTGTGTTCAGCACAGCACCTACTCTCTGCAATAGGGATTCCCAAACTGTGAAAGCATCATCTATAAACTGTCTTTCTGTGATACAGCTTCTACAAAGAAAATCAAGTTCCTCTCATTCATGTGGTGAACAAAAACTTAAGAAGGAAATAGAAAATACAAAGCTCACAGTGAAAGTAGGAGTGGCTGCGAATTTGTCATCACAGGCATTGCTTGTGAAACCCACAGGAGGCAGCAGACTTGCACACAAGTAGGCATGCGCAGAAGCCTTCAACAGCCTTCCACCAGCATCCCTGGGAAAGTCTCTGTGTCTACAGTTGATTAGTTAAGATCATCCAGCACATAGTCATCATTTCAAACTAACGGTATCTCTGGAATTGACACTACTTACGTGTGTGTGTGTGTGTGTGTGTGTGTGTGTGTGTGTGTGTGTGTGTGTGAGTGTGTGTACACGTGCACGCACGCTCACACGTATGATTTGCCCAAGATGAACCACATGAGAGATGAAGTCATCATAACAAAGGAGGAGGTTAAGGGCAACACCATAATCAAGTCAGAAACGGCAAGAACAGGACTTTCAAACAGAAGGTATTACAACACATGGGAAACAAAAGGAAAAGAAGACAGGGTCAGCCTAAGATGTGTCAATACTAGTGTAACTTTAAAAGAATCACCTACACTCTTAATCTTTACTTTGAATATTGCAAAACCAAATGAGCTCTCAGAAGTTCCAGCTTTTCTCTCATTTTTGCAGCAACAAGGCAAATTGAGTATTTATCACAGGGTCTTGTTGTAACTAAGGTTTAATTCCCCGAAGAAGGGGCTTCTGATTAGGACTCACTACTTTATGTTTCTGCAAACAGAAGTTCTTAAGGGCAGGGTTAATGTTTTTCTTAACATACAGTGGATCTACTGCATATCCATTCATGAGCCTGAACCAAATGGTGACATACTCTACTGTGATCTAAAATGTAGCGAAGACAGTTAAATACAATTTATGCCGGGGGGGGGGGGGTAATAAAAGTACTGAGAAGGTTATGTACCTGAGCAGTACAGTCCTTGAATAGTATATAGAAGGCCCCCAACCTGGGACCTTCAATTCACCAAAGTCACTCAAAAAAAAGGAAATTGTGAAAATACTAGATGATCAATGTCTTTATTATTTTTGGTTAATTTTTGACAATTTTAAAGATTTTATACTTAAAAGTTACTGAATATCCACCTAAAACCTTCATTTGTCTATGCAGATTTACTTATAACCATCCAGACTTGGGAGCAACCAAGACTCATTTTAGCAAATTACTAGATCAATTGTGGTGCATCGAGACATTTGGTATATTATTCAATGCTGAAGGAAATAAACTATCAAGACATGAAAAGCCACAGCAGAAAATTCCACACGTAATAATTTCTAAGTGAAAGGAAATATTCTAGAAAAACAATTTTAGTTCTGTGACATTTAGAAAATCAAGTTGTAGAGGCAGTCAAAGGATCAGTGGTTGCCAGGCACCGAGGGGAGAGAGGGTCAAATAAGCCAAAGGTGAAACTGTTTCAGGGCAGTGAAACTATACAGTTGATTATAAAATAGTGGATTTCTGCCTCTATCTACCTGCCCAAGCCCACAGAGTGCACAAAAGAACATCCACAGGGACACGAAGTTCATTTGAAAGTAGAATACCAGTGTAGGCCCATCAGCTGTAACAAACTATAGGTGGGTGTGTCCTGATAATGGGGGAAGCTATGAACACATGATGGGGCTACAGAATAATTTTTCACTATCTGTCATGAACTTAAAATGGCCCCAAATCAGACTATTATAAAACATTGCTGAGTATGCCAAAGACTCTTATGTAGAACACACTCATACTCGAAAATACAAAATCTGACCAAGTTAGAATGGTTATCAAAGTTTATTGCCCACACTCAAGAACAACTCAGGAGCCAGAAGGACTTAAGGTCACTGTGGAAAGACAGCATGGCCCACATGTGTCCTAGCACAGTTTGTCAAGCATGAAGAAAGCCTGCTGGTCTTTCCAGAATGGTCTGCTGTGTGCTACCCACCTCTAGGCCATCAGAGATGCTTAAGCTGGCTGTGTATGAAATTAACCATTTAATTTCAGCTCAGTTCATGGAGCCATGCTGACAAGGGCATATAAAATTATGGAGGATGGCCTTGGAATGTGTTTCAGCTTGGATCTTAAGTGTTGCCCAAAGGCCAGTATCGACATTGTGGGTCACTAGCCTTTGTGTTGTTGAGAGACTACAGAGTCTCTAACAGCTAAAATACAAAGGATAACAGAGGATATACCGACTACGGACCCTGCTCTTTGTGTTTTAGGGGCTAAGGTCATATTATCCTTTTTGCTTCTATAGGTTGTTCTTGTTTGAAAAAAAAAATATATATATATAATTACTTTAAAAGAATATGTAGACAGATGGTTTCTGTTTTAAAAGATTAAGAAATAGGTTTATTTTTCTCAGTTTTTTTCTAATCATTAATGCTATGTATTATTAAAGAAATAATTAAATAGGCCCTACAGTGTAGATATCCTGAAATATGGATAAATTGATAGATAGATAGATAGATAGATAGATAATATGTGTGTGCATGTGTGTGTGTGTGTATGTGTTTGTGTGTGTGTGTGTGTTCTGTCACTGAAGCAAGGAGCTCACAGAATAAGCTTGAAAGGTGGAAAAGTTTATCTTAGCTCACAGAGGCAGGAACCCTAAGCCATGGTTGATTGGTATGGCATTGTCTCTGTGCCTGTAAAGAGACAGACACTGTGACTGGGGATGAACAGCATCCATTAATCTCATGAGTTCACCACTAAACAATCAAAGTAAAAACATCTGTTGTCCTGCATTGGACTTTGGATAAACCTTCTCCTATGATTAATTTCATAATACTGTACACTTAGCATTCGCAACTATCTTGGTAACTATGAGGACCTTTCAACTTTAATATATGATACCATAAACTAATATAGACTGATATCTCCGTTGATCATTACGTTTGTGTGCATTTCCTCATGCAGACAGAAAACATCTTAATAGACAGAATTGAAGAAAAAGATACTAAGATTGACAAGGACACAGGAAGTGGTCCTGCTCTACTATATTACAAAGAAAAAAACAGACCCAAGATTATATGTGACATCTGTCTATGAGTACGTACTTTAAAACAGAAGGAAATATTTGCATTTGAAAATGATGTGGACAAAGAATCATGCTGAAGTTTAGCATCGCTTTTGGTAGGGTTTGGGGTGCATGGATGGCTTATTTTGTTCCATATCATCTGCTTAGTGGCATCCCACACCTCCCACACTTTGTTCTACTTTGGGCTATTATGCAAATCGAAACTGCATATATGAGTAATTGTTAGGTGTAGTTTTGGTCAACAAAATATATATTTAGCACGAGTTATGAAAGTAACACATGACAGTTTGCACATAATCCAACAGCGAATGTTGCTGTAATGGTAGAAACAACAAATGAACTCGGTGGTTTTCAGGTATAAGTTAGACTTGCATTATAGACCTAAGCACATGTCTATCTGAAATTTAAGAACAATTTTCATGCTTCTTTTAACCCGTCCTTAACTCACATGTGATTAACTAAATAGCGTCCATCTTGGCATATTTATTCTAAATTGGAATTACGACTAGAATGATGTTTGAAAAGTAAATGCTTTGTATATACTTCTTGAAGGCTGAAGCTCTGTCTATAATAAAATGATTGTAATGATCCATTTCGATTCCTATTACAACTGCAAGAAAGGAGAGAGGCTTAAAATGTATCTCTATGCTGTAATCAGCGCTCTGACATTGTTGGTTATGGAAGGCCAACTGGGCAATCTTATTCTAGGGATAGACTCTTTTTAGTACTATGGAAGGAGGTGGCTCTGCAACATCTGGGCCACTAACACTAGGCTATTAATCATGTGAAATATTATATGATTAATCATGTGATAATGGGATAAATACTTAAATGTGTTTCTTTACCGGGAATAAACTAATAATTTTACCTTTTTTTCTAGTTGTATCTTCTCCAAGTTCTTATTTATAATCTCATCTTTAATTGCTACTTTTAGAAGAATAAAACAAATCCCCAGTTAACCAGAATTTGGATGATTTGGGGTATTTGAAAAGGACTTCAGCGCGTGTGTGTGTTTGCATGTGTGTCTGTGTGTGTATGTGTATGTGTGTGTCTGTGTATGCGGTGTGAGTGTGTGTGTGTGTGTAGTGTGTGTGTGTGTAGTGTGTGTGTGTCTCTGTGTGTGTGTCTGTGTATGTGTGTGTGTGTGAGTGTGTGTGTGTGTATGTGTGTGTGTGTGTAGTGTGTGTGTGTGTGTGTAGTGTGTGTGTCTGTGTGTGTGTATGTGTCTCTGTGTGTGGTGTGTGTGTGTGTGTATGTGTGTGTGTGTGTAGTGTGTGTGTCTCTGTGTGTGTGTGTCTCTGTGTGTGTGTGTGTCTGTGTATGTGGTGTGTGTGTCTGTGTGTGTATGTGTCTGTGTTGTGTGTGTGTGTGTATGTGTGTGTGTGTGTAGTGTGTGTGTCTCTGTGTGTGTGTGTCTCTCTGTGTGTGTGTGTCTGTGTATGTGGTGTGTGTGTCTGTGTGTGTATGTGTCTGTGTTGTGTGTGTGTGTAGTGTGTGTGTGTGTAGTGTGTGTGTGTGTAGTGTGTGTGTGTGTCTCTGTGTGTGTGTGTGGCTGTGTGTGTGTGTGTGAGAGAGAGAGAGAGAGACTTGGTGATAAGCCATGCGGCTGCCCTTTCACTACATTTTAAATTAGAGTGGGTTTTATGATGAGTACATAAAGAGATGCCATTTGTCCTTCTCTCTGTGTCTACATGTGGGAAACCCTAAGATGGCATGATTGGAGGTTCTGGACTTGCAGACATGGTGGTGGGAGAGTTTCTTCTGTGGTGCCTTTTTGGAGTAGCTTAGTCAGAGGCTTAGCTGTAGAAGGGAAACAGAAACCCAAAAACCTCACTTTCTTGAGCCCACAGGTCGCTAGCTCCCCACACCCAACTCTCACTGCTTTCAGCTTTGTTTGTCTTCTGTGTGAGTATTCAGACGTTTTAGTTCACTTAATTGGAAAATTAGGGAGAATCTATCATTTGTTTGTCTTTAAGATAGACTTCACTTCCATGTTTTTAAAAGGAATGAAACCCGCTGGCTTTATCCCTAGCATTCCCTTGTGGCCAACGGCTCATAATATGTCTTCTCATTACTAAGCTGTGGAGAAATCTTCACAGGTTGAAGTGACATATAACCCCCGAGATAGTAATACTCCTGAGGCTAAGAAAAGAGGATTTTAAATCCCAGGCTAGACTGGACTACATGAAGAGTTACTGACTGAAGTGTGTGTATGTGCTGTGTATTTTGTGTATTATGTGATAAATTTGTCTACTGAACAGAAAGCACTAGTTTTAAATCTTAAGACATGACACTAAATTTTAGTTCACATTAGAAGCTTTCAATGGAATAAAAATTAGGTAAGATAAAAAACTTGATAGTGTAAAACTAAAGATTAGAAAGTAAAGGGACCAGGTACTGTCAGACTACTTTGTGTTACAATGACCATGTCATGTCACTTTTCAAACACAGAACTAATTATTGTAACTGATAATCAAGTTATCTCTCATTACCGTCTCTCGGAAACTTCCACAGGAATAAAATCCTTGGTAGCAGTTTTATAAACTAGACTGCTTCTTAGAAGGTGTGTGTTGCATTGGGATCCTGTGACTAATATAGAAATAAGTTTCTATATTAAATATAAAAGCAGTTCCCAGTCTAGAGCTTGTGCTTCCCTAAGCACCTCCATCCCCTCACATTTACACATATATGCAAACACAAACATTTTCCACCAAAAATTATAATCTCCACAGGCTTATTTCTAAAAAAAAAAATCTGAATCTATTCAACTATTTTTACATAAATGTCCATTATATATTATTGGTCTGAAAGTATTTGTAAGAGAAAATTTAGGACAGTTCATACAAACAGCAGTGAGACTTTAACATGGTCCCATGGCACTTTATACTGGACAAAAGCCATTCCAAGTATAAGCCCATGTTTTCTGGTTCACACATAAACGGCGTAAGTTGTACATCATAGCTCTCGTTTCAGGATGCCAACGTTCACCATGGAAACCACTTCCTCTGGGGTCTGATTTTTCTGAGTACTCTTACTTCCCATTCATTCACAATGACATCAATATGGACTCCACTAACCCTAACAGTATTTGCACACTGATTTCTATCAAACATGTTAAATCACACAATTCATTCTCACTTCAGAACATGCAATTCCTGCTTCAATAGTATGAGGCTGGATAAGGACCAGGATTACTACTATTGTTCTGGGTCCTCACCTGACCCCAGTCACTGCAAGAGGATAAGCCCAAAGGTTCCTGTGTGTCAGTGACACATTTTCAACACAATGTCTTCACATTGTGAAGTCTAGAGTGCTTGTCTCCCAACCAGTCGATAGGCATTCTGTGTAAAATCAAATGGAAAGTCAAGTCTGTGTGTTTTCAGCCACACACTGCCAGATGAACTCATGCTAGCATAAGATCTTAGATTCTGCTCCATGCACATTTTTAAAATTTTTTCTCATGCTTCATTAAAATGGTTATATAAGAAAATAAAAAAAGTCACATAAGCACAAAGTGTGTGACTTAACCACACATAAAAATATCTGTATACGGGAAGATGGGATGGCTCTGTTGGTGAAGAGCTTGCCACACAAACCTGAGAGTCCTCTGTTCTGTCCTCAACACCCACATTAAAAAAAAAAATTCTGGCCACCAGGATATGCACCTTCAGTCTCAGTGCCATAGAGTTAAAGGAGAGCCTGGAGCATACTGGCCAACCTGTCTACCTGGAAAAAAAACACAAGCTCAAGGTTCTGTGAGGGGCCCTGTCTCTGATATATTAAATTTAAAAATGAATGAGCATGATAGAGGAAAACATCTCACCTTCACATCTGGTCAGCATACACACAGGCACACATACACACGTGCATGCTTGTGCACACACAAACACTCATGCACATGAATGTGCATACACACATGCATGCACGCACATACACGCACGTGCACACGCACACCCAGACACACACTGTGTTACAGAATATCGCCCCTAATCTGTCTTTTCCTCTCCTTCCCGCTGTGTGTCCTTTCCCTGTTACCTGTGTGTAGTAATAGGCGTGAGACCGATACAATAGATTCTGAGCAGCTGCCGGGTGCCCCTTCTAAGCTGGCATGCACAGCCTCTCCTGAAAGTGCCTCTCTTCCTCAGAACTGTCCAGTATGTTTCTGCTGGCACAGTCAGCTCAGGAACTATACAAAGGATGGCAGGCTTGACCAGTGTCCTGAGTCTGAATGTGTGTGGAGGCATAAGAAAGAAAATACACTCCATCCAGCTTTTAACATTCTTTTATATTTGCTTGTTATGGCCAGGGATGGATTCAGGTTTCGTTACTCTTCAGTTTATATGATTTTAGAGTCCATTTTAGTGTAAAAAGAAAGAATATAAATTACTTACTCATACACACATTGCACCACAAAAATGTATTTATGTTTAAATGAGGTTTTAAAATTTCCAATAATTGGCCCTGAGCCGTCTGCCATCTGCAGCTGACCTGCATTCTCCCACTACCTCTTTGCCCACCTTCATCAAAACTGCAGATCCTGAGGCATACAGGCTGCGTTTTCCCCACACATTTTCACTGCTTGCTGGGACCTCTGGGACACCCGCACCTGCTCTGAACAGTCTTCTATCCCTGGCAGACCTCCTCTCTCCTGCCACCTCTCTACACACTTCTCTCAGACCTTCCAATCCTGAACCGTAGAGACCTGCTGATCCAGAACCACATAGCTAAAGAATACACATCCCAGGCTGCCACACCAGGACCACCGAGGTTAACCCCCCTCCCAATGCCTACTACAACAGAAATGTCCAGTGACCGAAACCATCCAGATGGCCAAGAATATAATAAACAAGAGCCAGGGCAACATGACACCGCACAGCACATCTATGCCACAACATTCAAGCCCTGGGTGGCCTAACATGACTGAAGCACAAGAAAAATGCCCTGCAATCCAATCCTATAAAGATCATAGATGCCTTTAAAGAGAAAACAAATACATACATCAAAGAAAGACAGAAAATACAATCAATGGAGGAAATGGAACTGCTCAAAACCTGAAATTGGAAATAGAAGAAATAAAGAAAATGCCACATGAGAGAACTGTGGAGATGGAAAACCTAGAAAAAAGAATAGGAATAACAGATGCAAGGATCAGCATCAGAATAAAGAAGGTGGAAGAGAAAATCTCAAGCATAGAAGATGCAATAAAAGAAACAGATACATCAGTCAACGAAAATGTTAAATCTAAATAATTCCTGGCACAAAACATCCAGGAAATCTGGGATACCATAAAAAGATCTAACCTAAGAATGGTAGGAATAGGAGAAGGCTAAGAGTCTCAGCTCCAAGACCCAGAATGTATCTTCAAAAAAAAAAAAAAAAAAAAAAAAAAAAAAAAAAAAAATCATAGAAGAAAAGCTTTCCAAACGTAAAGAAGGAGAGAACTATAAACATACAAGAAGCTTATAGAACACCAACTAAACTAGACCAGAAAAAATATATCTTCTTGTCACATAATATTAAAAACACAAAATCTACAGAAGAAAGAATATTAAAAGCCACAAGGGGAAAAGGCCAGGTAACATACAAAGGCAGACCTATCAGAATTACACCCAACTTCTCAACAGAAACTCTAAAAGCTAGAGACCACAGATGCCAACATAGACTATTATATGGATCAAAATTCTCAATCACTATACATCTCAAAATCCAAATTTAAACCATATATATCCAAAAATTCAGCCCTACAGAAAATACTAGAAGAAAAACTCCAACCCTAGGAAAACAACTATATCCAAAAGAAATGCAAGAAATAAGTAGCTCTATACCAGTAAAAATAAGGGAAGCAAACACACACACACACACACACACACACACACACACACAAACACACACACTAACACCACCAACAGCAATGAACTCAATTGCTCAATAAAAAGACAAAGGGTAGCAGATTGTATATAAAAACTGGATCCATTATTCTGAATCCCACTTCAGTAATAAAGATAGATATTATCTCAGAGTAAAAAACTATAAGAAGTTTCCCAAACAAATGGGCCCAATAAGCAAGCTAGAGTAGCCATTCTAATATCTAAGAAAATAAACTTCCAACCAAAAGTCAATAAAGGAGACAGGCAAGGACACTTTATACTCATCAAAAGAAAATTCTACAAAGAAGATATCTCAATTCTAAACATCTATGCCCCAAACACAAGGGCACCCACATTTGTAAAAGAAACATTGCTAAAAATTAGATTGCACATCAAAACGCACACATTAATGTTGGGAGACTCCACTTTTAACTTTTACCAATTGGCAGGTCATCCAGACAAAACTAAACAGAAAATAATGAAAGTGACAAATATTATGGGTCAAAGGGGACCTAACACACATCTACAGAATATTTCATCCAAATGCAAAAGGATATACATTCTCAGAACCTCATGGAACTCTCTCCAACATTGACTATAGTCAGCCACAAAGCAAGCCTCAACGGATAAAAGAAAATTGAAATAATGCCCTGTACCTTATCAGACCACCATGGATTAAATGTGGACTTCAGTAACAACAGAAATGCCAGAAAACCTACATATTCATGGTAACTAAACAACACTTTATTCAGTGATCTTGGGTCTGGGAAGAAATAAAAAGAGAAATTAAATGCTTTTTAGAATTCAACAAAAATAAAAGCACAACACACCCAGATGTATGAGATATAATGAAAGCAGCACTAAGAGGAAAGCTCATAGCACTAAGTGCCTCCATAAAGAAATTAAAAAGTTCTCATATGAGCAATTCAGTAGTACACCTGAAAGCTCTAGGGAAAAAAAAGAAGCAAACACATAGACATAGAAGGCTGGAAATCATCAAAATCTGGGCCGAAATCAATGTATGAGAAACAAAGAAAACACAAAGAATCAATGAAACCAATAGCTGGTTCTTTTAGAAAATTAACAAGATAGACAAACCCTTAGCCAGACTAACCAAAAAAAAAAAAAAAAAAGAAAGACAATATCCAAATTAACAAAATCAGAAATGAGAAGTGAGAAATAACAACAGACACTGAGGAAATTCAAAGAATAATTAGGTCTTACTTCAAAAACCTTTACTCCAGGAATTTGGAAATTTTCAAACTGATTTCTCTTATGAACATTGATGCAAAAATATTCAATAAAATACTCTCAAATGGAATCCAGGAATGCAACAAAAACTTCATCCACCACGATCGAGTAGGCTTCTTCCCAGGGATGCAGGGATGGTTCAATATATGAAAAATCTGTCAATGGAATTCACCATCTACACAAACCAAAAGAAAAAATATTCACTCGACCATCTCATCTGATGCTAAAAAAAGCCTTTGACAGAATCCAACACCCCTTTATATCAAAAGTATGAAAGAGATTCAAGATACAAGGCACATATCTAAATACAATCAAGGTAATATACAGCCAGCCACATCAAACTAAATAGAGACTTAAAGCAATTTTATTAAATCAGGAACAAGACAAAGATGCCCACTCTCTTTCTATCTATTCAATATATAAATTCTAGCCAGAGCAATATGGCAACTAAAGGAGATCAGGTGATTGCAAATCAGAAAGAAAGAAGTCAAAGTATCACTATTTGTAAATGATATGAAAGCATGCACAAGCAACCCCCAAAGAACTCCTAACACTGATACTTTTAGTATCAGTGGCTGGATACAAAATTATCTCAACGAAATCAGTAGCCCTCCTCTGAACAATAATAAATGGGCTGAGAAAGAAGTTAGGGAGACAGTAACCTTCCCAATAGCCACAAATATATAAAATCCCTTCCTGTAAAACTTCAAGCCTCTTAAGAAAGAAATTGAGGATGGAAAGATTTATCATGTTCATGATTGGCAGGATTAACAAAGTGAAAAAGGCCATCTTACTTAAAGCAATCTATAGATACAGTGCAATTCCCATCAAAATCCCAACATATTTTTTTACAGACCTCAACAGAGAAATTCCCAACTTCATATAGAAAAACAAAAAATTCAGAATAGCCAAAACAATCCTGAAGAACAAAAGAAATTCCAGAAGTATTACCATCCCTGACTTCAAACTGTACTATAGAGAAATAATAATAAAAACTGCATGGTATTCATATAGGAACAGACAAGTCAATCAATAAATTTGGATCAAAGGCCCTGAAATACTTCTATACACTTATGGACAACTGATTTTAGACAAAGATGGCAATATCATGCAATGGAAAACAGAATGTATCTTTAACAAATGGCACTGGTCTAACTGGATGACTTCATGTAGAAAAATGCAAATATATCTACATTTATCACTCTGCAAAACACTCGACTCAAAGTAGATCAAAGACTTCGACATAAAACCAGATACACTAAATCTCACAGGACAGAGCATGGGGAATAGCCTTGAATGCCTTAGTACAGGAGACAACTTTCCAAATAGACCATCAGTGGCTCAGGCTCTAAGACCAACAACTGATAACTGGGACCTCATGAAACTGCAAAGTTATGTAAGGCAAAGGACACTTTCAATAGAACAAAACAGCAGCCAACCATTTGGATTGGGAAAGTATACACACTTAACCCCACCGGCAGAGAGCTAATCATCAAAACTGTAAAAGAACCTAAGAAGTTTGACACCAACAAGGAAAATAACCCAGTTTAAAAACGGGGTATGGAGCTAACGAAGAATTCTAAACAGAGTAATCTGGAATGCCCAAGAAATACTTAACAAAATGTTCATAGCCTTTATTCATCAGGGGAATGTGAATCAAAACAACTCCGAGACTCCATCTTACAGCTGTCAGAATGGCTAAGATCAAAAACTCAGAGCAATAGCACATTCTGGACAGGATGTGGAACAAGAGGAACACTCCTCAATTGCTGCTAGAAATATCAAATTGTACAACCACTTTGGATATCAATTTGGGAGTTTCTCAGAAAACTGGGTAGAGTGCCACCTCAAGTTCCCAGGTATACCCCTTCTGGGAATATACCCAAAAGAAGCTCCACCACCACACAAAGACACTTGCTCAACTAAGTTCATAGCAGCTTTATTTGTAATGGCCCCAAACTGGAAACTACCTAGGTGCCCCTCAACTGAAGAATGGATAAATGTGATACATCGACACAATGGAATACTACTCAGTCTTAAGAAGTAAATACATCATTAATTTTGCAGGAAAATGGGTGGAACTTGAGAATATTATCCTGAGTGAGGTAACCCAGTTGCAAGAGAATAGGCTTGGTATGTACTTAGTTATCAGTGGATATTATCAATAAAATTCTGAATACCCATGTTATACTCCACAGACATAAAGAAGCTAAACAAGAAAGAAAACCCAAGGGAGGAGGCTTGAATTTCTCTCAGGAGGGAGAATAAAATAGTCACAGAAAACAGGTGGATGGAGGGATCTGGGTGGGAGAGGGGATGAGGAGGAGAACTGGAAAGGAATGAGTAGGTTCAGGATCAGGTGTGTGAAGGAACAGGAGTGACGGCCAGATAGGAGGGTTGGGAAGTAAGAGGCATCTAGAGGCTATGACAGAGACCTGGCATATGGGAGGCACCCAAAAATCATTGGGGGTGTCCTTAGCTAAGACTCATAGCAGTGAATCTCATATGAAACCTGAAGAGGCTGTCTCATGCACCCAGGCAGGAACCTCAGTGGAGAGACGCTATCCCGCCCACAAAAGTTCCAACCCAAATTTTATCCTGTCTACAAGAAATGCAGGGATGGGAGAATAGCTAACTGATAAGTGGCCCAACCTGAGACCTATCTCATGGGCAAGCACCAGTCACTGACACTATAGATAATAATCGGTTATGCTTGCAGACAGGAATCTAACATGGCTGTTCAATGAGAGGCTCAGCTAAGTATCTGACACAGGCCTGCACAGACCCACAGCCAAACAGTAATGGAGCTGGGGACTCTTATGGGAGAGATGGGAGGATTGTGGAGCCCCAAAGAGATAGAAACTCCACAAAAAGACCAACAGAATCAACCTGGACTTCTGGGGCTCTCAGAGATAGGCTGAACCTATCAACTGTTCCTAACACACACACACACACAGAGAGAGAGAGAGAGAGATAGAGAGAGAGAGAGAGACAGAGACAGAGACAGAGACAGAGAGACAGAGAGAGAGAAATAGCAGATTTTAAGTTTGGTCTTCATTTGGGTTCTGACCAACTAGAACAGGGGCTATCACAAAAGCTGTTGCTTGACTATGAAATATGTTCTTGTAGCTGGTCTGCCTTGTGAAACCTCAGTGGGAGAGGATGCCCTTAGACTTGATGTGCCAGGAAGGGAACATACCCATGAGGTAGGGGGGAGAGGTTTGCTGGAGGGGGTGACCAGCAAACGGAACAGTGAGCGGGATGTAAAGTAAATAAATAAAAATTAAAAATAAAATAATTATAGATGCCTTATAAAGAAACTCCCTTTGTCCTGAGAACTCCTAAGGGAGTTCCCGAGATTCCATACATGGGAAGCACCAACTGATGGTAACTGGCCTCCTTAAAGACCTTAAGACCCACAAGAATTTAGAAAGCCTGGACAGGGGATGGGCCCAGGGGTCTAAGCTTCATTAACTTAGTGACAAATTTGTGTTTGATTTGCATACATTCGTTTATGCTAATACGAATACCCAGGTATTCTTTAGGTCTTTTATTCTCTGCAAAGGACATGCACAGTAGCTGGGAAACTGAAAGCCCAGGGAGACAGCAGCTTGAGATACAGCGGGACCGCAACTGGCTCCAGCTTGCCTCATATACGTGATACATACACAGGTGGGTTTTCAAACCTTTCTCAAAATGTAGCAAGTGAGGCTTACCCCTCCGGGCACAGCTTCTCCAGTTACCCAACTTCCTGTAACCCCAAAGCCCGTCACACTTCAAACCGTTCTTCTCAAATACACAAATATGAATTTTATCTATACCCGAGCATGTCACCAAAAGTGTCTTCAATAAACACATGTACAACTATGTCTCTCTGCAAACCCATTTGCATTTAAGATTCTTGTGGTCTTAGAAATATTCAAGAAGTGTCAGTAGTAAAGAAGAAAAAGGAAGAGGAGGAGGAGGAGAAGAGAAGAAGAAAATAAAGTTGGGAGGGAAGAGAGAAAGAGGGAAACAGTTTGGTAAGAGATGGAAGGAGGTAATGGTTAATTAGGTAAAAAAATGTTGGGTAAATGTATGAGGTTTTCTAAAACCTCTTTTACAATAACAGTTTCAGACAAAAATTATGTGATCACAATGTCTATAGAATGGCAGCCCAGCAATGTCTCGTGGATTTGGATGTCCGGAGTGTAGTGAAGGCGCCAGAGTTCTCCAGGCCCAGGCTCTGCTCGGGACCCGGGGTTCTCAGTTCCTGGTCCTCCGTGGCCTCATAATGTCCTCACAGCAAGTAATCCTACATTTAATGCACTTTCTGAGTCACGCAAACCTCTAAACTAGAATTTCAGAGGACAAAGTCCACCATCCTCTGAGCAAATGTCAGACTTCCATGTTTCTTCCTGCCTCTCCAGAGCTTTGGTTTTTAAAAAATAAAAAAACAACAAAGTCTAAGTTAGCAATTCTTTTGTATCAGGATCTTATGTTCTCAATCCTAAATGTGATCTTCCCAAACCTAAGTAGTATGAGCTCTTCCCGTTAGTACACGGCAGGGAAAAGCAGAAGACAAAAGAGATGTTCAAAGGACAAGTTCTGTTTTCCTTTAGAGACCTTTCCCCTAGAAATGGTTCATTAGACAAAGAGAAAACTGGGCAGAAAAACTGTTCCTCGCGCTCGGCCGCTGCAGCGTTGCGTTATACTGCCCCCGTGAGGTGATCTGCTGCTATTGCACAAGTTCGCGCTTGAAATAACATGTTCTGTGTGCTCAAACTCACCAACTTGACCAAGGAAACTTGTTTTCAAATGTTTCTGTTGTTGTTGTTTTTGTTGTTTTCTTTTAGAGTCATAGGGGAACTTATAGGAATTCCTGAAGCTTGTTGAGACATTGTGAGACCTCCTCCTGTTAGAACTTAGACTGCAGTTAAATTTTGGATGACAGAATATGCATACAGCAATATTGCTTAAACTTGAGTACATAGCCGTCAGTAGGTACATTGTCTCCATTTTAATGTTAGAGATATATTGGAAGAAATGAAAAAAGTAGGGAGATGGACCATGGAGAGAAAAGCAGAGGCAGAGATGGTGAAAGAGAAAGAACTTAGAGTATAAAGTATCCCGTCTGAAATGCAAGATTCTAGTGTCATGAGTTCATTTGTGTCAGGCACAATGCTAGACCACAGCCATCCAACCCCACAGCAAGCTGCCCAACCTACTAGCCCACCATCTCTCCCATTTCAGCCCCTCCTTTTGTCAGAGCCAGGTGATCCAGGAAGGAATGCTGTGGGACCTCATTGTGGGAAAGGTGTGGTTGTATCTGCAAGACTGAGTCAACAGAAGATCCCAGAAAGAAAATTACTGAAACTGAATATAATTATAAATATGGTGTAAACTGCAAACACTGTATAAAAACACACAATGGTTCTTCACATGGGCTTCAGGTCGAGTACATTTTCTTGCATGCACTTATTTAACATGCATTCAAGAACAGAAATTCTAGATATCTGTGGAATCCCACAGGGCATTTCTACACATCTCTACGTTTTTCATGTTTGATTGCAATGAAACTTTGATTGGATCTTCACATTAAGACATTCAGAATCCTTTTGTCTATGCTTTTGAAGTTGTTGTTAAGTTACCTGACTGGAGGAGCAGACCAGTCTAACTATCACATATTGTGCCATCCCTGTCCTGTTCTGAAAGGCTTTACTATCTGATTAAAACGTTCAGTCTAATCAGAAAATAGTCAAACCATGTATTGAGGCATTTGCTTGTAACAATGTTCAATCTATCTATCTATCTATCTATCTATCTATCTATCTATCTATCTATCTATCTTCCTTTCTTTCTATTTATCTATCTGTAGATAGCCTTTGTTTCTACCACCAATCTCATTATTCAACTACATTTTCATAAACAGATTGTATAGAGAAGAGATGGAAGAAGAGAGAGAGAGAAAGAGAGAGGGAGGATGCTATATAGAATATATTCACATATTTACCAGTAAGCTGAGGCAGATCTTACTTTAGAATTTCTTAAGGTGATTTTATAAAATTTACTTCGGCTAGCAAAAATTTTTATTAAGCTGGAAACTATCTCAGAATCCTTCTCCATGCAAAGGAAGTGAATAATTTTTCTTAAAAATGATGATGCTTTATGGGCCAGTCAGTCTTATTCATAGCATTTAGAAAACATTGGTTCTTCACCCCAAACCTAGCCTTGTACTTAGCTCATCTGACTTGGAGAAGTTTAACACCAAGATTTGAGAAAACAGAGTCCTGGCTGGACATGAAATGGTGAGCTGAGCATCCTCCCTCCACCTCCCTCTTCTTTCCCCACTAAGGACAGGGGGGCGGGATGAGCAGCTGTGCAGCCTGCACTTCCTGCTGTCAGTCAAGCCTTCAAGGAGATCCCTGGGGCAAAAGTGAGAAGATAAACAGCCCTGAGCGTTTTAATCCTACGCTGAGGAATATTTCTCCCCATAGTTAATGTTCTGTTGTCATTTTTTAGTATTCGTTTTCATCTTTTCTTGGCTTTTAAATTGTCTGTTTGTTTTGAGACAGGGTTTCTCGATGTAGTCCTGGCTGTCCTGCAGCTCACTACCCACATCTTGAACTCAGAGAGGTCCCTGTGTTCTACCTCCCAAATTCTGGCATCAAAGGAATGCATCACTACACCTGGATGACTTTTGAAATTTTAACTGAAATTCGTTTTGATTCTGCATTCTGATCAAGATTTACCTCTCTCCCAACTCCTGCCAGATTCTTTCCACCTCCCCAATCACAACACAACTCCATAAATAAACAAAATCAACAACAGCAACAATAAAAACACAAGACATACAAACCACTCCACCACCACAACACACACACACACACACACACACACACACACACAAAACAATATAAAAGCAAAAGACCAATAAAAACAACAACAACAGCAAACCACAAAAAATATCCAAACAAAACAAAATGAAGCAAAATGTCTACAAAGAAACCTTTGAGTTTGTTATATGACAGCCAGCTGTTCCTGGGTTCGGGGCCTACCTTGAAGTGTAGTTATTATGCCCAAGGAGGTTCTACCAGAGGAAAGAAACCTTTCCTTTGTCAGTAATATCACCGGCAGACAGTTTCTTTTTTAGGGGTGGGGCTTGTGCCTACTTCCACTCCAAGCAGCGGAACCCCATCCAACTTAAACTTACCCTGTTAATTTTTTAACTTCAGGACTCCTAATTTTATGTTTCAGGCTACCACAACTTACATGAACTACACAGGTAAACCTGAGTAGGGGAGGTGACTCTAGAGCTTGTTCTGAATTTTAATGTTGCTCAAATATGAAGTTAGGGCTTGACTTGCTCAGTGATACTGATGTAAGCCAAATCAGTGAGGTTGAATGACATCCTTTATAATAGATGATGTTTTCCTGATGAAAGATTGCCCTTCCCAGCTTCCCTTGCAGATACAGAGGTCATCTCACTCCTATGAGGCAGAATCCCTCTTCCTCTGGGGTCATCAGCTCCACTTGGAGGCACTTTGGCCATCTGTAAGGATGAGTGACAAAGATGGTCCTTGTTAACCTAAGATCAGAGTAAGCCTTCTCCTCCTCTTCCTCCTCCTCCACCACCTCCACTTACTCCTCCTGTCTTCCACCACCTCCTCCTTCTCCTCCTCCTCCTCCTCCACCACCTCCTCATCCTCCTAGTCCTCCTCCCCTCTCTCTTTATCTCTCCCCAGCTGATTTCTGTTCTTGTTTATAGCAATAGATATATGCCTAAATTTGGCAAATATGTTGACAGTTTTTTGTTTTTGTTTGACTTTGTTTCATTCTTGGCTGTTATAATGGGACACACACACACACACACACACACGCACACATACACACACATATATATTTCAAACCAGCCCTTAATACCAGAGGACTTCTTGTTTACCCATTCCTTCCAAAATTATTTGTTGTGTGTCCACAGAGCAGAAAATCTGGTAAAACACAGAAGGAATAACTCTGTTTTTACATATTTTGGTGAAGACAAATAAAAACAAACAAAAAAAGCTTCAATTACAAAACACAATGTGCTAATGTAATAGGTAATTTAAATACTGCAAAGTCAAGAGATTGACGTGAGGATGGAGGGACGGGGCAGAAGGGCAGTATGGCATGGTAACCTCTCAGAATCAGTCTCTTCTGCTTCTCGGGAATGTCCGAATGCAGCCAGGTCTCTTTGCTTGTGTTATGAGGCAGGTAGTACAACCTCTGTAGCCTAAATAAACTAGACAGTTGTCTTACAAACGCCATGGCAGAGCACATGGCCAGGAGGGGAAAGTCAGAGAAGGGGTCTGGGAGCCCATGACTTCCTTTGAGACCCTGTTCTCAGTGACACAAGCACTCTTGACTAGCCCAATCTTTGCTTATTGTACCGGGATGTTGACTTAGTCACTAAAATATGCATTCTCACGGAACATTTAAGACCCAAAGTATAGCATACATACCCAGTGAGACTGTTAGAGAAAACATTTTCCCCCTTTTAGTAGTATAGATTGCAGATAGCTTCTTGATTACAGACAGGAGCCTGTGTACACTTCCCTGCTCAGCACTGGGATTGCTTGGCCCTCTACTCATGGTGGTGGTAAGGGAATGCATTGGGAGTATGCGGAGAAGCAATACTCACATCATATCTGAGACATGAAGAAGGAAGGGAGGAAGAGGATGAGCACACTGCCCAGTGCAGTCATCTAATAGCCTGACCCCCAGCAGTCCCACCTCCGAAACACTCCACCATTTGAGGCCATTTATCGAAACCACAGTACACATAGGAATATAAGACTATAACATGCATTTGCTTCCCCCATAGTTTACTATTTACAGACTATAAATAAAGTCTCATGTCATGTTTACTAGGCATTAATAATGAGAAAGACATTAAACATGATAGATACATAGTAACTGGGAGTTTCTAAATAGTATATCGTGTGTGGTATGGGTGGGGGGAGAGAGGGAGAGGCAGACAGAGAGACAGAAAGACAGAGAGCAAGAGAGAGAGAGAGACAAACAGACAGACAGAGAGACAGAGAGACAGGCAGAGAGAGAGAGAGAGAGAGAGAGAGAGAGAGAGAGAGAGAGAGAGAGAGAGAGAGAGATGTTTCTAATGACCTATGGGTCTGAACATAAAACTCATTCCTCTAGTAATTCTTTATCTGCCTAGTGAGCTATATTCTAAAGCCTCATTTGGAACAAATTATATTTGACATAGTCACACTATCCAAGTGCTTATATAATTAAGACGCTATTACAAAAATAATCTAACATAATAAAATGCCCTTCAATTTATAGGACCCTGATCACTTAATCTCTTCAAGAATATTGAGTAAATATCCAGAATTTGAGAAATAAAGATAAGTGGAAATGTGATTTTTTAAAAAGTGTCTCACTTTAAGGAGATTCTCATAAACTAATGATTTCTTACACTTCTTCCTTGGCTTTTCCGTGACCTTTGTTTAAACCTTGGAAACTTCCGAGTAGACGAAGTGTTGTCACAAAAAGAGGTAGACAAAAATTGCTTCCTGTGACATTTGTGTGATGAAGCCTGGGAATGCTTTCATAGAGTGATACAGAAACCTGACTCCCTCGTCTTCTTATAGTGATCTAAATAAGGTGACATCAAGCTATAACTTATTTCTCTTCACATATTTAAGGATCTTATGTTTATAACGAATGCATAATTATTGTGTCTTTTTATGGAAAGGAACAAAACCAAAGCTCTCAGACCATTGCAAGCTTCCTCTTTTGAGTTCTATAAACAGATGTGTTTTATCCATGGAACATAGACCCGGATCATTGCACAACACACCCATGACACAGTAAGACTTTGCCAAGCCTACCTTTCCAGATGGATCAAAGGTTGTCACTTGGCAGCCTCTGAAGGATGTTGGCCTACAAGGTACCTATATTCCTGCTTACTGGATCACAGTCAAATCTCTACCAAGCTCATCCAAATAGATACCATTAATACTGCCCAATTTCTACCAAATGGTTTCTTTCAGACTTGGGTTTATTTGGAAATTTTTCCTCCTATTCAATCTTTCCCATAAAGAAGTTTTCCATTACCTCAAACTGCTTTTATATAAAGTCAAGAAATATGAGATAAATAGTAAAATTTAATTTGCATAAAATGAAATTTTTGTAATGAAGGAGAACGGTGTGATTTTTCTAGAAGCCCAAATAGACTAGGTTATTGATCAAAACTAAATTCTGTTATTTTGCCCTTCCATATTATTTTTTTTTAGGTTATTCTCACTACATCTTTGCACTTACAAAGATGAATTGCCAACTTTCTCAGATCTTCTCATTGAGTATCTGAATGAGCTAAATAGGTTCGATCATCATCTGTGCATAGAATCAGCCAAGACTTGAGGAGAATGTGCTTGAGGAAGGATGCCAACGTTGATAGCGATGTTACAAATCTGAGCACAAACACTCTATTCTAGCTCATAATTTAGCTCCAAAAGAAAATTAAAGTGACAAATTCCATTTGCATATGTTAAAATCCCTTCTGCATATCTTCTGCAGTATAGAAGATGCCTATCTGTCTTCTCTTCAGTCTTCCCAGACTAAGAGCTGATTAGGGTGCCAGATGTATTCCAGGCATTACAGTCTATTAGAGGCACAGAGGACCGTGAGTTTAGATCTATATTTGAGTGGGAAAAGAGAGGTGACTGACTAAACTCCAGCAAATAAACAAGGCAACGTGTAAGACATGGAAATTTAATGGGAAAATGCAGGACACCATAAGAGAAAGAAATAGCAGGAATAACATGTGTCCCTTAAGGACCTGAAATTGGCAAACAGAGTGGAATATGTTGGGATAGTAATGGTGACTAAAGACATGGGAGAAGTAAGGGACAAGCCAAGTGCAAAGAGCAGAAGGGACTGAGGTGACTGGTCTCCGTGGGGATCCAGTGGGGGCCAGCATGCTGAGAGCCAGGGCTACTGCAAGGATCTAGTGATGTACTAGCTTATGCTCAGTTTTAATAAGGGGGCTGGAATGCATAAACAGTAAAGAAACAAAATTATGATGTAGCCAGATTTCTCAGTTGCCTTCTACAAGTCCTCAGATGATCCTAACGTGGGTTATTAAAAATCTATACAGTAAGTAAAGACTTTGTAGGAAAACACATTCCCAAAAGACACAAAGTGGACAGGAACCCACCCCTATCCCTGGGGAAGGAAACTGCAAAGCAGAAAATTCCTCAGAAGAACAGAGCTGCCAAGGAAAACTGTTAATTTTAACAATAAGGACAGAGCTATGTTTAGTGTTTGTAATGGGCCATCAGCATTATTCAAAGAATGCACACATCTATAGTCACATGAAAGACTGTTCTCATGGCACACTGCTATTTGTTCAAAGTATAGAAAGAAGGCCCAGTATCCTCAGGTAACAAACTGCCTGTATGCATTATTATAACAAAAGGTAAATATCCAAAGAGTTACTGTGAAGTGAAATGACCGTTTTTCTTGAGAACACAGGCCTGCCTTCAGAAGATTATGAAGGGCTTCTCAAAGAACTTACTAATATTCAAATGAAATGCCAAATGCTAAAAAGCTTTTAAATGAACAGACACTTGAGTACCAATGCGGCAGATAGGGAAGACCATCCATATTAGGAAGATAGATATTTCTACACCTTCTCTCTAAGCAAGAAACTTTGGAATACATAGAAAATCCTTAGGATATCAAATCTTTAAACATTCTACTGGATCTATATGTGTTTTAATTTTTTTAAGGTAATGTCTTCCAAATAAGGCAAGTTTTCTGGGAAGCATATCTAAGAAGCAACTAAAAATATTCACATCATTTTTCATTTTTTACAGGAAGCCAGAAAAATCAATGAAAGAAAACTTAAGTTGAATGTGTGATTTTTCAAATGTTAGAATGCAAATTGGACATATTGAAACGACTTTCAGTATAATAAGCTAATTTATGTTTCTCTCATGATGAGACTCAGACAAATTGGACGCGATGAAGAAAAAAAAAACAAGTTAAAAATCTGTGAAGTCAAAACTACAGTGTTTTAAATGAAATCATCATTTCTCCTGAAATATTTTAAGAAAAAATATTATCAATAGAATTTTTAAAGCCTTTACTGAACAATATCAAGAAGCTGAACATTACAATGGATGGCTTGACTATGTGATGTGCAAAATAGGTTCAGTAATTAATAAAGTGCTATTTTTCAAGAATTTTGCACTCTCTGAATCCTTGGTATTTTGTTTCTATTGGTACAAAAAAAATCAGTGGGTTTGGTTTTTCAAAATTTACAGCAGGGATAGTTCACTCAAGGGATTTGGTATGACACACAAATTATTGACATTTACTCCATAAAAAACAAACACTTATGAAAGAAATATGAGTACAAAAATGCTTCCTATATCTGTAATCTGTTAAAATTCCAATATTACAAACTGTAGTAGAAATATCCTAACTGCCATTGGAGTCTTCGCTAGTTAGTTCATTTTTATATCTACTATATTGGCTTAATCTATGTTAACAATATTATGTTGAAAATTCTACTACGAAACCCATATTCTCAATCTCCTTGGTCACAGCTGATTAAGCAAGTCTTGTGACTTCACATAAGAGTAGACAATCTGATGGGCAGTCTTTAAGTCCGATGTCTAAATTTTCTCCACAGTAGCATACAACTGATCAGACCAGCCTGCTCATCAGTGTCTCTATAAAAGTGAGATGGTGAGCCTTGGGGATTCTTGTAACTAGTAGCAACAATGAGAGTTCAAGTGTCGTGGTACCTGAATCTTAACAGGCAACAGCTTATGAAGGGGAAGAAGCAACCTCAAATCAAGTGAGTGCCCCTTGGTTCATTTCTTCCAAAGCAGATTCGGAGATAGCTTCATTTATTGAAGAATGACTCTAGTATATGGCTCAGTGGGGAAAGTTCTTGGTGCATACAGCATGAGGATCTGATTTCAAATTCCCCCAGAACCTAAGTAAACCAACCAATATATAAGCTCAAATGTGCAGATATCCTAGTAGCTGAAACAAGTCAAGTGGCTGAACCCAGGATAAAGAAGCTAGGGAGTAGAGCCTGTCTTTTAAGAAAGAAGAATAGGCTGGATAGCAAAGGAATAAATACAGCAAGGTATTTAAATTAGGGCCGTTCACACAGCTTAGTAAATAATATGGCAGAATTGGCGTTGAAGCTTTGTCTTGTCTGCCATGAAGCTTTGTTTTGTCTCCCAATTTTAATGTTCTACTTTGTCTTTATCCTCTGGGTTAGAAAATACAATATCAACACATAGCCATTCTGATAAAAGCTAAGAGAACAAAATTAATTCCATGCAGCATTTTGTAAAAAGTAACAGGGCAAGACTCTGTAGCAGTTCCTCAGCCTCATATTCTTCATGAGGCTATTTTATGTTTAACTAGAATTTAATCTCCTTGATGAGAAACCCCATAAAAATAGTCATTTTCATATGAACGGGATGTTTAGGTATAATATTTCCATCCATTTGCCTGCAAAATTCAGGATGTTCTCATTCTTAATGGCTGAGTGGCATTCTATTGTATGTAAGAAACACATTTTCTGTATCCATTCTTCTGCCGTGGGACATCTGGACAGTTTCCAGATTCTGGATATCACAAATAAGGCTGCTATGAACATAGTGGAACATGTGACCCTATGGAATAATGGGAAATCTTTTGTGTCTATTCCCAAGAGTGGTACTGCTGAGTCACCAGGTAGATCTATTCCCAATTTTCTGAGGAACCTCCAAATTGATTTCCAGAGTGGTTGTACCAGTTTGCAATCCCACCAACAATGGAGGAGTGTTCCTCTTTCTCCACATCCTCGACAACATGTGTTGTCACCTGAGGTTTTGATCTTAGCCATTCTAATTGATGTGAGGTGGAATCTCAGGGTTGTTTGTACAGTTTTTAAAGTGAAGAAATAGACCGGAGCATCCAGGTTCCTGATTTTTCTACCAGTCAAACTGTTCTCAACAGTACAAAGGGTCATTTGTTTATTTTTCTCTATTCTGCCACATTCCCTTCATTATAGGAGTTTAACAAAGGTGAGGGTGAGAAAGAGTAGGAAAATATACATGGAAGGTAAAGGTAGATGGGGTGGAGGAGAAGGAAGCCATAGACATTGTTCTCCCTGTACTCATAATTTCAGATTATAGGAGAATATTCTTGCTATCCACGTGAGAAATAGGGAGACAACAGGGGTAACCATCCATGAGGATCAAGGACAGGCTTGCTAATTCACATTCCACTGAGGAGCCCATTTTAACCACTGTTCTGTGCATTGGTATTTGTTATCTGAAATCTACTCTAGGCCACTTGCATTGTACAATCCTATTCAGGAAACAAGCCGAGAGCTGGTGTTTATGTTAAATGTTCAGATTCTACCTCAAACCTATTGTATCAGTACATGCCTTTAACCTGCCCCCAGTATCATTTACAAACGAACACAGTTGAGATTCCTTGACCTCCATTTCAAGGATGTGCTTTTGTATATCTGTTCCCAGATAACAAATAGAGAGATTAGTATTTCCTTGAGATGTAACCTTTATCTCAATTTCCTGCTTCTGTCAGTAAGCCCATGCACCTTTGCCTAAAGCCTGCGGTCCATAAAGAGGCTGTACAGTGCTCTTAAGACCCTCAACAAGAAACTCCAGGAAACATGTCTGGATTAACTGTTAAAAAAAATAACTAATCCCTTTAAGAAAGCATCTCTGGTGTGTTACTGGGAAGGCTGGAAGAAGCCATGTGGTTAAATTGTGTGAACAATTGTGGTTGGTTTTCCAGAAGGATGACAGTGTCACACAAGATCCAAAGAGAAACGGCTTCTTTCACTGTTACTCTTAATGAATTACTTAACATGTGTTTCTTGCCCCTTGTAAAGTTGGATTCCTCTTCTGTGAAGATCTTGTTTGTTCAAGGTTAATGCTTTTACATGCATACAAAACAAGGTCTGAATCAAGCTCGAAGTTGAGACAATTCTTCTTGTCACTGGCCAAGCACTGGAGCCATTGATCATAATTTCACAATAGTGAGTTGGTTGTATTCACTAACTGTTGTGTAGTATTTGCCAGAGAAGACTGCTTGGAGATGGGGTTAATCCAACAGAAAGCCTTGATTAGCTACTTTGGAACTACAAGGGGTAGCACCGATCCTTTCTCAGGGTGAGCTTTTGAGAACAAAAACCATGTCCTGGGTTTACACACTTCAGTTAGGAAGAACAGCCAGAAGCAGAACTTCATTTGCTAAAAGGAAAGGTTAGTACATTTTTCAGAACTATATGAACTTTGATATATTAAGCCTTTGACTTGGGTTTTGGCAGGTGGTGCTGTATCATGCTGAGTTTGACAACCTCAATGGTACTTCCAACATGGACTCAGTTGTGCTAGGAGCCTACTAAGACTGGGGCCCTGTTACACACAGACAGGGAGTATCTATCTGGAACACGGAATGTATAAAGTTGATTCAGGAGAAATGTAGTATCTTCTCTAGGTACTTAGTTTCATTAATAAGAGAATTTAAGCATGAAGTCAAACAGAAACTCAAGAACAATTTTATTTAAATTTAAAAGAAAACATCCCTGGGCAGGCAAGCTGTAACCTGAGCAGCTGCCCAGAGGCAGACAATACAGGAAAAAAGGGGAAAAGCCACGCTATTTAAGTAGACATAGAGGTCAGACACACGGTAGACCAGCTGCTACATGACAGTGTAGGAGGCTTTAGAGGAAGAAGAAGGATATCCAAGATATTGGGGAAACCCTGTGTCTTAAGGAGAAGCTACTTTTATGGATAACTCAAGAATGGACAAACTGCTGTCACTGCATTGCTGTGGACTATAAGCTGCTGCAAGGGAGCAGAAATTCCAGGAAAGAAGCTCCAGTATCTCTTTAAAAGAATAATTATCCCACCTAACTCTTTAGTATAGTCTAAGGTGAACCAGAAATTATATTTGATTGACCTCAAGGAACTTTTTTTCTATTCCAACAATAAAACATACAATAAATAATAACATCCAAAACATTATAGTATAAATCAACATAACAATCTTCAACCTCCCTAACTGCGACTTTGTGTTGGGCATTACAGCATATGTATTGTGTGTTTCCATTTATTAATATCCTCAACATTTACCAGACATTGGTCTTATCAGTTTTTTTCCCTTTATTTTTGTTTCACAGGAGAAAATTTGAAGATCCAGAGAGGTTATGTAATTTATTCAAAGTCAATTATAAAGTAAATGAGCAAGACATTGTATATGGAGTGCTAATCAAACTTTAATAAGACCAAAAAAAAAAAAAAAAAAAAAAAAAAAAAAAAAAAAAAAACTCCTATGGTATAATTAGATGCCAACACAAAGCAACCAATTTCAACTTTTACTTTTAAATTGAAGATATAGGGCCACTTAGAGGCCCAGTAGATAGAGGAGCTTGCTGCTGAGTCTACTCCACAGCTGTCTACTGAATTCTGTGTATGGCCCATCCTCACAAATAATAAAGACTAAACAGGCAGATGCAACAACACAGTTTAAAATTGAAGATCTAAAGCTAAAATATGAATGAGGTGCTACACTACAGAAATTTGTGAAAGGAAATAAGAAGTAGAAGAGACATAGATTTATTAAAGTAATGCCATCAATCAAAGAGTTGCCTCAAACATGGCCTCAAAATCCTGGAACCTATTCTTTTAGTAAGTAGATAACATTTGCCAGGTTTTGGGTCATGTTGAGAAAATATCTGACACTCACCTACTGATTTAAGAATAAAACGGTGGATAAGCTGAATTTCCTCAGTTGTCTTTGTAATCTTGATGTTGTTATTATTAGTTGGTTAATGATTTCTAACTTTATTGTTTCTAGTATTTTCATTTCAGAATATATTTTAATTCATTTTTCTTGCAATTATGTAGTTTCTATATTCCCGGTGGTTTCCAGCAGTCCATGACTCATGTCCACTTCCCCCATCTTTCATTCTGCAATGAGCATGCTTCTCACTAAGCATTCAACCATACTCATATGGTACGCATTCTTAAAAGCATGCATATTTACCTAATTGTTGATTTGTGACTTTAATATTTGTGGTAATTATTAATTTTTGTGTTTTCTCTCTTTATGATTTTTCTGTGATTTTTTTTAGGAAGTAACAGTAAATAAATTTTGGGGTTTGTTGTATACACTATAGATACTGAAAGTGTCTGAAAACACTAAAGTACCCATGTGCTTTGCTCTTTTAAAATTTAGCCCTATATTGTTATAGATATAGAAAATATAGCTGAAATGTCACAGAAATAAATACAATGATTACTGAATAATAGAAATATAGAAAAATATAATTGTAGGGGAAATGCCAGAGAAACAAAAGTCATCATTCAATGAGAATTTGTAACCTATTTTAAAATTAATTTTTAGTCTAGATAAATAGCTTAAAACTGTTTAACAACAGTGTAACTATGCAATCAAAATTTTCTTATTATTAGTTGAATGTCTTACATTAAAAAATAAGTAGATATGAACATACCTGTTGCGTGTTCTTTGGTAAACAGCTTTTCTTAGGTTATATTCTTCAATATTTAATACTCAAAAAGAAGTTTTTAAGTTTACAAAACATAACCTACCCATGCCACATCTCCTAATCGATCTCAGGACGTTTGGGTATTATCCTCTTCCACCTTGGCTCTGTGCCCAGGTTCTTCCTGTCCTAGGAGGAATCCAGAAATTTTCCTACTAATAATTTAATCGCTGGAGCATCTTCAGTAGTATGACCAATTCCCAAAAAGAACCTCAGGAAAAAAAAAAAGCACCTCTGAGTTCTTAAGATTTTTAATGTTATAAAAGCATGCTTTAAAGCAGGAACTTAGTTTTTGGTAAACCAGAAAAGGTAGAAATATTTAATTGCAAATTAGAGTAAAACACATGTTGTGCTGATTTCTATTTAAGCTTCAGCAAATTTGCATGTCTTGTGCATTTATTGTTTTCTGTACACTAGTGTAAACTCCTATTATGATAAAAGATTATTGACCTCATTAGAAAATAACAAACCTAGGGCTGAAGAGATGTCTTAGTGGTTAAAGTTCACAATGCTCTTGCCTAGCTCCCAATCTAAAGGACCTAATACCTTCTGACCTCTGCAAACACATGTGACATAAAGTTATTGTGCATTATGTAAAGATTACCCTTGTAGTATTCAAATGCTGTTTTCTCTACCCCATATCTGGTTATAATTCTTATTCTGAGAATCTTCCGTTTCAATGTTGTATAATTTTTCCTTGTTTGGTCAATAAAGAAGCTGATCAGCCAATGACTGAGCAGAGGGGGGAATTGGACTGACTTCCTCACAGCCTGGGGAAGGGCAGGGAGGAAGTGGGGATTAGCCATGGGGAGAGAGTCCAGGAGATGCCATGAGAAAACACCTGGAGCAGAGAGAGAGCCATATCAGCACTAAGATAAAAGTTTCACCAGGATTTTGGCTAAGGGGTAGTCAGATTAGCTTAGAGAAATAAAATAGAGTGACTCTGCTCAGTTGATGTGCTCTTAAAGCTTGTTAAATCAATCTAATAGTCTGGTCGCAATTGTTTGGGATCTAGCTGGGTTGAGAAAAAAACTGTAATATATTTATAGAAATAACACTAACAGTATGTGTGCACATATATACAAACACACACACACACACACACACACACACACACAGAGAGAGAGAGAGAGAGAGAGAGAGAGAGAGATCTTTAAAAGGATAAACACCTTATCTCATAAATAATGTAATGCTGTTTGCTTACAACTGAAACTAAAAGACAAGAGAATCAAATCTAAATAACCTCTGCTGTTGGTACCACCCTGAAAAGAAGAGACTAGAAGTAGGTTCTGTTTTCTAAAGTTAACACATTGCACTAGAAGAACTGTTAAGATTGTCTGGCATTAACACTGTTCAGAGAAAAAGACAGGACTGTCAGTAAATTATGTATCTTAATTTGTTTTAAGTAGTGACTTAAACAAAGACACTTTACACCATACATCTGTTAAAGAGGAAGATGATACCAAACAGAAAAAAAAAATAGTATATTTATGGAACGTAAGAAATTATCTGAAGATAAAAAGATTTGAAGTAGATCAAATTAAAACACAAACCCTTACATTTAATTGCAAAGAATGTATTGAGTCATGTGATCATCCAACAATCTATACATTCACAGATCAAACAGGAGCAAAACCTATCGGGCAGAAAAGGAAAAGTTAGTTGGAGCTTAGGCTGTGTTAGGAGGAGAGCATAGATTTCACATAGGTTATTCTCTGTGCAGGCTGCACTGTCTCTGCTCTCCTGAGTCTTTTAGAAACCACGCTGGAGAGACAAAATTGACTTACTTATTTACAAAAAGCATAACTGCAATGTCGTCAGATTTTAAAACCACATGAAATAGCGGCAAGGAAATATAATAAATTAGAAGGAGAATGCTGCGTCTTTTCTAAACAGGTTTTGTTAAGCAAGAGGGGGCTTGGGCTTATTTTCCTGGACTGTAGAAAAGAGATAGGATCAGTATAAGGAAGATGGAAAACGTTTTAGCTACATGTGGAGAATAAAGTTATGTTGCGTTGCCCAGCGGTGAGGGTCTTTCCCTGTGTAGTAGAAGAATGCCTTGTTGTCCAAGGTAGTCAATCGAGCAGATGCCGAAAGGATTCCTGTATCAAATCACATAACAGCCATGGTATGTGAATCTCACTTCATACTCTTCAACTGTATTGAACCTCTCTTGATTTATTTATTTATTTATTTATTTATTTATTTATTTATTTATTTATTTACCTACATATTGTTTTAAACACACCGACTGTAAGCCTTCAGACTGATGCTGGAAGGTGGTTGTATAATATCATTTCATTAACTTCTTACTTAGCTGCAGGTAAAATAGTGACATTTCACTTTTTAATACCAGGCCCCAACTCCCCACAGGCTTAGAGGCTGAAACCAGGCCCTGTAAAGTTGGTTTGAATTATATGTGCATTTTCAAATATGGCTACTTTAGGTTCAACCCTCACAAATCCAAGATGCGTCATTTGAAGATACAAAATAACACAAACACGCATAATAGTCTTAAGAAATGTACATTTTTTTCTTCCGTTTGTGACGTGTGACTGAAAATTAACAGAGGAAATGGATTTTGACTAACAGACAATACTGACATTTAAAGAGAAAATTCATTATGGAGGAAGGCAGACACTGCAACATGCCATGGAATGGGAAGTCTGCGCACAGTTTTGCAGGAGACATTCTTTCTGTTCTGTCTTTAACAGAAAACCATAGCTGGCTATGAATTGCTTACATGCCACACAGTGAAAACTGTGGCTGAAATCTGGAAGGAATCCAATGATTAAAAAGCCATCACCTTAAAATATTTACTGTTGAACCAGAGAAGTTCATTCTGAGGCTAAGTAGCTCACACCATAGAAAACTTTTATCAAAGTTTACTCTAGGACTGACTACGCCGCACGTTTGTATAAAATATCTAAAACTGAGTGTGATTAGGCAGCTAAGGTCTTTGAAGTCAAGTAAATTATTTGGCAACTCCTTAGCATTTATCATGGCTTGACCTAAACATGAAGTACTTTATGATATTTTTAGCTCCCATGACCTGGTACATTTCTCCAACAGAACGATATTAAATGATTGCTGTGAGTAATTATGACAAAAAGAAAGTAAGATCAGAATAATTTCTTTTACCTCCAGACAAGACTTTTCACATTTGAATGGCCTTTCTTCCCTTCATCTTTTAATGTTTGATATCAGAAACTGAAGCAAGTAGAATTGCATGTAAGTTTTTATTTGATATTTAGCTTTTTAATTTGTGGATATTCGTGAGATTATATCTGGAGGAGAAAATAAACTGAGTGGCATAGAAATAAGGAGAAAATGATAGAAAATAAATTGTATCTTTTCGTAAATGATAAGCGTGCCTAACTAACTGATAACTTTCGGTAAACACTTATTCCCATGGTATTCACAAATAGTGCATAAGATTACAAATACTTGGAAAGCATAAGTCTAATGGCTGCTGATGGTATATATTTTGATCCACTGATTCTGAATATAGGATTTCATTCTAAATTCCCAACTAAGCACTTTGTATTTATTTCAGAATCCTCCAGAAAGCTCGAGAACAAAGTATAGTCAATAATGAACCAAAAAATGCATGTAATTATATAACAACCAAAGAAGACACAAATCAATTTTTACTTAGCATGTGTGGTGGTTTGAATGTATCTGGCTCAAGGAGGAGTGGCACTATTAGAAGGTGTTGCCTTGTTGGAGCAGGTGTGCTTCTTTGGAGGAAGTGTGTCACTATGGTTATGAGCTTTAAGACCCTAGTCTTAGCTGCTTGGAAATCAGTCTCCTCCTGTTTGTCTTCCAAACAAGATATTGAACTTTCAGCTCCCCCTACACCATGCCTGCCTGGATGCTGCCATGCTCCTGCCTTGATGATACTGGACTGAATCTCTGAAAACAACCACAATTAAATGTTGTCATTTATAAGAGTTGGCTTGGTCATGGTGTCTGTTCACAGCAGTAAAACCCTAACTAAGACAACATGCAAGGATATTTGAGCAGCTTGATCAGGATGTCTGATGTAAATATTTTATATCTTGAAATCTTGTGAAAAATAATTATAACTATTGTTCTAATTACAGTTTCATTGCTTCAAAGAGATACCATGACCAAGGCAACTGTCTTAGTTAGGGTTTTATTGCTGTGAACAGACACCATGACCAAGGCAAGTCTTATAAATAACAACATTTAACTGAGACTGGCTTACAGCTTCAGAGATGCAGTCCATTATCATCAAGACAAGAGTATGGCAGCATCCAGGCAGGCATGGTGCAGGAGGAGCTGAGAGTTCTACATCTTCATCCAAAGTAAGCCAGGAACAGACTGAACATCCTCAGGCAGCTAGGAGTGGTGTCTCCAAGCCCAGCCCCTGAGTGACACACTTCCTCCTTCTAATAGTGCCACTCTGTGGGCCAAGCATAAACAAACCTTCACAGCAACTCTTACAAAAGAAAAATATGACTGGGGCTGACTAACAGTTCCAGGGGTTTAGACCATTATTGTCAGGGTGACAGTCATGGTGGCTTGCTGGCAGACATGGCAGTGTGAAAGAAGACATGGTGCTAGAGAAGAAGCCAAAAGATCCACATCCTGATGCACAGGCATCAGAAGAAAATTGTGTGCCACACTGGGCATAAATTGAGGATAAGAAATCTCAAAGTCTGAGAAGTGAGATGCTTTCTCCAATAAGACCACACTTACTCTGACAAGGCCATAACTCCTAATAATGCCACTCCCTATGTTCAAACATTCATACACGTAAGTCTATGGGAGCCATACCTATTCCAATTACCACAACTATTAATAATGATTATAGTTTGGTTTGGGGTAACAGAGAGTTGATTTGGGTCAGTTGCTGATGTAAAGCCTTTAAGAAGAGTTTTGCATGTCTTCTCATAACATTAAGTATTAATCATTTAACTTTATAATATAAAGACAAATCTGACCATGTAATAAGCATCATGAAATTATGTCAAATATAGAGGGTTTTAATGTTTACATTTTTAAATTTTTAAATCATTTTAAGACCCAATAGTCATAATTATTTCTATCTGCATAGGTGCAAATCCTTTGCTGCCATCTTCTGGAACTTAGTAACTTGTACATGCCAATATGTTTCTTTCCTTCCCAGGGGGAACGGGGAAGAGATAATTGCATTCCCAAATCAGAGCAAAGCTAAATGGAAATTAGCTTCTGAGAATTTACTGAGTGAGTCACTTTATTCTACTTTACAGCCTACATTTGGCCTATTGGCATTCCTTGAACATCCTGAAAATATTGAGTGTTATTTTGCCATTTTCTTGGGCTTTCTTTAAAACTGAGTTTTATCTATTTTATTTCCACAAAAACTTAGACACTTTAAAATGTAGGATTTTTTTTAAAAAGAGAGAATACTCAGAGAGAACCATGTAAGTACTCATGGTTCTCTGTCTTACAACCAAGTCTGACTTTTTAAAGAGAAATTGCACAGAGCAAAGGACACTAAGCAATTGGAGAGAGGTTGGTGCCTCAGGGAGCTACACACAGAATGGTTACATATGGAAGGTCAGTGTGCAAGGAGATCAGCAAAGAAGAAAAAACACTGGGTCAGCATCTTACACAATAATAGACCAGGTTTGCAAAGATGAGAATTTACTAAAAGTGAAGATATTGCAAAATGTTGCCTGGAAGATTCCAGAGACAAAGAGTGGCTTTGAATCTACCCGAGTCACTTGGTACTGTGGTACTTCATTTTCCCCCTCATCATTTCCCAGGGGATCCATTTCTTGGCCTGTGTTCCCTGCCCTTATTATCTTGGGCTGACTCCCCTCCTCACATTGGCCACAGTCATCTGGCTCAGCAAGTCCGGACACAGGAGACTACTGCTCCTCTTGAGCCTAGTACACACACCTTTGGCTGAATTTCAGGGTAACCACTTGGACTCTTTTTACCGTTTCTTATTCCGTTCCCACTATCTGATAGTTTGTTCATGTCACATCTCTCCTGAGCTAAAGCCATAGTTTCCTGAGTGATATTCGTCTTCCGACTTCTTTCCTGGTTCTTCTCCTATACTCCAGCTAGTCTCTTCTATGATCATCAAAATTACCTTTATTCAGTATGACACCATCATAACCGCTTCCAATTCCATAGAGACTAAATTTTCAAGTGCATGACTCATAACTACTCTTGCTTTCCCACTGTGTGTAACACACACCAACAGAAACCAATAGACCTATTAATATAAACATAACCTATCTTCTACTTAATTTTTTCATCATAAACACAGAATCTCGATTTAAAAATTATGTATATAAAAGCAACGTTAGCCCATGAGTGACATGATTTTTTTTTTTAGTAACTTATCCTTTTATTCACTTTATATCCCAGTCATAGCCCTTACAAATCCTCTCCTCCGTTATCCCTTCCCTATCTCCTTAGAGAAGGGGAAGCCCCCCCTTGGGTCCCACTCCACCCTGAAACATCTAGTCCCAGCAGGACTAGGCACAGCCTCTCCCACTGAAGCCCAACAAGGCAGTCCAGGTAGGGAAAGGTGATCCAATGGCAGGCAACTGAGTCAGAGACGGCCCCCACTTCAATTGTTAGAAATCCCACAGGAAGACCATGCTGCACATTTGCTACAAGTGTGTAAGTGTCCTGGGTCAAGCCTGTGCATGCTCTTTGGTTGGCAGTTCAGTCTTTGTGATCCCCCATGTGCACAGGTCACTTGACTCTGTAGGTCTTCTTGTGGTACCCTTGCCCCATCCAGCTCACTTAAACCCTTCCTCACTCTTCCACAGGACTCCCCAAGCTCTGCCTGATGTTTGCCTGTGAGTCTCTGCATCTGTGTTCATCCAATGCTGGAGGAAGCCTCTCAGGAGACAGTTATGGTAGGAGTCTGCCTGCAAGTGTATCAAAGTATCAGTAACAGTGTCAGGGGCTGGCTCTCTCACAGGGGATGGGTCTCAAACTGGGGCAGTCATTGGTTGGCTGTTCCCTCGGTATTTGCTCCATCGTTATCCTTCTGGATCTTGTGGACAGGACACATTTTAGGCCAAAGATTCTGTGGGTGGGCTGATGTCCTTCTCCCTCCACTGAAAGTCCTGTCTGGCTACAGGAGGTGGCCACTTCTGTCTCTATGTCCCTCGCTGGTAGGAAGCTCAGCTTGGGTCAACCTCATAGACTTCTTATACTTCATAGACTCCTTGCCCTCCCATAGCATGTTAAAACAGTTATTTCCAAACAATGCATATTTACTCTTTACAGTTCACAAAATGAGAAGCAGTGTAATCACTCTAGATTGGTACATTCCCTCTTAGATGACGGGAAAGGCTACAGACTCATGAGAAAATTAAAACTCATGAGCCTCCCCCTGCCCCAACTTTATACAAGTATCAAATAATTGTGGGAAGAGAAGAAACTGTTTGATGGAGCTATCTGCAAGTTCTGTAGGGAGCTGTAGTGATGTAGCTTTGGTATGCCACCGGTCATGCTGGAGTGGACTTGTTCATGTTGGATTTGATGATGTCATACATGCTTCTGTAAGTAAATCTAACAAACTCCCATTGGTTCAACAAGTTAGATATGGTTCCTGGTTTCATCAGAAATGGGTAGATGGGGCTGCAAGTCTGGAAGATGTGAAGAAGAATCCATAAAAGTTGATTGAATCGCCTAGCTATGGTCCTGTATCTCTTCAACCTCTGTTTTCACTGTGACCACATCTGGTACCCTGAACTTCTCCTGTGAAGATTCTGTGGTTATGTTGGTTTGTCCAAAATCATAGTCATTTTCTCATTCTGTAATGACCAGTCTAATTAAAAACAAATAAGGCAATATACTTCACAGGCGCTAGGGATCAGGCTTTGGACCTTCCCTGGTGGCAGGGCCATCACTTATACTGTTGGTGAAGAGCACCAGTTGTAGGCTAGCTTAACTGGATCCAGTTGTTTTTTTCTAGTCATGAATCATGGAAATAAATATACTGGGAAAAACATTTTTCTATATCTCTATTTTCTCACCTATAAAATGTGAATGTAAAAATGTGGATATTTCACAAGGGTAGATAAAGCTTAAAATAAATAAATGACTGAAGCAGAAATAATTATCCTGGGCCCAGTACAGTTAGCAAGGGTTCTAGTGTCCACTCAGACCACGTGTCTAACTAGAACAGCATCTGTAGGGACAACTGACCTAGGACATTAACCTAATGACAAAGATAGTTTGCTCAAAATGATGAGTTCCATTTAAGGATAAAGAATCATGCTTCTCTTCCTGTACAATAGTTCTGATATCTCTATGGAACACACAAAAGTACATTGTTATATTCATCACCTTGCTTTTCTCAAAACAGAGAGATTCTCCAAAATCCAAAAAGGACTTGTTTGGTAACAGCAGAACATTGCGTTCAGAACATGTACCTTACATTAAATTATGGACACATGAAAGGACATTGAGGAAAAGGACCAAATGGGGTATTATGAAACTAGAATCTCCAGTCTCTGATTAATAAAGTGTGATGTCACGGCCAGTCTGAACAGATGGACGCTGGCCAGATGTCCTGCAGAAGCACTTCTTGTATAAGATGGCATCTGAAGCCGAGGGTTATGACACTCTTTAGTGATATCAGTCAGCCATGCAGAAGCTTTTCTTCACAACATCAAAGCATGATTTGCATTTATGTTTAAGGGTGACCAAAGTAACTCCATTTTGATTCTGCTAATGTTGACATTTCTTTCAAAACAGTGGTGTTAAGTTGTTCCCAATACATGAAAGAAATACACTTAAGTCACTACAGTTCATTACAGTGGGGTGGCTGTCCTTGAGACTCTCGTGCCTCCCTTTGTGAGTCCCTCCCTGGCCACAGTGCATTGGCCCCACAGTTCCACAATTGTTGGTGTACTTGTATCTGATCTCAACCTTCATCCTCAAGAGCTATGGGACTCATGTCTTACAGCACAGCATCCAGTGCCCATAGACTGCTTTTCTTACCATCCTATGTCGATTGTGTGAGCACTGACCCTTGCTCCTTTTAAAGTGTGTACAATCTCCAACCTGTACCACAAGCCACAGAACTACAAACAGCTTTCTGCTATGAGAGGATAAGGCACTGTTGAATAAAAGTCACATCTCAGTTTCTTTGTGAAATTAAAAGGGGTCTTTTTTTTTACCCTACATCCTACACACACACACACACACACACACACACACACACACACACCAAGTCCAAGAGGCAGTAAGAGCTGAATAAACACCACATATTATTATCTTTGAACACTAGTTAAAGGTGGTCCCTGTGCTTTGCCAATCAAAACCATGTACTAGAAGGTCCAGCTTTCTCTCTATTTTGTACTCAGACTCACATCTGTAACTACTAAAATGCTACAGGAAGAACTTTCTTTAGAGACTCTCATGTTGGGCTTGCAGCGAATAATCATCCGAACCCATCCCCATTGTGTGCAACCACGCCCCGTTAGTAGCTGGGAACTCAGTGTTCTCCATCATCGATGTTGTAAGTTTATTTCTTTAAGTCATGCCAAAATTAAACTTATACCAGTCAAATGGATACCAAATGAATACAGCCATTACACATTATCATTCTTCCTATTTCAGTACCCACTGTGCATACAGGGGCTTTAACAGAATCTTATATATTAACAGTAACTGGTACAAAATGAAAAATCTTTTCCTTATGCAGATATTCACTAAAAAATAGTTTAAAACAACATAATTAAGCAAAACAAATTTACCAAACAAGTTGAAAAGCAAGAACTGAGCTGTTCAAAGGAGTTATTGCAAATACTACTTAGAAACCTTTTTTTCCTCACTAAACTTCATTTTTATTTTTCTGTATTTAAAATTTCTACATGCTGATTTATTAAATCAAGTTGTGTTCTTTTTTGAAAGAAATATTGTGGAGATATGGAAGCAACAAACTTAGTTACTAGTTCATGAATGGATTCTGACATATTTCTTTCAAGTTAAAAATAGCTGAAATCTGTGTAACTTTAAAAGTTTAAGTGTTTTGTGCATCATATTAACGATAATTAAATAACGATACTGATTCTTTCAGCAGTTATTTTATTTGGTGACTGATTTTTTTAACCAGATTATCCGCTAAATATAGAAAGATGTGTAACAGACTCTGGGCTGCGTGGATCTGAGATACACACACCCCTCCCTGGAGCGTCAGTTCAAGAAACGCTCATATGTAATATTAATTGAATGCAATTCTGAACATATCGCAGTATTTCGCTACATATTGCATTCAGTATTCACCGCAATCCTTTAAGGAGGGTGTCTTATAATTATTAGTTTCTTATCAAAGCATAGAGACCTTAATTTGCAATCGCCAAGAATCAAACAAGCAGTTTGACGCCGAAGATTGCAAACGTCACGACTACGTCATTCTGTCGGGTCCGCTGACACTGCACCGACTCACCGATTCCTCGTCCTAACTAGAAAAAGGAATTTTGCGTCGTGGTCACGCAATACCTGTCCATTAACAAGGACCTTAACTGAGCAGGAGCAATCAGGGTTCCTTGTGGCGTGACGGCAGAGGGCCGGTCCTGTTTCCTAGGAAACAGCCATTGCAAACAAGCTGATAGGGCACTGCGCTCCTACACCGCTGATGTCACTTCCTTGGTCTGTGCGGTTGTCCCAGCGACGCTGGCGGAAAGGCGGTGTTGGGTACCCAAGAGACCAGGCGGTTGGAAGTCACTTCCTCCCGGGGACGCTGTTGCCAAGCAACCGCCTTCCGCCTCCATCTTTTGCCCCGCCTCCAGCTTATTCCAATACCTGGTTTCCCAGACCGTGAGGCCCGGGCCGGGGGCGACATCTGTGTCTCTAGAGCAAAGCGGCTGGGTTCTCAGGTGGTCACAGGGACCCGGGTGCACGGGGAGCGGGGTGGGTGCAGGAGGCTCGGGCTGTGGTACGTGGAAGATACGAGGGTACCGTGCGGGGTGTGCGCCGGCCTGGCGCGTGCTGGGCCAGGAGCCGCGCGGAGCTGGGGACGCGGACGCCACCTGGCCAGCCCGGGGAGTTCTGGGCGGTGGCCGGCGATCCAGATGGGTCTCCGACGTCGCGCGGTAGAAACAGAGACTTTAATGCAGCCTGATGTGATGCAGCTTAGGGTGGAGAAGTCGTTGTGTGTGTGTGAGAGCAAACAAATGCCTTGGGGGAAATGTCGCTGCTGCTTGTGGCTAAGCATTGTTTTGAATACTGTTATTTGCAAGCCGTTTCCGGAGCTAGGAACCTTGACAGTCCGCATCTTGAAATAAGTCGTGGTGGCATGTGCAATGCTGTGTTTTTAGTAATGGAAAGGTGAAACTGTTTTGGCGACATTTGGTGATTATGTAGTTCATTCATACTTAAAATAGGTGTTGAAGAGTAACTTGCTTGAACATATTGGGCGGTGTTTAGAGTGATTTCTGCTTATCTGACAGGGGGCTTAGGGGACACTAATGCCAGAGTACCCCGATCATGTAAAAACGTCTAATTGTTTGAAATATTTATATGTATATTTCAGCTACCATCAGAGGTTGAATGAATTATTTACATTACTTATTAACTGTTGTATAAAAGTAGAGAAAAAAGGATCACTATGTCGGATGAAATCTTCAGCACAACTTTGGCATATACCAAGAGTCCTAAAGCTACCAAGAGAACTTCTTTTCAGGTAAAATATGGCAGAGCATTTGGCTTTGTTTATGCCGATACTCAGCACTTGCTGGTTCTCCCAGGGTCTGGCGTGAATCGGGAGGAGTTCTTGCTTCGCTTTTAGTGTGTTGTAGGACATCTGTCAACTTTGACCTCCAGTCAGGGACCCTGTCTTTAATACTGGCTTCTAAGTTGAAAGCCACAGAGTGACGTCAGAGCTTGTCTCTCTCTAGATTTCGATTTTCTGTCATAAGCGCCGCAAGGACTTATTGTGCCAACGCTGCATCCGACTCTTGTTCTGCGTTTGCTGCATTGATGCTCATCTCTGCGATATACTTCAAGGACCGGTTCGAGGCTGAGGGTATGCCTCAGTGGTAGGCTGTTAGTGCCGTGCTGGTCAGACCCAAGTGCTTACCTCCCTCCAAATGTCCATGTCTCTAACTGAGTATCAGTTTCTAATAAATCCCATATAAATTGATGCTGCTGTCGCTGTCATTCATCAGCATTTAGCGAAAATTGTGACCTGAGATTAATTTATCTAAAACTAGTAGTCACTTCTTGTCTAACTACAAATCCCGGAGGAGACGGCTCAATTCTCTGTTCTGAGTCTGATGACTTGGGTCCATTGTACAGCGTAGGCTTAAAGTTAGGTGAATGAAATTTAAATGTGAATACAGGATAATCGAGTAATACTTGCTTAAAGATCTAAGTCTGAGACATCCCCGCTTGCTTGGGAATTGACATTCCTGATCTCCTTGCAGGATGAGCTGATCAGAGCAATCACAGCCCGGTCAGCCAGGCAGAGAAGTTCCGAATACTCGGATGACTTTGACAGTGACGAGATTGGTATGTAAGAGGACGAGCCAGGTTCCTGTGATGTGCTTCCTGGGTTACATCTCACCTACCCCCTAGCCTCTCATGCTATGTCACTGCCTCTGAGTTCCCTAGTCTCAGAATTCTATGTGTACAGTGAGGCAGGAAGGTACTCTTAATCTTAAAGACCCTTACGAGTCACCTCTGCTTCTTTCTGAATGAGAATTGGAAAGTATCACTAAGTCTACAGTAAAATGCTGCCTTAGGACTAAGCTGTCTTAGGCAGTAGCTCCATCTTTAAGTTCGACTTTAAGAATTCTATATCTGTATCTGTAACAGCGGGCATAGTAACTAGGTTTTGTCGCTGGTATAAAGCAAAAAGTGACTTACAGAGAAAAGCATTCATTTCAGGTGACAGTTCAGAGTGTGCGAGTCTGCCTGGGGGTGGGTGGACATGGCAGAAATTTAATGGCCTGGTGGCAGGAGCAGGAAGTTAAGAGATGCCTGGAACAGCAGACACACAGAGCAGAAAGAGACCTGGAATTGTGTCAAGGTTATGAACACTCAAAGCCTGCCTCAGAGACATACTTCATCCACAAGCCAGTACCTCCTCTCCAAACAATGCCATCAACTGCGGACCAGCTAGTTACCTTCCTGAGCCTATGGGAAGCAGTCTCATCCAGACGACCATATTCCACTTTCTGTGACCAATGCAAAATGCGTTTAGTCCAACTTTAAAATCCCCCATTGTCTTTAACATTTTCTGCACTGTTTAAAATTCTTCTGAAGTCTCTCTGGAGACTTGGGGCAATGGACTGATTGTAACCTCCTGAAAAATCAAAATGCGAACTACATGCTTCTAACATGTGATGGGATAGGATATATGTATATATATATATATATATATATATATATATATATATATATATATTGCACATACATGCAAACTTACATCCATACATGCATTACCATTCCAAAAAGGAAGAATGGGGACATAGTAAGGAAGTCTGAAACATAGCAGGGCAAACACGAAGCCCCAGTGGCTCCAGTGTCTGGGACTGTAGTTGGCTCTTCTTGAGCTTTTCTGCCTGCTGCATACATCTGCCACTGGGGCTGGTTCTAATCCCATATATAACTGCGTCTCTAACATCTTGAGGTCCCTACAACCAACTGCCCAAGCTTCACTTTCACAGTTAAACACAGTAGCCTTCTGCCCTCTCAGGGCCGTCTTGCATAGACTGCCCTGCCTTAACTTGCCTGGCCTAGGGGCCTCTCTAGAACCATGGGAGGTGTGTCTGTGAGTCCCTCATTATTCCAGATTTTGTGCCTGTAAAGTCAGTACCAGGTGGATGACACTATAGTTTGACTGGCAGCTTGGGAGGTGCTCTCCCTCCCAGGAATCACACCCTTTTTATCTAGTTGCTCTCCAGAAGCAGAACATTCCTTAAGCTCTTTCACAATTGGAAACTCAGCTCCTTGGCTGGGAGGGGACTTACCCTGAGGGCACCCTTCCCTTTGCTCTAGTGCAGAGCTGGGGACCTCTGCTTTCTTTCAGCACAAGTTGTGCTTCCTAGTATCTTTTTTCTGGCCAGGCTGGATTTCTTTCTGCCCCACTTCATTTTTCTTATAGACCTACATAAGCAAAACCAGTAATAATCATGCCACAGATTCAATAGAATGCTATTGTCAGGTTTTCTCTACCAAAGAAATTATCCATTACTTTTTAATTTAGTGGGTTGTTTGATTTCTATGGCTGTACCAAGACACTAACTTGTACCAGCTTGGGGAGGTGAGGGCATGTGTGGCTTACATTTTCCCATAACAATCCATCACTGAGGTATGTCCGGGCAGGAGCTCAGTCAGGAACCTGGAGGTAGGAACTGAAGCAGACAGGGAGAAGGGACACTGGACTCCTTTTTAGCTTGTTCACATTGCTCTCTTGTACTGCCAGGACTGCTGCCCAGGGATGACATCACTCACCGTGGGCTGGACCCTTCCATGTCTATCATTAATCAAGAAAATGCCTTACAGATCTGCCCACAGGACTACGTGTGGGAGGCAGTTCTTCACTGTGTTTTCCTCTTCCCACGCACTCTATTCTAGTCTGTGTCAAGTTAACAAACACTAACCAGCATAGTAACCCTCAGGCAAGGACTTATGACATGAGCCAGATTCTTCACCAAGGTAACACAGGAATGGCCTCTATCCTAGATGCTGTTAAAGTCCTTGCTTCCTCCTGAAACTTCTTGACTCAGACCTCTATAGTTCCGCTTACTCTCAAAACATCCGAGTTTTTAAAGGTCTTACAGGGTGTATGTAACTCTATTCTAATCCAAAGTTCCAAGGTATTCCACAATTCTCCAGAGAACAGCGTGATCAGGTTTCCAACAGCAACAGCTTACTTTCTGGTCCCTGCTTCTGCCTTAGTTACTTTTGTGTTGTTGTGATAAAACACCAATGGCCAAAGTGACCTAAAGAAGAAAGTTTATTTAAGCTATGGTTAGAGAGAGATGCCAGTCCAGCATGATGGGGCAACATGACAGAAACTTGCAGGCGTGGATGGCAGGAGCTGAAAGCTGAAAGGTAACATCAACAGGAAGCAGGGAACAAACTGGAAATGGGCCAAGTGTGCACTTCCAAAGTCTGTCCTCACTGATGCACTTCCTCCACAGTACAGTGGGGTATCTCCCCATCACATAGTTCCATTGACTGGGGACCAAGTGTTAAAGTACCTGAGCCCGTGGGGAACATTTTCACTGAGACCACCAAAGTGGGTCATTTTGAAAAATTGAATCTTCACATGAATACTTTAACTTGGTTTCTTTTAAGTGAGCAAAACAGTATAGTTTAGGTTTCAGGTATAATCATGTAGAATTCTGAGTTTGAAATTGACTGTGTTATTTTGTAATATTCACTGGATCAGCATTCTCTGTAAAGGTATTCAGGATAACTATTAAATCATGTCTGTCTTGCTAAGCTGATGTATTAGACTGTAGTATTTTGGGAAGGGCACTACATTGAACAACCTTTGATAGATATACCTTCCCCCAATAAACATGGTGCTGCAGGCACTTGATAAATAATTGGAATAAGTTAGTGAAACACAGACTTTATTTGATAATTGCCAATGAGACCCACCTAGATTGGCTGTTTTGAAAAGTTACAAAATATATATGGACTTATGTGGGGTTATTGATTTGTTTCTAGCCATTTCTGTTTATGAAGGTAGTCTTGCTTTTCAAAGAAATAGAATATAATTTTTGAATGTTTAAAATACACTGTTGAAAACACCTTTTCTTGTTTTTATTTCAGTTTCTTTGGGTGAATTTTCAGATACCTCAACAGATGAAAGTCTAGTTAGAAAAAAGATGAATGATTTTCATATATCTGACGATGAGGAAAAGAATTCTCCAAGACTGTCTTTTTTGAAAACCAAGAAAGTCAACAGGGAAATATCCAAAGATGACCTGGACTCCGTCATTCTCGACAGTGAAGGAACGTCACCAGATGCTCAAGAAGATATGACTGGAAATTCCTTCCCCAAATCTCAAAATGATGATCAAGAAGTGGACAGGGAGATCATTACAATAAAGCCTACACCCAGGATGCTCCCTGTCAAAAGAAGCACATCTTCAGGTAACTGGGGAAGTTACTATCATTATGTTTCCAGTCTATTCATTTCAGGATAACCTTTCGCAAAATACTTTTTATGGTGTTTGATATATTTAACTTTCCAGTTTTCCAGTTATAACTTAGTAACCATAGCTACGAAGGCCCATTGTATATTCACTCTGAAATCAGAGCTGGGGCTGGAGAGGACGCCTGGGCAGCTGTGGTCACCCACAGCTGTGCCTCCCACTCACCTGGCTCAGCAGCTGCTCTTCTCTGTGGGGCCGCAGCTGCAGTGAAGCTATTCTAATCCCCACGTGCTCCCAAGATTAAAACAGTCATCTGCAAAAGGCAGATGGTGTAGGGACGTGGTAGCCTGGTGGACGGCAGGCACTGGGCTGTGGGTTCAAGGTCAGGACCGTGAAGCACAGAGGCATTTCCATACTGACATTTTGCTTTGGCTGTTTAATGAAGCTTCTTGACGCTTCTTGACGCTCCCTTAAGAAGCCAGACTCCTTCTTTGTTTTTGTTTTTTTTTTTTTTTTTTTTTTTTTTTTTTTTTTGCATTGAATGTGCTGCCAGCCAAAATGCAGCTTCCTGAAGTGACTTCCTAGTGTGACTGAGAAGCACCAGAGAACTCTCCACTAGTCTGCTGAGCTCCAGACCTTCGGGAGGAAGGATGGAGTGAGGGCAGCCAAGAAGTGTTGCCCTGGAAGCCCTTGGGAGAGGCAAAGTATGACCAGAGGAGGGCTCGGTGTCTCCTGGCCATCTTTCCTTCTGTTTTATAAAGGGAAAACTAGTTGAAGCCGAGATACATAAACTCTCCGCCACCACCCCAGCCATCCCCATCACCACCCCGGCCCATCATGCTCTTTAGTGTGGTGCTGTCGGTGGCTCATTTTTAACGTGGCAGATGGCACCAGTGACGTAAGGTAGACGTTTATTTCAGACGTATGTTAAGGGACGGACCTTCCCTCCCTGTGCATCCTGGGAACCTTACAAGGATCAAAGTAGAGCCGAGACCCCCCCTAGGAAAGTGTCCAAGACATGGACACAGAAGCATTGCCAGGTGTCAGCTATGTGTGACTCAGGCAGAGTAGTTTCAGTCGCTCGAGCTTCGTGAGTGGGAGGGCAAACCTGCTTTTCTTGTCCTGCAGTACTGCTTTGGGATGTTTTGAAGTTAACCAGAAAAAGCCATCAAATGTAAGCAGACAGCATAAGGAGGCTGGACCAGCTTCTAAGCTGAGCTTTCCAAGTGTGCTTGGTAATGATAGGTAGAAAGGAACATGGTGGAACTTTGTCGTTAAGAACATGTGAGGCGGACCAGGGATGTTGTACTGTGGGCGAATGCTTGCCCAACTTATGAAACAGGTCCTAAATTTGATTATCCAGAACTGACCAGAGAACTAAGTTTAAAAGGAAGACAGAGAAGAAATGTGAATATAGCAGCAAACTTTATAGTCTGGATGTGTATGATTATCAGCTTAATGTAGGTGCCAAGCAATACTCCACCTAGTCAATACATGTTTAAAGTTATGCTAGTGCCTGGTGTATTAGTGTGTACTTGAGATCCTAGCACTCTAGCTCATGAGGCAGGAGATTTGCTGGGAATCTGAGGTTACATAGATGTGGACTAAAAAACAAGACTTTGGCTAGAGTCCAGGAGAAAAAGTGGGTGGGGAAGCCGAAGTAAAGATGCATTAAAATACGTAAGGCAATACTCCATTCTAACCACAAGGTGGCAGCAGCATCTGTGTGCATCCGTAGGTGTGGCAGAATTCAGGGTTTCCAAGCTGAAAATCACTAAGTAGAGAATCTCCTTAGGGTTGATACAAAGCATTTCAGATGAAAAGAATTTACTTTTCTCCTAAGACCTTGAAAGCATTTATGGAAATGGAAATGGGATGTTAAATATGCTAAAGGCGTCAAGTGTTTTCAGTGCAAAGAATCAAAATTGAGGCTGGTGTCCCTAAAAGGCACCCGGAACAGAGAATTCCTGAAGGATCTAAATGAATAGATAAATCCACAGCTGATTCATTCATGAAACGAGGAATGCACTTCTTGGCTTTAGCTGTACTCTCAAAATTCTTTGACATCTTCTTTCATGGGGTCTTTGGAACTTGATATTTGTAATGTGAGCCATAGGTCAGAGGTAGAGCATAGCCAAGCCTGAATGAAGCCCCCAGTTCCACCCACCCCACCAATTCCACTGATGGTTTTCTCTGCTCCTGCTTACCTTTATGCTGACTATGGGGACCAGACACTGGCCTGGTGGAGCAGCTATCACAGGGAGTTTCACTGTGCCGTTTTTTGCAAGGGTCTCCCAAGGGTGCTACAGTTTAGGTGTTTCTGCATTCATCTCCTGTTTACAGTTTGGTGGAGCTTTTAGCCTTTGGCACAATCCAGCCTTGATCTCATTTAATTCATCTGTAAGATAAAGATCTTAGTTTTCACACCTCTAAGCGGTTCAGTACTTAGGAGTTAAAACCAACAATTCAGTGATTTTCTACGTTTGAAGTGCTCAGAACAGTTTGACGATTTTTCATAAGCAAGTGATGGATTTGTCTCTGTGTGTGTATTCAGAGCTCATTGTGTTTCCTCATGCTACAAACTAATGAACAGGAATGTAACACTAAAACAGCTTAGACCAAGCCTTTAGACTCCAGTGAGGAACTGTATAAAAGTTGTAGTAAGAATGGCAGATTGTTGCGTTACCTAAAACACCAAGGAGGGTTTCTGGAGGGGGAGGAGGAAGAATAAAGTCTGCTGTGAGTGGGCTGGGGTCTGTGATAAAGTGGTAGAGGGGAAGGAGGTGGGAAAGGTAGATCATGAGACACTCACCTGCAAAAATTATACAGATGGTGTCATGGAGAAACTTCCCCCCAAGGAACTGCAATTATAATTGGCAAGTCACTGGATAAAAATGGAAGAAATCATCTTCCCACTGTTGGCGCTCACTGAGCACCGAGTGTCTCTCAGGCCCTGTCCTGTGGACTCTTCGTGTCCTCTCCCTGGCTCCTCAAGCAGTGCCGGGAAAACCTTGTCTGAGTTTGCCTTCTGCTGCAGTAATACACACCATGACCAAACACAACTTGGCGGGTGTCTAAATTATGGTTTCCATTGCTGTGAAGATATACCGCGTGATCACAAGAGCCCTTATAAAAGACAACATTGAGTTGGGGCCGGCTTTCCGTTATCATCATGGCTGGAAGCTTGGAGGCATGCAGACAGATGAGGTGCTGGAGAAGTTGCTGAGAATTCTACATCTTGATCAGCAGGCAGTAGAAAGTTGAGTGTGGGGGAGGGTCTCAAAGCTCCGGTGACACATTTCCTTCAAGGAGGCCACACTTACTCCAACAAGGCCACACCTCTTGGCTCCATTCCCTCAGCATTCAAACTTGAGTCTTTGGGAGCAGATCCATTTCAAAGTAGCAGAGGGAAGAAAGCATTCATTACATTAGCGTCCGTAATTAAAGACAGCCAGGACAGGAGCCTCACTCGGGAAACCAGGGGCAGGAGCTGACGCAGAGGCATGGCTTGCTCAGCCTGCTTTCTTACGCAACCCTGGAACACTTGCCAAGAGTGGTACCATGCTCCGTGGGCTGCGTGTTCGCACATTGATCATCAGTCAGAGACGGCCCACAGACTTGCTTGTAGGTCAGTTCCTCAGCTGAAATTCATTCCTCGAGAACATGTCTAGGTGTATGACAGGTTGACAAGAACAACCCATGCAGTTCTTCCATGGTTAGGTTATACTGGGAAGCTTATGGTGACAACTGTCAGAACTGAAAGGAAAGCATGGGGCCTCTTAAGGGGTCAGACTTAGAGATTGGAAGTAGCGTGGTAGTTGCTGGGGACTGGAGGGAGCATCACTGGGGACTTGTATCCAACAGTATACGGTATCCATTCTGCCAGGTGAACACGTTCTGGTAACATTATGCCACAGTAAGTGCTGTGCTGAACATCAGAAAGTACTTTAAGAAACACTACAAACAAAGATAACTCGAAGGCTTCTTGGCACAATATTTGGAGCTGAGGCTTGAACGCCACACACATTTGTCAGAAGAGAACCCAAGATCTGATGTTTTCGGCAGGAAGATGTGCACTGAGAAAGGTGGGGTTGTACAGAGTGTGTGCCCGCCTGCAAAACAGACCACAGAACACAAGTCCCAAAGTGGAAGAGCCAGGAAACTTCCGCACAGGTGACCAGCAACAGACAGGGGCACCTTCGATGCTGTTCACAGGCCACTGAGTCTTTGCTGCTTAGCGTTGGAGGAGGAAGAGCCCCTCAGACTCTGCAGAGAGGGGTGATGGGATTTCTTGTCAGGGAAGCAGTGTTTAGAAACAGATAAGAGCCAGGAGTGGGGAGGACACAGAATAAGGGAGACTAGTTTGTATCGGTGGCACCTTTCAGTGTAATGATGCTTCGATATACAGAAAAGTGAAAAGAACATTGGCCAGAGTTTATGAAGAGCTAAAACAAAACAGTAGGACATAGTGACACCATTTTGACATGGCTTCAGAATCTTCTTTCTAGCAACATTCATGAGACACTCGTAGTCATGGAGAAGGTGCATGTTGGGTTAGCTCAGTTTTAAAGTTATAGAAGAATAAATTGGTTAGAACGTGGGAGCCATAAATATACATGATTGGTAAAAGTTAGTTAAAAGTACATAAATGGGAAAATCTCATCAGTGTTTGGTAGCTGAAAGTATACCAGCAGCAGGTTTGCATCTTAGAGAGAAGAGAATTCAGTGCCTGTAAAAGTTTCTTCTGAAGTTCCTATTCTGTATCTGGGATGCTAGGGGTTGAACTCAGTTTTCCTGAGTGCTGAGCACACTGCTGTGCCACCATCATTGCTTAGGAAGCTTTCTGGATGGGAGAGACCTGTAACTACTCAGCTCTTCCTGCATCCCTTCCTCTAGCGAGAGGCCTCCCATCAGGATCCATCCTGGCATGATTGTAACCAAACTTACCTTTGTGCTGTCCAATTATGTATTTAGGATCCCATCCTTTCTCGACCTACGAAGTCTTTGGATGGAGACCTTGCTGCTGAATGGTGAAAGGTCTGGTGTGGCATAGAGGGCCTGGTGTCAGTAGAGCATTCTTCTGGTGTGATAGTTTACGTGTTTGGAAGTGTTTTCAATACTATGTGTACTCATAAAATCGAAATGGACTTTCTTATAAAACTGAATTAGACTCATTAGCTACTTACAGGATGGCAACTATTCTTGGATTTCCATTATGAACTCTCCGCTATCTGCGCTCTATTGGAGCTTGTGGAGAAGTGTGTGCTCCTTGGATGCTCTGAGCATCATGACAGCTTCCGGAGGGCAGCTGGAGCCATGGCCTGTTTCATACACTCACCCGAAAGTGTTTTTCTTTTTCAGGGGAAAACAACAGCAGTCTAGATGCAGATGGCCACTTTAAGCCTTCGCCCCGGCCAAGGAGCATGTTAAAAAAGAGCAGCCCCACTGAGGAGGGAGTTCGATCGGGAGTTGATGAAGAACATTCCACAGTTGAAGACTCTGCTCCCACACCTTCCCTCCCAAGGCAGAATGGCACAAAGGAAAATGTATACTCGGAAAACCTCGATCTCGAGGTTGGCATAATGTGGATCTATTGAACTGTACTTCAGTTCAGATCTGTCGTGGTTTGTGTGTGTGTGTGTGTAGTGTATGTGTGTGTGTGTTCCATTTTCTTTTGCAATTGGTAAAGAGGCCAATTAGTATATTAGACCCCATTAAGCCCAAAATTCCCTTAACTGAAAATGTAGCATGGTTTTCCACACCACCAGAAATCTATAGCATATCAGTTATAGTGAGATGCACCTGATTTCAGAGAAGGTGAAATATTAAGATAATTTTTTTCTGGGTATTTATAGTGTAGCCTATCTTGAATGGTAGTAACGTATGTGACTATGTATTCGTCTTTGCTTATATAACTTTGGCTAAGGACATTTTAGTTTATGTTCTTTTGTCTGGACTTACTCTCAGGGCACAGCTCTGTCTTCTGTAGGACGTGATACATCCCCAAGCTTCTATGAGGAGCTATGATTTCAGTGTCACCAGGGAGGTCCCCTGTCATCTCTCTGTAGTTCACTGTGAAAAGGCAGCTTCCTTGTCATGTCTCGGAAAAGTACAGTTTCTCTGTTATTTCCTAAGGCAGGTCCAGGAAGATGAGCTGCAAGCAGCCTGGCTAGGCTCCCATCTCTTTCCACGCATGTGTGGTGTGGGTACGGAAGGAGATAGTGTGGATACACCTCAGGACCTCTACCTGTAGGTCAGACCCCAGAGTCACTTAGAGCTACCTGTGCTCTCTGGTTAGTTGTAAATTTGTTCTGAACAATCGAGAGGAACCCAAACAGTGATTTTTATGTATTTAATACAGTTACCTACCTGCTCGGGTGACCTTGGGATTGGTTTCCTGAGGCTACCATAAGCCAGGGGACAGGCAAGAGGAGGAATCTTGTTTTTGTAGTTCAGACATCTAGGTGTCAAGCCACCCTCTCTAAGGCCCTAAACAGGGCCTCTCTTCTTGCCTCTTGCACCTTCTGGTGGCTGCCAGCAGCTGTGGCCCTCCTTGGTCTGAAGAGGCATCACAGCACTCTGCCTTCATAACCAGGGCTGTGCCTCTGTGTCCCTCTTCTGTCCTCAAACAAATACTGTTGGAGTTAGGGCCGTATGCCTTCATCAGCTGTAAACTACAGTTACATTTGCAAATGTGGTGCTCACAACAAAGGTCTCTGGGCGAACCTGAGTTGAGGAAGGGGGCGCAGTTTATAGAGGTGCGGAGTCTTAACTGAGTATTTCCCTGTATTTCCATGTGCCCTATCTTTTATGACTGTGATGAGCGTGTGTGCTCCTTTTTGTTTGGAAGTAGCAGCACGGTATGACAAAAGTCTCACAGGAACATATCCAGCATCTCGCCACTGCCTCAGCCCTGGCACAGTTCTTCCCTCCGGCCTTCCTCAGCTTTGCCATCACACTGTTGGTGTTTTAGGTAGATCTTGTCTGTAAATCACGGAGTGTTTCCAAGATCAGAGGTGGTCTTGAGGCCTCATTCACGTGGTCTGACATAACCCATAATGGCAAACTATTATCCTGCTGGACACTATTTTTAACACTTAAATGTCCCCTACTGCTCACTGTAAGTCTCCCTGGCTCTGCTCTGATTCTTTAAGGTCACTCTCAGGGCACTTCCCATGTGGCTAGACCAGGGCTTCCCTTTCCTGCGTGTGGAACCTTTGTCTCCTCACTGCTTGGTCCCCTGTGTATGCAGCGGTTCTCAAGCACCTTCATTTCTACATAAGCTCTCACATAAAGCCCCAGATACCACACCGGTACTGCAGAGGTGCGAGGGAAGGACTTTGGCTTCTCTGCATCCTCCTCTTGCCTTTCTTCAGAGTACGTACCTGTGTGCTGGATGGATGATCCTGTTCCTCATACATGGTCCTGTCTCAAACCATGATTGATCAAGGCATCATCACTATTGTGATCTGATTTGTTACTCTTTTGTTAATCCTCCCGTGTGTGTGTGTCTGTGTGTATAAAGATATTGCTATATGAGCTTTTTAAACGTATAACCAGGCTTGAATGTCCGTCAGATAGGATTATTTGTTATTGTTTGTGTGTCTGTTACTGTGTTTGTGTGTCTGTTATTGTGTCTGTGTGTCTGTGTCTTCTCTCTTCACTGGCTGAACGTTTGTTATGAAACACACAGTTATGAAAAGTGAAATTAGAAGGTTCTCCAGTAGAAGGATTTGGGACTGGAGTCTTTTTTTGCAGAGACATCTGTGCCGTCAACTCTGTTTGTCCATTTGTTCTTTTCTTATTTCTGTCTTGCTCTCCCCTGCATCTCTTTACTATTTCTGTCCGTTGCCTCTCCTGTGCATGCTTCAGCTTGCCAGTGGACAGAGGACAAGTTTGGGAAACTTAAAATCTTCCACCTTTACATGGGTGGGGACTGACTCTAGGTGTTCGGGCTTTCAAAGCAAGCTCTTTATCTCCTGAGCCATCTTACTGGCCCCTGGTGTTTGCTTCCTGAGAGTTTGGCATTTGCTGTCCGGGGCATAAGAGAGTGTTAGGTCCCTAGGAACTGAGGTTACACATAGTTGTGAGCTGCCCACGTGGGTTCTAAGAGCCGAGATGGGGTTCCTGTGGAAGAGCAGGAAGCACCCTTAGCCCTTGAGACAAATTTGTAGCATCAACAACTGTTAATGATTCTGTTGCTTCTGGGAGCCCTCAGGGTTAACCTTATATGGTAATATTTTTAATAGGACTCGCTCTTACAAAGTCTGACCTCATCTTCCCTCAAAGAAAGCCCTGGAGGTTGCACATCACCAGGATCTCAGGAAAAGATTCCCATAAAAGGTAGTTACACCTCTTACTATACCTTCTTTGTGAGCTCCGTATTACTTGCTGTGTGTATTTTGATTATGTATGGGGAAAGTAGGTTTGTTTTTCTTTGAGTTTTAATCCTGACTGCAGTTGTCTGGGTGACTTCAGAAAACAGAAGTTAATTTCCCAGTGCCTCTGATTCCCCAGTGTACTGTAGTTCCTGTCCCCAAAGGCTCTCATGACATTAAGTGTTAAAATGCTTTTATACCCTGAGCATACGCTAAAGGACAACTTGGGGGGGGGATCATTTAAGGTGAGCCTGTGTTATGTGTATATCACTTTAACCATGAAGACAACACAACATAATTCTTGTGGACTTTTTATCCAGATGTAGACACATGGATGGAGTAGCAAGCCTCTCTGGGCCTGTGAATTATCCTTAGATAGCCGGCCGTGGTTGTGGTAATTTTAAACTAGGAATGAGTAGGGATCCCCCAAGAACAAACACTGTCAGAATAACACATATTAAATGTGATGTGTGTGTTGCTAATGCCGTTTCTCTTTTTAGTGTTATAGAACATGTAGCTCAGTGCAACTGGAAGCAAGGGTTGTTCACAGAGACTGCTGCTGTGTGTGGCGAGCATTCATTAGGTTTCAGTCACCCTAACATACCTAAATATGCCTCAGAATGGGGAATCTCAGTTGAGGGGATGCTTCCATCAGAATGACCTGCAGGCGAGCCTGTGGCTCATTTTCTTGGTTATTTCATTCATTCATTCATGTGGTAGGAACCACCCGCTTGTGGATGATGTCACCCCTGGATTGGTGGTACTGAGTTGCATTAAAAAGTAGCCATGGGGTCCAAGCAAGGACTAGCATTTCTCCACAGGCTCCGCTCCAGTGCCAGCCCTGGCTTTTCACAAGGGTGGTACCTAAGGTCAGAGGTGACACATAATTTGACCCTGACTCTTAGGTCCTGGTTCTTTTCGCAGCTCCAAAGTTCACAACAATGAATCAAGTCATGAATGCTCTTCAAATTGGAACATAGCAACTGTAATGAGGAAGTAATTTTTAAACTTAGTTATGCCCCCACCCCCACCCCCAGTAGCCACAGTGAAGGTAGCAGAATTAAGACTTCGCAGTGACTGAAGTTAGGTCTTGGTAGAAATCAAAACTGCTATCATACAGGGACTGTTGGCTCCCTCTGTTGAATGTCTCAAAGCGTCAAAGAGGCCATATAAACAGAAGCAGTTCAATGAAAGCCGAACTCAGTCTTCTGATGTTGAGCTTGAGCCCATGCTGAGGAGACCCAAGTGTGCCTCACGCTAGCCCTTGGTGCCTCCTTCATGGGAGGCATATCCTGAAGGGGTGAAGATGGCCTACCCCTGGCTAGATCTTTGAGATGAATTACAGGAATCCATGTGTGTCTTAGGGTTTCATTGCATGGTAGATACACCGTGACCCCAACAAAGGAAAACATTTAATGGGCTGGCTTTGCGTTTCAGAGGTTTAGTCCATAACACCGTGCAGACAGACATGGTGCTGGAGAAGGAGCCACGGGCACTGTGCCTCACATGCTTGAGTGAGGGAGACATCAGCGTCTACCTGCACAGTAACACACATCCTCTAACGAGGCCACACCCATTCCAGCAAGGCCACGCCTCCTAACGGCGCCACTCCCCAAGGGCCAAGCATCTGAACACCTGAGTCTATGGGAGTCATACCTATTCAAACCACCGTACTGCGCTTCTCTCTGAATCTGTGCAGTTCACCTGAGCTGCTACACCGACAGTGCCATGGAGCTGTTTGCCTCCAGCCTTCCCAGCATGCTCTTAGCTTCAAATTCATGGGCTTTATGAATGGACAGGGCAGCTCAGTTACCTGATTTGCATATACATGTTGTTTCTGACTTGGGAGTAATTATTCCATCCTAATTATGCACATGGTGTATTTTCTAAATATGAGACTTGTGAAATGTTTAATTAGATTGAATAAGCATTTTTTGCATTCATAAATCAAGTGTGCTCAAATTTAATTAGGTAGCTTCGTTTTGATTTGTAAGAAAGGAGAGATTATAGCCAGGCGTCATGGCACATGCCTACAATTCCAGCACTTGGGAGGTAAAAGAAGACAGGTCAGGGGTTCAAGCTCAGCTTCAGCTATATAATTCCTCTCTCCAAAAGACAGGGACAGCTGTTAAGAGCGTGTAGTATTTCTGCTATGCCAGAGGACCCAGGTTCATTCCTAGCACCCAAACCAGGCATCTCACAGCTGCTGGAGATTTTTGAATCATATGACCTCTGAGAAGGGCATCTGCATTCATAGTCACACAAACACACACAGAGACACGCATATACACACATCCACACATGCATGCGTTCACTTAAAAGCCGAACATTTCAGAGTATGACCACACATGTTTGAAGGACAGTAAAGGAGCCTGTGACACACTGCGTGGAAGGAGGAAGACTGAGAGTTGTCACTCTGCCTCTAAACAGATTGCGATGGAGAACCGACCGAAACCTGGGATTCCTTGATATCAAAAGACAACGAAGGAAGTTCAGTTTTGGTGAACTGTGTTACTCCTGAACTTGAGCAGCCTCAGGAAGGTGAGGTGGCAGCTGATGACCGTGAAGAAGAAAGAGAGAAGGGTGGATTTACAGAGGATGACCTCACCACTGACCCATTGCTCTCCACGTCCCCAAGTGTCATAACACCCACTGAGCCAGCGGAGCCGGCCAAGGTAAGGCAGTGATGTACACCGTGGTGCTGTAGCGTCACACAAGAAATAGAAGCATCCGGTATCTTGTTTCTGGATTTGCGCCTCCGTGTTGGCCGGGGAGAGCATCTTTTGATAGTGCTATTGTGTTTTCAAGGAGTGTTACCCAGCTCAGTTGACGTTCAAATTCAAGGAAAGTTGGCCTTTGGCAGACTGAAGCCAAGTAAGTGTTCACGGGAAACTGTCAGGCACAGTAATATCATTTAGAAAGTTGCACAATCATATAGTACATGTGTCTAAGTATATAGGTTTCGTTAGATCAGATCATACAAAATGCAGTTGTTGAGAACAGCTCCAGAGTTGTTACACTGGTGAAATTTTAACATCACTTCAGAACATAAACAGTTTAATGAACAGTGTGAAGAACACTGATTGCATATTGAGTTCCAGGCCAGGCCAGTGCTTTTCAGTGTCTGTCCCTTTTACAGTGGATGAACAGGGCCATCATCAGGACAGTAACACTGTTATAATGTCAGGAACAGATTTATGTTTTCCATAATAACTATGATTCTTTGTACTAGAATGTCAGACTACTGTGCCTATAAATTTTTCAGTGTAGCACTGTTAGTCTTTATTTCTTCTGAATTTAGTCTCTCTCTCTCTCTCTCTCTCTCTCTTTATTTACAGTTACAACCAAGTAGTGCTATTATCAAATTAAAAGGCAAACACTTGTATTACCCCAAACTAACCTATAAGCCTCACTTTCCCAGGAACCAGGTAACTTCCTGGAATGCTGGGAATTGTAGTTCTTAGAAAAATAACAAAGCCTCATGTGATAGCATGGTGGCCTATAGGCTTGTCCTTATAAATTCTGTAGCTTTTTTTTTTTCTTTTAAATGGATATGTTAAGCATTTACATTTCAAATGTTACCTCCTTTCCTGGTTTCCCCCTCTCCCATTCTCTCTTCCCCTCCTTCTACGAGAACACTCCCCCTCCTACCAACCTATTCCCACCTCACCACCCTGGCATTCCCCTACATTGAGGAAATGAGCCTTCACAGGACCAAGAGCTTCTTCTATTGATATAGACAATGCCATCCTCTGCTACATATGCAGCTGGAGACATGAGTCCCTCCCAAGTATATTTTTTAGTTGGTGGTTTGTTCCCTGGGAGCTCTGGCGGGGAGGGGGTCAGGTTGGTTGATATTGTTTTCTTCCTATGGGGTGGAAAACCCCTTCAGTCCTTTCTCTAATTGCTCCATTGTGATTCCTGTGCTCAGTTCAATGGTTGGCTGCAAGCATCTGCATCTGTATCTGTCAGGCTCTGGCAGAGCCTCTCAGGAGGCAGCCATATTAGGCTCCTGTCAGCAAGCATTTCTTGGCATCATGTGGTCTGTGAATTGTTTCATGGGCCATCCAAGCTTTTGAACTAGTATCCACTTATCAGTAAGTGCATACCATGTGTGTTCTTTTGTGACTGGGTTACCTCCCTCTGGATGATATTTTCTAGTTCAATCTATTTGCCTAAGAATTTCATGTACTCCTTGTTTTTAATAGCTGAGTAGTAAGTACTCCACTGTGTAAGTATACCACATTTTCTGTATCCATTCCTCTGTTGAAGGACATCTGGTTTTTCCACCTCCTGGCAATTATAAATAAGGCTATCATGAACATGGTGGAGCATGTGTCCTTGTTATTTGTTGGAGCATCTTTTGGGTGTATGCCCAGGAGTGGTATAACTGAGTTCTTAGATAGTACTATGTCCAATTTTCTGAAGAATCACCAGACTGATTTTCAGAGTGGTTGTAGCAGCTTGCAACCCCACCAACAATCAGGAGTGTTCCTCTTTCTCCACATCCTCGCCAGCATACCATTGTACCTCACACAATAATAGTAGGAGACTTCAACACCCTACTTTCCTCAATAGACAGATCATGTAAACAGAAACCAGAGACACAGTAAAACTAACAGAATTTATGAACCAAATGGATTTAACATATATCTATAGAATATTTCATCCTAAAACAAAAGAATATACCTTCTTCTTAGCACCTCATGGTACCTTCTCCAAAATTGCCCTATAATCAGTCATAAAACAGGTCTCAACAGATACCAAAAGATTGACAAAACACCATGTATTCTATTGGATCACCATGGACTAAGGCTGGTCTTCAGTGGAAATTAACACAACAGAAAGCCCACATATATGTAGTAGATGAACAAATATCTGTGCACTGATAACTTGGTCAGGGAAGAAATGAAGAAAGAAATGAAAGACTTTTAAGAATTCTATGAAAATGAAGGCACAGCATACCCAAACTTACAGGACAATGAAAGCAGTACTTAGAAGAAAACTCATAACTATCAGTGTCTCCAAAAAGAACCTGGAGAGAGCAAACACTAGCAGCTTGACAGCACTGCTGAAAGCTCTAGAACAAAAAGAAGTAAATATACCCAAGAAGAGTAGATGGCAGGAAACAATCAAACTCAGGGCTAAAATCAACCAAGTAGAGACAAAAAGAACTATACAAAGAATCAACAAAACCAGGAGCTGGTTCTTTGAGAAAAATCAACAAGATAGATAAACCCTTAGCCAGACTGTCCAAAGGGCACAGAGACAGTATCCAAATTAACAGAATCAAAAATGAAAAGGGAGACATAACAGAAAGTGAGGAAATTCAAAAAATTCTTCAGATCCTACTACAAAAGCCTATACTCAACAAAACTGGAAAATCTGAATGAAATGGACAATTTTGTAGATATTTACCAGGTATCAAAGTTAAATCAGGTTCTGATAAACCATCTAAACATTCCCATAAACCCTAAAGAAATAGAAGCAGTCATTAAAAATCCCCCCCGCAAAAAAAGCCCAGGACCAGATGCAGAATTCCATCAGACTTTCAACGAAGACTTAATACCAATACTGTTCGAACTATTCCACAAAATAGGAACAGAAGGAACATTACCAGATTTGTTCTTTGAAGCCAAAATTACACTCATACCTAAACAGCACAAAGACCCAACAAAGAAAGAGAACTTCATACCAATTTCCCTTATGTATATCAATGTAAAATACTCAATAAAATTCTTGCAAACCAAATCCAAAACACATCAAAACGGTCACTCATCATGATCAAATAGACTTCATCCCAGGGATGCATGGATCGTTCAATATATGGAAATCCACCATCATAATCCACTATATAAACAAACTCAAAGAGAAAAACCAAATGATCATCTCATTAGATGCTGAGAAAGCATTTGACAAAATTCAACAGGACTTCATGTTAAAAGTCTTGGAAAGACAGGAATTCAAGGCCCATCCCTGAATTTAGTCTTAACCTTTTATAGCATCATATAGCTAATGTCCATGCCTAGCCATGACTAGTGGTAAGAACTGGCTTATATCATATAGAGTACCCTGGTGCCTTATGTAATACAAATACAAACGAAGTGCAAACTCCAAAGTGTGACCAGACTGTATCAGAGAGGCTCATGCAGTCGCACAGTAGAAGCACCCATGCACTGCAACTGGTCTAGGGCTGCGCTCACACTGGCGTCCTCACTGTTCCATAGGCCACCCTCACCTGTGTTGAACAGAGAGCTGTATGTAACAAGCAAGCGTCTGTTGTAGTGTATCGACAGGAAATCAGAACAGAGACAAGTCTAAATTAAAATACAGTTTACACATCACAGTAAGGCCATAGTCTTGTGAGGCCATGTTTGGTTTTGTTCTTAAGCATTGCTGAGTGATCCTTCCCACTTTGAACCCAACGTTCTTTCTGCGCATGAGCATGATACCCATGCTCCTTAGCGTCATCTGATGAACTCTCAAATCCTTCGAATGCCTGCTCTTCTCTTCCCATCTCACTGAGCTTCAGCGTTTGTGTGCATTGCTTACGGCAGTCAGGAACCCAGGCTCTCCTCCTTCTCCAACTCCTCCTTCTCCAACCTTCCCGTTGTCCTCCACTTGCCCCTCAGCTCCCATCGTGTTTCTAGAGTCCTCCCCAGGTCAGCCTCACCCCCAGAAGCCCCTCATCCCCACTCTGGCCACTCACTGTCACTAGTGCCGTCTATGTCCTGAGCCCCTCCACTTAGGGGTCACCTAAGACCGTCTGCATAATATTTACACTACAGTTTACAACAGTAGCAAAGTTACAGCTTTGAAGTAGCCATGAAAATATTTTTATGGTCGGGACCACAGCAACCCGAGGAGCGGTGTTAAAGGCTGCAGCCCGAGGGAGATCGAGAAGCACCGTGCTGGATGCGGCTTGTTGCTGGTGCTGCTTTTCTCAGCTTTGCTTCCCAGCCTGACCTCCTCATGGTGACTGATCCGATTTCTGTGTTTTCCATCCAGAAAAGAAATGAAGACAGAAACACGAAGAACAAAAAGACAACGAATAACAGAGTGTCCAGTGCCTCTGGCAGGTAAAAGTCTGTATGAGTTCCAGTTCTAGCAAAACTCACTTCCATCCAGATCTATGTGACGAATCCCAGGAGCCGTCAGGGATTTTCCTAGTCATTTCCATTGTAAGCTGGGATCCGTACTTCGTGATGGAGGCTTAACTCTTTCATAGAAAAATTATCATTTTAGGCAATCTTCTTGTGGTCTTTCCTCTCCAGATGTGTTTTTATTTTTCCCTAATTTCACTGTTCAGCTCCATGGCTAATACTCCCATATTTTGATGAGCAGGGTATAGAAATTGCTACAAAGCTGAAGATCAGTACATTTTTATTTTATTAAATACTTTGGTCAAACATGAGAAAAAAATGGACAATTTCCATGGGCTATGTGGGTTTATTAAAATTATAAGAATTTGAATTTCAGCATGTTGGCACATAATCCAGCACTCCATAGGCTGAAGCAGGAGGATTATTGTAAGTTCAGGGTGGATGAGAACTATGCAGATGAACTATGCAGAGAACTAGTGTCTCCACACACTAAACCTTATTCACCAAGAAGGAAGGTAGGCTAGATTTTCCCCTAAATATCCAAAGTACGGGGTCTTATGCTTCTAAATTCATAGTTCAGGTATATCAGGTATCAGAATAATACAATAACATATTCAAAGAGTGATTAAAACCTACTTGGTTGGTATTTTTCATGTAACTTATGATATGGTCATGTTTCTTTTTTTTAGATTTTTTTTATTGATTATTTTATTTATTTATATTTCAAATGTTATCCCACTTCTCGGTCTCCCCTCTGCAAAACCCCTATCCTACACTACCTCCCCCTGCTTCTAAGAGGGTGCTCCCCCACCCACCCACCCACTCCTGTCCCACTGCCCTAGCATTCTGCTGTGCTGGGACAGCGAGCCTTCACAGGACCAAGGGCCTCCCCTCTCACTGATGCCAGATAAGGCCATCCTCTACTACATATGCAGCTGGAGCCATGGGCCTCTCCATGTGTGCACTTTGGTTGGTGCTCTAGTCCTTGGGAGCTCTCAGGGTCGGAGGGCCTGGTTGATTGATATTGTTGTTCTCCTTATGGGGTTACAAACCCTTTCCAGATCCTTCAGTTCTTCCCCTAATTCCTCCTTTGGGGTCCCCTTTCTCAGTCGAATGGTTAGCTGTAAGCACCCTCATCTGTATCAAAAAGGTTCTGACAGAACCTCTCAGGAGACATCCATATCAGGCTCCTGTCAGCAAGCACATCTTGGTGTCAGGAATAATTACTGGGTTTGTTGGCTGCATATATGGGATGCATATGTGCCCAGGCGAGGCAGTCTCTGGATGGCCTTCCTTTCAGTCTCTGCTCTACTTTTTGTCCCTGTGTTTCCTTTAGACAGGAGCAATTCTGGGTTAAAATTTTTGAGGAGGGTGGGTGACCCCATAAGTACCCAAGAAGAGAACTATATTTCAAATTATAAAGTTTAAATTTATAAATATAAAATTATAAAGTTATGAAGTTTAAATTATGTTGAATGGAACTAAGCAAACTTATTTTGAGTGGATTATTTTCAAAGCAATTATATAATTCATTACATCAAATCATAATTTTGTTTCACTTTGTTTTGTTTGAGACAGGGTCCCACACTTAGCCCAGGGTAGCTTGGACCCCACTGTGTACATCAGGCTGACCCTGAATTTATGTTAATCCTGTCTCAGCCACATGGGTAGGACACATAGGTGTGAGGCTTTAAATTATAGTTTTAAATAACTACCAAGTGCGGTTCTTTTTCTTTTTTTCTTTTTCTTTTTCTGTTGATATAGAGCAGTAAAAAATTAATTAACAGCTATACAAATCAGCTGATTTTTGCCAGTACCTATTAAAATTTTTTAAAGTAGCAGAAGAAAGTGCACATTAATTATTTGATTATTGCAAATCTTTTTTTTAAAGTTTTTATTGGTTATTTATTTTCTTTATTTACGTTTCAAATGTTACCCCCCCCCCCCAACACATGCGCTTGGTGTCTTTGCAACTTTCCAGGCTGATGACCTCTGAGTTTTTAAAGAGATCCGTTCCCACAAAAAGAAGCCCATCAGCAACTACCTCCTCTCACTATTTAGGAAGTTTGAAAGTCTTGGACCAGAAGCCACCGCGGAAGCAGAGTCTAGAGCCAGACAAGGCTGACCACATAAGGGCAGCTGTTTATCAGGTAAAGAGAACCGATCGTTTCTACAGTGCTTGTACATCAAATGACAGGGTGACCCACCCCGGTGATGACTGGACACTTACTGTCACTGGGAGACAAGGTTTGTTCCTACAAGTCTGTGAGAAATCCTGAGGGTTTTTCTCAATTATCTACTGCCATATTTTGTTCAAAATATCAAAGTAGTGTTTATAAGGAAAGAGAAGATACTGTTGTAATTTATAGAAATATAGCTAAAGCCAGTCTGTTGTAAAATCTACATGCATTTTATTTTGCTCTTATGAAAGTTTATGTTGATCATGATCAACAAATTTTTTTAATTTTTTTTTCCCGTGAGACTTTTTTTAGACTTCCACAGACTAAGGTTTTCCTATTTTTTTTTTCAGAATTTCAAGAAAAATCTTTTTTGTTTTGTTACACAGAAGATAATCTAGTATGGAAAATTTTACTCTTGAATTTCAGCGTAAAATATTGATATATTTAGCCATTATAGGAAATCATTTAAGTTCTGAAGTACAAGAAAGATGATTCACATGTGATTTTCTTAAGCAGCAATAATCATTCTCATGTTTTACAGTATTATTGGAAAGAGAATACTATAGGTAAAACATTAATTTTATCAAATATTTTAGACGAAGATAAAAATTTCATGTCATTTGGATACCTTATAGCATCATATAGCCTTTTTTATCTTTAATTTCACAGGAGTGGTTAGAAAAGAAAAATGTGTATTTACATGAAATGCACAGGATAAAGAGAATTGAAAGCGAAAACTTGAGGATCCAAAATGAACAGGTACCACAGAAGACGGGTGAGGAAAGACAGAACTTTCTGTTGGTAAAATGTCTCTGGATGGATATTTAACGGTAGCGAATAAACTATTTTTAAGTGGTAAATGTACATATTGGAGAACTGATTTCAGATTTCATCTTTTCAGTTTGGATTCAATTTCATTTCTACATAAAACACACACACATTGCTAGTTTTATATGCTTAGGCTAGACACAGCAGGGCTGACGTGACCTTAGTATCTGTGTGATCAATAGAATCCGTCATAGAAATGAACTTTGATAAGAGTTTAGCCAAGAATATAGATGCTGTATGCTTTCCCTGTTCTGTTTTCCAACCCCTGCTATGGCCTCTGGCCCACGTCCCCCTCCATGCCCAAGTCTCTTTTCCAGCCCTTGCTGTGATTTCCCTCTGTTCCTCTTACCTACCCGAGAGCCTGCACGCTTCCCCTCTTCCCACTCCTCTTCCCACTTGACTGGGCTGATTCACACTAAAGTAGGTGGACAGGAAAAGTATTCCTAAAATGACCAGCACAGGGCCAGGAAGTTCTTTTTGCAGCACCTGTGCAGTTAGCTCTGCTGTGTGTACCCTTGGGTTATTTTGCTTCTGAGTTCTCACCTCTGTGATGCAATCCAGGTCTCCTAAGTTTGAACGATATTTGAGATCCAATAGTGACCTTAAGGATCTTAGAGAGTAAATGCATTATATTTGAACCATAGCAAGCTGCAGTACAGCCCCTACATGTTCTAGTGTGATTCCCTTATTTAACAATTGGTTATGTTCATTTTATAGGAAAATTATGTCTATACCAAAACAAGCTACTGTATCTAGTGTGCCTTGGGCAACTTACCTTAGTTTATAATCTTTTAACGTTCATGGTATTGTTTTACTAAACATCTTATAGGATCACTTAGCTTGCTGTAGTTAATTTTGAAAACATTTATTTAGCATACTACCAAGGTCAATAGATACTTTCTCATGAATACCAAATAAGTCAACCTGATAAGTGCATTGACATTGAAAAAGCTGGGAATAATTGGGAAAACATCTTTTGTAGCTCAGCTGGCCCAAATCATTCTGAATAAGTTAAGTGCTTTGTAGTTTTCTCCTTTGATAACTGTTGGGTCATTAACGACAAATACATATGTCTAGATTTATGTCTGGGCTTACATTCCTGTGTAGACACATCACTGTATACTTTTGTTTTGTTTTGAATCAAAATAGAAAAAGGCTGCTAAGAGAGAGGAAGCATTAGCTTCATTTGAGGCCTGGAAGGCTATGAAAGAAAAGGAAGCAAAGAAAATAGCTGCAAAAAAGAGGCTGGAGGAAAAGAACAAGAAGAAGACGGAAGAAGAGAATGCCGTGAGAAAAGGCGAGGCCCTGCAAGTGAGTGTCCCAGGCGGCTGCTCTAAGTGCCCTCCGGTGCTGGGCCTGAATGCAGGCTCTCCTGTATTTAGGCTGATCTCAGAAAAGCCATGGCAAGTAAGAGAGTCTCTCTGAACTTCTTTTTAGGCCTTTGAAAAATGGAAAGAGAAAAAGCTAGAATACCTCAAGGAGAAGACCCGGAGGGAGAAAGAATATGAAAGAGCCAAGAAACAGAAAGAAGAAGAAGCGGTTGCTGAGAAAAAGAAAGACAGTTTAACTGCTTTTGAAAAATGGTAATGCCTCCATGATGCGCCTCAGTAGTTCCACGGTAATGCTTGAGGCTTCCCTAGGAGTTAATTACAGTTTACAGGGCTCCTCCTGTCTCTCACCTCATTGCTCCCAAGGCTACAGGAGGGCATCCCAGATGTACATTCTCCTTTAACCCCCCAGTGTTTCATGTTCTCCTCCACAGGAGTGAGAAAAAGGAAGCCCTCCTCAAGCAAAAGGAAAAGGAGAAAATAAATGAGAAGAGAAAGGAAGAGCTCAAGAGAGCGGAGAAGAAAGACAAAGACAAGCAGGCCATCAGTGAATACGAGAAGTGGTTGGTACGTGTTACGTGCAGATGAACTTGACCCTTTAACTGACTTCTATCTTTTCTGCGTCTCACTCCCCGACTTCTTCCTCTTGGAGTGCACCTCCTTGAGCTCAGCCTTGACTAATCTGAGCTTGCAGCAGTTGTGATGCTCTAGACCTGCATCCCTGCCTCAGTCCCTTCCCATCATGCCTGTTCTGTACTCCATGCCTCTGACGTCATAAAAAGCAGACGAGCACAGCGGGTACAGACCTGTAGGCGCAGTCAGCCATTGCTTGCAGTAGCACGGAAGCTATTGGTGAGGAACCTACTCTATTTCTTAGACTCTTGATATTGCTGATGGTCTGGGGAAAGGGGTTTCATGTAGGCATTGTTTGACGGAAGGGATCAACTGTGAGATCGGAAGGTATCATATCCAGCTGCCCTACGTGTGTGAGTGATAAATATTTGGTTTTGATTTACATATGGTAGCAAGTTACTTTCGGTTACTTTCAAGAAAAAATAGTTTTCTATTTTAAAATAAATATTTCTTTTCTTAATTTTAAATAAATAGTACCCATTAATATTGCACATTGTGCAAGTAGATGGTATTGTTATGACCAGGTCACATATAAAATTCCTCCACAATGTATCTACCAGGGTTTGGGATTTTTGGTTTTCTTTTTGTTTTTTGTTTTTTGTTTTTTGTTTTTTGTTTTTTTTTTAATATCTGAATTTATTGAATTCAACTCCTGCCGTCTAAAAATGTCAGATTAGGGTTTGTTTTCTCTTGACCTGCATATCTCAGACTGAACTTGAGCTTGTCTTCATTTGTAAACATGTATTAGGAATATACATTCTGTAAACCATCGTGTCATGGGCACACATTTTTCTATTGGACTGCCTTTTTCTCCTGACTCTGGAAGCCTCTGCTGTCGGGAAACTTACTTGTAACTTCTGACAGGAGCTGCAGCCTTTCTACTCACTCCTCCGATCTCGCTTCATCGTCTTTGCCTATCACCGTCTCTGGCCATGCTTGCTCCAGTTTTATTTTGGCTTTTTCAGTCTTTTCTGTTGACCTCTGATTCTCCAACCTAGGTGAAAAGACCTTCCTGAAGTTTAAAGCTACCTAGTCTCTTTCATTCATCTATGGCCCCAATATATCATTCCATATGCCCTGCCTGCCCTTTCATGCATACCAAAAAAATTTGATTCCAACTTAATTTTCCCAGGATGTATGTTTTACAAATCAACACATCTTCTCCCAGGGTTGCAAGAGCTCATCTCTTCGATCTATCCCTGCCTTGGGGCTCTGTTCATTGACCTTGTGTTCCACTGGCCACTCTCATTAAGTAGGTAACTTTTCTAGTACTATCAGTTCTGATGCTGAGCTTCCTGTATTGTGTATCTGGGTGATACCCCCCCAACTCTTTCACAGTGTTTCTCCCTGGGACTCTCTATTTTCTGTGCACATTTTAGAATTAGCGCTCCTTACAGCACACACCTAGGCCAAGTCCTCAGGAAATGCTGCCCAGAGCTCTTGATAGAAAGGACCTTAAACTGGAAAGGTGTCTGCTCTCTCCCAAGTCTTGACTGTGTAAAGCAAACATCATTTCCAGTTTCTGTGGACTCAGTACTGCTTGGTGACAATTTTATGCAGAGAAATGACCGAATTAGATGGTCAGTATTAGCTTATAGTGGGACCCTATCTTTAACGGTGAGAAGGTGCAATATTTAAATGAAGTCGTTGGTGTCTTGTGATGCTCTTTTAAGTTAAACTCTTCCATAGTGCTTGATTCATTTTTTAAAAAATGTTAGACAACTTCCCATATCAAACGATCTACGTTACTGCTGATACCACATGGGTAATTACATTTCAAAGTTTGAATTGTCCACTTTATTTCCATATTTCCTCGAAACTGAAGTAGCCTTCCCATTCCTGAGCCCAACGGAGTTTTGAAGTACTATTGAACTGAAGTGCATTGACATAGTCCTCTTCTCATCAGTACCTGAGAAAGCAAAACATCCTCAAAGCCTTAACAGCTACCAGCACATCGCAACGTGCAATAAAACTCCCCCCAGGAATGCCCCTCAGAATTCGAACATGCAAATCGCTATTGTCCAGCTCTCCAGCTTATTCATTGGTTATTTTAATCTTTCTGTCAGCAGAAGAAACTATGGTGAAGGGCAGGAAGGAGCTCAAACTTCTGATAAAAAGCCTCTCCAAATTCTCTTCGCTGTTCTAACACTTTTGACTCCCATTACCTGATTGGGGGGTAAGAATTGCCTCCTTCTACTTCTGGGTTTTCAGCATCCTACGTGTAAGGTCAAACTTGATTCAGGTTTTCTCTTGGGAAAAAGAAGCATAGTTCCATCAAGTGGAGTAATGAAGACTGGTCTTTGGAAGGTTCGGAAGGATTCCTCTTTGCTTCAGTCAGAGGATCAAGCTTGCAGACATCCTCAGGGCAAGGCTGTGAAAGTTAAGACCTCGCCTCACTTTTTTTGACTTGCAAATATTGTCTTCAATTGGAGCTCTTACAGGCCATATTGGTCTCATGATGCGTCTCCGTCTTGATGTGGACTGACGAAAGACACAGCCAGCCAACATCTGCTCTAGTGTCTTCCCCAAGCCTGCAGAGACAGAGTTCTCTAAGGGCCTTATGGGAACTACTGCTTTTCTGAGTCACAGGAGAAAGCCAGAAAAGAACTTCCAAATGTTTGGTCTTAGCAGAGAATCAGAAACAGAGAGGCAATCTAGGTTTTAGGATGGAAAATCCAGTGCTGTTCAAACACCAAGTAAAATGTATCTTGATGACTGTGCAGATTTTCTAGTAATGCCTAGATAGACTTTTCTGAAATATAAATGAAAAGTGGCTCAAATTCACCTGCTATAATAATGTAGAAACATGAAAGGTAACACTTCAGTGATAAGAGGAAATACCACTACTACAAGTTCCTTCTAGACTCCTATTATAATTGCTTGCTGCCTGTATCTGCTAACCTGGAAGCTTCTAGCCTCTGTACTATCTTATCTAGGCCTAGAATGGTTTCAGCCTCAGAGACTTGCTGCCGAATAAGCTCACCCTTTCTAGTTCTTTCTGAGCTCCGACTGGCTGATTCAACTCAGTTGAATCTCCTCTCCAAGCTGACTGATTGTATTTGCCTCTCTCTTTCTCCTGGCTTCAAACTAACTCTGACAATCCGTTCTAATCTTCTGGCTCCTCATTCTCTGGCTCATTCTGTCTTCACCTATGTCTGGCTTGTTCTCTCTGTGTAACCTGTCTCTGTCCAGCTGTTCCAGTAAAACTGCCTCCTTCCTCTCTTCTCCTCTCTCTGCATGGCTCTTAAGTAGTCTTTCTTTTCCTCTCTCTTCTTGTGAGAGTCGAGCAGATCCTATTCTGACCCATCTTTCTCTGATTCACCAATTTGTCTGACACTCAATTAGACATCACTTTCAAACATGGCTGCTTTCTTCTGCAAACTAACCTACCTGGGCTGTTTGGAATTAAAAGTGTATACTAAGGGTGTGTCTGTATTCCAGCAGAGAGACAAAAGGTGTGTGCTAAGGGCTGAGCCACACCACAGCTAGAAACAGGTTTTTCAGTAAATAATACAATCTCAGGTTTCACAATGTGATCAAATATTCTACAACAGCCACTAATCCTCTTATCAACCAATAAAATAGAAATATACTGTCTCCCCTCTGTGAAGCTGTATTCTCTCTATCTCTCTTGAGTTATCTTTTTCACAGGGATTGGAACTTAATCAGAAATAAAAATGAAATAATGAAGTCTCTACTCCTGCCGGCTCTGGTTCCTCTTAACCTACTTGCCTTTACTTTTAGAAAGCTGGTGGACACTTCTGAGATTCATCACACTCTGCCCAGTTCCCCCCTTCCTCGCCACAAAGTGCTATAACACTTGGTTCACTGCCTCTGTGTGATGGCAGCACAATCACATTGACACACACACACACACACACACACACATTCTATTCCTCTCTGTGTTCCTCCCAATACTTCACGACATATGTCCCTAGTTGCAGTCCTTTACCACCTGAATTCTGAATAGTACCACAGTTTACTGTTACTTATGTCCCTGTATTCTCATCTGGCATAACTTTCCTGTCCCCCTGGCCTTGGTCACAGTGACTTCCTTTTGTTTCCTCAGGCATCACCAGCTTTTCCCCCAGAGTTTTCTGAGCTATGACCCCTGACACCTCTTTGCTTGAAACCTCTTCCTCCAGTGAGTCCCCACACAGTGTCCTTCCAACACGTGTCAGCTCAGATGGGTGCTCCTTGAGTCCCCACACCTTCTCTCCTTCCAACACATGTCAGCTCCGAGGGATGCTTCTTTAATACACTTTTCTGTGGCTGCCTCCTCTGTCCTCTGTTTCAGAGAAACCCACACAATGTTGGATTCTATGTTATTGATGTCCTTGTTTCTCACCTGTCTATTTTGAAAGCTTTCTGAGTGACAGAAAGTATATGTATCTGTGTGTTTAACTGATCATCTCGGAGCCTGTTACATGTGAGGATGTAACAACGTGTGAGGAGCAGCATACATTAGTGGAGGCAGGAGACTTGCTATTGGCTAACACCTTTGATATTTAGATTTTGAACCTCTGCTTCACAGTAGGAAAAATATGTTGAAAGGACTAGTGCAGTAAAGAGATAATTCCAAACAATTACCAAAACCGAAATAAAATTCAGTAAAATGAAACCCAATGTCTCTCCGGTCTCCCAGGTCTGACATGCTTTCTAACCCTTTAATTACTCAGAGTCTTCAAGGAATAAAGCCATGCTATCAGATTGAAAAGCACCAAAGTGTCATAATCTAAGAGTCAGTGTGGAAGCTGGTGGGCAGGTCACTGCCCACAGCTGCTTAAGAGAATAAAAGGTTGATAGGGGAAACTGAGGACAGGTAAACAGTGGAAAGGTTGGGGGAGGGCAGATGTGATGTGGGAGCTGAAGGAGCTGACACAGAGCTGGAGAGCTGGTCCTGCTCAGTGGCTCCTCACAGCTTCCTGATGTATTTCACCACTTTCTGAGGCTGACTTGTTTCTTAATACATTCTATAAAACCTGACGCTCCAAATGACATAAATAAAACACATAAGGACACTATGTATATCATTTGAAAATAACCAAACTACTAAAAATTAAAGGCACTGCCATCTATGGGGTTTGAGGAATCAAACAGTTGGACAAAAGAATCACAGCAAGGACACCAGATTGTTTTGTGGTGTGCTCAAGTACAATATCGAGTAAAACCTGAGACTAGAACATAGGCTTCTAGAATGGCCAGTGTTGCCTTGGCACTGTCAGACATGGTGCTTGCATCTCTCCTGGAAATGTGTCACCCAGAGGTCACCACTACCTTTTCTTAATCAAGATGCTAGATATAAAACTGCACACTCACAGGTTTTCTGTTTTTGTTTCTGAAGCACAGTCTCACCGTATAGACAGAACCGGCCTCTGACTCTTAATACTCTTCTCTGCACCTCACAAGAGCTGGGATTGTGTGTGTGTCCCCATGCCGAAAGCTTTTCCTCTTGTCTCTACCCTCATCCTTCTTTCTTTTCTGTTTCCCACCCCCCCCACCACCACCACCACCACCCCCACCACCACCACTCCCACCCCCACCACCCCCACCACCCCCACCCCCACCATCATCATCATCATCAGTCACTGTCTACTGGGGACAAGGCTGTCCGGAACTCACTATGTAGCTATAAACTCAAATTTATAGCAGTCCTGCCTGAGGCTCCTGAATATTAGGTTTATAGGTGTAAGCTTTCATGACTAGCTGGACATAATTTTTATTATACCATCTACATTTTAAAGAGTGGGGTGAAGCCAGGCAGGGTGGTTCACTCCTTTATTCCCAGCAGTTGGGAAGCCAGAGGCTGGAGGGTTAGAAGTCCAAGGTCCTCCTTGACTGTGTAGTGATTTTGATGCTAAACCATGCTTTATGAGACACTCTTCCAAAAACCAAAGTGTGACGTTAGTAGGATCAATTATAATTCTGTACATATTCATACAAATCAGCATTATTGCCTACCTACTTGTGCTTTATAACTAACTAAACAACTAATTATATACAGAAATCTTGTAATGAGTTATCTTCTTCCAACAATCTGACTTACTAAGAAATTCACATATTCCATATAACCTTAGAGTTTTCTGTTTTGTGTGATTTTCCCTTCTCTTTAGGAAAAGAAAGAAAGGCAAGAAAGAATTGAACGGAGACAAAAGAAACGCCACTTTTTCCTTGAAAGCGAAACACACCCTCCATGGAGCCCTCCAAGCAGAGCTGCGCCCTCAAAAGTGTTTTGACGTGTCTGGTTCTTGGGGTTTTTTTATTGTTGTTGTTTTTTTTTTTTGTTTGTTTGTTTTTCTAGTTCACTGACTTTACCCATAGATTTAAAACCAGCCATCTCATTATTTGTGGTTAGAAGAATCTATTCCACTTCCCTGCAGGAGCTTCTCTGGAGCAGGAACGAGATACTTTGCAGTTTAATCAATGGGAACAGATTTTTGGTGTCCTCATCAGATTGCTGGTACAATCCAGATGCATGAAGCTTTGTCATGTCTTGACTGTACCTGGAGTGGGGTTATGCATGGTCACTGTCAGTGAGTTATGAGTCTTTTTTTGTAGCATGTTTGGTCCCACTAATGAAAGAAGGCCGGCTAGACAGATACCACCGTGGTTGGATGATTCTGTCCTGGGAAGTCTTTGCTTCTAGAGTGCGGTTTGGACACTGAAGGTCCCTGGAGTGTATGAATGTATTATCTCTTCTAACTCCAGTTCTTCAGCTCAGATAAGTATCTGTGCTGTTCAAGTTAAAGACTCGGTCAGTTGAGGCCACTGGACTCTAATCAGTCACTTTATTTAAGAACTTTGCCTTAGGGTTTAATCTTGGTGCGCATTGCCTGGACTAGGCTTACCTGACAATCACAGCAACTCCTATAATAGGCTCACTTCTGGAATGTCCTTTCTAAAGCCCATCTCAATCTCTTTATTGTTTGATTGACACCAAAAAAAAAAAAAAAAAAAAAAAGAAAAGAAAAGAAAAAAGCATCACTTTGACTGTAGTGGTTTCTTAAGAGAGTAGTTGTGAAAATTTTAGGGTGACTATCAAAGTTTTTCTAAAGATTAAGGTAATGGAGGTAACTCCCATTTTCTTAACTAATTAAGAATGGTTCAACTTGCACTTCAAAGCAGTTGGATAAGAAAGTAAATTTGTAAAAATATTCAAGATCGATTATTTATTTATTATTTATTTATTTATTTGACCTCTGCTCCTCCCTGTATCGACTGGTCCTATACGTGACTGGCATCTCTTAAAGCAGACTAATTGTTGGAATGATGCTGTAGGCAGTGATGCAGTGCAGGGACAATCGATGGGAAACATAGTTGCTACTGTTCTCTTAGCTCTTACATCATCTCTGCTGGGCCTTTATAGATGTGACTTGTCAACTTTGTCACAACTATTCAGGGCAGGTATTATTAGCTTTATTGTGCAGATAAAAAGACTGAGTCTTAGAAAGTCCAAAGTAATTTGCCATACAGCTGACATGTGGGTGGTAGGGACCAGAACCCAGCATCTCCCTGGAAACCCGTGTGACTTCAGAGACTGTGGCTCTGACTTCTTTGTTCATCAGCCTTGCAAATGCCTGTCACTCCCAAGGGTGTAAAGTCAGGCCGTGTTGATGAGACACACCCCTTTCCTAGTGCTTCCTTACATCTATAAAATGAGATAAGGATTCATGGGATTTAAGATATTTATCCAACATCTGATGAGTGTCAACCAAGCCCGCAGCTTGTGTAAGACTCACTGAGCAGTATTGAACCTTGGGATGTGCACACAGCAGGATGTCACAAGCTGCGAAGCAGCATCATGGAGCGATGGAATCACATACAAGACATCTCCAGACAAGCATCCTGCCAGAAGTGGTTACTGGGAGATGACCAGCAGTGTGCTATCTGTTTGGGTTTCCGGACTCAAATTTGCATGGTTTCCTAACAATCGCAAAGAATCAAGCCTACCCCCGGGTGATAAGGGTTTCTTGTATTGAAGTAAGTTGGGAGTGATTTAAAAGAATGTTTGCACATTGTAAAGATCTTTAAAGAAGATCAGACGAAGGTATAGCTGCTTCTAGGGATCAGAAACCTGAGGTGTGCATGTTGTGATTTCACACCAGGTGTGTACTTCCATTCCCTGACTACTTTCTACAATGTTGTGTTTGTTACTGCTCTTAGCTCCTAGATCATGTTGAATAGCCACTTTAAGTTAACTAAAGTATTTGGAGCATAAGGACTCTGTAAATGTTCATTGTTATCATTTTTTTTACTACATCTCCCCACCATGGATGTGGGATCAGTGTGGGGCGAGTGCAACAGTAGCCATTTGGCATACATTTTTAGCATACAGAAGAACTCAGTCTTCTGGTCCATCTGTGATGCGCCAGTCACAGCCAAGCACTGCCTGGGACAGGACCCTCTGAGAAGACATCTGAGTACTGGTTTCTCGAGATCACTTCTGAAGAGAATGAAGTGACAAATGCAGATGGCCCCATGGACCCGAATGCCATTTCTTCAAATATGATTAGAATGGGAATATTTATAAAGCGAGTACTAGTTTTTTCCCCAACTTAACCCATGCCCCCCCTGTGCAGGATTTATCTAGTTAAATAACGTTTCTGCTGCGGTAAGAATAAAGCAGAGCTTTGTCCGCTGGGTGAACATCCAGTTCTGTCATGTGGCAGTCTGAAGTACAGAGGGTAGAGACAAACTTGGTCAGATCATCCTAATATGTTTACCTATTTAAGGACTAATACTTTTGCCGCATTTCCTTAATATACCAAATATCAATATAGATCATTCATAATAATAAAAATCCAAGCTCTGATATGAAAGTTAGTTCCATAATAACAGCAGAAAGATCCCACACACATCACAAGGAATAGAAGGGTACTTTAGAAGAGTTAGAGTTTCCTTGAGAAAATCTGCTAGGAACAGCCTGGAGCTACAGTATTCCGGTAACCCGAGTGTCACACTTGAAGGTGCTGGTTCACTAGTTGTTTTAGATTGTAAAGATAGCTGCTCTTTTTATTGGTGGTTTTACTGAAAAAGCACAACCTTGTAGGAGTTTGATAGCCACAGTTGGATGTTCCGTGGGCTGATGTAGCTTTCACTGAATCTGGACTAGACTCTCTTTCTATGTTGAATCATCTGGTGCCCAACACTTTTGAATTTGGCCAACGTCAAATGCTTAGTGTTATCATTCAAGCTGTCAGCAGGCCCTCTGCCCATCTTCCAACCACAGTTGTGGTCCGCTAAAATGCTCACCCCAACTTTATTTAACTGTGGCTATTGCTCCTGTGGCTGATTGTTACTGTCTCCCATTTTCCCTTCCTCCCCAGCCTCCCAGGAGAAACAGCTGTTTGGCTTCTCACACTGTTCTGAGAAAATAGTGGCCCTACTTAAATCCTATGTCATGAGACAGATTTCACAGAACAGGGGAAAGTGCATGCCAGTCACAATTATTCTCAGAAATAGGATAGTACAGGAACCAAAATTGTCTAATTTTACTTGACTCTTAGTTCAGTTATACTAAAAGGAAAGACCCATGTGTGTCCATCCTACAAAGCAAAGTTGTCATTGACTTTCCTCATTCCTAGTTCACTGGTAGAATAGTGAAATGCTCTGTGGTGTAGAACTGGAGGCTTTTCCAAGGCTTGTGATGTCATGTGATACTGCTCTTTTGGAATGCTGTGTTATCCGTAGTGGTAATTGTATAAGGTTAATCAGATTATGTGAAATTCTTGGTGCTGAATTTAGGGTGTCTTTGGGATTATTGGGGAGATACATTTAATGCTTGCTCCTTAGTAATGAATTTTTGTTTCATACTTAATTTATTCAAGTTAGCCATTTGCAGTTTAGTTTACTGAGTGTTTATGATTTATTAGCTGTATACTGGTGTTAGTAAATGGGATGTATGTTTATTTCTAAGCTAAAGATAAAATACGTCATGATGATATATCTTGCATTGGAACGGAATGGTGGACAGGAAGTGATTTTCAACTTAAGGTTTGGATATGAAAGTGACTTTACTGTACGGATTGCAAATGTGACATAATTACTAATTATTAGTAATATTACTAAGTGATGAGGAAATGCAGAGTGAGCTCAACATGTTTCCTTCTCTCTGTGGTAACTGCCGCTAATGCGGTATTTCCATTTACCTGTCCATTTTCTAGTGAGTTCTCTAGTATTGTAGGTGTAAAGGGATAAAAGAAGGAGCTCCTAGTCTCTAGTTCTCTGTCTCTCACCTCTTCCTCTGTCCTCTGTGTTATCTACATGTATAGACATATATGTATGTGTTTATAATGTGTATATGATCATTGAAATAAAATGAGATCAAGCCACAATTTGGTAACTGAAATTTTTATTAAATAATGTATCAAAGATGTATTTCCACATTAATATATCTTTAATCATTTCTGTGCTGTACCTGCAATGTAATTCTGATTCCTTTGTTCCCATTGCTCATGAGTTATATGCATGTAGCCCATATCTTTGCCGTCAATATCCATAATGACAATGGTGAACCTCTCGAAATCCATATATCTAAGGAAGAAGTGAGAAAACTTAAGGTAAGTGCTAGAATGTCAGCAGCCCCCTAAGCTATGGAATAGGGGTCTCATACGGAGGACCCCTGCTGGAGTCCTGTGAAGCCCAAAGTCCTCACAGGTCATTTGGGCCATTTACCGTATGATCATCAGTGCGCAGATGCAGACTCAGGCTTCTGCTTACACGGTAAGTCGGCTCTCCCTGTATATGATGTCACCAAGCCTTTTCCTCTTCACCATCAAGTCACACGTTCCACAGTCAGTGTCTGTGTGCGCACGCCTGCGTTCGTGTGTGAAGAATGAAACTCTTTAAGCTTGGCAAATGCTCTACAACTGAGCCGCATTTCCAGTCCTCCATTTGCTTCACTTGTAAGCCATCTCTGCGCCCACTTCCACTACTAATTTTCTGACAATGCAACCTCATTTTAGTTTTGGCTGTCTTTCTAACCCATCATGCAATATGACTAACGTGTAGGCACAGCTGCAGCCGTAGAGACTATGGACCTGAAGAGGCAGACGGGCACCGGGCTGATGGATGGGGCGGGAGCTTGGCAACAACCAATAGTAGCAAGGGCAAAAACTTCTATTTTTAAATATCCTTAGCCATATCTGCCCAACAAATGCAACTCTCCGCCCTGACCCTGGAAGGCCCAGGTAAAACAGGTATATAAGCCTCCCAGGTTTCATTCTCCCTTATCCCCTCCCGAAATTCTCAACTGATGTGCCACAGGCGCACACATGAACCAGAGCTCCTCTGATAGGCACATGCTATGTGCTTGTGTCTGCCACAACAGCCAGGGAAACATGGCCAGAGTCTCTATGGAGTCATGGAGTCGATCACCTATGGCCATGAGCTGCCTCATATGAGCTGGGAGAATGTCAGCTTGGGGACTTAGGCAGCTGGTATGTCACTCTGTACCTACAAATTAATACAAAGTAAGGCACACTCAACAATAGGTGCTCTGCCTGAGACTTCAGAGTCATCTGTGACATTGGCTACATATGTCAGCTGCCTTGGACACCATTTTCCCTTTCTGTGAACTCTAAGGGAGCTAAATTCTAAGTCGAGAATTACAGCTGTAGGGTACTGATTGTACAGCTAGAACGATTGGAGGTAGGTGTCACCTGGGGACTAGGTGGTATCTTTCCTTCAGGCATATCCTGCCTGCCAAGCTGAGGCAGGTGAGATAGCACCTCAGCTGCGGGAAGACTGAACGGGTCCTTTCAAACCACAATGCTGTGAGTCTGCAAATGGAGCTTCCCGGTAGTTTGGCAAACTTGTACCAACTACTCCATATAACTTAAACTCCATTTACCCTCTCACAAGAAATTTTAACACTTCAATAGCCAATAAAAGAAAAACTTGCTTGTTTTTAAAAATGTAATTACAACTCTAAGGATTTGAGGATGCAAAATATGTTTTCAAAACCCTCCTTAACCTACATCTAATGTTCAAAGAAAACAGTCACCAGAGGGAAGATTCCACCTACACGATGCCAGGATATGGTCGAACTATTCATGAGATTGCTCATCAGAGGACTCAGAAGCAAACATCTGTAGGCTCCTTTATTTCAGTAGATGATGCTTTCTGCCTTTGAGAAGTTAGAGGACAGGATTTCCAATGTTTTACCATAAAGGAATGGTAAGCTTTTGAGGAGACACTTATTACCCTGATGGAAGAATACAGTGTATATCATAAGATAGCCCATTCTTGTATATTGTCTTTATGTTCTTACAAGTTTATATTAAAAATATATTAGTATGTGAAACTATAAGACTAAGATAGTTATAGATGAAAATGGTATCCTAGAATGGTGAAAAAAAATTTAAGTAGAAATTCTTTTCTTTTAAATTGAACAACTTTATTTTAAAAAACAAAGATAAATGTACAGATTTTAACCATTTTTGCATAAAAGCATACGAGTAAATTTTTATCAGTACTTGATTTTTTTAAAGGTTTGTTGAGATGGTACTAGTTACAATGAGCATTAGGTACATGCAAAACAAGATGTAACCTGGAATTAGTCAAAGTTTTCTCGGTGTGTAAAGATTAAGCATAATGGTCTTTTCTTTTCTTTTTTTTTTCCTTGAACTTCATATAGTCTGTGAGTTGTTTCTTGGGTGTTCTGAGCTTTCTGGAATTACTATCCAATTATCAGTGACTGCATATTATGTCTGTTCTTTTGTGACTGGGTTATCTCACTCAGGATGACATTCTCTAGATGCATCCATTTTCTTAAGAATTTCATAAAGTCATTGTTTCTGATAGCTGAGTAGTACTCCATTGTGTAAATATACCACAATTTTTGTATCTATTCATCTACTGGAGGACATCTGGGTTCTTTCCAGATTCTGGATATTATAAATAGAGCTACAATGAACATTGTGGTGCATGTGTCTTTGCTGTAGATTGGAGAGTCTCTGGGGTATATGCTCAGAAGTGGAATAACTGGGTCTTCAGGTAGTATTATGTCCAGTTTTCTGAGGAATCGCCAGACTGATTTCCAGAGTGGTTGTACCAGTTTACAACCCCACCAACAGTTGAGAAGTGTTCCTCTTTCTCCACATCCTCACCAGCGTCTGCTGTCATCTGAATTTTTGATCTTAGGCATTCTGGTTGGTGTGAGGTGGAATCTCAGGGTTTTTTTGATTTGCATTTTCCTGATGGCTAATGATGTCAAGCACTTCCTTAGATGCTTTTTAGCCATTCAATGTTCCTCAATTGAGAACTTTTTGTTTAGCTCCGTATCCCATTTTTAATAGGGTTGTTTGATTCTCTGGTGTCTAACTTCTTGAGTTCTTTCTATACCTTGGATATTAGGCCTCTATCAGATGTGGGGTTGGTAAAGATCTTTTCCCAATTTGTTGGCTGCCATTTTGTTTTCTTGACAGTGTCCTTAGCCTTACAGAAACTTTGCAATCTCATTAAGTCCCATTTGTCAATATTTGACCTTAGAACATAAGCCATTGTTGTTCTGTTCAGGAAATTTTCTCCTGTGCCTATGTGTTCTAATGTTTTTTCTACTTTCTCTTCTAATAATTTCAGTCTACCTGGTTTAATGTGGCAATCTTTGATCCACTTGCACATGAGCTTTGTACAAGGAGATAAGAAAGGGTCTATTTTCATTCTTCTGCATGCTGAGTGCCAGTTGGACTAACACTATTTGTTAAAGAGGCTGTCTTTTCCATTGAGTATTTACAGCTCCTTTGTCAAAAATCAAGTGATCAAATATGTGAGGGCTCATTTCTGGAACTTCTGTTCTATTCCATTGATCCATGTTCCTGTCTCTGTACCAGTACCATGCAGTTTTTAATGAAATTGCCTTGTAATATAGCTTGAGGTCAGGGATGGTGATTCCTGCAGATGTTTTCTTGTGGTTGAGGATGGATTTTGCTGTTCCAGGTTTTTTGTTATTCCAGATGAAATTGTACATTGCTCTTCCTAAGTCTTTGAAGAATTGGGTTGGGATTTTGATAGGGATGGCATTGAATCTGTAGATTGCTTTTGGTAAGATGGCCATTTTTACAAAGTTGATCCTTCTAATCCATGAGCATGGGAGATCTTTCCATTTTCTGAGATCTTCCTCGATGTCCTTCTTTAGAGATTTGAAGTTCTCTTGATACAGGTCCTTCACTTGCTTAGTTAGAGTCACACCAAGGTATTTCATATTGTTTGTGACTAATGTGAAGGGTATCTTTTCCCTAATTTCTTTCTCCACATGTTTGTCCTTTGAGTAGAGGAAGGCTACTGATTTATTTGTGTTACTTTCATATCCAGCCACTTTGCTGAACCTGTTTATCAGCTGTAGAAGTTCTCTGGTGGAATTTTTGGGGTCATTTAAGTACACTATCATGTCATCTGCAAACAGTGATGTTTTTACTTTTTCCTTTCCAATTTGTATCCCTTTGATTTCCTTTTGCTGTCTAATTGCTCTGGCCAGGACTTCCAGTACTATGTTGAATAGGTAGGGGGAGAGTGGGCAGCCTTGTCTAGTCCCTAATTTTAGTGGGATTGTTTCAAGTATCTCACCGTTAAGTTTGATGTTGATATTTGGTTTGCTGTATATTGCTTTTATTATGTTTAGGTATGGGCCTGTTCTTTCCAGGACTTTTAACATGAAGGGGTGTTGAATTTTGTCAAATGCTTGCTGGACATCTAGTGAGATGACCATGTGGCTTTTTTCTTTGAGTTTGTTTATATGGTGGATTACATTGATGGATTTCCATATATTAAACCATCCCTGTGTCCCAGGGATGAAGCCTTTTTGATTTTGGGTTAGGAGCTTTTTGGCTTTTGCATCTTCTCTGTCTGTTTTGTCTATGTGTTCCATGTTGTCTTCGACCCCTGAGATTCTCTCTTCTATCTCTTGTAGTCTGTTGGAGATGCTTGCATCTGTGACTCCTTATTTCTTTTTTAGGTTTTCTACCTCCATGGTTGTCTCTTTTAGTGTTTTCTTTATTATTTCCCTTTCCATTTTAAATTCCTTCTTCAATTCCTTCATCTCTTTGGTTCTGTTTTCCTCTAGTTCTTTGAGTTGTGTGAGTGATTTTCTTGTTTCCTCTTTAAAAGCTTCTATTTCTTTATGTTTTTCCTCCATTTCTTATTTAAGGATCTCTATCATTATCTTGAGGTATGATTTCACGTCTGAATCTTCTTTTTCTGGAGTTTTTGGCATTCTGCTGTTTGCTTTGATGGGAGAGCTGGGTTCTGGTGTTGCCAGGTTGTCTTGGTTTCATTGGGTAAGTTCTTTCACTTTCCTCTTGCCATCTTATTGTCTGTGATTATATGTAGTCTTGTTGTCAGTGATTAGTTCCCATCTCTCCCATGTACCTGGCCTGTGTCCCTGGATCTCCACTGTTCCCAGTGGCAGATGGTCTGAGCATTTGTTCTGCAAGCAAGGGCCCTCTGGGTGGCAACCGAGTCCCTAAGGCAGAGTTCCTGCTCCTCTGAACCACTGGAGGGACATGCTTTCTGAATGCTCGGCCAAGACCTTTCTGCACCCCGGCTACTCACAGTGCAGTCTTACCAGGCATTCATCCCTGGATCTCCTCTGTTCCTGGTGGCAGATGGCCTACATTCCTGTTCTGCATGCATGGGCCCTCCGGGTGGAAACTGATTCCCTACAGCAGAGGTCCTGCTCCCCTGAACCAATCAGGGAGGAGTGCACTTTCCGGGTGCTCGGCCCAGACCTCTCTGCGCCCTGGTTACTCGCAGTGAAGTCTCACCAGGCCTGTGTCCCTGGATCTCTGCTCTAGATTTTTTTAAAATAATTCTTTCTATTACTTCTCATATTTCATATTCATGTTTTCCATCAAAGAAAAAAAGAGAACTATATGACATTAAAATACGTTTATCATTTATTCAGACACAAGCTGTCTTGTCTACAGGGGTAAATAATCAGGAGGTATTATAATATTAAATATGTTGGTCAAGATTCTATGCAGACATCTCAGGCAATGAAATCAGATAGAAAAATACTAAATCCAAATAGCTGATACAAGACTCTTATTATACATTTTAAACCACTCTATTTTTTTTCTTTTTAGCTTTTGTGGGACTTCAATATTTGATTTTACCCATAATAATCATACTTTTAATTTTATGCAAGAAAGAATTCAATTTTGCTAACCAGCCCTGCCACAGGATCCTTTACATAAGGGACACCCCAACAGTAACAATGACTTTCTAGTGTCACAGGACAAGTGTTTGATGGCAGGATCTTACATTTTCCCTCCAAGATCAGAGAACGCATGTCTCAGAAGTTCACAAGCAAACCCACACAGCTCTTTCTGGGCAAAGGTTTCTCAGCTGTATTTATCATGTCAGAATAATTAGAGTCTCAGATGGAAAAGCAACAAATGTTTTCTTTGGTAAATGAAACAAGTAAAAGTACTGAATTTTAATCTATAGCGAAGCAAGGAAGATTAACTTTTTAAGAAAAATCAGAGTGGAGAAACTGGCATTGCCAAGCTTCATAGGAATGACTGTGCACCATTCATCATTCTGTGTCTTATAGATGCCTAGACTGTGCCACTGGTGGCTTAGATGCTGAGAATAACAGAGGGATGAAGCCAAGTTCATGTCCTTATGTAGCTTGTACTCCAGGAGCTAAGCAGGGCACTGAACAGATGAGCATGGATACATGAAACATGTGTGCTAGTGGATATAAGTCTGATAACCTACAGATCAGGTAAGGAGACAGAAGGATAGTCACTCTCATAAAGGATTAGCACACGTTGTAAAGAAAAGGATTGTGAGCAAAGGCCCAAGAGAAATGACCGAGGAAGCCATGCAAACAGAGCACTTAAGAGCTCACTGGTCAAGACAGAGACTTGGGCATTACCTGAGTTGCAGGTAAAACCAGAACATCAACAGCAGAGACCTCATAAGATCCGGTAGACAGTGACCTTTAATCCTGACAAATGCAATAGACATTTGAGGGCAAACATGGAGGATCATAGAGCTATGGAACTGTTAGGGAGGAAGGAGAAAGGTGGAATGGTCCTAGCGTGTATATATATACATATATATGTCACCTATAGATAGATAGATAGATAGATAGATAGATAGATAGATAGATAGATAGATAGATAGATAGATAGATGATAGATAGAGAGGGGGGATTTACTTTAGGATTGGGTTGTAATGGAGGAAAAAAAATAGAAAAAACACTGTTCCATTGGCAAACTTGATGGATTATGAAGCCAATCACAGAAATGGGCAAAATCAAGATTGAGTGAGAAAGCAAATTTGGGGGAATGTTAATTACACAAAGAATTAACAGGTCTTTAGTGTGAATATTTAAGTAGAAAAACGAAGCCCCATAAACAGATGTGTTTATGATACCATGGGACTTGCTGGAATTAGCTAGCTAGTGAGTATATGTAAAGAAAGAAAAAAATGTCCCAGAAAGCACCCTATGGTAATGAACATTAAAGGCCAGAAAGAAAACTGATCCAGCAAATGGCATGAAAGAAAACTGGTACAATTAGAGGAAACCCAAGTTTTACAGAATAAATCCTTAAGGTAATTACAAAAGAATTATTTTAAGGGCTGACAAATATTCATGATAGATCAGCGACCAAGATATAGACGGTTTGTGTATTTGGTGACATGGACATCAATGATGGTCCAAGAGAATACAATTTCAGCTGAGCACAGAAATGAGTGTTTGGGTACATCTTAGAAATGGGGAAGAGAGGAATCAGTGCTGCGTGTGAAAATTCAGAGTGGGGATCACAGAGGAGGAGTCTTGTGGAATCTAGGGTGAGCTTGTGTGTTTTTAAGATGGGAAAGTCTGCAAATTGTAATATTTAGCAAAAATAAAATGGAATTGTTTTTTTATGCTTTTTCATGCAGATCATAAATTCAACTAACAGGTAAAAATATCTCTGATATTTGGACAAGAATATTCATAATTTCTCCTCTTAGCATCTACTATATAATAAACTGTCATAAGGAATGAAATGGAAATACAATGTTTATTACATAGATTTGACAGCTGTCAAGTTCTGCCTGGTCAATCTTAAATATCTCTGCCCCGGTTAAATATTATACTGATCAGCCATAAACGTTAGAATTTATGAACATACTAGGGAAATAATGACAAACAAAAATAGGTAAACTAGTGAGATGCTTCAACTTCTAGATGCAGAAAATACTGTATTAGAAATTCATTTAAATAATTCTAATTATGCACATTAACATATAATAATGGAAGTGTACTCCATATATAAGCTTAGAGAAGAGTATTTTTATGGTGAAAGAGACACAGAGAAAATGAATAGACCCGTGCATACTGTGGTTAAATATGTACCTCACTGACGCTGTTGACATTTCCTGGGTATGCTGGCTTAAATATCCCTCAAATCAGGAAAAAAAATGCACAGAGAAAGAAGATGTCACCCTTCAGATAAATGATAATCATTATCATCCTTGAGCTGTGACAGCAAGTAAAATCTGTCACAAATATCACATATAAAAGCAGTTTCCAGATGTTTCTGACTAGGCCAAAGTATATGTTTTATTTATGAATCATTTCTCACAGTTGCTTGATTGGGAATTTCCTGCATGACAAAGCAGAAGAGCTCAACGGAATCATTTTCATTGTGATTACACACTCCCACTATATGAGACTACTACTGAATTTATCAAAATTAAAATTAAATTAAATCAAAACCTGGAAACTGGTTAAAGTAAGCTATTACATGGAAGGCTTTGGGATTTTTTTTTTTTTTTTTGACCTTAGACTTTTACATGTTTTTCCACCATTTTACCCCAGCATGTTGAGAACATTTCTGCAGATGTCTCATTCTTAGGTTTTTGTCATTGCTTAGAATCTGGAGAATAGAAATAAGTTCAATAGAAAGCTGGCTTTGAAGGGTCCAGTGGTCTCCTCATAAATGTGGGCTTCACAACCTGATGATACATCCCCTTCAAGCAGATGGTCATTTCTGTTGACTTTCAGAATCGCTTGCTATCACCTTTATTGCTTTTCTGGGTCTTTATATCTTCTGCATTGACAAATGCTCCAAGCTACAAATCAGATATGCAGAGTTCTTTCTTCTCCTTATGTGTGGCAGACATGGCCGGTTACCTAGCCAGCATCCCTGACTCAGCTCTTGCTTGGCAATGGAGCTGTGGTTAAATGGGTAAGCTACAAGGTACCCAGTAAACATTGATTTTTCATCTTCCCATGCTAGTTCCTGTGGGGACAGATAACATATTTCTACCAATGTAAGTAGCATACTGTGCTCAGAACCTTAGGCGAGCATTGAAATTTCTGATAAAAAGACACAGGTAGAATTCACTTTGTTACATTTTCTTTGAATGTAGAGTAATGCTGGGAGCTATAGGATCTGCTTTGTGTATCATCATGAGAGTACAGCAGGAAATGTAGCCCTGTGTATCTTCCCGACTAAAGTAAGACAGTACTTGTTACTTCTGAGCCTAAGTTCTCATAAAAAAGAATAAGCAGTTCTTCGGTCTGTTGACAATAGGTCTTCAATGATTTGTAACCAAGCAAAGGAACACACTCTCACTCTTAATGACCACAGCAGCAGAATGAGACTGATCTTCCGCAGTGACATGGTATGGAGGTGCCATAGCATGCTAGTTACTAAACCCAGCAAATCCAACATTCCAGTGCCCTTTGTGAGATGGAAGTTTGCTTGCTGCCTACAGTGATGTCTCTAGGAAATAAGATCAGGAGCGTAAAGGGAAGACAGAAATGCCACTCAGCCTCAGCAATCCTGGCCTTTCCCTTCTGAACCCCACCCCCTAGTGACTTCCACCATCCAACTGGAAGATTGGTAGAGGGGTAAAAGAACTCTAGGGAGGATTTCTGAGCACCAGGCCTAGAAGAGTTTCCCAGGCTGATGCTCAGAGCCTTTCTGTCTGTGTTAGAGGGAAGCATGTACAGAAGCTAGCTGTGAACCTAGATGGCCAGAAACAGATTTGGGGGTCAGCCAGTGGGTGCCTTCAGGAGCTATGAGAATTTTGATGAATATCCACCAACTTTGCCTCCAGTTTTGCTGCTTATGATTAGATCAACTGTAAAAAAAAATGTTATCCACATATATCCCATGCTAACTCAATTGTTTAAAATGAATATATTTTAGTTGATATGCATGTATGTGCCTTGAATACATATATGTAACCCACATGCATCTGTGTGCTCACAGATGCCAGAAGCAGTCAAGAGATCCCCTGAATCTAGAATTTCAGGCAGTTGCTGTGTGTGCTGGAAACCAAACACAGGGCCTCTAAAATATCAGCAGGCACTTTCAATCTGCTGAGCCATCTCTTTGATATTACCCCACTGTTTAAACATATATTTTATTGGGGAATAACTGACAGACAGTAAAAAGGCCACAAGAAGATGACAAAGGTTTTGATGTCTTTGTATGTTCACACACACACAGACATACACATACACACACACACACACACACAATACATTTATATATACACTCTCCTCCTGACACACCAACAGAACATCCTACCACCCCAAGGAACCACTTCCCAATCCAAGCACTCACAATTCTGCTCTCTTGCCTGTCTCTGTTTCACCCACATCAGAATTGTACATCAGCAAAAATTACAGGTTTGCCATAAAAGGCTTTTCTCCTTCCATGGAACACACACACCTCCGAGATTCCTCTGTACCGTTGCAGATGTTGTCAGACTCCTTCCTCTGATTTCCAGTAGAATACTACTGCCCACTGTATAGCACAGCAAGTGCCTGGTTTTAGTTTTTGGACTTCTGAATACAGTCACTCTAAGGACCTTCATCCAGGCTCCTGGAAAAAATAGGCTAAATAACTAGTGAGCAAATACCTTTGAATTAAGCTGCTGGGTCACATTACAAGTGCATGCCTAAGCACTTAAAGAAACAATTATCCAATTTTCCAGAGTGATTGCATCTCCTTTATAATCATTTTCCCTGTTATCAGCCTCTAAGTGATGTCATTTAGGAATCTTCTTCAAGAAACAGAGACTACATACATATTAGAAGTGTTTGCCTCAAGTTAAGTATGTATGAGTTTAGGTTCTGTCAAAAGTAATTGAATTCAAAATAATTAACTGATTCCATGACAATTAGCCTGTCCGATTGTGAGCTTCACTACCTGAATCTGTCATGAATATAACATGACAAGCCATTACTAGTTCGGTTTACTCATTCACGAAGCAATCAAGAATCATGTAAAAGGCAAGTCAACATTGTTGTATGCTATAATCTTTGTGTCTTTTTCAAGTGGCAGGAAGCTTCAAGTGGACTTTGGGACATGGCTAGGAACAACTGATATTTCCATGTGTTGGGTCATTTAATCATCTAACCATTGTATCAATAAACTGTCTGAAAGAGTAATGCATGGTTTCATAGAAAATGTGGAGTGTTAAAGTCATGGGTGCAACAATTGTTAATGTGTTCTTTTCAGTAATGCTGTTATATCTGAGCAGCAGACACAGGGTTGGTTAGAACTTGCTTTAGTACAAGTTTCCCATTTATCACAGCTTTCCTTGTCAATAAATCAATATCAAGTATTAGTAAAGAAGAATTAGCTAAGGACTTCCTTCACAATTCTTTCCACAGTGTAACCAACCATACAAGTTCACAATCTCAAACTAGCATACATCCATTTATAATTCTGATAATGTATGACTGTTAAATTTGCCACAAATTACAAATACCATTAACCTTATCAACTTATTTTAAAGAAAGTCAGCTTGGAAATAATTTAAAATATATCCATTTTTAAAACAGAATCAATGTTAGTCAAGGTTAGAAATAGAAAACCCAAAGTTAAATATAAATAATAAAACTGAATATTTATCAGTTTAATTGCTCAAGTTTCAGTGAGATAAACGGTGAAGATTCAAGCAACCCTTAAAATAAGGATTTCTTTTTAGGTTAGTTTGGATTGTAGTTATTTTTTGTCAAACATCATTTAAATAATCCAATTGTTTTTTGATTCTCCAGTGAGCTGCTTCTACATGAGTAAGCTACTTATTTGATATTTTGATAAGTATTTTTTCAGTTTTTTTTAATTATAAGGTGTTGGATTTTGGCCAAAGGTTTTGTTGTTGTTGTTTTAATCCTACATCAATTGAAATGTTTGTGTGATGTTTGTCCTTGAGTCCATTTTCAATATAAGTTATGTTTGGTGATTTAGTGAACCATCCTTGCATTCCTGGGACGAAGCCAACTTGATCATAGAAGTGATCTTTTGAATATTCTTTGAATATGGTTTGAAAGTATTATTTTGATAAATTTCATGTCTATATTTAGAGACTGGCCTGTAGTTTTGAATTTGTTGAATCTTTACCTGGTATTAGGTATCAAAACTAATACTGACTTCATATATAATTTAGAGTAGCACCTTTTCTATTTTACAAAGTAGTTTGAGTAGTATTGGTTTGTTTTTTTTTTAAAAACAGGAGAAAGCATTTGTTTTAATTCACAATTATAGGCTATAGTTCATTATTGTGGGAAATTCACAGAGGCAGAAGCTTTAAGAAGCCATTGTACCCATCATGGTCACAACATAATTCATATTCAGTCAAAGCAGAAAGAAATAAATCCATGCAGTCCTGTTTGTCTCCTTGTTTGTTTGTATTTAGCCTAACTAATTCACCCTTACACAGTTCAGTACACCCTGACCAGGGAATGACATCACCCACAGTAGACTGGATCATCTTACATTAACCAGCTCACCAAAGACATCATTCATCTCCATAGGCTATCAGAATGCAAACAATCCCCCTAAAGATCCCTCCCAGTTTATTGTACATTGTGTCAAGTTGATGATCGATGTCAATCATCATACTCAACAACTTGTTAACTTCACACGCAAACACATGAACATGCATGTATGCACCCATTACTCTTAAAACACAAGGATGCACCCTTATCCATAAAGTCTTAAGCTTATCTCATGATGTAAAATACAGATAAATTTTAAAAGTCTTTAGAAATCTTAATTTTTTTACTTTTAATTTTTTTCAACATTATTTTAAAAAACAGAGATACATGTACAGATTTTCAAAAGAATTTTTGCATAAAACTATATGAATATATTTTTGTCAGTACTTCATTTATTTAAAGGTTTGATAGTATGCATTGAAATAATACTATTTACAATGAGCATAAAGTACATGTAAAATAAAACGTAATATGGAAATAGTCTAAGTTTATTGCTGTATAAAAATTAGACATAATGATTTTAATACCGATAATTAGCACATGGCCATATTCTTAGCTCTTGAATTAATGATATAAGGTCTAAGTATACCACACTATGAGAGGGTACTATACAGTTATTTTTTTTCTAAGAAAGACTGAGGCTTCCACATTTTGGCGTTTGGTGGGTTTTTTTTTTTTTTTTTTTTTTTTTTTTTTTTTTTTTTTTTTGAGCTTTATATGGTCTGTGAGTTTCTTGGGTGTTCAGAGCTTTCTGGGGCCACTATCTAATTATCAGTAACTGCATATTATATCTGTTCTTTTGTGACTAGGTTACCTCACTCAGGATGATATTCTCTAGATCTACCCATTTGCCTAGAAATTTCATAAAGTCCTTGTTTCTAATAGCTGAGTAGTACTCCATTCTGTAAATGGACCACGATTTCTGTATCCTTTCATCTACTGAGGGACATCTGGGTTCTTTTCAGTTTCTGGCTATTATAAATAAGACTGCTATGAACATGGTGGAACCTGTGTCTTCATTGTATTTAGGCGCATCATTGGGGTATATGCCCAGAAGTGGAATAATTGGGTCTTTAGGTAATACTATGTCCAATTTTCTGAAGAACCGCCAGACTGATTTCCGGAGTAGTTGTACCAGCTTATAACCCCACCAACAGTGAAGTAATGCTGCTCTTTCTCCATATCCTCACCAGCATCTGCTGTCATCTGTATTTTTGATCTTAGCCATTCTGACTTGTAGGAGGTGAAATCTCAGGGTTGTTTTGATTTGCATTTTTCTGATGACTAGGGATATCAAGCATTTCCTTAGGTGCTTCTCAGCCATTTGATATTCCTTAATTGAGCATTTATGTTTAGCTCTGTACCCCCTTTTTAATAGGATTGTTTGATTCTCTGGAGTCTAACTCCTTGATTTCTTTGTATATATTGGATATTAGACCTCTACCAGATGTGGAATTGGTAAAGATCTTTTCCCAATATGTTCCCTGCCATTTTGTTTTCCTGACAGTGTCCTAAACCTTACAGAAACTTTGTGATCTTATTAAATCCCACTTATTGATTCTTGATCTTGGAGCATGAACCATTGGTGTTCTGTTAAGGAAATTTCCCCCTGTGCCTATGTGTTCTAAGGTTTTCTCCAATTTCTCTTCTAATAATTTAAGTTTATTTGGTTTTATGTGGAGATCATTGATCCACTTGCACTCAAGCTTTGTACGGGGAGTTATGAAAGGATCTATTTTCATTCTTCTGTATGAAATTTCATTCTTCTGACTGCCAGTTGAGCCCACACCATTTGTTGAAGAGGCTGTCCTTTTTCCATTGAATGTTTTCAGCTCCTTTGTCAAAGATCAAGTGACCATATATGTGAGAGTTCATTTCTCAATATTTTATTCTGTTCCATTGATCTAACTGCCTATGTCTGTACCAATGCCATGTTGTTTTTAACACAATTGGTTTGCAATATAGCTTGAGGTCAGGGATGGTGATTTTCACTAAAGTTTTCTTATTGTTGAGAATAGATTTCGCTATTCTAAGTTTTTTGTTATTCCAGATAAATTTGCAAATTGCTCTATCTAACTCTGTGAAAAATTGAGTTGGAATTTTGATGGGGATTTCATTGGATCTGTAGATTGCTTTTGGTAAGATGGCCATTTTTACAGTGATGATCTGTGAGCTTCCAATCTGTGAGCATGGGAGATCTTTCCATATTCTGAGATCTTCAATTTACTTCTTCAGAGATTTGAAGTTCTTGTCATACAGATACTTAACATGCTTAGTTAGGGTCACACCAAGGTATTTCATATTGTTTGTTGCTATTGTGAAGGGTATCTTTTTCCTAATTTCTTTCTCTGCACGTTTCTCCTTTGATTAGAGGAAGGCTACTGATTTGTTTGAGATAATTTTATATTGAGCCATATATCATAACATGTCATCTGTTAATAGTGATATTTTTACTTCTTCATTTCTGAGTTGTATCCTTTAAATTTTTGGGGGGAGTCTTGTTGTCTAATTGCTCTGGCCAGGACTTCCAGTACTATATTGACTAGGTAGGGGGAGAGTGGGCAGCTTTGTCTAGGCCCTGAGTCCCTGATTTTAGTGGTATTGCTTCAAGTTTCTCACCATTTAGTTTGATGTTGGCTATTGGTTTGCTGTATATTGCTTTTATTATGTTTGGGTATGGGCATTGGATTCTTGCTCTTTCCAAGACTTTTAAGATGAAGGGGTGTTGAATTTTGTTAAATGCTTTCTCAGCATCTAGTGAGATGATCATGTGGATTTTTTCTTTGAGTTTGTTTATATTGTGGATTACATTGATAGATTTCCATATATTAAACAATCCCTGCATTTCAGGTATGAAACCTACTTGATCATGGTGAATGATCATTTTGATGTGTTCTTGGAATAAGTTTGCAAGAATTTTTTTTTATAAAACAACTTTATTTTACGAAACAAGGATAAATGTACAGATTTTAAACATTTTTTGCTTAAAATTATACATTTTTTGTCAGTACTTTTTTTTCAGATTTTAACATAATTTTTACATAAAACTATATGAATATATTTTTTAGTCAGTACTTGACTTTTTTCAAGGTTTGATTGTATGCCTTGAAAACTTAATAGTTACAATGAGCTAAAGTACATGTAAAACAAAATGTAACATGGAAATAGTTAAAATTTTCTTGTTTTGTAAATATTTTTTTGTTTTGTTTTGTTTTCTTTATTTCTTGGACTTCATACAGTCTGTGAGTTGTTTCTGGGGGAGTGCAAGCCTCTGGGGTTAGCATCCCACTATCAGTGACTGCATATTATGTCTGTTCTTTTGTGACTGGGTTATCTCACTCAGGATGATATTCTCTAGATGCAGCCATTTTCTTAAGAATTTGGTTAAGTCATTGTTTCTGGTGGCTGAGTAGTATTCCATTGTGTATATGTACCACAATTTTTGTATCCATTCATCTTCTGAAGGACATCTGGGTTTTTTCCAGCTTCTGGCTATTATAAATAGAGCCACTATGAACATTGTGGTAGTTTGCAAGAATTTTATTGAGTATTTTTGCATCAATGTTCATAAGGAAGATTGGTCTGAAGTTCTCTTTCCTTGTGGGATCTTTGTGTAGTTTAGGAATAAGAGTTATTGTGGCTTTGAAGAATGAGTTGGGCAGTGTTCCACCTGACTCTATTTTGTGGAATATTTTGGAGAGTATTGGTATTAGGCCATCATTAAATATATGATAGAGTTCTGCACTAAACTTATCTGGTCCTGGGCCTTTTTTATTTGATGACCACTTCTATTACTTTAGGTGTTATGGAATTGGTTAGATGGTTTATTTGATCCTGATTTAACTTTGATATCTGGTATCAGTCTGGAAATTTATCCATTTCCTCCAGATTTGATGAGTATAGGCCTTTGTAGTAGGATCTAATGATTTCTTAAATTTCCTCAGTTTCTGTTGTTATGTCTCCAATTTCATTTCTGATTTTTTTTTAGTTTAGATACTCTCTCTGTGCCCTCTAGTAAGTCTGGCTTGGGGTTTATCTATCTTGTTGATTTTCTCAAAGAACCAGCTCCTATTTCTGTTGATTTTTTGTATTGTTCTTTTTTTTTTCTTCTACTTGGTTGATTTCTGTTCTGAGTTTGATTATTTCCTGCTGTCTATTCCTCTTGGGTATATCTGTTTCTTTTTGTTCTAGAGCTTGCAGCTGTGCTGTCTAGTGGCTAGTGTATGCTCTCTCCAGTTTCTTTTTGGAGAAACTCAGAGCTATGAGTTTTCCTCTTTGTACTTCTTTCATTTCATTCCCATTGGTTTGGGTATGTTGTGCTTTTATTTTCATTAAATTTTAAAATATTCTTAATTTCTTTATTTCTTCTTTGAGCATATTATTGTTGAGTGAAGAATTGTTCAGTTTTCATGTGTGTGTGGGTTTTTGTTTTCTTTGTTATTATTTTTTTAATTGAGAAGTTGTTTTTTTCCTGCCATGTTATTTAAAAAACAGAGATACATGTACAGATTTTTAAAAGCACTTTTCATAAAACTATATGAATATATTTTTGTCAGTACTTGATTTTTTTTAAAGGTTTGATAGTATGCATTGAAATCTTACTAGTCACAATAAAGCATAAAGTACATGTAAAATAAAACAAAACATGGAAATAGTCAAAGTTTTTTGGTGCGTATAGATTAGAGATAATGATTTTTAAATACCTAAAATTGCTACAAGGCTACATTGTTAGCTCTTGAGTTATTAATGATTTAAGGTCTAGATGTACCCCACTGTGAGAGGGTGCTGTACATTCATTGTTTTTATTTTTTTGTTTGTTTGTTTTTATTTTGTTTTGTTTTTAAGAAGGGCTGAGGCTTCCACTTTTTGGCTTTTTTTTTTTTTTTTTTTTTTTTTTTTTTTTTTTTTTTGAGCTTCATATGGTCTGTGAGTTGTTCCTTGTGTATTCAGATCTTTCTGGGGCTAGTATCCAATTATCAGCGACTGCATACATATTCTGTCTGTTCTTTTGTGACTGGGTTATCTCACTCAGAATGATATTCTCTAGATACATCCATTTTCCTAAGAATTTCATAAAGTCATTGTTTCTAATAGCTGAGTAGTACTCCATTCTCCATTATGTCTTTGTTGTTATCAAAGACCAGCCTTAGTCCATGGTGATCTAATAGGATGTATGGGAGCATTTCAATCTTCTTATGTCTATTGAGGCTTGTTTTGTGACCAACTATGTGGTCAATTTTGGAAAAGGTGCCATGAGGTGCTGAGAAGGTGTATTCTTTTGTTTTAGGATGAAATGTTCTATAGATGTCTGCTAATTCCAATTTCTTCATAACCTCTGCTAGTTTCACTGCAACTCTGTTCAGTTTCTGCTTCCATGATCTGTCCATTGATGAGAGTGGAGTATTTAAGTCTCATTATTTTGTGTGGTGACATGTATGTTTTGAGCTTTAGTAGGGTTTCTTTTATAAATTCGGTTGTTCTTTTATTTGGAGCATATATGTTTAGGATTGAGAAATTATCCTGATAGATTTTTTCCTGTGATGAGTAAAAAATGTCCTTCCTTATTTTTTTTGATAACTTTTGGTTGAAAATCTATTTTATTCAATACTAGAATGGCCACTCCAGCTTGTTTCTTGGGACCATTTGCTTGTAAGTCTTTTTCCCAGACTTTTACTCTGAGGTAGTGTCTGTTTTTGACTCTGAGATGAGTTTCCTGTATGCAGCAAAATGCTGTATTCTGTTTATGTATTCAGTCTGATAGTCTATGTCTCTTTATTGGAGAATTGAGTCCATTTATGCTAACAAATATTAAGGAATAGTGATTGTTGTTTCCTGTTATATTTTTTTGTTAAAGGTAGAATTATGTCTCTGTGTATTTCTTCTTTTGGTTTTCTTTCTTAGTTATTTTTTTGCTTTTTCTAGGATGTAGTTTCTCTCCTTGTGTTGAGTTTTTCATTTATTATAGTTTGTATGGCTGTATTTGTGTTCAGATATTGTGTAAATTTCATTTTGTCCTTGATTATCTTGGTTTCTCCATGTATTGTAATTGAGAGTTTTGCTGGATATATTAACCTGAGCTGGCATTTGTGTTCTCTTGGAGTCTGTATGATGTCTGTCCAAGATCTAGTTTTCATAGTCTCTGTTGAGAAGTCGAGTGTAATTCTAATCCGTCTGCCTTTATATGTTACATGTCCTTTTTCCCTTACTGCTTTTAGTACTCTTTCTTTGTTTTGAACATTTGATGTTTTGACTATTATGTATCCTGAAGAATTTCTTTTCTGATCCAATCTACTTGAAGTTTTGTAGACTTCTTGTATGTTCTTGCTCATCTCATTCTTAAGGTTAGGAAAGCTATCTTCTATGATTTTGTTGAAGATATTCACTGTACCTTTTAGTTTATATTCTTTGCCCTCTTCTACACCTGTTATCCTTAGGTTTGGTCTTCCTATTGTGTCCTGGATCTCCTGTACATTTTGATTTAGAAGCTTTTTGGTTTTTGCATCTTCTCTGATGGTTTTGTCTATGTTTCTATGTTGTCTTTGGCTTCTAAGATCCTCTCTTCTATCTCTTGTAGTCTGTTGCTGATGCTTGCATCTGTGACTTCTGATTTCTTTCTTAGGTTTTCTATCTTCAGGGTTGTCTCTTTTTGTGTTTTCTTTATTGTTTCTATTTCTGTTTTCAATTCTATTATCTGTTCAGTTGTGTTTTCCTATAGTTCTTTGAGCAATTTCTTCTTGTTCTCCTATAATTGTTTTAGGGAATTATTCACGGACTTTGGGAAGATTGCCATCATCATCGTAAAGTATGATTTCAAGTCTAATTCTTGTTTTTCTGGTGTGTTTGTCAATCCACTACTTGCTGTGCAGTAGGAGAGCTGGGTTGGGATGTTGCCAGGTTGTCTTGGTTTCCATTACTTAAGTTCTTTTGCTTTCCTCTTGTCATATTCTTATGTGTGGTCTTGTTGTCAGTGACTTTTGTTTGTTTCTCCTGTGGATCTGAGGGCCCATGGGCTCAGGAAGAAAATTGCTTTTGAGTGTGGACAAGCAGTGAATTCTGATGGCAGTGACTGAGTTCTGTTTTTTTGGGCCCAGGCTTGGGAGCTCTATTGAGGTTGTTCTGGGAGCTCAACCCTCTGTCCACAGGTCTTGAGTCCTACTGTCTCTTTCTCTAGGCCAATAAGGACCCTATTTCAGAGAGCAAAGCACTCTCTGCTTTCTGAGAACTACTGGTGTAATCACTATGGGCCTATGTGTCAGGTTTACCTCTGGGTAGGTGTAAAAGTGCCTGTGGAGCTAATCTTCTAGCACCACCTTTCAGGCAGATCCTGAGACAAGATGACAGAGGCCAGACCCTCACTGTGGGCCCAAAAGGACCCATTTTTTTTTTTTTTTGAGAGCACAGTACTCTCTGCATTCAGCAAACTCCAGGCACAACCTCACCTGAGCTGTGCCCCAGGGTCTCTGCTGGCCCAGGTGGAATAGAGCCTGTGTGCCTGGCCCACAAGCACAGCCTTTCTGGGCAGATTCTGATTCTAACTGACAGGGACTCAGCCCTCACTGTGGGCCAGAAAGAATTATTTTCCACCCTCACTGCCAAGCATTCTCTGTGCTCTGGGTACTCAAGGAATGAACTCTCCAGGCCTGTGCCCCAGGCTGTCTGCTGGCCCAGGTGGAAAAGAGCCTCCAGTAGTATTGGTTTTAGTTTTTTGAAGGTCTGACGGAATTTTATGATAACTCCATGTGGCCCTGCTCCTTTTTTTATCTATGAGAGATCTTTAAATTATTGTGCCTACCCCAGTAATTATTATAGATTTTCACAGGACTCTTTTTTTTTTTACTTTATTTTAAAAAAACAAAGATAAGTGTACAAATTTTCACCATTTTTGCATAAAAGTATACAAATACATTTTTAAGGTTGTTATTAAGTATCTGTGGGTATATATACATACACATATGTATATATGTAACAACAATATAGGAAAGAGGCTATTAATTTGAGAGGATAGGAGAGAGACTAGGAGGGGCTGTAGGGAGGAAAGAGGGATTTCACAGGACTTCTTTATCAGTGATGAAAATTTCCATTCATTACCCGAAGACCTACCTTTTACCTTCTCTCTCTCCCATGCAGTTTCTATTCCTATAGGTAAACAAATCCTGTGCGCCTGCTGATCTCTTTGCTTTGATTTCTCCATTCATTCATGGGTTTAATAAGAATTGACTGTTTTTATCTTGTGGTATTTTATACAATATAGTTGATAATTATAATACTGAATTCTTATCGAAAAATTGCACTGTTATAATATTTGCACTTAAATAAAATTTATGCTAGATACAAAATTTTGAAGGTTTTCTATCCTTTCTTGGCACCCTCAAGACTTAGTATTTTCCTTCTCTGAATGTGCTCAGAAGCAAGTTTGAGTCTGACACACTTGTCATCCCACAGAGTTAACTGTTATGGACTGAGTGCTGTAGATTTAACCCACCAGTGGTGTTACTTAAACTGAGCCATTTGGGATGTGATCATGCTTAGACAATGTCACATGAGTGGCTCAAGAAAACAAGATTGATATCTGCAGACACCAGAGGTGGCTCCCTTTTTTTCCTTACGGGGGAAAACACAATAAGATGGTAGCTTTCTGCAACCAAGGAAGAAATTCCTCACAGAAGACAACCACGCCTGCATTATGACTATACTTACCACTTGGACTCTAGAACTGCAAGAGTAAGCTTAAGTTGTGTTTGATGATCCTGGGATAATCAGATCAGTGGTTGATTGTTTATGTTAATTTTTGTTTTTGTTTTGTCTCCCCCCAAAAAGTCTCCTGGTGTTCAAGCCCAATAATACACATGTTAATTTTATGTTAATTTTATTTGTCTGAGCCAGATAACATTGTTAAAAAGCATAGATATTAAGTCCCATAGCTATGAAACCTTTTCTTAACTTACATATTAGAATTCTTTGTCTTTCATTTGCTAAATTACAGAACTCAGAGGTATAAAGATTTTCTTGTTTGTCATCTATACATACAGTATTTTCGTGATGCTTTCTACTTTCTTCTTGTGTATTATCCTCTCCGTTTTCTCACTCATGCTCTTTGGGTCATTTGCTCTTATGAAGGCATTGTGTCTGTTGTATTCTCAGGCTGATTTCTACTCTCATGTTCTGCTGTGGTATTGGCTTTCTGGGATCAATGGCTCTATCGTTCCAGGTCCTTTTGCATGGCTTTCATATCTTACCTCACATGTTTAGAATTGTTTGTTGTTGTGAATTTTATTATGACTTGTATGCAATATGCAATAGGCTGAAAATCTAATGGAGATAATTTATCTCATTTCTACTTTTTTTCTCTGCATTTTAGAAATGGTAGTGATTGTTTATACTTATTGCCATTTTGAATGATCTGAGTCAATCCTGACTCACTTATTTTTGGAAATTTATATATAGAAAGAAATAGACGATAGAGCAGAGCTGGCAGAATTTTAGCCTGATTGCCTGAGCAGTCTTTCCTGCTGCAAAATAGTACGTATGTGTACAGATTTCTCTGGCACATGGTCCCACCACCCACAGAGACTGGCATCTGTGAAGTGCTTGCAGCATGGCATCGCCACACTTCTCTGCTGTCTTCCCAGCACTTCTGTCATCTGACAGTTCACATTTTCCCTTCAGAAGGAGAATCTCCTATTACTCTCGAGAGTCACACAGTCTTGGGAAACCGTCTCACTGTTAACATATGCACATTGCTATAGAAAGCTGCTTCATCGCTAAAGGTTCCAACCTCACAGTATACCACTCAAGGGAAAGGAGGCATCTCAGCAGATTATGTAGACTCTGCAGTGTCAAGAAATCAGATGACATAAAGGGTGCTCTGTCTGCTTATGTCAGTGTGACCAGGGGAGTTCACTCATGAATTATTGCTTGGGCCCAAGTAAGTCCCCTTGTCTTCACTTCTCCTTCAAATCCAGGATTATCACCCTCAGACTTGTGGTAGCCACCTACTGTGGCTTCTCTTCATCCTCTCTGCCTGCTGTTCCCATTTTTAGGGACATGAGCAGATCCTGGTGGAAATCCTGCTTTTATCCCACTTGTGGACACCCCCAGAACTGCTCCTCCCAGCCTAGCCTCATTTCTAAATGTTAGCTTCTAATACTTAAAAAAACACATTTTAACCAGAACCCCCAAAAGCCACACACCTGTCAGGATCACAGAAGAATTACCTACCAGGAAATACGTAGCCACCACAGCTTTGTAAGAACCAGAGAGAGCAACAGAACCCCCTCCCAAAAAAACCCAAAAAAAACAAAAACAAACACAACAACAAAAAACTACCTAACAAAGTCAAGACCAGATATAAGCACCTAGAATTACAATCTTTTCCAAGCCTAGACACTGAGACACCAGCATAAAAACACAACCATTAACAATCAGTATAATCAGTCTCCACTAGAGGACACAACCTTACCACAGCAGGCCCTGAGAATTTCTCCTGAGCTGAATCACAAGACAAATATATCAAAATAGCCTTATGAGTATAACTAAGGTCCTTAAAGAGGAAATGAATAAATCCCTTAAAGAAATCCAAGAAAACACAATCAAACAGTAGGAGAAAATGAACAAAACAGTCAAGACCTGAAAGTAGAAGAAGAATCAATAAAGAAAAACCCAAACCCTTGGAAATCTGGAAATGAAAATTTTTGAACAAGAGCTGGCTATCCTCACTAACAGATATAAGAAATGGAAGAGGGAATCTCAGGCATTGAATGTACAATAGAAGAAATGGGTTCCTCAATCAGGGAAATTGTGAAATCTAAAATATCCTGGCACAAACCATTTTGAATATCAAGGACTTTATTGGGGGTTGGAGGTGGAGACAAATCTAAGAATAATAAGAATATAGGAAGGAGAGGAAACCCAGATCAAAGGCTCAGAAATATTTTTAACAAAATTATAGAACATTTCCCTAATCTAAGAAGAAAATAGCTATCAAGATACAAGAATAAAGAATAGCAAAGGAGTTGAACATCTCCTCAGCATATAATAACCAAAACCCTAAATGTATAGAAAAAAAGAAAAAATATTAAAATATGTAAGGGATAAAGAATAAATAACATATAAAGGTAGACCTAATGAAACAACATATAACTTCTCTAAAAGAAGTTTAAAGGCCAAAAGAATCTGGATATATGTTCTAAAAACTCTAATAGACCACAAATGCCAGACCAGACTGCTAAGCCCAACAAAATTGGTAATCACAGTCAATGAAGACAGGCATTTGACAATAAAACTAAATTTGAGCAGTAGCAACATACAAATCTAGCTTAAAAGATGGGGCAAGGAAGGAAACTCCAACCTGACTACTTGAAGAAAAATGGGCCAAGACAGAAATAAGAAATAAATTAAAGATTTTCTGGAAACGAATGAAAATAAAGACACTGCCTACCCAAACTTAAGAGACAAAATGGTGGCCGTTGAGAAAAGCTCACAGCATTAAGTATGTACATTTTAAAAATGGGGGTGTGGTATATGTCATACTAATAATAATACACCCATATTCTTCAGAACAAAAAGAAGCAGGCACAACTAAGAGGAGTAGAAGGCAAGAAATAATCTCAGGCCTGATAGAAAACTTTAACAATGGAAGATGTAGGAAGATCCCCAAAGTGAGTGACTTTTATTCTCTCAACAAAATCACTGGAACCAAGTGACTACCACTGTGCCCAGGCCACACATTTCCTCTCCATCCAATGGAAGGGAGAACTTCTATTTATATGCTCATGTTCCTTAATGAAAAGAAAACTTATATAACCTTAAACTGTTCATTTCACTTACGATTTTTCGATCCTTCTAGGGTTGTCAGACCCTGAAATTAGAGCTTTCATTTGGCACACGCCATATTTATAAAAGCGTTTTCAATGATAAAACTTAGCCTAACAGGCAGGGGATTATTCTGAACAGTGTAATGAGCATTGCAGAAAACATTAAAAAGTGATAACTTTTGTCCCGCACTAGGGCCGGCAACCATAGTGCCAGCTTAGGGCTATCATCAGAATTGTATAGAGCAAAGAGCAATGAGATTATGTGAATGGAGGGACTTCTCCCCTGATAGCTGTGCATTTGCATGGCGCCTGTTACTGCGCTGCAGGGATGCTAAGACAGACACATCATGGTAAATGAATTAGCCGCGGTAAGGGGAAGCACTCTTTCTTGTTGGATCTGGACTGAGTGATGGAGAAAACAGTCCTTCCCGTTCTCATATGCTCTGTGGTGAGACTTGGAAAGGCTGGGGTCCTAAGCACACAACTGGAGCTTACCCTCACTTCTAAGAAACTGATATCTGTACCCTGTCACTCATAATAGAAAAGGGGCCTCTGCCACACAGCAGCTGTCCCCCAGAATGGCAGTCCTGTCCTGTCCTTGTGCCGCTCCCCAGGGGCAGAATCACAGAGTGTCTGCATGAGGTAAAATCAAATAAAGTTGCCATCCATCCACTTAGCTGAATACAGAGAGCTTTTTAATCTATGAGCATTAACATCTGGTTAGGTTTTCCCCAGACTATTCTGACTAAAGAAATCATTGAGGAATTGCATCTCCTTTGCTAATTCTCAGAGGTAGTTGCATCAATTCGCCATCTAATGAAATTCTTGAGTTTCAGGCATAACTACCTTAAAAATATTTAGAAGGCTCCCTGGGGGAAAATCAGGATGTGATGTGGAATTCTGAATGTCTGACTTTCATCTCTGAGTGATCTTTATGCTATTCTGAACTTCCACAATGATTGTCCTGTCTTGTCTTTTGTGGTCCTGTCTCCCTAGAAGACTGCACGATTCTATTGTAATCATCTGTGACTTATGAATGAACCCACTGTGCACCCTTTCAAACACACAGCTTTGAGAGGTGGCAGGGACACTCTGACGATACCATAGAGACCTCACATCTCTATTTTGACCTTGATCAGGATCAGAATCAAGGTGACAAAACTGGCTGACAGCTTCTATGTGCTTGCAGCAACTGCATGACAGAAGAGTCCCAGAAATACATCAGCTGCAATTCAACTCCTGTGTGTCTACAACTACACAGGTTCACCCGGGGCCTACATACACAGAGGATCATCCTGGGCCTACACCTGCACAGTTGCCCCCTGGGTCTACACCTGCATAGATGCCCACTGGGTCTACACCTGCATAGATGCCCACTGGGTCTACACTAGCACAGGTGTACCCTGGGTATAAACCTGCACAGGTGCCCTCTGGTTCTACACCTGAACAGGTTCCCCCTGGGTCTACACCTGCAAGGTGCCCCCTGGGTCTACACTTATACAGGTACCTCATGGGTCTACACATGCACAGGTGTCCCCTGGGTTGACAGCCACAGGTGCTCAGGTTTTCACATCACAAACATCACATTTCTTTGGATGATGTGGTCTACATTTTCACAAATATCTATCATAAATTCTAATTTGAGAAGATAACATATTGATTAGGTTTTCAAAAAAATATATTTTAACTATTGTTTCCTAGGCTGGGAACTAGAGTAAACCTCATGATACAGATGAGAACTTTTTTTAGTATCCATTATGTAACTTTCTTATGAATACAAGTGTTCTGAAGCTCATGGCTTTGTTTTTTCAGATTTTGTTATATTTGCACATACATAGTTGAGTATCTTAAGATGTGACCCAAATATAAATATAACATACATATCATACTATGCCCTGCATGTAGAACCAGGAAGTAATTTTATACAATATTTTAAATAAAATTGTGCAAGTAACAACATTTAATAGAGTTTACAGCTTGAAGAATCATGGTAATAATTAAAACGTGTCCTATTTTGAAGCACTCCAGATTGTGTATTTCTGAGTGAGGAATGCTGGAACTGTAAGTACACAAAAGAGAGGATGGGTGGATGGAGAAGTAACATGAAGGAAATTTTCCTGCTGCATTTTATATTATAATTTAAAATCAGAATATAGGAGCTTTAAGGAAACAAACTAAAACAGTTAATAGTCTACATTAGAACAGATTATTTCTCATCTTTCACTCTGATATAGGTGGATGCCTGTGTTTTCTGTAAAAGAAGCAAACAAAAAATAAAACCAGGCTTTTTAGAACTTAAATGCACCCTCCCATAAAAACAAATTGCCTCATATCACAACACAACAATGGAAATAAAACTACAAAGATTAGAGGTTTTAAAAGTACAGTAACCTAGGTTATAGTCTCAGCTCCCCTGTTTAATATCCAGAAGCTCTAAGCCTCAGCTCTATCTGTAAACACGGAGGCTTTGCAAGACTTATAAGGACATAAATACCATAGCATAGCATAATCAATAAAAAGAAGCTCCCTAATGGAGAGGTTTGGCAGTCATTTCACCTGAGGAAGGCAGCTGTCCGGGGTGCTGAAAGATCAATTCCAACCTTCCGAAATATTTAGGAGAAAAAATAGTGCATAAACTAATTCTTAGACCTCCTGAACTATAAGCCAGAATTGAAAAGGGTGTGGTAAGAAGTCCAGAAAATACATGGGTTTTCTCTCAGGATGATAGGAGGTTGACTCTGTTATCTAAGAGGTCATAGAGCAGGGCGTGCAAAGCTAGCCAAGAGGATGAGATGCGAAGATTATGAGTTTGAAGCCTGCCCGTGCAACATTCCATATTTTAGGCTATTTTGAGTCCATCACAGGATAAAAAGTAAAATTGGGTACTGGGTCATAGCCCAGTGTTGGCTTAGTGTGGGTGACACAATGAATTCAATCCCCAGTAGAAGGAAAGACAGAGACAATATAATATGATGTCTAGACTGAAAAGGCTGGAAGTCTAGACAAGTGGGAAGATGACTCAAGTGATCAGCAGCAGGAATAAAAGTTAATGATGGGCTCTGGGCTATGAGAAAAATGGCAAGTAAAATCCCTATTTGACCAGAAGATCTACTAATTTCTTTTTATTAAAGGCAAGACCAGTAGTTATTTAATTTGTATGAGAAAATGTTTTTCCTAATTATTAGTCAAGGTAAGAGTCCTCAAATCTGTATACTTCATATAATCATGTAATATAGCTTCAACCTTACTCCTGTGTCCATAGGCTACCCAATAAAGGCTAAATGTGCACTCTTACCCTCTCTCAACCAGCATGGCCTCAATATTCTCCATAACTTGACTATACTTTGGACAAGTTTATTCCAGAGCAAAGACGTTTCACCAACCTTTTCTTAAAGCAATTATCTCTAGGCTTCTGGTAATTCAACAGTCAGGAACCTTTAAAGACAACTTGGAGGACATTCCTTTAGAAAGCAACAATTTACCCTTCCTCAAGAACAATTTAACCTTCCTCCCAAGCTCTGTGAAATTTGAATTCAATAATTGACAACTAGGGATGGGAATGCCATGGTAACATTGTCCATCAAATGTTCTTCAGTTACTCTCCAGGTGATTACCTTAGTACTGGAAAACTCTTTAGTTGCCTGTGTGGAAGAGATGAGGTTGCCTCCTCTATCTACTGCACGTTTTGAGAAAACTTTCCATTGTCTTCTTTGTGCTTGAACACACACACACACACGTGTGTTGTTGTTATTGTTGTTGGGGATATTAACTTGACAATAATTAGTGCAATTAAGGTGTCTACCAGTGAACTACATCCTCATTTCTTGTTTAACTTTTTTACTTTGATACAGGGTCTAACGTGTAACCCAGGCTGGTATTGAACTCTTACTCGGGCTGAGTTTGATTTTGGTTATCTACTAAATGAACTTCTGGAGTAATTACATTATGGGCTTGCACTCCTGGGCTGATCTCCTTTGCTTACTTAGCTTGTCCTGTGCAATATTCTTGATATGCATATGATAATAAGGTTTTCAAAGCTAGAGATCAATGACTATTCTATCACATCATTGTTATGTCTTTAGGATTATAGCCTTATTTATCAGTCTGTGACCAATAAACTATGTTTTATGAAGTCAGTTGGAGTAAGCTTTGCTTCTTGCCTATTCTAGTCCATGATACAATGAACAATTCGCCAGTCTGCTAACCAGTGGTTCTCAACCTTTTGAAGGAGTCACATAGCCGAAATCTTGCATATCAGATACTTACATTATAATTAATAAAAGTAACAAAATTATAGTTATGAAGTAGGAAAAAAACAGTTTTATGCTTAATTTCACAACATGGAAAACTGTATTAAAGAGTTGAAGCATTAGTAAAGTTGAGAAGCTCTGCTGTAAATATTAATGTCTCTTGGTAAAATGAAATAAACAAATATTCACAGATTGACTACAAAGACTGGATTTATATATAGTCCTTAGAAATATGTAAGACCTTTTAAAGATGTTATTGTGTTTTCATATACCTGACTTAAAACATAATAGGTAGGCATTTTAAAATTATTGCTTTTTGAAAACAGAAATGATGGATAAAGAGCCAAAAAATGTAAAAAAAAAAAAAAAAAAAGTAGAGAATCTGGGAGAGAAAGAAAAAAAGAGGGGAAAAGGAAGAAAAGAGAAACGTGAAGGAAAGCAAGAGGGAAATGGGGACAAAAGAAGGAAAGAGGGAAGGAAGGACATATCGAAGTAAAAATGGAAGGAAGGATGGAGGATGAGATTTAGAGTAAACTTCAAAGAGTGAAAATTTAAGAGTAAGTGATAGAACACAGTAGATGAAAATACAGCAGCCCTGCTGTGTTTTGATTTTTGTGCTTTAATCTTTTGTGGTGCTGGGACTTGAGCTCAGGGCCTCACACATGTGAGGCAAGCACTGTACCACTGAGTTACATACCCAGATCCCTCCTGCTTGTGCATCAGGTGACAAGAGACAGTATTCTTCACAGCCATCATTATCTTAGATTAGATCCCTGACTTATTCTAATCTGTGTGTAAGAATTCCTGAAAGACACCTTTAGGGTTTGCCTTTTAATTGATCTGATAGTGCTTTTTGGTGGAGTTGCTTGCTTGAGAATATTCATGTGATTTCCATCCCACTCACAAGCTTTGACAGTGAGTTTCTAGCTGTCAAGGCTATGTCTATATTCATAGAAAAGAGGAAGGCAAAGGCAAGCCAGGTTTAAAAGATCACATAGTGTTGCAGCCTAGATGCTGTCCAATTATATTATATAAAAAACTTTTTATCCGTAAAGGGTACAATTAGGGACCTAAGGTTAGCTCTGATTTTTGAAAACCTTTCTCCAACACACAAGGCGGGGAGTAGAATACTCCCTTTTTATTGCGGCATATTGCTGAGTGACACATGAAACGCTGACCAACAGTGTTTAATCAGTGACAACAAAACTCAGGAGCACATGAGCTGCCTTTGAAAGCAGAGACAAGTTTCCTACAGGCAATGAACAGGCAGCAGAGAGCTTTTGAAGAAGGGCATCTGGAAAAGCCTAAGTCATGTATTCGTGTTCACAGACCCAAAAAGGAAGAAGGGCTTCTAGGAAGATGTGAATAAGTCCACTGAAAACATTAGTTCTGAATGGAAATGCTGATCATTTTGGCCTCCCAAAGGATGCGGTATCTTGAAACTCAGTCAAGCAGAATTTGTAAGCTAGCTATTTAAGGCCTCAGAAAACCCAAGTTTGTCTAGACTATACATGTTCTGAAGCAAAAACTAGCTGTGTATGTCATTTGTTCATAATGATGCACACACACACACACACATGTGATTGTGCATGTGTGATGAGAGAATGGGGGGATTCACACAAGAATAGGTGAGAATGGTAAAGATTCATACCAGAGAGATGCTAAATGGAAGGCATGTTTTTTGTATCTTCATTCTTAAGCCTTCAGTAAATTAGATGAGATTTCATTCAATTCTGTGGTTTTGCTCATTTTCAATTTACCACTTTATTTCCTTTACCCAAGTAAATGAATCTCCTGGGAGATTTGTATATATTAATGTCCAGACTAAGCAGACGCCAGATGCACTTCACCCAAGATGAGAGTGTGCCTCTCTAGAGAATTTACTTTTTATAGGGTTTTGTTTTGTTTGTTATGTTTATCTCTTGGACAAGCTTACTTTTTTGGATTGGAAAATACCATATTTTCTTAAACTTTATACACATTGTATTTATTTATTTTTTGCAAGAGGTGCTACTCTAATCATTTTTTATATTAATTAAAAGAATGAAACCACCTGAACTTCACTAAGTCTAGTGAGGCTGGGAATTAACATGTCTAGGAACAGCAGGACAAGGAAGGAAGGATACAGAGAAATGAAATTACAGACAGGTACATGGAAAAGCTGGGATCAGGTGGGTTGTAAGCATTCTTTTATTTATTTATTTATTTATTTATTTATTTATTTATTTATTTATTTATTTATTTTATTTACTCATTTTACATCCTAGTCACAGACCCCCCCCTCCATTTTTTGCCTTTCAATCCCACCTTCACAAATATCTTCCCAGAAAAGAGGAAGCCTGTCTTGAGTATAACCCCACCCTGGGATATCAAGTCACAGCAGGACTAAGTACATCTTCCCCCACTGAGGCCCTCCTAGGCAGTTCAGGTTGGGTAAGAGTATCCAGTGTCAGGAAACAGAGTTAGAGGGTGTAAGGGGGAAAAGAACAGTGCTGGGAGACAGAATGGAAATCTGTGGGAGAATCTCTAGAACCACAATTGCTAGGGAACCAACATGAAGACCATGTGGCACATCTGCTACCTATTGACTCTGTAGGTCTTCATGTACTGTCCTTGGCACTTATGTCTTGCTCAATCATCTCCCCAACTCTGCCACAAAACTCCCCAAGCTCTGTCTGATGTTTGTCTGCAGGTCTCTGGTTCTGTTTTCATCAGTTGCTAGACGAAGCCTCTCAGGAGACAGTTATGTTAGACTCCTATCTACAAGCATAGCAGAGTATTATCATTAACAGTTCAGGAGTTGGCTCTTTTCCATGAGTTGGGTCTGAAGTTGGGCCAGCCATTGGTTGTCTGTTTCCTCAATCTCCGCTCTCTTTATCCCTGTTCATCTTGTTGGTAGGACAGATTTTGGTTTGAAGGTTTTGTGTGGGAGTCTATGCCCCCACCCTCAGTCGTGAATGTTACCTGGCTACAGGAAGTGTTTTACTTCAGTCTCAATATCCTCAGCTGCTAGGAGTTTCAGCAAGCCTCTTCTTCTACACAGTTCCCTCCCTCCATCCACCCCTGATGTATATTTTATTTCATATTTTGAGTGAGACTCATGCATCTTCCCTTGGGTCCCTCCTTATCACTTAATTTCTTTGGGTCTGTGGATTGTTGCATAATTATCCTGTACATTATGGCTAATGACAACTTTTAAGTGAAAATATATACCTTGCGTGTTTTTCTGGGTCTCACTCAGGATGGTGTTATTTTGTTTTTAATACCTGAGTAGTATTCCATTGTATAAATGTAACACATTTTCTTTATCCATTCTTCAGATGAGGGACATCTAGGTAGTTTCCAGTTTCTGGCTATGAACATAGTTGAGCAAGTGTCTTTGTTATATAATGGGGTATTTTTTGAGTATATGCCCAGGAGTGATATAGGTAAGTCTTGTGGTAGTAATACAGGTGGGCTATACACATTCTTAGGGAGGAGTAGCAACTATCAATGCAACCTGAAGTCTAAGTTACTTTTTTTAGGTACATCACAGGGAAGGAGGAACAGATACTCTTTTAGGAAGTCTCTGTAGGCTAACAGTCTTGGGCTGCAAATACAGGAAAGAGGAAGCTGTGCTATGGTTGCCAGTTTTTGCTCACATTGGCCAATTGTTTATTAACACTAGTATAAGATTTTGAACAAGGCTTTGCCTTTAAGAGTTACTGATTTCCGGTGGGTCTGAGACCTTGGTCCTTGACATTGCTAGCTCATGTCAAATGATGCACACCCACTTAAGGATCCCTCTGCTCCTCGTAGGACTTGATATTAGAGGGTTAGAGATTCATCAGTGTAGCTGTGTACAAGAGAACTTGTTGTCATGACAGCAAAAGGCAAATGTGTTGATAAAAATATATAACTTCTGGGAAATAATACTAAAATCATATGACAGTTATTTTCTTACTCCCTGAAAAAGAAAAGACAATTATACTACCAATCTTAAACTATTACATTAAAATGATGGCATATTTAATCATTTGAAGAAGAATGGGAATGATTCCTCAAACTTTCCTGTGGTTCACAGTAGACATAAAAATATGAAAATGTCTGTAACATGTAAATGTGGTCTTTATGCAGGTGAAAGTGGACACAAGATAAAATAAGGCCTGTAACTGGACAAGAAGGGTGGGTAGGTGGGAACAAAATTTTAGAGAGAGAGGGAGAAGCCAGAACACGAGAAGGAGGCAAGATGGAGGAAGAGGAAGACAACCTGCTGGGTGTCTCTGTGTAGATGCAGGTTGTTATGAATATTTTATAAGGGATGGATTTCTATAGGATGATTTGATTTGTCTAGGTGGAAAAATTATATCAAATCAATTGGATTAGAGTTGATTGTGTGGTGCTTTCCTTCACGTAGTGACTCAGTTGGGTTCAACAGAAAATACAGTGGTGCTACATACCAAGCCCAGCACAGAACCAGGATGTATGGGCCTAGTGTGATAACGACACACTAAGGGAACTGTGAGAGGGTGGCCACCCCTGGGACCATGGGGTGACAGCAGAGAATGTGAGTAGAGTTTCCAGCTAACAGAGAGATAGTCAGGAGAAAGATACTAATCAGAGATAAATTAATCTTAGTTCCATGTGGCCTGACAGTGACAAAATTAGTGTGGTAGCGCCTGCCCAGATCAAAGAGTATCATGAAGTGGTGACATGTGGGAACTGGTAGCATTCTATTTAATATTTACTTCAACAGGTGGTGCCCAATGTGAGACTCAAACCCATGACCCTGGGATTAAGAGTCTCGTGCTCTATCAACTGAGCTAGCTGGGCTGATGATGAGAGACATCGCCATCTTTGTGTGTCTCTGCATAGATACAGGTTGTTGTGAATATTTTATAAGGAATGGAATGGTACAGGATGATTTGACTTGTCTAGGTGGGCAAATTATATCATATCAGTTGGACCAGTTTGTTGCGTGGTGTTTGCTTCATGTGATGACTCAATGGAGTTCAAGAAAAAGAGCAGTGTCAGGACTCACCAAGCCTGCCATGGAATTGAGATGTGTGGGCTTGGTGTGATAAGGACCCACCAAGGGAATTTTGCGAGGGTAGCCACCACTGGGACTATAGGGTGGCAGCAAAGAATGTGAGCAGAGTTCCTGGCTAGCAGAAAGGCAGACAGGAGAGAAATACTAATCAGAGATAAATTAATGTTAGTCCCATATGGCCCAACAGGGATGAAGCTAACACCAGGGAGTAGTGTGACGAGGTGCCACGCTGGAACAGCTCACAGACTGCCCCGGTCAGAGAGTACCGCGGACAGTGTGGGGTCAGTAAGATGAATTAAAACTAGTTTCATTTGGCCCAACAGTGTCAGAGCTACTGTGGCAGTGACCACCCAGGTCAGAGAGAGAGAGAGAGCCAGAGAACAGTGTAGCGTAGTGACATGCTGAAAATAAGTCAAGACCTTGTAAATATTTACCACCACCACAACACCCTTTATGATAGATACCCATGGTCTATGCCAGTATCCAAGCTGTACAGTTTTGCTTTTTCTGCTTCAGTTTCTTTTGGCTATCCAGCGTTTATTGTAGCAGGATAGCCACACTCTGGTGGTGTCATATTGCCCGGGATCTTGTTGATTTTGTTCTTGTGCTGTCCTTTAGGTGTTTCCCCCTGGTGTTGGCTGGATAATCCAGATGCCAGCAGGACTTCTCAAGGCCAGACAGTGCAGGTAAGGGTACTTGACTTTGTTGGCTGTGCCTCAGGCCCTGTTCTGCAGGCTGTGTTTTAGACCCAATTAGGATGACAGGCAGATGGGACTAGGATGAAATTCGTCAGGCTGGGTTCCAAGCTGGTTAGTTTTGGGACCCGTGAGGGTTTCCACAGGAAGGCAGGGTGCTCTTGAGGTCCAGCAAGACTCCTCTAGACTGAAAGAGCAAGCCCAGAACTAGACAACAAGGCACTGGGGACTACTTGCAACTCACTTCTGCAGGTTGTGTCCCAGGCAGACCAAGTAGGATGATGGGCAGATCAGTTTGAGCTGTCCTGAACTTCCTTTTGATCTCAATATCCTTGTATTTAAAATGCACCTATGGACTCAATAGTCTAATAGATTTCTTATAATCAATGTATGCTGTAATGAACTTTCTAAACCTTCCATGTGGAAATGGTGGGGTTTAAGGCTAGTATAGAAACCAGAAAAGTACAGTGAAGATTTTATATGTTATTATTATATTTATAAAAGCCTTAAAGAATCATACACAATGAGTATTACATATTTTAATGTATGTCAAAAAAGCAAACAACTGTAGTTTAAATATTGTTTTTATAGAACACTGGGAATTCTCTACCCATCTCTGATCCTCATTTCTTATAAAAAAAAATAAAATAAAATAAAGGAGGTCCAAGACAGTCTCCAGGGCTTTCCCATTCCTCACTCATGGCAATATATGGGAGTTGTAATTCATTTTGGTTCCAACCTAATATCCTAAGTATGTGAGCTAATGACCACTACTGAAAAGAGAAAGTTCAGTGTCCAATATGGACAGACTGTATCTGATCAGTTTCCAGTGGATGTGACAATCTTACTTTCCAAGCAGGTCTTATGGTCTCCAACAATACCCATGTTCCTTCTCAGTACCCTCCAAATGCCATAGAACTGACAATCCCCTTTACCAACTCTCACCTATCACACATTGAATACACATAAGTCACATTTCTTCTCTGCCAGACTTGGGTATGCTGCCAACAGTATAACTGACACTAGGTCTGGACTTTCCCAGTAGCAAGCATGTTTATTAGTGACAATTATCCTTTGCTGGTGTTGGCCAAGACAGAGTGTATGGGGATATCTGACCTCACTCTGACATAGTTTGGCTATCTTATTTTACTTTATCTTTTCTCCCTGTTTTCACATAACTACAAAGAACAGTTAGGTTATGCATAAGAGTTTGACCATGTATCTTTCTTCAGACTCCTTCTACATCAAATGCTGAAAGTTAATCAAAAGTACACTGAGCAAACAGCAGCACCCAAGCACAGACCACATAGGAATGAGAATTGGATAACACTGAGAGAGAAAAGAAAATAGGACACATTGTCCAGAACTGAGGATAACATTTTATCCAGTGGGTTGCACTTACTTTTATTCTTGCTGGTGCTTACATCAATGGATGAAGCAGAATGTTTACATAAGCCCAGGAACTCACAGCCAGCCTAAGCAGAGGGGCACGCATGCCTTTAATATTTTTTAATATGTAACTGATAAATAAAATACATGGTAGGGTTGTTGACCTACCTTTTTGAATGACATATATTTTGTGGGAAATAACAGTACAAAACCAGTCTGGTTTTATAATATTCCTCCACTCTAGAAACAAGTGATGCGCCTGCTCCCACTGACGAAGAGCAAGATTAGTAGAGAACTTGGAAAGGTGTCCTTCACACACATATGATGGTCCTGAGTGCAGCAGCAGCTTGATCCTGAGCCAGGTCCCAGCTTGTCCCTCGCCTCCACTGAAATCACCACCCACAACATGAAATACCTAACTCCAGCAGCGAAGACGGACTCCCTACCAGACACCACACACAGGGCCAGCACGCCCAAGCTGCCAGGATCCAGAGCAGCACATCAGCACAGTAGCATCAATATCTGGCTCTGGGCCTCAGAAGCGAAAATGAATAAAGAAGACTCAGAAGAAATGCTTCAGACCAGACTGATCTAAGGCGCCTTATGATTCGGATGCAGTGAAGTTTTATAAGCACATTAGGAAGTTTAGACAAGACTTCCTGGCTCCAAGATAGGGCAGGTGACCCATAGAATGTTTTGAACTAACATAGGTACCGTGTCAGAGAAACTTGTTAGGAAGCTTTTGTAGTTAGTAATGCTGCACTGTGTGCACTAAAGCCAGTTATCTGCACTGTCCTTGCTGGTAGAGCATATCTTCTGTGGTTCTCTCTTCTGGGCTCTCTTCACAGTCAGGGGACGTGAGGCTCAATGCTAGGTATGATATTCAAGGGAAGACTTCTAAAGAGTTTGCACAAGGTACTTTCCTCTACTCCATGCATAACATTCTCTGGGAGGATGTGAGGCTCGAGGCTGATAAAGCTTCATTCATTCGGTTATTAATATTCATAACTGTATTAATAATAACACTCCTGTAAGAAATTGAGAGGATTAAATAAGTACATGTAATACGCTTAGGGAAGTATTTGGTGCATAGTAAATGTGGTGTAATTCTTCTTGAGGTGGAAATCATGTAAAATAAGCACTAATGGTGTCGTAGGTTTCACTGCTGTGAAGAGACACCATGACCAAGGCAACTCTTATACAGAAAACCATTTAATTGTGGTTTCAGAGGTTTAGTCCAACAGGGTGAGGGTGGGAAAAATGACTGCATGCAGGCAGACATGGTACAGGTTAAGGAGCTGAGAGTTCTATTGGCAGGAAGCAGGAAAAAATTAGACACCAAGCCTAGCTTGAGCTTCTGAAATCTCAAAGCCCTCCCCCTCACAATACACACTTCCTCCAAGAAGACCATGCCTATTCCAACATGGTCACATCTCTGAATATCACCAGTCTCTAAGGACCAATGGGAGCCACCATAAGTTATTCAAACCATCATAAGTGGTATTCTTCATTTTATATTTATATATAAAGTCTGGCCACTATCTATTATTATTAATTTTGGGGTGAAATTTTCAGAATTTTGAGATTTTGAAGAAATATTCAACATTTGCATAGTATATGCATTCATATATAATTAATAAAATTTAATTTCCTGTTAGTTAAACTTCAGGAAAATATTGGCTCATTTTCAGATTAAGTATCTACAAAATAAATTTTTGTTGTTGTTTTCCATCATCCTTCATGCTTGATTTCCTTTGAAAACAAAGAAGACTTCTTTTTTAAGAAAAAAAATATTTACAGAAATTTAGGTTCTCAGAAATGTTGAGAAATTTGCCTGCTGACCCACAGATATATAATTCCCCTTACCATCAGCAACCACCAGCAGTGTGGTGCATGGCTTGGCAATCCCTGATTACACACTGGCACATCATTGCCACCCAAAGTGCATTCACCCCTGACACCCTGCATTCTATGGGTTTGGAGGGGCATCCACCACTACAGTGTCCTATAGAGTAGTTTTACACTTGAAAATCCTCTGAGCTCTTTCTGGACATATTTCCCTGACTACTTCTGATTCTTCTTCTCCTTGGCTTTGTCTTTTCTGTTAGGAAAAGATTCTATATATGTTGCAGAAAATTGGAGGAGTAGCCTTTCCAGATCCATTCAGGACTATGGACGTCAGTGTCTTGTCGTAACTTGGCAGCCCCAATCTTCTTGTTGATGAGTAGAAACCCATTTTTTGGGTAGATCAGGATGCACCCCCTGAAGGATATTTTTTAGGATTCCAAGTTTTGACAATTGGGGGTGAGTCTGCTGTAAATTCTTGATGGCAGGGTGAACAATTTTAGCTCAGCACTGGAGCTGAAGCTATGGTTCACTGGTTAGGAGGATTGTTGATTTTCAAGAGGCCCAGGTTCAATTCCCAGAATCCATAAGATATCTCACATCCATCTGCAATTCCAGTTCCAGGATCTGATGCCTTCCTCTGACCTCTGAGGACACCAGGCACACACACACACACAGTGCACAGGAATACATGTAGACAAAACCACAAAATAAATAAATTTAATTTTTAAATGAAGCACTATTTACCTCTCTTCTTTATTATTTAGTGTACTGCCATTGTCCATAGATTTAAAAAAAAAAAAGCTCACTTCATTAGTAATAGTAAACAGGACAGCTTAGGCCTTATTGTGGCTCTATATTTCCACCCACTAACTCAGTGCCTGTAAGGGAGCTTTAGAATTTCTGACCTCCCTTTTATTCATTTATTATTGAAAAAGAGTGAATACAGTTTGTCTTTCCTTTTTTAAAAAATGTATTGGATATTTTATGTGTTTATATGTAAAATGTTATCTCCTTCCCCCTTTCCCATTTCCCTCTCACTTCCCTTGTTTCCATAAAGGTGCTCCCATTCCTAACTACACACTCCCACTTCAATGTCTTGACATTCCACTACATTGGGAAAATGAGTCTTCCCATGACCAAAAGCTTCTCATCCCATTAATTCCAGAGAATGCCATCCTCTGCTACATATGCGGCTGGAGCCAAGGGTGCCTTTATGTGTACTCATTAGTTGGTATTTTAGCCCTGGAAGCCCTGGGGTGTTTGCTTTGCTGATATTGTTGTTTTTCCCATGGAGTTGCAAACCCTTTCAGCTCCTTCAGTCCTTTCTCTAACTCTTCCATTGGGATCCCCTTGCTCAGTCTGATGGTTAGCTGTATCAGTAAGGCTCTGGGAGAACCTCTGAGGAGACATCCGTATCAGGCTCCTGCCAGTAAGCACTTCTTGGCACCAGCAATAGTGACTGGGTTTGGTGGCTCCATATGGAATAGATCATCAAATGAAGTAATCTGGAAGTCCTTTTCTTCAGCCCTTGCTCCACTCTTTGTACCTGTGATTTCTACTGTGAGTATTTTGTTCTCCCTTCTAAGAAGAACTGAAGCATCCATATTTTGGTTTTCCTTCATTTTCAGCTTCATGTGGTCAGTGAATAGTTTCTTTGCTATTCCGAGTTTTGGGGCTAGTTTCTGCTTATCAGTGAGTGAATACCATATGTGCTCTTTTGCGACTGTGTTACCTCACTCAGGATAATATTTTCTAGTTCCATCCATTTGCCTAAGAATGTCATGTAGCCATTGTTTTTAATAGCTAAATAGTACTCCATTATGTAAATGTTCCACATTTTCCGTATCCATTCTGGTATTGAAGGACATCTGGGTTCTTTCCAACTTCTGGCTATTATAAATAAGGCTGCTATGAACATACTGAAGCATGTTTCCTTAATATATGTTGGAGAATCTTTTGGGTATAATATACCTAGGAGTGGTATAGCTGGGTCCTTAGGTTGTGCTATGTCAAATTTTCTGACAAAGCACCAGACTGATTTCCACAGTGGTTGTACCAGCTTGCAATCCCACCAACAATGTAGAAGTGTTTCTCTTTCTCCACATCTTTGACAGCATCTGCTATCACCCAAATTTTTGATCTTGGCCATTCTGACTGGCATGAGATAGAATGATTTTCATTTCCCTGATGGTTATGGATGTTGAACAATTTTTAGGTGCTTCTCAATCATTCTGTACTCCCCACTTAATAATTCTTTGTTTAGTTCTATACCCCATTTTAATAACATTATTTAAGTCTCTGAAGTCTAAATTCTTGAGTTCTTTGTATATGTTGGACATTAGCTCTCTATTGGATGGAGGATCTTTCTCCAAACTGTTGCTTGCTGTTTTTTCCTATTGAGAGTGTCCTTTGACTTACAGAAGCTTTGCAAAAAAACCAGAAGCTGGTTCATTGAAAAAATTAACAGGATAAATAAACCCTTAGCAGATTAACCAGAGGGCATGGTGAAAGTATTCAAAGTAATAAAATCAGAAATTAAAAGGGACATATAACCACAGAAACTTAGGAAATTAAAAAGAATTATCAGATTCTACTAAAAAGCTTATACTCAACAAAACTGGAACATCTGGAAGAAGTAGACAAATACCAGGTACCAAAGATAAATCAGAATCAGATAAACCATCTAAACAGTTCTATAACTGCTAAAGAAATAGAAGTGGTCATTAAAATCTCTGAACCAAAGAAAGCCCAGGACCAGATAGATGGGTTTAGTGTGGAATTCTATCAGACCTTCAATGAAGACCTAATACCAATACTCTTCAAACTATTCCACAAAATAGAAACAAAAGAAAGACTACCCAATTCATTCTTTGAAGCCACAATTACAATGATATCTATACACAAAGACTATACAGAAAAAGAGAATTTCAGACCAATTTTCCTCATGAAGAGCAATCCAAACATACTCAATAAAAATCTTGCAAACTGAATCCAAGAATACATCAAAATTATCATTCATCATGATCAAGTAGGCTTCATCACAGGAATGCAAGGATGGGTCAATATATGGAAATTCATCAATATAATCCACTACATAAACAAACTCAAAGGAAAAAAAAATACATGATTATCTCATTAGATGCTAAAAAAGCATTTCACAAATTTCACACCCTTTCATGATCAAAGTCTTGGAAAGGTAAAAAATTCAAAACTCATACCTAAACATAGTAAAAGAAATATACAGGAAATCAGTAGCCAAAATCAAACTAAATGGAGAGAAACTTACAGCAATCCCGCTAAAATCAGGTACTAGACAAGACTGCCCACTTTCCCCTTACCTATTCAATATAGTACTGGAAATTCTAGCCAGAGCAATTAGACAACAAAAGGAGGTCAAAGAGATACAAATCAGAAAGGAAAAAGTCAAAATATCACTATTTGCAGATGATAATAATAGTATACTTAAGTAACCCCAAAAATTCCACGAGAGAACTCCTATAGCTTATAAACAACTTCAGCAAAGTGGATGGGTATAAAGTTAACTCAAACAAATCAGTAGCCTTCCTCTACTCAAAGGAAAAATGGGCAAAGAAAGAAATTAGAGAAACGACACTCTTCACAATAGTCTCAAATAATATAAAATACCTTAGGGTGACCCTAACCAAGAAACTGAAAGATCTGTATGACAAGAACTTCAACTCACTGAAGAAAGAAATTGAAGAAGATCTCAGAAAATGGAAAGATCTTTCATGCTCGTGGACTGGCAGGATTAATATAGTAAAAAATGGCCATCTTGCCAAAAACAGTCTGCAGATTCAATGCAGTCCCCATCAAAATTCCAACTCAATTCTTCATAGAGTTAGAAAGAGAAATTTGTAAATTCATTTGAAATGACAAAAACCCCAGGAGAGCAAAACATATCTTCAGTAATAAATGGGCTTCTGTGGGGATCACCATCCCTGATCTCAAGCTGTATTACAGACCATTCGTGATAAAAGATGCATGGTATTGGTACAGAGACAGGCAGGTAGATCAGCAGAATAGAATTGAAGACCCAGAAATGAACCCACACACTATGGTCACTTGATATTTGACAAAGGAGTTAAAAACATCCAATGGAAAAAAAGACAGGATTTTCAACAAATTGTTCCCGGTTCAACTGGCAGCCAGCATGCAGAAGAGTACAAATAAATCCATTTTCATCACTTTATACAAAGCTCAAGTCCAAGTGGATCAAAGACCTCCACATAAAACCAGACACACTGAAACTATTCAAAGAGAAAGTAGGGAACAGCTTAGAACACATAAACACGGGGGAAATTTCCTGAACAGAACACTTATGGCTTATGCTCTAAGATCAAGAGTCTACAAATAAGGCCTCATAAAATCGAATATATTTTTTAAAAGCATCTTTTGGATATGAGACCGTCCGAATTAAAAAAGCTTCCAAGTAAGAAAAATAAATCTTCATAAAAGCACATTTTATTTCTATTGTTAACAACTGATTGAAAACCCTTTGTAACACTTTAATCCTTAAATGTTTTGGTAGATCAATTTGTGCTTATTGCCAAAAATGTAATTATTTAGAGCATTTATGTCACTCTGTTGGAACTGAGCACTTAAGAGTTGTAAGTGCATGCCTGACCCAGCATGGTTTCCAAAGGAGCAGGCTTGGGTCCTGCCAAGGGCAGCACCTATAAAATGTCACGCTGCACATTTTTTATAGTATTTTTTTTTCTTTTCCAGAGAACCATCATTTAATAGCATTACCATTTGTAAAAGGTACATGTTTATTTCCAAAATACCTTTAATAAATTGGCATTCATTTTCTGTTTTTTATTATATAAATATTTTAAAAGTATTAATATATTAATAATAATTAATATTTGTGTTATACCTTAATGTATCTTATACAATATGGAACAGTGTGCTTACATTCCTCGTGAAATACACCCACGTATATTAGTCCAGCCCGTGTATGGGTGTGTTGCTATTACCTATGCTTTGAAAAAAATGTTCATTAATCAATAATATGCCTTTTTAAATCATACAGAGAGAAGACATTTTAATAAACCTATTTCTAATCTTCATATTAGCATTTGTTGAAAAGACTTGCACATTGCACGTCTTACCAACGGAAAACAGGTTCTGAATGTTCCTGTCATCTTCATACTCTTCCTTAGTCTCCAGGCTGGAGTTGGTCTGAAGCATTCAGTGTAATTCTGTTCTTCTCAGTGATTCTTCAAAAGAGTTCCCAGCTTATAGGGATTTAACAGGGAGAACGGTGGGCTTTCTGCAATAGTGTTCCTGTCACAGCTGCAGATACTCTTAGGAGGGGTCCTGATGCTGAGGGTGATAGTAGCCATATTGATGCTGTGAAAGTAAAGGCATCATAGGAATTTTATCTGGAACCCTGAGGGTTGTGCTATTGATTTGATGCATATAGGGTCCATTGATCTCTGATTTTCCTTAGGAAATGTGTATGTATGTTCTTATTGACTTGACCCTCTGAGAAATCTTTCCTGTAAAGTTCAGCTGAAAGCATTTCTTGGCATTAGCTTTTCCCATTGTCATTAGGCAGAAAGGCAGGGAGTACTCTTGGTACAGGTCCCACTTGAAGGGAAGAAATTTTGTATCCTTTGAGTGTTCCTTCATTAGGCTAATCATCATAAACAAAACAGTCTCCTCTGGGATAAGAAACAAGGCAGTGAATATAGGAACTGCGCTTTTATACAAATACTTTTCAGCATCCCCAGCTATTAATATTTCATGAAATTCTGTAAGCCATTTATTTCAACAGTTTATTCTTTATTCTCTGAAGTCTCTTCAGATATCCTAAATAGTTACTCACATTATTATTAAAAGCTTTGACATTTTCTAAAAGTTGTATATACTGCTTCTGTTTATTTTTCATTAGCTAGAATTTAACACATCGCTATTTCCTGTAAGAAAGATACCCCAATTAAAAAAAACTGTATTCTAAATATTATGATCCAACTTTCAAAACAAAGAACTGTCAGCAGGCCTGGTGTAGACAGCTGATTTTGTTGTGTCTTATTTTGTTGCATGTCTGATACTTACTTTTGATCATTGACATTTTAAATACAGGTAGGTATGGTGTTACATGCCTATAATCACAACACTAGAGAGGGAGAATCGGGAGAATTGCAAATTCAGTGTTAGCCCTGATTACTAAGAAGGACAAGGCCAGCCTGACAAGTTTCATGTCCTCAAAATCCATAAATAAATGAACAAATAAATGATTTAAATTGTAAAAAATAAATGTGAAGTCTCTTTCCTTATGCACTCTAACTTTTCTTGGAATAGATTTTTTTCATGTGAGATATTCTGGTGGTAGTTGCTCTTCCTCCAACTCCTCCCGGATCCTCCCTACCTCCCCACTCAAATCCACACCCTTTCTTACTCTAAGGCATAACTAAAATAAAAAAAAACACATATACACCACAAAATAAAGACAAACAAACCTGGATAGGACAAAACAAACTGAAAAATCAAGAGGCAAAGAAAAATATAAAGACAGAGAAACATACACATTGGCAAGCACAGAAATCATCTCAAAACATGAAATTGGAAACCACCATGTATAAGCAAAAAACCCTGTAGGGGAAAGATAGAAACAAAGAAAGAAAAAGAAAAAAAAATCTCAGGCAAAGCATTATGAGTTAAAAAACAAAACAAAACAAACAACCCTCCAAAAACACCCACTGAGCTTGTTCACTGTGTATTGGCAACACCGGTGTTTCTTTTTCTTTTTTCTTTTTTTTTTCTTTTTTTTTTTTTTTTCTTTTTTTGGTTAGGGTGTGTGCGTGTGTTCACCTCTTCTCTTAGCAGTACCTTGATGTCATCTGGCAGTGATCCGTGATCCATGCAAAGCTCGTGCATGCTGCCTTTGTCTCTATGAATTCACATGTGCATCAGTTCTGGTGAATGGAGAAAACCTTGTTTCCTCCGCGTCCTTAATTCTTGTCTCTTTATGCCTTCTTCTGTAGGGTTTCATGATACAAGAGAGGAGGGAAATGATGGAGACATCCCATTTAGGACTGAGTGCGCCGAAGTCTCTTACATTCTGAACCATGTCCAGCTGGAGGCTCTTTATGTTTTGCCGTTTACTGCAGGTGAAAGCTTTTCAGCTGATGGCTGAGTGAGACCTAATCTATGGGCAGAGCTGAACCTCATTAGGAGGAACTTTGCTACTATGATCTTTTAGTAGAACAGTAGTACTTAGTTTTACCCTATATCCCTGGTCTATCTGGTCTCAGGCTTTTGGTTGCCTGATCACTGTGGGGAATGAATTTCATTTCATGGAGTACACCCTCAAATCAAAGCAGGTATTAGCAGGTCAGTTCCATAAGCTTTGTACCATTATCACACTGGTACACCCTGTAGGCAGGACACCATTGTAGACAGGACACCAAAAGGTTCTATAGCTGGGTTGGTGTTTTCTTTTCTCATTTGGTAGTGTGTAGAATAACTTTCAATACCATGAACAATAGTCAATAGGGGTGAAGGCTCTAGGTGGGTTTGTGGAGAGCAAGCTAATAACCTTATCATCCATTTGTGGAGAGCAACTACCTTGGCAGTAGCCTGGGTTATTTGGGGATTCCCTTGGTACCCTTCTGGCCTAGAAACTAAGAAAATCTAGGTATAAAACTAACATTTACATTACAACAAAAGCAACTACTGCTATCCTTTCTATATTCATTTCCTGGCCTTTGCCACACAGAATCATCAATCATATCTAAATGTTATTAATAGCTGGTATGCCTTTGATCTTGACAGTTCCCCAAATTCATGTGTCGAAAACTAGAACCTCACAGTACTGCTTTAGGAAGCTGGTGGTGATCTTAGGAGGGTGTGAGAAATTGCTAGTTCACTAGGAGATAGACAGGGCACTTGAAAGGGATTGTGGGATACCATCCCTTCCTTGGTTTTGTTCAATGGCTTGTGATATGAGTGATTTTCTGCTACCATGTTTCCACCATAATGTGTTGCCTTATCTCAGGCTCAAGGTTGTGATTAAAGACTGAAGTGTTCACAACTATGAGCAAATAAGAAAGGGCTTCCCTGTTTAGAAGATGATTATCTCAGAAATTTGGCTATATTGACTGAGTTCTACTATATGATATATATATATATATATATATATATATATATATATATATATATACATATACATATATATGTATATATAAAACCCGTAATAATCACTAAGTATATATTATTAGAAACACCTCTTTTAAATGAACATTTCCCATAAGTTCCCTATAGTAAGAACTTTGAGTCCAGGATGTGAGCACTATAAATGTATTGTGATGAGCATTGACAACCCATAGCATTTTCAGAGGTATGTTTACAAGATGCCTGCGCCTCCACATCCTTCTCCCTGGATTTCCTGATGCTCTATCCATTACTGTAAAGCGATTATTGTGTTTCTCAGATTTTTTTTTTCCATTGGGGGCAGTGATGGTGAGCCTTCTCCCTAGATTCTTCTGTCATATTTGCCAATGTTGTATAGTATGCCTAAAGCACATTAGTTCTATACTTCCATTCCATCTGTAAGACTACGTCAATATTTCTTGACATTATTTTAAGACTCTTGATTGTAGAAAGTTAAAGCAAGATTTTGTTCTATATCTTTAAAACTGCGTATATATTTCATAATGAAAATACAATGAATAAATTAATAATTAAGCTATCACTTATGTTGATGTCTTTTTATTTTTTGCTTCTGGTATTTTAAAAATATTTTTCATATAAATTACTCCAATGCAATATATTCTGATTGTGGTTTTGCCTCCATCATTTCCTTCCAGATCCTCCCTACAACTCAGCCACCCCAACCCACACACTTTCTTTTCCTCCCGCACATTTTTTAAACTTATTAGAAGTAGATTTTTATATATCTCCTTTATCAAATCATATAATATAAGTAAAATATATCTTCTATAATATATCCAAATTATAGTTTACCTCCCTTTACTTCTCTTAGATCCTCCCTGACACCGCTCCAATATGGAGCCACCCTCTTTCCATTAGGAAAAAAAGAACATGCTCCTGAAGGAAAATAATGAAATAAAATAAAGTAAAACTGACATATTAGAATTGGACAAAGCAAACCAACAGAACTAAAGGAGCCCAGCAGAAGACACAAGAAATAGAGAGACACTTGTTTGCGTACTTAGGAATAACTCTAAAATGCCAAATTGGAAGCCATAATATATACGCAAAGGACTTATAGGGTAAAGTGATTTTAAAAAGGCATTTAAAAATGGATAAAATTTTGAAAAAAAAAGGGGGGGGGGCTTGGCATGACGTTGTGAGACAAAGAGCCTCCAATGACATTTGAGTTCATTTTCTATTGGCATGCAGCCCAACCTTAACCTTAGTTTTGTTTCCCCAGTGGGACTCCCTTGGAGAAAACGAAATTGTCAGTTGCAAATGGTTATCAATGAGAGATTGTTTCTGGATGAGAGATGGAGGCTTGTGTCTACGTTTCCTTTCAGGCCTAAGGCCGTATTTGGCACATATCCACACACGTCCTCTACATGCTGTTGCTGTGCCTTCATATGTGCTTATCTAGAAGACCTTGGTTCCTTGGTGTCTTTCTTTCCTCTGGCTTTTTTTTTTTTTTTTTTTTTTTTTTTTTTTTTTTTTTTTTTTTTTTTTTTAACATTCCCCCTCCTCTTACACAGGGTTGCCTGAGAGAGGGAAGTAATGGAGACTTCTCCTTTAGGGAGCATTGTTCCAAGGTCTCACTGTCTGCAGAATGTCAGCCTGTGGGTCTCTGTATTTGTTCGCATCTGCTGCAGGATGAGGCTTCTCTGATGTTTGCACAGCACTGAATAGTATAGTAGAATGTCATAAGGAGTCATGTTATTGCTACATTTATTTATTTATTCATTTATTTTGCTTTCTGTTACAATTTTTATTTAATAAGCTCAGATCCGAAAGATTTTTAAATTGGTTATTTTATTTATTTGCATTTCAACTGTGGTCCCAGTACCCAGTCTTGCTACATTCTTTAAACAGAACAGTAGTACTTGGTTTTGCTCTAGGTCCATAAACTATCTAGTCTCAGGTTCTTGGTCACCCATGCAGTGACAGTTATGGTTCCATCTCCTTGAGTAGGCCTTCAGTCAAGTCATGTATTGGTAGGTTATTCCCACAAGCTTTGGGCTACGACTGTACTAGCATATATTGCTGGCAGACACCATTGTAAATCAAAGGTTTTGTGGTTGGTTGGGTGTTTATGTTTCTCACTTGGTATCCTGCAGAGTACCTTCCTGTCCCAAAAATACTAAAACATATGGGTGAAAGCTCTATGTAATCACCATGTTCGGTTATTTGTGTAGGTGTCAGCTCCTGCAGCTGGGCCCTGTTGTCAATTCATAGAAAGTATCCTGTAGTATGGCAACAGCCTGAGTTGTTTGGAGATTCCCATGGAACCTCTTTGGCCAGCAATGAAATTGGATGTAACTCAATCCTGGTATTGGATTTAGCATACCAAAGTTCACTTAATGACAAGAAATGTCCAGTTGGTGTTCTATCTCCCACATATTTGACAGTTTTATTAGATAGCCTTCATATGAGTAGAGATTTTAGGAAGGTTCTATTGTATTAGGTTTTCATTTGACCCTACAAATGCCCCTTAATTTTTAACTTCATCTCCTCTTTCCCTTTTCTTCTTTCTCTCTCTGCTTTGTCTTTCCTTTCCAACTTCCTCACTGCTTCATAATTCTCAATCCTTTTAACCTTTTGTAGTAGTCTGAATAGGAATGGTTTCCATAGGTTCTTATATCTGAATGCTTGGTCACGGGGGAATGAGGAGTGTGGCACCATTTAGAGTTGTGGCATTGCTGGAGTAGGTGTAGCTTTGTGGGAGAAAGTGTGTTACTAGGGGTAACTTTAAGTTTAAAAGGCCCAAGCTGGGTTCAGTAGTCCTCTCTCTTTCTTATGCCTATTGACTGGATTGTAGAACTCCCAGCTACCTCTAAAACACCATGTCTATGAGCACGGAACCATGCTTCCCACCATACACACAATGGACTGAAGCTCTGAATCTGTAAGAAGTACTCAATTAAGTGCTTTTCTTTATAAGAATTGCTGGGGCTATATTGCCTCTTCACAGCAACAAAGCACTGACTAAGACAAATATTTTAGGGATAACAATTTGTCTCCCTAAAGTCCTTATATACTTAACACCTTGGCTCTATTGATTGTAACTTTGTTGTCATTGACTTGTTGGCTAATAGCAACATATAAGTAAATGAATGTATACAAATACAATATTTGTCTTTATGAGTCTGGATTACCTTAGTGGGGATGACTTTTTCCAGTTCATGATTCATGATTCTTTTTTTTCTAATGGCAAAGTAGTATTCATCATCATGTACATGTACCACATTTTCTTTATCCATTTTTCTGTTGAAGGACATCTAGGCTGTTTCCAATTCCCAGATATTAGGAATAGATCAGAAATGAGCATGCATGAGCAAGTGCCTATGGTAGGATAAAGTGTTCTTTGTGTATATACCCAATAGTGGTATAGCTGGGTGCATGCGGGACATGATTCCCATCTTCCTAAGAAACCACAAAACTCATTGACTTTCACTGCGGCTGTACAAGCTTGGGTTCTGGCAGCAATGAATGAGTGTTGCCCTTATTCCACACCCTTGCATCATGGGGCTATAATTTATTTTATAGATCATAGCCATTCAGAAAAGTATAAGATGAATCTCAAAGTAGATTGAATTTGCTTTTACCTGAGGCCTAAGGATGTTGAAAATTTCTTGAAATGTTTCTTGGCCATTTGAGTTTTCTCTTTTGAGAATTCTCTATTTAGATCAGTGACCCATTTTGATTTTTTTTTCATGGAATCCAGTTGTTTTGTTGTTGTTATTGTTTATATATGTTGGATATTTGCTCTCTATCAGATGTGTATTTTGTAAGAAGCATTTCTTGTCTAAACAACAGTGTCCTTTGTTGTGTAAAAGTTGTCATTTTCACAAGGTTCTATGTATTAATTATTGATTAAATGCCTGTCTTGTCCTGTGCCAATGAGATTCCAGGCTGTTCTTTCCTTTATCTCGGGTTCAGCACATTTTGCTTTATATTGAGGCCTTTGATCCAATGGGAATCACATCTTGTGCAGGGTGAAAAGTATGGACTGATGTGAATTATTCTACATGCACCATCTGTTTGACCAGCATCATTTGTTTAAAAATGCTATATTTTTTCAGTGTGTATTTCTGACTTCTTTATTAAAAATCAGGTGTCTACAGGTGTGTGAACTTATTTCTTTTTTTTTAATTGAACAAAGATAAATGTACAGATTTTAAGCATTTTTGCATAAAAGTATACGAATACATTTTTGTCAGTACTTGGTTTTATTTTTTTTTAAGGTTTGATAGTGTGCATTAAGATCTTACTAGTTACAATGACCATAAAGTACATGTAAAACAAGATGTAACCTGGAATTAGTCAAAGTTTTCTTGGTGTGTAAAGATTAAACAATGGTTTTTCATTTTCTTTTTTTCCCTTTTTTTTCTCTTGAACTTCATGTAGTCTATGAGTTGTTTCTGGGCTGTTCAGAGCTTTCTGGGGTTAGTATCCAATTGTCAGTGACTGCATATTATGTCTGTTCTTTTGTGACTGGGTTACCTCACTCAGGATGATATTCTCTAGATGCATCCATTTTCTTAAGAATTTCATAAAATTCTGTCAGTGTTTCTGATAGCTGAGTAGTACTTCATTGTGTAAATATACCACAATTTTTGTAGCCATTAATCTACTGAAGGACATCTGGGTGAACTTATTCCTGTATTTTAATTTGATTTTGTTGATTAATGTGTCTGTTTTGTGCCAATATCATATTGTTTTGATTAGTTTTATAGTACATGCTAAGATTGGAGATGGTAAGACCACCAGCAGTTCTTTGATTATTTATGACTATTTTAGTTATCCTACGTCATGTGTTTTTCCATATGAAGATGAAAATTGTTTTTTTCAGGATTTGTGAGTGATTGCATTGGAATTTTAATGGGAACTGTATCGAATCTGTTTATTGTTTTGGTAGGATGGCAATTTTTATTGTATTAATCCTACTGATCCATGAGTATGGGAGGTCTTTCCATCTTCTGATGTCTCCTTTAATTTCTTTTTTCATTGTCTTAATTTTATTCCACACAAGTATTTCACTTGATTGGTTAGAATTATCCCCAGGATATGTTATTTGGGGGCCATTGTAAAACATTTCACTTCCCTGATTTCTTTCTCAGTGTATTTGTTATCATTTATATGAGGCCTAATGATTTTTTAAAGTTAATTTTGTATACACCTACTCGCTAAAATTATTTATCAACTGTATGAGTGTTCTAGTGGAATTTTTAGGGTCACTTATATGCAGTATCATATCATCTGCAAATAAAGATACTTTTTTGTCTGCTTTTATATCATAATCTTCAGTTGTCTTGTTGCTCTAGACAATTCTTCAGGTACTTTAATAAATATGGTGATAGTGGACAACCTGTTTTGTTCCTGAGTTAGCAGAATTGTTTTGAATTTCTTCCCATTTAAGTTGATGTTGGCTATAGGTTTGCTGCAAACTACCTTTATTATGTTTATGTATGTCCCTTGTATTCCATCATCTCTCCATGATTTTTATCATAAAGGGGTGTTCGGTTTTGCTAGAGGAATTTTTTTCTATTTTATTGTATAATTGTGTGTTTTTATCTTTTAGCTTGTTTATATGGCAGATTATATTTAGCAATTTACATATGTTGAACCATCCCTGCTTCCCTGGGATGAAGCTTACTTTATCATGGTGGGTGATCTTTTTGATGTGTTCTTGTACTCGGTTTGCAATAATTTTACTAAGCATTTTTGTATCTATTTTCATAGATCTATAGCTGTCTCCTGAGAGGCTCTACCAGAGTCTGACAAATACAAAGGTGGATGCTTGCACCCAAACATTGGACTGAGCATGGGGACCCCAATGGAGGAGATAGAGAAAGGACTGAAGGAGCTGAAGGGATTTATAATCCCATAGGAAGAACAATATCAACCAATTAGACCCCATCCCCAAAGCCTCAGAGACTAAATCGCCAACCAGAGTACACATGGAGGGACCCATGGCTCCAGCTGCATATGTAGCAGAGGATGGCATCAGTAGGAGGAGAGGCCCTTGGTCCTGTGAAGGTTTAATTCTCCAGTGTAGGGAAATGCCAGGGCTGTGAGGTACAGTGGATGGATGGGTGGGGAGTACCCTCATAGAATCAGGAGGAGGAGGGATGGGATAGGGATATTCCAGATGGGAAACTGGGAAAGGGGATAACATTTGAAATGCAAATACATAAAATATCCAATTAAAAATTGCTTTTATGACCTTGATTTAACTTTGGAAGTGGTATGCATCAAGAAAACCATCAATTTCTTTTAGATTTTCCAATTTGGTGTAGTACAGGTTATTAAAGTATGCCCTGTGATTCTTTGGATTTCCTTAGTATCTGTTGTTCTGTCCCCCATTTCAGCCCTAATTTTGTTAATTTTGATGTTCACCCCGTGACTTTTAGATACTTTGGAGAAGAGTCTGTCAATCATTTTTTTTCTCAAATAATGAACTTTGTTTCATTGATTATTTGTTTTATCTGTATTTGTTGTTGTTGTTTTTATTTTATTTATTTCGGACTCAAATTTGATTATTTCTTGCCCTCTATTCCTTTTAAGTGTGATTTATTCTTTTTCTTCTGACTGCTATTGAGGTTATGTATGGGAGCTTCAGAGATTTTTTTCTGTAGGCCCTCAGTGCTATGACTTAACCTCTTTGGACTGCTGTCATTGTGCCTCATAAAGCTTGAGTCTTCATTTTCATTCAATTCTAGAAAATCGTTTTTTAATTTCTTTCTTGATTCATATTTCACCTAATAGGAAGTTGTGGGGAGCTTTTGGTGCTGCTTATAGAAATTTTGGCAAGTACTTGTGACTGGGATTGGCGTGGAGGAGGAAGTGGGATCAGATAAGAATATTCACATTTGAGCTCATGCAAGGATCAAGATAAAAACAGCCAAGAAATGTGTGACTTCCCTTCTGTCTTGATAGTCCTTCTAAGCCTTCAGACCCAGCGACTCTGGGGACCTTACTGATTTATTTGGTTGCTACTTGGTGTGATCATTTTTATCTTTACTTTGCTTGATTACTTTGTCTTTGATCTGAGAACTGACCTTATTTTTTGAATGTACCTAGATTGATATAAAAGCAGACTGGAAAAAAAAAATAAAGTTGCTCCAGCCTCAGCACTGGCAGGAGTCATGTTATAGTTTTGTTTAATTGTCTTTTTTCTTTTCAATCCTCTCTCCTTTGAGACCCTGTTGACTGACTGAGCTGGCTTGGTCAGGGAGTTATTCAGTTTCCATGAATTTGTAAACTTTCTATTGTTTTTCGTGCTGTTGATATCCACTTTAATCTGTGGCGGTCAGACAGAATCGTGTGTTATTCCAACTTTCTTGTATTGGTTGAGACTTGCTTTGTGTCTAAAGGTGTGGTCAGTTTTGAACAGAGTTCCATGAGGTTCTGAGAAGAGGGTATGTGTTGGAACATGGTCCAAGGATGGAGTCCTATGAGCACTTAGGAGAACGCTACAAAAAAAAAAAAAAAAAAAAAAAAAAAAAAGACAAGAGTCTAGGGACCTCCATTTTCTTATAAAGCCGGAATTACTCTTGGAATGTGTTTTTGTGCTTCTCCCATGTGTAGGAGATAGGAGTGAGATTACTTCAGATTATTCATTACAACTTTCAGTTATTATTTATTTATACACGTCTATGGAAAAAAAACACAATGCTTTGTTATGTGCAGTTTGTCTTCCACCTATGGTTTGTCCTCCACATTTGGCTCACCCTTGTGACTGGACACTTTATTCACATGACTTTCATAATCCTCAGAGTATAAATTGTCAGATGCTCTGAATAAAGTTGACTACTGTTGAGACTCTAGTGAGCCTCTTTCTCCCAGGTCTTACTACCCCTAGAGCTATAAACAAGTAGCACCATGAATCAAGGACCTGAAGTCATCTGTCAAAGAATTGGACGCTCACAAAAAGAGGTGAGAGAGAATAATGAGGCAGAAACCAGGGAAGGCTTTTCCATATGTCAAGCGTTTTCATCATTGTTTAAAGAAAGGAGGAATACAAGTATTAAGTGGCTATTAGATTACTTGCAATGTATTTATGATTATAACCCATGGTTTCCAGAGGAAAAACATTTCAATAAAGAAGTATGGGAGAGAGTCTAAAAGAATATTGAAAAGGTACATAACACGGGAGAAATATTCCTCTTTAATTTTTGGCATTAATTTGGACTGTTAAAGGCTTACGGAAGATAAGGAGGATATTAATTATCATGAAGGACTGACTAATTGAATGAATATAAGTTGGATAACGATTTTAAAATTGTTAAAAATGAGGTGAAAAAAGGAGGAGATTTTTCTTGTTCAGGCAAAGCCAGAAGAAAAATTAGCACTAATAGCTATGCTAGTGATGGCTGGCTCCCTCAGCTCCCTTACTGGAGCCTCCATTAAAATGTATTCCTTACTGCCTGAAAAAAGGCCCTGAATCATGGGAGTGGGAAATTAATATTCAGTCTAATCTCATCTTCTCCCCACCTTTTATGAAGTTTTAGGAGAGCCTGTGAGAAACCTCACTTTACAACCTAGGCAAGGTGGAGCACAGCAGGGAAAAGACATTTGTTCCCCAGTTTTTTCCTTGCTTCATGAGCTGCCCTTGTTATTTAATGCACTAACCGATCTATTAGGCTGAGTGCATTGGATCGTCTTCACAGACTATTTTAAGATGCAAGAAAATAACTATAGCTACTTGAATCCCAACTAAAAGAACATTTGTGTATCATATGAATCCATCATTTCCTTTAAATTTACTTTGTTACTCACTACAGGTATAGCACAAGATAAACTTTTGGAATGATTTCATTTATATAATAGAGGGAATAAAATAGTAAATGCTTACTTTACTCGTCTTACTCGATTAGTAAATTGGGGAGGACCTGATGTCAGCAATTATATGGATTGAATATTTACTGTATTATATTACCCTTAACTAGCAATCCATTTTAAGGGCATTGCAGAATTCTTGGTATTTTTCAGGTTTTATTTACAGATTACTATGAAAGGATGGGAAGTCATTATCCTTCTGGTAAGCCACTGGATTTTCTCATACAAACGGAATTTCTGATAGCAAAAGATGTTCCACCTTTCACCATTCCACAGGCAAATAAAATACTTATATTATTGGTAGTTCATCTAAAGGTATAAGAGACATCCATGATTCATGTGTTCATCAGCCTATTAATGCATTTTCTCCTCAGCTTGGCTCTAGAACTGAATCTTTTGATTCATGTATTACTACTGTTAATTCACAAACCCTTAATATCATTTCAGATTCTTCTCATTTCCAGAAATAAACTCATACTGATGCACACTGTAACAACTCTTGTTTTATTGCAAAAGGAAATAAGAGAGTTGATACATTATTTTTGCCCTATTTATACTTCTCAAGTGAACGGCTGGGAAGGAGTATTCATACAACATTGAAGATGGATCCACTGACTCCTCCGATCCTGAGCCACCAAGGACAATGGCAGAGGCTGAGGAGATAGTGAAAGTCACAAGATAGATAGCAAACCTCCAGCTAAAGGAGGAAAGGAGATGTCAACCACGTCATTCGAAGTCAAGTCTGCCCACATGAGACCAAGTTAAGACCCTATGGACCAGGGGGAAAGTTATTCTACAAAACACACACACAGAGCCTTATGTCAACTAAGAAAGTTTTTAGTGATGCTGGCTCATTTGATCTGTGCATCTGCAGTGAGTGCCTCTGAACACATGTGCTGGCTTTTACATTCCTCATTCTCCTTTGTTTCAGACTGAATGTAGGTTGGGTGGATCCAGTTCTGGTTATCTTCACTAATGACTCTGTTTATTTCTGGACTTTATTTAGGACTATAATATTCTCATGAAGAAGGGACTGAATTTAATTTTTTCTTAGAATTTATATCACTTCCCATTTGTATAGGATATCATAGCATTTGAGTTCTCTAGGTATTTGTGATTGATATCACTGTTCTTGGTGGCAAAGTATTGCACACAAAGCTTTCACTGTTTTAATATCATTCGTTATGGTTATAATATGCTTGCTTATAGAGTACTCATTCATCAAATGACAATTAGACTTACCTACAACACCTCAATTCAAAACCACCCTGATATTCTGCTATTAAAAAGTAAAGAGGGGAGAATGAAACACAGTCCATTTTTGGAGTAATATGAGGATAATTCTGAGGATTAATGACAACACTCCAAGGAAATAAGACAAGAGACTTGGGACTTCAGTTTCTTCAAAATATATAGACTTGTATTTGGAATGTGTTTTAACACTCCGAGGTGTATTATATAGGAGTGAATTTATTTTAGATAACTCATGATTGTCCACTGTTGTTATTCAGATATGTTTGTGTGTGGATATATTTTCTGTTCTTCTGCCTTTTACCTTAAGAGCATTAATTGTTTGATCCTCTGAATAAAAATGGCTAGTACATGAGACTTTAGTCAGCCTCATATATCATTTCTATTCTTCCAGATCCCACTGCCTCTAGAGTAACAAATAGGCATATTCTTTTTCATATGGGTGAAATGCATTATAAATATACGCTAGATCCAATTGTTTTATAACTTGTTAGCTCCAGTATTTGTATGTTCAGTTTTTGTCTGGATGACTTGTGTGCAAAAGTAGAGTCTTAACATTTCCCACTATCAGTATGTGGGGGTCGATGGGAGAGATATGCTGTAGTAGTTGTTCTTTTATGAAGTTGGGTGTCCTTGTGTTTGGCGATATATGTTAAGAATTGAAATATCCTTCTGTTAGATTTTTCCTTTAATAACTATCCCTCATCTATCTTCTCTGGTTAGTTCTGTTTTGAAACTCATTTGGTCAAATGTTAAATGACTAAAACCAGCTTTCTTATTTTCTGCAATTACTTGGATATCTTTTTCCATTCTTTTACCTAGATGTGATGTCTATTTTTGATGTGAAGATGTGTTTCTTGGATGCAAGAGAAGTCTCTTAGTCTGTGTCATTTTACTGAGGTAATCGAGACCACTGAATTTGAAAGATAGCATGGTCTGTTGATTCTGGTCATTTTTGTTCTTGTGCTGTTTGTGTGAGGGTTTCCCCTGTTTAGGTTTGTTGATCTGGCAATATTTATTTATTTCGTTTTCATAAATGTGGTTAAACTTATTAGCTGCTGTTTTTCTAGCATTATCTGTAGAAATGGATATGTAGATAATTGTATTTTTATTTATTTTTAATGTATTTTATGTATATAGGTTTATTTGAAATTTCTTTATTTTCTCTATATATTGTGATTGTAAGTTTTGCTAATTATAATAGTATGGGTTGGCATTTGTAGAAAATTTGTCAAGTCCTGTTCTTTTAGACTATCTATTAATAAATCAGGTGTTATGCTAATACATCTCCTTTATATGCCACTTGGTGTTTTTCCCCTTGAATCTTTGTTCTGGATGTTTAGAGTTTTATTTATTATATATCAGGTGGACTTTCTTTTCTGCTTCAATCTATTTGGTGTTGTGTATGTTTCCTATACCTTGATAGTCATCTTTATCTTTAGACTAGAAATTTTTTTTTTCTATGATAACATTGAAACTATTTTCTGTGCCTTTGACCTGAATTTCTTCTATTTCCTCTATTACTATTATTCTTACCCTTATCGATGTCGATTTCTATAGTGCTTCAGATTTTCTAGATGGTTTATGCCAGGATTTCTTTAGATTCAACATTTTGTTTGACTTGGGTATCCATTTAATTTGTCTTGTGTTCAATGTCTGAGATTCTTTCATTCATACTTTAAATAGTGTTCGGCCCTGAGGTTCTTTTTCAAGTTCCTACATTTGTTATTTACAAATTTTTCTCAGTCTGTGTTTTCTTTATTTATTCTCTTTCCACTTTTAGATCTTGAACTGTTTTAATCATTTCCTTTGACTGTATGTTTGTTTTCTTATACTTTCCTTTAAGTAGTTTATTCATTTCCTCTTTAAGGGCATCTATCATTGTCATGAAGACCATTTAAGATATTCTTTTACGCCTCGGCTGTGTTGAAATACTCAGAACCTACTTTGGTAGTGTTACTAGTCTCTGTGGAGACTGTTCTGTCTGTTATTCACTGTGTTTCTATGTTAACAATTGGACATCTGGGTTCTAGGTGCTAATATCTTGTCTTGTCTTTATTGCGTGGGTGGTTTTCTCCTTGGTTTCTCTTGCCTTCTCTGGTTGTTAAAAGAGTATTGTGGCTATATGTTGCTTGGTAGAAAATTCTTCTGGTGTCCTGATAAGTGTGGCTAACAGAGATTCCTGGTAAAATGTGTTTCTAGGTATTGGAAGCTAACACTAAGGAAGGAGATAGGCTGACACGGGGTTGAGGGTATAAACTGGAGGGAGGAAAACATGGTATTTTACTAGCATCTGCTTGATCTCCTGGGACTGTGAGAGAGAGAGTTGAGGCTGTAGTAGGTGGCTTCCTACAGAGTTGGATATGAGACTGGGGCACTGGACTTGGAGAATGGAGGGAGATGTGAAGAGCTACAGTTAGTCTACCTGCTACACTTTCCAGTTTTCTTGTTAATAGTTCATATGTTTAAAAATGAAAGTCATGTGATACTTCACTAAAACATTCATTTTTGAAAGATTTCATTGTTATTTTTGTATGTAAATATATCTCTCTCTCAATCTCTCTCTCTCTCTCTCTTCTCTCTCTCTCTCTCTCTCTCTCTCTCTCTCTCTCTCTCTCTCTCTCTCTCACTTTCTCTCTCTCTCTCTCTGTGGGTTTCATGTGGATAAAGTGTTTACAAGATCCAGAAAAAGAGTTTAAGATCCCCCCAGAACTGAAGTTACTTCTACAATATAGCATCAGGCATTCTATTTTATATTTTTCTACATGACTTTTAAAAAGTATTACTTAGGAAAGGTGACTTAAGCAATGTGTACTTATTAGCAGGGATTCAAGCTAGACAAGGCCAACATATCTAAGATATTGGAATGACAACTAACACTGAGGGTCACTTGAGGGTCATATGGAAACTCACCACTATAAAAACTTCTTAAAATATATACATAGGTGAAAGAAATATAAATGGAATCACCAAATAATAAACCACTCTTAATGTCCATGACCAGCAATAGATAAAAAAATAAAATAAAAAACAAATTCAGTGGTGACTTTTGTTTTTGGATTTTGAAGACTCTTTGTCTCATCATGATTTCTTTGGGCATGTTTTAATCTCACTGGTCATTTGCTTGCATATTATGGTTTAAGATATTGTGGACCAGGACTCAGGATCTGTGTGGGGAATGCTGAGCTGCAAGATCAGTCACACAGGCTCTTTGCCACCTGGACCAGCAGAGATCCTGGGGCACAAGACCAGGGAGGTCACACCGGGAGTTTTCGGGGCACAAGGACTGCAGTGCTCTCTGGAAAAGGGTCATTTATGGCCCAGAGTGAGGGCTGGATCTCTGTCATCAGGACTCAAGATCTGCCTGGGGAAGGCAGAGCACCCAGATAAGCTGCACAGACACTTTTACACCTGGACCAAGAGTGAGCCTGATACAAGTCACTATATCCAGAAAAATTCTCAATTATCATAGATGGAGAAACCAAGATATTCTAAGACAAAACCAAATTTACACAATATTTGTCCATAAATTCAGCCCTAGAAAGGATAATAGATGGAAAACGGAAGGAGGGAAACTATACCCTAGGACAAGCAAGAAAATAACTATGCAAGAAAACTAAAAGAAGAAAGACATACAAACATAATTCTACCTCTAGCAGCAAAAATAGCAGGAAACAACAATCCCTATTCCTTAATATCTGTTAGCATAAATGGACTCAATTCCCCAATAAAGAGACATAGACTATCAGACTGGATATGTAAACAGGACCCAGTATTTTGCTGCATACAAAAAACTCATCTCAGAGACAAAGACAAACACTACCTCAAAGTAAAAGATTGGGGAAAAAAACCTTCCAAATGGCCCAAAAAACAAGCTGGAGTAGCCATTCTAATACCAAATAAAATAGATTTTCAACCAAAAGTTATCAAAAAAGATAAGAAAGGACACTTTCTACTTATTACTGGAAGAAGCTATCAAGATGTCACAAAAAAAGCTTTCAACCCAGTCACAAAAGAACAGTCATAATATGCAGTCACTGTTAATTGGATACTAGTCCCAGAAAGCTCTGATTTCCCAAGAACCAAATCACAGACCATATGAAACTCAAAAAAAAAAAAAAAAAAAAAAAAAAAAAGACCAAAATGTGCAAATCTCAGTCCTTCTTAAAAAAGTAAGTGTATAGCACCCTCTCAGAGTGTGGTGCACCCAGGCCTTAAATCATTAATAATTCAAGAGTTAGAATGCAGCCTTGTGGCAATCCTTGGTATTTAAAAATAATTATTTTTAATCTTTACACATCAAGAGAACTTTGACTATTTCCATGTTATGTTTTGTTTTATATGTACTTTATGCTCACTGAATCCAATAAGTTTTCAATTAATACTATCAAACCTTTAAAAAAAATCAAGTACTGACAAAAAATATATTCATATAGTCTTACGCAAAATGCTTTTAAAATCTGTATATTTATCTTTTTAAAAAAAAGTTGTTAAAAAAGATTTTGTGGTTTTAGGTGTGTGTGTGTTTCTTGTGGGGTATTTTTGTTTGTTTTTCTGGTTTGTTTGCATTTTCAATTGCCTACAGAGAGAAAAAGAAGGTGTGGGGTCGACTGCGTGAGGGGATGAGGAGGATCTGGGAGGATATGGAAGAAAAGACCTTGATTAAAAATATCGATATTAGTTTTTCAATAAAAGGGTTGTTTAGTCTTATAAAAATAGTTTTGTTTTACATTAATAAAGAATTGCTTGTGCTTTCATTCTAACAACAACCAACTAGCCAAATTACCTGAAAATAAACATGTGATGTAGGAGGACTCATTTTGGCTCATTGCACCAGAGAGTTTAACCCATGGCCACCTATCCCTGTTGCCTTGGGTCTGGATTAACACAGTGGTTCATAGAGAAGAAGGGCTGTTTCTTTAATTGCAGATGGGGAAAACTGGAGGGAGTAGCCAGGATCCTAATCTATCCTTTAGGGGTATTTGTAGTGGTTTGAATGTTTATGACCTCCTACGTTAATATCTGAATATTTGGTTCCTGTTTGGTGGACTATTTAGGAAAGACTAGGGGTGTGACCTTGTTGGAAGAGGGGTGTCACTGGGCTTTGAGTTTTAACAGCTTACACCAGCTGTTTCACATTTTCCACCCCAGAAACTTGTGGGTCAGGTGAGCTCTCAGCTGCTGGTCCAGCACTACTCATACCTGCTGCCATACTTCCCACCATAATAGTCATGGGCTAATGCTCAGAAACTGTAAGCAAGCCACCAATCAAATGCCTTCCTTTATAAGGTTTCTTGGTCATTGTGTTTCTTCACAATAACAACAACAAACAGTAGCCAAGATAGTGTATCGCTAACAACCTTACTTACTTCCACTAGGCCTCACCACCTCTTACATTACAGTCCTGTCATTAAAGCAATAATGTTGGCTGTGCAGGAAGCCAGTAATGCACCGCCCTGTGATGGATACTAATCTAACCATAGCAACAGTGTAGTTAACTGCCATTAGAAAATATAGAAAATGTTTCCTGACCTCATATGGAATACAAACTACTACAGATGGTGGAAGGCTAAGAGGGTTCTCGGATCCAGTTTTTGCTTTTTATAACCATTGTGAGAGTTGGAACACACTGCCTCATCAGGGAAATGACAGAATTAACATGTTTGAAATTAATCCATCAGTACTAATAGGGAAGTACTGCCATTTAAGACATGCCTCTACGGGAAAAGCGCATCATGCTCCTGTGGTAAGCCATTATGCACAGTTTCCTGGAGGGCTGGCTAAAATGAGGAATAATCAGAAAATGACAAGAAATGTACCTCAGTGCATCAGCTCCAGGAGGAAGGCAGCCTGGGCAAGAAATGGTCTCATTAAAGAAAGAAGGTCCAGCGAATTCAATACAAATCTTTTGTGGTCAAAAATCCAATTAGGATTTCACTAATGAGTCATTTGCTATGCAACTGGTGTCAACATTTTTACAGAGATTATTTTTCTTGGAAACATTAATTTATTAATTTTATTATGAATCAAGATGGGTCAGAAATGCTAATGCATGGTTGTGGAGTCTCCTATTTTTCTTCAGTTGTCTGTTAAGTAAGGTCTGGGCTCAAGAGGGTCACCCAACTTTGTTATCTAGGTATCACTATATACAGAGGAAAGAGGTTATGTTGCCTTGAATTTGACCATTAAACAGTGCTTTTATTGATGCTATGTTTTTCATGTTTGGTTTACATTCTTTAGTTTATTGAAAGAGAAGAGATATTCCAAGTCTGTCTGACTTTCTTTTCAAGCCTTCAGGAAATCTTAGCATACGCAGTAGGCAAGTAAGACAGACTTTTAAAGAACCCTGGACATTAATGTTTGAGGGTTATGGAAATGAGGCTTCCAATCCTTATATAAAAACAACTCATAAGCATGCGAGAGACAAGGTGATTTGGAGAAGTCTGTAGCTCAGTGTTGGAGGCTGCATCTCTGGGGCTACTCACCAATAACTCCCATGAATATCCAGAGGTAGAGGTTCATATGAAACTGTATTGAAGTACAAGGGGACAGGGTGGGAGGGGACAGTTAGGATTTCAGGAGCAAACAATGGAAAGTTCTCTTGGGCTTTTTGGTGCCAATGGGAATAGCCAAACCTATATTTAGATGAAATATTCCCTAGGGCATAGTTTTAGCAGGCAAATTAAACTACCTGAGATTCAGAACTGCTCTGACTTAATCATTGTTCTGTAGAGAAATAGAACCTGTGTGTGTGTGTGTGTGTGTGTGTGTGTGTGTGTGTGTGTGTGTGTGTGTGTCTGTGGCTTCTTAATTGCAAGTCCCAATAGAGGCAGCGTTACAATTTGAGTCCATGTATAAAGGTCTAAGAACTTGGTGCACTAGAGATGGAAGTCTGGGTCCAAGTGAAGGAAACAATGTTGTACCAGGTAGCAAGAGGTTAAACAGGCTGAATCTTTCCTTTCTCCACCCTTCCATGTTATCAAATACTCTAGAGTCTAGGTAATACCCATGCTGGAGCAGGCAAGTACTGACTCTGCAGATTCAAACATCTATGTCAACTGGAGACACTCCAAACTAAAAAACTACTTAAATTGTACCTCTCGGTCCAGGAAAGATTACACTTGGAACTAGGCATCACATTCCTAAACATGAACATTTTATAGGAAAAAAAATGGAAGCTCTAATTTCAGGAGGTTCTCCTTCTTCACAAGACTGCTGATTGCTCAGATAGTTGCAGCAAAACGTAATCTTTACACACATTGGTGGCTTATTAACATACACAAAAACGAAACAAAGTCATTAAGGAAGACTCAGGACTGTTAACAGTTTGGTCTCCTAAAAATGGGATAATTCCCCACAGCCACACATAGAGAAAGAGAGAGGCAGTTAGAGGCAGAGCAAAAGGAACAGAGAGAGAGAGAGAGAGAGAGAGAGAGAGAGAGAGAGAGAGAGAGAGAGAGAGAGAGAGAGAGAGAGCAGAGAGAGAGAGAGAGAGAGAGAGAGAGAGAGAGAGAGAGAGAGAGCAGAGAGAGAGAGAGAGAGAGAGAGAGAGAGAGAGACGGAGGGAGGGAGAGGGAGGGAGGGAGAGAAACAGAGAGACAGAGAGGGAACCAAGTTACTGTGAAGAAAACCCAAGTGTAAGCCACAGGGAATCTTCAGCGTTTGGACTTCAGAATTTTGGTGGAGGGGATTAATTTCTGCTGTTTAACCCACACAGCTGTTAGTACTTACTAAGGAAACTCTATAAAACTAATAAACTCAGTACTAAATTTTAGTAAAAATGAAACTATCTTCAATTTCAAAGTACAAATGGATTTAATCACATGGTCTCAGTGAGGCACTGGCTATTCAAAAGGCATTGCTAATATTGTGTATAAATGAAACAAGAAAAAAATTAACAAAATCATTCTAGGCAAGAATGTCTGCTCCTTAAGGGACTATTAATTTAGACCCTGGAGGGAAAGTGCGAACAACACTTAGAGCCTCAACTCCAGGCACCATAGGACAAAGCTCCCTTGTCACCCCAGCCCTCAGAGGACAAATGCACAGGGGCGGGGGCAAGCATGGACCCAAGGCACAGAACGCCCTGGGCAGCTGAAGCCCCAGCACTTGTAATAGCCACACAGAAGGCCCCTCTGAAAGCCTTTAGAAGTAACTGGAGGAACATCAAGAGTAGGGTATGTAAATGAAGCTGTCTGGCTCATTAATATAGTAAAACTGAATGCCATTGGCACTACAGAATCCATTTATTTTCATATTAAAGTCATCTTATTCTTAACTCCAGACTGGAGCAAATATGTAATAGAATAGAAAGCAAAGAGATCTTTGCACTAATATTCAAATAAGGAAAGGAGACACTATAGTTCATGCAGTCCATAATTTATAGTTAATGGTTATAGAGAGGATTACCCTTGACAGCCAATGGCTCATTCTGTCACCGGTATTGAGTTGTAATTGAATCGGACTCTTTGGTGTTCAACCCACCTGGATTTTGTTTTAAATAACATTTTCTCCTTCTTTCTTTAAGGTTCATTTTAAGGCTAGTGATACTGTTCTCTGCTAAGACTCTGAATATCCCACAAAATGCACCTGCTTCATCAATGCAAACGAGCATCTAGCAACTGCAACAGATTTAGCAAAAGTCTGCCTTCTGGAAGAAGGCAGCCAACACCATGATTGAATAAAAAGAAAAGACCAATTCAATACTTTTTGAATAATAACTTTAATATTTCTGAAGAATTTCCTTTGATTAATAATTTCTTATTAGGACCCATCAGCATTCCCTGCCCTGCCAAGGATTTCAAATCATGTATAAAGTGTTATTTCATACAATCTAATTCACATGTAAATCTCACTGGTGCCTTCCTTTATGGCCACACAGAAACCCCTTTTCTTCTTGTTCCCATAGAAGCTGAGATGACAACTATCTAGTTACAAACCTCAACTAAACTATCTGATAAATGGAGACAGAGAAATGAAAGAAACACAAGTGATCAGTAGAAACAGCAGGAATCCCACATAATGGGACTCTGTGATTAAGGCTGGATGATTTGACCACAGTCGCCCTCTGCTTCCTACTGTCCCACACTTGGGTTACCCCACTACAGATCCACAATATTCTAGCTGCTTGTCTCTCACTAGGACTTCCTGAGGCTGGCAACCCTTGTTCGACTACCCAGGATACCATTCCATAGTTCTCTGTAGTGATGGTAACACTCCCCAGATAGGCTTCTGCTGGCCCCTCCTCTGGAACAGCAACTCTCTCTGCTATTTCACCTTCTGGTGTGGCACCAATTCCACCTAAATCCATCAATGCCGGCTTACATTTCTCACTGAAGTTTCTGAGAATAAGCATACTTCCAGATAATGAACAATTTATAGATTAAAAAACTGCATGCTCATTACTTTTGCTGTTAATATGAAAAAAATGCAACAAAAGCTTCTAGGAAGGTGTTATTTTCCTTTTGAATGCACAAATGTTTGAGGCTGTACTCTGTCAATGAAGGAGAGCCACAGGGGAGGAGCATGAGGTAACTGGCCACACTACATCTGTAGCCACAAAGAAAAGAATAAATTCTTATACACAGCTCACTGTCACTTTTTCTTCAATCTAGGACCCCAGATCAGTGTATGAGGCTACACTACACTTAGGGTGAGTCTTTCAACCTCAATTAATTGATCTGAATAATTTTGAAAGCACGCCCAGAGAATTATCCTCTATTTGAATCTAGATTCTGTCAAGTGGACAGGCAATTATAAACTACCATAGATGGCACCAGGCATTTACTATATATAGAAATGTCATTGACATGCTTGCCTAAGAACATGATCTATGTATGATAAAAGTCATGGTTATTAATTTTACATAAAAAATTAATTTCATGAAAGTTCAAACTAGGGTTTGTCGTCAAACAAGTTATATGAAATTACCTTTGATTTTTTTATTTTTCAGAACTTACCAGATTTCAGTATTTAGAATATGAAATTTAGAGAGTACATACAGAAAGAATTAAAAAATGAGAGAGAGGGAGAAAGGGAGACGGAGAAAAGGAGGAAAGACTTCTACAAGTTTGTTTTTTTTAATACTGTGTGCCAACCTACAGATTTCTAGCATTGAGAAAGAGGTATGGTATGCAAATAATAAATATTTTATAATTTTTACTATAAACATGAAACTCACTGTCCTCTTAATGATTCATTTGGCAGAAATCTTGACATGAAAGAATCTTTCAAATGAACATGAAGGTTTCTGGCGTAAGTGGACTGAATTGTCATAAGCAGAAATACAATGTGGAAAATGTGTGAACAGGGCCAAGATGAACTAGCAGTGTGATGATCCTATCCATTCATTGGATGCTTGAGAGCATCAGTGGCCTGTCTGTGAGGTAGACCAAATAACACTGAGTTAATGCACACAGCTGAGAGACAGGTACCAATGGGGAGGGAATGTCAGGACACTGTGCTCGACACTCAGTGAAGAAGCTCTGTGCCCTGGAAATTTTAAGTTCTACCTCTACTGTGTTTATATCAACAGACCCCAAACCCTACGATAAATAAAAAGAACTATGGAATGGTTATTTTTCTAGAAAAAATAAAGAGAGTTCTCATATTACTTTAGAATGAAATGTTAGAAACTTTGTGTTCTAGAAGACTAGCAAAATCCTGTATGGGTATCATTGTGACCGTGCATATAGTTAAAGAAGCAAATCAGTAGGTCACTGGAGCACAAAAGAGGACCCAGGAAAACCACCACCTGCTTTTGATGAAGTTGAAAATTAATGCAACAAAAGGTAGTATTTTTAAAAGATGCTGCTGGGGCAATATGACATTCATTGACAGTTATAAACCTTTATAGACTTTGAATTAACTGACTTCCAGTAGATCATGGAATTCAACACGAGGATCTAAAACAATTAGAAACGAATATAGACTTCACTGAGATGGTTCAGCTGGAAAAACGTACCTGCTGTAAGCCTGACAACCCGAGTTTGATCTTCAGGACCCACGTAGTGAAAAGGCAGAACTCCGGCAATATGTCCTTAGATCTTCACATATGCACCATGGCTCTAGAGTGTCCATATACATGTACAGACACAGAGAAAACGTGAATACAAAAGTGAAAGTTTGAAAAGTTATAAAAGTAGATACAAATATATAGAAAAAAGTTTTTGAGACCAGGAAAGAATTTATAGTTTTGTACCAAAAATGATTGATCTTAGGATCAAAAGCTAATATACTGTATTTAGTTAAACAGAGAAATTTTCAAACTATGAAGTATTCTGTCAAAATGATGGTTGCAGAGATGTATGTAGTCAGCCTGCCTCACCTACGTGGTGATCTCCAGGTGACTGAAAGACTCTAATTCAAGAAAAATATAGTATCTGAGGAAGTGACTCTTGAACTAGTCATTGACACACATGTATTGTGAAGAAGCACCTGATAAAAGTTTGGCATAATTGGCCACTAAGAATTGTTAAATATAAAAAAGATGCTCCAACATATAACAAGGACACATGCTCCACTATGTTCATAGCAGCCTTATTTATAATAGCCAGAAGCTGGAAAGAACCCAGATGTCCCTCAACAGAAGAATGGATCCAGAAAATGTGGTGCATTTACACAATAGAGTACTACTCAGCTACTGAAAACAATGACTACACGAAATTCACAAGTGAATGGATAGAACTAGAAAATATCTTCCTGAAGAGATAACCCAATCACAAAAGAATACACATGGTATGTACTCACTGATAAGTGGATTTTAACCCTAAAGCTCAGAATACTCACACTACAACCCACAACTACATGCAGCTTAAAAAGAAGGAAGACCAAAGTGTAGATGCTTCAATCCTACATAGAATGTGAAACAAAATAATCACAGAAGCTAGAGGGAGAGAGGGATTTCAGGGGCGGGTAGTAGGAGGGAAGAAAAGGGAACGAGAACGAGTATTGGAAGGGACAAGAGAAAAGTAACAGAGGATCGGGAAATTGAATAAAAACATGTAGCACTTGGGGATGGGGAACTGGGGTAACCACAAAAAAAGTTCCAGATTCCAGGGAAGCAAGAGGCTCCCAGGAGTCAATGGTGGTGACTTTAGGCTAAATTCCCAACAAAGGGGAGATACAACCATAGAGACCACCTCCAGCAGTTAGGCATGACCCCCAGTGGAGGAATGGGACCACCCATGCATCGAAAAAGTTTAAATCCAGAAATGTTCCTGTCCAAAAGAAAGGCAAGAACAAAAATGGAACAAAGACTGAAGGAAAGGCCATCCAGAGACCGCCCTACCTAGGAATCCATCCCATCTGAAAATACCAAACACTCACACTATTGTTGATGCCAAGAAGCACTTGCTGACAAAAGCCTGTTATGTCTGTTCCCTGAGAGATTCTACCAGCACCTGAATAATACAGATGCAGATACCTATAGCCAACCATCAGACTGAGCCTAGGGACCCTAATAGAAAAGCTAGGGGAAGAATTTAAGGAGCTGAAGGGGATTTCAACCGCACAGGAAAAACAAAATCAACTAACTGGACCACCCAGAGATCCCAGGGAATAAAGCAGCAACCAAAGAGTATACATGGAGGGAGCCAGGACTCCAGATACATATGTAGCAGAGGATGGCCTTATCTGACATGAGTGAGATGGAAGGGAGGCTTGATGCCCCAGTGTAGGGGAATGCTAGAATGGTGAGGCAGGAGTGGGTCAATAGGTGGAGGAGCACGCTCATAGAGGCAAAGGGGGGGGGGTTGATTAGGGATGGGATGGAGGGTTGGTGGGAAGGCAGAAATGTTATTCATTTGAAGGGTAAACAAATAAAATGAGTAATTAAAAATGCTAAGGTTAACCTTCATTATTAGATAGTTCTCCAACTATCGAAATGACTAACTCAACTGGTGATGCCACCAATACTGACGAGAATATGAAGAAACTAAGCCATTAGTTATAATGTCTAATTTCTATTGACAACCTGATTAGGTCAGGAAACATTTAGATGATTTGTGATACATGGCTGTGGTTGCTTCTTTAATGGTATTTGTAGGTAGGATCAGCTGAGGACTAAAGAGCTCAGAGCTGATATCATACATTGGCTAGGGTTCCACAATGAATAAAAAAGTGGTGCTGGAGAAATCAAGCTGAGCACCAGTATCCACAGTTCTGTTTCCTGACACAGAGTGCAATGTGACCAGCTGCCTCTTAGTTCTTTCTTTCATCCCTACCATCACTCACAGAAATAAAAAAATCAGTGCAGCTACCATGAAACAAATATTTTAGCAGTGTCCTGGACATATATTTTTATGTCAACTTGAAATGAACTAGAGTTATCTGAAAGAAGGGAGTCTCAGTTGAGAAAATGACCCCATAATATCTGACAGCAGGGCATTTTCTTAATTAGTGATTGAAAGGGAAGGGCCTAACCATTTTGGGTGTTACTATCCCTGGGCTGCTAGTCCTGGGTTCTATTAGAAAGTATGATGAGCAAGTCATGAGGAGCAAGCTAGTAAGCAGCACGTCCCCCCCCTCCCCCACAGTCTCCACATCAGCTCCATAGCAAGGTTGAAGTGTAAGCCTAATAAAGCCTTTCCACCCCAATTTCCTTTTGGTCATGGTGTTTGATCACAACAATAGTAATCCAAACTAAGACAAGTAGGATTTTATAAAACCAAGCTTAAATTTAGTACACAATCCAATAATTTTCTCTTGGAATACTTAGGCCATAGAAATAAAAAATTTGTGTTTACATAAAACATTTGTATATATAATATTATATGTTACTGGAAATACAAAATTGGAAACAGCCTAGAAATAATTCATTGGGTTATTTTAAAACATTCTTGACATGGGACATAATAACTCAAAGAAAGTAGTAGACATGAGCCTGTGTAAATCGATCTCAAGAAAATGATGCATTCTGGGTAGAAACTCAAGTACCCAGTAATAGTTCCATTTATTATTAATCTTTTCTGAGATTTTTTTTTTATGTAGTGAGTTAGATGCTAGTAGGACATGGGGATAGACCTCTTCCCTGTGGTCCACAGTTTATAAAAGCAGTGACTTGAACAGAGGAACTAGAATTACCACTCAGCACAGAATCTAACTCGTGTCTACAGCTCTGGATGAGACATGACATCCTGAACTCTAAAGGTCAGCAATGGATAACTATCATAAACTGTCTGCATGAGGCCAAACCTTATCAGATTAGTGCGCAGCAGGAGGCTTTCAGAGACTACAGACACATCACTGCTCCTTCTGTGGAGTAACAAACAGGCCTCCTAATACCTGGTCAATGCAAAGCCACCCAGAGAAAAATCACTTGTCCTCGGGGTTTCATAAGACTGCACAAAGCTTACTTAGCATGGAGATTGATGTGTGGTCTCTGACTCTCACTGTTTCAGAATATGCTTTCCTTTCTCCACCACACTGTGGCACATCTAGTTCTATGTCTTTCTCAGTTACAGGAGAAGGAGCAGGCCGACAGAAGAAATCTTGATATCCTGGTGAGAAGATGGTTGTTGAGATGGAAACTATAGTAATACTAGGGACTGAGGAAGGAAGAAGGTAACGGCTGGGGGCAATGGGAACCATTTGGATTTTTGTAGCAAGAAACTATGGTATGTCTTAAATATGGTTCTAACTGAAGAAATGTACACCTATGACAAAATTTACTAGGATTAGGGCTATGGGTAGACACAGATGAGTGTAGAGATAAACTCTGGGTAAGGTTGCTGGCTTATTATGATGGTTCTGGTGCTACTATTTTATATATAATAGTTATGTGTAAAATCGTATCACTGAGGGAAAGCTAAGTTTTATCATCTTGTATTTTAAAGCTTCATGTGATATTATAATTAACTCAATACAACATTTAATTAAAATAATATGTGCACTTTTTATTTTTAAGAACTGATTCAACACAATTTTCATGCAGTGTCTGTTCTTTTGGCTGCCTGGATTTTTTTTTTTCTAACCCTCTGATAGTTGATTTGTATGCAAGAATGAGAGAGCAAATGGAATTCATTAAAAATTATAAACATGAACCAACTTGAAATGGAAACATTTGCTCTGTGACTGGAAGGTTTATATTTCTATTTCAGCCAGCAGTTGGCTCTAAAATGTGAGTTCTATAACCAGGTAACACTCAAAAGTTCCAGAAATTTGGCACACTACAGCATGATTTTCACAAAAATAGATGTAGGTTGCAAGAACTTCAGAAATTTCCAACCAGCTTTGGTTCTTGTTTTTCTGTAAGACTTGTAAACAACAATAAATGCAATGACAACTAGACGTTAAGTTCATGTCTCGTGTTGAGTTCATGCTTAAGTAAAGCCTAAGCTTGGCTGTCAGAGGTAAGCATGATCTTAACGCAGACTTTAGGAGTCATCGAGATGGCTCACTAGTTAGGTATTATTACCTCTTGCAGAACAATAAAAGTGAATTCTACGTGGACTGAATTTCCAGTACCACACAGCAGTTTACGACTACCCAACTATCTTCAGTTCTGGATCCAGTACTCCAGTGACCTCTTCCCGCCTCTGCAGGAACCGCAGACATGAATGGTACACATGTATACCTTCCCTCAAACATTAAAATAAAAATACATATATTTTTAAATTTTTAATTTTATATAAGAACAAAATTATCATAAGATAATTTATTTTAAGAATATTTTAGGTGCACAGCAGAATTGAGTAAAGGTCCAGAGTGACCCCATTTGTCACATGCCCCTGTATGACAAGCCTCATCACTACCAATAATTCTATCAGAAGAGTACACGGGCTACAGTCATTGGATAGAGTTGATGCACAACTCTTTTTTTTTTATTAGGTACACTCTGTATTCACATTTCAAGTGTTATCCCTTTCCTCCACCCCGATCCCCTCCCCCTCCACTTGTCTCCACGAAGGTGCACCTTCTCCTAACCACCCTCTCTACCTCAGTGCCTTAGCATTCCCCTACATTAAAAAAACGTGCCCTCCCTGGACCAAAGGCCCCTCTTCTCACATTGATGCCAGACACTGCTATCTTCTGCTACATATGTAACTGGAGCCATGGGTCTCTCAGTGTGTACTCAATGGTTGGTGTTTTAGTCCATGGGAATTGTGGAAAGTTTGGTTGATTGATGATGTTGTTCTTTTTATGAGGTTGCGAAACCTTTCAGCTCCTTCAGTCCTTTCTTTAGCACCTACATTTGGGTCTCCGTGTTCAGTCCAATGGTTAGCTGCAAGCATGTTCAGATGTATCTGTATGACTTTGACATAGTCCCTGAGGAGGCATCTTTATCTGGTTCCTGCCAGTAAGTACTTCTTGGCATCAGCAATAGTGGTTGGATTTGGAGGTTACATATGTGGTGGATCCCCAGGTGAGGTAGCCTCTGAATGATCTTTTATCTAATCCCTGCTCCTGTATTTCTTCCCATGAGTGTTTTGTTCTCCCGTCTCAGAAGGATTGGGGCATCCATATTTTGGATACTTTTGGAGCTTCATAATTTCTGTGAATTGTTTCTTGGGTATTCAGAGCTTTCTGGGGGCTAGTATCTGTTTATCAGTGAGTGCATACCGTGAGTGTTCTTTTGTGACTGGGTTACCTCACTCAGGATAATAGTTTCTAGTTCCATCCATTTGCTTAGGAATTTCATGAAGTCATTGTTTCTAATAACTGAGTAGTACTCCATTGTGTAAATGTACTATACTTTCTGTATCCATTCCTCTGTTGAAGGACATCTGGGTTCTAGCTTCTGGATATTATAAATTAGGCTGCTATGATGTACAACTCTTATTCTGAGTTCATAGTTAATTTGTAGGTTCATTCTTACTGCTGTATATTTTTCTGGACTCAGAAGACAATTACGCAGTGGCATCCACCACTAGCAGCAAGGACCCTGCTCAAGGATTTGATGGAGAAACCTGAGAAGTTGCCCTCAGCACCTTACAGGAGTCCATTCAGGTATAGTTGGGATTCTGAAGAAAAAATTAAGGACACATAAGAGTGAAGCAAAGACAAGTTTATTGGTGAAAAACAAAGCCACAGATGCACTTGAGAAGAGGCAGCTATGGGTTTGAGAAGAAAGGTTACTCAAAAGCTTCAGCAGGAGCCGTAGAACTTTGGAAGTTATGTTGTTTAAATCCTCTGGACTGAGAGAAGAGAAACTAAATGCACTCCACTCTACTAATTTCCTATGAAAGAACTTCCTAATAGAAGGAAAAAAATATAAGGTGGTTTATGGGGCTGCTAGGCAATCTCGCATGAGAAGCAGAAGCTTGAGGAAGGCAAAAATATGATGCCAAAGAAACGTTTCAGTGTGATCATTGTGTGGGAGGAGAATGGGTGTGCATATGCAACAGCGTGTGTGTGGAGGACAGAAGACAACTTTCTGGAGTTTCTTCCCTTCTTCCACTTGTATGTGAGTCCAGGGATTGATCTAAACTCACTAGGCATGTGCTTCTCTGGAGTTATCTCACTGGTCTCATTGGGCAAAGAGAGAAAGACATTTTCAACCTGAGAACGGTTTACTCATCTTAATAGACTTATTTTTAGTAGACTTTTAGGAAGGAAATACAATTTTGTGAAGAGTAGTCTGCAGTTTGTTTTACCAAAACTCTTCTCAGTCAGCAAGAGACTGAAGTCAGATCCATGTGGATGAGGGCCAGGAGCTCTTTTTGTCTATGTCCCCTTAACCTCATCCTATCATCTTATCACATCTCAGCACACAGCCTCCACTAGAGCGTCATAGAAAGCAATGCACCTCACCAAAGCTTCTCTATACTCTGCTCATTCCCCTTGTCCACCATTGACAACTACAGACGTCTTTCTGTCTCCATTATTCTGGAATTTCAGAGCATTCTATCCCTACAGCGAAACAGTAAGATGTACATATTCCCATACGTGGGGAAAACAAGCCATCACAGGACCTAAGGCCTCTCTTCCCATTGATGTCAGAAAATGCTATCCTCTGCTGCATATGTACTTCAGAACATATGCTGAGGTGAGAGAAAGTAGTTGGAAGCGGGAGATCCTTCATGGAGACAATGGGAGAAGGAGAGGAGATGAATTGTGGAAAAGGGATAACATCTGAAATGTAAATGCAGAGAATTTCCAATAAAAAATTTGGGGGGGATGTACATATTCTAGAAGGGCTTCTTTTCCTTAGAAACTCTCACTTAGCTCTCCACAATGCCTTTCCCTGGCACGTTAACATTTAGTTTTAGTAAGTAGTAATATTCCATTATCTAGATAGACTGAAAGATCAGATATTCATTTACCTATTGAACATTATTTGGTAATTTAACATCTGCTGAAGAAAATGCCCATACATATTTCCACATGGAATAATTTTGCACTCCTTTGAGCCAATCCTAAGGGCAATAATTTGTGGTTTAGAAGAAACCACAATTTTAGAATAAACAGGAAAAAAATCTTCCAAAATAGTTGTACTACTTTTTGTTTTCACTGGTAACAAAAGACAGTTGCTGTCATTCCATCTTATTTGCATTTAACATCACAGGGACCAAGCATAGAAATTCTTCGTAAAGGATTCTGTAGACATACACCCTATGTCAAAGAGAACTGGAATCCAGTGCAGACTACATACTTTTTTCCTTACAACTTTATTTTTTAAAGAACAGAAATACATGTACAGATTTTAAAATCATTTTGTTATAAAATTATATGAACATATTTTTGTCAGTACGTGATTTTTTTTAAAGGTTTGATAGTATGCATTGAAATCATACTAGTTACAATGAGCATAAGGTACATGTAAAAAATGTAACATGGAAATACTCAAATTTCTTGGTGTGTAAATATTAAACATAATGATTTTTAAATACCAAAAATTGCCACAAGGCTATCTTCTTACCTTTGGAGTTATTAATGGTTTAAGGTCTAGGTGTACCCCACGTTGAGAGGGTGCTATACACTTACTGTTTTGCTTTTTTTTTTCCCTAGGGAGGATTGAGGCTTCCACTTTTTGGCCTTTACTTTTTTAAGCTTCTTATGATCTGTGAGTTGTCTCTTGGGTATTCAGAGCTTTCTGGGGCTAGTATCCAATTATCAGTGACTGCATATTATGTCTGTTTTTTGTGACTGGGTTACCTCACTCGGGATGCTATTCTCTAGATATTTCCATTTTCCTAGGAATTTCAAAAAGTCATTGTTTCTAATAGCTGAGTAGTACTCCATTGTGTAAATATAGACAGTTTCTGTATCCATTCCTCTACTGAAGGACATCTGGGCTCTTTTCAGCTTCTGGCTATTATAAATAAGGCTGCTATGAACATGGTGGAGCATGTGTCCTTATTGTATGTTGGAACATCTTTGGGGTATATGTCCAGAACTGGAATAACTGGGTCTTCAGGTAGTACTATGTCCAATTTTCTGAGGAACCACCAGACTGATTTCCAGAGTACTAGCTTACAACCTCACCATCAGTGAAAGAGTGTTCCTCTTTCTCCGCATCCTCACCAGCATCTGCTGTCAGCTCAATTTTTGATCTTAGCCATTCTGACAGTTGTGAGGTGGAATCTCAGGGTTGTTTTGGTTTGCATTTCTCTGATGACTAAGGATGTAGAGTACTTCCTTAGATGCTTCTCAGCCATTCAATATTCCTCAATTGAGAATTTTTTTTGTTTAGCTCTGTACCCCATTTTTAATAGGATTGTTTGATTCTCTGGAGTCTAATTTCTAGAGTTATTTGTATATATTGGATATTAGACCTCTATCAGATGTGTGATTGGTAAAGATCTTTTCCAAATCTGTTTGCTGCCATTTTGTTTTCTTGACAGTGTCCTTAGCCTTACAGAAACTTTGAAATCTCATGAGTCCAATTTGTGGATTCTTGATCTTAGAGCACAAGCCATTGGTGTTCTATTCAGGAAAATTTCCCATGTGCCTATGTGTTCTAAGCTCTTCCCATTCTTTCTCATCTAATAATTTCAGTGTACCTGGCTTTATGTGGAGATCTTTGATCCACTTGCACTTGAGCTTGACTACACACTTTTTAACAGTGTTCAGTTCAAACATCCCCAAAATGTCTTGGAGTTACTACTGATGTGATAAAGCACTAGGACTGAAACCAGCTTGGATAGGATAAGCTTTACTTGATTTATACTTTCTTATACAATTCAGGACCACTTTCCCCAAGTTTTTAAACCTATAGTGGGCCAGGCTTTCCCACATCAATCAGTAATCAAGAAAATTACACCATCAGCTGGCCTACGGGCCAATCTTATGGGAACATTTTCTCAGTTGAATTTATCTAATCTCAGATAACCATAACTTGTGTCAAGTTGATGAAAAAATCCAAGACAGGAACTCCATTTTCCTCTTCTTTGCCATCTCTTCTGCTTCTTTTTTAAAGCATCACGAATTCATGTATGAGTCAGTCCAGTCCGTTGGTTATAGGTTTAGAAAAACACAGTAAGTTCTAATAATATCAATTGTAATAATACATATTTCAAGTGAAATAGAGAAAATAATTTTTATGCATTTAGTGTGTATGCTTCTGTAGTTGTGTGCATATATGTGTACCAAGTATGTCCAGGTGCCTGTGAAGACCATAAGATGACATTGGATCTCATGAAATTGTGGTTATAGTCAGTGTGGGGAGACATGTTTATAAGTATTACCTTGGACGTTTTCTATGCCCTCTTTGTTCCCAAATAATGACACCAATGCCAATTATATTTATTAATAAGCTTCAAGCACTATAGCTGGGCAGATACTCATCTGTTCTAACAAGACCCAGCTTTTTCTCAGCTATGTGCCGTGTTATCTGCCATCTTATTTTTTGAACAACTTTATTTTAAAAAACAAAGATAAATGAACAAATTTTAAGCATTTTTGCATAAAAGTATACTAATATATTTTTGCCTGTGCTTGGCTTTTTTTTTTAAAAAAAGGGTTGATAGTGTGCATTAAGGTCTTATTAGTTACAATGAGAATAAAGTACATGTAAAACAGGATGTAACCCAGATTTAGTCAGTTTTCTTGGTGTGTAAGGATTGAGCATGATGGTTTTTTCTTTTTTTTTTTCTTGAACCTCACACAGTCTGTGACTTGTTTCTGGGGTGTTCAGAGCTTTCTGGGGTTAGTATCCCATTATCGGTGACTGAATATTATGTCTGTTATTTTGTGACTGGGTTATCTCACTCAGGATGATATTCTCTAGATGCATCCATTTCCTTAAGAATTTCGTTAAGTCATTGTTTCTGATAGCTGAGTACTACTCCATTGTGTAAATGTACCACAATTTTTGTATCCATTCATCTACTGAAGGACATCTGGGTTCTTTCCAGCTTCTGGCTATTATAAATAGAGCTGCTATGAACATTGTAGTGCATGCGTTTTTGTTGTATATTGGAGTGTCTCTGGGGTATATGCCCAGAAGTGGAATAGCTGGATCTTCACGTAGGAATATGCTGCCATCTTAATCTCACCCTGGCTACTATGGTTCTATCTGTGCCATTGTGGTGACTCCTTCATGATGACCCTCAGGCTGATTCCTTCTCCTGTGACCTCCTAACAGGGTTCAGACTCACTCCTTAACTCTCCTGCCCTGCTACAGGCTGATTAACTCTTTATAAACTACTCTGAGGTGATGGAAAACAATTTAACAAACAATTGAGACAGAAGATGCTTCAATAATGACAATGCCTGCACTGAGACCACAATAAGATCTCTGGGTACAGAAATCAGCATCTGAATACACAGTGCACAAAACCACCCCTTAACAGCTCCCCTTTAGCCCAATAAGAGACTCTTTCTCTTACAATAATAAACTATGTACAATAAGAACAGTTAGAAAAACTATCAGGTAAAAATCACAATCAATTTCCAGTCCACTTGTATTTGACAACCCTGAAGATAGTGCTCTATAATCTATCCAGTCCTGGTGAACCAAAAGTTCTATACCAAATTCACTTTCTATCTTCACTTGCCATTTATCAACTTATAAGTTTCTTCTTAGATGTTAAAATTGTTTTTAAATCTTAAACAACTTAAGTTTAAATGTGAGCATATGTAGCTTTTGAGCTTACCAGAGAACGAGTAAATATTAAGTGCAGAGCAAGCAGCTTCCAAAACTATAGAAATGAAAGAGGTTGCTGGCTAGTTGGACAGTCACCCAAGCTTCCTCTGAAACATTAACGCATCAGTCAAACTTTACTGCAAAGCAGTAATGACAAACAGCTTGCCTACCTTGTCCTTGCAATGGTCTGTCATTATCTTTGAAGTAGAATGGGGCTGCTGCCAGGCGCAGACATGTCCAAAAAGCTTTTATTATTATAGTAAACATCCTTAAATGCCATATTTTGTAGGTCTCTGAAGTGTTTGAAGACCATCTATCTAAATTATATTTAAATAGGCAGGCATCACTTCTTTCTAGATAGCCACTATCTGTTCAATCTCAAAAAACATCTACAGGAAGCCAAATGAAACTTATTTCTGCAAATAACTAAACTATTACCTAACATTGCCATAAGTTTGATTGATTATCCAATAAAGTAATTTTTTAAAAAAGAATATAAAAAATGAAAATATTTTTAAAACACATTTTTAAATTATCCTAAACAGTCTGAAATATTAGCTTGGGGACTAGAAATTCACATTGCATTTTAAAATGAGTTGCATGGATACAACACCTTAAACAAGAGTTGAAATATATACATTATGTTAAAGCAACACATGATCTTAATTTTGTATCAATGTATGAAACTGATACTAACATAAAATATTTTGCTTGCTGATGCTCTTTAGTTTAAATATACTTTCAATTAATCTGTCCTCTTATTCTATCACTACTGTAACTCCCCCTTTTAATCCATTCCTTCCCCTTTCCCCTAATCTCAGATAGAAGAGAATAAAGGACAAAGGAAAGGAGAAGAAAGAATGACGAGTGATAGATGTTTGTCATCATTTAAGGAAGGGAGATGGTGGTTACAAGTAGTTAATGGTCTTGGTGAGGAAAAAAGATAAAGGAGCAAGGTTCAGGGATCTCTCTCTCTCTCTCTCTCTCTCTCTCTCTCTCTCTCTCTCTCTCTCTCTCTCTCTCTCTCTCTGGCCTCTCTCTTCTCTCTTCCTTTCTCCACATGTTCCTAGCCAGCCTCTTCCTCTTCCTCTTTTTCTCCCTTATCTCTTTGTTCTTCTCTGTCTCTCTCTGTCCTTCTCTGTCTCTCTCTGTCCTTTTCTGTTCCCTCACGTTCTCTGCCTCCACTCCCTTCTCAACCACCATGTCTCATGCCTCCAAATAAACTTCACTTTATATATAAAAATTCAACTTTTCAAAACTTATAGCAGTTTCCCATTTTGTAATCATGAATATGTGTTTATGGTATGTGCATATACTTTGATTTTACAAGCTCTGAAAAATGAAAAATGTCCATTTGCCAAATTTTATTTTTTGGGGTACCTCTTGGGTTATTTCCTGGAGGTAATGATATTTTGTTAAACAAAGTACAAGTAGGGCATTTCCTTTTCATTTTCTTGGCTTGTTTCCAAGTAAGCTGATAATATGGTGTGTGTGTGTGTGTGTGTGTGTGTGTGTGTGTGTGTGTGTGTGTGCGTGTGTGTGTGTGTGTGTGTGTGCTAATAAAATTTTGAAGCTTCTAATATATTTCTTATTAATAGATGATCAATTTTATAATTACCTTGTGCTAGAGGACCTGGTAGACCCATAGGGGATCTAATATGTGTTATATATAAAATGAATAAATTTTACTTCTGATTAATTGTTGTGGTTATATAGAGGGAAGTTAATTCTGAATCATCCCGAATAAGTTCAACAGTTTCCAGATGTAAAACAAGTCTTTCCATATGGAGAGTCAGTTACTATGTTAAGAGAGTCAGGGAAATTTAATGCCATAAGAATGTCATATGACTCTGACTTTTAAACTGAATCAAAAGAGCTCTAAACCACTTTATTTTTTCTGAATCATAGCCTGACTTTCCTGATGTATTTGCAGCAGTATAAAATGTAGGGGTCCCAGAACTTTGTTCATCCTATTAAATGAGGGAGAATCCAATTAGTTCTTTTTATGAATTAAAGTCACTTGCTTTTATGATGTTTGTTATTAATTTCTCCCCAAAATATTACTGCAAAACCTTTGATAATCTTTATTTTTTTTCCTACAATGAGGCAATTTTAGCATTAATAAAAGACACTACAATTTCTGCTGGGTTTATTCCTGCTAACTGATAAAGTCTCATTTTACCTTTTAGAAATAATTCAGAAACATTTTTACATAGGTCTGTAATGATTTCCTTCGTTTATGTGTTAAAAATATCTATTCTAAGATATAATCTGTCTGCGCAAGAATTCCTGTGGGACAATGAATAGGTCACAAAATAGCTAAAATTCAAGCCATTTTTAAATCCAAATGATCTACATATTAATCTTGTTATTTCTTTTCTATCAAGGCCAATTCTTTTTCAGCCTCAGCTGAACTATTTAAGTCCTCACCTTGTAAGGTTTGAAATAAATTACTTAGCTCTTGAGTAGCTAATCCAATTCTGGGCTGGACCTTAGCCAATTAATATCTCCCAATAATTTTTGAAATTCATTGAGTTCTTAGTTGGTCCCTCCTGATTTATATTTTCTGTGGTTGATTATTTTTACAGACTTATATTTTATATAATTAATAGAATTCTCTCTTTGTATTTTTTCAGAAGTAATTTGCAATCCCCAAGAATGCAAAATTCTCTTTACTTCATCAAACATTTTTTTCCTAAGGTATCTCCATCTGAACTAGCCAGTAAAATATCGTCTACATAATAGTAAATTATGGAGTGAGGAAATTGCTTATAATTATTTCTAGTGTCTGTTGTACAAAGTATTTACATAATGTAGGACAATTCAACATTCCTTGAGGAAGGAGTTTCTAATGATACCATTTTGTTGGCACAGAGGGGTTAAATATGGGCTCAGCAAAAGGAAGTAAATTTGTATCTTGTTCTTGTAATGATAGAGTACAAAAATCAGTCTTTTCATTCAATCGCTATGATAAGCTATACCTTAGGTAACAAGAAACACAATGGAATTTCAGGATGTAGAAAACCCATTGGCTGAATTATTTTATTGATGGCTATCGGATATGTTAACATCTGCATTTGCTATAATCAATTTTAATTACAAATACGAGAGATTCCTAAAGACTGGTGGGCTCTTCTGTATGTTGCACCTCCCACTACTCTGGGTCTAGCTCTTCTAGTGCTTACTTATGACTCTTCTTCCATCACAGGCCCTTGTTCTACCCAAACAGGTTGTTCCGACAACCACCTTAGTGGTAGGGCTGTTGGTGTTCTCCCAGCAGTGGCTTCCCTAAATAACATGGGAGAGCCCTCCTCTGCTGTGTCCTGCTTATGGACAACTTGGACAGTGCATAACTGTCCTTGATCATTTTATTTTCAGTACTGTCATCAGGAACATATATTTTATGGCTTGTTCCTGAAGTTGGAGAAAAGTTAATTGGTGCTTCAAATATGTTCAAATCATGTAACAAATCTCTTCCCCATAAATTTATGGCCATGTCAGTCACATATGGCTTAATTTTCCTATTTTACCTTCTGTCTATATACATTCAAGCCATTTTACACTTGGTTTTATCTGGGATAAGGTTACAATCCCTAGAGTTTGTATATCTACCTCCTGAAGAGGCCAGTCTGTAGGCTCAGATATTGGTTAAATTGTGGTTGTGCTTGCTCCTGTGTTTACCAATTTTTCAATTTCATTATTATTTATAAATACCTTTACTTTTGACTTCTGTTCATCTATAGAAGTTTGCCAAAAATTTCTGGTCCCTTCTGGTATTTGTTTTCTATTGAAGTTGCTCTGACTTTGATATTTGAGTTTTTAATTTCTATCTCCAGAGCAGTATTTTTAAATATTCTTTGGATGAGTTTCACCACTGTGGATCTGAGATCGCTGATTGGAATTTGATTTGGGGGCCTTTGAGAGGCCACATTGGAAATTTCCCAACAAGGTATTACTTGTTTGTGTCTTGTTGATCTACATTTATTAGTCCAATGCTGGCCTTTGCCATGCCTTCTGCATCTTTCAGAATAAGTTTGCTTTGCCCGAACTTCCTTTTGAAATGACCTTACTCACCAAAATTAAGATATTTGAGAGTTTGGATTTTCTCATAACCTTTAGAGATTACATCTATTAAAGCTACATCATGTATCTGTTTGGACTAGAGAAGGGAGGTGACAGGCAAAGTGAATGGGGGGGGAGCTGTACTTCCTGTGGAGATCCACGGATGCTGACAGGATTCATTGGCTACTGTCCCCACACCATGCACTGAGTTAAAATCAACAAAGAACACTAACTATGAAAGATCCAAGTCACAGCAGTAATAACCCATGCATCATCAATGACGATGTGATTATTAACGGTCATTCTCATGAAGAGGATAATCCATTGGCAGAGTATGTGGATGGAAAATGAAGAGGAATTATACAGACAAATAGAAGGGAGTTGTGGGATAAAGAATTTATTCAAAGCTGTTTTCAAGAAATGCTGGAAGAAGAACAAGAACATGAATGGTTTATTCGAGCCTGAGATCTCCACAAACTATGAACCAAATCCAAGACCAGCGTAATGACCTTATTATCAGTGCTGGCTCTTCTCTGGAAGATCTTGTGGGCAAGAGTAATCTGAATCCCAAAGCAAAGGAGTTTGTTTTTGGGGTGAAGTACTGACTTGTCTGAGTAGCTGGCTGCTTTCAGTGGATGTAGCAGTTTTCACACTGGAAAGGCAGTGTTAGAAGACTCATTGTAAAATCTCTCTCCTGTCACTGTGTTGTTACACTTATGCATTTCCAAAGTTTTTGTTAGTCTTGCATGCTTAATAAAAGTGCTGAGACTGTTACTAAGTAAGGAGCTGTCACATGGTTACTAGCTTAATGAAAAGACAGCAACTGAAGAAGCACCAGTCAACTGTGACAAAGAAACAAATTAAGTCACCTTCAAATCTCATTGATTGTCTTTGAGTCTAAACTTGTCTCTTAGGATTAGTTGACACTTTTTAATGTCTACACTTTGTAACAAACAAAAAAGTAAATAAGTTTAATTTAGGTTTTGACTGTTAAATAAATTTCTCAGTTGTATTTGTCCATCAATAAAACCTTTTCTGAAAAAAATCTGTTAACTTTTGAAGTAATTTCACAAGATTGTCTTTGACTGAGGTTACAGGTGTTGGTCAGATAGGAGCTAGTCTGTCTGCCTTTTTCCTGGTGTAGTATATGTTAGGAATATAGTTCTCCTTGTGTTATCCTTGAGGAAATACAATTTGAGGCTTCCATTTCTGAAGATTGATTGCATCATAGTATTACTTTTGTGCTCTTCCTTGATTTGTTAACCACCATGACTATAGTCTGCAGCAAAGTTTTCTTTTAACAAAGCTAGAACAGTTGTAGTTTCTTAAACTTCATTATCTGAGTAGGTTAAGCTGCCATATGTGTTCAATGTGAATAGTGTTTTTTAAAAAATATTATTTTCAAAAATATTTAAAAAATAAATGATAGAATTGGAAAAAAGCTACATCATACAGATGACAACAAATGCCAGCCATATTTTTAATCCATACATCTCTTGGTGCTGGTCTTGCCTTTAGCAGCCTGGTTACCTTTTTGCATTCAGCATTAGCATCTTCCAAAGCTGAAGAGTCAAAGCACTTACTAGTGCTTTCCTGAGTTGTGGATCTGATACTCTTCTGTCTACAGCTGAAGTCAATCTCTGTAAACAGTCAGTGAATCGTTATTTAGGACCTTGAATAATCTGAGTAAATGGTTGCAGTCTTTTTTCTTGTTTCTTTAGTTTTGTCTCAGGCTCTTAAAGCTGACACATGACATAATGCCAAGGTTGCCTCCTTCTATACAACTTACATCTGTAGCGCAGCATACAGACCCTCACCTAGCAACTGATCTTGGGAAATACTGATGCCTCTATCCCCGTTTCCCTGTTCTATCTTCTTAGCCTCTTCTCTCCGCCATGATCACCACTGTAACTGAGGACCAGGTTTCAATTTTGTTTCTATTGTCATATCTTTCCAGTCTTTCCATAATTCTGTTTTGAGTTGCCCAAGAATTTAATATTTGCTTCATGAATGGTGAATGCATACCACATGAGATGACACTTTAATTTTTTTTTCAAATCCAGCACATGGATGGAGTGCCACCCAATTTCTTCATAATCTTGGGAGTGGCCATCATCTGCTGGCACTTTTACAGGAACTGGATACATGAAGGTTGATTTTCTAACAACCTTTGGCTGGTTTTCATGACGTTCATTCTATGGTGGGGTGGTAGGCTCTGGTCTTAGCTCCTCTGTTCCTTATCATCTGTTTAATTCTTATTGTAAGTTTTTCTTCTATTTTTCCACAGCTTGTTTTCATTTTTCACTTTTCTCATATTTCTGCATCTCCAAAATTCTTTCCTTTGAGAAGACACAGGAAGCCATTAGGGTGATTAAGACTCAGATAAGAACTACCATCATGATAATCATAGTTGATACTGTGCCAAACTCAATTAGGTCATTTGTCTCCTCCTTTTGTGTCTGTATCTTTAAGATGGCTTTATATCGGATCCAAAGGTCCTGTTTTGTTTTATTGTTTCATCCTTGCTTGTCTTATTTCTTTTATTTTATTAATTTTAATTATCTGTAGATGATTTTTTTTAATATGCAGTTTCCCTTTTCCTTTAGCACCTAAGTATAATTTCAAACGTTTTTATCCAATAAGAATTTTGGCTGTGGTCAGATTTTTTGTCCTCTATACCTGTCGGGCTTCTGCATCCGGAAGTGTGGTTAGCCTCGCCCCTGAGCTTCAGTTCACGGGGAAGGGGCGGTTCTACTGTTCGACCAGAGAAACCACAGCTTCCACGCTTTGAGACCTATCCCGAAGCTGGAGCGCATTCTGCTACCTGTCCTGGACCCATGTGCCCTGTAGAGCTGGACTGAGCCAGCTCCCACCCTGGGAAGTTGGTGCCAGTTGTTGCCGTGGCCCCCAGGATGCAGCTAGTCCCAAATGGGCTGCATTTTTTGCCCACCACCTGTAGCTCACGGGCTCTGTCTACCACCGAACTCTGTTAGAGCCACTGTGTGCAGAAGTAGGTGCCCATCGGATGGCATGCTCCCGTGATTTGCCTGGACTCACATGCCACCCTGGGATAGACGCAATTTGCCAGCTGAAGCCACGCCTCTCCCACTAGCCACTCAGGCTTTTCCAAGGCTGTGGTCTCCAGGAAGGTCCCTCCCACGCCCTGTGTACCTTGTGCCTTGCAAGCAGCACCCTGGCTTCTCAAAGCGTTGTATGGGTCTGGAAAGTGCTTCTGCAAGTCTCAACCTGAGCTGCTGCATTTCTCATGGGCAGAGTTCAGCAGCTCTGTCCCAGCAATAGGCAGCATGGGGTTGCTAAGAAACCGTTCCTGCTCCTGCCCCCCCCCCCCCAAACTGCTGCTTCTGTGCCTGGCTTTTTTATCTGGCTTCTGATTCCAGAACTTTTCTCAGCCTCTTCGGGCTCTATGCTTGAACATCTGTCTAAGTTTGAATGACATGCTTAACACATTAGACGCCAAATTTGAAAGTATTTACTTGGGGCTTGCCTATGCCACCCTTGTTCCCGAATAATGTCACATGGAGACCTGTTATATTTATGAATAAGCTTCAAGTTATATAGCTAGGCAGATACTCGTCTATTCTAACCTTACTATGCTGGCTACTTCTCAGCCACAGGCTTCATTACTTCTCATCTTAGTCTTACCCTGGTTGTTCCTACTCCATCTTAATGATGACTGCCACCTGGGATTTTCTTCACTAGCATCAGAAGTCCCACCTTAAACTCTCCTGACAAGCTACAAACTGATCAGCTCTTTATCAACCAATCTGAGGTGATGAAGAACTATTTTTGCATAACATTGAGACAGGCGATGCTTCAGTAATAAAACAATGACAATGTACAGACAGCAACCACATGTCTTGGCATAGAAATCAGCATCTCAATACACAGTGCACAAAAGCATCCTCCAACAGCCGTGTGAATATCGGGCTCTAAACTCTGGTTTCCTGACGGACCAGGAAATGCTTTTAACCAATAAACTACCTTTCCAGCACCTAAGTATTGCTCTTTTTAATAACTCCTTCCTAGTCCTATCTTCTATAGGGTCTCCAAACCACTGAAAAGATAGCAGGACAAAAGACATCTAAAGAAACAGACAATTGACTTGTAAATGAGGATGTGAGTGAGAAAAACAAGTGTTCTGCCAAACTGTGCTGTTCCTGTGTCCTTCCTAACACAGTTCTCAGCCTGCTAGGATTTAGGAGGCTTCATCCCTCTGTTCATGATTATCAATAGCAGGAGGTTCAAGTAGGCACACATCCCAGATTCCTGCAATGTTCAGGGCTTTTGACAAATACAGATGCTGTATTTTAAGAGAAAAGTAAATAGATCAGCTTGGCTCTAATGGAAAGCTGCTATACTAAGGCTAAGAAAAAAACGTTTCCTGACATTTAGAAATATCAGTAGCCACAGATGGGAGGAACAATCTACTGACCAAAGACCAGGACTTGTACAGTTTAAATAGCCAAACCACCAAACCCAGGGTATGCACTGTGCTCTGTTTGTGAACTGATACTTTAAACTAAATATTTAATTGGCATCAGTGTGTGTGTGTGTATGTGTGTGTGTGTGTGTGTGTGTGTGTGTGTGTGTGTGTAAGGGTTTTAAATTTTTTATGTAGCCCAGGAAGATATCAAACTCATTACACAGCTAGAGAGCTAGTGATGAGCTTGAGTTTCCAATCCTCCCCTGTCCACATTCTTGGGTTCTAGAATTACAGGCACACACTACCCTGTTAGTTCATGAATTGCTATTGAGCCTAGGACTGCAGAAATGCCAGGCAAATGCTCTAGGAAACTGTGCAGCTACCCAAGTCCTACTTTCTCTGTCACTTTTTATTACTCCCTGTGACTGTAGAACTAACCCTTGACAATGGGGACTGACAAAGGTTTCAGTTATGGCAGAAAATTTCTGCTTGCCAACTTCAGACTTTTCTTTATGTCTGTTTCTTACATGCCGATGAGTTCAGGCTGATCATGAGACTTAGAATTCCATATGAATTCCTAATATTCACAAAAAGCACACATGTGTTTTCTAAAGGTAACCAAAACCTAATCATCATGCTAACAAAGTTAGGGACATACCTCATCTCTGAGCTCCCCAGCTCTGCTTCAATAACAGACAAGATGTTTAAAATTACCCTTAAAAGTCAGGAATCTGGATGTCATTCCTGTCTCCCTCTTTCTTAGTAAAAAATATAGCAATAGCAATATTAGTAAAAATTAGGCTAGGTGTGGTAGTAAATGCCTATATTCCCAAAGCTAGGAAGATAGAGGCAAGAGAATTTTACATTTAAGGTCAGTCTGAACTACATAGTAAGTTCTAACCCAGTCTACACTAAACAGCAGAGCCCTACCTCAAAGCGTATTTCCAAAAAAATTAAAAAGTAAAGCCACTATTAAACTATCAAAGTCTCTCATCATTAAATGATAGAACCAGCATTTACCTCTCTCTGTGGAGTATGCCTTAGAATGTGTCCTGAGTGCACAAAAAACATTGAAATCCACACACAGAGACAACATGTTGGTCCCATGTTCTGCCCACAGGTTGAGAAAATAATAACATTCAGTGTTCAATGCGTTCCTCCAACTTCCCCTTTTCCATGACTTTACTTGTTCTAAGATCCAGGGATGCATTAGGATTAGATTGGAAATCAGAGCGTTAACTAATAAATAAAGGAATAAATTGAAAATCAGAATGGTAACTAATAACACCAGTTAATTTCTTACTGAGACTTACAAGAGAAGGAGAAGATACAAGCACAGCTTTAAATTTTGGTGCTGGGACAGCGAATATATATACTGGAGAGAGAGTGTGTGTGAAATACACTTATTTTTATCAGTTGTCTGATAGAAAATGAATCAGCTAAGTGAGCAGCTACTAACATAGGAAGCTCCTCCTCAAGCCTCCTCCCCCTCCCCCAATTGCCCTTCAGGGACTTCTGAATGATGGGTTGATTCTAATTGTCTATACTACCAGGAGCTACATTAGGGCCTATCAGCCAAAGAGCAGGAAACATTCACCCAAACTAATTAGATGATGCCTTGCCCCAAGTTAGTTCTATTTTTAGCTTGTACAGCATAGAAAAGAAGGATCACAAAAAGCCTTAAAGTCTAAATCAACAGGACTATATAGGACACTGTATATTACTATCATCTGGCTAATCATGCCTGCTCAGCTTTACGTCTCATGTTCACACATCTTTTATCCTGTTCTCCAGTGTCACCCTGCCTTGCTCTCTCCCTCTCTCCTTCTCTCCTTCCCTCCTTCTCCCTCCCCCTTCCAGGTTTCAATCTAGATAATCTGTTATTTGCTTTCTCAGTTTCAACGTGTTACACGAATAAAGAAGCATCCCAGGCTGCTTTTCTCTGCAAAGCACTGAAGTCTTTGAGTTCAGAAATAATTACCAAACTTCCCTGAGAACAAGCAGCCACATCCACGAAGATTCAGGGGTGCCAAAGGACTGATTTTAACAGCACGACTGTGGAAGATTAGACTATTATAGATCAAGAGCCAGATTATATGGGGGCCATTTTCGGTTCCCTTAATAGACATCCATTGCCTGCCTATGTCTGGCATGCCATCCTTGTGACTATCAGGCAAAACTTTTAAAAGTTCAAAGAAGGAGGAAGTGTTTGCAGAGAAATTGCCACCTGGTACTCCAACTGTTATTTTGTGTTTGGTAATTATGATAATTCGTCTTTCAATTTTTGGGAAAAAATGGGGGAATCTAACTAAAGACTTTATGTTACCCTCAATTGGGAACATTTGATATTCTTAAATTGCTTTCCTTCATGCTAAATAAGAAGTTCTACAAAAAAGAAAAAGCAAAATAATAATAATAATAATAATAATAATAATAATAATAATAATAATAATAATAATGAATGCACACTAAGTGAACACCCTACTGATTCAGACATTTGAAGTACCTAAGCGAAGAAATGATAAAATCACTGATTTACAGAAGTTATTTTTTTAAGTTTTAGAAGTAGTATCAAAATTGAACAAGATCTTAAAAGACAGAAAATTAATAGCAGAAACTTAGAGATAGTTACAAAACTAAAGATAAACCCAGAACCAGCCCACAGCCTACCCAGAGAGTCAAACACCTAGGAGTAATCTCCATCCTGAGCTCAGGGGCCCATAGACCCACAGGAGAGACAAGCTCCAGTCAGAGACAACCAGATCACCCCGAATCACTGATAACAGGATGGCAAGAGGCAAGTGCAAGAACCTAAGAAACAGAAACCAAGACAACCTGGGAACATCAGAACCCACTTCTCCCAACACAGCAATTGTGGGTATCTCAACTCACCAGAAAAGTAAGATTTAAACTTAAAGTCATACTTCCTGATGATGATGGAGATACCCGAGAAACGCATAAATAACACACTTAAAGGAGTACAGGAAAGGCAGGAGAACACACACAAACAAGTTGAAGCCCTTAAAGAGGAAACGAAAAACACAACGATCACTTAAACAGCTACAGGAAAGCACAACCAAACAGGACAAGGAATTGAAAACAAAAAATAGAAACATTGAAGAAATCACAAAAGGAAGCAATCCTGAAGTTGGTAAACCTAGGAAAGACATCAGGAGTCTTAGACACAAGCATCACCAAGAGAATACAAGGGATGGAAGAGAGAATCTCAAGGGCAGAAGACACAATAGAAACCATTGACAAAACAGTGAGAGAAAATGCAAAAACCAAAAAGCTTCTAACCCAAACAGGAAATTCAGGACACATGAGAAGACCAAACCTAAATATAAATATAATAGGTGTAGATGAGAGTGAAGATTTCCGAATAAAAAGCCCAGTAACTATCTTCAACAAAATTATAGAAGCAAACTTCCCTAACCTAAAGAAAGAGATGCCCACAAATATTCAAAAAGCCTACAGAAACACAAATAGATTTGACCAGAAAAGAAACTCCTCCGGACACATAATTGCCAAAACACCAACTGTTCAAAAACAAAGAAAAACAATGAAAAACAATAAGAGAAAAAGGACAGGTAAATATAAAGGCAGACCAATCAGAATTACACCAGACATCTCAACAGAGACTATGAAAGCTAGAAGATCCTGGACTGACATCAAGCAGACGCTGAAAGAACAAAAATGCCAGCCCAGGGTACTATATATAGAAATACTCTCAGTTACTATAGATGGAGAAACCAAATATTCCAGGACAAGAGAATATTTACACAATATCTATCCAGGATAATGGATGAAAAATTCTACCACAAAGAGGGAAACTTCACCCTAGGATAAGCAAGAAATTAATCATCTTGCAACAAAACCCAAAGAAGAAAAGCACACAAGCATAATTCTACCTCTAACAACAAAAATAGCAGGAAACAACTATCAGTTTTTCTTAATATCTCTTAACATCAATGGACTCAATTCCCCAATAAAAAGATATAGACTATCAGACTGAATATGTAAATAGGACCCAACATTTTGCTTCACACAGAAAACTCATCTCATCAACAAAAACAGGCACTACCTCAGATTAGAAGGATGGGAAAAAACTTTCCAAGCAAATGCTCCCAAAAAAACAAGCTGGAGTAGCCATCCTAATATAGAATAAAGTAGATTTTCAACCAAAGTCAAACAAAAAATTTGAAGAAGGGCACTTTTATACTCATCAAGGAAAAATCTATCAAAATAAACTCTTAATCCTGAACATCTATGCCCCAAATATAAGAGAATCCACATACATGAAAGAAACTCTACTAAAGCTCAAAGCATATATTCCACTTCTACCACACACAATAACAGTGGGAGATTCAATATCCCACTCTCATTAATAATCAATGAAGAAGAAACTGAACAGAGACACAGTGAAACTAATAGAAGTTTGTCACTACCGTCTCTGACCAGCAGAAAAGGAGTGACAACACAGCATTCTTCTCAAAGCGGTTTATTCAGGAACCTTACAGCTTGCAAGTGAAAATCTTTCTGTGTTCTCTTCTCTCTCTCTCTCTCTCTCTCTCTCTCTCTCTCTCTCTCTCTCTCTCTCTCTCTCTCTCTACCCCCAAGTGCAGTCCCTTTTATCCTCTCTCAACTCAACCTCCTCAGTCTATGTTGCGAGGCTGCAGTTCATTGGTCTGCCTCATCTGGCCTGATCTAGTGTCATGGGTGCGCCTGCGAAGCTCACATGGTGGGAGTGGCTAATCTTGGGGGTAGGAGGAAGTCAGGTGCTAGTCACAAGACTTGGCCGGAGTCCCAAGCACCATCTTGGGGCTGCCGCCACACCCGCTCTCCCAGAAGTTATGAACCAAATGGATTTTACAAACATCTATAGAACATTTCATCCTAAAACAAAAAAATATACATTCTTCTCAACACATCACAGCATGTTCTCCAAAATTGACCATTTAGTCTGTCACAAAACAGGTCTCAGCAGATAAAAGAATGTTGAAATAATCTCATTCACTCTATCAGATTGCCATGGACTAAGGCTTGTCTTTAATAGCAACAAAAACAACAAAAAGTCCACATACACATGAAAGCTGAAGAACGCTCTATCAACTATACCTTGGTCTAAGAAAAAATAAAGAAAATCAAAGACTCTTTAGAAATTAACAAAAATGAAAGGCACAACATACCCAAACTTATGGGATTCAATGAAAGTAGTATTGAGAGAAAACCTCATAGCTCTGAGTGCCTCCAAAAAGAAACTGGAGAGAGCATACACTAGCAGCTTGACAACAAACCTGAAAGCTCTAGAACAAAAAGATGCAGATACACCCAAGAGGAGTAGATGGCAGGAAACAATCAAACTCAGAGGAGAAATTGACCAAATAGAAACAAAAAGAACTATACAAAGAATCAACAAAACTAGGAGCTGGTTCTTTAAGAAAATCAGCAAGATTGAAAAACCCTTCACCAAACTAACTAGAGAGTGCAGAGTGAGTATCCAAATTAACAAAATCAGAAATGAAAGGGAGACACTGAAAATAAAGAAATTCAACAAGTCATCAGATCCTACTACAAAATCCTATACAAAAAAAAACTGGAAAATTTAGAGGAAGTGGACAATTTCATAGATAGATACCAGGTACCAAAGTTAAATCCGGATCAGATAACTTGTTCAAACAATCCCATAATCCCTAAAGAAATAGAAGCATTCATAGAAAGTTTCCCAACACCCCCTCAAAAACAACAACAACAAAAACAAACAAACAAAAAAAAAACCCAAAACAAATCCCAGGACCAAATAGGTTTAGTACAGAATTCTATCAGACCTCCATAGAAGACCTAATACCAATACACTAAAAACAATTCCACAAAATAGAAACAGGGAACACTACCCAACTCATTCTTCAAAACCACAATTATGCTCATTTCTAAACCACACAAAAACCCCACAAAGAAAGAAAACTTTAGTCCAATTTCTTTCACAAACATAGATACAAAAATAATAAAATTCTTGCAAACCTAATCCAAGAATGCATCAAAATGATCATTCACCATGATCAAGTAGGCTTCATTCTAAGAATGCAAAAATGGTTCAATATATAGAAATTCATCAATGTAATCTACTATACAAACAAACTCAAAGAAAATATTAACACGATCATCTCTTTAGATGCTTAGAAATCATTTGAGAAAATTTAATACCCCTTCAGGTTAAAAGTCTTGGAAATACCAGGAATTCAAGGCCAATACTTAACCATAGTAAAAGCAATATACAGCAAACTAGTAGCCAACATCAAACTGAATGGTGAGAAAGTTCAAGCAATCCCAGTAAAATCAAGGACTAGACAAAGCTGACCACTCTCTCTGTATCTATTCAATATAGTACTGGAAGTCCTGGCCAGAGGAATTAGACAGCAATAAGAGGTCAAAGTGATACAAATTGGAAAGAAAGAAGTCAAAATATCACTATTTGCAGATGATATGATAGTGTACTTACATGACCCCAAAATTCTGCCAAAGAGCTCCTTCAGTTGATAAACAACTTCAGCAAAGTGGCTGAATATAAAATTAACTCAAACAAACTAGTAACCTTTTTCTACTCAAAGCATAATCAGGCTGAAAAAAAAATAAAGAATTGATTCCCTTTACTATAGTCTGAAAGAATATAAAATATCTTGATCTGACCATAAGCAAGGAAGTGAAGAATCCATATGACAAGTATTTTAAGTACCCGATAAAGGAAACTGAAGATCTTAGAAAGTGGAAAGATCTCCCATGCTCATGGATTGGAAGGATCAACATAATAAAAATCACCATATTGCCTAAGACAATCTACAAATTCAATGCATTCCTTATCAAAATTCCCTCTCAATTCTTTACAGAGTTAGAAAGAGCAATTTGCAAATTTATTTTGAATGATAAAAACCCAGGATACCAAAACTATTCTCAAAAAAAAAAAAAAACTGGGGGGAATCACCATTCCTGACCTCAAATTGTATTACAGATCAATTATAATAAAAACTGCATGGTATTGGTACAGAGACAGGAGGGTAGATTAATGGAACAAAATTGAAAACCCAGAAATGAACCTATACACCTATGTTCACTCAATCGTTGACAAAGGAGCTAAAAACATTCAATTAAAAAAGGGACAGACTCTTCAACAAAGAGTGCTGGTTCAACTGGCAGTTGGCACACAGAAGAATGCAAATCAATCTCCTTGTACAAAGCTCAAAACTAAATGGATCAAAGACCTCCACATAAAACCAGGCACACTGAAACAATTAGAAGAGAAAGTGGGGAAGAGCTTAGAAGAGATGGGCACAGGGGAAAATTTCCTGAACAGACACTAATGGTTTATGCTCTAAGATCAAGAATCGACAAATGAGACCTCATGAAATTGCAAAGTTTCTGGAAATCAAAGGACACTGTCAAAAGGACAAAGTGGCAGCCAATAAATTGTAAAAAAATCTTTACCAATCCTACATCTGATAAAGGGCTAATGTCCAATATGTACAAAGAACTCAAGAAGTTAGACTCTAGAGAATCAAATAATCCTATTAAAAATTGGGTACAGAGCTAAACAAAGAATTCTCAACTGAGGAATATCAAATGTCTGAGAAGCACCTAAAGAAATGCTCAATATCCCTAGTCATCAGGAAAATGCAAATCAAAACAAACCTAAAATTCCACCCCACACCAATCAGAATGGCTAAAAGCTCAAAAACTCAGGTGACAGCAGATACTGGTCAGGATATGGAGAAACAGGGAAACTGTTGGTGGGATTACAAGCTGGTGCAATCACTCAGGAAATCATACTGGCAGTTCCTCAGAAAATTGGACATAGTACTACCTGAGGGCCCAGCTATACCACTCCTGGGCATATACCTAAAAGAAGCTCCAACATATAGCAGGGACACATGCTTCACCATGTTCATAGCAGCCTTACTTATAATAGCCAGAAGCTGGAAAAAAAACATATGTCCATCAACAGGGGAATGGATACAGAAATTGTCATACATTTACACAATGGAGTACTACTCAGCTATTAAAAACAATGACTTCATGAAATTCCTAGGCAAATTGATGGAACTTGGAGATATCATCCTGAGTGAGGTAGCTCAGTCACAAAAGAACACTCATGGTATGTACTCACTGATAAGATAATACTTGGCCGAAACTCTCAGAATACACATGAAACAATTCACAGAACTTATGAAGCTCAAAAAGAAGAAAGTCCACAAGTTTGATGCCTCAGTCCTTCTTAGAAGGGAGAACCAAACATTCATGGGAGGAAATAAATGGACAAATAGAGAAGCAGGGATTGGAAAAAAGACCACTAAGAGACTGCCTCACCAGGGGATCCATCCCATATACAGCCACTAAACCTAGGTACTATTGCTGATGCCATGTAGTGCTTACTGGCAGAAACCTGATATGGAGTTCTCCTCAGAGGCTCTGCCAGAGCCACACTGATATTCAGGAGTATACCTGCAGCTAACCATTGAACGGAACATGGGGACCCCAATGAAGGAGTTAGAGAAAGGCCTGGAGGACCTGAAAAGGTCTGCGACCTTATGGGACGAACAACTAACCAAACCCACCACAGCTCCCAGAGGCTGAAATAACAACCAATGAGTTTGCATAGACAGATCTATAGCTCGAGGTGCATATGCAGCAGAGGATAGAATTTTCTTGCATCAATGGGAGAAGAGGCTTTTATTCCAGCAAAAGCTCATTTTCCCAGTGTAGCGGAATGCCAAAGCATTGAGGTGGGAGAGGAGAGGGTGTTTGGAAGAGGGAGCACCTTCATGGAAGCAATGGGAGGGAAAGGGGGGCATTGTATTGGAGGAAAGGGGCTACATCTGAAATGTAAATAGAGAGAATATCCAATAAAAATTTAAAAAATTAAATGTATGAATTGAGAGGTCTTGTAATGTCTGTGCCAGTCTTCGAACTCTCCAATACCATCTATAGGCAAGCCAAATGGTAAAGGATGGACATTTATACAGCAACCCTGAGCCATAAGTAAGATAATTATTCCTTACATATATCTTTCTAACACACTGACCTAACACTATCCCCTGGTTGTTAGGACTAGATCTCAGCACTGAATTTAACAACTCTTGCTGTTGTATTAAACAGCCAGTCTTTGCCCTTTCATGGGAAGAATAGCAATATTCGTGGACTATGTTGTTACCGGAGACACTAAAAGTCCAAGATAATGTTTTCAAAATCTAAAATCAGACTTGTAAGCTATGTTTTCTTTTTTAAAAAATGAGTGTGCTTTGATTCAGTCTTTGAACAACCTCCTCTTGCTGTTATTTCTGCACCCTCAAACTTAAGATTCTACACTTTAGGAATTAATGAAATAAGGTTTATTTATTATTTAAAATGTCGATCTTGTCTTGTAAAATAAATTTACCTGGGTCAAAATAGAAATTTTATCGCATGCCAAAATCAACAAGGATTTCTTGAGGGCAGGTTTCTGCTTTTTAGTATTATTTACAACATGGAATGGACAATACATTGTGTCTGGACCACCAATGTAAACTTAACTATGAAGTTCTTTCAATATTTCTGCTATTTTTAGCCAGTACGGTGAAAACACCATCCATTTGGAAATCTCCATATTTGAAATCCTGACTTGTATTGATTTTTCTGGACTTCATAAGTAAGTACCTTGTTATTCTGTGTGTTGTACATTAACAAAGAACTTCATTTGTGTTTAATAATACGAACTTAATAAGAACTTTCATGTTTTGATTTTTGTAACTTTTGTAGATTTATTATAAGACTACATAAAAGATTGTAAAATTTTCCATCAAAAATAGAAGCTGAGCTAATGCCCTAAGGACTTCTTTGTAGGTCTTCTTTGCAGTGATGCTAACCATTGGAAACTGTTTAAAATAATTGCATTATATAAGATAAGTCTTGTGAGGTGCAAAGCTTAGAAGCACACCCTACCAAGTTGTTGTCCTCCAAACTATGAGAGTCAATGACATTAGCCTTTTCCAGGTTCATGTTTGAATATGAATGTGCACTTACAGCTAGCCAGTTAGTCACACCCTGGGAATGTGCACTCCAAACTCTGACTCTGAGTAATTAAAAGCTATCAGACATTGGTCACCTAACTAATAGAACATATATAAAAAGTATGTAATTCTAAAATTATTTTTCATTAAATACTTACTCTTGATGGTTGTGTTTATTATAACACTTTATAAATGTTGTCTGTTAACATCCACAGACGTATTTTTGTTTTGATGGGTGTATCTTTGAAGAGTGTTGTAATTAGCAGCTATCTGTTAACATTTTGCAAAAGTACGGCTTGTAAATGTCAAGTTACCATCAAGAACCTTCAGCGTGTAGCTCCTCTCCCAAACCTTCATGTACCCCTCCAGAGAACTACAGGGTGCTGACTGGGCTGTAGCAGTCCCCTCCCCATTGTAGGTAAGCCCAGCAGCTCCAGACTGCTCACCCCCATGCACAGTCTCAATCCCTAGATGTCAGAATGTCTTGCCAAAGAGTCTGGAGCTGAGAGGACCCCTTTCCTGAGCTTGACTAGTTATCTACACATCTTTTCCTTTGCGAACCTACACCTCAGGTCAGAACCCTAAGGATGGACTCAGGGGTATCACTGGATCCTCCCAGCATGGACACACTGAAGAATTCTGGCTGTTACTCCTTTGCTTAATTGACTTATGAAAGATGTATGGCTGAGCCTGGCTTGGCCAAAACTCTGTCCTAAGAACTGGGGCAACATTGTGGTTTTCTGCATATGACCTTTGCCTCGAATACTTTTTTTTTTCTAATAATAACAACTAGCTAAGAAAGGGAATGAGGTACTTTGTTATTTTCATGCTGCTGTAATAAACCCCATATCCAAGAAAAGTTACAGAAATGTGTCTTTTGGCATATGGTTCCAGAGGCTTAGTTTTCACAGTGGCAGGGACAATGTAGCTGCCAGGGCCAGAAGCTGAGAGCTCATTTCTTAGACCACAAGTAGGCAGTAAAAAAAACAATGTTTACAATTTCTACTCTCAAAGCTCTCCCCCACTGGTGTACTTCATCCAGCAAGGCTGTGGCACATAGATGTCTTCAAACAGCACCATCAACTGCTGATCAAGTGTTCAATGTCTAAAGCCTAAGTGATAATTCTCACTAAAACCACTACTGGTATGCTGAGATAAACTGCAACTTTATCATCTGAAGATAAACACATACATGTTATGGTGCTTCCTTAAGGTCTGATTATAAATCCTATTTCTCTCATTAGTAATTTTCCAATACTGGAAACAAGGGAAAACAAACAAACCATAACAAAACTTATAAAAACAAACAAACAACAAGGGAACAAAGAAACCAAGGAGATTATGATTGTTAAATCCAGAGATGTGAGGAGAAAGACCACTGATCCAAATCACCATGGCCTAATTAATTGAAGCAAGTTTTCTCATGCATGCATGGGGGCTGCCTTCCACTAAGGCAGGGTACAATAGATCAGACTTGAACCTGGGGAAGACACGGTTTTCATAGCTCAGGAGTAGGGGTTTTCCAAATGATGGATTTGGCAGGCAAAACTGGCAGTGTTACAGAAGGAGGACATAAGCCATTATGAATTGGTTGTTACATCTTTTTGAAACAAAGACATGATTGCAAGGTAGCCATAACAACAGGTGTCACAACAACAAGTAGTCATAACAACCTTTTAAAACAAAGGCATGGCTACTAAATATATCCTGAAACAGGCATCACAACACTACTTAGAGTGAAAAATATGAATGGAGCATAATCTCATCTTTGAGAAACAGACTTAATTATAAACAAGAATGAACGTTGTTTGTCCTGACTGTAAAATGGCCATCAAGCCTAAGAAAGGCAGGCCAGTTCTTCACTGACTACTATCAAAACTAGATTCCAAATTACTCATTAACTGCCCAACTATCATGTAAGTGTACATAAAGCCAAACAAATGCCATATATCTAGAATAAAGATTACCTAGTAAAACACGCTTCTGCAGCTCAGTGGGTAGCTCAAAGGAGTAGATTTGGGATAGGAGAAAAGGTGAGAGGGGCTTTGGGAAGGGAATGCTGTCCAAATTAAGAGGCAGGCTCCTCGGGGAGCTGGCAGTAGGGAAGAGGGGATCTGGTAAGTAGGCTGAAGTAAAACAAAGACTACTCTGGAGAGGTGGAGTTGAAAGACTTTGGGGAACCAGGCATCTGTACTAAGAGCTGAACTCTCCACTGAATGAAGTTGGGGAAGGGGGCATTTGTGAAAAGACTGTTATCAGCCTGAGAGAATGGAGATATGATCGCTGAAGAAAAGAAGGATAGTATGATTAACCTAGCCGAGTTACTGACAGATATGGCCACTGAGGGTCTAGGCTAGGAAGTGTTTCTAGGTCTGGAGGGATGACACAGAGGAATGGGTGTGAATTAGAAAGGAGGGCTGAGAGAGTCTATAGGAAAGAGGAAAACTGGGACCATCCCAAGACTGAGCATGGTCCTTAGTAGACGAAAGTAGGTAGAGAGAAGAGACATCTGCAACCAGGGCAGGGGATTAGACTGCAGAGTTTGCAGTAGAGGACAGGAAGGAGAGTGAAGACTGTCTACCTGTGAGCAGGTCTACTGTGCCCACTGAGTGTCTAGTTCATAGACTTAGCCTCAAATGCCTTTGCCTATTAAACCACCTTGCTAGCCTAATTAACACTTTAACTAGACATTTAATCAACGGAATACAAATTACAATCTTCTCTTTATCAATTTTGTTCAAATGAAAGGAATTTCGTTGGGAATGCAGATTCAAAAGCACAGAGAGTAGGTGTCAGTGGTAATTCAGCAATTAGATTCCATATTTATAGGGCATCCTCCCTCTGTGAAGGCCACCTCTTCCTGTCCTAATAAATTCACATCATATCCAATATTACTCAATAAACCATTTTTGTTCTAATGAGATATTCTTGCTTTCATCACCTGGCCTTTTGCTGGTACGCGGCCCCTCTTACTACCTGTCCTTTTACCAGACACCCTAGAACAGGATTGATGAAATCAATTTGTATCCTGTGCCAAGTTGTTCTATATTACAAAAAAAAAAAAAAAAAAAAAAAAAAAAACAGGAAAAAAACCAGTTTGTTTGTTTCTGTGTTTCAGACTGTGCCTAACCTAAGACATGCTGTTTTACAAATAGCTTTCGACTCCATTTTAAAGATGAAAGATGGCTGTTTATCTGGCTGGATACGTGAAAGAAAACATCTGTCCAGCCCTACCTATGTATCACAATTCTGCTTAACAGCTTATTTCTGGGTGGAGAAGGGGTACTGTTTTCTAAATTTATCAGCGTGAGCTGGGAATGTAGGGATACATAGACTTGCCAATCACATCAAAGAAACCATGGTCAAAAAGTTATCAGATATTCAGACCATTGAAAAAGGTCACCTGTCACCTGAACCCCTGGGTGGTGGTGGTGGTGGAGTTGGTGGTGGTGATGGTGGTGGTGGTGGGTGTCTGTCTGCCTGTCTGCCTGCCTCCCTCCCTCCTTTTCTCCCCCATTCCCTCCCTCTCTTCTCCTCTCCTCTCCTCTCCTCTCCTCACCTCTCTGTCTCTGTCTCTGTCTCTGTCTCTCTCTCTGTGTGTATCTGTGTGTCTATGTGTGTGTGTGTGTGTGTCTGTGTGTGTGTGTGTGTGTGTGTGTGTATGTGTCTGTTTCTGTAATTTTGGGTCAGTTGTTCTTAGTGAGACTTACTCTACTCTCATCCATCTATCCGCCTTCTTACCCATCTGTCCCTGCAATACATCTACCACTTCTGGATCCAAACTTTCTTTTTTTCTTTTTTTTCACTTGGTAGCTAGACTCAATTCTACTGCTATGACACTCAAAAGTACCCTGCCTGGTATCTTCTCCATTGCATGGCTTCAAGTATCTTACCAATAAGACTCCATTCACACTTCCATCAGCCTCTTTCTGAAACCTTTTGAACTTTGCTGGTGCCTCATTAACCCTTTGCTGTCACTTTGTAACCTATGTATGTACAAATGTATATGGAGATCTGATGGAACATGATGCATGTGAGCGAATAGCAAATATTAACTCTTGATATTGCAATCAGAGAATCTGTATTTGCCTTGGCTGCGGTTCCCGAGGAAAGTGGAAATACCTGGCAAACAGAGACCATGAAAATCTCCATGTCTTGTGAATTTACTGTTATTCTATACATTCTGGTATTACAAAAAGATAAAATGATTCTGCTATAGTATGCTTCTGAAACAGATAATCATAACTTACTAAAACAATAAATATATCATTCCCCTATAAGATACATGCTGGAAATACCAAAAATATAATTAATTATATCCACTGATGATTCCTAGATATGAGGTGAATGTCTTAAAAAGTATCTCAGGAAGGGTCTGGAGTTCCTTCTATTTATGGGATAATTAGGAGTTCGCATCTGCCTGAAGTTAAACTCATAGCTCTAAAGATAGAGCATACTCCTTAGCAAAAAATAAAACAGCTAACTTTGACAGTCACTAAGAGTTTGGAATTAAGATCACCAGTGCCCACATAAATGCTGGTTGAAGATAACAATCCCCTTGTACTCCCAGAAAGTGGGAGAAGGAGATGGGGTATACCTGAGACAAGCTGACTATTTAAACTACTCAAATCACGAAACTGTATCTCTTGTGAGAGACCTTGCTTCAATATGTAATGTGAAAGAAATCAAAGAAGGCACCAATGTCAATCTCCAGCCTCCACAGCACAAAATAGCTCTCCCATGTACAGACAAATATGGAATACACACACACACACACACACACACACACACACACACACACACACACACACACACACATACATACATATATATATATATACAAGAAATTAGCCAAATAGAAAATCTACAAAAAGCAAATCAACAGATCTCAGAATTACCAGATGCCATATCTGGTAATTTACAAAATCACTAACCCATTTAAAAATTCCACAACATTCTAGGCCAAATGCTATCATGCCAAAAGACATTAGTTGGCTGCTGAGGCATCATAAAGGACTGCTTGCTCTAAAAGGATCTGTTCATATGCCAACTTCATCTCTGACTCAGTTTCAACAAGAAAAGGAAACCTGGCAGTAGACGTCTTTTTAATTCAGTTCTAAAACAATCTTTGGATGGGACCTAAACCTTAACCCATAATAGTCCTAAAGGTCCAGTGACCTCTTCTGAAGTACATGCATCACATAATCTTTGGACACTAAAGAGAATGGTTTTTGGAGTAAACAATATTTGGGAGATTCCTCACCAACTACAGCTCACACAGTATTTTCCCAAAGCATAGCTCTGGCAAGTTGCTCCTCTAATACAAGGACAGTTCCCTTGACAAACAAATTTAATCCAAACACTTTCAACAATACACCTTAGTTTGTGGCAGCTGGCCACATTGCATGCATCTCCTGGAGGCAGAGAGATGAATGCTGATATTAAACTTGTCTTCTTTTGGTTCATTCCAGATTCCCAGCTTCTAGAGTAGTATTGAAAATATTTAGGGTAAACCTTCTCTTTTTATTAGCCCCAATCTAGTCTTTTTTTTCTCAGACATGTCTAGAAACTTGTTTCCTGGGTGATTTTAGATCCTATAAAGTTGAGAATATTAACCATTGCAAATGGCAAAGGTTTAAGGTTACAGGCACATAAAGAGTCCCCAAGACACTATTCATGGTAGACATATCAAAATTGGGGTGATACAGGAGCCAAAAGAAACTTGGAAAGTATAGGCTACAAATAGAGGAAAATATTTTCCAGTAGTTTACTCACCTTCAAAATCAGATGTTTTGGGGATGTCATATTACACCTGCTAGATGAATGTCGTTTTGTGAGCATCAACACAGACGTAAGCATCAGCTGAGGTAAGGAGAAGAATGTGCTCATTACTAACACTCTAAGCCATTTGAGTGGGAACAATTTTAACTCGTAATCTGCATTCCAAGGCACTTCTGAACTTATTCAATTAAACTTTCAAAAATGAGTTCTGAGTTCTAACAGCCTTGCACATCATAATGTGAATTTAATATTCTTTTTACAAATCTGATCATCACACTCTAATTGCTACATGTATCTTGTTCTTAAGGCATGACACATTTGGATGATTTTTATCATCTCTGTAGGATGTAGTCAAAACCAAAACTATCTTGCCATGGACTTGTCTCTGCTTTAAAAATCATACCATAATTAGGACATCCAAATATAGCAGTTTGTATCCAATTAAGCCTACTGTAAGTAGGATGTGTGAAACTTTAGGTTACATGCTATTTACTTCACTTCAATTATATTCCAAGGCTCATATTGTGTAATATATTGCCCAGTTCTCCATGTGTTCTTAGCTAGCAAAAATAAAATTTTTAATTAAAACCATTATTTGGTGAGCCATTTTCAGCAAAATCATGTAATACACTCATCTAGTAGATACTTCTCTTTGTTCCTGTCTTAATTAGAAGAAAGGCTGAGAGACATTCCAATGCTGTGTGGAGAAAGTGACTAATTTATACTTATTGAGTAATTTTAGATGTGCTAAGCAGGGCAGGCAAAATGGTTTTGGGGCTAAAGACCTTCAATGATCTGAGTCCTTCCACAAGAAGGGACTGATTGTAGAGATGGTATCCTCTGACCTACATATGTTCATGGTACTGACTTGCTTTTGTTTTTGTCTTTGTTTTTGTTTTTTGTTTGTTTGTTTGTTTGTTTGTTTTTGGTCAATTTGACACAATCTGGAGTTAATCATGGAGAAAGGAGTCTCAGTTGAAGAAATGCCTCCAAGAGATCCAGCTGTAAGACATTTTCTCAACTAGTGATCAAGGGGGGAGGGCCCAGCCCATTGTGGGTGATGCCATCCCTGGGCTGGTAGACCTGGGTTCTTTAAGCAAGCAAGCTGAGCAAGCCATGGGAAGCAAGCCAGTAAGTAACATCCCTCCATGGCCTCTGCATCAGCTCCTGCTTCCTGACCTGCTAGAGTTCCAGTCCTGACTTCCTTTGGTGATGAACAGCAATGTGGAAGTGAAAGCTGGATAAACCCTTTCCTCCCCAACCTGCTTCTTGGTCATGATGATTGTGCAGGAATAGAAACCCTGACTAAAACATGCACTGTGTTGTATATGCATGCAAACATTCACACATTCACACATATACACATGCACACATGGACACATGCACTGGACACCCTCTCCATTATATTTAAAATATAAGAAAAGAAGATATGCTAAGTAAATGATAAGTAGGAGGGGAAAGATCTATAGCAACCTATGCCTTCTTATTCTAACAACGAAGTTAGATGCTGTTTACATGGGCTGCTCACTTGAAAAGACTGAAGGGAGTAGAGATGGGATACGTGATATGGAGAAGAAACAAAAAGGAGGAAGAGAGTCCAAGTAGGAAATGGTGTAAAGAAATAATGGAAACTGAAATGGTTGCACTATGAACAGCAAAGAAGCTAAAGTGAAGACACTGTGTCCCTTATTAATTGATCCTAATTAGTATACCAATTAATGTGAGAATTATAAGACTGGGATTGTTGGTCCCTTCATTCCAAATATAATCCTGAGTTTAGATAATAAAGAGCGAGGCAGATGATAGACTCTAGTGTTGACTGTGTTGGGGTAGCTTGATGATGTAAAACCCCAGCCCTTGAACTTTTGTGGCTTACCACTATGCACAGACTGCAGGGTCTGTGATTTCCTAGCACACTAGCTGATGAATCAGTTACTTTCTGAAATATACTGAGCCCTGATCAAATGTAAATTCCACATCAGTTCTGGTTTCCCACCTGAAATGGCATATACCCCTTCTTTTGATATGGCTGTGAAATATAAGAAATATGATCCTATATAATTTCAGGATGGTAGAGAAAGAACACCTAACAGAAGGAACTGTAGGAGATTATATGCAGCCAGGTAACAGTGATATGTGATACTTTCAGTGTCCCTGTCAGGGAGTGGAAACCATTCTAGACAGCATGGTACATCCAAGTTCCCTTGGTTCATTATTAAGCAATAACACTTTTATGGGCATGGTACTCAATCAGGATTTTCCCCATAATACAGTAGGCTCAGCAGTAAAATAGTGAGTCTAAAAGAGATTATTGAGAAAGCAGTCAAGCAAAAAGATAAGATACCAAGTCTTAATTCTGTCTCCCAAAGTAGAGTAATATCATGTCATATTTTCATGAGAAGATGTCAGCAAACATCTACTCACCCTAGATAGGAAATCAAGAAAGACAAAACTAAAGAGTCTACAAAAGTCAAAGTTGGCAACTTGGTTAGCCAATGGGTTGATTTTAGCTTAGCTATAGGATTATGGGTGGGAGTTACAGGTTAAATAGCCTACCTCATTTTGAGTAATGAGTCCCAGAAAATGCATCCTTGAAGTGTTGTTCCTCCTTATGTGCTGACAATTCAGCAAGTTACAAAGGGTCTCCTTGGGCAGCTCAGCATCTGAGAACCTGAAAGCATTTCTGCTTTCTATCTTCTCTCCAGCAATTGTTTATTGCTTCTGTAACCTCAAGGAGAGACCCCGTGTTATCTTTTCAATTTCAGGAACTTGTTGAGATTTGTGAAGTGTTTACTTCTGGATTCTCCTGAGCCTCCCCTCTATTTCTCCGAAGGAATGTTACAATGTAGAAACTCCCTAGTCTTAAGGAGCCTGCTCCCGATTGCAGAATGTTTCAAGTATGAGGGAACTGATGCGCAGCTGGGGTTTAGAGTCATTTGAAGAACGTTCCAAGTGGGAGAAGTCAAATAATTGGGAATCTGAGAATGAATAATCAACCATAACTTTTCATGAGACATCTGGTTTTGAAATTTCACGACACAAACATTATCTAAGGACAATGTGACATTTTTTTTTCAACTGATATGACACAGTACCTTACAGAAGCAACTTGAGGGCGAGGAGAAGGTTTTTGCCTTACACCTCAGTGGGTACAGTTAATAATGACAAGGAAGCCATAACAATGGGAATAGTATGGTCTGTGACGACAGAAGACTGCCATATAGCTTGTTCACATTCTGTGGGTCCAGCAGAAGAGTACTTGGGGAAGGAACTGTGAGCAGATATAACTTTAAAGTCCAGCACACCAAGCAACCAACTCCTGCGACCTAGATCATATGTCCAGTGGGTCGTCCAAACTGTTAAAATAACCCTCGGGAGATAGAGTGTTCAAGCACAGGAACCCACACGTGGCATTTTATATATAATGTAAGCCATAAAGGTAGAGTTCTCAAATCTCTAATGTCAACAAATCAATAATTAGAAAGTTCCAAGTGAAAAGATCTGTGAACTAAAGTAGTTTGAGCTAGTCTAGAGTGTTTTCCACATCCCCGAGAAACAGTCAGGAAACGGTTACTATCATAAACCCCCAAGCCAACGTTATTACCTACAGTGAAGTTAGTGGGAAGCTAATACATGTTGCCTAGCTATCTTATATCCAAAACTAGTGAGGGTTATCTTTAAATAAGGTAATTTTAATGTTATGCATATGGATGGTTTGCCAGATGTAAATTTGTGTACCATATGTCTTGTATGCAATGTCCATGGAGTACATGTGGTTCATGGGAACTGGAGTTATAGATGGATTGTTAGCAAACATTTGATCTCCTGCAAGAGGAGCAAGGATCTCTCAGACACAATGCCAGCCAACTCACTAATTGTAATTAGTCCTTATACTTACTGATTCCAAAAGTACACAACTAATAACACATCAGGAAGCTACGTTTGGAGGCCTTTCTTTACTCTGAATACTCTTCTATGAATAACCAAGAGCTCTAGTTTCCATTCTCCTTTGTAAGTACTGGGAGCTTTGGACAGAGATCCTGCATCCACCAGTTGAGTTTATTAGGTGAACTTTGAAGAATGCCCTACAAGACAGCCATGAAATCATCATTCCCGTCCTTCCCTTTCCTAGAAAGCTGTGTATGGTGCTGCATGTGGAGGAAGAGCCATTTTACGATTGAGAGCCACAGTGAGCCTGAAATAGCAGTGGGTTTATGGTGCTCATGCAACAGTCCTGGCTCACTCACTTTCACTATGGTTGCTGAATGAGAAAGCAAATCTCATGGACACCTAAATGGCTTTTCAGATAAAAAACCCGCTGCTAAGCCTGGACACTCAAGATCAGCCCCCAGGACCATTTTAGTGGAGGGAACAAAGCTTTCAAGTTTTCCTCTGACTTCCACACAATATAGACACACACACACACACACACACACACACACACACAGAGAGAGAGAGAGAGAGAGAGAGAGAGACAGAGACAGAGAGACAGAGAGACAGAGACTGAAAGGTCGGGAAAAGGAGAGGGAGAGGAGAGAGGGAAAAGAAGAGAGAGAGAGTTGAAGAGGGAAAGAGGGAGAAGTAATAACAATCTCTTATGAGAAAAAATATGCTATTCACCCTCTTTAGGTATGGTTTATGTTCCGCTGAACCTTTTCCTGCACAGTTCTGGACATGTAGGGATGTAATAGATTCTGAAAAATGGAAAGAACTCACTAGAGACTTTATAAGATGTTCATTTTTCTTACCTTGAGACATCATTTAGCACTGTAGCAACAGTTGGATATTTCTTTTCTGCTCTGATTAACTAGTCTTGCTTTCCATATTGTTCTGGTGTGTGTGTGTGTGTGTGTGTGTGTGTGAGAGAGAGAGAGAGAGAGAGAGAGAGAGAGAGAGTTTGTGACTCAGGTTTCTTTATCAGAAAGCCGGGTGAAAAACCTGAGCATGACAGAGCTTTCTAATGTGGTCATGATTGTGAGTCAGCTCCCTCACTAGGTTGATCGTGCTGATCATATGGGCTTGTCGTGGGTTTTACACAGACATCCCTCTTGTCAGCTCACATGCCACCAGTGGACACCATTTATACCTGTCTTCACTGTTGCAACCTCTCCAAAGGCTGTTGCTACATCAGGCAGTTATGGCCACTGAAAGATATAAAGACCACTTTAAAGCAGAAGGAATCAGTGGAGAGGATCCTGCAGTCAAACAGCGATCAGCTGTCTGGGGCTAACATCAGGGGATGAGGGTGACTGCAGTGATATCCGTCTGCATTGTGTTTCTAATGCTTCCAAACGTTCCAAAGACTTTTTTCTAGCCCGTGTGTCTCCACACTGAAGCATTCACTTAACATGGGTCCAGTCCCGGTGCTTCAAGAACAACAGCAGCACACTTTAATTCAGTTACAGAAGCATTGCTCAATCTCATCATCATTTTCTTCATTTTGTTTTGGGTGTTTCTGTTTTTGTTTTATTGCTGAAGATCAGATTGGGGGTCTCATATCCACTAAGCTATATGCCTAGCCTGGTTTTTATGTTTCTCATCTAATTTTCTTTTCTTGTTGTTGACACAGTCCTCCACAGAGAAAATGACTGAATTGTTTCTAAGTGGAAAGGTTGGAAGTGGAAGAAAAAAAATGCACAGAAATAAGAGCATAGTGTTCCTAAAAGCATGTACATACAGATATGTGAGGGTAAAGCCAGCCAGACAAGGGAATAAAGTCATCAAATGGGAGGAAGAGGCTGAGAAAGGAGAGGGTAGCAGAACAGGGCTGAGTGACTAAAGTCTGTTAAACACTTTCATGAAATTGATATGGTGGGACCACATGTTCTGTCGCTTTCTTTAAAACTGAGGGAAAGATGGGGAGAAAAAAAAGCGTTTTCAGCATCTAATATAATGACAATGTGACTTTTTCTCTTTCAATTTGTTTATAAGGTGGGCTGCATTGACTGTGTGTTGATCCATACCAGCATCCCTGGCAGGAATTGTACTTGATCATGATGATGTTTTTGGTGGATGATATTTTTGATGTGTTCTTAGATTCACTTTGCAAGTATTTTGTTGAGCATTTTTCATCAAAGTTCATAAAAGAAATGGGTCTAAAATTCTCTTTTGTTGTTGAGTCTTTGTGTGGTTTAGGTATCAGGGTGACTGAAGTTTCATGAAATGAGTTTGGCACTGTTTGTCCTGTTTGAGGAGTATTGGTGTTAGAATACTTTGAAAGTTCTTCTTTGAAGGTCTGGTAGAATTCTGCACTAAAGCCATGTGGTTCCCATCAGAATGGCTAAGATCAAAAACTCAAGTGACAGCACATGCTGGCTAGTATTTGGAGCAAAAGGAACACTCCTCCATTGCTGGCAGTAATACAAACTTATACAACCAATTGAAAACCAATTTGGCAGTTTTTCAGAAAACTGGGAACAGTTCAACCTCAATACCCAACTATGTCACTCCTGGCCATATATCCTGAAGATGCACCATTATACCACAGGGAAATTTGCTCAAGTATGTTCATAGCAGCTTTATTTGTCATAGCAAGAAACTGGAAACAAATTAGAAGTCCCTCAACTGAGGAATGGATAAAGAAAATGTGCTACATACACACAATGAAATACTATTCTGCTATTAAGAACAGAGACATCATGATTTATGAAGGCAAATGGATGGAACTTGATAATATCATTCTGATTGAGGTAGCCTAGTTTCAAAAGGATATGCATGGTATGTACTCACTCATAAGTGGATATTAACCATAAAATACAGAATCCTCACATCACATTCCACAGACACGAAGAAGGTAAACAAGAAGAAAGGAGGATGCTGACTCTCAGTCAGTAGGGAAAATAAAATAGTGATAAGAGGCAGGGAACTGGGTGGGAGAGGGGGCAGAAAGGTGAATTGGGGTGTTTCAGGATTGAGTATGGGGAAGAGATAGGAGAGATTGCTGGATGACCATGAGAGTGAATAAAAATCTAGAGCTAGGGGTGGATAGGGGGTGGTGATGGTGGTGGTGGTGGTGGTGGTGGTGGTGGTGGTGGTGGTGGTGGTGTGTTAAGAGTACTTGCCAGAGACATGAGATACAGGAGTCTCCCAAGAATCAATGGGGGTGTCCTTAGCTTAGACTCACAGCAGTGGGAATATGGAACCTGAAGAGGCTACCTCCTATAGCCAGGGAGGAACCCCATTGGAGCAATAGGGACATCCACCCACACTCAAAATTTTGCCCCAAATTTATTCTGCATACAAGAAATGGAGCAGAGACTAGGGGAATGGCCAGGCAATAACCAGCCCAACTAGAGACCCATCCCATGGCCAAGCACCAATCCCTGAAACTATTAATATATTATGACTATAGACACGATGCTAGGTGGCTCTCCTCTTAGAAGCTCTACCCAGCAGCTGACTCTGACAGATGCAGAGACCCACAGCCAAACATCAGGTGGAGCTTGGGGACCCTTAAAGAAGGATTGTGGGCCACGAAGGAAATAGGAACTCCATAGAACCCCCAACAGAATAAACTAAGATGGACCACTGGGGATCTCAGAGACTTAACCACCAACCAAAGAGTTTACATGGGCTGATCCTAGGCACCTTTGTACACATGAAGCAGATGTGCAGCTTGGTATTCATGTGGGTCCCAAACAACAGGAGTTGGGTTTATCCCTAAAGCTGTTGCTTGTTTTGGAATTGTTTCCCTAATTTGACTGCTTGTCTGGCTACAGTAAAGAAGAAACACCTAACCCTGAAGAGACTTGATGTGCCAGGGTGGGGTACAACCAAAGGGGGCCTAAATTCTCTCAGAGGAGAAGAGGATGGGGACAGACACTGGAGGACAAGGGGACCAGCATAGGGAAAATCAATGGGAATATAAGGTGAAGGAAGAAAGAAAGAAAGAAAGAAAGAAAGAAAGAAAGAAAGAAAGAAAGGAAGGAAGGAAGGAAGGAAGGAAGGAAGGAAGAAAGAAAGGAAGGAAGAAAGAAAGAAAGAAAATAGATACAAGGGTGTTGTCTCCCTGATGCCTTAACAGGTTCATTGCATGTATATCTTAGAGACATGACCAATTAAATAGATTCTGATGAAAATCATGTGTGCTTCTAATAATAAAGTTTAAGCTGGGACTGTCTCAGATGAGATGTGTTGCAGATGGTGAGCTGCACTTCTTATTTTATCGTAAATGATTATTCACAGCAGTGAAGGTCCAATTACACCAGCTCTAGGAAGATCAAAGTTTCCTGAATGCAGCCTGCTTTTCTGTGGTGAAGGGAAACCATTACTTCAACAACTCCATGCTTTGTTTTCCTTCATTTTCATCATATGAATTCTGTGAGGGAGCAAGTACACGATGCTCGGGGTGTTGTATAAAGCTGCGTATGGCAAGTGTTCACTCTGACAGTGATAGGAGTTTGAGATTAGTTTCGGCTCGGGGAACAGGGAGAAGACTCAATGAGCAGAGGGCTTGCTGTATAAGCTAAGAATACAGGTTGTAATCCTAGAATCCACATAAAAATCTCCAGTCTCAGTGAAAGACCTGTCTCAAACAGAAAGGCATAGAATCATAAAGGAAACAACCATTGTCAACTTCCAGCATCCCCGGATATACACTTACTCTGCATACAGATCAGTTTGATCCCTAAGAAAAGATGTGTGAACTTAATCTAAGTCTTCATGTGTGATAGAGAAACCACAGCACATAATTTGAATCTAATGGTTCTGGGGTGGGGAACCTCCTATGCCACCAGAAGAAAACGCTAATTGTCTTTGTAGAAGGCCATCTTCTTCCTAGACCTTAACAGACCGCATGGAGAGAGTGACTGTCATCATCAATTGCAAAATACACAAGGAAGCAAGCTGCTGCCATGGCAGTAGAGACCCTAGGAGCACGATTCTACGGGGGAAGAGAAGCTGGCAGAGAATGGTAGAATATGGGTCTATCTTTCTCCTCCTTACGGAAAAACCTATTTGAAGTTGATTGAGGCTCTGAGCATTCTCCTAGGACTGGAGTCAATGGAATGCTTGAAACTATTCTCTGCTTTCCCTAGAGCTCAGGGAGAACTGAGCTGTAAGAATAAAAGGCAATTATAAATCACTGTATGAATACATCAATTCCATCATATATCAGCCTTTCACTGATTGGCAAAAAAGAAAAGCAGATATTCTCTGAAGGGTAACGTGTCATCGGGAGACTTAATCAACTCTGGAACTTTGCGAGTGCAATAGTAGGCATGGAATGAGAATCAAAGGCGTGCAAAAAAGACAAAAGCTGACCACTAATGAAAATAAATTATGTGGATGTATTCACAGAAAAAATAGTAGGAAAAGAAGAGTAAAGAGCAACCTGGACAATAAACAGGCAAATAAATGTAGATGGATGTCAGCCAAGTGTAAATCAGAAAACTAATGTCAGAAGAGCAGATGTGTAAACTAGCACAGTATCAACAGAATCTGCAGTACGCCCTCTGCCCAGAAACCTCTCCATGCTCTGTCCTAGGCAGGTGGCCTTTTGTAGATTCCTGCGGATTTTAGAACAGAGCACACATTTCAAGTCAGAATTAGCAGACCCAGTCCTTCCAAACTGTACACTTTTGGACCAGACAACCCTGTTGCATATTAGTCCTTAAGACAAACTGCTGAGGCCAGAGAGGCACTTGTATCAGCAAACTCTTTTCTATACAGGTATTACAACCAGAGTTCAGGTCCTCAGTACCTGTGTAAAAGTCTGGAGAGGCAGCACCTGTTTATGACCCCATTGCTGGAGGGTGGACTTTGGGGAGCCTGGCTAACCAGTCTAAGAGAAGCAATGAGCCCCATGCTCAGTGAGACACCTTCACAAAGGAACAGGTGGGGCTGGAGAGATGATTCAGCCTTTAAAGACTAGACTCACACCCAAATTTGTAAAAGAACAAGGAACATCAAACATTGAACTCTGGTCTCTGCACACAGATACACATGCCTACAACTGCACACATACGAACAGATATACAGACAATAAGCCTCAAGGAAAGAGATGAGAGAGAGAGAGAGAGAGAGAGAGAGAGAGAGAGAGAGAGAGAGAGAGAGAGAGAGAGACAGAGAGAACTACTTCTGTGTAAAAGGTGTGAACTTATCCTTCCAAGGTGAGTTATTTCTTGTTGTGAATAACTGAAGTAATGAAAATACTGTCTCTTCCCCACAACCAAAGTGGCCCATGTTTATCCATCTACCATAACTGAGAATGTAGTATAAAATTTCACAATAAAATATTTTGCATCAAAGATTAGAAACAAACAACCAACAATTAAAGACAAACAAGCCATACATTTGAGAAAAAGAAAAGGACGTAATTAAACTTTAATTTTAGAAAAATAAAATAAGAACAACCAAGCCTTCTTTCCTGTGTAAATAGCATCTGTTACTGTAAACTATTCCCACTTTTCTCCTTGCCCTTATAATTTGATCAGAAAAGGGAAAGATCACATTTTATGTACCCATCCCTATGTTGAAGGAAATCTGGCTTCTTTCCAGGTTCTGGCTATTATAAATAAGACTGCTATGAACATGATGGAGCATGTGTCCTTGTTATATATTGGAGCATCTTTTGGGTGTATGCCCATGAGAGGTGTAGCTGTGTCCTCAGGTAATACTATGTCCAATTTTCTGATGGGTTCATTTCCAGACTGATTTCCAGAGTGGTTGTACCAGCTTGCCATCCCACCAACAATGAAGGAGTGTTCCTCTTTCTCCACATCCTCACCAACAACCTCAGTTTTTTATCTTAGCCATTCTGACTGGTGTATGGCAGAATATCAGGGTTGTTGTGAATTGCCTTTTCCTGATGACTAGGGGTGCTAAACATTTCTTTAGGTGTTTAGTGGTCATTTGTTATTCCTCAGTTAAGAATTCTTTGTTTAGCTCTGTACCCCATTTTTAAAATAGAATTATTTGGTTCTCTGGAGTCTTCCTTCTTGAATTCTTTGCTATTGGTACAGAGACAGGCAATAATAGCTTTGAAGGCCCAGAAATAAACCCACACACCTATGGTTATTTGATCCTTGCAAATCGTTCAGTGGAAATAAAGGACAGCATTTTCAACAAATGGTGCTGGTTCGACTGGCGGTCAGCATGTAGAAGAATGCATATCTATCAATTCTTATCTTCTTTTACAAAGCTCAAGTCCAAGTGAATCAAGGACCTCCACATAAAATCATATACACTGAACCTAATAGAAAAGAAAGTGGAGAAGAGCCTCAAACACATAGGCACAGGGGAAATTTTTCTGAACAGAACACAAATGGCTTATGTTCTAGGATCAAGAACTGATAAATAGCACCCCATGAAATCGCAAAGTTTCTGTAAGGATACTGTCAATAGGACAAAATGGCAACCAAGAGAATGGGAAAATATCTTCACCAATCCTGCATCCAATAGAGGACCAATATCTTGATCAGAAAAGGAAACGATCACATTCTCCTATTGAGATTCTTTTCACTTTGGAAGGCACTGCCAGTCACCGGCATCTATGCACCCTTGCAAGATACAAAGATGCTATACTGAGAATCAGAGAGGAGAGAAAAGATAAACAATTTACATTTCAGTTAATTGCTTATAATCCATCAAGACACGATTGAGCCACAGACACCACTAGGCCTTGTCCAATTCACTGGGGATTCTGTACAGACAGCAATCCCTTGTCCTGAGAGCCTTCCATGCTCATCACCACATTTATACTCATGTCTTTGTCCTGTGCCCTTAGACCAAGAATAAACACATAGCTGTGGCTGGACCTATCAACTTCCATTAACCCAACCCGGAGCTTCGATGACAGAAAATTACTATATTGGTGATGTATACAAGTTGCCCCTCACTGTTTGTGGGATGGTAATAAATACATGTGTCTGATTTAAGGTATCCCTAAATTGTAAAGCAATGTGTTCTGCTCTTGAATGGGATAAGAATGCTGATGTGTGTTTACCCCCATCTTATCACTCACCATTCCCCCTCCAGTGCACCTTGGCACTGAGGGAGCACAGCAGCTAGCAGCAATCCCAGATTGGTTACATTGGCCTTGAATAGATATACTAGTTCTCCAAATCTGTTTCCTTACCTGTGAAGTGGATAGCATAATATTACCTACCACAAAATATGGTTATAAGAACTAGATGGATTAGTAGTCGTGAGTTAGCTTGTGTGGGATAAGTAGTAAACAACTTACAAATAGCATTTTAGTAAGGAGCAGATATTAATAATTACTAAAACTGAAAGTTGGAGTTATCAACATGAATTTCTGCCACAGCCATTTTAATCATTGCTAATTTTAATAGTGACTCTAATACTAAGTCAAGTTCTATGTCAATTTTTGAAGCTTAGAACATTCTCCTAGTTCATTTTCAGTTGAGTAAAGCTTCTTAGATGTGCTGTAAAGGGTATCTTTGCATACTAAATGTATTTAAACAGTATTTATAGCTGTCTTTACTTTTAGCCTATTAGGTCCCTTATGTATATTGAAATATCACTCATTGTTGTCATAGAGATTTCCCATCAGAAAGATTTGCATGTGTGACTCATGATAGTGACACAGGAGAAAGAGTTTTCACACAGCCATCTTGGATCCACGTCAGGCTCCATTGTCAGCTGTCAACACTGTCTCACAGCACCTTGAGTTTGGTTGGCAGTGTGATGCATCCACCGGGATCTTATTTTTCTAGAACCTTCTTCCTTGTGTAGTTCTAGGTTAGCTTTGGCCAATGAGAGCACCATTGCACAGCCATGCAAAAAAAAAAAAGGCTGGAGAAGAGGTTTATATTCAAAGGTGTCTTTGAAACAAATGACTGGATTCCTCAGTAGCAGTTGTCATGACCTCCCGGTTTCCCAGGACCTCCCCTCACAGAGAGCGCTGACCATCCTTGCTGGTGCTCCCTTTGTTGTTACTGTAAGATTGAGAGCGAGTCTCTCTTATCAACTGGACCAAGACAAAATGACTTAAAATTAGAAAATGAGGAGTAGATAAGAATCTCCCTGTTCTGACAAAAGTTTAATAAAATGTATAAATCTCTTTGAACATATTTATAAACCTGAGCTCGTTCATTTTAAGGTCAGAAACAAGATAACAATGTGCATTATGACCAATACCATTCTAAAATACTGGCTAAGAAATTAAATGATTTAGAGAGATTACAGGTGAAGAGCAAAAGTAATCATGATTTCTAATCATATAAACATTTATATTAAAAGAGGGAACCTGAAAAATATGTGAAGGGATAAAAATGGTAGACTACATTTAAGAATGAGAAATGATATTGCTTTAAACCATCAGTAGCTGATTAGAAACTGTAATTTAATAAGACACATCGCTCAAATAGAAACGACTTTCTCCCCATAAATAAAGGCACAATAAAAAGAGTATAACGTTCCTGAGATAAAAAGATGAAACTGGTTTCCTGTCTCTGATGACTGGGTCGGTATCCTAATTCAGCTCCTCTCATAGAAGAGGGCAGTAACTCAAGGACAGAAGAAAGGTGAAAAATACCTGTTGAGCTCCTTTCCAGCATTATATAGGTCATGTCCACTCATAACCTATTGTCTGAACAACCTCAAAACAATGGGGCTAAGTACTCTCGCCACCGCTGGCACAGCTGTGCCCAACAGTTCACTGGACAGATGTAGATGTGGTATGAGAGGGAGGTTTCTTGCCAGGGACACTGGGCATTCGCTACATTTCATTTTACATTTTCATATGGGTTTTTAATTTCTACTTTTTAAATTGAAATACAACAACACCACCTCCCCTCCTTCTTTTCAATTTTCTTGAATTTAGAAGCCTTCAGGATTCTATAGTGTACTCTCAAGATTCAGAAGAACTACATAACTTGATTAAGGTGGTAGAATTAGGACTATCGTGGTCAAGCCCACTCTAACCACAGAAATAGTAACCACGAACAAATGGCCTTAGGGAAGTAGGTCATGGGTCAATCCATGTCCTGAGACATAAACTCTAGTGTGAGTGGAAAAGTTTATAACTGAAAGAAGCCTAGACAGGAAATTTCTGCAGCCCACTTATTATCCTTCCCAACGTTTACCCTTCCAACATTATGTTCCCATTTATTCCACAATTATAGCCAAAAGCTGACAAATAATTGATGGAATCCTCCCATGCGAAAAAGCATACAGGAATAAATAGTGCTCTGAGTGAAGAAGCGGTTTTCTATTGCATTCCGAGACCATTTTCTGTTCAGTCAACAGTAAAGTTGACTCCAACACCTAATCAACCATTAAGCTACGATGTTAAAATCATAAATTAACATTTGGGCTCACAGTGTTCCTGAGTATATTTAGAGAAGAAGTTTCTTTCAGGACTAACTGACTTCACACCGTGTTGCCACACTAACCTTGATGTTTATCCCCCAGAACTACAAGAGAATCAATGCCCATTGCTCAGCCATGACGTTAATTCAATCTGACCGCTGGATCTAAGAAACTTAGATTAATAAAGAGCACCTAGATGAGGGTGTGAGGCTCTGACAATCCCACTGAGGGTGCTTGTTTGTTTGTTTGTTTGTTTGTTTTGAGGGGAGGGGTAGGATGAATGACAAAAAATGAGGCGGGCATCCTCCTTAATCTTCAGAGTTCTAGTCTAACATGATTACAAGTTTCTGCGTATTCAAAAATGAAGCAGTTTTATAACTTCTTGATGAACACCTTTAGGTATTTCTTGCCATCTTCGAAAGCTCATGTTGAAGGGCTCACGGGAGGTGGCCTGTGTGGTAACCACAGTAACAGCAGGATGATGGAGAACGTGGGTGCTGATGATCGGCATGAAGAGGCAGGAGTAGCTAAGTCTGTCCTGAGTTAAACTTTTCTTCATTCGTTCTGCTGTTAACTCACCAATAAATGTGTTCATTCATTCATTCATTCATTCATTCACTGTTCATCTCTCCAAGATATATTCATTGCTACCCACTGGAGCTAACTTAGCAGGACCAATAACTAAGCTAGAAAAATAAAACCAAGGACAGAAGAGTCAGGCTCAACTTCCTCGGTTCTCCTAGGACCACTTTCATATTATCATTTGTAAACAGATTAGCAGCAATGTTGTGCCTCTTTGGAAGGTCAAGTTCGATGTTTGTTCTTATTGACTTAACAAACAGATTAGGGAGAAAACAGTGGGTTTCTTCATTAATCTTGTGGAAACCCTCATGGTTTATTTAAATAAGAGTGGCTTCAAAAATCTTGGACATGGCTTCACTTTTCTAACGTTTAAGGATTGAGGGATGGGATGGGTTTTATTTAACTTTGTTATATTTCAGGAAGATAAAAGGTCACGGACTTTGTGTGCAGTCTCTTCACTTCATTTCTTTCCCAGGAAATCCCCAATATTCCTGACTTCATCCATGATTTCCCCTCGCCTGGGAAAGGTACATATCTCTACCAGTCACCTCAAAACCTTTGTGGATTAGCGTACATAACAGAAGCCCTAGCATGTCTCCTGGAAGATAGAGGGAACACAGCTATTCTTGGAAAACATATGTAGTGGTTCTTAGTAATGTCCCTGTCTTATTTTTAGTTTCAAAAGTAAATCTATGTGTGTAGCCATATTGAATACTCCATATGGGCTGGAATCTACACATTTAATTCATTTCTCTATGACTGGCAGATTTAAAAAAGGCAGGGCGCTCACAGAATCTATCATATCGAAACATATCATTATGGATTGCCCATATTTGTCCCCAATTACGTTCTTTTGTACCGCTACCTCCCAGTGGTCTCTCTTGATGCCCTGAAATAGTCTGCATTCTTCTTCTTTTAAGCAAAAAAGAAAAAGAAAAACTACTAGATTCTAGATATGAGAATGGGCAGATGAGCCAGACTGCTCTGTCCCTTTCGGTTTTATTTTCCTAGCTTAGTCTTTGGCACAGCTAAGTTATCTCCAGTGGGCAGCAATGAGTACCTCTTGGAGAGATGATGAGTTGACAAAGGGAAGAAGAAAGAAAGATTTAACTTGCAACCCGTTTTCCTCCATTCTGTTCACTGCTTCTGCCTCACATGCTGGTCAAATGACCTTCACCATGGAAGCATCAGGAGTGGCGAGAAGGGTCAGATGAATATTAGTAACTGAAGACTTGGTTTAAATCCAACTATTCTTTTTTTTATAATTCATTGCATTCACACACACACACACACACACACACACACACACATACACACTCCAAAGTTAACCAGACCCAAAGTTCATCCATCTGAATGAACCTCTATTCAATTAGAATAAGTAAATAGTCATTTGGAATAGAATCTCTGGAGGTTTGAGCTATAAGGCTAATTATTTTTCTAACTTAGACCCGGATTTTGAGATCTTAAAAAAATCTCATAATGGCAGTTGGTAGGTTGTAGTTTGTTCTGCCTTTAATTTCTTGGGGAATCTCCATGTGGTTTCTGTAGCAACCACACCACTTTACTTCTCTCTCAGCATTATATCAAGACTCCAATTTCTCATCACTCTCACCGACACTTGTTGTATTTTTCTTCTCTTTTGAAAAAGAATTGCCCTACCAAGCACGGAGTGACATCTCATTGTAGTTTTATTCATATCTCCCTGACGTCTAGCAGAACAAATTTTCCATGTGATTCTAAGAGACCAGCTTCTTGAAAAGTAGGTCTTCTCCCAGACCAACTAATTTTGGTCTTTGTGATGTTCATAGAAACAGGGCTTGTGTATAGACAATTGACATCTTAGCAACGCCTTTTACAGTGCATCCGTCGATCTGACGGCTATGGTTTGTAAATCATTCAAACACAAGTGATGTTGGGTCTTGAATGTCAACAGTAATGTGCTGCAAGAGGCTTAAAGGAGTGGCAGTGGATGTCTTCGCATGGTGCATGAGGCTGTTACAGAAAGGACTGGTGTGTCAGATAGTAACCGAGAAGGTGAGAATATTGGCAGTGCCACCGAGGATGGAGCACAGGAAACACTTCTAACAGAGCCACTTCGCTGACAATGCTGCCATTGCCCACAGACATTCCTGCCTGTTGAGTCTTCCACCATGGATTTGCTCACTGGCTCCTCAGGAGGCACCTGAGACGTTTGCCTCTCACTGGGGCTATGCCATTGTTCCCATTCCTTCTGAGGCTTCCAGCATCGTAGACTGAGCAGTTACAAGAGTTTCTCCAACTTCCAAGCATACAGACAGCCAACACGGGCCATCCTAAGGTTCCAACCATATAATCCAGTTGAGGGACTCTCTTCCTTAAGTAGATCATATAAAAGGTAAGCACTTGGCAAGCTCTATCAAAATCCTCTAACTTGTGAAGCCTCTCACTATCAAATAAATTGCCTACCAAGAAAATGTTATAGATTGGTCCCAAAAAAATGGTAACAGAATATTCCAAAGCTAGTCATAGTGGTGTGCTCCTTTAATCCCAGCTCTGAGGATTCTAAATTTAGAGGATTGCTCTATGTCCCAAGTCAGTTTGGAAGACATAGCAACACAGTGAGCTCAAAGCCAGCATTCAAAACATCAAGAAAATCAACGCTGATTCAGTCTTATTTAGCAGATTCTTTCAAGTTTTCTAGAGAAAAATTCAGAAGGGCAAGGCATACATTAGTCATAGAAATTGCTCAGTAGAGTTGAACTCTAAGGGGTGTACTCTAGGGTGACTAAATCAATGCATAATGTCTCTGGGGCTAGTCTGGCATAATTATTCTTTAATTCAGCTACGTTTCAGGTTTTCCTAAAAAAAATATTTTAAATTGTGCCTTCTGGGAACTTTTACGTGTAAGAGGAAGCAACAGCTTGTGAATAGCCTAGCATTTCTGCAAAGAACCATGGCCATTTAAATATCAGCTCTTGGAGATAGCCAAGGGCAAAGCACGAGAAATTGAACCAACAAAACATCTGATGAAGGCAGCATTTGCATGGCTATCCATACAGATGTATTGATTCAGAAAGCTCTGGATTTGATGGTTTTTCTTTCTTTCTCTTCCATCCTTCCCTCTAAAATCTGTTAGAACATTTGGGGTGTGTGTGTGTGTGTGTGTGTGTGTGTGTGTGTGTGTCTGTCTGTCTGTCTGTCTGTCTGTCTGTCTGTCTGTCGGTCTGTCGGTCAGTCATCTGTCCATGCACATGGTTCCTGTGGACTGAATTCAGGTTAGGCTTGGCACACGTAAATGAACACAACATACATACTCTCTTTCCTCCTCCCTTATTTCTTGCCTCCCTCTCTCCCTACTTCATTCTTTCCTCTCCCAGTGAGCCAGTGACTTTGGCTCCTTACTGTGAAAGCCAATTAGCAAGGACTGAAGTGCTTTGGCTCCAACATAAGAGGTTTTCAGAAGCACCTGCTATGATTATAAAGAACTCACCCTTTGATTGTGTTGGGTTTCCTGGCAGTTAGGTAATCTGTACTAGAAGGCCTGGCAATCAGTGGAGAAACTACATATGAGCATTAGGAGACATATCTTATCCCAGTGTCTCTCACATAACTAAGGTGGCTTAGTCAGTAGAGAAATGTGGACACTTGCATTCAAACTGCATAAATCATGTTTATTAGTAAGGCTATTACAGGGCATTGGGGACTCCCATTTTGGAGAAAAAATATTTTACTTTGGCACGAAGAACCCAAGGCTGTGACTTGTGATCACTCTGGCACAGGGCATCAGAAATCCTGCCCAGAACATTTCTCACATCTTTTATTGAAATGTTGCACTTAATAGGAACCATGGTGCCTCCCTTTCGAATCTGAAGAGATGGCCTGCCAAGAAAAGCTCATACATTTATGAGTACCCTGTGAGAGCAGAGGGGGAGACTGGACACTGAGTGTGCCCCTTGTGAGCAGGGAATCAGGCAGCCAGCATTCATGAAATGACTGTGTAAGAACAACACCAACTCCTTGGCAAATGTAGACTGTGTTCCTTAGCCAAGACTCGCTGTTAGGGATCATTCAATACTCATGTGGCTTCTAAAAGCCTTACATGGATGTAAAGCCAACCTAGTTTTGTCAAATGTTCACTTGCTGCTGCTCCCAACAAGGAATTTTAAATGACTTGCAGTCCCTGAGATTGGTCAGCTCTGAAAAGCTTAGTCAACATTCACCTTACTGACAAGTAATTCAGGAAAGGCTATGGTAAGAGAGATGTCGAGCACACAGTTTCTGACTATTGCTGCTAGACTAATTAGTGGTGTTTCCAGTTCCCTGCAATAAGTGGCTCTGTTACAAAATGGTGCATTCCCAGCAGTGTACACCTGGACCCAGATGGCTCTCTAGATGACTCGGGATTTTAGTTACAGTTTGGTCTTTAAAATGCATCAAAAAGGGTAATTTCCAAGTAAATCAGATGGGGTGGGTTCCATCACTTTGGAAATTTGAGAATATAAATTCAAAAGCCTGTGTTTTGTCTCTTGCTTTAGCTGACAGGCAGATGAGGGGCTGAAAAAACATCTCACTAATTTGTAATGAACCAGTAATATAAAATTACTTTGCAGAAGAAACATAGATTTTTCTACAAAATGATATAATTTCAAATTTTAACATTGTGATCATTTATCTAGAACACAAAATAAATACCTTTCTGCTTTTATTTTTTTGTTTTAGACTGGGATAATGAATAAAATTCATTGACACTAATGGCTTTCTGAGCTTTATTTAATTTATAGGATAAGTGATTCGTCATAAAAACAAATACAGAGATAACAGATGCATCCTACTACAAATACATTAGACGTGCTATTCTGCAAAAGAAGGATATCAATTCTTTCGAAACTCTTAGTCTCAAAACATGAGGCTTCATGGAAAATTACTTTGAATTAACAAGGTACATAAAAGTATGTTAATGCAAGTTAAAGTATGTTTTTTAAAAAGAATGAACAAGCACATGCATGTGAGCTGAAGTGTGGAAACAAGGTCTGGGAACATATGAGCAGCAAGTCTCAGTGACTAATGGAAGCTTTGGAGACCAACTTCTCTAGTTCACATATCAATTGTGTAATCAAAAAGTTAACTGTAACCAAATCTTGGTTCCTTCTTCTTTCAAAACAGGCAAAAGTTCTTCACTGTAAGGTATGTAATGATTAAGTGCAGGTTTTAAAAGAATGTTACTCAGAGAATTTTACACATAATGTTTAGCCATTGGCCTTTCTTCAATGGACTGGAAATGACCGAGAGTTGAAAGAGACGCAGAAGCCATGCAGGAGGCCAAGGTGACAGTTCAGTGGAGGGGTGGGAGTTGTCGTCATCCTCTGAGTTGGGTAACAGCGGAATGGAGGAGCTACACATGTGTGTGAGTGAAATTTATGGATTAAAATTACAGAACTCAAAGTTTAACTGGACCTGCGCTCTATTACTAAGGCTCCATAGTACTGTAAAACTACCTCTGGCCTCTTTATTTTCTCTTATTTTATATGTTTATTTTATGCTTTAGAAATAAAATAGTTCTAGCCCTTAAAACTACCTCCCCCTCCTTCACTTTGGAAGACTATGTTGCTGAGTCACTAAGGAAATAGAACCACTCAGAAAAAAGTCTGAAGTTCTCGTACTCCACCTGCCTACTCACACCCACCATCAGCACCCACATTCCCCATCATCCCGCTGTTACTGTGGTTACCGCATAGGCCACCTCCATCAAGGCCTTTAGCATGAGCAGCATCCTCTTCATATCAGTCATCACCCTCATTCCCATCAGTTTGCAAAGACAGCATTTTTGGTCTACCTAAAAAAGAAAAATCTCGTGGTCCCACAGCTAACATTCCACTTTGTGATTTGCTTCTTTTCAAATGAAACTCTCCATTTGTCTTACCTGTATTCATGTAGTACACTGACTCCAATCAGATACGCACCAAACTATGAAATACCACCGAAGGCTTACGTTGTAGAAGTGTGCATGGTAGCCGGGGAACATGAGAAAGAACTTTAAAGAAAAGTGAAATTTTAGTCAGAATAGATCACACCAACTGCTGTTATAGCAAAACAAAACAAAAAAGCCAAAACCAGAGTCATCTAAGCTTTTCATGCAAATTCGTGCTGAGTGACCTGATACACAGTATAGCTGCTATACTGTTGGGAGATAAGCATTGGTGTGAAAATGAGAATCACTATTGTTTTCCTTATGCTAGGCTTGTGCTGGGCCTCTCTGTGATCCACGGCCATCTCGGGAATGCAAGCTCTAACTACTATATTGCTTCAGGGTTATTTGTGAAGATGATGTACAATGTACATGCTCTGCCCTTTTAGAATTAGCGCAAATATGAAAAGCGATAAATGTAACATCGATCTTTTTAAAAGGAGGATTTAGTACCTGAGGTTGGAGGAGTGGAGAGAGGGCACTCACACAACTGATTGCCTGGAGCAGTTTGTCTTTGTTAGAATGTGTCTCACATTCAGATGAAGGTAGACCACAGTAATGTGCACGCCATGAAAGGAAAGTAGATTGAATCCAACTAAGTAAGTTTGAGGCCAGGGTTATAAATATCACATAAATAAATGCACTGGAAGAACTCAATTTATCTGAAAAAATAATGACTTTTAATAGAACCAAAAAATTGTAAAATAGCCTTTTTTTGTAACTATTGACCCTATCAAGACAAACACTTCAATTATACTAGGGATACAAATTCCTGTTTACAAATTCAGTGTGAATCAAAAGTGATAATGTGGTTAAAAGAATTTGGAGTGCATTGCTCTTCAGGAAAATAAATTTATTCATAATATACCACAACTTCCTTCTGCTGGATTAAAAGCAGCATTATTGTTTGGGTTTGGATAATAACAAGGCCCTCCTTGTAAAAAATGTTTACATAACATTAAAAATAACATTTAATACAATGAGCCAGATTATGAAAAAAGCAGCAGATATGTGTCAGGAAAGGTTCTATTAGAACAATAAAAGTTTGCTCTGAACTCAGTTCGCTGACAGTACTGATATCATTGGCCTTCCAACCAAATGGTTAATACTCATCTAGGTTTTCAAATAAGTAGCAAAATATCAAACGGGCACATAGAACATACTAAGAACAGTCATAAAGATCTCTGAAAAATAGAGATGAAGTTCTTCCATTTCTCACGAAACAGCCCCATAATATTTGGGTGCTGTCATCTGAATCATTGTGGCTTCCTCAACCACACCATTGAAATATTGAGTTTCTAACCGAGGAGGTGATGATTTTTAAAGTGGGGTTTTCTGAAATGTGGCTCCTAGAATGTAACTAAGTTTTGAGAGGTAGGGCCTCAAGCCTTTATGAGTGGCAGGCTTATGAAGGGTCTGAGAAAGTTTGTGTACCGCTTTGAGGATGCAGTTTAAAGACACTGTATATTCGGAATAGTCCTGGCCATCAGACACCAAAACTACTTTGTCATGTACTTCCAGTTTGGAGGACAGGGATATATCAATATTTACTGTATATATACTACCAGCCCATTATATTTTGTGACTGCAGCCCAATAAGTCTCAGACCCTGACTACGATGGGCACAATGTTCAACTACAGTCCGTTTAGAGTGGAAGAAATTCACCTGGGACTGTTGAGCACCAGAAAAGAAGCTAATCCAAGCTGAGATACACAATGAACAGAAACAGTTACATTTTAGTTTTAAAAACATTTCTGTAAGGAGAAGGCAAAATATCTCTCTAAATTTTTGGAATCCTAACCATAATGTAGACAGCAGGAAAGAACATCCCTCCCACTATTAGATTCAAAAGGCATTGGAACTAGTTCAAACTGATGAGATGTCTCATGATCAGAGAACTGAGGTTGTCAAGCCAAACTCACAAGAAGTAAGAGCTTGCACGGAGAGAAAGGACTGGGCTCCAGTATGAGGCAGCCAGCTGAATAAGATGAGACTATAAGGCAGTGCAGAAATCATGAGGGTATCAGAAACATTGAGGCCCCCAGGTTATCTAAGGATGGACCACCAAACCAAAAATAAATGCTGATTTAAGTGGAACAGCAGACCCACACCCTGACAGGGAGGCCAGGGAGCAAGCACCATTTGCAGCCTCTTCCAAATTTCAGTAAGAAAAGTAGCTTGTGGCAGGGAGGGGCACCAACACCTTCATTCTTAGGAGGGTTAATGGGGGAAGAGAACTGGATCCTGAACAGGTAACAGGAGTACATGGTAGGACCACAGTACCAGGAAACTGGAAGAACAAGTCAGTGATAGGTGTTTCTGTGCTTATGGTAATACTCCCTAGTTGAAGAAAGGGGGTGGTGTAGCCATTGCTCCCTCTAGCCTCTGAGCTGCACATATGAAGTTCTGGAGTGTATAGGAAGTAGACTCAAAGGCAGAGGACTATGATCACCATTCATTATGGGGGACAGAATGGGGACTTTCAGTGGTTCAGATACCTGTAAATTACCCCTCCGTTTGCTCCTGCAAGTTCAATAAACTCTTTGGAGCACCAAGATAAGCTCAGCGGAATCATTACTTTGCTCAGTTTGGTTGGTCAGAAAAGGACTGGTCAGGAAAGTTTGTTGTGAATTTCAGAACAGAAACAGTGAAACATTAAAGGAAACAATATGAAATAATAAACAATTCTCAATCCAAAGTAATACCAAAAAATGTAGGAAGGAACATTACCAGGGGAGCTGGTAAGGTTTCTCAGAGGTAAAAGCATTTACTGCTCTTTGCCCCTCAACACACACACACACACACACACACACAGAGAGAGAGAGAGAGAGAGAGAGAGAGAGAGAGAGAGAGAGATGCACACTCACACACAAAGACAGAGAATGAGAAAGACACACACGTTGAGACAGAGACAGACACAGAAAGAGACATAGAGAGAACAGACAGACAGACAAAGAGACCGAGAGACAGAGACAAACAGACAGAAACAGAGACAACAAATGGTAAGAACACATCTGGAGAGGGCGAGGGCTAGCAGCTTCAGAATCTGGGAAAGAGGCTTCGGGCTCTGGGGATGGAAGAAGTGGGCCACTTTCTTTTGCCTTGTTCAAATTTTTTGTCAAAGGATGGCAGAATAGACTAACATCCTGGTATAATGTTTTTCAAAGCCATTGTTCAAGATTAGAGAGTATATAGTTTCATGGTAGAGCACTTGCCTAGCATATTTGACAGCCTAGGTTGTGATCCATACAACCTCAACAAGCAAGCAAGCAAATAAGTAAATCCATTATCTGGATACAATTTCTTACCTAGTAGAATGTTTCAACGTTTGATTTTGATTAAGTTATAAAAATACCACAAAGAAAAGCTATCAAAATTTAATGTAATTAAAAATTCATTTCCGATAAGGTTATAGGAACACATAAACCACACTGATCACACTTCAGAGGTCCCAGGGACAATTCGGATGTAACTCTCCTTGCATCCTTATCTTCTGGTACCTAGATCCTTGCATTGTGGAAGTAAATAGATGGAATGCGGAACACACTGACATTGTCACTGGCTGCTTTGGTGAAGAGTAAGTGTGAAAAGATAATGAGACAGGCTTGATTTATGTGAGGACAAAGGAGGAGTGATTCAAGAATTCTGTCTCAGAATAGCCATTAGTAAAAGAAGCTTCAGGGTCAGACAAACTGACTCATTTCTCAACCACTCTATTTTCTTACTGCCAGACACATTTCTTTCCCTTGCAAAGATGCCGTCTCCATATGCGCACTTGGGACAATGCAATTTCACAGAATTTTTTGTAAGATGCTGACTTAAAGAGTCAAAGGAAATGAAATTAGTAGATGCTACCTTGCTTCTCAGAGAAGCTGTTACCTTAGAGCATTCATGGGACCACTTGGGTTATCTAGCAAGACTCGGTAAGATGAGCTGACCTAGAGGAAAATGAGAAGTCATACAGAACCCCGAGGTAGGAAGGGCTTGAGAGATATTCCACTGAAGATAGACAGTAGGTAATGCAGTATGGTGTGTGTATGTGTTTGAGTGTTTGTGTGTGTGTGTGTGTGTGTGTGTGTGTGTGTGAGGGAACACAGGAAATCTTGCCTTTGTCAGTTTTCCTTCACTTAATGCTAATGTGATAGTTTGAGAAAGATTGTGTGACAGGGTAATGAATAAAGGACACAGTTTTGCTTTGGCTCACAGTTCTGGGAGTTCCAGCATGGTACCAGTTTAGCTCAGCTTCTGTGAAAGCTTCATGGCAAGACAGAAAAGAGGTGATAGATGTGGGAGGGACAATGTGGAGGAGAAAGGAAGCAAGAAATTGAGCCAAGGAAGTCAAAACCACTCCTAATGGCCTGGCTGTCCCAGCAAACAGCCTAGTCCCTGAACAGTAGGAGCTTCATAAGACATGAGTCCTTCTTGATGGCCCAGCTACCTTTTAAAGGCTCTAAATCCTCACATCATAGTCACACTATGAACCGAGTTCTACATGTGATTTTTTTGGGGGGTGGGAAAGAAGTCAGCCGTGCATGGCAAGATTTAAATGAGATCATAGCCGGTTACTGGCAGCATTTATAGCCCAAACGAAAATGTCCGAGGCAGTCAGAAGATGCTAGGAGTTTCTCGTCAGGAAAATGAATTCTGCTGTTCAGAAGAACATGCTCTGTATGGAAATTATTTGTCCTTGTAGGCCTCTCTAGTCACTCAACTCAAAGGCAGAATATTAAGATGTATTATTAGGAAAATCATATTCTAAAATTTTACATTGTTCTAACTGCTTCAAGCTTTTCAGTCACGAGGCAATGGAAAGTGATGTGTCAGGAAAATGGCATTTAGCTAATGAAGGGTTTTGAGAAGATAGAGAGAGAGAGAGCAAAAAGGAGGGAGGAGGGAGAGAGATGGATTGATTAAAAGTGTCAAAGCTTTGTTACAAGTATTATTCAGGAATATGTGGAAATGCATCTTATGTGAGATTTGGCACTAGAGTTTATAGAAAGTCAGGCAGGAAGTGACTAAAGCATCGGAACAGTCCTGCACACCACGTATCTCATCCGGCAGCTGCCACACTACCTGACCCGCCCAGCTCTCATGAGGTCGAGAGTAGAGTATGACTGACTCATTACTCATTACTGACATCCAGAGCCCAGTTCATACTCTAGCACAACTAGTCTTGAATTTGTAAACTACTTCCTTGCACAGGAGCCAGTATAAATCTTGATATAGCTACCTAAGATAAGAATGAAACGGAGATGTGTATCAGGTAGATGATGGACAGATGGTTGTCTTACGTATCACTGAATAAGGGTAGCTATAGTCACATATACCTACCTGTAAGTAGCATCATTTTACACTGAAAAATATAGGAAGTTAGAACAGATTCCTTTTCAGGTGTGGGAGCTCTTGGGAAAGAGTGATTTTTAAATAATCAATAAAAGATCAAGATAACAGGGTTTGAACCAAATCAAGGTATTAGCTGGAGATCTCAATGCTAATAATGGCAAACCTCCCAAGCACGAGCAAAGAACAAGACGTATCATTTTGAATTCCCAATATGAGAAGTGACTGATACAGAATTGCTCCTCTATCGTCCTGCTATACAGCTTTCTTTTGCAGGGTAATAGGCATTATCATTTGTTTATTATTCTACAAGCTTTATTTTAAGAATATGGTATGCACTGTACTGTACTCAATATGAGAAATTAAATCACAAGCCATAGTTTCTGCATTGGAGGTTATTTCTATTCTGAGTGAACTGAGTTGTTGAGAAGATCTGTGTATGAAAGTAGAAAAAAAACCCGTAGATATGAGAGAAAAATAAGTGTTGTATAAAGTCCTCCAGAATGTCAACAACTCAGTGACCCCATTGTGGCTGAGGTTAGAGGAGTACTGGCGAAGCTGAGAGAACTTCTGGAAAAGTACCTATGTGGTGTACGAACAGCGATGTTAAGGAACGCACAGAACTTATTAAAATTTCAAGAGTAATTTTAGATTCCATGGATCGAGGTATGATCGCATTCAAAATGCTTTGAGCTGTGAGTAATTAAGTGACTAAGTAGAGCTTAAAAATAAGGGGCTAACTTTTTTTTTTCACATGACAAGCGATGAGAAAGATGTAAGATATGCCCAGGAATAGTTAACCCAGCTGGTCAACCTTATTGTGGCCCAGGCGGATCTTTTGTCCTTTGTATGTTGCTCTATTTAAGATATTCAGTATCTAGTAAACTGATCTTCATATGATCCTTGGGCCAGGACTCACCTTGCCTAAATACATGTCTCCAGAAGATAAATATCAAGACTAAACTAGATGCTGGTGATGAAATGTGAGGTGGGTTAGAGTGGTGAAGGTAGACCTTTCACTGGTGCCTGAAGGTCAAAATACTTCCGTGTTCAATTTGCACTATCCGATGGGGAAGATGTTAACGGAAGGTGGTCTTTAAAATCTCAGCAGCAGCCAGATTCTATCACCTATTTAAATTTTATCTGCCAAGGTAGTAGATCGCCGTGGGTGGTTTCCAACCACAGATGGAGTGATGAAATTTAATTCTCACGACATTATTATGAGAGCAAAATGAAGGTTTGTACCCTGACCTGGGCAAGGGTGGAAGCCTAGGTGCAGCTCAGAGGGACTTAGAGACCTTCCGATCAAAGTGGGCACTGGAGCAGTGGGATAGGCCTTTTGAGCAGAATCATGGGAGACAAGGCTTCATGATAACTCCATCGCATAGGCAGTGGGAGGAACAACAGTATGCCATGGCAGGAAATACAAAGACAACGGAGCTTGTAAGGAAGGATGATGGGTTTGGAGATTTGTTGAAGGCGTATAATGCAACATGTCGCGGTAAATATTAAAAAAGACTGCAACTGGTTCCCGGGTGGCTGCTCCCACACTAGTTCCAGCACCATAAGGCCAAGTAGAACTATCATAAATTCATCTCAGTGGTAGTCACCCTCTCGTTAGTATATCCCCCGGCTGCCTCTCTGCTAGCCGGGACAGCCTGGAACTCAGCTCACATTCCCTGTTGCCACCCTCCGGTCCTGGTGGTGGCTACCCTCTCCCAATTCCTTTTGTGTTGTATCGCCGTAAAAGAAAACACCACACAATAAATCCTGATCCAATTGGTATAATAAAATTTCCCCACCTAGATAAGTCAAATCGTCTTGCACAACTTCACCCCTTATAAAATATTCATAACAACCTGTACCTACAGAGATGTGTACAGAGGAGCGGCTACATCTGCCTCCATGCTGCTTCCTCAGCTTCCTCCTCCCTAGACTTTTCCCCGCCTACCCTTCCTTCTCATCCAATGACAGGCTACTGGACCCGCCTTCTTGTATAATGAGATCAACCTACAGCAACAGAACTAAGACCAGCAACGGTTTCAAATTGTTCTGCTAGATACGCATTTACCCAGCTCTAACAATGCTGAAATTAATTACTTTGTAATTATATTCTCAATAAAATCCTCTCAAAATCTTACATTGCTTGAAAACCAATGCCTCTGCTACCTTTCTTAATATATGAAAGTGAGACATACGGTGTAAACTATAACCCTATGGGCTTTTATAGGCAAGATGTTTCTAATAGCCACCATTGAATTAATTTCACCAAAGTTGTATTTAGTGAATTGCTCCTAATTTATGCTTTTAATAATATCCATCTGTTTTCTACTGACTAGACTATAAGGAATGTAATTTAGGTGATAATGGTTTTAATTCTTTCACAAATCTTTCTATAAAAAGTTAAAAGAAGACAGACCATTGTCTATCGCTTGCTTCTATAGAGCATGAAAATCATCTAGAAAAATGATACATCAATATTTTTTTCCAAGAAATTTAGACACACGGGTAAGAGGACTGTTAAGCTAGTGATGTCCTAACCAAAGGGAGTAAACACTGATCACAAGACTCTGGAACTAGAGCCAAGGGGGATAAAACATCTTGGCCCTTTATGCTTCTTACTGTGCTATCGAGGCCAGCTGCAAAGACTCCCAGAAAGTTCCCAAACACTGTCTGCAGAGTTCATTTGCCTTGCATTTGTGAAGCTGTGCTGGGTTCTAAAGATAAGAAACAATAACCCTGGGGCTAGAGAGGGTCCAGCAGTTAGGAGCTCTTTCTGAAGACCCCGGTTCTATTCCCAGTACCCACATGGAATCTAAAGGTGTCCACCAGCTGCCGTTCAGGGCAATGACACACTCATGGTTTCTGTGGTCACTGTATGCGTGGTTACACACAGGCACAAAGGAAAGACATCCACACACATACAATAATTAAATCTTTCCTTAGAAGTTAAAAAAAGAACCATTTTATCTAACAGAAGGTTTGACAAATACAATCTAGTCCTTTATGATGAATTCCAACCACAGCGTTGAAGGCGTCATATGCTGAATCCACTACGTAATGCCTGACCACAGGCCACACCAGGCTGTTCTTTATGTGGGTTAAATGGGAACAAAAGGAAGGAGCAACTTTCACCCTCTATCCTGAGGTGCACAGTGAATAGGCACTTCCTCCATCCCTGGTTACTTTCAAAAGAAGATCCCCAGAAGCAACTATAAAATTTACAAACTCTCCTGGTACCATTGATACCCAAAAGGATACCATCTGTCAGGATAATGTTTTCCTCTATGACAGTGGAAAGCCACTGTGCAGAGCGCCACGTCAGGGGGGTCATTTATGACCCATCAGTACTACAGACTTCACCAATGTCTGTGACGCAGTCACTGGACAGCGCATCCTCTGCGGGAAGCGGGATTACCAAGTAATGTTTTCAGGATTCTCCTGATTCGTAGAAGGCAACATCTCAGGACCAGTTGGAAAAGCCGGATCGTGGCGAAAGGAAAATGTCCGACGGAAAGAAGTTTCAGAGAAGTGGAGGGTGAATGAGAGAGGAAAATAGGGGGTATCTTAGGTGTACTATTATATTATGATGGCATGCTATTTCTCTAAATATATAAATTCACTACATTCATATTATATTAGGAAATACAATCAAATTAAATTGAAAGAAAGTTTTAGACAGTGAAAGTAGGATTATACCATGAGGTGGTTTTTCCCTGTCAGTGTGTGTGTGTGTGTGTGTGTGTGTGTGTGTGTGTGTATGGTGTGTGTGTGTGTGGTATGTGTGGTGTATGTGTGTGTGTGGTGTGTGGTGTGGTGTGTGTATGTGTATGTGTAGTATGTGTGTGTGTGTATGTCTGGTATGGTGTGTGCGTGTGTGTGTAGGATGGACATGGTACTGGTTCCTCATGTGCATGTCCATACATAGGCAAGGAGGAAAACGCTGATACTTCATACCTTCTGGTATTGCTCTTCACCTTATAATAATAATTACTTTTAATAGCACAGTCTCTCACTGTATCGGGACTTACTGTTTTGACTATACTGGCTGGCCAGTATGCCCCTGAGATTCTTTCTCTATGTTTCCAGCAATGTTGCTATGCTTGGCTTTATACATGTAAGCTGGGAATTCAGGACCATGTCTCCCTGCTTGCAAGGAAACTTTCCTGACTAAGCCAACTCTCCAGCCGTCATTGCCTGGTTACTAGAAGTAAATACCTGAGCAACAATAACACAGAATGAAGCAAACCCCGAAACCTTTTTCACTGAAGCCACTTTTTTTGAAAAGTCATACCTGAAATCAGAACTCACAGGGAAATAACTATAAATTTCAAGACATAGATCTTAGTGAAATAATTTAAGCTGACATCCTCTGTCTAAGCCACAAAGGACACTTGCAGATAACCACCCCAAGGCACATATTAAGCTCTAAGTGAGAGAACAAAGAAAACACACAAAGCTAGTGCCAAGAAAGAGATGGCACTTTAGAATTATCTAGTGAGGACTATTAGTTAAGATTAATTTGTATAGGGGCTGGAGAGGTGGTTCAGTGGTTAAGAAAACTGACTGCTCTTCCAGAGGTCCTGAGTTCAATTCCCAGCAACCTCAAGGTGGCTCACCACCATCTGTAATGGGATCCAATGCCCTCTTCTGGTGTGTCCAAAGACAGGTATAGTGTATTGACATAAAAATAAAATAAATAAATCTGTTTTAAAAGATTGTTTGCTATACGCATTAAAGACATGGGAGATAACCCACACAAATACAACAAAGTTGGGGAAATTAAAAATTAACTAAATCTCTCCAGCAGATAGACCAGTGCTGGTGCATGGAACAAGCCCTAAGTTCAATTAAAAAAAAAAAAAACATTAGGGGTGGGGTTTGGTTACTCTGTGACACTTGTGTCACTACTGTCCCGGTTGCAGGCCGATTGTGACCGTAGCCCATGGGGTTTGTGGGTGAGTGAGGCTGATGATGACGTCCCTTCTCAGGAGTGTCTGTGTCACTCCCTAGCATTAGGAGTGAAGCATCTAGTGAGTACCAGCCAGCTTTCTCCATGTTCTTTGCCACAGGTGTGGTTTCTTCAGTAAAAGTACTTTCCAAGCAAGTTCTAGAGGGACAATAATGGCACTAGCACTAACTCTTTTTAATGCTTCATCAGGTTTGTATTTTGTTTTTTATTGGTTACTTTATTTATTTACATTTCAAATGTTGTCCCTGTTCCCAGTCTCCCCTCTGCAAACCTCCCATCCCAACCCATTTCCCTTTGCCTCTGTGAGGGTGCTCCTCCACCCACCTACTCCTGCCTCTCTGCTCCAGCATCCCCTACTCCGGGACATCAAGCCTCTACAGGACCAAGGGCCTACACTCACACTGATGCCAGATAAGGCCATCCTCTGCTACATGTACAGCTGGAGCCATGGACCCCATTCGTGTATACTCTTAGGTTGATGGTTTAGTCCCTGGGTTTGGGAGGTCTATGGGGACCCCCTACTGGTCAACATCTCAGAAAGATACAACTCATTTATGGTACTGGGGCTTTTACTCGCCAGCATATGATGTTTAGTTGTAGTAATATGTATAGTAATATGTCTACTTAAACTACTTTTATATACATTCATATATTAGGAGACTTCTACAAAAGCAGCTTTCCATATGCGTCATCAAAGGGCTTTTAGTGTTAGTTGTCTCTGTGTTTGCTCCTCTACCTCACCCTCCACCCGTTTAATCCTCCCTTTCTCATTTCCTTCTATTAGTTTTATCACCTAACAAATGAAAATATGAAAAAGCAGTTGCAATTTACTATGAAAAAGGTGGTTTTTACAAGGCAAAGGGCTACAAATATGTAAGGATCCGGGACAGGGAGAAAAGTCTCAGTAGCAATGCCGGAAGGGTTCCCAGCATTTAAAAAATGTGTATTATTTCTGAAGAAGGAGTTAGAGGTAATAAGTAAAGCCTGACTTCAATAGCTTCAGAAGAAATGCTTGAATTGTACAGTAAACCTTAAAGGAAAGGGTTAACACCAGAAAACAAGGATATGAAAAAAAAAATTTGAGTCATCAGAGAGCAGGTCATAGCCATTTATGTCCAAAATAAATGAGAAATTGAAAAGTAAATTCTTCTAGGTTTTTGAAACCCATTGATATTGACATTGTCTGGAGTCACTCTCTGGTGAACCTACGTAGCAACAAGTTCAAAATGTATTGAAGACTATAAAAATAATCAGCACATCAGTATGTTTCTTGAATGGGCACATTACTATCATGTGGATTAGCATGACAGTACAAATAAATCTAAACAACATGATCATTTTTGGAATTATATATAGTGAATATAGTGGCTGGTCTTGATGCAACTTGCCACAAATGAGAATTAGTTGAGTAGAAATTCTCAGTCATGGGGTTCTATATTTCCTTAGTGCACGTGGGAAAACCCACCATTCAGGGCGCAGCCCAGAAAACAACACAAGCAAAACAGCACAGCCCAAGAAAGACTCTTAGCCTCCTGCTCACTTGGTACCTTCACCCACCACCAACTGAAGTTATCATGTTGCTACAATTGATCATCCCTTCACTGATATCAGGGCCTATGGTCCCAGACTTCAATGGATGAATGGGGACCGGGAACTAAGGATCAAGGCACTCTACAAATTTCCATCAGATTGGAACTGCTGAGGTACCTAAGTGCATCCACTGAGCAACCAACTACCAGGTCATTGGCCTCCCCAGAATGAGACACACATGGAACTATGCCAAATGCTGAGGTACCCAGACTCCTACCCAGAGAACTCCTACAGCTGATAAACAAGTTCAGCAAATGGCCGGATACAAAATTAACTCAAACAAATCAGTAGCCTTCCTGTACTCAAAGGACAAACATGTGGAGAAAGGAATTAGGGAAAAGGTACCCTTCACAATAGTTACAAAAACTATGAAATACCTTGGTGTGACTCTAACTAAGGAAGTGAAGGACCTGTATGACAAGAACTTCAAACCTCTAAAGAAAGAAATTGAGGAGGATCTCAGAAAATGGAAAGATCTCCCATGCTCATGGATTGGAAAGATCAACATCTTAAAAATGGCCATCCTACCAAAACCAATCTACAGATTCAATGCAATCCCCATCAAAATTCCAACCCAGTTCTTCATGGAATTGGAAAGATCAATGTACAATTTCATATGGAATAACAAAAGACCTAGAATAGCGAAATCCATCCTCAACAACAAAAAAACATCTGCGGGAATCACTATCCCTGACCTCAAGCTATATTACAAGGCAATTGTGCTGAAAACTGCATGGTACTGGTACAGAAATAGGCAAGTGGATCAATGGAATAAAATAGAAGATCCAGAAATGAGCCCTCATGTATATGGTCACCTGATTTTTGACAAAGGAGCAGTAAACATTCAATGGAAAAAGGACAGCCTATTCAACAAATGGTGCTGGTCCAACTGTCACTCAACATGCAAAAGAATGAAAATAGACCCGTTCTTATCTCCTTGTACATAGCTCAAGTGTAAGTGGATTAAAGATCTCCACATTAAACCAGATACACTGGAACTATTAGATGAGAAAGTAGGGAAAACCTTAGAACACATAGGCACAGGAGAAAATTTCCTGAACAAAACACCAATGGCTCAAGCTCTAAGGTCAAAGATTAACAAATGGGACTTAATGAGATTGCAAAGTTTCTGTAAGGCTAAGGACATCGTCAAGAAAACAAAACGGCAACCAACAGAATGGGAAAAGATCTTTACCAACACCACATCAGATAGAGGCCTAATATCCAAGGTGTACAAGGAACTCAAAAAGCTAGACACCAGAGAATCAAATAACCCTATTAAAAAATGGGGTACAGAGCTAAACAAATTATTTTCAGTTGAGGAACAACGAATGGCCGAGAAAAATCTGAGGAAGTGCTCGACATCTTTAGCCATCAGGGAAATGCAAATCAAAACAACCCTAAGATTCCACCTCACACCAGTCAGATTGGCCAAGATCCAAAACTCAGATGACAGCAGATGCTGGCGAGGCTGCAGAGAAAGAGGAACACTTCTCCACTGTTGGTGGGGTTGCAAGCTAATACAACCACTCTGGAAATCTGTCTGGCGATACCTCAGAAAATTGGATATAGTACTACCTGAAGATCCAGCTATTCCACTTCTGGGCATATACCCCAGAGACACTTTAATACACAACAAAGATATATGCACCACAATGTTCATAGCGGCTCTATTTATAATAGCCAGAAGCTGGAAGGAACCCAGATGTCCTTCAGAAGACGAATGGATACAAAAATTGTGGTACATATACACAATGGAATACTACTCAGCCACCAGAAACAATGACTTAACCAAATTCTTAAGAAAATGGCTGCATCTAGAGAACATCATCCTGAGTGAGATAACCCAGTCACAAAAGAACAGACATAATATGCAGTCACTGATAGTGGGATGCTAACCCCAGAGGCTTGCACTCCCCCAGAAACAACTCACAGACTGTATGAAGTCCAAGAAATAAAGAAAACAAAAAATATACATATATTCACAAAACAAGATGACTTTGACTATTTCCATGTTGCGTTTTGTTTTGCATGTACTTTACGCTTATTGCAACTAGTAGGTTTTCAATGCATACTGTCAAGCCCTTGAAAAAAATCAAGTACTGACTAAAAAACATATTCACATGGTTTTATGTAAAATTTATTTTAATGTCTGAACAAACAGTACTGACAAAAATGTATAATTTTAAGCAAAAAATGTTTAAAATCTTTACATTTATCTTTGTTTTACAAAATAAAGTCGTTTAAAAAAAAAGAAGCAAGGATACATGAAAAGAAACAGGCAATCATACAGTAGTGTGCCTTACACATATTCTTGAAGGGCCTTATGGGGGAAAGGTGCAGGTAGGCTGCTGGGCTGCTTGCTGCCATCAGATGCCCTGTTTCTTCTCGATTTAGCTTGATTATCTCATACATAGCTACAAAGTCACTCATTCCTCCTCATCAATGCTTCAGGAAATCCTCATTTTGATCTCAGCATCTATTTTCCTTTGCTCACATATGTGAGCAACTTTCCATGGGCCCCGTGTCTTTTCTATCTACAAAGAGCAGCTCCCGAATCAGAAACATTCTTGAGGGATCATTGTCATTTACGTATCCACCTTTTTTGGAAAACAGTCCGAACATCATGGCATGTTAAATATGAAATTTTAGTGTCCAGGTCTTAAGTTACCAAAAGGCCAAGCCTGTCTGTCCCAAGAAGCCCTGTCCCTAATAGACTCCACTACTATTGGATGACACCACTATTGGTGGATGGTGAAATTTCATTCATTATCAACAGACATTCATCTGCCTTCCCCCAGATGAATTCCAGTATCTCGTTAGAAATATAAATTCTACTTGGGATCATGAAGGCCTATACCCACAACTGAGAAAAGGCAATAAAACATAACTAAAAGGATATTTCGTAGAAGTATTTGTTTCTTCGTTTTCTACAGATTAAAATAATTCTAGAAGACATGTGCTTTGGATATAATGTAATCTATATGTAATATATTGTTTCCTGGATTTTCTAGTGATTGTTGGCTTACATGTTTGTGGCATGGCATTATGCAGCCCAGGTTGGCTCTGAATTCCTGATTCTCCTGTCTCCATCTCTCAAGGTAATAGCACACACCACTACATCTGCTTTTAAGATACTATTTCTATATTTTACTTTTGTGCTTTTAAACCTTTGGCTATCATACTTAAAACATGAAGTTACCACAAGTTTTCTTATGTTGGTTATTTTGCTTACATCATGTTACACACACACACCAGGGAGTCAAATAATGTTTGTGATGGTACATGAATTTAATGAAAATGAGAAGAAAAATAATCCTTATGTAGTGAGCTTTTACATAAAAACACACTTTTAGAAAACACCAAACTATGTACTTTAATAAAATTTGAGAAATGAGAACAATTTGACATATTGAAAACAAAAAAAAAAAAGTTTTTGAACATTTGGCTTCAGCATGCAACAGTATAATTGCTTTCTTAATCTCTTCCTTATTTTTCACAAAAGAAAATTTTACACAAAAAGATGACAGGTTAATTCACCAAATAACAATGAGAAAGTAAATAGCAGCCACTGTGAAAGAGAATCAGGAGACAGAAAAACAAGCTTGCAATCACACCACACCACAGGGAAAGAAGCTTCAACACCAAGAAAAACTAATTGCCAAATCACTGCACAAAACCTTTTTGCTACTGGAAGGAAAAAAAGTGACCAAGAAAATAAACCTTGTTTTTCGTTTCAAATCTTGAATTTGCCAAATGATACTTGAAAAGCTTGAAATCCTAAAGACTAACACAGACTGATATAATCGAGTTTTGTTTCCAAGATAATTTCTAAAGCAGTTAGTGGAAAAGTTACATAACGCAAACATGTCTGGAGTATTATAAGGATCTACATTTTCTTAAATATAACAGTTTTTTTTTTTTTTTTTTGCAGAAACTAAGAAAAGATTGAGTGTACTCAACAGTGCTGCCGTTAGCTCTGAGAACACCTCTCCTTCCAATGTGATGATGCTTTGCTGTCTATGTCTTAGTTGTGTAGCTATCTCTTGGTTTTACTGTTTTGGCTTGCTATCTTCTTAATAACTTCTTAAGTCAACTCAGTCAAAACCAAAAGACCACCCCTAAACAGTACTGTTGATAGATGTTATCCAAACATTGCAATACCAAACGAGACAATCCTCTGACCATATGGAAGTATATGCCATGAACACTTTCCAAAGGTCCTCGTTAGCATGACTGAAGAGCTGATTTAAAACTCACTTGCATCTACTTGAGATCTTTTATTATTGTATCTTCCAATAAGGTATCTGTGACAAATCTTGTAGCGTGGTGTGTCCCTAGGGAAACCCAGGTTCCATTTCTGTTTCCCATTTGCTGTCAGGACTACCAGGGGAAATGACAAAGTATAACCTGTTGCATGTGCCACACACGTTTTCAAAAGTCCATGCTCAGAACAGCAACATGAGAGTTGACCCCAGCCATTGAATTCTTCCCTAAAGCAGACAGGTCAAAATGTAGGAGACAGACTCTGGCAGCACAGAATATTTATGAAACAGTGCACAACTCCAGGGTGGAAACCCTTCAGGCTCGCAGAGACCATGTAGTAAATACCAGAGTCTCAAGATAGAATCAACTCTGAACACCATTCCTCTTCTATAAAAGCATACATACCAACTTTGGACAATATTTATGGCATCTGTAACTGGGGCTCTAGCTCAAATGATAAAAATGCATACAGGAAGCCTAGGGTTCAATACCCTGTACCACATAAACTAGGCAGAGTAATGCCTGTCTATAATCCCAGCAATTCATAGGATTAGAAATTTTCGGGACTGGAGAGATGGCTCAGTGGTTAAGAGCACTGACTGCTCTTCCAGAGGTCTTGAGTTCAATTCCCGGCAACCACATGGTGGTTCACAACCATCTGTAAAAAATTCTGATGCCCTCTTCTGGTGCGTTATAACACAGCCTTAGTGTACTCATATACATGTATATGTGTGTGTGTGTGTATATATATATATATATATATAGTGTGTGTGTGTGTGTGTGTGTGTGTGTGTGTGTGTGTAATAAATCTTTTAAAAAAATAATTTCCAAGTCCTCTTAGAGTTCCGTTTGCATTACAGGAGACCCTGTCTTACAGTCCCAACAACAAATTCCCAATGAAACTAAACCATAAGACAATATATTCACTCAGAAGTGTTAAACATAAAATACAAAGCCCTGTGCCTTTTCAATAGCTCAATCTCTTTTTCATAGCTATCTCCTAAGGGAATCTCATCTCTATTCTAAGTTCCTGAGTATTGCAGTTATAACAATTAAATTAATGAAGTGCTTTTAATATAGACATAAGAGAACACCCCAAACCCCTGCTTCCTGAGATCTGCTACAGTTGCTTTTATGACCTGCAGCACACCTTCCAGATGCTCATAATGCCATTTCTAAAATTATTGAAAATATTCAGGGACATGAACTTCCCCTCTGACTTCTCTAATCCTTCTTTCTTTTGTGTTTGGCCCAGTTCCGTGAATGCTGCTATAAGAAAACACATACACATACCTAACATGTAACACATACCTACATACTTACCCCCACACTTTCCTGAACATTTGGGGAAAGCCCACTAAAGAGTTTGATTTCAGCAACTAAAACAACACGAAACTTTAGATATCTCTTCTTCACCTCTGTTTGATCAAACATGCATTTCCTCTTCATTATTCTTTGCTAGCCTATTTTCTTTGACCTAACATCTGCTCTTGTCATGCAATAGTTAATGTGTGAAAACTAGCATATAATATGTTCACATATATTCTGAAAAAGATTGTGCAATTAATCTTAGACTCACTCTCCAAAACACAGTGGTTTCCAAGAAGGATTTAATTGAACACTTCATTCATCTTCATAGATACGACTAAACACATAAAATATATCCAGTAAGTATTTGTATAATAGTGATTTGGTACTTTGCCTTTTATCTGTGACATACACAGATACCGGATGATCCTTTAACAATAGCATATGTAGTCTACAGTGGTTTGAATGAGATTGGTTTCCATAGCCTCATATATTTAAGTGCTTGATCCCCAGTTCCTAGATCTGATTGAGAATATTTAGGAAGGGTGGCCTTGTTGGAGGAGGTCTGTCAGTAGACATGGGCTTTGAGTTTCCCAAGTCCCTAGTCATTTCTTGTTAGCTTTCTCTGCCTCTTACTTGGGGCTTAAGAATGCAAGCCCCGTTGTCATGCCTGACTGGCTGACACCATGCTTCCCACTAGGTTGTTCACTGACTCACACACATTCTGATGCTGTAAGCTCCATGATCTCTTTCTTTGTAAGTTGTCTTGATCATGGTGTCTTCTTGAAGTAATAAAAATGGCAGCAAAACCACACCGTCCTACCATATTTTTAACCCCAAATTCTCATTCTCTTTCTGTCTTACTTCCTCCCTATGCTTCTCTCTCTGCTAAACGTTAAGCTGGTGGCCTATCCTAGGCTCAAATTCAAAATCCTCTTGTCTTGGCCTTGCAAGAACTGCTGGGGTAACGGGCTCATGCAGCCATCAGCTTGGTGAGTTGTAGTAGGAATCCAGAACTGATCTAAGCAGAAAAGAGTGTTATTGAAACCAGAGGCTGGCACTGCTCAAAAATAGGCATCAATTTCAGAAACCCACAAAAATGTTCACATACAAAGGAGAGCCTGAAATCAACCTTACTTAGGTCTTAAGTGTATAATTGTATATAACTCTTTTTAAATGACCATATATGTACATATTTAATGTCAGTTGACCATGACCAGCCTGCTCTATAGGCCTGATTGACCTTGACTTTCTGATCCTCCTGATTCCACGTGCTGAGTACTGGGATTTCAAGTGTGTGCCATCACACCTGCCCTAAAATATTTTGACATAAGAAGTGAGATATAAACAATATTATTTTCAAAATCCCCACTAGTCCAGGTTTATATGTCCGGGAGCTTCTACAATGAGAGCTTTCCAGAAGATACTTTTGAATGGTCTTTGATATTAGCTGATCCCTCCTCTAAGCTGACTCTTGTCCCCCACCCACTGAACTTGGTAAATGTGTGCTATTTTAAAAAGATGACACAAAATTAAGTTGACCAGGAAAGGGGTGTTGTTTGGGAGGTATTCAGGAAGAGGAGAATATGACCAAAATACATTGTATGAAATTCTCAAATCATTAGAATTTAAAGCTAGTAAAACTAAAATCGCCTATACAGTGTGAGCTTTTTTGTGAGAACAATGAGTCAAAATACTGAAGCTATTGTGAACATAAAAAAACTGGACTTTGACTCTTTTGTCCTGCTTTCAAGTGAGACTATGTTTATATTAGCCTTAACATATTCCAGAAAAAAATGCTGTACTACTGTAGATTTAATTTTTTGTGTATTGGGTTTAATTCCTATTTCTTTACTTCTTCTCTCCCTTAGCTTTCCTTTACATATATTATTTTTTTAGCAGATACTGTAACAAATGTCAAAAATGCCTCTTACAAGAGGTTAAACTATTCATCTTATAATTCTAGAAAGGCATCTTTAGTGCCTGAAAGTAAATGATGCGGCTCTTTATACTCATCTTAAATCATAAGTGGGAAGGACCATGGAACAGTGCTATTTTTGACTGGAATATTTCCCCTATTTTATGTATGTGTGTGTGTGTGTGTGTGTGTGTGTGTGTGTGTGTGTGTGTGTGCGTGTGTGTGTCCAAAATGTAATTTACATCAGAACAAATAAGTGTGTTCATAATTCTGCCTTTATAAATTATAACCTAAGTTTTGGGGTCAAATCATTACATACCGAAGCAAGTATGATTGTATATTGACATGAAGACTTAACAAATTCAATGCACATTTTTGTGTAAAGCACTATGGAAAACATGCTCATTCATATAAATATATTATATCAAGCATCTGTATAATATGCCACTGTCTGACTGTACTGTAAGTATTCAATCTTTTTTTTAAATAATGATACTAATGTTTTCAGTCTTTTACTACACTAAACATTATGCTTTCTGTATATTCTTATACAGTGTGTTGATAGTTCTGATTAGACATTTATGCTAAAACTTAATACTACTCAGGTTTGTTTTTCCAAAGTACTATAGTTAGTGTCATTTTTATCAGCCATAGATCTACCCTGTTTTTATGTTCTTACCGGCACTAAATTCTGGCAGTTTTACTGCAGAAGATGAACACAGGAAAGCAGACAAATGATAAAAATGTGTAACAAGCATTAACAATAGAAATACATCCAAATCAGAAAGAAAGCCATTGCACTGGTTTCCATAACCTGCTTGTGAGAGGTGGTAAACTTCTTTCCAGTCTTCCAAAAACGTAGGTTTGACAATCTGTTAACTTTATTTATAATTTGTGTGCTATGGGAGTCACCTAGTTTCTCATGCTGAGGATGCAGAGAGGAAAATCACTGTGTCCAGGAGTTAGAGATCAGCTGGAGCATCTTAAAAGTTCCTGAGTCCAAACACAAACACACTTACACAGAATGTGAAACCTCGCTTGGCTTCTTATGCTTGTGAAGACCTTTGTAAGATTCCTATGGTTTCATATAAGCAATTGTTTATACTTGCCAGTTGCTCTGGATTACTAAAATCTGCAAATATGTAACAATTTATCTAGGAGAATATAAATGTATCCTAAAGTTTGATCCCAATTTTTAACAGCTATCAGTTGTGTAGCAATAAATACATCCTGGGCATTAATTTGTATTTACAAATATATGAGTGCCTTCTCTTGATCATGAGTCTAGAAAAGAATCTGCCTGGTAACAAGGCAGGCTCACTCAGTGGACTAGACACTGTCGATCAGCTTTTAAAGGAGAAGTCTCTTTCTATGCTGGGTAGTGGTGATGCATTCCTTTAATCCCAGGTCTCAGATGAATTCCAGGACAAGCACACACACACACACACACACACACACACACACACACACACACACACACACACACAAAAAAAAAAAACCTGTCTCTGAAAAACAGAGAAGGGAGGGTGGGAAGGAGAGGGAAGAGAGGAGAGACTTTCTACATCCCTTTGAAAAAATAATCACCAACTATTTGAAGGCTAACTTGTAGTGGCAGAAAGGAATAGAATAGAACCAACATTTTACTTCATATTGAGAACCAAAGAAGTTCTTAGGAAAAGAAAAATATCTGTATTGTAATACTCTAGCAAACTATTTAATTTAAGCCAACCATCAGAAGGAGCTCAGGGAACCTGTTTGGAGAGCTGGCAGAAAGCTGTAGGAGGGAGGGGGATTGCAACCCCATTGGAAGAACAACATAGGCTGGCCTGACCACCCAGTTCTCCCAGAGTCTAGACCACCAACCAAGGATTGTACCTGGAGGAAGCCATGGCTCCAGATACATATGTAGCAGAGGATGGCCTTGCCTCACAGCAATGGGGAGGGGAGGCCCTTGGCCCTGGGGAGGGGAGGGGTCAGAGGAGGCTTTACACCCTGGTGTAGGGGGTGCTGAACCTGAAGGGTTGGAGAGTGTGGGTGTGTGAGACATAATTTGAAATGTAAACGAATGGAATGATTAATTTTTTTAAAAAAGCTGAGTTTAAAGATCAGTAGTCAATTTGGTGCTTCAAAATGGTTTATATAAATTACAATGAGAGATCCTTTTTACCCTTATTTTGTTGAATAAGAGAACCTGCATTTGTCTTGTTTTTTTTTTTCTTTAATATAAAAAACAGGTCCCAACTATAGAACATACTAAAGGAAATTCTATTAGAAAATCTAGTGTAAGGTTTCCTACAACATCCTTGAATGAATCAGTAAGATTCATTGGGAATCTAGCTCTTCTTTTATACATGAATGTGTATGTGTATGTGTGTGTGTGTATGTGTGTGTGTGTGTGTTTGTGTGTGAATGAGTGTGTGTGTGCATATATATATACTAACACACATATGTAATAATATATATAAGTATGTATGTATGTATAATTTCTCTGTTCATCTACCAAAGTTGCTGGAAATCTCAAGTAGACAGTGTTTGCAAAGGATGCTTAACATGTTATATGAGACATGATCTTAACGACCTTTCCCATACAGCCCTTATTCCCACCTTGTCATGTCACCATGTCCCTTCTAGTTTAATTTCCAGTAAATACAGATGGTGACCAAATAAAATCACACTATTTGCATGAGAATTAATGAAACAAAGACAAATTCATGAAGACTAGCAATGTAAGTTCTCTTTTAATTGAAGACTCTCTTTTTTTTTAAGACATGAAAATATAGGGAAACTTCTGAAAGACTTGCAGAAAGGGGGGTGAGGAAGATTGCTATCGGATAGATATAATTGAAAAAACTCATATGCATTTAATAAATGTCATAATAAAACCCACCATTTTGTGCAACTAACATATAATAATGCCTTTTAAAAAGAAGGTAAACATCAAAGGGAAATTATTGTTAGGGTGTCCATGAGCCATTAGTTAGGTAAATGTAATCACATTCATGATTCCAAAGTGCTCTCCCACAAAAGTGTCCAAGCCAGTACTAAAATTTAAGTAAAAATACAGACTCAAGATTATCCAACATGGTGCCATAAAAGAAAAGGTGTGGGTGATGACTATACCCAGTAATCAAGAGAGAGGCCTTGGCACAGCGGATCAACAAAGCCTGCAACTTATCCCAATACATGGAGTCCTTTTAATGAAGATGCCAGGCAGCTTGGTATTAACCACACAGAAGCTGCATTAAAATATACAACATATATAAATACAGGTATCGAGTGAGATGAATCTAGAGATACACATGTAGAAGCTATGAACTTCAAAGGAAACCAGCTGTTCCCTGTCTTAGAGTAGACAAAGATTTCTTGAAAATGACGTAATATGAAAGTAATATTAAAAATAAAAAGATAAAGTGGACTTCAACAGAACTAAAGGGGAAAACTTATCTGTTCTTACCTAAATAACATACTGTGCAATTGTGATATACAGTACACCCATATATACATATATTCACACATTAACATGCACATATATCCGGATTTTAAAAAGATCTGTCACAACGCTTAAAAACATAACTGACAATACAAAACCAATTTAATATTAGGCAGTGCAGGCAGATGGCCATCTGTGGAAAAGACATGAGTTATGGATAAGCACTTCAGAAGTGATTGTCACTGGGGAAATGCAAAACATGATAACGTTAAAAATCCAAGCCCACCTACAGTATCTAATGTGCAAAGACAGGAGGTGGCTGTATCGCACACATATCAAGTGGGACAGTAATCATCTGGAAAATGTTCGGGATATTATCCATGTCTTCTTCTGATCCGTAGTCAGACGCGTTATCCATTGCGCAACTGGCCTGCCATTATCCATGTCTTCCAAAATGTACCTCATGCCTGTTCTGTGACTTAGTAAGTTAACTGCCAGGCTGTCCCTGATGGTCAGGAAAAGAGCTGAACGCCTGCCTTTGCCTTCTTTCTTCCTTCTTTGTCCCACCAGAAGCTGTTGCATCTACTGTGTGTGTGTGTGTGTGTGTGTGTGTGTGTGTGTGTGTGTGTGTGTGTGTGTGCACAGAGCAGGAAGAAAACTGTCTTCCAGGAACTTACATATTCAGAGCTCAACACTCAGGCATCCAAATACCGGGCCATGTTCTATATATGGAGGGAGGAAGGGAGAGGAACCCCAAGGAGGAAGCTCACAGGAACTTGTTGACTAATCCATCAGGAGTCAGGACTGGAAGCTGCCAGAGATAAGGGTACTGGTAGTATGGAAGACTGCATTCCAAGATATGGGGTCCCTTCTCCTCCTGGAAGTTTACACGGCTTGCTAATCTGACTTTTGATGTGGCCTGAATTCTACTCTGTCCTTAATTTTTTCATAGACAGGAATTAACCTAAACTTTAGATAGTAACAATAATAGCCCCATATTTGTACCACTATATCTACCAAGAACAAAGTATGGTAAATATGGTACCCTTGCACAGTTGACTCTAACCCAGCTATTACAATCATAAAAGAAGCATTGACATTACACTCAACAACACGGATGAATCTCCAAATGTAAAGAATGACAGGGAATAAACAAGTCTAACAAGTTAACTCCATATGAACCTCTGTGCATTTTCTGTAAATTTCATTTTAACAGAGAGATAACAGGAGAAATTTGATCCTGAATTCTGGGTGACTGTGGTTACAGTCATGCCAAAACCAGGGAGCACCTTCCACTCACCCACTCTTGTTCAACAGGGAACTCCCACTGGGTGGGGCCTGTTCTGTTTACTTCCTTTGTCATTTATTTTTCCCATGCCTTCCTCTGTCAGGAGAACAAGCACTCACTCCAGAGGCCTTTCTCACACGCAATCCTGCATTTGAAAGAAGAGCAAGAGCCAGTTATCAAAAAAAAAAAAAAAAAAAAAAAAAAAATAGCATTACAAGGTCAACTGATTCATTATGTAACTATTTATTTGAAATAAGAATATTCGAGCTGAAGATTGATAGTGACATTAAGATGCTCTATTGTGGAGAGTTTTGAGAACTCTTTGTGTGGTGTTAACTGGAATGCATGGGCAATCTTGGCATAAGAATGCTGAACCTGCATTGGGAGATCTCCACCTGAGTCAAAAAGCTGAACTAGATACCCATGCTGGAGTGCCTTTACTCAGAGAGTATGACCCTCATAGTCTATGTCCTCATTGAGACTGCTACCTCAGACTTAACTGTCTGAGCCCCCAACATCAATCAGTTTTAGGCTTCACCAAGTAAAAATGTTTATTTGGTTAAAGCCATGAGTTTTCAATGAGCCTAATACAATTTTGTTTCAGTGTCTCATAATTAGCCTTGGGAATACACTGATGAAAATCCTGATATGTGGATTGAGACCCTGTCTCCACAACACAAGCAAGCCACAGCTAAAATAGAATATGCTCATAGACAAAGTATATTCGCTAAGAATGTTTGCTGCTGCTCTAAAATTCCAGACTAGTTTTTACTGGTGTTTTGATTTTTTTTTTTTTTTTTTTTTTTTTGACATAGAGTTCTGCCATGTAGGCCAAGCTGACCTTAAACTTGAAGTGGTTTCTGCCTCCTGAATGATGAAATTACAAATGTGTGCTGCTATCCCTACTTAAGTCTGTGGGATTTGTATGGAAAAAAAGTGCATTTGCCACAAGTTTGCAGAATGAAACAGGCAAGATCAAAAGAGCAGCAGGCCTTGCCCTAGAGAGGGCTGGTTTGTGCGTGTAACATGACACCTTACTGTCACATTCAGCATAGGAGGAAGGACACTGTGTCCTCACATGGTGGAGGTAGGACAGTAGAGACAGATGCTGTTGTATGAAGCCTCTTTCATAATAGCAGAAAGCTTTGTGGTTTTACCACCTGTACTAAGTGGATTTTTGTCAACTTGACACAAGCTGGAGTTATCACAGGGAAAGGAGCCTCCCTTAAGGAAATGCCTCCATGAAATCCAGCCATAAGGCATTTTTTCAACTAGTGATCAAGGGTGGGAGGGCTCATTGTGGGTGGTGCCATCCCTGGGTTATTAGTGTTGGGTTCTATTAGAAAGCAGGCTGAGCAAGCCTGGGCCTTAGCTAACATCCCACCATGGCCTCTGCACCAGCTCCTGTTTCCTAACCTGCTTGAGTTCCAGTCCTGACTTCCTTTGGTGATGAACAGCAATGTGGAAGTGTAAGCTGAATAAACACTTTGATCTCCAACTTACTTCTTGGTCACCATGTCTGTGCATGAATAGGAATCCTGACTAAGACACTACCCTTTCATGTTATCACACCGACCATTAAATTTCAACACCTGAATCATGGTGGGAACACATTCAAATGGCAGCATACGGTAGCAGCATAACTGCAAACAATCACTACAAGGAGTAAGCTGCTTAAAGAATAGGCTTAAGTTTTGTGTGTAAATATTTTCCATCACATACTCACTGTCTGGATTGGTTTTTGTCAGTTTGACCCAGTACTGGTCATATCTGAGAGCAAAGGAATTCTTAATCGAGAAAGTGCCTTCAGAAGATTAGTCTGAAACCATGTCTGTGGGGTACTGTCTTTTTTTCTCTCTCTCCTACAACTTTATTTTTAAAAAAGAGGAATACATATACAGATATTTAAAGGCATTTTGGAATAACACTATATGAATATTTTTTGTCAGTACTTAATTCTTTTAGAGGTTTGATAGGATGCACTGAAATCCCACTAGTTACCATAAGCATAAAGTACAAGTAGGACAGAATGTAACATGGAAACGGTCAGTTTTCTTTGTGAGTATAGATTAAGCATAATGATCTTAGGATACCCAAAATTGCCACAAGGCTATATTCTTAGCTCTTGGATTATTAATGATTTAAGGTCCAGGTGTACCATACTCTGAGAGGGTGCTATACATTTATTTTTTTTTTAAGAAGGACTGAGGCTTTCACTTTTTGGCCTTTGTTTTTCTTGAGCTTCATATGATCTGTGAGTTGTTTCTGGCGTGTTCAGAGCTTTCCGGGGTTAGTATCCAATTATCAGTGACTGCATATTATGTCTGTTCTTTTGTGACTGGGTTACCTCACTCAGGATGATATTCTCTAGATGCATCCATTTTCTTACGAATTTGATAAAGTCATTGTTTTGATAGCTACGTAGTACTCCATTGTGTAAATGTACCACAGTTTTGATCAATAATTGATGTGGGAGGGCTCATCTCACAATGGATGTGGCTGCACCTGGGCAAGTGAATCCCAGTTACACAGAGAAGTCAGCTGAGCAAACCATGAGTAGCAACCCGTGTAAGTAAGTCACAATCCATCATGGGCTCTGCTTCAGTTCCTGCTTGCAGGGTCTTGCTTTAAGTTCCCTGGATGAGAGAGCTCAAGCTATAAAATAAAATAAACCCTTTACTCCTGAAGTTTCCTTAGTTGTGGTGTTTTATTACAGCAATAGAAAGTTAAATAAGACATTATTTTTAGTCTTTAAAGATGCGCACTGAAAAATTGGCTCTCGAAGATACATTCTTTTTTAAAAAATGTATGTGTGACCAATACCTTTAAGGCTGTAATTATTTACCTAGGCTTGCACTATAATAATCATTTTACTAGTAACAATCATAGCCTGTCCTCACAAGAGTCCTTACAGGTACTCCTACATCTAATTTTGGACTTCAAAGCAAAACACCAAAAAATAAATACAGAATTCTTATTCTAGTGGCAAACCAGATTTGTTTAAGCTTTGTGCAGCTTTGACAAAAACTATTGAAGTCACTTTTTTAAACAGGGTTGTCTTTGCAAGGAGGAAGTTTTAAATCTAATGAGTTATATTTTCTGGAACAAATGGTAGGAACCACCTGTGAGTGGCAAAGTTCTTCTATTATTGTGAGTCTAGAATTACATATCTCTGCTCATCTGCACCTTGCAATACACTCCTACATCTAGTCAGGTCCATTGGCATTCAGATACTTCTGCATCTGATTCCATTTTACTATACATCTTGTTTTTAGCATCCATAACCATAAGTATGTGCCTACATATATCTTTTGTTTCTACTCCTTACCACATAAGACTGCAGAACAGAAACGATTGATTAATTGATTGTTGATTGATTGATTGATTGATTGATTGATTGAATAATAGGTGCTCCACCCAGATCAGACATGTCCTCAGAATGAAGTCATAGCATATTCTAGCCTAATAAATTAGTTATTTCTACATAGAGGTACCAACTTGATAGTTAGCGGTCACCTTTGGTTACCAACTGGCTAAATTAAATAGTCTAAACTCACCAAGAAACATTTTTAAATTCTTCATATTCAAATTATCTTGTTCATATTCCAAAGTTTAGCCTCTTCCCTCACATTCCACCAATGCACAGACTACAGACAATTTCTTCTTTCGGGACAATGATGGAAGTTAGCATGTCATTTGGAAAAGACTCATTCCTACCTTTAGATGCTGAATGCTCCATGTACAGATAGTTTGTGGGACTGGGTGACAGCACATTTTGGAGTATGTGTGCACATGTAATTCTTTATTTTTTATATAATTTATATTACTTTCTATGAGAAGTCAGAGACTAAAGGAAATAGTGATTAGTATGTTGCTTTTCACTTAGTTTCATGAAGATAACACAGCACTCTCCTGTGTTATGAGAAGCTACATGCTGCTTTTCAAATGATTTAGTGAAGTGTTGAAATATGCTAGTGCATTATTTACAAAGGATTAGATTCTGGAGTGGGCCCTTTGCACATTTAGTTATATATTCTGATATTGGCAAAAAAAGAACCAGAATTACAGGAAACAGTGTGAATTGTCTCAATATCTTGCTTCCTATTTTTTCTTTTAAAAAAACTATTTATTTATTTGTTGTATATGAGTATACTGTAGCTGTCTTCCAACACACCAGAAGAAGGCATCTTATCCCATTAGAGATCCTTATGAGCCACCATGTGGTTCTCGGAATTGAACTCAGGACCTCTAGAAGAGCAGTCACTGCTGTTAACCACTGAACCCTCCCTCCAGCCAAAACCTTCTAATGCTTTACTTCCCTCAACTCCCTGAGGACTTAGCAAGGTGGAGGGGGGGTTAGATAGTCCAATAAGTCAGACTTACAATTCCTCCAAATCGACTTTTATTCATCCTTTTTAAAAAATAAAATCCCCACCTTTGTGCATATTGTGTGACTTTTCCTGAGAAGACATTACTAAAGGGTACTAACAGCAGACCAAAGGACCCATTCTACCCAAACCTAGCTTAGGGAACAAGCTTTATTGGGGCTACTCATAGAAGTATGGATAGAGATACTTACTGGAGTATGGATAATATAAAGATACCCACATTCCTGAAAATCTTAAAGCAGCGTGGTGCCCAGAAAACTGAATTATGAGCTTTGGGCAGCACAGCCAGTAGAAAAGTCTCCTCTCTTGACCAATTATTATTACTCTCTATCCTCTTGTTTTATTGTCAATTTAAGGCAAGCTAGAGTTATCAGAGAAGAGGAATCTCAGTTAAGAAAATGCTTCTATCATCAAATCACCAGTATGCAAGTCTGTAGGCACTTTCTTGATGAATGATTGACTTGGCAGAGCCCAACCTACTGAGGGCAATGGTGTGATATAAGAAAGCAGGCTAAGCAAGCCTTGTTCTACAGAGTCTGCTTCAGTTCCTAATCTAGGTTTCTGCCTTGAGTTCCTGCTCAGCCTTTTCTTCATGGTGAACTATGAAGTATAAGATAAAAGAAGTGCATTCCTCCCCAAGTAGTTTTTGATCCTGGCCTTTATGCCTGTAAGAGAAAACAAACTAATACATTTGCATTTCCATTAGGAGAGATCTTGTGAATCTTATAACTTTCAGGAGCTTCCTGAGCCCTATAAGTTTTACTTATTCCCTGGGTCTTGTATGTTTTAATTAATTTCTGAGTCTGATAAAACTATCCCCAAGCAGGAATGTTGTGTGGGATACATCTATACAGCACTCTAGCCTTCCTTCAGTATTCCTGTTTTATCCACTAGAGTGTATGACCTCCCTAGTCACTGACTTTTGTTCAGATAAGAATTCCCATATGAGTTTCATACTGTAGAGTGAGCCTTAAATTTAATCAAACATTAGTCATTTGTGCCCATACCATTTGTGTCACTACCTAACTAGTAAACATATCTTACCTGGCATTCTAGTTATATGTCACACAGGATCTGTAACTTATCAAGTTTGCTTATGACAATTATCCTCCATCAGAAAGAATAGTGCCTCTGAGCAGCATGAAAAATATTTATCAGGGAGAAATCCTCAAGTTCAGTCTTAGCCCAATGTCTCCGTGTGTGATATGTAGGTGCTAATATCTCTTTAGCAATCAGGGTTGCTATTTGTTTCAGGCATGCAAAGGACAGTGATGTCAATAGTCTTTATGATTTGTGGACTCTCAAAAGCCTTCCTGCTAACAAGTCACAAAGAGGTTTCCCACCCTTTCCCCCAGGATTTCCATTCAATAGCCAAGCCTTTTCCCACTCTTATAGAATATTTCACTGAAACTTTTTTATTTCCCTTTTTCATTCAAACTCTTCACTGTGTTGTGTAGTGTTATTCCAGACACTTTAAAAAATCTGTAAGACACTCAAATATTAGCAGTAATGGAATGAAATATTTTAGCGCAGGGAGCAGGATCTTCAAGAGCATTCACCATACATCTTCTGTAAATGCCAACTGGAATTGGAGGTGCTAATAAAGAAACCTTTGCAAGTTTTGTTTGTGCATAAAAATCACTTAGCAATCATTTTAGAAGAAAAGCAATATTATGACGTGTTACAAATGGCTTTATGGTAATGAACACTTGCTGCTCTTGTATAGGACCCAGGTTCAGTGATAGCATCCACATAATTATTGACAATCATTTGCAACTCTGGTTCTGGGTTCATATCACCCAACCCTTCTTTTGGCCTTTATGGCACCACAACATGCACATGATAAATGTACAGACCTGCAAACATTCATACAAGCAAAATAATAATTTGTTTTACAAATAAAGCAGTAATTGAGATATGGGGAGACAGTTCAGTTAGCAAAGGACAAGCATGAGGAACTGAGATGAATTCCCCTAAAACCATGTTTAAAAGCTGTAAGTTGAAGCTTGTGACTTTAATACCAGAGCTGAGGAGGCAGATATCAAAGGATTTCTAAGGCTTGCTGAGTATCCAGCCTAGCCCATTTGATAAACTGCAGATCTCAGTGAGAGACCTTATCCTAAAAGGAAAGGTGCACAGCTCCCAGAGAAAGACAACCAACATGGACTTCTCTCTTCTACATGAATATACATACGTGCTCTCATACAACTAGACAAACATGTGCAATCACATACCACCCTCTCCCCACATACACAAGAGGAGTTATGTTGGGATTCAGTAGCAACAGTGAGGGAAACTACCCTAGCCAGTCCTCCATAATCCACAGACGTGTGTGTGTGTGTGTGTGTGTGTGTGTGTGTGTGTGTGTGTGTGTACCATGGAGCCACTGTGCATCTATCCAGCCAGTTGTCCAGTCACAGTTTGCTGGCAATTCTTGTTCTGTCTGCAGCCCAAGGACTATTCTTTAGCCTACTGTGCCTGCCTCTGCAGCTAGATAGATCTCATACTCTCTTGGTCACCTCTATGGTCCTTGGTGTTGTATCAGACAAGTATGGCCATATTAACCATCAATCTCTAACTACAGTATACCTTCTGGCAAGACAAAGACATACACCGAGTATTCCAGAATAACTTCCAAGTCCTAAAACAACTGTAGCCTATGTACCTACCTCCAGAGCTAAATAGATCTGATACACTCTTGGCTATCATGTGAAATGTTCCAGACTTAATGCACAGTTAAAATAAGACAAGGAAAGCAAACAGCAAATCTTAATGCTGCCCTGCACAAGGAAACATCATTCTTAGACTTCTGGAATCCTTGCTTTCCTAGATGGAGTATGGCAATGGGCAAAGTTATAGTTTATTACTTTATGAATCTAGCTTTAAACAGGATTTAGTATTTACTCCAAAAAATTGATTTTCAAGCAGCACTCAGTGGGTCACAGGTGTAACTGAGCACATAGGAGGTCAAAGAGTTCAAGAAAGCCAAGAGCTCAAGGTCATTCTCAGCCCCTTATTAAATCCAAGGAGAGGGATCTTGTCTCAAACAACCAAGTACTTCAGTTTCCTCGAATCTCATTAATATTTATTGAATATCAGCTTGATGACAGGAACTACGGGTTCTGCAATTCCACATGTTTAAGACAACACCCGCCCAGGGTCCTTAAACTCTAGCAGCTGAACTAAACAAATGTGCCTAAGGTCAAACAGACACAGACAGCTGCTGCAAAAGTCAGTCTTGATTGACTGCTGGATGAGATTGACAGATGCCTGGGAGATCTTTGTGTCTGTGGGGACCTTTTCAGAGAGGATTGACTCAGGGAAGACTTGCCTTGAATGTGAGCAGCGCCACCCAAGAGGTCAGAGGCTCAGAGGAAAAACTGAAGAGAAAGCCAATCAGTATATACAAGATCCAGTCTTTCTTGGTGAGTTTATGTAAAGCTGCTGTCATCGCCCAGAGACCTGACACTCCATCTTCATCAGCCATTCAGTGTTGCCTCATAGCTCTCCAAGGCGCTTGCAGTCCATCAGAATCACACTGGCTCTATCATCAATACCCCGTCCTAGGTTTCAACCTCTTAAACCAAGCAGCTACTGGCTTCCCTTAATCTCCACTCTGCAGATGACCATCACAAGGTTGTCTAGTCTCTGATCTTGTGAATCTAATAAATCTAATAAATTCTCTATTACAATTATATGTGGGTCTATTTGTTCTATCCTCTAAAGAATCTTAACACAGATGTTTAACAGACTTTCAAGTCACTAAAATTATTCTCGATAAGATGTAAACCTCTTAAAATGAGATTTATAAGGATACAACTGAAGACTTTTAATCATAAAAATTACTTAATAAAATCTGAGGGTCTTTTCTTAAAGCAGCTTTGGTTCGTAGATAAATAATGAATCGTATGTGAAAATGACAAGATTCAGAGAGAGCAAACAAGAGTCAACTATATCGACCTACACGAGAGTTAACACAAGCCTGGGAAACAGTCATAAAATGTATGACAGGGGTGAGAAAAGTGAATTGATTCAAGAGGCAGCCAGGAGCCATATTAAAATGCAGGTATTTACTAAGTATGTGTAAAGAGAAATGAACTACCAGGACTGGCTCCAGAGAGTGAAGTCTTGGGAAGTAGTGTACAGTAGCCTGGTGACAAGCTAGATGTGGGATTGTGACATTTGTACTTAAATGGCAGATTCTGCTTGGGGAACACTGTGTGTTTGTTGGTTGGGCCAATACAGACATGTTTCATCAGTTGATAGAAATACAGGCTTGACATTCAAGAGAAAGATCTGGCCAGAAATGAAGAGTAAGGCACTCTCACAGAGCACGCACAGAGACTCTCACAAGGGTGCTCACACTGTAGCTAGGGACTCAGTTTCAGCCAGAGGGCAGAGCAAGAGCTACATGGAAACTCTACACAGTTCCTCAAACTCTTTTTTATTTTAACATTTAAACCAGCACAGAAAAGATACTTTATTACTGAGTTGACAAATGAACTCAATCACAAATATGTTCATTGAATCCCTGATTGGATTCCAATAATTTAGCATCACAGCAGGCATCACACTAATATACAGGTTTTGTACAGGACAAGAATTCTGCAGAGGACATAGAGAATCCACAGCAACCTTCTATTAACATCTTAAGCAAAGTAATTTCTGCATAAAATATAAAAAGCTTATCTTCGGATGACTGTGCAGAGTCCGACAAAAAAAAAAATACATTTTATACTTATGCAATAAATACACTTCAGAACGCAGTGTAAAAGGCTGACTTCCCACTCCACCTTACATCTATTTTTGCTTCTGCTGTTTCGTTCCTTTCCAGTATTCCAGAAGAGCCATTCACTTTGAGACCAGTCTTTTATTTCCACACTGGAAGGAAATTACTAACAGCCATAGTCTGAGTTTTAAATATATACATAAAATTAATATCACAACTAAATATAAGACTATGTTGAATATTTCTAAAATGTGAGGAACATACTCGCAAATTTTGCCATATTTACAAAAATATACCCACACTGAAACTTCAGCATCCAGAGAAGTACAAGTATTTTAACATCTCATTTTCTCACTTATCTGTGCGAACAAAATAGAGTTTTAATCATCTTTGGTTGGGTACCATTGAAATCAAAGCTATATTCATAAAACCATTAAATGAAAAATGCTAATGCTCTCATGTTCATTGATAATCTTTGTTTTGTATATATATATGTGTGTATATATATATATATATATATATATATATATACATGCTTTGTATATATGTTACCAAAAATATCGTCATTTTAAAAAGAAAAAAAAAACACTTATGTGAAATTTGTTGAAAACCAAAATTTGCAAAGTGGAATAAACTCGGTTTTTGAGATTTCTTACCAAATGGGCTCATCTTAATGAAATTGCCCTTTTACGTAATGTAAATTGCTCTATTAAAGATGAACTCCAAAGAAGATAATTCTACAGTGTCTGTGAACATATTAGAGTTGGGGGTGGTTGGGTGGCATTTTTACAACTAAACTCACATTGCTCTGGAATTAGGTTTTAGTCTGGTTTAGTTTTTAGTGGGAACTTTGCTCTGCCGCAGGAATGGTAACAGGAGGTGTGTGGTTCCAAAGGACTTTAGCAGTCAGCAATAAACGAACTGATTTGCTCATTACAGTACCTACACAAAGCAGGAATGGCTCAAAACAAGAAATAAAGTTTTCATTTCTTTTCAGTCTGATATTTTCAGATTTTGACTTTGAATTTAAAAAAAGAAAAAAAAAAAAAACTTTCGACAGTTGTGCATTTGATTTTAAGAAGAATTAATTGATCACTGAGTATATAAGGGTCTCCCCCATCACGGCCAAAACATTAATCATGTTTTTAAAAAATCGACTATTCTGTTGAAGTTATCTTGAAGTCAGACCCTTAGTCAGCAAGCCATGTTTTCCTCGAGCATTCTCATTTGGGTTTCATCTTAGGAAGGACAGTAAAATGAAAACACCCTAAGAGAGAGCCTATGGCTCCTCAGGGAAATCTGAGTTGTTTAGCAGCTTTTTCCTTAAGTGATGAAGGAGCCCACGGAGTCCACAGCATCCTCACGCAGATCCTACTGTGCTTTCAGAGTTAACACTTACGTCTTCCTTTTAACCATGCCGATACCAATTCCTGTTCAGGTTTCCTTCCCTCGCCCACTCATAATGCAACCTGCCATCCAAGCCTCGGTAATCAGAACATCGGGCCGCAGCAATCTGTTTATCCTCGCCTTGTTCTACCCACCAGTTTTCCAGGAAAAATACCGCTGGGGCTTCCATTCGGACGCTTTTGAGTCAATACAACGTGGGGTCTGCATGCACTGGCCCGAAAACTTTCCCTAACCGGGTTGGCAGCTCTGGTCACAATTCACCCATGTACTCTCGCACCTGCATTCTACACATTGGTGGCCTCCGAAAAAGAGTCATTGGGGCCGTTGTTCTTTTTTACTTCCAGGTTCTTTTTAGCCTTGAAGGTCATGGACACCTCGGAGTGGATGGCATCCAACCTCTGCTCACATCGGAAGGCGGAGAGGAAAGCTTTTCTGTAGTTGCTGTTCATCCAACCGTAGAGAAGGGGGTTGGCGAAGGTGGAGCACATGGCAATGATGTGGAACACGGTGAAGATGAGTTTGTACTCCTTCAGGTCCAGGACGTGGCTGTCGATGTCCACAGCGAGTTGGAAGGCGTGGAGGGGCAGCCAGCTGACGGCGAACACCACTACCACGCACACAAGCATTTTGGTCATTTTGTGCCTGCGCTGGTGGTAATGGTCACTTGCAGCTCCAGGACTGACATGGTTCTTCAGTTTACTCCAGATACGGGTGTAGGAGAAAGAGATGATTCCCAGGGGCAGAACGTAGAGGATTAGCAGGGTGGAAAGGCTATAGACTGTACCGTACACACTCTTCTCCTCCCCAGGCCACTTCTCGGTACAGGCCACAATCTCAAAGTCAGGAATGATCTCGATCAGGGAGTACTCCCGGAAGATGGCTAGGGGACTCGCCAGCAGAGCGCTGATACCCCAGGCCAGCCCAATAATCAGGAAGCTGATTCGCTTGGAGATCTTGCTCTCCAGGTGGTAGACGATGCAACGGTGTCGGTCCAGAGCAATGACCGTCAAAGTTATAGTGGACACTTGTACTGCCAGACCCTGGGCATAGGGCACCAAATGGCACAAGACTGGGCCCATTTTCCACTCCCCCATCAAGGTATAGGTAAGAGTGAATGGAAGGCACAGGGTGTTCACCAAAAGATCCGCCACAGCCAGGTTGGCGATAAAAAAGTTGGTTACTGTGCGCATGCTCTTGAATTTGATCACCACGTGGATTACGAGGGAGTTGCCAACTACTCCCAGCAGTATGATGGAGCAATAGGCCAGTATAAGCACTACCTGCACCTCAACCAGTTTGGTACTGTCTATGAGCTCCGGCTCCGGATCAGGGGGCGACTCACCTCTAGGAGTGGTGTGCCCTGCCGCATAGAGTTCCACTTTCACTTCTACAGTTTGGTTCTCATCTGCCTCTGCACCTACCGGGCCCATCTTCTCCTCGGGGTCACTTGGCCTGTAAGTAGCCCAGGAATCTGTGATAGAAATGACATTAAAGAAAGCTTGGTTTAGTTCAGACTCAGCTCCTCTGAAGACCTGTGTCCTGATTCATCACGCTGCAGAACTCGTAAAAGCTCGATAAAGCGAATCCTTTACGTAAGCTTATTAACGACTAGGGAAAGATGAAATCAGGAATCCAAAATATCTACGATCATGACAAGAACACATTTTTTCTATCGGAGAGAACCACCATGAATGAGATCAGCTAAATTCCATTGTAATGCAAGATGGATGCAATAAAATTTGTCAATTTTATAATTGCTATGAAGTCAACAAATTAACTTAAAGGAAAGTGTCACCAAGTTAATTGTTTGAAATGTGTAAGTAGACAGCAGCCCATGATATAGCAAAGAGGCAGATAAACCCTGTGCTGAGTACCTGACCTTTGGGAGATTAAAATACAGCAAAACAATGGGACTGTCACACAGCCTTTCTCCTTGCATTTCTTGTGCACCTAAGACTCTGTCTCTGTCTCTCTCTCTCTCTCTGTGTGTGTGTGTGTGTGTGTGTGTGTGTGTGTATGTATGTCTGTGTGTGTGTGTGTGTGCACATCTGTGTCTGTAGGCAAAAGTAAACCTCAGGCATCATTCCTCAGGTGCCATCCATGTTGTTTTTTGAGACTGAGCTTCTCAATGGTCTGGAAGTCACCAAGTAGGATAGTCTTTCTGACCAATGAGCCCCACAGTTTGTGTGATTGTTTGTGTGTGTGTGTGTGTGTGTGTGTGTGTGTGTGTGTGTATGTTTATGTGTATGGTATGTGTGAGTGGTTGTGATTGTATATGCATGAGTGTGCATAGTTGTCTGAGTGTATGTTTGAGAGTGTGTGTGTGTTTGTGTGAGTGTATGTATGTGTGTGAGTATGCTTGTGTGTGTGAGAGAGAGCGTGTGTGTTTCTGTTTATGTGTGTGAGTGTGTGTGTCTGTGGGTGTTAGTGTGTGTGAGCATGTGTGTTTGTGTAGGTGTGTGTATGTGTATGAGTGTGTTTGCATGTGTGTGAGAGAGTGTGTTTGTGTATATGTGAGACTGTGTATATTTGTGTGTGAGAGAAAGTGTGTGTGTTTTTGTGTATGTGTGTGTGTGTTTGTGTGGGTGTGCATGTGAGTGTGTGTTTGTGTATGTATGTGAGTGTGCGTGGGTTTGTGTGAAAGTGTATATGTGTGTGAGTATGTGTGGTTTTGTGTGTGCGTATGTGAAAGTGTGTGTGTGCATGTGTGTTTGCATGGGTGTATGTATGTGTGTGAGTGTGTATGTTTGTGTGCATGTTTGTGTGTATGTGTGGGGGAGTGTGTGTGTTTGTGTATATGTGAGTCTGTGTATTTGTGTGTATGTGTGTATGTGTGAGAGTGTATATGCTTGTGTATGTGTGTGAGTGTGTGTGTTTGTGTGAATATGAATGCTAGCATTACAAAGCACATGGTTCTTTTGAGTTTTACTAGGCCAGCTGATGTTTAAAATGGAAGCCGGTGCAGAGGTGCTGCTTTGGTTAATGGTTTAAAAGTAACTTCCCACACAACACGGAGCAGAATCCTGCAAAGGTACTGCAGTAAATATGCCAAGTTTCCCCCAAATTTCTAAATATAGAAGCTTGAGGACCTTTCTTTCTCTTCTACTATACACTGCTGAGTTTCTCTGCCTGTGTGATCTGCTGCATCCAATAAATTAATTAAAGCCCATAAAGCTTTAAAAACAAAACAAAGATAAGCATCCTAGTTTTGTTTGTTTGTTTCCGGGAGCCATTCCATGCTTTTTACAAGATGGTGTGAGTGATGGAGCAAAATGGGAAGAGCCAACCAATGACTGCCCCAGGTTGACACCCATGCCGTGAGGAGCCCAACCCTGACACTCTTGCTAATATCCCTCCTTACTTGCAGACAGCAGTGTAGCATAAATGTAACCACAGGGCCTTCACCCAGCAACCATTGGAAGCTGATGCACAGACCAAGTATTGGGAGTCAGGGTGCTCAAGGACATCGAAAGAGGACTATGAGTCAACTAACCTAGGCCCTGGGTGCTTAGGGTGACTAAACTGCCAACCAGAGAGCATGCATGGGACAGACCTCTGCCCTCTGCAGGGCATGTGAACAGCTGTGAAGCAGGGTTCAGGTGAGATGCCTAAAGTGGGAACGGGGGACCGTCTCTCACTACATTGCCTGCCTTTGACCCCTTGCCCATAACTCGGCTGCCTTGTGCAGCCTCAGTAGGCAAGGATGTGCCTAGTCCTGCAGAGGCTGGATATGCCTGGGCTGGTTGCTGACCGTGGGAGGCCTTGCCTTTTCTTGGGAGAAGGGGTAGATGGGGTGTGAGGTGAGGGAAGGGGACTGGGAGGTGACCGGGTGGAGGAGGCTGTAAACCAGTTTTCTCTTAGAAATGATGAAGTTGTTAGAAATAGTTCAGGAAACTGATGTTCATGTGTAGTGAATATAATACAATAAAATACAAAATGATAAAAGAAAAGAGATCCCCAATAGGCTGCCCCTCTCTCCCACCTGCCTCTCAGCATAGTTTCTACTGCACTGGTTTTGTTTGGCTCAGTTTCTAATCCTCATTTTCCTTATAGCCATGCATCTTATTTCTAATTTTTCTTTCTCTCTTTTTTTTTTCTGCTGTTTTCATTTGTCAATTCATTAGCCTAACAGGTAAAGCCATGCATGATTCTCCATGGTCGTACTGGAACATTTACTGGAACACGCATTCAACAAGCCTTTGTAAATCTGAATCCTGAAGGGAGAATCCTGCTGGGTGTTAGGACAGCAGGAAATATCTCCACTAGAGTGCTTAAAATAATACATTTGCTTTTACTATGAATTCACTGTTAAGTGTATAGAAATGCCCATGTTCAGGACACTAGCGGTGATGCCTAGTGAATACACTCACAAAAGACTTCTGCAGGTCATTCCTAAGATCTTTTAATGAGTTTTTTAATCAATCATAATAGCATCTACTACCATGGGCAGATGAATCACACTTATTGAGCTTGGAGACAATGCTGGCTGGCCCCATTTTCCCTGCTCCACTTCCCATCTTTCCTGCCTCTGTCTTTCTCTGTACCCCTGAGCTGCACAGAGCCCTCCCCCGATTTCAGGCTCCCACGTTATCAGGATCCAGGTTGAGCTGAGTCAGTGCAAGGCACTTGGGAGCAATGGAAAAGCAGGTGGCATGAGAGGAGCTGGCTCAGTGAATACGGAGCCCATGTAAAGGTGGAAGCTGATGGGTCTGGTCTCCTGGTGGATGTAGAGACCCTGTCTCAGAAAGAATCAAGGTGGCGAGTAAGGGGCTAGACCTGAGGCTGTGTCCTCACCCCTGTATGTATGCTATGTCATACCTGCATTCGAACACATGGATGCATGCATGCATGCATACATACATACATACATACATACATACATACATACATACATACCCTAAGTACATAGGACATCATATATGCCCTATACCCACATTAATATACACCCTACACATATGAACATACTCTACATATCCACTACACCTGCACAATACCTATATACACATACACCACACCTGTACTTATACATACTTATACACATGAACATGCATGCATACATATCATATACATATAAACCTACACACATACTATACACATATAAATAATCTAAAAAAGAAAGCTGCAGGGAAAGAAAGCAGGCAGAAGGAAGAAACCAAGGCTTGCTCCTTCCTCTCTCTGTGCCTGGGTAGTACGTCAGCCGCTCTTCAGCAGCCTTGATTTCCATAGTATAGACCTGTTGTAATAGTTTGCTGTGGGTAAAGTTATTTCTTGGCCTAGGTCACACTGCCTCTTCTCTATGTCCCTTAGGTTTAAGGTACTATTCTTGTAATTTCAAATTGGCCTAACTCTTAGTCTTCATCTCCCACCACCTATGTAGCCTTTTCTGTACAAGGGCTCCTTCTCTTCTACATCCCTGAATGGAATGTTTTTGTTTCATGATCCTCTCAAAACACACTTTAATTTGCTCCCTCTCTCTAAAATACATCTTGGCTCCTTAGTATGGAATTTAAGGCTTGACGCCGTCATCCCTACATACCCTCTGCTCCGATCCCCCTTGACAACCCAATACACATCTGCTGCTCTGTCGTTCTGAATGGCTACCAAATTGAGAACACCTTAGGCTTCCCCGTGTGGTGAACCGAGCACTCTGTCACTATCCTAATCTTCCAGAAGGTTCATTTTTGCTTCTACCACTGCCTACAACACAAGCCACAGTGTGACTCTTGCAGTTAACCCACCTAGGACGGCAGTCTCTTTAAAGCCAAGAACTAGAACCGCTTGATCCACTGTTTACTCTCCCAATGATGATCTAGTACAGGAAAGCCACTCAGTAATTGAACAAAACCAATACAAAGCTAAACAAGAATACAATTTTACTAATAACTACTGCCACCTTTTAAATACAAAGCATAATTTTGATCCCTTTCTTAACTGAATGTAACAACACACAGGATTCTTTGCCGGGGCACAGCAGCCTCAGGTTTGCTTGCTTGTTCTTAGTCGGGTACTTGTTTTTACAAGAAGTTTGCCCTAAGACCCTATTAATTCAGTTCCTGATTACATCCTCTGAAATTGCCTCTCAGTATATTCCTCCACATAGAAGTTTTTTCTTTAGTACTCCTATCTGTTTCTCTCTCTACCCCTGACACACACACACACACACACACACACACACACACACACACACACACACACACTCCTAGTTCCTGGGAACTTTCTGTGTTTTCCTTTTTGGCTATGCTGGTACATTCTATACAGGTCAACATAGATTTCAGACAGAACGTTCCAGAGATGCCAGCCCCACTGCCCATTGTGCAAACATGGCATTTGAACCCTGACCCTTTCATTGGCTGTACCATATTCCCTAAACTAAGAAACTGGCTTTGTGGGGCACAGTTACTCAGCAACAGGACTAGAGCTGACCTCCAGAAGTTGGGGTCTGAAGGTTGCACAGATGTGCTGAGTGTGTGCAGCACATTTTAAGGGCCCTGGGAAGAGGAGCACACTTGATTTATTGTCTATTTCCTTTTTTTTTTTCCTTTTCAATCACATTTTCTTTACTCTGTAGTCCTGTTATTGGAGTCCTACGGCTCCTCTGCAGGAATGGCTATCGATCTGCAAGCTATTAACTGTGAACACGGTGAGCCACGCGGAGGCACAGTACTAGCCCTGGGCTGGGGCACAAGGCTGCCCAGAGCACAGAATGAATCACGCACAACAGCACTCGTGGAAAAGCAAGAGAAGTAAAAGAGAAGAAGAGGATAGACATGACACATGGGACACTCCAGAGACCCCAGTCAAGCCAGAGAGGGGCAGGAGCTTTTCCTTAAAACAAGGCTAAATGAGACACTCCAGTTATTCAAGAAACTCAAAACTGCAAATAGTGCTGTTTTCTCGAACAGCTGCACCTTTACTGAATTTGTTCTAGAAGCACTTAGGTGTAGAAAGGGAAGTGATGTTTTTTTCCCCCTCTGAAGCTCTACATACTTTCTTTAATTCGTCGGAGGGCTTCTCCGGCTTTGACTACATGCTGAAGTCTCTGGGTTTGCAAGTTATTCCTGCAACAGAATCCCAAAGCAAGGCATCCCAGGGAGCCCTCCTTCCAGGATTGTTTTCCCAGGGAAAAACGACAAGCACTGTGATAGAAACTCTAGTTGCCTGAACCTGTTGGGTCTTCTGTGAGGGGAGATGGGACTTTAACAAAGCCACAAAGGAGGCGTGGTTGTTCGCCCAAGTAGAGTGATGTATGGGTCACCTAAAAAGTCAGCAACGCTACTTTTTCCTGCATTTGCATTTCCTGTCTATGACAGCAGTGCGGTAGTGTTTAAAATCTGAGATTTTAATGACTAGTCTCTAAGAAAGTCATTTAAATATTACTGTGGCATCCTGCCACACAACCATAGATTGCTATTAGTAGGTGACTCCCATCTCGGGGAAATGAATGCAAGCCTAAATAAATCTCTATTTTTGAAAAGCTTTATGAAAATCTTACATGATCTCGCCCTTTAGAAAGTGCTCGAGTTTTAAAGAGGGGCAGAATCAGATCTTTCTGTCTCATACTGTAGTGCTGGATCAAGGAACAGTCTACAACCTTCAGCAGAAAAAAAAAAGTCCACCAAGAGAAAAAAAAAATCAGAAGTGATAGTAACCCACCCAGTTCCAGTGTTCCACTTAATGCCTAGAGGGGTGGGAGGCTCTCCCTAGAAACACCTCCCCATGCCTTCTTACCCCCACAGGACCCAGCGCTCCTTTAGGGCTGGCTATTCATTATATCAGAAGGAGAACTGGAGTTTGAACTTACTTACAGCGTTGGCCCTTGAGTTTCTTCTCAGATGAGGAATCCAGAAATGTGCAACCAAAAGATTGTCTAGACAGCCAGTCCTGAGACAGTCTTGGGAGGCACCCAAAGCAGGTCCGCTTCTGTGTGGGACAGCGTAAGCCAGCAAGCTGGAGCAGGAGCTGAGAGGCAAAGCGGAGCCGCTGCAGTGCTGTCCCCGCTGGGCTTCTCAGTGGACCTCTAAGGCCACTCGATCAGGGACCCTGCACTGCGCGCCACGCCTTGCAGAGCCGGGGAAAAGGAGGGCGTGGGGAGGGAGGAGGGTCGGAGATGGAGGTGGAGTCAAACCCCGCCCTGGAAGGAAAGGACACAGGTACAGAGACTGCGGAGCAAGAGAGTAGGGCAGACAAGTTTCAGGTGGCCAGAGACTGGAGAATAGTATCCTCCAACCTCAGCAGCACTCATGCAGCGTAGCTAGCCCTCCACCGCGTGTCGCCACCACTATTCGCAGCTGCTATCCTCACTCCACTTGGGAGTTCATCTAATCTGTGAGAGGCAGGGGCGAATCCCCGCTGCAGGGAAGGAGCTGAGGTCCCTGGCTATGTAATGGGGACCGACACCTCTGGCTTGCGGGTGTTGAGCTGGAGAAAGAGGTTCCACACCTCAACGCCTTGGGAGGGGAAGGGAATCCCACCCTGGACTGCGCGTTTCCGAATCTTGTAGAAGTGAAGGCGGAAAGCTAACTCCTCCAAAGAACTGGATCCCAAGGACAAACAGCCAGCACGCCCAGCCACACAGCGCGGGCAAGCGCTGGAACTGCTTTAACACAGGTCCAGAGCCAGGTAGTTCAGGAGCAGCAAAGCTCTTAACAGGTGTTCCCTGAACCCTGCATCTTCAGATCAAAAGCCCAAGGTGTCCCGCTGTCTACAGGCAAAAGCTGTCCCCTTAGAAAGAAAGCAGAGGACATCATTGGGTCTTAAACAAAACAGTCTTTCTTTGTCCAGTTAGTTGACTTCAATATTCTTCACCTTTAGTTCTTATACCATCCAAGATTTCGGAGGGAGGAGCAGGGAACCCGAGCCCCAGAGAAATGTTCCTCTGGTGTGAAGCCTGCAGGCGGAATTCTCTTGGAGGACTAAAAGACAGGCAGGACTTTCAGTAGCCAACGCTGGAGGGCTGCTTCAACCTTACCCTGCAAACTCTTCATTCAAAGGCAGAGTCCTTCCAGAGGTTTGCTGCAAGTCTCTTCCCTTTGATTTTAAAAGGGGGCAGTAGAGACTTAAAAGCCAGGAAGCATGCGACTAGAAGCCAGGCTCGCCTTAACCACTCTGCATCCCAAAGTTGCACAAGTCACCTGGATGCATTAGATCCTGCTTCTTGTTGTTTTCTTTTCTTTCTTTCTATATAAAGTGAGGATGGTCATACTACTACTCACGATGTCTCTGAAGGAAGCAAAACAACGATTCGATTTGGATTAGGTTATCTTTAAAAATAGAAGTTACACTTAACCTATTTTTAAAAGATAAATACTCCCCCCCCCCACTTAGTAATAATTACTCCTTTATTGGAGAATAGATTTTCAGTCCTGTGGACACTGAAAATCACACACCCTAATTATGTGTCATAGCACATAAAGAATCTGATATCAATCTTCAATTCGTGTGACGTCATGCTAGACAAGCTACCTATAAAACAGCGTTGCTTAGGCCTTTCGGTGACCAGTACACAAGAGGTCGCAGGCCTGGAAGAAGCCATGATGTTTAAAATCCCTTTGTAAGCATTTGTGGGTGGGAGGGGGGCTAGGGGTTAGGAAAATAGGTCTTGTTCACACATATGCTTTGAGTTGAACAGATTTTTTTTTTTTTCTCAAGAGATACTGGTGAATGAGTATCACAATATGAGCCTCACAAATTCTGGGAACTGCTCTGCCTCCGAGCTCCAGCTTCACACTTTTTCCTCCTGATTTTGTAGTCTGCTTTGTTTGAGGACTGTGTCTTACTAAGCTGCCCAGGCTGGCCCAGTATTCTCTGTGTAGCCCAGGCAGGCCTGAACCTGCTTAACCTCCTAAGGAGATGGTGTTGGAGGAGGCACCATCAGGTTAAGCTTTCGGGGCTTCTGAATATTGGGAAGGTAAAGAAAGAACTCTGCATGTCTAACAAGTTAAAGTTTTGAAAACTAACACAGGTTTAGACAATGAACACAGAAGCAAATAGCAAAGAGAATAAATAAATAAAAGAAAGAAAAGGAAGAAGGAAAAAAAGAAAAATGAGCGTTGATGAGCAGTTTTCTGAAAGTAATGGTTTTGGAGGATTTTAGCCTAGTTTTAAGCCAGTGATTTCACAAAACATACTTCTCTCATAGCAATGACTTACAAAGGCTTCCTAGCAGCCCTTTATCAAAACTGCACCCACTTCCTTATAGGCATGGCAGTGTCTTAAAGGATTCACACGGATCCATACCTCTAATAACACCTCAGCAACTCCAGTAATACCAAAAACCCTCATGACTCAAGTCTTCCAATAAAGTACAGACTGGATGAGAGACTGATCCAGGAGGTGACAGTCCTTTCACAGAGCAACATATTAGCAACATATTATTAACATATTATCGATATATTATCAACATAGTTATGCCGACTTGAGACACTGCACAGTCAGGTTATAAGTAAAGGCCTTGAAGGCTTCTATGTTACAAGCTATAGGAACAAGGAACCACTCTGAGGAAGGACCCTCAGCTGTGGACCTAGTGAACTACTGAGAGTCCAAATGGAAGCAGGACAAGATTATCAAATGAGAATCCTCTCTTGAAGAATAGTTTAATTCTTTCGACAACTCCATACCTTTCCAGAATAGATGCCAACCCTTCTTCAAACAGGGAAAAGATAGAAACCCCAAAATGCCAACATCAATAGAGCCAGCAGCAGCAGCTGTGTGCTCATGGGAGAAAGTTTAGTTTGTGGGAGAAAGCAGAAAGTGGTAAGAATATACACAACTCAAGAAATACATAGAACATAAAGGAACTGGAGGCAGAGGCCTGTTCTCAGGTTCCAATGAGCTGACCTACAAAAATCTATATTTAATATGGTTAAATCTCATTTTATAAAAGAAGCAAATTCATATTCTTAAAAATCTTAGACCAGTCAGATGGCTCATTGGGTCATGCAGGTATCACCAAGCCTGACAACCTGAGTTAGATCCCTGGGGCCTCTCATAGTGGAAGGCTAGAATTACACTTGTGTAAATGTAATAAAGCATCTTTTGAAGTGAAATGGTTGCAGAATGAAGTCTTAAAAGCCAGAATTCCAGGTGAGCATATCAAAATAAGTAAGATGGTAAGTAGATAGACAGGTAAAAGAAAGGAAAAGAGAGGACTGAAAAGAGAGAACAGTCTCCTATACACACGGGGCATCTGCTCAGAGACCTCTGTAGGATGTCACAAACCTGAAACCATGACAAAACTGCTTAAAAGGTTTGACACGGAAGGTATAATAACAATGACTAATAATAATATAGAACAACAATAATAATAGAGCATAACAAACATTTTATAAACATATCTACATAGGTTATCATCCTGTGGTTAACGTGTTTTTGTGGGGATGTGAGGCACATCTCCATTTGTCTTATCTGAATCACATCACCATTGCACTTTGGAGCCATTGCTACAAAACAGAGGTTCCTGATTCACAAGAACTTCAACACTGCCACAGTCATTCTTGTGACCACCCAGGGAAACACAGACTGCTAGCATATGTGTTCTGGATGCACGAGACATAAAAATGACTCATACCCTGAGCAGGATGAATAGTACAGGGTCTCATGATATTGCTTTAAACGGCATGCAGTTTAAATTTCTGAGCTGTTTATTTCTAGAATGTTCCATATAGTGGGTGGAAAACTGAAATAGTGGTAAGTAAAGACTTCAAGAAAGGGCAGACTAGAGAGAAATTTGCAGTCAAGACCTCTATGAGTCTCTAGTCTTATAGCCGCTGGTGTTATTTGAGATCTGATAAATCTCAAATGTTTAGAATATGACTTTACAAAAATTTCCTCTATTCCTATTGCTTAGAACATACAGATATAAAAGGCAGAAAGCCACAGTTTGATGGCCAGATGAACTAGCTATGCACTACTTCAGTACATACAGGAGAAAACCATCCATGAAGTGGGCAGATGCATCTAGCTCACAGGTATGCACCTGTGCCTTCGGTGGGATAGAAGTCATGAATAGTGTAGAGAATCGAATCTGTTGATTTTACCTTCTTGCAGTAGGAGAGAGGGAGAAGAGGAAGAAGGTAAGAATGAACAGCTGTCGCCAGGTCCTCATGGTCCCTTCAGAGGCATGGCCTTCATGCCCACAAGATTGGCAGATTTGTCTGGATCTCAGTTTTTTTCCCTCCCACTAGTCCAAGCCATAGAACATACCTTCAATATATATGGTCCACTTAGAGGACCCTGTAGACCTCTAACCTGATACCAAATACGTCATTTCCTTCTTATTTTTAGTTGAACTGGTATTCCCAGTTAAACTGTGGCAAAGGACCTTCCAGTTAATGGAATAGTCCAGATGTTTTAGATATTTGGGGTGAATACATTTTAGAACAGTTTGTCATATATGAAGAAAAGTTCAGTAGCCTAATTACAGTAAATTAGGATGTATCTGCTCTAGTCTAAAATTCATACCAAGAGCAACACTCTCTCACACATAGAAATAATTTCATTATTATTTTGGTTAGGAAAGTAATTTATAACCATAATAAAAAGTCATCAGTGACAAAAACAGAAAGTGAAGGATCCTCTGTTCAGTTGATATTCTTCCAATGTAGTAACATTTATCTGTATTCTGCAATACAGTAGCTATACACACGAATACTGAGCACTTGAAACAGGCAAGCATGGGACCGAATCCTAATTTATTCTTGATTTACACACTAAATTAAATAGCTATCTAGAGACAGTGTATGCTGTAGACATTATAGGTCTAAGATTTTTGTCACCCAGCACCCCCATTTTTAGAATATGGGTATAAATTCTCATGACTAAGTTGATTTCTATTTGTTTGTTCATTGGTTTGGTTTAGTTTGATTTACTTTTTCCAGATAATGTTTTGCCGTGTAACCTTGGCTGTGTTAGAACTCACTCTTGTAGACTAGGCTGGCTAAGAACTCACAGATATCTTTCTGCTTTCCTAGTGCTGAGATTAAAGGCATGTGCCAGCACTACCTAGCTTGATTTCTAATCTTATATAAACTTCATAAGTCTAACAATACATCACAGATATTATTCCATTAATTTATATGCAAATATAAGTTGCATTACAGTTGCCTGGGTCTTACCTGAATAAATACATTCTGATTACTTATCCTTGTTACAGACATACAGGTCAGTCATCTTGTTTATGTTTATAATATACTTGTCTAATTCTTTTGAGGCAGGACATTTCAAGGTGCCTTTGAGCTCAATGGATTTTATTCCCTCTTTTTTTTTTAGCTTCACTTGAGCTGCTACAGTCCTACAAAAATTGACAGCTACCAAAGTTTCTCTGAGCCATTGGTTTTCAGAGAACTTCTTGCTCATAAATTCAAAGAATATAACTCACATAACACACAGTGTGAGTTTTAGAGAATTTATTATAAAATATTGGTGGGAACTAAGTGTGGATAGATAGAAAAATGGATAGGTAGATAGCTAGAAGAACGAAAGAAAGAAAGAAAGAAAGAAAGAAAGAAAGAAAGAAAGAAAGAAAGAAAGAAAGAAAGGAAGGAAGGAAGGAAGGAAGATAGATAGATAGATAGATAGATAGATGATAGATAGTCAGACAAATAGATAGGTAGGTGAGAAATAGAAGAAGAGAGAGAAAGACTATATAGTAAGAGAGATCTCAGCAAATAGGGTATCATCAAGTTGTTGGGTGGGGTTTTTAAAAGACTTATGGCAGAAACTGGGATGAGGCATGTTGCATAGCAATCAGCTGTCCAGGTGCCTCTTCTCAGTTTCAGTTACAGAATCATGAAGAGTTTCCTGGAAAGGGAGAGAGATAACAAGAACAGGGAAACAGAACTCCTTAGTGTTCCTAGACTTCAGCAAGGGGGTTCTGGGAACAGCTGCTTCAGAGTCCCAGTCCTACCTGGGCAGTTTCTATTTCCTGTTCTTACCTGTCTGTTTGCTGTAAGTTTAAACAGGGAGTGAGAAAGACACTTTAACTTTCCTCTTAAGCCAAGTTTGCACAGCATTGTCTGGACAGGAAGAAGTCTACATGAGTAGAAAAAAAGCTTCCTACATTGTCTGGTAAATATTTCAGTTTAGTGGTGCTCAGAAGATCACAGAGTCACTTGTGGCACGTCACTCAAGTTCAGTATAAAGTTTCAGTGACCTCAGGTGAGCATAATTGAAGTAGTAAGTTTTTAACTCCAAGGAAAATAAAATAAAGGGATAAAGGGCACAAGAGAATGCGTTTGTTTGGATTCCTCAGAGAAATGCCTTTTGGCTTCACTGACGGAAAAGTGGTTTTCTTCTCACTTTCACGTCAAGGTTTCCTGAGAGATCGTTAAATAACCTCTAAGCCAAGCCAGGCTTTACTTAAATCATGGGCAGAACAAAGTAGAAATGGAACGTGGGAGCTGCTTCCAGAAATAGAAAAGAAGTAAACCACATAAATCAATGTACCCGGGATAGGAAGGACATGGAAGAAAGGCATGACACAGGCACAGGCGAGGGCAGTCAGCTCCTGGGACACAGATCAGGAAATCCAGCCATGCAGCCAAAGGAACCCAGATGGAAATAGCACTTAGTAATGATGCTTGATATATATGTCACTGTCTCTGCCTGACCTAATCAGAATACTTAGGGATTATCTGTAAGTACTTCACATGTAAAATCTGCTTCAAGTTACACTGTAACACTCCCTTGTAACAAAAACCACAGCACCTGGGCATCCTGATAGCCTTTGATTAAAATACAGGTCACAGACATACTTCCAGCTAGATCCAAGGCTGTTGTAGACACGAGGTAAAGCAACAGTTTTCAAGAAATACCTGAACAGACTTGACTGGGTTGCCGAAGAGAGACAGTCAGAAAAGCAATCAATTTATGCCAATGTATTATTTTTAAGTAATCTTTCTTTGTAAAAAATCCTTGACAGGCTGGACAATAGTTCTGTGGGTCAAGCCCCTGCTGCTCAAGCAAAAGGACCTGTGTTCAGATTCCAACAACCCAGATAAAAATAGGCACTGTATCCAGTAGCATCTGTATTCCCAGCACTTCAAAAGAGAGGTGGGAGCCAAAGACAAAAGAATGTCTGGTGCTTCATGGGCCTGATCGCCAGGTATTTACAGCCACAAACAATAAGAGAGTGTTCCAGACAAGTGGAAGGTATGGCCCAATCCCCAAGGCTGTGCTCTGACATTAACATACATATTACATCATGTGTGCTCTTGTGTGTGTGTGTGTGTGTGTGTGTGTGTGTGTGTGAGTAGGGGGTGCTGGTATGAGAGTATTCACACATACCATAGACATACACACTCACAAACGATGTTTAAAAACTCATTACAAATAGCCAATTTAAGAATTTTCTTTGATGACAGGTTAATAGTTTTCTTTTCTTATCTGACCTAAGGTTGGCCCATTTTGTATTGAGCAGATAATTAAAGATGAATAGACCAGAGATGGTCACTAAATGAAGACTCTCACAAATTCCATGGACATTTTCTAAATTATTTTTATCTTTTATTTTTATGAATGTGGGTTATACAAACAGGTGTCTCATTGAAGAAAAGAGAAACAACCAGCTCAGAGTAAAATGCTAAACCTTAAAATGGGCGTTAAATATCATTTGCTGTGATTTTTTTTGTTTCTGTTGGATTTGGGGTTCTTATTTCTGTTTTGAGTTTTTAATTGCAGATTCAAAGTAATTAAGCAGAATTGTAAGCAACATGTGCACATTTTTGCTGAGATTTTTATCTCTCAGTGATCAACCAAATGGTTCCGAAATACTAAAAGACTAAATCTGAAAGAGTATTTAAATGTAAATGATCTGTGGATTAAATTTAAATAAAGGGGCACTTTATCATAGAATTCAGAATTTAATCAATGCAAATTTTCATCTGATTATCTGAGACAGAGAAGGACAGTGGATGAAGAAGAAATACACACAACCTGTTAGGAATTTAAATTCTTCATAATAAGTGTTTATCTTTGTAAAGCATATGGAGACAAAATTTGATATATATTTTCCACCATATAGTAAAACAAATTTTAGCTGTAAGTTTTTGAAAGAGTAAATTCAAAGCCCTCTCAGGCTAGCTTATCCCTGAAGAACAGAAGAGGATGGCTTGAATGTAATTTTTGCCTATCACAGTGAAATGGAGAAAGACCTTACTTTCTCAATGCAAAATTTGCCAAGCCTAAGTAATGCAAACCAGATGTGTTTCATGACCTACTCCTTTTTTTATGGAAAACAATCATATAAAACTCAAGCATTTCACTGAGCACAGCTTCTATGAACCACAGCTTCACTAAGTGGTCATTGCAGACACTATACTAGACAAGGTCCCTGAAAAGCTCAACCACACTGCCAACTGTCTTGAGTCCTATTAAGGGTATATACAAGTATTAGAGTTCTTTAGTGGAACAAATAAATTTTTCTCTCATTCTAGATAGATAGATAGATAGATAGATAGATAGATAGATAGATAGATGGATGGATGGATGGATGGATGGATGGATGGATGGATGGATGGATAGATGAGATAGATAGATAGATAGATGGATGGATGGATGGATGGATGGATGGATGGATGGATGGATGGATGGATGGATGGATAGATGGATAGATGGATAGATAGATAGATAGATAGATAGATAGATAGATAGATAGATAGATAGATAGATGATAGATAGATAGATATCGCCTTGCTGCAGGTGCTACCCTATCTTTATTTCTGCAACTGCCATAAAATGCTGAGCCAGGCTGGGCCTAGCCAGCAGGGGACTGGCTATGTGCAGAAGAGCGTCTGGTGGCAATTTTGGGAGATTAAATCTCTTCCCAAGTGGCAGTGTTACAGCTCTTATGACAGATGACAGAGTGTTTCTTGCACACCTTAAGTTTGGACAGACCTCATATGTACAGTTTGGGGACGATTCCGAATCAGACAACAAGTGCTTCCTATTGGTTAGTCTCCATCCAAGCAAGATCAGACGGAGAAAGGGGACTATAGTGCTTTCTGAGATGGCAGCTTTCTGCAGGGTCTGGCTTTTGTTTCCCACAGAGAGAACCTTCCATGGGAGAGTGCTCAAAAGTCCCAAGCAAATGTTCCAGGTGTCCTAAAATGTCCTATGTACCAGACCACCTCTTCTGCCTATTTATTGATGAGACTGGCCTCTAAACCCAGCATATGTGAGGAAGAAAAGGAAATACAACATGTCCCCCTGAATGGGAGAAACTGTATATCCAGAGAGGAAAGGAACTGCCAATGCCCCTTCGTATGTCAGTGCACATCTCTTTGACTTCCATTGTACTTCACAAATATCTTATTTGATTAATAATTCATTAATCGGGATCAGCAAGAAGGAAAAATATCATGTCACCTACAATTTTAATCTTCTCATAGACTTATTTCCTTACAAACTCTCCTTAGTTAAGGGGACAGAATGAGGTTCCTTAATCTCAAAGTCCTTTATTTAATTGGTGTCCTCTCAGTACTGCTTTCAGTAGCATCAGTTGTGGGAGAGCTGAGACTCTGTGCTCTTCTCATTGACTTAAGAGGAATGCATAGCATTTAACCTTGGAGGACACAGAGCCTGTGACATACAAATGTCATTTAATCTCCCGAGTCTTTATTTTCTCAACCACATAACTAGAGGCAGATATTAATATCAGAAGGGCTACCTGACATTGAAAGTCAATATAGTCACTTAACTTCCTAGAAAGAAGATTTCTTTCTAGGAAGTTAAGAGCAAATCAATGTCCTAAGATATTAAAGAAATGACTTTATTCAGAAGTTCATAATTTAAAAATTAAAAATATATTTTCTCAATCTATGGGTTGCAATTTCGTCCTATTGATAGTATCCTTTGCCTTACAGAAGCTTTTCCATTTTATGAGGTCCCATTTCTTGTTGATCTTAGAGCACAAGTCATTGGTGTTCTGTCCAGGAAATTGTCCCCTGTGACCATGTGTTTAGAGGATCTTTTTCCATTTTCTCTTCTGTTAGATTCGGCGTATTTTATTTAGGTGGAGCTTGATCCACTAGGACTTGAGCTTTGTAAAGGAGATAAGAATGGGTCAACTCACATTCTTCTACATGCTGACCTCCAGCTGAACTAGCCCCATTTGTTGAAAAAGGTTGACATCTTTTCACTGGATGGTTTTGGCTTCTTTGCCAAATATCGAGTGACCATAGGTGTGTGAGTTTATTTCTGGGTCTTCAATTCTATTCCACTAATCTGCCTGCCTGTCTCTGTACCAATACTATGTGGTTTTTATCACAATTGTTCTGTAATACAGCTTGAAGTCAGGGATGGTGATTCCCCAGAAAGTTATTTTACTATTGAAAATAATTTTCCCTATCCTGGGTTTCTTGTTATTCCTGGTGAATTTGAGAATTGATCTTCCTATCTCTGTGAAGAATTGAGTTGGAATTTTGATGGGGATTGCACTGAATTTGTAGATTGCTTTCAGCAAGATGGGCATTTTTATTATATTAATCCTGCCAATTTATGAGCACAGGGGAGCTTTCCATCTTCTGAGGTCTTTAATTTCTTTCTTCAAAGACTTAGAAGTTCTTGTCATACAGATCTTTCACTTACTTGGTTAGAGTCACACCAAGATACTTTACATCATTTGTGACCTTTGTAAAAGGTGTTGATTCCCTAATTTCTTTCTCAGCCTATTTATTCTTTGAGTAGAGAGAGGCTACTGATCTGTTTGAATTAATTTTTTTATCCAGACACTTTGCTGAAGTTGTTTATCAGCTGTAGGAGTGTATGTATACTGTCACATCATCCACAAATAGTGATATAATCACAGGAGTTGGGGGGGGGGACTGGGATGGAAAGAGGAGGGGTCAGGGTCCGGTACTGAAAAGGACAGAAGTACAGAGCATCAGAAAACTGAATAGAAACATGTAGCTGGGGAATGGGGAACTGGGAGTAGCCACAAGAAAGTCACAGACTCCAGGGAAGAAAGTGGTTCCCAGGACCCAATGGCAATGACTTTGGCTGAAATACCCCACAAAGTGGAGATAACACCTGTAACGATCACCTCTGGTAGATAGGCATGGCCCCAGTTGAGGGATGGGGCTGCCCAGCCATCTCAAATTTTAACCCAGAAATGTTCCTGTTCAAAGGAAGGACGGGGACACAAAATGGAACAGAGACTGAAGCAAAGATCATCTAGGGAATCTAGGGATCCATCCCATATGTAAACCTCAACCCCCCACACTATTACTGATGCCAAGAAGCACTTGCTGACAGGAGCCTGGTATGTCTGTTTACTGAAATGCTCTACCAGCACCTGAACAATACAGATGTAGATATTTATAGCCAACCACTGGACTGAGCCCAGGGACTCCAGTGGAAGAGCTTAGAGAAGGACTGAAGAAGCTGAAGGGGATTGCATCCCCATAGGAAGAATAATATCAACTGGACCACCCAGAGCATCAGGGACTAAACCAACTAAAGAATATATATGGAGGGGGACATGGCTCCAGATATATGTGTAGCAGAAGATGGCTTTATTTCATCTTAATTTGAGGGGAAGCCCCAGCACTGAGTGTGCTAAAGCAGTGAGGCAGGAGTGGGTGAGTGGGTGAGTGGGTGGAGGAGCACCCACATGGAGGCAAAGGCAGGGGGCGAGGGAGTATGGGATGTGTGGGTTGTGGAGGGGTAACTAGGAAGGGTGATATCCTTTGAAACGTAAACAAATAAACTGATGAATACAATTTTTTTGTTCACCTATGGTTTTTAGTCTGAGTTTATAACTCTCATGCTGGTTTGTATAGAATATTCAGATGAAATAATAAACTTGCCATATTCTCAAAAAAATAAAAATAAAAATAGTACAGAGTGCCATCAAAAATTAGGCATTTTATTTGAGCCCATTGACAAAGCAGCTGACTGCGCATGGTCATAATATTTGATGCTTACTTTAAGTGTACACTATCAAATATCTGAGGCAATTTTCAGACAATTTTAAACCCATCATTATTTTTTTCCCACTGAAGAACCTTAGATTCTCATGGGCAACTTCACAAAAGTGCTTATGTGATAGTTAAAGATCTAGGGGAACATATGGACGCCTGCAGAATACGTAGTCCTGGTACATATTTGCTAGAACACAATGCACGAAAGTCAACATTAGCTCAGACTGCACGCTTTTCGATTGTATTATATTCTTAGGAAACTTAGTTTGTAGTGTTAATCTGTGGCTCCTTCATGAGAAATAGAAAATGAAATTTGGTTGTTTGTGTGTTTCAAGGAGTGAGGAATTACTCAGGGTTTATTGGCATAAGCATAGCTCATTGCATAAAGTTATGCTTACTTTGAAATATTGCATACTCTTACAAAGTGGAAAATGTAGAAAGCATAGGCAAATTCTTAGATATATTTGACCTACAAAAATTAAAACAAGATAATATAAAACGTTTAAATATATCAATACCACTCATAGAAATAGAAGCACCAATAAAACAAAAAAAAGGGCCTGACTAGACAGATTTGCTGTCAAATTCTACCAAATCTTTAAAGAACAGTTAATACCAACTTTCCTCAAAGTATTACATGAAGCAGAAAGGAAGGGATGAGAAATGAGTAAACTCCTTCTATGAAGCCAGCATTACTCTGATACCAAAAGTGCATAAGTGTACAACAAAAAATAAAATCATCGATAAGTCCCCATGAAAAATACAAATTGAAAATTTTCAATAATTTCTGGCAAATCAAATTCATTAACATTTTAAGATGGACAAACTCCATGACCAAGTGATTTCATTGCAGCAATCAAGGATACCATAAAACATACCAATAGATAGATAGAATGATAGATAGATAGATAGATAGATAGATAGATAGATAGATAGATAGACACAATACATAAATGATCTTCATGACAGAAATCACATATTCATCTCAAATGCTGCAGAAAAGGTTCAACATTCCTTCATGGTAGACACTCCAAAGACACTTAAAATAAATGAAACATGCTACTGTGCAACAAAGTCCATGTGTGAAAAATCTATAGACCACACTATTCTAAAAGTCGAGTGTGCCTTTTGAAATATGGAAGGGAACAATGGAATTCTGTTTTCTCCTCTCTGGTTAAATAAGCTATAAAGGTCTTACTTAGCTAAACCAATAACGTAAAAGATATAGAAGGAAAAGAATTTAAATTGTGTGTATTTGCAAATGTAATGATTTTCAGTAAAGGCCAGTTTTACCAGAAAACACTTAGGTCTCTTAAACAGTTTCTACAAAGTGGCTTAACACAAAATTCAACACAGAAAACTCACTAGTTTTTCTATGCATTAGTAACAAAATTGCTTAGGGGAAAAATTCCCATCCATTCAAGTCTCCTAACCAAACACAGAATAAATTATCTTGGAATAAACCTAGCCAAGGAGGTAAAAGGCTTCCACAAAAAAGTCCTAAGACACTGAAGAAAGAAATGAAAGACACTTAAATATGCAAAGCCTTCTCATGCTCATGTATTAGCACAATCAGGATTGTGAAAATGACCACATTACCAAAGTAGTCTATAGGTTCAATGCAATTTCCCTCAAAATGGTGTTTGTTTCTCACAGAACTACAAAAAAATATATCCTAAACGTCATAGGTAATCACAAAAGACCCTAAAGATCCAAAGCAATCTCATATGGAAAGAATAATACTGAAGGTACAATACCTCATCTGAAAATTATACTACAACCCTTAGTAGCATAACCAGCATGCTAAGAGCCAAAATGACAGAGAGGCACATAGACCAGTGAAAGGTAACACAGAATCCTTAAGCAGGCAGCAGCCAAAGAATCATACACTGAAGGGAAGACAAGCCCCTTCCAAAGGGCGAGGCCAGAGGTAGATTTCCATTGAGGGGGAACTGAACTAGATTTATATGTCCCATTCTTCACAAGCACACAAAATCAATCTAAACTGGATTGTAGACTTCCATGTAAGGACTGAAAGCTTGAAACTTCCAAAGAAAAACAGAATACGTCAAAAAAAATGCAGGCACCAGCAAGAACTCTCTTCATAAGGACTCCAGCAGCACAGGAAATTATCCCAGGAATGATTTTACATAATTGTAAAAGCCTCTGCACAGCAATAGGGAAAAAAATCAGAGGCGTAGAAGACCCTGTCAGCAGAACTGGGAAAGTATGTTCACCTGCTATGCAGCAAGAGATAAGTGTTCAGGCTTAATAAAGAATTGAGCACTAAAAGGCAACTCATCCAATTCATAAATTGCCTAACGAACCGAATAAACGGTGCTCAAAGAAGAAACACAAATGACCATTACATATTTTTAAAAAGGGTTTAACAGGTTCATGGGGAGATGGCCCAGCAGTCAAGAGTTCTTGCAGAGGGCCCGAGTTTGGTTCTCAGTGCCCATGCAAGTTGACTTACAACTGCCTGGAATTCTAGCTCCTGGGGCTTCTACACCTCAGACATGTAAACTCAACTACATGGGCATGTGCATACATATGTGTGTACACACACACAAACACATAAAGAATATAAATTTGTGTTCTGTTCATATATATATATATATATATATATATATATATATATATATATATGCATATCTATCTATCTATATATGTATATGTTTCCTAGATATATGTGTTTGTTTCATATATATATGTATATATATATATATGAAAATTGAAAATTAAAAATGTCCTTATCTAACAGTATCAGATACAATGAATATACACAATGAATTATTTTAGGAATTAAAAAAAAATCAGGTGGTTAGATCCCAGACCAGAGAGTTCTCAGGCCCAGCTAGAGCTTTATCTCTCTCTTCCCTCACAGCTGATTCTGAACAGAAGCCCCAGGCTGGCAGACTCCAAGCTGTCAGGGACTGCCAGTAACACATCTGTAATACAGAGCCACATTAACTACAAGGTTCCTCTTCCCCATTTATCTCAAATTTACACATTCTTTCCTCAAAATCCATGACTGGCCCCTCCCCCTGCCACTATGGAACCAGAGACAGTCTGACTACAAGCACATCACATGGATGACTCCTCAGTCATGCAGCAAAGACCCTCCCTCCCCCTTCTCTGAAACCTATAGAATGTGACCTCCACTCTGCCACATGGGTCTGCCACATGGGTCTGCCACATGGGTCTGGTTTCCTTGGAGCCTTGTTAGGCTTTCTCTCTATGGTTAGGGCCTGATATTCTAAGAGCTCCCCAATGCTGTTTATCCAATGATGTCGGGGTTTGATCTCCCCAGTGTCTCTATAATTCTGGATTCCATGGAATTGATGTCTCTTTGAATGAATCTATTACAAAAAAGACAATATGATTCAGTGTCCCCTCTGAACCCCAAACTTGAGACCAGGACAAGGCAAAAGAAAATACCCCAAGCATGTACACACACACACACACACACACACACACACACACACACTTCTTCCTTTCTGCCATCCCTGGTGCTCTTCATGCTTAAGAGTTGTGTGCACTTTCTCTGTGCAGTATCACTTCCCTGTCTGCCCTTCCTCATGATTCCCCTCAGGATAGCGTCAGTTGTGATGCATAGCACCGTGTCATTAGTCACAGGGAGGAAAATGATACAGCTGTAAAGGTGAAGTAGAGAGAAAGACTGCGCCATTGGGTTGGGCAGAGGTTTGCAGTCCACTGTATTTGGGGTGTACTGGTTACTTTTGCTTCACTGTGGCCAAAACCCCGACAGAAACAATTTGCAGGAGGGAAAGTTTACTTAGTTCATGATTTCAAAGGGACTTCAGTCCATCAAAGTCATGAGAACAGGAGAGAAAAAATGTGTGAACCATCTAGAGTGAACGTTCTAGGTAAAAAGACACCCTACAGTGCACAATTTATTTTCTCCACCAAAAGCTTGAAATGAAACCTAGTCATTGTCACAGGTTAGGGTTTCCACAGGCGATTAAGCAAACGTGTTCCTGCCTCTGCCATAGCTAAAGACCAGTTGGAGATGCAGGAAAGGGAGATTTGAGTTGTCCTTTTCTCTTTTTCCTTAAAGAAATATTCCTGCCCTGAAAACCATGCTGATGATGTAACTTAAGCCTCAAGACACCTTAACACCTGTGATGGGATTAATCAGCTGATTCTTAACTGCCATCCTCCATCCAGAAAACCCTATGTCACCTCCAAGTTCCTGGCATTCAATGGCATTCTTTTCCAGTTCTTCCTCTCCTTCTCCCTCTTCCTCTCCTCTCCCTGTCCGTCTCCATCTCTCTTCTTCCCCATCAGCCCCTCTCTCTCCCCATAAAAAGATACTTCTTTCTAAAACATACCCTCTATGATCCATGAATTTCATTTTTCAAGTCCACATAACAAAACGTGAAAGTCAGTGGCTTGGGGTAAGTGGTGGCCATTGAGTTTCTGTGACCCTAGCAAATCAGACTAAATAAACACAAGGACAGAACAACCTTGTTGCTGTCAAAGACAAGCAAGTATTCTTATATCAACAGTGAGGAAAACATGGGGCAATGGCTCAGTCTAGGGCAACAGGAACACACATAGGCAGACTCTTCACATAGTGGAAACCAGAAAGAAGAGATAGCTGAAATTAGGCACCTTGAATGCTCACACCAGTGAGTTTGTTTGTTTGTTTCAACCAGTCAAGCATCTCTTAAAGAGTCACAGGTTCGAAACAATTCCAAAGGCTGGAATGTCATGTTCTAAATACTTTTTTCTGCAGGGGACATTTCAGATTCAAACTAGAATAGTTGATTCTATAATATTTAGACCTTACTAATTTTGAAAGCTCCATTATGGCACATGAGCAATACATTAAAATGTTTTTTGAATTCTTGAAAAACAATTGCCAAGGTTTTCAATGTACCCATTTCAACTTACTAGTACCATCTAGATCAGACACAAACAAAATCCCCCTTTTTCTAATTCTTTTCATACATTCCTTGGTGCCATTCAGTTATTTCCCAACACTAATGACTAAGAACAGGAACTACAGACTCTCATGATCTTCTGGCAACCCTGTCATGGAATCTTGTTGTTGTTGGGTTTTTTTCCTATTTTTTAGTAACACAAAAGATAGCTATAATAAGGCTTTTGACTGGTCCATTCATCTTGCTCCTGGTCTGTGGCACATCCGAATCTGATAGAGAAATCACTCAGCTTGCTTAATTAAGTTAGTCCGAAATACAAAAAGGATAGGGAAATGTGAGCATTGCCTTCTGTTAAGTTGTATTATGTATTATTTATTATCATGTGTTTTACCATAGGTTCCACTGGTGGGACCCTAAGACAGGTGTTTCCGGATTATTGGCTTTTGGGCTAAGAAACTGAAAATAGGAGCAAGAGAAGCTAGATGACTTTCTTCAGAGTGACAAAGCAGTGCAGACTTCAGAGGAGCACACAGGTGCCAGGATGCACATCAGGTCATATACTAAGAACATTCAATGCCCCCAATTATTGTTTAAGGCTTTTGTTTTTAATGGGACTCGTGAGGAGTTTGATTATTAAGGGGTGCAATATGGATGGTTTTGTTTTGTTCAGTTGATAGATTAGATCATGCATTAATTTTTCAGGGTACACATATCTGTTTCTATAATGCATCTGATCTTAACCACATGCATACCCAATTATGCATGCACTATCATAAGACAGTTGATTCTCCTTACGAGCTTACTAAAGGGCACAATTTACCTTGCTGCATATAAACCAAAAACCAGTTCAAGGCAGATCTTTCCTATTCCTATTTCTGATACACTGGATACACACTTGAATAAAAACTGTCTAAATTGTATTCCTACCATTAGCAGGAAACCAATACTGTTGTCCAAAGATTGCAGTATGTGTAACCTGATACAAGGTTCCAAAGTTGCTAAGTACATTGTTTGGAGAGGGGTGTGTGCTCACAGTTCATGCGGGAAGAGGAATAAGGATATTAAAAGTGTTATCACAAGACAGAGATATACATAATTCAAAACCAAATGAGAAATCTGGAGTACTAAATTGCCTCCTATGCTTGCCTATCTTGAGAGCATATCAGTATTAATAAATATGATAATATTAATAATATACTGTAACATTTTATATTACTAAGAATATTTTAAATGGTCAATAAAGAAAATACAATGTGATTATACAAACTTGGCTGTGTCTACAAATTATAGTGCTAGGATTTTTGCATTGAAATCAATTCAGGCTCTTAATTTCAACTCAGGTCCCAGCATTTACCTTGAATACCAAGAGCAAAGAACCTCTGGGATCACTGACACAATTTGGAAAAGTTACATTTCCTGCAGTTGCATATGGACCTACACCTGGTAAAAACCTATGGAGTTGAGTCTTCTGCTAATGTGCAAATGAATGGAGTGATGAAAGATGATAGGGAGGAGAGGGAATGAAATGCCTTCACTCTCCGTGAATGACTAGCAAGTTTATTCAATAACTCATACATACTTGATTTTTTAATAGACATACTTCCCATGAATAAAATTCTCTGAAGATTGGAAATGTTACAAGTAAATTACTAGAAGCTTTTATTAATGTCTTCTCAACCTATATCAGACACATGTTAGCCTTCTGTTTTCTTTCTCCATTGTATATTTTATATATTAAGATTTCAAATGTTATCCCCTTCTCCGGTTTCCCCTCAGGAATCTCTCATCCATCCCATCCTCCCTCCTCCCTGCTTATATGATGGTGCTCCTCCACCTTCCCAAGCATTCCTGCCTCCATGCCCTGGAATTCCCCTATACTGGGGCATCAAGCCTTCCCAGGATCAAGGGTCTCTCCTCCCATTGATGCCTGATAAGGCCATTCTCTGCTACATATGCAGCTGGAACCATAGGTCCCTCCATATGCATTTTTTGGTTGGTAGTTTAGTCACTAGGAACTCTGGGGAGGGGTCTGGTTGGTTGATATTGTTGTTCTTCCTATAGGGTTGCAAACCCCTTCAGTCCTTTCTCTAACTCCTCCACTGGGGACTTCATGCTCTGTCTAATGGTTGGTTGCAGGCATCTGCCTCTGTATTTGTCAGACTCTGGCAGAGCCTCTCAGAAGACAGCTATGTTAGGGTCCTGTCAGTAAGTACTTTTTGGCATCTGCAATATTGTCTTGGTTTGGTGTCTATATAAGGGATAGATGCCCAGGTGAGACAGTCTCTGGATGTCCTTTCCTTCAGTCTCTGCTCCACACATTGTCTCTGTATTTCCTCTCTTGAGTACTTTGTTCCTCCTTCTAAGAAGGACTGAAGCATCCCCACTTTGGTCTTCTTTCTCTTGAGCTTCATGGGGTCTGCTTCTATTATTTTTTTAAATAAAACTCTCAAATAAATTGCCAGCCTCTGAGATGCCTGGAAAGATTCAAACACTCTGAGTCCCACACCAATAGGTGGGATTTCCAAGCAAAGACTGCACATTCTCCATCAGCAACACTCTTCATCAGAATAATAACCTTGAATTGAGAAGGACAGGTTGTGGTCCAAGATTACACATATCCAGACATAGAATTGGGGGAGTTCTGACATCCGGACTCAGATGTTCAGCAGTTATCACCACAACTTTCTCTCACCGAACACTTTGCCAACTACTATTCTCACCGTTGTGACTTCAAAATTTAGCAAATATAAGTGATTCTTGGAGATGATATTACTCTAAAACATTACCAAATGACCCTTTCCTTAGGAAAATTTCCTGGTATCTAATAACACCGGCCATTTTTGTTGCTGTCTTGGGACAGTTTTACATGTAGACTGCTCTAGATCTCATTGTGTAGACCAGACTGACTTCACACATGTGACAATCCTTCTGCCTCTGTTTCCCAAGTGCTGGGATTATGTGTCCTCAAACCAGAGCCAGCTATTTTTCTGACTAAAGGAATAAGTGATCAATCTTACCTCAAAGGCTTCAAATCCGGTTATAAACAAACTTGAAAAATGATTTAGTTACAGTGTTATAAATATGTTACAACATGGATGTATAAACCACAACTTTAGTCCAGAGGAATAAAGTACATGTCAAGTTCATGCAAAAAAGGTGGAGGCAGAGATGATATCCACGCAAGGATCTTGGAGGTAGATAAGTTGCTCAGTATAAGCTGCAGACACAAATGTACTCTCACTAGGATGAGTTCTATTTTCTCAGTAAAATCTCTAGACACTTACATTTATGTTGTATTGATTTGTGCCACAGGGACTGCCAGGTCTGAAAATGCTCGCACAAGAATCTGAGTACATTAAATAGAGTTTTACATAAATCCAAAGAAGTAAAGATAGGAATGAAATTCTTCCAATTAGGCCACATTTACAGGACAACAGATAGGGGCTAACATGGAAACTTGCGACATTTGTTTACCTAGCAGGAAACCCCTGCATTGAGCAGGTCTCGGGCCTCATTTCTTCATGTGGAGATGAGATGTCTTGCTAGGTCAGCAATAACTGATCAGTGATGTGCTTTATCAAGGGGTGGAGGCATGTGGTCCTCCTTCATCCCCCACATACTTGGGATGGGTTCCAGTTCACTCATTTCCTTCCATGTCTGTGTTTTCTTGTTCTAGACGTTTCCAGGAACACAAAGGGCCCTCCATCCTTCCCGGGCAAATCCATGGTGCTTTTCACTTCTGCCTCTGTTAAATGCTGAAATAACTGGTCGCAGTGATTGAGCAACAAACATTAACCATTTTTCTCATCACCATGATCAAATGCCTGGCACAGGCAAGAGAGGGAAGATTTCATTTCATTTATTGTTTTCTGGAGTACCTTCTGTCATGGCAGGTCCCCAGATGTCTCCTACTTATGCTAGTTTAAGCTGGTGGCTACTGCATCTTGATATGGTGGCAGAGCAGAGGATTCACAGAGGAAAAAGCAGAGATACCTGAGTGAGCAACCAACTAGACTTCCCTTTCAACTATCTGTCACATGCCCAGGTCCTCAGATGCCCTCTCTCAACTCCTGAATTATCCTGTTCCCGTTGGCTTACTGTTTTGCTGACTGGCAACTTTAGGGGTAGATTTGACAAAGATCATGCAGATTTATACGAGACTTTTTTAAAAATTCATTTTGAGTTTTTGAAAATTATGCATTAGAGGTTTTGGTGGTATGGTCAAGATTCATAAGTCAACTGATGAACTTCTCTTGTCTTTGTCCTTCTCTTGTTCTTCCTCTCCCTTTCCTTCTTCTCTCTACCTCTTCCCCTTTTTCCTTCCTTTCTTCTCCTTGCCCTTCTTGCTGAATTCCTTTTCTTTCTCTCTTACTCTCCCTTTTCTCCCCTCTCTTCCTTTTGCTCCTCACATTATTTTAACCAGCAATTAACTCTCACTTTTGATTCCTTTCTGACTTTTTGATTTTTAAAGTTTGTTTTCTAATTTTCTGTTTGTTTCTAGTCATTGCCTTTATAGGGATCTGGTTTCTATCTATGCATAAAATATATGGATTATCACATTTCTTAACAATGCTGACAACCACTGCAAAGGTAATTTTGTGGCCCTTTGCTGATTCCCTAACAAGACAAGTATTGTCCCCTGTCCAGTATATAATGTCAAGTCAACCTGCCCCTAATTTTATCCCTGTTTATCTTTGCGTTCACACATATCAGTTACTGGAATTACACTGAGCCTACTGAATAGGTGCATGTCTCTTTGACGTAAGGACAGAGCATTTCTGACATTACTTTGCCATAGCTGAGGAGCCAGAATTGAGGTTGTGTGTTATCTGCCTGTACATCTGTAATTATGAAACCCCTTTTGCTATTGTATTGATATAAAATATTTCCTACATCCATTAGTACTAATTAGATTTTCAAGTCTCACTAATTAAAGCAGCTCCCTTATAATTGGTTTATAGAGAGTAAGAAAACTAATATAAATCTCATCTTTGTACATTTGTGGAAAATAGAGAAGCTGAATTTCTCATACTTACATGTTTTACACTTTTGAAAGAATTTCCTCATAACTTAGAGCTAGGAAATACTTTTATGTACAAATACAAGACCCAGCAATCATTAGAACTCCCTAGAGAAGCCAGATTAGTTGGAAGCATTTTAATTCAAATAAGAACAAAATGAAAGCAGAGTTATATCTGAGCCCATAGAAACTGGGTAAAATGATGGCTACTGGAGGCAGAAAGGAGGGGAGAGGGAGGTACCTATCAAAGCATGGAATTTTAGCTCAGGAAATCAATTGATCGTTGCAGTGACTGCAATCAATAGCAATGTGCTTTATAACTGAAAACTGTTACAGTCATTGCGTTAGGCATTCTTATAATAACCTCTATGTGTGTGGTGTGTGTGAGTGGTGTGTGCTTTGTGTGTGTTTGCGTGTGTGTATGTGTGTATGTATGATACAATGATAGGTGGAAAGACTTGATGTGAGCATTCAATGTGTGCTTACATCTATAAGCATCTATATATGCATGTATTCAATGTGTGTGTAAATCAAAACATAATGTTCTGCACTATGAAATGTACAATTCTAGTTGCTCAGAATAAGAATGAAAAACGAATAATTCACAGCCTATAGACCTTCCCTGATGTGAGTGGCAGATTTGTATTTATGTTGACACTAGCTGACGCTAGCCCTTCTGAAATCACACAATTTTTAATACTGCCTTGCTGATCAAATCTAGCACACTAACCTGTGGCAATGGAGGATGTAAAATTGTGTTAATGTAAGCAAAATTCAGTGGGAAGCATACTTTGAAGAGTATTGACTTAAGTATTAATATCCAGTGTCCTCTTTTAGCTTTGCACCCTGGAAATAGCACTGAAAATAGTCAACAAATAATCTCTGGATCTCTGAATAACTTTAGCTGCCTCGGCCAGAAAGCTTTTGTGGTTTTGCTTTTATACATCTATGTCTTTAGTGTTAAGAGACGGGATCTCCCTCTGTTGTTCAAACTGGCCTTAAACTCTACGCTCAACCACTCCTCAGGCCTCATTCTCCTGAGTGGCTGGGACTGGAGGTGTGAAACACAGAACCTAGTACGATGCATAGATGTTATTAACATATGTTCTGGGTGTCAGTTTAATGTCCTAAAGAGTGGGTCTGCCTTGGGGTCTTCTAATGAATGCATGGTGTTGCTCTTGTCACTTTTTAGTGCTGGGTAATGACATGTGTGTGAGTCTTGATTCTCTGCTCAAGGAATTATAGTGAAAATGACTAATTTTATCTCTCCCAGTTCAGTGGGAGCTTGAAGACTTGGTTAATGTTATAGCTGTTGTTACTGACTAAGGCCCTGGTGGGTACATGTGTGCGTGTGAATACAGCTGTGAAAAATCACAGGATCCTCTCTTGTTTTTAAGGGAGAAAAACAATTTTTTAGTAAAATATAAAAAACCATCACAACACTCAAAAGAAAATAGGAAACGACTTGATTTATTTTAAATTATTTTGTTATTTCATGCCGGTATTTGCTACATAGCACAGACTGGTCAGTAGTTTTCAGCCAGCCTCTTGGCCAGCCTCCTAGTAGCTGGGGTTACATGCATCTATCAGCATGCCTAGTTTTCCAAACTTGAATTTGTACAGCTAGTTGAAGATCTGAGAAGGATGGAATTCTTCTGCATGACTTGTGTTATTTGGAACACAAAACATTACCAAGTGTTTAATGTTTACCTGATTGATGCTCACCAGGTTGACAAACTCTGATAGACATTTTTTTTTTATGATTCTAGAATGGATTGTTACAAAACAGTATATTAATGTGTCTAGAACATATTTCGTCTATGGAAAACAGTTGTTTCATAGCATTCCTTGTTCCCTTGACAAGGTGTACCAAATTGTTTCATTTTCTTTGTAAGGTTTTTAAATGCTGGCTGTTCCTTGGGTCTCCATGTTATACTGGCTCTTCTGAATTCTTAATTGTTTAAAGTGTATTCCACTCACGTTCAACATTAAAATACCATATTTTTATGATAGATGCTATTACTATAAAATATGCAAACTTAAAATATTATACTTCACACTTAATATATAGATATCAGGTTATTATTTACAAAATATACATAATATTCTCCCAAATAGGTCACAAAAAATCTGAAAACTCGTTAATGTTTGTTCTCTTGGTTACATCCTTGTAGAAAACATTGTATTTATTATTATGTATTTATTACATATGTAGTATTAGCATTTAAAGCCAACTTCAGGATATTCCCCAGAAGTCTACAAAATCAAAGCATTTGTCTATTCACATTGCGGGAAGAGGCATCCAGAAAGATTTCTCCAGGCTTTGTTTTGCATTATTGTTGCTATTCTCTCTGGGGGGAGTTGTTAAATCAAAAGTTAATTTTGTTTAGGTGAAATGTTACTGCTCTCCATTTTCAGAGTCCAGAATTAACTGGAAGGGCTGGGAGGATTTCCGTGCTCTCAGTGACTATATATCTTTAGGTTTAGGGGAAACATTAAAGAAAATCTTACAAGGAATTATTTGTTGTGCCCAAACTGTTCTCTCTTCCACTCCAATATTTCTGGCTAGGACAATAAATTAAGCCTACTAGAATGTTCCACCTGCTATGAACTTGCATTAAAGCTTCTAACCCTGCTTTAAGTTCAGGCCGTAGGTTTTTCAATAGCTAAGAACACTTTCTTAGGAAATGGCCTCTCTCTGTCTCTCTGTCTCTCTGTCTCTCTCTCTCTCTCTCTCAATCTCTCTCTCTCTCTCTCTCTCTCTCTCTCTCTCTCTCAATCTCTCTCTCTCTCTCTCTCTCTCTCTCTCTCTCTCTCTCTCTCTCTCACACACACACACACACACACACACACTAGATGGTTAATAAATTTCAAATGTAGAATTGCAGTGGACTCCGTTGCTGCCTTGCCTTATATTTCTTTGAGTTTGGCCCAGGGGTTGAGCTAAGGTATCCAGGGACAAGGCTGATGCCGTCATGCAAGCAGATTTCTCACCAAGGAACCAAGATGCAGTGGAACAAAAATGAATTTCATAGAAACAAAGAAACTGATAAGGAAGTTTACTTTTGGTTATTCCAAATATTGGTATTGTTTTTCTTGTGTGTGTGTGCACACACGCTCATGCACCTATGCTTGTATCCTGAAAAACAAGTACGGAATATTTCTTTTTCCATGTTTTAAAATACTTCTAGCACTCAATTTCATAGACTATGGATTTGAAATTTTAAGTTAAATGTTCAATTTATTTAGTATTATTTCACTAAGTATGACTCTTTAATTTTATTTTTAGTATAATATTTTTTAGTTTGTTGTATTTTTTTAATTACAACATTTCTCCCACCCCTTTATTCTTTCCAACCCTTCAATATGGCCACCCCTGTTTTCTTTCAGATCAATGCCCTTACTCTACTAATTATTTTACATATATCATATCCATGTATATGATATTTAAGCATATATTCCTAAATATAACTTGTCTAATCTCTATGTTAGGGATATGTATGATTTCAGGTCTGAATATGTGGCCCTGGACAACCTAAGGATGGACAACTCTCCAGTTTCCCCAGCTTCCCTCAGTTGCCTGTAGCTTTTTGTATAGAGTTGTGGCCTCACGGGCTTTTCTTTATCCAGTTTGGCCTGGTCATTGGTGTCTTCCTTCTAAATTTTACATTTCATAGCCTCTAATTTTCTTTAACCCATCAAATCTTTGCTAGTTTTTCTCACTTTTCTTAACAATACAATTACCTGCCTAGGTTTAATAATAATAATAATAATAATAATAATAATAATAATAATAATAACAATAACAATAATTCTATTAGATTTTACTGGGGATAATTGAACAAGCTGTACAATGAAGTTCATTATATAACCCCATATGTAAAATCCTTTTCTTGATAAGTCAGGCATGATAAGCCAACAACAAGGAATGATTATCCTGATACATGCAATGGATAAAGGACTGAAGGAAGCCACAATCAGAGAGAATTGCTAACACGGGGAAGCTCATATGTATTTAAAAGCTGCATTCGTATCTTGAATTTTGCATCTTAGCTTTGGGATAAATACATGGACCATGTTCCCAAAGTTGATCATAAATATTCAACACTAATAGGGTCAGCAACCATGCTGTCATTGAGTTGCACCCTCAATGAAACATTGTCATAGAGATATTATTTTCAGGGCCTCAGCAATCACACAAGAGTGTGTGGCTCTATTCCAGAAGCACTGTGCTTGAAGCATGACTTCAGATACACAGAGTGAAGGACACTTGGGGAATGAAAGCCATCCATTCCAGTGGCCTGCCTGCCAGGGATATGTTTGGATTTGAATAGAAGTTTGGCTAGAGGTAGCATTTGATGTCAAAAACTACTCTTTTAAATGTTAGATGGATCATGCCTGTGCATACGAGACTCTGTAGAAAGGGTAAAACGAATATTAGACATCCAACCTTGTCTAAACAGAGTAAGATAGGGTCAAATAGCCTGACAAACAGCTCTCACCCTGAGCCTACAGGCAGCTCAGGAAGAAGGAGGTTGATATAGACGCAGCTCAAAGTAATGAGAGAGGATAGAGTTAACTACGGGTCTACCTTGAGTTTTTATTTTTATGGAACAATAGATGGCTTTTTTTTTTTTTTTGTAGCTTAGTTTTAGAATTTGTGTAGGTACTTTGATACTTTTTCCTGGTTTTGTTTTCTTGAGACTCACAGCTGTCCTCCTGACTCAGCTTTCCAAACACTATTACTATCATAGTGAGCCACCAGGCCTAGCTTAGGGCCTTTGACGTTTTCTATAATATGGGTAGAAAATGTGGCTAAGGGCATTGAAGGGTTTGCTACATTTTTTAGTTACCTGTGTTAGTGACAGTTCAAAAATGGCAAAATTCCTGAAATGTGTAATGAGTTCCAAATTACACACATTTATGATGAGTAACATTATTTAACCTTATGCTTGCCCTGTCTGTCCAGCCCAAAACATAAATCAACCTTTGTCTGGAATAGTCACTGGTTTTATCAGCTATTGACCCATTAGTCTCTTCATGACCATCTCCTTTACTATGGTACCAGTGTTTGTATTGGGGTTGGATACTACCTGAAGTTTCTATCATCTACTGGGAGTCATGGAATGTTCCTTGTATTGAATAAGGAGTGTACAATTGTATAGTGTTTTATAGGTTTCTGAATCTGTATGTCATATTTCCCACTAGTGCCATGCACTTCCTGGGCCCAGTAAAACGGTCTTTTGTAAGAGCAGGTCTTCTTGTCTCTCTGAAAAATAAGTGTTTTCTATGTTTGAACAAATATTCTTATGGTTCATGAATCTCCTCATGCCTCCATCCTCTGTGAGACATGTCCTCTGCTTATGCCTGTCTCATTCATTCCTGGAAGCTCTTTGACAAAGCCACTAGAAATGACACATAAGTGTTTGTAGACCTGTGTCTATGGCCATCTCTACTTAGAAAACACCAGTGAAAACCAAGTGTTCAGCCTATTCTGGGATATGCATTTTAAAGCCCTTTCCTCAAGCCAAGCAAAATACCCCCCCCCCCAAAAAAAAGAAGGCCAAAGGGAAGACAGTGGCCCTGACCCCGCCATCATGAAGAAACAAGAGACCAAAATGGTGATCAATCCTTTGTATGAAAAAAGGCCTAAGAACATCTACATTGGGCAGGACATCTAGCCCTAGAGATCTCACATGATTCATCAAATGGCCCGGCTACCATCAGGTTGCAGCAGCAAAGGGCCATCCTTTATATGTGGCTCAAAGTACCTCCTGCCATTAACCAATTCACCCAGAGTCTGGACAGACAAACAGCTACTCAGTTGCTTAAGCTTGCCCACAAGTACAGGCCAGAGACAAAGCAAGAGAAGAAGCAAAGGCTACTTGGTCAAACTGAGAAGAAAACTTCCAACAAAGGAGATGTTCCAACTAAGAGACTGCCTATCCTCCAAGCAGGGGTCAATACAGTTACCACCTAGGTGGAAAACAAGAAGGCTCAGCTGGTGGTGATAGCCCAGGATGTAGACACCCTTGAGTTGGTGGTTTTTCTGCCTAGGTTAATTTGGAAGACCAAGGTGCTCTGGCTAATCTGGTGGAAGCTATTCAGACCAGTTATAACAACAGATACAATGAAATTCTTTATCTCTTGGGAGGCAACTTCCTGAGTCCTAAGTCTGTAGCTCTCATTGCCAAGTGGGAAAAGGCAAAGGCTAAAGAAGTCGTCACTAAAATGGGTTAAATGTATAGTGCTAAGTTTTCTATACATAAATATAATTACAAAATTATAAAAAGGAAAACTGAAAACCAAGTGCTCAATTAAATTAAACAGTTTCTGCATTATCAATGAATTAGATGATGGAAATATGACTAAACAATATGATTTGTCTTGCCTCTAACATCCCAGAGCATCCACCAAATGACTGATGTATACCATTTAAGGACTATTTGATCCAATTTATTTTATATTCCAAAAATGTTACTCCTATGAAATGAAGAGCACTGAGTTCCAGAAATGGTCAGTTAAGCGTGTCAATGTTCTTTTTCTTTCTCTGTGTTTTAAAAGGTGGGAGGGAGTATGATGGAGTGCTTCAGCTGCACAGTTTGGGAGCTGCAATTTGTTTTAAGTGATAGACCCCAGGGATAAGTCCTTTCTCCTAGCAACTATCTACCTACTGCCTCTGTACAATGAATCTTTTTTCTCTAGCTCTACCATTTATTGTAGATGCCACAATTACCCTGTGTCTGACAATTAAGTACACTAAAAACAAAACAAAACAAACAAGCAAACTGCAACAACAACAAAAAACGCTTCTACATCCATTGAGTATCTACGACGAAACCCATGTCAAGGGTCCCCCACCATGCTTTTAAAAAGACATCTGTGCTAGTCTTACCAGTGTACTTTTCACTGTTGAGCTCAGAGCTGCCTTTTTAGTGAGATGGAAAGAGCCTTTTTTTTTTTCTTGAATTCCCAGAACAAATCTTTGTGCCAGATGCTATCCAGGGACCCTGTAACTTGAAAGCACCACAGGTAATTGTTAATGTGATTACAGCAAAGGTTGCTATAAGAAAACACAATCACATGAGTAGACTCCAAACATCTATTATTTTCTCACATCTCTAAAAGCTGGCAAATCGAAGGTCAAGTTGCTGACAGAATCTGTGTTTGGTGAGGGCCCATTTCCTGGTTCATAAATGAGGTCTCTACCATCTTCTCTCATGGTAGAAGGAGCCAATAAGCTCTTTGGATTTCTAGTTTTAAAACCATTAGCTCTCACTGGGCTGTATTTTCATTAAAGCACCACAGGTTAATGTGGATTAAAGCATATGTGTATAGTGAGAAACAGAGATACTCAAGCCATAGCAAGGGAGCAATTCTTTGCATTCTGTTGGCAGATGTGTGGTTGGCTGTACTATTTTAAATGCATACCAACAACAAGTACTTCTTGTTTCTTGAAATGATATTTTCTGCCACTAGTGATAACAGCCTTATCAATAAAATTTAGAAATGTTTGAAGGTTATTTTTGAATAGGTGGAATGAGGGATGGTACAACTTTTTGGTGTGATGCAAAGATCCTATATTTCTTGAACTCTCAGAACAAATCTTTAGTATTAGACATGTCCAGGGACTATGGAAACTTTGAAAACACCATAGGTAATTCTTAATGTGATTGCCTATAATGACCTTGTGTTACTGAGCCTGGAAAATACTATAATCATAAAATCACATTTCTTCCTCCTTTTAAAATACTGTGACTTTTCTAGGGATGAAAGATTTATTTATGCCTTTAAAGAGCACCACCATTTGTTTATGTCAACTATAACATGAATTCATCATTGATTGATTATTTTATTTGAAAATATAATAAAACTTAATTTCATAAACTCAGATGTTTATTACTGCTGCAATGAATCTGTCTATCCATCTATCTACCCAACTATCTATTTTTTTCTATCTACCTGTCTGTCTATAATCTATCAAACTATCTACCTACCTATCATCTATTTATTGATCAATCAATCCTCTATATATCTATATCCTCTATATATCTACCTATCTGTTTATCATCTGTCTATCTATTTATCTATCATCTAACTATGGATTGTCTATCACATATGCTAAAGCTTTTAAACAATTTTCTTTACAAAACGTAGCTCTAATTATTGTCCATACTAATTCCAACTTTCAGGTTGAAGTTCTGCTTTTCTTAGCTTCCTTATAAGCTGGGACTACAGAAATGTGGCAACCGCTTGGTGAACATAGCTTAACGGTTGAACATGAATAAAAATTATTCACATCCAAGTGAATGGCTATAGTTAAATTTTGCATTTTGTATACAAATGGACAGCTACCAACAGATCCATTTTTAATATAGAAACTATAGAACTGTCAAACAAGACTCTCAAGAAATATGAACTTGAAATCTATACAGGAAAGTTCCTAAGGAAAGACTTAGGACGTTTCAGTCTTCTCATGGAGTTAGAATAAAAACTTTGACTCAGGTTTGTTTTTCTTCTTGCTTCTCACAAAATGATAGTCTCAAAATGTTATAAAACACTTTAGCTGAAGTGCTTGTCTAAAACTTTACCCTGCCAGCTGTTGAAGGGGTGCATTTGTGAGAAAAATATCCAAAAACGTCTATTCATGTATTCTGCTGCTGAACAGTGCTATTACATCATGGTGAGGAAGGATATAGAAATTATTTTCCAAATGACTGATAATGCCATCATCACTTACATATGTAAGTGATAGTTTCAGGAATCTGAACAAAAGACAGGAAACAGCTCTGTGTCAACCCCATACCAAAGCAAGAATAAGACTGGGGTCATCTAAGGAACAAAACAAAAGCCAACTAATGAGGTCAGTGCTATCATCTCATCAAATTGCTTTCTGGAAGAACTCTCTCTGGGAGATGAAGATTAGGCTTCAGGGAGATCCAAGGGATCTAGAATTTTGAGGATAAAAATATCACTGACGAAACTACAGTTAAAGAACTTGGGAGTCTTTATGAAAGATTGTTGGGACTTGGCTAAAAAATGGCCTGTGTATGAAGACTTCACAGGACCACAGAAACTCCCAGGGAACAGCAATTTTCTGAGATGCATAAGATCAAAACATCTAAATGACATCAGCAAGGGAAGGAGCTGATAATCAGTTGACTTCTTATCAACCATCATTTGAAAAACAAGCTGAATATGTAGAGCATTCATTTGCCACTCTAACACGGCACCTTGTTAACACAGCACTCCAACACAGCAGGCAAGCTGAATGAGTCTACAAGGGGAGCTACAAGCAGGGAGAAAGCCAGGCATCTTTGCCTTCAATTTGTATATGTCTCACTTTCTTTAGGCCAGCCTCCTGGCTTATTTCGAATAGGCATGAATGTCACTCAAGCAGTGTTTTTCTAAGTACCAATGACATCTAATCCATCTCATTCTCCATCAAAGCTAGTGGTATAAAAGTCATTGTATTGACACCAGTGAGATAGCTTGGCAGTTAAGAGCACTTGTTCTTGAAGAAGTCCAGGGTTTCATTCCCAGCACCTACCTACATTGTGGCTCACAACTACCTGTAACTCAGATCCAGGGATAAATGCCTTCTACTGACCTACTCAGGTTTCTGAACATACATGCTGCAAATACATACACTCACACACAGACACGTACACATATAATAATATGCATTTAAGTTTATCTAATGCACACACACACACACACACACACACACACACACACACATATATATATATATATATATATATATTCAAGTCATTGTACTGAACCTATGCTGACCTTGAGCTCTAAGAACAGCAAAGCTTCATAGGACAAATGACCTTTGTCTTCAATAAAGACAAAACTCTATGATTAGAAAGCTGAATCTTGGAATAGGAGTAATCATCTCACAGTAATTCTATTGATCCTCTAAAGTAAGGATGGCAATATTTTCACACTGACCATGTCACAGGACCAGAACTATCTCAGGATAGGACATGACCATACCCTGGCCAGAACTGCATACTTATGTTGACAATGGTCTTGATGTCACTGATTTCTCTATCTGTTCTTTTTTCCGATGTGTTCAATGATCCACTCTCCTCCCTCTGCTTTTCTTTATTGTTATCCCTAACTGTTGCACTGCAATAGGTATTCCACTCTAGATAGTTTAGACTACTGGACCCAAGCCTTCTTCCCTAAAGACCAACCAAGAAAGAAACAATTGGACTACAGGAAACCTGACAACAGAGAAATGGAACATCACAAAAATAACCACAAAAGCCTGGAGCCCAGCATACATTGAATTGTTTGGAGGTAAAAGCTGACAAAGGGGAAGTTGTTGTGGGAGGGGAATCAAGGTGGTTCTCATGCAGGTTCAGATGACCAGGGCATTTTCAAGTTAGTTATGAACAGAGCATCTCTAGACTTTGGAGATGGGAGCCAGTATGGCCAGCATTCAGACAGAAATCCTAAAAAGTGTCAAAACCACAACAAAACAAGAACAACCAAAACAGGCCGAGCTATGACCTGACACTAGCTCTTCCTGCAAGATGGGAATTCAGAACAAAGAAATTAAGGAGTTGATGTTCAAAAACACCTAATAGAGAAGAGGAGTAAATCATCCCCCAGAAAATGCAGAAGGCTTATCAAACACTCTACTGGATGTGGTCCTGTTTTGTAATGTCAGTTACTGGAAGGCAGGCTGGCCACATAAATTGACATCCACACAGGCCTCTTCTAGAGATGAAATGAAACTCTCAGCTACAACACAACTGGCAGTAACAGACTCTCCTGAGTATACTGTCTAGCTAAAACCAGTGATACCTAGCCCATCACATGGCCCGTCAACACATGCCACCCGAGAACAGCCTACTATCTTGTCATTTGTATTTGACACTGTGCTCCAGAACATTCTCTCAACAAAAACTCAATGAAACTAAAAAAATCACTGTAATATAGACGTTATAATCAAGAATCTTTATATGACAGTCAAGCAGTTACAGATGATACAGGATGATATTTCTTTCTGCTAGTAATTCTGAGAAAAATGATACTGAAAACCAGATGACAGGAATGGGGTATTCCTAATAACCACTCTGCATTTTAATTCCATGAAATCAATAGGTTTTGATTCCACGTGGGACCTGTCTTGTTGTGCTTAGCTTCTGTCACTTTGCAAACTGACCTCCACATTTTTTATGTTATTGCAGATGGCAGAGTTTCTTTTTTAAAACATTTTTTTTTTATTTTTAACAACTTAAAAAAACAGAGATAAATGTACAGATTTTTAAAAGCATTTTTTGCATAAAACTATATGAATATATTTTTGGTCAGTACTTGAATTTTTTTGAAGAGTTGATAGTATTAATTGAAAACTTGCTAGTTTGAATGAGCATAAAGTACATATAAAACAAAACATAACATGGAAATAGTCAAAGTTCTCTTGGTGTGTATTGATTAAACATAATGATTTTTAAATACCAAGGATAGATGGCAGACTTTCATTCCTTTGTTGTTGTTGTTGTTGACTAGTATTCCATCACATATCTAAAGCGGTTTGAACCTGACACAATATATAGTTGCATATAAACATCACTTGATACTCTATTAATCTGTATGATTATATAAATCTGTATGATTATATAATCTGTATGATTATATAAATCTGTATGATTTATAATTTCATTGAAAAAGTTCTTTTTAATGTACAAAGGCATGATTAGACAGCTGAAATGAGTCTGACTTTAGTACAGCTCACTCAGAAAAAGCCATTTTCTCATTGATATTGTCACAAGCCACTATTCTTTCTTTTCTGCTTTTAAAAAGATTAAATACAAGAAGTTTTGGTTCATGTATATCTGCCTTGTATAGAATTAACACTCATTTTCCTATTAAATCCACCCTCGTTGTATCAGTAAATATCCCCACAGGCTGTATAAAACTTCATGTTCCACCATTTTCTTTCTTCAAACTCCTTGAGATCATACAAAGAAAAACTTTGGTTGTCTGCAAATGGCACTTGCTTGGTCAAATTTGCTTTAATGATCCCCCTGAAACTGCTGCTTTCACAGTTTAGTCAGTTTCTGTGCAAGACACTCTCAAGCTAACTACAGAAAATGATGATGGATGAGCAGCCAGGTCCCAGAGCTTAAAAGGGAATTATCTTTTCTATTCCATGCGGAAGATTAAGATCCCAGCCCATTCTTGAGGATTTGAACACTTTTTCTATTAGAGAGCAGATTCAGAAGAGTTACATTTTATTATGTGCAATTTCATATCCTTGTAATAAAATAGTTATTGTGAATAAAAATCAGTCATGTCTGGATTTCAGTATGGTGGAATAATTCTGATCTCATCATAAGTAATTATTTGAATTATCAGAGTGCCTGGATATCAGAAAGTTCAAACCCGTAGCTTTATTTCACTTGGACTTTGCAGACTGTACTTCTTCAGACAGACTCTTGCAGACTGCCTGCACTTGTTCTCAAACCCTGTCTCCATTTTGGCCATGGCCCAGGCACATCACAAAGCAAGATGAATTTTTGCTGAGAAAAAAACAGGTCAGGGGGCTTCAGGGCCCCAAACACTTTCAATCCAGTTTTCTTTTGACCTTTATTTGATAAAATTATTCTTCTTAGACAATACTTAATGCAGAATACTTTAACACAAGGACTATTAAAAGAAGAAGTGTGTGTGTGTGTGTGTGTGTGTGTGTGTGTGTGTGTGTGTGTATTACATTTCTTGATCCATCCCTCTGTTATTGGACACCTAAGTTGGGTTAGTAACTTAGCAGTGTGAAATGAACTGTCCTAATTATTAAAAGACAAGTGTCTCTGACATGTGATTCAGAGGCTTGTGTAAATACTCAAGAGGGTGTAACTGTTTCATATGGTAAATCTGCTGCTATCCTTTTGAGGTACTTCTATATTACTTTCCATAAAGGATGAGCTAGTTCGTATTCCTCCCACCATCCCCAGCTTTCTTCTGCTTACCAGAATCTATTGTTACTTGTTCCCTTGATGATAGTCATCATGACTTAGTTGAAACAGATTCTTAATGTACTTTTACTTTGAATTTCTTTGAAACGTACTGATGGTGCATCTTAGTCTTTTCTATCTTTCAAAATCATGCATGAGGTTTGGTGGACTGGAGCAAAGGAGTCATGTATGTGTTTTGGTTTACACAGCTACAGCGAACCAAAGTTTTACAAAGATGCTGCAAATGTACAGTAGAAAAATCAGGCCCTCTTGAATAAATGGTATTTGGAGAATTAAATATTCTCATGGAGAAGATTTGATCCCTAAGTATATAAAACTGGGTTCCAAATGCATCAAGATCTTAATATCAGACCTGAAACTCTAAAACTGGCAGAAGAAAGTAGAGCAGAACCCTTCAAGACAGAAGGATGAATAAGGACTTTCTGGATAGGATGTCAGTAGCACAGGAGATGAAGAGAAACATTTCAATGGCTCTCTGTAGAGTCAAAAGGCATCTTCACAGTAAACAGTGAAGAGATAGATACCTGCAGGGTGGGTAATACCAGCTATTCACCTGACCAAAGCTTAATATCTGAGATGTACAAAAACTAAACAATAAGAAACCAAGCAACCTAATCAGTAAATGTACTAATGAGGACAGAGATTATTTCCCCAACATAAACTATGCATTTTGAAAATGTAGTCAGGGAGTCAGCAAGATGGCTGTTTTAGGGCTCCAACAGCTGAAATACAACGTTATAAATGAAATCAAACAGGAGAGGACGTGGTTTGTGCCTGTTTACAACTCTTAAATCACAGCCCATCACTGAGAGAAGTCAGGGCAGGAACTTAGAGGCAGGGACTGGAACAGAAGATGTGGAGGAATGCAGCTTACTGGCTTGCTCTTTATGGCTTGCTCAGCCTGCTTTACTGTACCCTTCAGCACTGCCGATCCATGGGATGACACTCTTCACAACGGTTCACCCCCATCAGTCATTAATGAAGAAATTGTACCACATTATTGTCCACAGACCAATTAGTGGAGGCATTTCCTTAAGCACAATTCTTTCTTCCAAAATAACTCTACCTCATTTCAAGTCGGCTCAACCTAACCAGCTGTTCTGTAGGTAAAAGGCACTTGTTCCCAAGTCTGACAACCTGAGTTCTATCTCCCGAATCCATACTATGGAGAAGGAGTGCAAGCTCCTGCTGCTGTCCGCTGCTGTCTATGCATGCTATGCGGTATCTGCATGCACACACCGAATATGAATGTTTTAGTATAATCTGTAATATTCCAAAATTTACAGTTCACAAATATGACTTTTGTTTTTCATTCACTGAGGGAAATGTATTTTCTTACCTAGTACACGGAAACAATTAGATTTGAAAAATGACTGTGACTGATGTATGTAAATGACCTAGCTTATTTCTGGAACAGGAATTGTAGTTAACTTGTATCTAGTGCCAGTTAAGGTAAACTTGATTAGTAGGTTAGTTTTTTGGGTTTTTTGTTTGTTTGTTTGGTTGGTTGGTTGGTTGGTTGGTTGTTTTTTTTTTTTTGTTTGTTTTTGTTTTGTTTTGTTTTTTCCTGTATCAATCAGGACTAGAAGTTAAGTCCTGCTGTGCTGTAAGTCTAGAACCATTTTTGACAGAATCAATTTGAAGCTCTTAACAAAAGGCCAGCAGAACCCTGTGATCCTGTCCTCAGAAGTGGGATAAGTGAGCCATCTAAAGATCACAGCATGCGCTGACATTCATCGAGATAATTAGCATGGACTTAGTGATAAAATGAGTCGCACAGTTTAAATGCCTGTTTGTTGAAGCAGATATTAAAGTACATGATGTTAGAAAAATGTTCACATTTGCTGGCCCGAACTCACATTCCAGGATAAATGAAATATTTCCTTAAAGTAACAGAAAGGATAGGAAAGAGTATTAAACAGAGCTGAAATGAGACTTACTAAAAGAAATTAAAGTGCATTTTTTTACCTACTTACTTTTGATGAGTTTCCTTGAGACTTGTGTCTGTGGCTTAATCTGAAAAATATGCTCACCAAGTAATGTTTTGTGTAGTATTCAGACCGCTATCAACCTCAGTGTAACTGCAAATCCTTTTCAGAGATGCAAAATATATAAAAGTTCGAGGTCTGGCTCCTGAGACGGTCACTCAATTAATCTCATGTGGCCAAAATGTTTGTGCCTTTTCTGAACTGCCCATATTACTCTAATGAGTTCCAGCATTGAGTAGCTCAGGATCAACACCCAGAGTCCAAATCCCTGCATTCCTGTTGTAGCCGTGTCTCTCAGGCTACACAGCACACTCTGTCATGCCTCTTAACCAAGCTAATGTTGAGTTTATACGACAACGATTTACTAACCGCTGCTTGGCATTAAGTTGATGATTCGGAATGCTGTTTACTTACGAACGTTTTCTGAAAACCCATGTGAACAGAGTCTTCCTGTGTGCCCTGTCACCATATAGGTTCCTCATGCTCTGAACAGTACTGTGTATGCTCAGGGACTTGGAGCTGACATTAGCGAGGTTCTCCCCCATCCTGTTATCAGCTAGTGGGGCACACTGAGTGCTGAATCTGGGTACATAGAGTGTTTAGCAACAGATTTGATCCGTATCACTAAGTCCTCGCTCTATACTTTGTAAAACCCGAAGTGCACAACAAAGCCGTGAACTGAACGAAAACTGCCTCAAAACCTCTAATCAGTACAAAACTACCAAGAACAATTCAGTTTTTCCCCACATAAGGTGATTTCAATCTTATGGGAGCTTTCACTGTAGAAAGATTCTCTGCAGCTCATGTCCCTGGTGCTAGTGGCATCTCACAGTGTGTAGTAGCTATGCTTAGAGATGAACAATGTGGGTGTGAATAGTGTGTATGCTCTACACACAGTAATGTACGACATTATATATGCTCATTATATGACACTAACTAATAAAATGATGGTCGCATGGCATAACCCACATAATCATGTAAGGCAGCTTCCATAATAATGCATTAAAGTCTAACTACAATCATTCCCTCTCGGGCTACTGTCACTGTGATTGTCACTCTTACCCAGTGGGGTGCAACAGGCAGTGCTAACCTAACCGATTTCTGCCTGTAACTGGTGATCAAGGCCTGTGCCTAGTGATTTCAGATTCTTGGTGGTTTATGCAAAGCTTAAAAATACAGACTTGTGTAGAGTTGAATACATGGCAAAAGGACTTTATTCAAGGTGACTCAACCGTACTGATGAAAAAAGGATACTGTGACAAGATTACTAATTACCAATTACAAAGACTAATTACTGTATGGGACTTCCTTCTGTGGGGTTCGAGAGGAGGAGAAGCTTAGTTACTTAGGGGCACATGGAAGGTGCTTTCCTGCTGTGGTTAAAAGATCAGGTCATATAGCCATTTCCTTCTGTGTGTGTCCTTTCCCATAATGCATCTGGTTTTAATCATTTGAGGGCTCATTTCTTCTGTGCATACCCATTTCCATAATGAATCTGATTTTAATCATATGAAGGCCCAATTAGCAAAGGTAGTTTTGCCTTACTGAGCATATACCTAAATATGAGGTCAGGCTGGGTCAGTCTTTCTATTCTTCATACCTGGATACCCTGGGTAGAAATGTACTTGAACAGAAACTGTCTAGCTTTGATTCTTGTTAAGGGGAAGGAAATCTATACTATTGGGAGGGTGATACCCATAGCCTGATTCAGAGGATGGTCTATGTTTTTGAGATTGCTACATAGGTTGATCAGAAAGGGGGGTTTGTGTGCACATCATGTGTAGGTGACACAATAGGGTTGTCAAGGACACTATTACAGAAGAGTGTGTATAACCCAAACCAAGTTGAAACCTGGGTTGCTAAGCTGTTCATGTGCTTTCCTGCCTCAGTTCCTCTTGATGTTCTAATGGGAAATTTTCAAGTGAAGACCAGAAATTAATTAGTTATGATACATGGGTCACAGTCTATGACAAACCAACTGAGTTTTCTACAGTATACTTCTGATATGCAATGCATAAATCTCAGATAAAAACTCTCAGACCTTACACATTATATCTAGACTCACACTTCCCACACACAGTTGACCAAAATACCTTTAATTGTGTAGAACTTAAAATTCAGTGAACGATTTTTTCTGTAAGCAGTGGTCTGGTAAGTGCTAGAACACACCTGTTCTCCTAGTTGATCTGTACAGTAGAGAACACTCCACTTCCTTGCAGATCCAAGCACCATGCTGCTGTAAAAGAGGCAGGGCTGGTTGTCTGTAATTCTGTCTCAGCACACTTACTCTGTCCAGTGTTGAATATGATGAGAATTTCTTCTCCTAGACTGCAGTTGCAGAAGTACTGCATAGCCTTGCTGGTCAGCTGACCTTCTGCTAATTGGTTCAATCACATTGCTCACTCTCCCCCCCCCCTTTTTTCTTAGAAGTATGATTTTAAAAATAATTCAAAATCACGGGCTGAAACAGATGAGGGGGGAAGCTAATTAAGCTCCACCTTTGCCTCAGATTCATCATCCACACAGGGATGTATGTCACTGAGGAATTCTGTCTTGTAATCAGGGCTGATGAGTATAGACGCAAGAAGCTGGTGGTTGCTGTTAACACAGTCTAATGAAAAGCAATGTTAGGAGGACTGATTTTTAAACAGCTGAAGGGCACTCACTACTTGTTGAAATGAACAATAGAAAATACGCTTATTAATCATCTCAGAAGACATTATTTCTATTTTATATATATATATATATTAAAATACTGTTGATATATATATTTAAAACTGGCTAATTTTGTGTGTCAACTTGACACAATCTGAAAGTATTACAGAGAGATATCATGAGATCCAATTGTAAGGCATTTTCTCAGTTAGGGATCAAGAGTCTGAAGGCCCACTGTGGGTGGTGCCATCCGGTGTAGTCTAGGGTTCGATAGGAAAGCACACTGAGCAAGCCAGGGGAAGCAAGCCAGTAAGTAACATCCCTCCATGGCCTCTGCATCAGCTCCTGCCTCCTGACCTGCTTGAATTCTTGTCCTGACTTCCTTTGGTAATAAACATCAATGTGGAAGTGTAAGCTGAATAAAGTTTTTCCTCCCCAACTTGCTTCTTGGTCATGATGTTTTGTGCAGGAATAGAAACCCTGACTAAGACAGTGCCCATGGAAGCCAGAAGAGTATGTAGGATCCAATGACTCAGGAATCATAGACAGTTGTGAGCTGCCAGACATGGGAGCTAGGAACCCAATCCATCCTCTGTAAGAGCCTGAGTTACCCTTTTCACAGCCAATCATGAAGCGTACATATTGATGAGTAGTTCATATTAGTTCAATAAAGGCAAAAAATAAGATTTCCAATTACACCATTGAGTTGAGAATTAAGCCACATTTATCAAACCCCTATACACTACAGAACGAACATGTATAGACCGCTTAACCTTCATACAAACACAGTTTCTTCTTTAAATATGTGCTGGGGCACAGGAAGGACACACTGGTGGCTGCTCTCCGAGTTCCAGAGGTATTGTCCCCTATGTGACCCATTCCCTTTTAGTGAGGGTGAACCCATGATTGACCGTGGCCATGGGAGCAGAGCAAATGTAGGAAGACATATGTGATTCCCTGTGAGGCACTACTCACAGATCTACATGTTAGTGCCCATAGCGTCTTGCCTTTCTACAGAAAACACACTTTCTTCTCATCAGCTTGGAGATTCAAGCTGCTGTGTTGGAAAGAGACACATGCAGGGAGTTCAAGGAAACAAAGAGCAAGAGGAAGACTGAAGTCTCCAGTGTGGGGCAGAGGGAATATAGCATGACTAACACTTTCCAGATCTCAGAAGCAGACTTACCCCTATGTAAAACTGAGATGACACTGTAGCCTTGGTTACCACCCTGGCAGCAAACTCCAGCTAAGCTATGCAAAGTTTGGATGTTTGATGTTTTCATTGTCTGGAGTAAATTGTTCTATAAGCTACAGGTATTAATACAGGGGGTGGCAGATGGTAAATAGTCAAACATATGCACTATATTGTCATTATTGAAGCCAGCATTTCCACTTATTAAAATAGTACTATACACTATTTAATCTTTTTATCCTGTGGATAAATTAAGGTTATGTATAACTTATGCTTTTAAAATTAGTTCTCAATGATATACATATATATGTGTGTGTGTGTATATCTTGTATATACATGTATATATGCATATTTTTGAGATATATATATATATATGTATATATGGTATGTGTGTGTGTACATTACTTATCTGTGTGAAGGTGAGTGTGTGTGTATATTCTTGGAGGTCAGAGGTCAACCTTAGCTGTCAATCCTCAGGAGTCATCCTCCTCCTTGTTTTTTGAGACAGGATCTCTCATTGGCTGGGAGATCTCTGACTCAACTGGCTAATTGCCACGTGAGCCACAGTGATCTGCCAGTCTCTGCATGTCTAAACCTGGAGTTAAAGCATGTACCATCACACCGTGCTTTGTTTATAAGGATTCTGGTGACCGAACTCAGTTCTTTATCCTCACACCAAAAAGACACTGATCACAGAGCGATCTGTGTGTGTCATCCAAATGTTGCTATTTTAAATCATTAAGTCTGTGGCCAATTTTATGGAGCAATAGGCAACTAAAACAAAATGTTACCACATACCACAGGTAAAAATTAACTCAAAGTGGATCATAGTCCTAAAGTCAAGAGTAAATATATAATACTGAAATATAATCTTTATGATCTTCATAAATCTAAGAGAAAGTGGATATACATTTAAATATACCTTTTCAGGAAGAAAGATTACCAAAAAAACCCATAAAAGGAAGTTGAACACCATTAATCAATCACTACAGAACTGAAATCAAAATAGTATGGGATATAACTACATACACGATATAAATACATATTTTCAAAACTGACAATGCCACGTTAAGAAAGTATGGGAGCATAGACTCTTCATCAAGTACCAACAGGATGGTAGCAACTATAGCAACATACTGCAGGCACACAGATCACGGTGCAGTAGTGGTTGGGTTTTCAAAGAACATAATCATCCTTACGAAGACAATTAAAAATACCCTTCCTTGGATTTATGCTGACTTGGAGGTTCAAAGGGAGATTGTAACTAGAAGGGAGAAAGAGATCTCAAAGAAAGAAAGCATTGTTATTTCATTACTGGTTTGAAGATGGTGCTTGACCAAGACTCCTGGGGACCCAGAGAGCTGACAGCACAAGGAAATGTCCTTTAGTGCAACACTGTGAACACTGTGGTCCCACCAGCAAGGTGGTCGCTGGTCATCTTGCAAGTGACCCTTTGTCAGTGTTTGCTTCTGCAGATACCTTTAGTGGTGCACACATTTTCCTGTCTTGGGCTCACTCTCTTGTCTGTGTAGACATGTGTGCTGTATCGTCTCAGGAAAAATGTTACCTGTATGTTTATATCACCAACGTGACAATGTAAACTTAATCAAGGGTGGCAGAAATAGACATGCTAACAGGAAAGGAGGAAAGTTGACAAGCCTAGACAAAGAACCACAGTGGTGAAGGGATGCTGACAGTGTGAGAAAGAATCTTCCTCAGGAGGTGCAACTGAGGTGTTATGCAGTGTCAAAGGGTGCAAGCTGTCTTAAGACACAAAACTCATGAAGACTTCTTACCCAGCAAGAAGAAATGCAGACATCACACAGCCAAACTATTCCACTCCTGGAGTCTACCCAAGAGAATCAAGCTCCTGCCTACACACACAGACTTGCACACGATGCTTATGGTGTCATTGTTTTTAATTATCAGATGTTGGAAAATTTTTCAAATGCTTATGAAATGATGAGCTGATAAATGAAATGTGTGTATCTTCAGAAATGAAAAGATTTACAATAAAGACAAGGATTCAGCTTTAATTCAAATTGTTATGCTAAGGAAAAAACAACATTCTAAATACTATTGTATATTTATGAGAAACTATGAGAATTATCAACATATGAAGGAAGGTATTCCCTTACTTTCTTGAGTAGGGAATGTGATAAATAATTGATTATATATGGTCACATTCATGCCTGAGAGACTTAAATCCTCCCAAATATTGAGATTGTTGTAATACTATAAAAATTCACTAAGGAATTACTTAATTCTGTACTTCCAATGGGTTAAACTCAGCTTAGTTGTGAAAATAATGTAAACCATTAGTAAACCACGGAAGATAGGAAATAAAATGCTGCCACATTTTCTCACGAATATTGGACAAGTACTTCTGAACGATAAGAGTTAAATGAAACCCTCATACACTCCAGAGGACACATAAATCCCTCTAAAGCTCTGTTTGGCAATCCGTGCTAGCTGAAGCAGAAAGGTAACCTGTGGTCTTGTTATTGTGCTATGTGTGTGTTTCTATCTGTAAACCCCTTGCAAGGAACTTGTGAGTGGCCATCTCACCCCATCCCACCCCCACCCCAGAGCCTTGCCAACTGCCAGGTTCCACTACACAACATTCTAACTGCCCTAAAGCCCCAACCCAGCACCTGCTCTACACAGTAAGTTCTCTGCTGCTTCTGTGCTGAGCAGAGGCAGTCACCCTCCTGGGTTCTTTCCTCTCAATTCATCTCTTATGTGATGTATTCTGTTTCCTGTGAATTTGTGGTATTCCTTGGCTCCCAAATGCCAGGATGCCTTTGCCTTCAGAGCTGTAATACTTTCTGAGGAAACCTTCCTCCTACCCTATAGTAGAGCCATAACACAGCTGGGGAACCTGCCCCTGTCCCCAGAGCTGCACCACACTACAGGCACAAGTACACATCCTTACTAAAACAAATCATGCAGGAAAAATAGTGCTCAGGATTACTTCTTTTATGGTAGAAAAGATATTGAGATGGTTAATCTTGGTTGTCAACTTGATTGGATCAGTAATTAGTTAGTCATACCCCTTGGTTGGTCTCTGAAACAGACATAATTTCTGAAAGGATTGACTGAGGGTAGAAGACCCTCCCCCAAAGTAGGCAGCACATCTTTCCTGAAGACCAGATATAGAGGTCTGAGGGAAGATCAATTATATTTTGCCTGCTTGTCTTTGGTACTTGCCGGTGAGGGAATCTACCTTGTTGGCTCTGCCTCTGTGGTCCTCCACTTACATCGATAGTTAGACTCATCAGCCTTCTAGTGTGTAATGAAGAATAAAAGATCTCCAGGAATCATCTAGGCCCAGAATAAGAGCATTCAGGCAGCTAGCCTTGCGATTTATCATCCTCTCTAGTACATAAAGCTCATGAAAACTTCTTACCCAGCAAGAAGAAATACAGACACCACACAGGCAAACTATTTCACTCCTGGAGTCTACTCAAGAGAACCAAGCACGTAACTACACACACAGACGTGCACACGATGCTTATGGTGTCATTGTTTTTAATTATCAGATGCTGGACAATTTCAAATGCTTATAAACTGATGAGCTGATAAATGAAATGTGTGTATTGTTAGAAATGAAAGATTTACGATAAACACAATGACACAGATTTAATTCAAAATATTATGCTAAGTGAAAAACACCAAAGTCACTGTTATCATGTAAAGCAATCTAATAAAACTCCTTGGACTATATTCATTCTGTTAGTTCCATTCCTGCCAAGAGTCCTGACAAGTCCTCATCAATAGTAAATGGAAGACAGCACTCACGTACATAACATAGAATAATATCCAGTAACAGAAAAATATTTATCTCGCAATAGTTTAAATAAATTTAATGAACCTAATCTGAGTAGAAGAAGCCAAAAAGAAGATCATACTGGGTGTGGATTATATAATCCTGAGTTTCAAGTGCATCTAAACCTCGGCCACAGAAATCAGTCTATTTCTTCAAGTGAGTGGTGACAGAGAGGATACAGGAACACTTCTGAAAACTTGCTCTTCCTTGTACTTTAGGTTAGGATTACACTGGCATCATACACTTGAGAGAACACAGTGGACCTAGTATTTGACACTTCATTGCATGTAATTAATTGCATTGACCAAAGATACATTTCTTTTAGTGGATAGAAGAAAGAACAAAATGAAGGATAATATATGTACTTATGTGAATGTGCCTGTGCACAACTGTGTGCAAGTACGTGTGTGTGTGTGTGTGCTTGCATGTATATCTAGATACACATGCCAAAGTGCATATGTGCAGGTCAGAGAAAAGAAGATGTTTTTCTCCTTTTATCATGTGAATCCTAGACTCAGGTCATCATGCTTGGCAGCAAGTATCTTTACCTGCTGAGCTATCTTGACAGCCCAAGAATAACTTTTAAAGCAGTTATGCATGAATGTAGTATACAAACAAATTATACGTGTGTTTGAGAGTATGTGTGTGTAACAATATTTCAAGTGAAAATTGAAGACTTGTGCATCTAAATATTTTATCACATTATTTTTAGAGATAAAATAACCATAATATTTATCCTCCTACATGCTCCAAAAATGTAGGCACTGTGTATAGTGAGTGAATTTGAGATGTTAAAAAATAAAATCTCTACTCTGACAAGTAAGGAGTTTATAAATTGAGTTAAAAAATAAGCTTTTAGCATTTATCTGGTAAGCAATTGAGTTAAGACATTCTAGTTGTGTGTGTGTGTGTGTGTGTGTGTGTGTGTGTGTATACAATTAATTATATTCTGTATAAACTCTTTTAACATTACATGATATTTATTGTCCTCCAGTATGACAGTGTATTACATAAAATACCTTAAAGTCTTAATTTAACAGATCTAAGTCATTGCTGTGATTTGAATATAAAATAGCCTTTCTAGGTTCCCATGGTCTAAGGCTGGTGATGATGTTTAGGACTCTTGCTGGACTTATAAAATTCTTGGGTCTCTATAGTCCATGTGTGCTGTCTGCTGTCTCAGTGCAGACACAGTGTGACCCAGGCTCTCTTCAGTCTCACATAGCCCTGGGTTAACATTCATATAGTTCAGATAATGAATTGTTCATCTATTTTGCTGTGAGGTTTTGTGGTCAGTTGAAAGTTCTTCTAGGTTTCTCTACTTGAAACATCAGTAGGAGTGGGGTTTCTTCCTCTATCAGTTTACCTCTTGTGCTGTCAATACTGTCTTATGAGATGAAAACCTAACATCACAGATTCTAAACTCTTCCCCCAGCAGTTGATGAGAACATCTCCTTGCCTTTTCAGAAATTTCTGTTTAATAAGGGGACACTTCAGCCAACTAGACTGGGTTTCTAAGTCAGCCAGAAAAAGGCGAACATGTGAGGTAAAGTACAGGGCTCAGCTAGGAACCTCATGACAAAATGTAAAATAAATTACCTTAGTAGACAAACATGTGGAGAAAGAAATTAGGGAAAAGGTACCCTTCACAATCGTTACAAAAACTATGAAATACCTTGGTGTGACTCTAACTAAGGAAGTGAAGGTCCTGTATGACAAGAACTTCAAACCTCTAAAGAAAGAAATTGAGGAGGATCTCAGAAAATGGAAAGATCTCCCATGCTCATGGATTGGAAAGATCAACATCTTAAAAATGGCCATCCTACCAAAAGCAATCTACAGATTCAATGCAATCCCCATCAAAATTCCAACCCAGTTCTTCATGGAATTGGAAAGATCAATGTGCAATTTCATATGGAATAACAAAAGACCTAGAATAGCGAAATCCATTCTCAACAACAAAAAAACATCTGCGGGAATCACTATCCCTGACCTCAAGCTATATTACAAGGCAATTGTGCTGAAAACTGCATGGTACTGGTACAGAAATAGGCAAGTGGATCAATGGAATAGAATAGAAGATCCAGAAATGAGCCCTCATGTATATGGTCACCTGATTTTTGACAAAGGAGCAGTAAACATTCAATGGAAAAAGGACAGCCTATTCAACAAATGGTGCTGGTCCAACTGGCACTCAACATGCAAAAGAATGAAAATAGACCCGTTCTTATCTCCTTGTACAAAGCTCAAGTGTAAGTGGATTAAAGATCTCCACATTAAACCAGATACACTGAAACTATTAGATGAGAAAGTAGGGAAAACCTTAGAACACATAGGCACAGGAGAAAATTTCCTGAACAAAACACCAATGGCTCAAGCTCTAAGGTCAAAGATTAACAAATGGGACTTAATGAGATTGCAAAGTTTCTGTAAGGCTAAGGACATCGTCAAGAAAACAAAACGGCAACCAACAGAATGGGAAAAGATCTTTACCAACACCACATCAGATAGAGGCCTAATATCCAAGGTGTACAAGGAACTCAAAAAGCTAGACACCAGAGAATCAAATAACCCTATTAAAAAATGGGGTACAGAGCTAAACAAATCATTTTCAGTTGAGGAACACCGAATGGCCGAGAAACATCTGAGGAAGTGCTCGACATCCTTAGCCATCAGGGAAATGCAAATCAAAACAACCCTAAGATTCCACCTCACACCAGTCAAATTGGCCAAGATCCAAAACTCAGATGACAGCAGATGCTGGTGAGGCTGCGGAGAAAGAGGAACACTTCTCCACTGTTGGTGGGGTTGCAAGCTAATACAACCACTCTGGAAATCTGTCTGGCGATACCTCAGAAAATTGGATATAGTACTACCTGAAGACCCAACTATCCCACTTCTGGGCATATACCCCAGGGACACTTTAGTACACAACAAAGATATATGCACCACAATGTTTATAGCGGCTCTATTTATAATAGCCAGAAGCTGGAAGGAACCCAGATGTCCTTCAGAAGACGAATGGATACAAAAATTGTGGTACATATACACAATGGAATACTACTCAGCCACCAGAAACAATGACTTAACCAAATTCTTAAGAAAATGGCTGCATCTAGAGAAGATCATCCTGAGTGAGATAACCCAGTCACAAAAGAACAGACATAATATGCAGTCACTGATAGTGGGATGCTAACCCCAGAGGCTTGCACTCCCCCAGAAACAACTCACAGACTGTATGAAGTCCAAGAAATAAAGAAAACAAAAAATATACATATATTCACAAAACAAGAAGACTTTGACTATTTCCATGTTGCGTTTTGTTTTGCATGTACTTTACGCTTATTGCAACTAGTACGTTTTCAATGCATACTGTCAAGCCCTTGAAAAAAATCAAGTACTGACTAAAAAACATATTCACATGGTTTTATGTAAAATTTATTTTAATGTCTGAAAAAACAGTACTGACAAAAATATATAATTTTAAGCAAAAAATGTTTAAAAAAAAAAACATGGAACTGATTCTGGGACTCCCGTTGTTTAGATACAAACGTGTGCATCTAATGACTTACTTACTTTGTAGTTAATAAAATTTAAAAAGTAAAAAAAAAATAAAAAATAAAAAAAATAAATTGCCTTAGTAAAAGAAGATGGGGCAGTTGCATCTTGGTTGGGGAGAGATATTAGACAGAAGAATGACATATCCGCAAATATTTTTAAGTTCAAAAACATACACTTGTTGTAAAAATATTTAATAAAACCTGTTGAGGGGGTTCCTTCCCACCTTAGACCATTTATGTTCCCAGATGAAAGCCACACACACAGCCTTATATTTTTAAATATGTCTCAAGTAACATAATAGCTGGGCAACTGTCTATCTAATCTCTGTGCAGTTAGATCCCATCGATAACCCAGGTTACTGCTAACTATGCTTCCCCTGGGCTGCTCTTCAACCAGGCATCCCTCTGGACCATGTTCTTCGGGCCCAGAGGCCATTGCCACTCTCTGGCTTCTCTAGCCCATGGCTGTTCTCTCCCTCCTCTTCCTCATGGTCCCAAGCCAAGGAAGCCTAAATCCAGCTTATGTCTCTTTTTCCCAGGTATTGGCTGATTGCATCTTTATTTACCAATCACAATTAACTGGGTGCTGGGTCACAGAGGCTATGTGGAGACTCCAAATCTTAGAAGCCAGCACTCGGCCTTACAATAAACACTAAAAGACAAAACCTCAAAATACAATGACTAAAGAACATCGTACTGCAAGCAGAGACTTCACAGACTGTCAATTTGATCATGTTGTGATTATTTTTTAATACAGAGGAATATAAGTTAATCCCATCTAGTTCAGTAGGGGTTCTGAGCTGAAGCAAGAACCTGGAGGAACATGTAACTAAATCCTAAGAAGGGCAAAAGTTAAAAGAGAAGGAAAGAAAAGCTGTTCCCCATTAAGGGAAAATTTCACCGTCACGGAGCACCCTTTATATAGTTTAGCATCACTCAATTTAAGGAATAAATTGGAATTGTTTTACTGAGGAATTAAGGATCCTTTTAGCAACTGAACTGGAGTCTGAAATCTTTTGTTCTGTCTAGTTGCTACGTTGCAAGGAAAAAATAAAACATTAAACCTCTGAGGAGTCGAGGCATAATTATGGCTACCTCTGCCTAGTGTCAGGAAATATAGCTTATAGTAACTGTAGTTTTATGTTTAGTGTGAGCCAAGGAAAAGAAGTTGGATGTCCTTCCAGAGAACAAGGAATGAAGTCATCGTAGCAATGCGGTCTCAGTGACCTGGACACAGCACCATGCTGGCCTGCCATCTCTGTAAAGACTAGTCCACCAGCTGACTTAGTGCCTGTACTGATGTCCTTATAACGGTCACTCTGTAAGTCTGAATACTTCCCCTTAGAACTCTGGACAATGAAACACTTAAGAAAAATAAGGCTAAAATGAGATATAGTATCTTTTTATGTTTTCATGAAAGCATATTACCAAATGCTTGAGCTTATTAGTTAATTTTTTTTTATTTAGGAACAAAAATAGATGACCTTTTAAAATGAAACTAAAGGAATGAATTAGAAAAATAATTGTACAAAATATGACTGTACTTGGTATAAATTATAAGGGTTAGTAAGCTTTAATTTTTATTATTCTGATCATGTTTCCACTTACAGAGATAAACACTACCATAATCAATACACCACCACTGCTGCCTCCCATTGGGATAATATTTTAATATTATCTATGTCAGTTCATCATTTTTGTTGAGTTGTTCTCAAAATCTTTATCTTAATATTCAAGCATCACAGCATGTCTGTAAAGAAGCTTCATATTGCCATTTCTCTGCAAGCTATAATTATTGGCAACTATTATTTATAATTATAATACTATTTTTAAGAGTGGGTTTTATGCTTTCCTCTAATTGCTAAGATATTGCATATTAAAACATGAGAAGCTTCTACTAGAAATGAACTTGGACATTTTTCCTCTGAATTACTGCTGAACTATAGACAAAGGAAAAAAATCGTCTACAGGGAGGATGCTTGTTTCTTCCAAATTAAACCACACACACACACACATACACACACATACACACACAACCCTTCATAATTTACTTCTCATATCTTAAAGCATTTAGAGTTTATGGTCATTGACAATGGCATTTTACTACCTGTGAATTATCAACAAGGCCCAAGAATAGGGCTCCAATCAACATGGTTATCACTGAACCACTTTGTTTTCTTCATTTTTCACTTAGAAACTAAAGTATTCAATAGGAAGCCTCGTTGTTGTTTTATTCTTACACAAATAAAAACATACAACCGGATACCTACCTTCTTAATTGCAAGTGAACAATGTTGGTAATTATGAGCATACTTTTATAGAATAGATCTCTAGAAATGTTTTATCATATAGAATCAAAACTTCATACATGTAGGACAGGAAGCCTCCATTTCTTCCTCCAACAGCCATGTGACAGCTACCATCTTATTTTGAGTTCCTATGAGTTTGGCTATCTGGATGCCTCGTGTAAGTGGAATTGGGCAGTATTTATCCCTAATGAGTGGCTTATTTCTTCAGTATATGTACTTCAGGTTTTGGTGTGTTATCACACAGAGGCAGGCTTCCCTTGTTTTTAAATGACAGTCTCCTCCGCTACTCATTCTCTGGGAAACACGAGTGTCCCTTCCATGTCTAGCCTATTGTAAACCAAGCTTCCCTGAATGCAGAAGTACAAATGCCTCTTTCAGATTATAACTTTGATGATTTGATTAAACACCCAAAGAAAGAATTGGGTGCTGAGCCTTGTGGTAGTTCTGGTGGTCAGCACGTAGAAGAATGCAAATATATCCATTTTTATTTCCCAGTGTAAAGTGCAAGTCCAAATGGATAAAGGACCTCCACATAAAACCAGGTACACTGAAACTAATAGAAGAGAAAGTGGGGAAAGCCTTGAACACATGAGCACAGGAGAACTTTTTCTGAACAGAACACCAATGGCTTATGCTCTAAGATCAACATTTGACAAATAGGACCTCAAAAATCGCAAAGTTTCTGTAAGGCAAAGGACACTGTCATTAGGACAAAATGTCGGCCAACAGATTGAGAAAAGATCTTCACCAACCCTACATCTAATAGAGGGCTAATATCCAACATGTACAAAGAACTCAAGAAGTTAGACCCCAGAGAATCAAATGGCCCTCTTTAAAAATGGAGTACAAAGTTAAACAAGGAATTCTCAACTGAAGAATACTGAATGGCTGAGAAACACCTAAAGGAATGTTCAACACATCCTCAGTCATCAGGGAAATGCAAATCAAAACAACCCTGAGATTCCACCTCACACCAGTCAGAGTAGCTGAGATCAAAAACTCTGGTGACAGCAGATGCTGGCAAGGATGTAGAGAAAACGGAGCACTCCTCCATTGTTGGAGGGATTGCAAGCTGGTACAACCACTCTGGAAATCAGTCTGGTGGTTCTTCAGAAAATTGGACATAATATGACTTGAGGACCCAGCTATACCACTCCAGGGGATATACCCAAAAGATGCTCCAACATATAAGAAGTACACATGCTCCTCTAAGTTCATAGCAGCCTTATTTATAATAGCCAGAAGCTGGAAAGAACCTAGGTATCCTTCAATAGAGGAATGGATACAAAATTTTGGTACATTTACACAATGGAGTACTACTCAGCTATTAGAATCAATGACCTCATGAAATTCTTAGGTAAATGGATGGAACTAGAAAATATCATCCTAAGTGAGGTAACCAAGACACACAAGAACACACATGGTATTCACTCACTGATAAGTCGATATTAGCCCAAAAGCTCAGAATACCCAAGATTCAATTCACAGACCACATGAAGCTAAAGAAGATGTAAGACCAAAGTCTGGATGATTCAGTCCCTCTTAGAAGGGGAAACATAGATATTCTCAGGAGAAAATATGGAGACAAAGTTAGGAGCAGAGATGGAAAGAAAAGTCATCCAGAGACTGCCCCACCTGGGGATCGATCTCATATACAACCACCAAACCCAGAAAAAATTGAGGATGCCAAGAAGTGCATGCTGATAGGAAACTTATATAGTTGTCTCTTGAGAGTCTCTGCTAGAGCCTGACAAATTCAGAGGCAGGTGCTCTCAACTAACCATTGTACTGAGAATGTTGTCCCCAATCAAGGAGTTAGAAAAAGGACTGAGGAGCTGAAGGCATTTGCAAACTTGTAAGAACAACAGTACCAACCAACCAGAGCTCCCAGAGACTAAACCACCATCCACAGAGCATACATGGAGTGAATGACCCATGGCTCCAGATGCATATTTAGCAGAAGATGGCTTTGCTGGGCACCAATGGGAGGAGAAGCCCTTGGTACTGCCGAGGCTCAATGCCCCAGTGTAGGGGAATGTCAGGGTGGAGAGGTGGGAGGAGGTGGGTGGGGGAGCACCCTTATAGAAGCAGGGGAAGGGAGGAATGGGAGAAGAATTTCTGGGGAGAAACCAGGAAAGGGGATAACATTGAGATATAAATAAAAAATATCCAATATAAAATACCTGAGGTACTTTCTTAGTGCTTTCTATGTTGCCTTCACCATTTTCTGTTTATGCCAATGGTTGAAAAGGGGCTCAATTTCTTTACATTCTTACTAGCACTGGTTGGCAACATTCTAATGAGGCTTTAATGGTCCATATATGATATAATATTGCATTGTGAAATTTACTTGTACTTTCCTTATGATTAGTGGTACACAGCATCTTTTCATGCACCTTTTAACTATCTGTCTATGTTAAGGCAATACCTATCCAAATCCTTTGAGCAAATATATATGGAGCTAGATATAGATGATATATATATATTACATACATACATACATGCATACATACATACATACATACATAGATGACAGATATATATATATATGTGTACATATATATGTATGTGTGTGTTATATATGCATATATATAATTACATATGTTGTAAGGAAAAATACAGATATGACCTGGTGATTAGCCTACTCTACACACTGCACTTCAAAATAAGAATAGCATGCCATGTTCTTGGAGCCAGAACACTGAATTCTAAAGTAGCATGAGTATCCAGTAGCTGGACTTCAGTCTGTACTCTTCAGATCTCTTAATGTGCATCTTCTGCATAGAGATATAGATGGGAGAAACACTCATGATGCAGTCCAGGGTAACATGCTAAGCAATCACAGGCAATAGGCTTCCATTATGTAAGTGGTTGTATCCATGCAATAAAGCAGATGCTGTTCTCTGAAACTGTCTCTAGAGTACTTCATCTCCTAGCCCTTTATCAACCCACACCAGGTAAAAATAAAATTACCAAACCCCACCAAACTCTTAAACAGGAATACCCCAATTCCCTAACATCAAAATCCACCAGTCCTTGAGCATGGAATCTCTCCAGTTCCCTGAGCAGGAAAACTCACCAATCTCTGAGTAGAAATCCCACCAATCCCTAAGCTTCAAGATCAGGCCAAAAATCCCACTAATCCCTGATCTTTTCCTAAAATTCCTCCAATCCCAGGCAGTTCTGGAAAGCACCACGCTCCCCAAACACCCCACTCAAAAACCTCCTCAATGCCCTCTTGCTTCTCTACTAAGCAGAGACAGCCACTCTCTTGGGGTTTTCACAATAAATCTGTCATGTGAAGTTTGTTGTGTGGTGCAAAGTCGAGGTATTCCTTGGCTCCCGACTGGCAAGATACCTTTTCCCCTGGAACTATGACACTTTCATTAGAGAAACATTTTACCTCAGAGCTATCATGTGTTTGTTAGGTAGTCTTTCCCGGCAACCTTGGCTCCTATAACAGGAAAGCTTTTCTCTTCATAGCCATAAAAAAGCTCATTATTGTAGGGGAAGTCCTTCCCCTCAGAGCTGTAATATTTACAGGGTACATAAGTGCTACATGGTAAAGGGACCCCCCCAGGCCAAAAAGATGGGGGAAGGGCAACAGAGTGGGTAATTTTCCTGCCAATCAAAGACTCACTCAAATGTAAGTGGTAAAGTGCTGTTAAAGGGGAAAAAATTAAACTACGCACTCCTGAGTTAGAAAAGGCTTGGTCTGCCTTCTGATTAAGATGTAGAACTCTCTGATCCCCCAGCACCATGTCTGCTTGGACACTGTCATTCTTTCCACCTTGATGATAACAGACTGAACCCCTGAATCTGTACACCTCCCCAAACAAATGCTGCCTTTTATATAAAAACAGGTTTGGTCTGAGTTCCACAGATAAATCTCTGGCTTTCCATAGAGGGACTCCGCTTTCGTGTTCTGTGGCAGAAAGCGTTGACAAATGCTGGGAGGAAATTAGGACTGGATGTTCCTTGTCTGAATTTTTCTATCCGGTTATTACGGCAATAATCCTGTGCCTACTTGGGGGGGAGAAAATAGTTAAAGCACTTCAAGCTTTTCTAGTAGCAGGCGGAGATAAGGCCAGTGGAAGAGAAAGGGGACAGGGAGGAAATAAGATGGCACAGCAGACCCGGGATAGCTGATCCCAGCAATGAAGCAGATGACATTGAGCGGCAGCTCACTGTGCTGGCTGAAGTGGCGGCAAGCACTACCTGCTAATGTGCTTACTGCACTGGTCTAAATAATGCCTATGCTGAAAATCACCGGGCATTGATGCCTAACTCTTCCTTGTTGAAAAGATCGTGTCCTCAGCCATTTGCCTAGGATTCCGACCTACATCCTAATATGGGTCCGTAAGAGAAAAATTCTAAAATTTTGAAGGATACCAATGCTCAGATGTCCTCTTGGCTTTCATAACCCTTCCAATCTGTTTACTCGTGTTATTGTCTCGTCAGTATTGATACTCACGATGTATTACGTGACACATTCTGCTCATTGATCAGGAGTCTCCGCTCTCAGCAAAGCAAAATAAAATAAAGGAGAGGAATCTTTAGAGGAAATTCAGAGATGACCTAGTGGCTAGCCTCCTCGGAGCAGTACACGTGACACATCACGCTTTTGAAGTCAGAACCGTGAATTCTGAAGTAGCTTGATTACAGGTAGCCGGCCTCCGGGCCAATCTGCACTCCCCCAACTCCTGTAATGTGTTTCTTCCACATAGAGACCCTGGCGGTGTGAGTACTCAGTATCCACTCTGCGGTAATGCGATAAGCAATCAGAGTTGATAGGCTTCCACTATATAAGTGGTTGCTCACATGGAATAAAGCAGATAATGTTGTTCCCCGGAATCATCTCCACGGTGGTGCCTCTCTGCGCTACGTGTGCGTGTAAATATGTACAAATGTTTCTACTGAATTGCCAAAGTCTCTTGCGCTGCCTCATTTTATGTCAATTGACATATGCTGGAATTTTCAGAGAAGAGGAAGCCTCAGATTATGAAAATGCCTCTATAAGATTGGGTTGTAGGCATGTCCTTAAGGCATTTTCTTAATTTGTGATTGATGGGGAAGGTCCCAACCCACTGTAGACAGAGCCATCCTTGGGCTGGTGGCACTAGATTCTACAAGAAAGCATCTGAACAAGCTATGAGGAGCAAGCCAGTAAGCAGCACCCCTCTGTAACTTCTGCATCAGCTCCTGCCTCCAGATTCCCAGCCTGTTCAAGTTCCTGTCCTGATTTCCTCCAATAAGGATGCAGAAGTGTAAGCCAAGTAAACTCTTTCCTCTCCAGTTGATTTTTGGTCATGAGTTTCATCACAGTACTAAAACCTTTAAAGAACAATAACAAAATAAAATCTCCAAGACAGCCATTACATATTCTTTAGGTAGGCAAAACTTAATATTGGATGCAGAATTACATGTGCTGAGTAAGCACAAATGAATTCACACATACATAATGAGCGCTTTTGAACTATTTATTGGAATACCTTGAATTCTGATGCTTTGACAACAACAAAAAGTGTAAGAGTGCTTGTAACGGTGAATTTTGATTGTGAGTACAGTAGGACTCACCATGCAAGCACACCTCTAGGTGTGTCTCTGCATGAGCTTCCAAGATTGGAAGGGTGGAGACTGCCATTATTCCATGGGCTGGGACCCTTGGCTGCATAAAAGGGAGAGAGCAAACTGAACAACACCATTTATCTTCTCTGCTTCCAGACTAGCATCGGAGTGCCATGCCTGCCTCAAGCTCTGGTGGCCAGGCTCTGCCACTATGCTGAGTGTGAACTACGCCTTCAAAGTGTTAGCTAAGCAAACTCTTCTTCTTGTTCAGTCGTTTTTTACAGATATTTTGTCAGAGTAGTTAAACTAGGAGATTAAGGCTCAGAAATTCTACCAGTTAGTTGATATTGCTGTTCTTCCTATGAGGCAACCAACCAGACCCCCCAGGGACTAAATCAGTAGCCAGAGAGTACACATGGGGGGACCCATGGCTCCAGCCAGATATGTAGCAGAGGATGGTGTTGTCTGGCATTAATAGGAGGAGAGGTCCTTGGTCCCGTGAAGGCTTGTTTCCCCAGTGTAGGGGAATGCCTGGGTGTTGAGGTGGGAGTGGGTGGGTGGAAGGGGGAGCATCCTCGTAAAAGCAGGGGCAAGGGAAGGGTAGCGGGGGGAATTGGGAAAGGGATAACATTTAAATGTAAATACGTAAACTATCCAATAAGAAAAAGAAAGAAAAAAGTCTACCGGAAAACTAGAGATAAAAGAAAAGTGACTTATCTTGGCATGAGCTTTAGAGATTTTCAGTCAATTCCAGAGTGTGCTGCTATTCCTTAAGTTTGGTTTTCTTAATTTTGTCCTGACTTTAACAGTGAAGTGATTTAAAAGTAGCAATCACGTGTAGAATTTATAAGGTTAGCATTAATTGCTTTGACAAACCAAACGTGACAGCTGAAACAAAAGTAGGAAAAATGCAAATTGTGAATGAGCAGTGTGCCACGGGACACAGGACGTGTCAGGAATATGACAACAGAGGTGTCAATGCAGCAGACACTCCTCAGGCAGGTCCAAGGCCCATAAAGACGGACAACGTGGACCACAATGTAGTGGGAAGATTCGACTTGAAAATAAGATACCACAAATGTGTCAATGTTATTGGAAAGAGGGAATCAAATGCATTGGTAGAATGTGTGAAAAAAACGCTGACCACGTTGGAATCATCGGACTATAAACACAATGCCAAGGGGGATCCCTACTCTGGACTATGAGAGTACACTCTTGACACAGATACCTCAGAAGTCTTTCAAAGTTAACATATTATTCCCATAGTCATCCATGGTGGAGATTCCCTCACAGGAAGATAATGCGATGATGAACTAAGCAGGAGAGGGACACAACATCTCAGAAAGTTGTAGGAGCAAAGTAAATCTCTGTCAATCTGTAAACACAGGACTCTGAATCAGCAGCACCCATGCGGTTAAGAAATGTTGCTGAGAAGGCAGTGGGCAGCGTCTCTGGACAGGGTGATAAAGACTGGAATATGCTAACCAGGAAGTAGGCAAATCATAAAGTGTTTTGTGTACCCCACAGAAGATTTCAGGGGTTATCTTTTAACTGTGAGGAGACTACAAGGCACTAAGCACAGCAGAGTGACATTGTCATGTGCAGGACAGGCTCCAACAACTAACTCTGTGGGGTATAGACCATGGGAGATAAGTCTACACAAGTTAGAAAAAGCTGTACATCTACTTGGCTGAAGTAATGGAGTTCATGAAAATGACAGTTGAAAGGAGACAAGAGGTGTTTGTAAAAAGCAGCCTTCATGGTTTTATGACCACGACTTCCCTTTCTGCAAATAAGACAAGTATTAGTGAATATGATATAGACCTGAAATAATTGTCATGATGTCTGCAAAGAAGGAAACACAGCAAGTAAGTCACTGTACTGACTTGTGTATAAATTAGATGGATTTTAGTGGTTGACTTAAATGGATAAAGGGACAATGTGCGATGTCAAGGGAAAACTGATGAAGGCACCCTTCAGAGTCAAGACACCCTTCGGAGTCAAGACAATTCTAAGACATTCTTAGAATGCCAAGCACAGAGACAAGGGCACTGTCTGGGGAGCAGTTGAGAGGAGGGGAATGAGGATACTTAGAGAAAAGCCAGCTCTCATGAACCATACGTTAGAGAGAAGTAGAGAGCTACACACCTGAAAACGGAGAGTTAAGAAAGTATCTGTGTGATCCCCTGATAGCCATCCTTTTATGTTATCCCCTGATGGCCATCAAGTTGGCTCTTGGCTCTTCCATGTTCTTTCCATGTGCACTGTGCTGAACTAAATCATGGCATAAAACTTCCCTCTAAAAGATCATATAAAGTCAATGTTTGCTTTGTGGGAATTGATCTGAAGATGACTCAAACATCTAGGGAGATTTTCTAAAGGTTGTTCACTGCTGAGGTTAGCAACTCTGGTCTCTCCCTCTCTCCTTTTTATACATATATACATATATATGTATATATACATATATATATATATATATTGTATACATATATGTGAAGCAATATAGATAATATATGTTATAATATATTACAATCTATTTTACATATACAATATATATGAAATAATATTTAAATATATGTACATATGTGTATGATATATATATTTATATAAAACATATATATATATATATATATATATATATATATATATATATATATATATATATATATGGTGTGTGTGTGTGTGTATGTGAGTCCTTTCTAGGCCTAGGTATCAATAATGGCCTTGAAGCCCCTTTATTTCTGAAAAGAATTATTTCTGTAAGCTTCTTTTCTGAGATGGCAGCTGTTGCATCATTTTGTTTTTCTTGTTTTATCATTATAACAATTACTGTCATCAATATTAGTAATGTTTACTGATATGCCAGGTGACTAATTGAGACGTCCACAGTCATTACTTAATGCATTCATCCAACAAACTCATTGTGTAACTGTGTAACAGTTTGAATATAAAGGAACTGAAATGTAGGGTTCTTAGGTAATAACCCACATTTTTATATCTTCATCGACAGCCCAAAGCCTACTTTAGAATGAAGTGTCTATAGCTTTCTAACTGATGTGAACTGAAGGAAAACAGAGATGACACCTGCTGCTCTAGGACATCCAAGCAGGGCAAGGCATCTGATTGGGAGAGATCCCCAAGATTGTACTCAGAGCACACCAGCCAATTTAAAAACACAGCAGGTCTCAGAAACAAGCCAGTTACAAATTAGAGGCGGTACTTTCCAAGTCCGTGTGGCTCCTGCCGTTTGCCAAATCATGTAATTCCTTGTCCTTTCAGCAAAAGCTCCATGTTGAGAGGAGTTCTTATCTTTGGAAATCTTATTCTGAGAATTATGTTTCTTTACTCAAAAATGCTCAATGATTTTTATGGAGCAAAAAAAAACGAAACAAAAAAGATCCCCATAAAGCTCAAGATACTGTTAGGATAAGTAATTATCCACACTGCCTTATTCTGTATAAATATAAACACAAGGCTCTCAAGCTATTTTACCTAAATGTTTAACAGGATAAATGAAACCTGCTCCTCCTAAAACTAGAGAGAAAGGATGGGGCTCTGGATCGTGGAAAAGAGGAAGGAAGAGAGAGGAGGGAGGTGAGAGCACTGAAGGGAGGACATTGGAAGATGGAAAGCCAATGTGGAGAGTGCTCCTGACTGGTTTTCCGGAACTTTAATTTCAGGCACAAGCCCATTGATCTGCATCCCTTCTGCAACGACATAAGTGACCCATGACCTCAACCACTGTGTCGTGAAGGACACATAGCACAAGGAGGAATTAAATCCTGTCCATTGAGCCCTGGAGAACATGTGAGAGTTTTTCATTGACATCCTTATAGAGACTGAATGTGGCCACAGTGAACAGCTGCTATTGAATGCTCAGGTCCAATCCTTTGCTCTGACATGGACTTAGTTGCCATTTTATCTACATGTTATCACAACCTAAAATTGTGATAATTTTGTAACAATATATCACATCAAAAAGAATAAAAAGAAACCCAAGGCCAGATCTTCGGTTATACTGTGATGACTTAAGACACTAATTCAGAATAATAACTGCTATTGTTAGTTACTATACAATCCACATGCTTTTGAGCGTTTCCAAATGTTACATTTTTTCATGGTCCTCATTACAACTCAAGGAAAATAGATTACTGTCCCCCCCCCCCCACACACACAATCTATTAAAATATTCAGTATCAGTGCATAACAATCTGTTATTAAAATATCCTGTGGGGATGGGGAGATGGCTCAGTGGTTAAGAACTCTGACTGCTCTTGCAGGGGTCAAATCCCAGCAACCACATGGTGGCTCACAAACATCTGTAATGAAATATGATGCCCTCTTCTGGTGTGTCTGAAGACAGCTACAATGTGCTCACATGCATAAAATAAATAAATCTTTTTTTAAAAAAAGAAAAACTTTAATTTAAAAGAAAATATTCTGTGAAGCATTTGAAATCCATACACATCTATTCCTGAAAAAGACACTAGAAAAAAAAAAGCATGGTATAAATTGGTATCTAATTGAACTCGCTCAGTTGTGTGGTTAATTTCTTTTGATTGACAGGAAGTTCATTGCAGATGTGAGGGACGCCTTCAGTGCTGAAAGACTGGCTTCAGCTTTAAAGAACTAGGAAGGAGCAGTGTAAAGGGGGAGTACTCAAGTATCCCTTAAAGGGGAATGATGTTTCTTAATCACAGCCCATCAAACATTTGGTGTCTCTCTTCCAATTGGCTGTCATAATGGTTCTGCAGGGAGCCAGTCTTACATCTGGTCCAACTAGTCTATTCTGTCCTAGCCCATCACAGGTCCACTGGAAGGTCCCAGTGAGCCACCTGATGTCGTAATCTGATGATGTAGTTGGGGGCATCCTCCGCCTCTGTTCTTCATGCAACACACTAGGAAACCCAGGGCAGAAGTGCTTTCTCACATCCAACCCCACGGGTGCTCTGCTTCTCAAGTGAACTAGAGTGGGAAACAGACACATGCATTCAGAAGGTCAACTTCTCTGCTGTCAAGACTACCATGCCTACCAAGCTTCCCCAAGGGTCATCTGCAACAGGACTATAGCACCTCCATGGGGAGATGCGCAAAGTTCTGACCCCACCCTTAAGAGCCCCTCTTTCAAACACATGGCAAAGAAACAAGTTCCCTGCCTGCTGCTATATCCTCAGCAGGGTCCAGGTAACCGACAGCTGTCAAACGAACACTGGAGGTCTGAGCCTCAGGCTCCAGTATTCTCCTGTCTCAAAGGACAGATGACCAGGATCTGACTTCCTCTTTAAAGCTGGTATGTGCTAGCCTCCTACCCCTCCCTCTGTCACACTCCGAACAGCCATGGACAAACTGCACTAAAGCCATCCCCTCTCATTCCGTAAGATACCATGCCAAAAACGAGAGCAATAAGAGAAAAGTGGCAGAAGGGCCCTCTGCAATACGTTCCTGTGCCGCTGTACTTAGCTGCCTATCCAAAGTTAAAACCGTCACTTGCTTGGAGAAATGCAGAACACACGGCTGACTAGGTATCCGGAGAGTACACTGAACTGAAAAGAATACAGCGCGATCCATTTTCTGATTATTTTCAAAAACAAAAGCCTCTAGTTCCAGCTAGCAGAAACTCAAGGTAAAAAATTGCATGCTGCCTCAGTACTGGGGAAAAAAAAAAAACCACAAAACAAAACAGAACAACAAGGAGACACAGATTGTTTATGTTGACCTGTGCAGATCAGAGTGAATACACTTCTTCGTGGTAACAAGCCTCAGTGGACTAATCTTTAGCTTCCTCTACCATGCTTGGGACTTACAGCTGGAGTCTTAGCTGCTTGGCAAATGCCAAACCTCTTAGCGCTTGTTAGTTGAGAATAGTGCTTATTATACCAGATGCTAGTTTTAGTTTTAGGTTTTTTTTGTTTTGTTTTTGTATTCTGGAGAGTGAAACATAAATCACAATAATAAACGGGGGGATAGTGCGTGGCTAAGTTCTGGAGGCAGTGGCAAAGACTGGCCTGCTTCCTTTTTCTCTCCATCTTCAAAAGTGACTTTCTCTCAGACAGGATCAGTGCTTTAGAAAAGTCATACATTTTCAATATACAACTTCCACATGCATAGTACTCACAGAGTTTCTCAAAGGATTTCAGCCTTTTGACCCACCATGTTTACTAAGGAATCAAAGGTCTTATGTAATATACCATAAATTTCAGTGCAGCTCCATACCCCATCTGAGGCAGAATAATATATATATGGATATATGTATTTATGTATATATCTATATATATGTATATGTGTGTGTGTGTTAGATAGATGATATATAGATGTACATATGTATGTATTTATGTCAATGAGTGTTTAGCCTGTATCTGTAACTGTCTGTCTGTCTGTATGTGCATGTGTGTGTCTCTGTTTTTTCATGGACATAATTTTTCCTAATTACTGGTTTTCTTTGTAAGAAAAATATTTCATTTGGGTAATTAGTAAGGTGATAATTGAGGTTTAATTTAATTCGGAGGCTGCTTCCAACTTGGGACATATGGCTTAATTCAGCATCTGTCATTTAACATGTAGAGCCAAGCTCATCAGCTCCCGTGGACAATATGAGAGGCATACTCTTTGTCACCACTGAATTTCTTATTTTGATATTTTAATTTTACAGCTAAGTAGAGTGTATCTGTGGGTACACATTCTATATCAGACATCAGAAAAGTGGCTTTGCTGCTGCCATACCATGTGGGCAGTTTTCCCCTGAAGAATCGTCTTAAGGAGGACCTGTGTGGTAATTAGTGCAGCCTTTGTGTGAGGAAATTCTAAGGCTTACTTGAGTCTCTGGATCTCTACTTGGTTCTTCAGTCGCCATTCCCAGTGGCACATGGTAGTTCACAACTGTCTGTAACTGCAGTCCTAGGGGATTTTATTCCCTTTCTGGCTGGTGTAGGCACTGCAAGAATGTGGTGCACAGACAGACGCAGGCAAAACAACCATAGACATAAAACAGAAGATAAAGGAAAACCTCAGATTGACAGGTTCAAAACATACAGGGGCAGCTGTGTCTACACACAGCCTGCCTGTCTTCTGATCCATCCTTAAGGACTCAGCATGCTCCTCTGTGTGAGTGACTTAGGCACTGTTCTTACCACTTATTAGCTCAAGAATGTACATCAGAAGATGGGGTTTGGAGGAGGGTAAACAGAAATATCAGCCACATTTTAATAGACCCCATGTTGCTCAAAAGAACTCTAGGTTCCATGAGTGTTGATTGTTCTTGTTCATGCATTACAGAGGAGAAGGTGGATGCGTAGAGAACACTGAATACTTTGCAGATCTAATGGCATTTAAGGAGAATTATTAAAACCCCCACCAGGTAGGTAAGCAAGGAGTGAGATAAGAAGGAGGGCTGACTGCTGTATCTTGGTAGCTGTGTCCCTTCAAGGTTACAATGTTCCTTAGTGATTAAACAAAGCTTCAATTATGCTGTTCCTGGGATGTCGGCCACTGAAGCACCAGCAAGGCCACATGCATGCACTAAAGTGGAATCCTCAGCCTCGAAGGATGACTATGCGGCTTGTCCCATAAGCATGCTTTAAGATCTATAGCAATGTTTCTAACATGAGTATTTCCTGACTTGGAACAGCCTCTTCTTGCTTTGGAGATTTTGTCTGGCTTTGCTAAATAACCTTCTCTTTAAAACACACATATCTTCTGACAAGAATCAAATTCTAAATAACATCATCTAAATGTTTGAGTGATTTTAAAGTACATAAAGACTCCTCAATTCAACTCCCCTTCTCCAGCTGAAGACTGAACTGTGCCAGGACCCAAGGCCATAAAAGAGGAGGAACTTGAGTAGATAGTGAAGTTCATTACAGAGAGAGGCTGAGTTCCCACTGCTGCACAAGGAGCTTTCTAGACTCTAAAATGGCGGCCAGATCAAATCACTAGCCACATAACATCTGTAGCACACCACTGTTATGTAAAGTTTAAAATGTAGCCATATCAATCTACTAAATAGGTATTTTTTTTATTTTCAGAGATCTTGACTTTCAAAGACAGGAATCTTTATTATGTTTGAGAAAATAAAATCTATTGCCTCATTAGCGATTCCATCTGTGTGGGGAGGTCACCTCCAGGAATTAGAATCTTATTTAAAAATCCCAGATTGGTACCGGTGGCTCTCCCTAGAATAATGTTCCATGACCAGCAAGGATAACAAACTCACTCCTATTTTTAAATAGCCTTTGAGGCATCATGAAAAGAGAACAAGCCAGTTAATAGAAAAACATAAGAGGCACAAAATAAAAAACTATCATACCAGAGAACAACAGTGAAATCTCTTGGATATGGAAACAGTATCTACATTATTCTTTTTTACTAGTTAGAAAATTGTGTCACATATTTATTATAAAATGGAGAGGTATAATGAATAGGAAAAATTATCTACAATCTTCAACATTAGGAGGTAATTTTACCATTACAAGCATTCCAACATACTTTCTTTTACTCATTTTTTTTTGCAGAATGTAAATATTCTACCCCACAAAATTTATCATGTTTTTTATTAGGCACTTCCTGAACATACTTGAGGACAGTCAACAGTGTGCTTCTGTGCCAGCCTGGGGACAGTGCCAGGGGCTAATGTTGAACAAATGAACATTGCCGGTTTCACAGTGACACTCACTTCCAGCAGCAGTAACAGAAGTTCTAAGGCCACCTCCGGTTCTGAAAACTCAAGCAATTCCCAGCTCCACCCTATAATAACATTATTGTATGTCAGCGTCTGGGATTTTTAAACAATCCGAAGCCATTCTGATAAACGGTAAGCATAAAGAGCCCACGCTGAGGTTTCACCTCATTCAGTGTGTTAACTCCTTTAAGTTAGTTTTGAGAAGAATCATGTCTCCCAATCTGCAACTTGGGTGTCTCACTGTAATCTGCAATGATGGGAGTTGAACTAGGGATCATTAAGTGAAAGTAGAATAAGCAGGAAGTGGAAAATACACACTTTGGTCTTCCCTCTTCTTGAGCTTTCATGGCCTGTAAGTTGTGTCATGGGTATTCCGAGCCTTTGGGCCAATATCCACTTATCAGTGAATGCATACCATCTGTGTTCTTTTGTAATTGGGTTACCTCAGGATGATGTTTTCTAGTTTGATCTATTTGCCTAAGAATTTCATGAAACCATTGTTTATAATAGCTGAGTAGTACTCCACAGTGTATACATTTTCTGTATCCACTCCTCTATTGAAGGACATCTGTGTTCTTTCCAGTTCCTGACTATTATAAATAAGGCCACTATGAACAGAGTGGAGCATGTGTCCTTGTTATATGTTGGAACATCTTTTATGTATATGCCCAGGAGTGGTATAGCTGGGCTCTCAGGTCAGTTCTACTTAGAAGGAGGAACAAAATAATCATGGAAGGTAGAGGGTGGGAGAGACATGGGGGAAGAGAGGAGGGGGAGATGAGAAAACGGTGAGGATCATATGTGGTATGAGACAGGAGCAGCAATGTACAGAGGGTCAAGAAAATGAACAGAAGTGTGTAGCAATGGGGGATAGAGAACTGGAGGTAGCCAACAGAGAGTCCCAGATGCCAGGAAAGCAATAGATTCCTAGGACCCAATGGGGATGACATTAGCTGAAATGTCTAACAAAAGGGAAGAAAGAACCTTAGAAACAATATCAAGGGGTTAGGCATGACCCCTGGTTGAGGGATGGTGCTGCTCACTGTTCTCAAAAATTTTAACCCAGAATCACTCCTATATAAATGAAATACAGGGACAAAAACTGGAGCAGAGACTGAAGGAAAGGCCATCCAGAGACTGCCCCACCTAGGATCCATCCCACATGCAGTCCCCAAACTCACACTATTGCTAATGCCAACAAGTGCTTGCTGACAGGAGCCTGATACAGCTGTCTCCTGAGAAGCTCTTTCTGATCTTTACCAAAACAAATGAGGATGCTTGCAGCCAACAATCAGACTGAGCAAGGGGACCCCAATGGAGAAGTTAGGGGAAGGACTGAAGATGCTGGAGGGGTTTGCAACCCCATAGAAAGAACAACAGTATCAACCAAGCAGACCCTCCAGAGCTCTCAGGGACTAAAACACCAACCAAAGAGTACACATGGAAGGACCCTGGCTCCAGCTGCATATGTAGCAGAGGATGGCCTTGTCTGGACTCAACAGGAGGGAAGGCCCTGGTCCTGTAAGGCTTGATGACCCAGTGTAGAGGAATGCTAGGGCGGGGAGGCAAGAGTAGGTAGGTAGATGAGCACCCTCATTGAAGCAGATGGGTAGGACAGGAGGTTTGAGGAGGAGAAACTGGGAAGGAGGATAACATTTGAAATGGAACTAAATAAAACAACCAATAAAACTTAAAAAAAGAAAGATTGCCTGCTCTCACTCACATGAACTCTAAATGCTGAGTAAGTAGGAAGAGAATTGTGGATAGAAAGAAGCTGGTGGACTGATACTAAGATAGGAGTAAGACGTTCTGGATCACCGTTCTATGGCTAAGGTGACTAAGTTACAGCAATGCACATTGTGAATGTTATAAAACGGCATCTTGAAAGTTTCTACCACAAAGTCTTGAGATATGGTTGTGCAAAACCTGACATACGTCATATACATACAGAAGGCATGCACCAACACACCATATTTCATTGATATACACAGTTCCTACATTTTTGTATGTTTATTGAAAATAATTTTATTTTAGAAATGAGAATCAAATTGAATAAAAAGGAAAAGAAAGATTGCCATCAAACTTTTTTGTTATGAATATAGATATTTCAAAAACATGTAAGTTCTGCCCCAGTATATGTATTGATTTTTTTTTAAATAACCCTGTTGTCTTATTTTTCCAAAGTAGCTTGGCAAATGTATGATATTGATGTTTAGTGTCTGCTACCATTTCTTTAAATAATTTATAAATAAGCATTTTTATTTTTTTAAATCAGAAAATCTATACCATTCCTCTTGGTCTTCAATTTTTTCATTCTCTTCCATTTTTTCATATAATTTTTTCTGAAAATAATGTATGGTTATGATTCCAAGTATCTCTTTGGTCATACTATTAATAAAATAAACATATTAAGCCAAAAGTTCTTTTTCTCAAAACCATATGGATTCCTCCAAGATTGAGAAAACCCAGAAGAAAAAGATGACCAGTGTAAAAAAGTTATAATGTAAGCTTCAGAGTGCACAAGAGAACATCTACATGGTTCTTACAACCATATACCTCACTTAGCCACAATTATCACTCAAAAGGGCTACCTATATAACACAAAAGGAGTATTTGACAAAGTAACTATTCCTATAAATAATAATGGGAGGTAAACCTATGGGGTCCTAGCAGAAGTTCCTGCTCCTCTCAGCAGAAACCCGACTTCCATGGAAAATCATCAGCAAAAAATAGAATTCCTGGTGCACAGAGATACCTCTTGATGATCTAAGATGGCCACCATCTGAGATGGAGGATTCCCAGGACATTTGAGCAAAACACTTCATAATATCACCCACAAGAATAGAGACAGGCTATCAGCAACTTGAAAATAACATTGGTCCCTATGTTAAGGGTGTTGCTGCAAAAATCTTATTTTCAAAGATAGGATGAATCCAGATGGATTTGTATGGATGTCCTAGGACTCTGTTCTGACTATCATTTGAGTACCCTTGGGGCAAGATGAAAGGTTTCCCAACTAGAGCTGTGCCTGTGGTATTGCCAATAATGATAATGCATACTTGGTTCTGTGTTATTCAAGAGGGTTAAGCTAAGCATGTTGAGACTTGCTCTCCTCAGTGTCAGGGCCTTACATCTCACTGGTAATGTGATTCAATAGCAATGCAGACTTTAGCCATTCAGACTTGATAGCACACAAGACCCTTGGCTTTTCACCTGCCATTGATGTCTTTAGGGGTTTCCTTTCCACCCTCGGCAATTACCTTTTGCAAACAAGCATGGCTAATATAAGAGACTTGTGCAGCACCTTCAGTTTCATCACCAATAGGTTCAGGGTTCCTTTTAAGAACACCATCTAAGCAGCCCCTCCGTGTGCAATCTAAAACCACAGAACTTAGTTCCTAAGGAAAACATTCACAGATAGCTTTTCCCAAAGCATGAAGCAAAAGACATTCTCACACACTGGTAACAGCTGACACAGCTGTCACACTACAAGTCATCTTGTGCTACTTAAGAAGTGAACTCTTACATTCAGCTTCTGCCTTGACTCTACCGCAAATGTATTGCATGGCTCAATATATCTTCCGCCAAGTGAGCAGATACACAAAATAAGACTATAATAGCCTTTTCTTTTAACACTTCAAAAACTAGATTTTGTTTTATAGACCCCTTTGGCCTTTCAGTTTCTATCTCATCTTGAATCCTAATGTTGTTGGCTTGTTTTTAGTTTTGTTTTGTTGTTCTCATTAAAAAGAAAGGGAGAAAATTGTCTCCACAAATTGCTTCTTCTAGGTCACCTTAACTCCGTCAACAAATCCCAGCGTTCCAGGGATGGATGCTATTTAAGATGTCATTGCCATGTTCATCAGTTTGTTCTCTTCTGAAACCCTCCGGGCGATGAAACAAAATCCCACCTCTACTAAAAAGAAGCAACGACTGGCTTCGGAAGTAAACAGCATGCATATGTGAGATCTGTGTCATTTGGTGTGTAATGAGGGGTCCATGACCTCCACTACTGAGCTACATTCCTGGCCCAAGATTTATGTCCTCTTCAAATGTCTTTAGGGGGATGCTCTTTGTTCAGGAAGTTGTACAAACTAGAAAAATTTGGTTATAGTGTTGGCATGAATAATCATATGACTCAGATGTTATTGCTTCTCAGTCAATACTATACCCCAGTAAACACCTAGAGTGAATAAAATAGGTGTTTATTCAGAATCTAATAATGTGGCTACAGGGATAGGAGATGGGGCAGAGGACATCTAGAAGTCCTGTAATTCAGCCTAAAACAAGGAAGCATGCACATATAGTTTAAGGCCATTTCTCACACCCCAAGTTTAAAACGTGTAACTTCAATCAAACCCCAGTCTGACTCCTTTGTAATTTATCAGCAAAGTAGCTTTCAGTATTAAACCAAAACCTGTGAGACTGAAAATTTCAGTGCAGAAAGAAAGAGAGTCAGAAGCCATTTCTCTGTCTACTCTTTGGGAAATCCTTATCCAGACTAGAGAAGAATGTGCCCTTTTAACCCATGTTTGCTTTGCTCCCCAGAAAATTTCAGAACTCTTTTTGTCAAATTGAACACAATCTGAAGAAGAATGTTTGAGAATTTTGAAATGAAAAATAACAGAGGTGGTGGTTCCTGGTGTGGCCTGAAGCAAGACAAACTCTGGTGAAGTTACAGGTGAATCTTGCAGAGTGAATCAGACTGAGGCTAGACTCCATATGAAACTACACTTCTGTTGGACCCACCATCCATCCTCCTATCCTCCCCTGTCCCCTCACTTGTCATTTCCCTACCTCCTGCAGGCTTTGGAGCATGTTTCCTCTGTCAGTCTTTGCATCTGGAAAGCCCAAACCAGGCATTCTTGTCTGGCTGCAAATTGTTCCCAGGACATTCCAGCCCAACTCCCAGTCTCACACTAAGCTTGACTGTTACTGAAATTTTAGTTCCCTCATTGTCACCAGATGCTACAAGGGGGTGGGGGGGGGAATATAGGTACTTCTTGGGTCTGTTAATCTCATTAATAAAGCAGTTTAAGAATGGATTCAAATGGAGGCTCAAGAACTTGATTTAAGTTTAAAAGAAAAACTCTGGGGATCATGAGATGCTGTAAATAACAGCAGCTGTTAAGAGAAGAGAGAAGAGAAACACAGAATGCCATACTGTTCAGGAGCGCAGGGAGGTCAGCAGGATGGCAGGGAGGGAACTGTAGAGAAAAGGTAACAAAACCCCAGGGCACCAGACAAAGCACACTTAAAAAGAGACAAGAAATGAAACTGGAACGTTGTGACATCTGTGGCTCAGGCCTCAGAAATCCAGAGAGACTCACCCTAACCTCATGACAGCTGGTGGGGGAGGTGCTACAGGTTAGGAATTCTGGGAAGAACAAGAACAATGGCATTACTAGAGCAACTATTCCACCTGCCTTTTAGCATAACTTAAGGTGAGCCAACTTCCCAGAGGTTCCCTGGCCAGATGATAGATCAGACACAACTGGACTAAGTCTCCAACCAGGTCAGAGTTAATATTCTCTTGATCTCAAGTCAGCAAAACAAAGACAAAGGCAGAGAGTTCTACCCTTCCCTCCCCACATTCATCTCTTCCCCACATAGACTGTGGAAATCAAAAGTAAAGAATTCTGGAGACGGATGGTAAATTAGCCATTCCCTCCTGTACTTCAGCCCAGGACACGCAGCTGGGAGGGAAGAAGGCGGAATCAGAGAGCAGACTGAAACTTGGTTTCATCCGGATTGCAATCTCTGAAAATGAGACTTGTGTGGGACAAGCAGTTATGGAAGCGCACAACTGTCATCTCAGCACCAGGGAGCCTGAGGAAAGAGGATTCTGACTTGGAGGTCAACTGTCCTTCACAGGGACACCCTGATTGAGAAAAATAAAAAAGAAATGAAGGGCGAGTGAAGGGTAGGGGCGTCAGGGATTGAGAAGAAGACAGAGAAAAAGGAAAAGAAGAGGGGGAAGAGGGGAACGTGTTGAGCAGTGAGAGCTGGCTTTGGCTAGCAGGCCTCTCAGAGGCGGAATGGCAAGCTAATGGGGAGGGCAATTAGAACAGAAATCAACTTCCCTCCTGGAGCAGCTGTCACTGTGTCCCTCAGGGTTGCCATACTGTGTTTTCATTTGCATTTAGTAACAAAAATAGTTTTTATTTCCCTCTTTGTTTAGTCAACGACCCATTAGTCATTCAGTAGTTACTTAATCGCCATGAGTTTGTGTGTGTTCTGTAGTTCCTCTTGTTGATTTGTAGTTTTAGTCTATGTTGCTTACTTATAATACAATTTTCTAATCTTGTTAAGATTTGCTTCGTGCATTAGTACATGATCTGTTTAGCAGAAAACTCCCCGAGCTGCTGAGAAATGTACTTATTCCACAGTGTTTGGGTAGAATTTTGTGTGAATGTCTATTTCACCCATTTGTCATTGTGCTCAGATAACTCTGTTCATTTTGCTGGGATGATTTCCTGGGATTCCCCACCAATTGCTTAGAATCAGGTTTGGAAGTTTGTCCGTGACTTTAGGTTAGTAGTATGTGTTTAGTGAAATCAGGTGCGCCTATTTTCAGTGTGCACATGTTTTAGAATTGTAGTGATCTTTTGACAAATTATTCCTTCATTCGATCTGATGTAACCTTTTTTATTTCTTTTGAAACACTTTGAAAGTCTATTTTGTGAGACATTGGAATAGCAACATCTGCTTACTAGATCCTAGATCTATTTGGTTGAAGTACCCTTTTCAGATTTTCACACTACATTAGCATCTGTCTTCTAAGTTGAGGTGAGAAGTTTATACCTGTAAATGTTTACATTAAGGAACTATATATCTCAAATAAATAGCTTTATGATGTAGTTTACCTTTCGTGTTGTAGAAAAGCAAGAACAAGCCAGATGCACCCCCCAAGAGAAAATTAGTAAATAGAATGAACTCATTAAGATTGAGGAAGCAGTACTTCAGAAAATGTAAAGAAATCAATAAGTCAATGACACCAAAGCAATCATTCTTTGGAAACTCAAATCAAAAGAAAAATAGGGAAGATCCAAATTAATAAAACTAGAGATGATGGGAACCATTCCAAAAGATACAAATGAAATTCAGAAAAAAACTCAAGGGGTGAATTTCTATATGCATATCACCTACAAAAATTAAGCTACAATGAGCTAACTAATGTAAGCATCTCTACAGTAGGTAATGGGATGAAGGCAGCATTAATCTCCGAAATCACAGCATCCAGGCTCATGCATATTCACTAGTGAATCTTAGTAGACCTTTATGGAAGAATGAATCCCATTGCTTCTCAGACTGTTCCATAACCTAGAAAAAGAACGAGTGGTACCAAACGCTTTGTACTATTCTGGTGTCATTCTACACCAAAAGGGGAAAGAGACAAAGTAGAAAAAGAGCATTATAGAGAAACATTCTGATGAGCAAATCCCTAAAAAGCACCTGCAAGTCAAATTAAAAAACACATCACAAAGCTAGTTCATTAGGAAGCTGGAGCTCTGCTGCATTTGAACATGGGTTCAGTAGTCCTGTCTATTATAAAAACAGAAAAATCAGAGGGTAAGGATCTAGAAACAGGGACAGGATTCCTGTTTTCAAATTTGTGAGATCTTTAAAAGGAACATTAATCTCTTCAAATTAGTTTCTTTAGTGCAAAAAAAATGAGATTATTTTTGTATACCTTCTTATAGAGAAGTTGGGATACTGTAATATGATCACGGCTCTAAAGAGCATTGAATATATTTTCCATGCTATGAGGTCTCAGATTTTGAGCATGATTTCAACAAGACTCAGTTGTATGTCATTTGTGTATATGTATGTGCTTTTGATAAATGCTCCATCCTTAGAAACTGATACACCAGGGCTTACTGAATGGAAGAACTGACTATCATTTCAAGAGTTCTCCCCAAGTTGCATATTTGTATGCACATAAACACACAAGGACATGCTCTGAGCAACCACACTCTTGCCCTTCCCCCTTTTTATTGCATAGATAGGTATGTATGAATAAAACACACACACACACACACACACACACATTCACACAAGTGGTGCAAGCTTACTTTTCTGCAGTACTGAGAAAGCCACATCTTCTAAAGTCAAATAAACAGTGGAAGGGAATGTTTACTTTATCCAGAGTCGAAGGCAATTATATTTTATCTTCTTACAGGAAAAACGCTAAAACGCAATAGCATTTCTTTTACACAGTTTATTGAGGCAGATGATAAAACACTTCCTCCAATCCACAAGAAAAATTAAGAGGGGGAAAAAATCTATCTGTTCTGACCAGTGCTGCCTGGACGCGTCAACAGAGCTTTAAAAAAAAAAAAAATGAGCATTTAAAAAAATGAAAGGAGGTTGCAGAGACAGGGCTGGAAGCAGACTGTCACGTGAGATTCCCCTTCTCTTTCACTGAGTTCTGTGGACACCTGAGAACACACTCTTGCCTGCTTTCTGTTTAGCCATATCTAGCCTGCTCTGTGCAAATGGGAATAGAATTCCAGTTTGTACTCTTAAGCCCTGTGTTCTTTCTCCTCTCTTCTGTGCCTTTTATCCACATAGATAACTGCCAATTTCCTCTCTCTAATACCTCTCTTAGCTGGAACTATTACTATGACTAACAACTTTCCGGAAGATAGAGTATTTGGAATTTTGATATAATGAAGGCCTTATATGAATGAGATTTAATAAGAATTTTTGAATGAATAAATAAATGAATGAACAAATTAATGAATGCTCCAGAAAAGTATATACTATTAATCACCACCATTGAAACCTAGTGAGGTGACATAATTTTCCCAGAGCATTCAGTGATGTCAGATTTGCTACTTTCTGTGACTCCAAAGCCTGTGTTCTTGATCACATTACAATATTGCTCCTGTCACACAGGACAGGGGACCACTGTAAGCCAGAGTCTTGATCCACGTTCAAGAAGCTTAGACAGTGTAGGAGGTGGAGACCTTTTCTTTGTCTATTAAGTAAAAACAAACAAACAGAGATGTTTGGGACCCTAGGGTCACTCAGGCAACGAATATACTTACTTCTAGATATATTTACTTCTCCCTCATATTCAGTCAATTTTTCACATCTCCAAAACCTACCTTTTCTTCTTTCTAACTCCATATAGCAGCTCCAAAGTCAACATGCTATGAAGGGTAAATGCTGAACCTTCGGTTCCTCCACCCCAGGCTCACGTGACTCTTAATAACCTGTGGGACCTCTTGTTTTTAACTGGTCCATCTTACCTCTTTCCTTACCCACCTACAGACTCGATAGATGCTGTGAGGGGTTGTCACTTCCTGTAACAACTGGACTCTCTCTCCCTCTCACCATCTTCTTTGTGGTCTCTGACTCTTTACAGCACACACTTCTGTGTATTATGAACTTTTCATAAATTAACTACATTTTCTTGAACCATCATTTTATCTGCGCCTCCCTTGCAAAGACAGTCCTAGTCAACAGCCCCTTCTTGGAGCTTAATTTCTACTGTCTAAAAGTTTTCCTACAGTTGAGTTGAAAAGGAGATTTCTTTGGAGGTGGGGGGAAAACTTTAGGTCTTTTTTTTTTTTTGAGGGAGAATCAATATTCTAATGTATTTAAGAATTCATATACCTTCAGCCCCGATTCCTTGCCCTTGTCCTCTAAATTCTTATTCTCCATCACAACAGAGGCACAGAACTGCTTTAATAAGGACTCTCAATCTGTATGCACAGAGAAAAAACAGTTTCATTCACTTGTCTATTAGACTCGAAAATTAACACTGACCAAAACTGTGTTGTCAGGAAGCTAAAGTTAAGGCCCTTGGTAACCACTAGTGAATCAAAAGTCATGTTATACATTAACTATCTTGCTGTCTTGCAAACTTAGTTTTAGTGAAATTCAGCGCAGTTTAGGCATGCCAACAAGTTTCTAAGGAGCTAAAATGATATATAAGATGGTTTGAAAGGCCTTTCTAGATGTATAGTTTGTTCACCACCCCCCCCCCATCCTCTCCATTCCTTGTGTAGAGAGATTACCACCTCCAACTTCTCCTGTGCAACCTTGTGAGTATCTTTATTCCAGCTCTCTTGCTGCCCTGTCTTTTCCCCTGCACTTACACACCCTCGTCTTCTCTGGATGACCAGCCCCAACAGGTCCTTTGGTGAATTCCTGTTCTGCCCCTTCCTCCCTGTTTATCCTGTTGCTGCAACCCAGGGAGCTTGCCTTTAACTTCAGCACTGTGTTGCAGAAACATCACTGGGTACCAGGGCAACGTAAACATTCTTAGAAACAAAGTTCAAATCTCCTGCCTGACTTCTGAAGTTTGTTAGCTACATGCTTCACTCTTTACCTCTTGTTATACACAGTCCCCTAATTGCACCATTTTCCTCCTCACACCGAACTGATCTAAGATCTTCCCTGATGGCTCAACACCAGGGCAGCTTCTCCACTCCCTGTCTTGCTTTTCAGGTCTGTGCTCTATTGCTTCCTTGGCAGAGAATCATGTGTGCTTGATCTGCTTTCAATCGCCCACACATGCCTGTCTCCTGAATACCAGATGAGTTTGTTCCCATGGCAAAGAACTCTCTCTCTCTCTCTCTCTCTCTCTCTCTCTCTCTCTCTCTCTCTCTCTCTCTCTTTCTCTCTCTCTCTCTCTCTCTCTCTCTCTCTCTCTCTCTCTCCCTTCCTCCCTCCCTCCCTCCCTCCCTCTCTCTCTCTCTCCCTCCCTCCCTCCCTCCCCCTCTCCTTCTTCCTCCCTCCTTCCCCCTCTCTCTCTCCTTCCCTCCCTCTTTCCCTCCCCTCTCTCTCTCCTTCTCTTCCTCTTTCCCTCCCCCCTCTCTCTCCCTCCCCTCCTCACCCTCACCTCTCCCTACACTCTCCTCCTCCCCTCCCTCTCCCTCCATTCTATCCCCCTCCTGTTTCCTCTCTCCCTCTCTTCCCTTCCAGTCTTCACCCCGCCACTCCTCCTGTCACACACATACAATGACTGAAACAGGCTATGAATACAGTCCTCCTTTCTCAACTATTCACGTTCTTTCAACATTTTAATGAACATTTCTTAATATATTTTCTCAAGAATTTCTAGTGATTAAAAAAAATACCGTTATTACTTTCTCTAGAAATGTCTATATGATCTGTGTTATTCACTTTGGTTACTTTAAATTTAATTTAATCTTTGACATTTCACGACCTGCATGTGACCTTCAGAGCAGGGGCAGGAGGGATGGTGGTACCTTGCTGCCATTTTTACACACTAAGGTGCTTGAAGAGGTTACTAATGTGCCCTAGTGTTATTTCTGAAACCGATTAAATGAAAGAAAAAGGAAACGATGTTTAAATTCAAAGAAGACATTTTTTAATACTTTAAAGTTGAAAATTTTGCCTAAGATAATCTACAGAGATGAAAAGCAAACAATCATATTTGGAGTTCATCTTGTTCCCACCCTTAAATCAGCTCTAAATAAATGATACGATATAGAAACACAACACTTGAAAAACCTGAGACCCCCTGACAGACTGAACCCGGGTCACACCACGGAGTGGTCAGAGTGATGGGTGAAGTCAAATTCTTACTGGTGCAGCTTTGAAGTCCACATCTAGCCTGTCACCGGAGAAATTCTCTCAGGGCCCTGCTGCCTGGGCATGGGAAAAGAGGTGAATGCAGCAGAGAACTCTGCAAACCTACTGCGCCTTCCCGGGATAGCCATCTTGTATCTGTCATTGGTCTCAAATGCAGGATTTTATGTGAGGAAAGGAACTTACTTGCCAAGGCTACATCCATCTAAGCAGATGGGAAGGTCAATCGCTGAGCACCTAAGCATTCTGTATTCCTGGGCTGGGTGTTTGTCTCCCAGGTGCCCTTTACTTAGACCCATACAGTTAGCAGGTACCACCTTAGCTTCTCGGAAATACACCTTACCATCCAAAGCAAGAAAACATTAGAAAAGATCTTAACTTATAACCAGAAGAATAACCCTTCTAAAGAGAGGAAGATCCAAGTTGTATATTCAGTTACTCCGTCAAGCTCGATAAAAGCTCTCAAACGTCAAAAGACTAGTATTAGTATGATGGATTTGGAGGCAATCTTTTAAAGGAAGTGAAAAGGTCAGTTGCCGGAGTTAGGGCAGCTGTGAAGCTGATTGGAGGATGAGGGGAGTTGAGGCGGGAGTTAGTGCTCTTCTGCATAGTGCTCTGCCGCATTGCTCTGTCAATCAACTCTCTGAGGATGGCATGAAAGGGATGTGAGGGAAAAACCAATGATGGAAACCTAGGTAACATGAAAGAGAGACGGGAGCTACCAGCACACAAAAGTCGATGTGTTAACAAAAGACAAAGTAAAATGAAAATTAGACATAATGAAACACGAGACACAGGCGCGTCTATAACCCTAGCCCAGGGCGGGGGGGGGGCATAGACCAGGGAATACCATGAGCTTGAGGCCAGCCTGGGCTACACAGTAAATGCAAAGGCAGCTTGAGCTAGTGAGAGACTCACTGTTCAAACAGCAAATAAATGAATCAGAAAATTCTAAATGTTCCCTACTTTTAAAAAAAGTGTCAAACCCATCTCATTTTTTTTTTGCATGATAAATTTGCACAAAAGAAAACAATGGAGAGATGCTTTTGGCATATTTAAAGAAATCAATTTTTAAACTTAACGTTGTCTAGTATTTCCTTTAAATGTGAGGCATTCACACAGCAAGACCTCTGTTCCTAGTCTCTTTGACGTTTGCTGTTACCCTGGGGATCACATTGGTCCAAAGATACGGACAGTGTATTGCAGACCTAACCCATCACTGTCAGATGTAATCCTCATGTTCTTCTGAATGGGCAAATGTGAGCTGCAGGCCGCATTGGCATGCCATCCTTTCCAGAGTGTATGAGATGGCGCGTGCTTCCTATTCTATTGTCATAAATTCTAGGGCAATCCAGCAGCCGTGACATTACCTTAATACAAAGAATTTTGTGTTCTGATGAAGGAAGAGTTGAAGGACATGGAAGGTACATTTATTATAAATGTGCATTTAATCATCCGCTTTCAACAACCACAGAGCTTCAGGAAAATAAAGAACACAGCCACTATGCCTGGAGCTTTTAGCCTGTTCCTCCTTAAACTGAGGATGAAGCAGACACAAAGCAAGCAGAGATGTGATCAATATGCTTAAAATGTGCATTATTGTGAACCTTTGTTAAACATTACGGCTGGCAGGCACTGTTGGCCCATCTCAAGCACACAGATTATATTATGAAGTGCACATGTCCACGGAGAATGCTCCAGAGCTCAACATCTGACTCGCTGGGATGAAGGAACACAGATGCTAATGCAGAAAGTGAGAATTAAAACCTTAATCCTTCTGCACACTTCTCACTTAACCGCTTTCATGTACAAGCCTCAGAAAGTCAGCTAGGAACTACTGCTTTTCTGATAATACTGAACTCCACAGAGGGTAACTAACTCCGATGAGGGTTATAACCCTTCCCCTCAGACTACCGTGACCTGCCGTTTAGGAAGAAGACGGTGTCTAGTAGATATGTTCATTTCTTTAAGGTTTAATGACCACTTCTATTTCTATTTCCTCTGAAGTTTTAACAATTGTAACTCTTTCTGGAAATGCACTTATGTAACTTAGGGCTTAAAGAAAAGTAGCATAATTTCACATACTAATGCCACATTTTTGGCTCTTTTGGGAAATAATTGTGGAGAATTGAGCCAAGGATGCATTTTACCCTCAGAGTGCTGCTCCCTGCACGTCTAAAGCACTCTCTGCTTTGCTTCCTGTTCTTTTCTTTCCGTCCTGTAATTTAACTACTTGCCTCTTCCACTGTGACAACCACACACAGGTGTTCATCTTTCATATTTTTTCTTGCATATAGCTCCATAAACATCTTTCCTATGTTGTTTGTACACTTACTCTAGTTTAAATAAATACCAATATGGTTCACATTTGCCTGTGAACTCAGTGTCCTGAGAGCTTTTAGCACAATGGCATGAACACATCTGCTATGTTGTGTTTGGCAACTGCAAGATCAGCCTCCTTTTGCTCTGTTGAGTTTAAGGATCCGTTCTTTACTAAGGGACACTCAGTGTTCTGTTGACTGCCTTCTGGAGTTCCTGAATGCAGCTAAGTACTCAAAATCAGGTAGGTCAAAGAATTTGCAACTGCACAAAGTGACTAAGTACTTGATACTTCTTGGCTGTCCACACCTAGCAATCGCTTTGCCAACATGTCTTAAGGACACTTAGTATCATCTGTCTTTCCAGCTTCCAGAAATCCTGTAGGTTTAACTAATAGTAATGTCTCTTTGCTATTATAACCACGTATCGTTGATTACTTCTTATTTTTGGTACATAAGTTTGGCTCATCAGAAGATCGCAGCCCCCAAAACATTACTCAGGATCTCTTATAAGGACAACAACAGTTAAAGACAGAAGGGATTGAAGGAGAATGTTTATCTGAGAGAGAAAGTAAACATACAAAGCTAAACTCAAGAAGACCATAAGGGTAGTTGTGAGGACATCCGTCAGAGAAGCTTGGACCTCCTGAATCTACTGCCTATCAGTGTAGGTCTACATACAGAGGATTCTTTCCCATTATTCTCCCTTTCTGATTGGGTCATTATAACAGCATCCTTACCAAGATACTCTAGAGTAGAAAGTTTGGGTTTAGAGAACAGCCTTTTACAGCTGTCTGGAATGACAGTTGTTCAGAACTTGAAGAAATAGGACAAACTGTGGATATTCAACAGTGAACAGTGATATAGGCTGGGCATTGTTTGAGCGTTTTCGTCTAATGCATTTCCTTGCCAGGGATTTGGGTTGTCTGTGTTCTATATGGTATGGGCCACCGATTGTAATGGCAGGGGACGATGGGCAAGGGCAGGCACTGTAAAGTATAGATATTGGTTTCTGTACTTTGTGTAAATGTAAAAGAACAACTTTAGTCAGTCTGTATTCCGTTCCATTAGGCAAAAAGGTTTAGCTGTGACTCAATATTTAATTTGGTTCAGAAAACCTGAGCCTACACTTTCAGACATAATTCTGCCTGACCTAAAAGTTATTAAACATAAAGTATTTGAAGTGTTAGCAGGCATTTCTCAGTCCTGGCTCCAGTGCATACATACCTAAGAGATTCCCTGTGTCTGTCTGTTTGGGAGTCCTTTGGGAATGCAGGAAGATGACATAGGGACTGAAAACAATACAGAGATTGGCAGTCACTGTCTCACACCTTAGACATAAGGAACACAAAATGGATCATCTTAACTGTCTGAAGAAAATCTACTCACACTGTAACTCTCAATTCTACTTAACAGGCTACATGAAAATGAAATAGATACAAGGTATCTATCCAATGAGATTGTTACATGTTTATGATTAGGTTTTGTGAGATATTGACAAGTATTCAGGAAACTAATAGCAAAACTTCCACTATAAGAATTTTCTTACAATGGCACGTTAAACTCAACCATTTTTGTGTGAGATGGGTGGGCACTCATGTATATACAAGTGTGGTTATATGCTCATGTGTGTGTGCAGATGATTGGAGATTAGCGATCGATTTCAGTATCCTTCTATAGGAACTGTTCACTGTGGTTTTGAGGCAGGATCTCTCATTTCTTTAAAGCTCATAGGGCAGGTTAAGCTGGCAGCCAATGAGCCCCAGGGAAACTCCTGTCTACCTCTCTGGTGCTGAGATTGTAATTCAAGTTCTTGAGGTTGACCTCAGGTCTTCATGCTAGTACTTAAAGCAATTTTCTGGATGAGATACCTTCCCAATCCTGTAAGGCCAATGACTGTCCCAAAAGCTACCATTCTGTTCCCACTGTCTTAGAATTTAGGCCAGAACATAGACTTATTGCGGCCAGTAGGAGAGTACTGAGCACAAAGTGACTGAAGGCTCGTGTAAAAATGTTCTGCGGTTAAGGTGGCCGTCTTGCATTTCTGCTCCAGTCTGCCTAACCCCGCTTTGGAATATAATGAAACGATGTGATGTGAAGCCACACCACCCAGGTGGTCCGAAAGAGAACGAGTATCCTCCACACTCAGCGCAGACAGCCTCCAGATGTGCAAGTGAGTCTTAGGGAGCTACCATTTGTGTCACATCTAGATGAGCTGGCTGCCTAGGAAATGGCTGTGAGCAAAGCAAATACTTTCTTTGTATTGTACCCAGATTTTATGGTTATCTGTTGCACAGCCTTGTTTAAACACTGCAGATCAGAAAGTCTGGTAAAACTCGAAATAGTATAAACAGTAAAAATAACACAAAGAATGTACTATAAATATAAATGATTTAATTAGTAAGTATGAAGGACTAACTCATACTGAAAATATAAAAAATTCCAACTATTGTTCAGATAAAGAAGTATAACATAGAAACTAAACTTAGATTTATAAATTCTGGGATGCAGATTATATATGAAAATAATCTGAGGAACTGTCTCATTAAGTTTACAGAAGTGTACATATTTATGTAAAATAACTACAGAAGTCTTGTAGATTTTCAAAACATAAAACTTAGGAAAGAACAATATGACAATGATTTGGGTAAGATATAAAGTCAATTAAGCTATATTCATCAAAATGCAACATGTAGCATTTTACATTTCTCGTGTGTACCTTTTAGACAGTTTGATAAACATGGTAGTAAAAGCAACTTCATTACTATACTGTCTCCTATTAGTCAGGGACAGGCAAAAATTTGAAAAGGCATCAGCAAAGAATGATGAACAACTCTAGGATATAAACGATAATTCAAATGACAGGTGATAATATGTCAGTTCTAGAATGCAAACAGGATAACCTTTGCAGAAGGCGTGCTTGTCAGGCTCATGATTTGGTACCAATTGAGCCTAACTTTTTAAGTAAATCTAATATAAATCTAACCTGTACAAAACCTTGTAATTACTAATTTGTATTTACTGTCCTTAGAAACACTAAAAAGAAGAGAACTATTTGAAAAAAGATACTATTTATAAAAATGCATTGTTGGGAACTAAAATCATTGATGGTGAGTTATTAATCAGAGCTAGTAGAACAGAGAAAGACACTTTAGCTACATAGTTCTTAATTATTTAGTTCATTTTTAATTCAGGGGGCACATATACACATTTATTTGTGTATGTGTGTGTATGTGTATGTGTGTGTGTGTGAAAAAGAGAGAGAGAGAGAGAGAGAGAGAGAGAGAGAGAGAGAGAGAGAGAGGAGAGAGAGAGAGAGAGAGAGAGAGAGAGAGAGAGAGAGAGAGAGATTGTGCATAAGGGCTCACAGAGGCCCTAGAAGAATATGATATCCCATGATATCCCTTGAATCTGGAGTTACAGGTGGTCATAATCTACCCAGTTTGCATGTTGGGGCCTCAACCCAGGTCCTCTGCCAGAGCTGTATGAGCCATTGACCATTGAACCATCCCTCTAGTCTCTCTATATATTTTAATTATCAGTTCATCTCAGATCCAAAACAATTTTAAAGTGAATTGTATTATGTTAAAAGAGGAGTTTATCTTTATGAATAAAGCTATGGGATTTTGGAGAGACTTTGGTGTTTGCAAAGAGAGAAAACCATTGGTAGATTCAATGCGTCAGCACTGTAGTATGCAAAGGCATTTTTAGTAGTATTTTCTTGTAGCCTTGACTCTTTATATCACTTCTTCATGTAGCCATTATTTAATACTTTTATATGGAAAACAGATCATTGAAGTATCTTGATTTTCTATAAAGTGGTTGTTTATTACTTCCTTTAATTTTTATTTTCACTCACATCTACTCATTAGAAGTATTATGTATTAGAAGTTTAGAAATTGTTTTCTTTGTTTTTATGTGTGATTATTTTATTGAAAATAGATTTTAATACAATAAAAAAGAGGAGTTTATGAGTCTAATAAACATTCTCACTTTTCATTATTCCAAATATGTAAAAGTTGTGAGGCATGTGAATAACTGCTGTTGTGATACACAGTATCACAACTAAAAGTGGCAAACATAGTAAGAAATGTGTTTGTGCAGTACAGGATCGATCATTGATAAACTGATCTCTATACTGATATCTGGAAGCCTCCTGTATCTCTTCTGGATAATTTTGTTTTGAAGTTTGCTATTTTAGATATGAGAACATTTATGCCAGCTTGATTTATGCTTGCTTGATCAGTTAATTTATAACCTTTGACTCCATCTTTGGATGTCTTCGATAGCAAATGTGCTTCTTTAAGACAGCAGGTAATTGGATATTGCCTTCTAATCCAATTACTCTGTATCACTTAATAGATTAATTGCAGTCATTTTCATTTAGGGTTATTATTAATAAGGCTTATTATTCCCCATAATTCTGTTCTGGTTAGTTAAATTGATCATCCCCTTTGTAGTATCTGGGGCTGCTGGGTTTTGGTTTTGCTCTGCTATGTTCATCTTGTCCTTTCATATGATGAATGTTTTCCTGTCCTCTTATGAAACAGATTAAACCATTGTGTCCTCTCAGGAGAAAATCCTGATTCCCATCTGACAGACTCCCCAGGTCTGATTTCCTCAGGCTCCAAGTTAAAACTCCAGGGACCAGCCTATCCATTCATAGCATCCAGTAACAGAAGGTCAGAGACAGTTTCAGTTAATAAGCCCATGATATGAACAGACATTTCTCCAAGATACAAATAGAAATAAACACACGACAAAGGTCTTCAGCATCAATGGTCATCAGGGAAATGAAACATAACTATACTGGAATTTCATCTCACCCCAGACAAAATGTCTGCCACAAAGAAGACAAGTAATAACAACCCTAGCCACAGCATAGGGAGAAGGGAACCCCTGTGCACTGGTAGTGATGTCGTAAATTAATCTAGCCGAGATCAAACTCAATATGGAGATGATAGAGCTCCCATATCACCCAGAGAAAACATGGTGAGACTCCAAGCACACTACAGAGGCACTTTACATTCACGCTGACTACAGGACTATGCCTTTGTGGAGTATGGCATGAAAGCCGAGTGAGACTAGGGGAGAGAAGAGTAGTGGGAGAGGAGAAAGTAGATAAGGGAATGGAGGGAGGATACAATACGAAAAGAAAAGGAGATAGGGGACAGGATAGAGTAAAGATGATTCAAAAGTATGGTATACTTGAAATAAATTCACTATAGTCTTAGGGTCTTACTGCTATGAACAGACACCACGGCCAAGGCAAGTCTTATAAGGACAACATTTAATTGGGACTGGCTTACAGGTTCGGAGGTTCAGTCCAGTATCGTCCCCCAGATTTATGCTTTCAGGTTCCTCTTCTGTAGTGTCTCCTGAGCACTGGAAGAGGGGTTGATGTAGGTGACAGTGCAGGGCTGAGGTCTCACTGCCACTTATTCTCAGGAGCACGTCTCTGCATTTACTACTTCCCACTGAACCTGGAATCTTCTCTGAGCAGAGTTAAGCTATGCACAGACCTATGAGTACAGAAATTAATATCTGAAAAACCATTTAACAACATGGCTATTTAGGAAAACAACGCCATGTCTAACACTGTACAGTGTATACTGTAATACCAACTTACCTGGTAAGATGTGCCCACTAGTACAACGTTGGTGAGACTTTACAGGGGTCACTGAGTCCAGGTGAGGCACTCTCCATAGAAGGGATTTCATGCCTTGTCTGATAAAACACAGTCAAAACACAGAGAAATCCTTACTCATTTAATTTAGTTTAAGTTAGAAAATGAAAACTCATTTTGAAGAAAATGCTGTTCTGTGAAAGGAAAGAACTTAGAACAAAGCCAGTCTTTCTAAGCAAATAAATCCCCATAGACTGCACCTCTAGCCCTGAAAGCAATCGATTGGGATTTGAAACAAGACCCAATACTTCGATAAACAGGCATGGAGTCCAGGGACTCTGAGGCCACACAGTGGCTCAACTCTGTTTCACTGAACTACTGTTTCCTTATTTGCTTAGGTATTAGATTCTTGTGGGTCTTCACACGTTTTTTCATGGACAACTGAGTTAAGTAAGGATATCCGCTTGAGTCTTTGTCCCATTCCCAAGTTACTAAAGACAGAATATTATTAGTCCAACCTTGAAGAAGCTGAGGGTTTGAAGAGTGTATCGCAGACTTCTGAGCAGGAGCTGCAGATACCCCTGAATGGTAAAGGAAAGATTAGTTGTAGTGTAAAGGACTCCCGGTTACTCCATTTCTATTCCAATGAGTCTTTTCTCTGTCCTGAATTAGAGAAAAGTCATCATGTCCCCCTAACACCACAGTTTTAGCCTCATCATTAGACAGGTAGCTCATCAGTCACTGAACTCTCTGAGCTCATAGACATTATGCCCCTCCTTCTCCCCTCCTATTTTTGCATATCTGAAGATTATTATGGCATTAATAAGGCTCATTTTATACTGAAAAATCAAACTTCCTGAAAATGGAAATAACGTAAACAAATAGAGGGTATATATATATATATATATATATATATATATACATATATATACATACACATACATACATACATACACACATATATTTTATATATATATATATGTATGTATATGTATATATGCCTTTTGACATCATGGGCCATGTGAAAGGGTCCCAGGGGAACCCTCAGATACACACACTAGACTGCACCTTTTGAAGAGTCAACTTTCATTATTCAGTTTTTTCCTCTCAGCTACTTTTAGAATAAAATAGATTTTCACAATCAAAAAGAACTGGAACAGAATGTGAAGAGTGGCTGCTCTACAGGTAATGAGGGGGGCATTCTGGGAGCTGAAGTATGACATCACATTTCAAATTATACTGGTTTTCTTGGGCTTTGTCTCAGACTTATGCTGAGTCTGCAGAACATAGCATTGGGAGGAATTATTTCCATACAGATCTTGTGGGACAAGGAAGACTTGATGTCTATGATGGCCATTCTTGGTCATCAACTTTACTAATCTATTATTATCTAAACCCCAAGCACATGGGTGCACCTGTGAGCAATGTTCATGATTGAATCAACTGAAGAGAAAAGACTCACCTAAATCTGGATCTTTTGAGGTGGATCCAAATCTGGGCTGCACTGTCTGCTGGCAGCCTATCTAAAGAACATGACAGAAGAAAGTTTGCATGTTGCCTTCACTCTCAGTGGCAAGTTTGTGCTAATATTTATATTAGATCCTTCTTCAGGATTCCAGCAGACACTGAAAACCAGATGAAATAATAGCCAAAGTGGAAATTACTGGTTTCTTTAGAGATTCAATTGTGCCATGTGATGTTTTTCTGAAAACTGTCTTATAAAAGGATGTTCTTCTGGAAACAGACACATGGTGTTTTTCTGGAATCAGCCTGGGAAAAGAGCATGTGATGTTTGGCTGGAGTGGACACTTGAGAGGACACATGATGTTTGGGAAGAGTACCAGTATAACCCATCAGCCAGTAGATGAAGCTAATGCATTGGTTCACCTTGCAATTCTTTGTTGGTCATTATTTGGCTTCACTGATGCTGTTCCTCGTTGGGCTTTGCTGATGCTCATCTCCAGTGATGATGCTCTGGCATTAGTTCACCATGCTTTCTTTGCAGATCTTTACTTGTTATGACTTTGTAAAAAGAAATGCACCAAAGAACTTCTGGTGACGTCCCAGGAGCTTCTCTCCACTTCTATGGACCCATGCCAATCTTCGGGGTTCCTTCTTCTGCTGCTGATTCATGTTTAATGACACTAATGAACCTCACCGCTGATATCCTTACAATGAAGACCAGAATGCCCCAAAGAACTATTTCTAGACAGGTCCACATTCTCCTTGTCCTATTCACCTTTCTTCCTCCTTACCTTTAGTCAGTGCGTTGTGAGAGAGGTCAAATCATTTAAGAATCTTTATTAAAGTATTTATTATTTATTATTTATTAAAGATCCTGGACGTTGCATGAAGGAATAGCCATTGTTGGAAAAGTCAAACCTGTAAGACATGATAATAAATCTATGAACATCTAGAATGCATCCACCCAGAATATGATACACCTTACTTTCAGAGTTTCATGTGGGATGAATCCAGAGACTCTCAATAGTGGCTTCATGATATTTGAAACAATGCAAAAGACACTATATAAGGAAGTGGATTTTAAAAATGGACATATACATGATAGAACCTGAGTCCATCTCCTAGTTATTCAACATAGGAAAGAAATATGCACAGTACCACATTTTCTCTTTTTATTTTCAAGTCTCAAAAAAATGGTTGATATACCAAGTGTTTATTGATTATTTTCACATGAGCATTTCCATAATTTCAGCAAATTTGCATTAAATAATTACAGTACAGCACTCTTCTTTTTCTAATTGGAAACTAGGAAGATTTTATTTTCCTAGGAAACAAAGCAGCAAATGGACCATGCCCACTTGAATTCTTTATTTTTTTTCTGAGAGCTGGCTCTTATAATGAAACTCAAATTGTTCCTTTTCTGGGCAGCAGTCATAGGTTTCCTGGCAACAGTCACATGGGCTTCCAGGTATTTTCAAGCTTAGAAGGTAAAATTCTTGCAGGAGAGTCCTATACAGCTGCAGGATGTGCAGAGTGGTTGTATCACAAGAGAGCTTTCTCCCTGACAACAACCATGTCTACAAGAGCAACTGTGTCTTAGCCTTGCATTTACCTATCTGCATTGCCAAAAACACCCAAGTTGTTTCTGTCGTATGGTAATTTCCAAAAGCAAAGAAACAAACGTGTTGCCAAGGAGACTTGTGGTGTTGAAGAGAGTAAAGAGGAGTAATGATGTCTGTGTCTGAGCATCTGGCATATTCCCTGCCCCCATCCCCCACCCACAGAGATTCACAGAAGCTTCCCAGAAACACTGAGATAGCATGAAGATATTGCCCAGTTATCTATGGTCCTCAGATAAGATTTATGCCGGTTCATCTCTATCCAGAAACTTGACATATGCTTTAAATAATTTCTTTGATGGTATAAGAAAACAACCAGGTTGAGGAAGCAGCTGTCACAGTTTTCACTTAACAGATAGAAGACAATTCCCTTAGTGTCCTAGGGAGATGACAAGGGATGTGGAAGAAGCCTTTGGGTTTCTAGAAGAGTTACCTGGCAGTGTTCAGAAAAGCAAAACTTACTACTACTGTGTCCTAGAAGATGATGGAAGTCCTCTACAGCCATCAGACCTCAGTGTCTTCTTGTAACTGTACTTTAACAGCTGCTTAACTAATTTGTCTTTTACTATCTCCAATATTTGAAAACTTGAGATTCCACGGAACAGTGAAACACACTAGTAACATCTAATTATATACCAAAGGGGAGGAATTTTACTGGGAATTCAACCAAAAACAGAGATATAAAAGGTAATGAAACCTATTCTTACAGCTCATGCTTAGGCAAAGTGTTTGCCCAAAACATCATATTCTTAGGCAGATATGAAGACACAATCTGGAAGTAAAATCAGTGATACTGATAAATTACTTGTCCCAAGTTTCAGATCAATGACAAGGCACAAGTAACAGATAAGACATAGATTGAGAATAAAAAAAGCTGCACACAATGATAGCTAGACGTGTGCAGGATAAAGGCTTTAGAGTATCTCAGACTTCTCGTCAGATGTGTCAATGGGGTAGGAGGGTTGACTTTGACCATACTACTCACAGTCAATAAAGAGTGACGTGTAAGTATCTTTAAGGTTTATTCACACATAAAATAATCCTATTGTTGTCTTTTCAAAGTTTCACATTATCAAGTTGGGTTCTAATAGGTCAAGACTATTAAACACCAAAGCGATTAAAACTGTAAGCTCTTGTGATGAGCCCATTCAGACTTGAAAGTGAGTAGATTGAGAAACTGGTGTGTTTTGCTCTCCCGCACTTGTCAGTGATTTCAGGAACAGCACTGTGAGTCCTTATTTCAACAGCTCAGGGAATTGGCAGCAGGCTCACCACCGTTCAGGATTATCTCTAACGCTATTAAGTGGATTTTCAATAGAAAAATTAAGTGTTTCAAAAATGAGACACTCCCCACCTGTAAAAATGATTAGACATCATACACTAGCCTGTCAGCCACCCTGTTCGTCCTTCCTGTGACGTGAACACAGTAACTGATAATAATATGAGATGAGATGGAGACTCATGGCCTTCAAAAATCACTCCCCTAAGAGAACCTAGACGTGCTAGATTTATAACTCTAGATAAGTGCCTCGAAGATACTAGACTGGATCTTCAGGGACCATTTTCTAAATTATTTTCTAGATTATTTTTAAAATGAAATAAAACTATAACTTGAAAAAAGGTGATTAGATTTTTTTAAAAAATGAACCTTTTAGTGAGTGCATACATTAAAATTCATGTGGACTAGCTGATTGTTTCTGCCCTAAGGATATTCAAGGTGTTAGGTACTTGAAATGTCTGAAACCCTCATGGTGAGTCTCTCCTGATACAAGGCTTGATATCACTATGGGTGTGCTTTAACTTAAAAAGGGAAACCACACCAACTCTGGGGAGACTAAGGCCCCTCACTTGGTTACATCTCCAACATACTTAAGCAGACAAAGGATCACTAAATAAGAAGATACATAGATGCAATATTGAAGTTATATGGCAATGCTAAACGTTCTGCAAAGCTCTGGTTATAGTTTGGGGTGTCAGTGCATCAGTTTATGAGAAGGTGAGTGAGAAGACCAGGCGTGGCTTTACCAATGAGCTCCAAAGAGCTTCTTAAGCTTGTTCTTTTTCAAATCTTCACTTGATGTATGGTGATTGTTCTTAGTTTAAGGGGTAACTGGGATTCTTTGACTATAGTTTGCAGGAATGTAACACATATAAGTCATTTGTTTATTTGAGACAGAACCTCATGTAGCTGAGGTTGTCTCTGAATACATTATGTAAACATGGCTGGCTCTCAACTCTAGATCCTCCTGCCTCTACGTCCCAATTGGAATTACAGGACTTGGGAGTTCTGAACTTAAGTCCTTTTTTCCATAATGTCAATATATACTTATACTTTTAGATTATTTTTAGCTTTGCACTTATGTTGAATGCTCATTGCATAGAGTATTCCAAACTGACATCTAATAACTATGTCAAATTTAATCCTTTCTCTCCTAAGTAGAATTAGCCCATCTGTCCCTGTGCCTCTTCAGTTCTTACTATGCGAGCATCTTACTCATCTACTTGGGTTACTACCTGCTCTTGTGTCTAGATGTAGCTATGAGATTTTTCCCTTACAGAATGATTGGCTGTTTCATGAGATTGATACATTGTATCATTGAAAAGCATTCCCTGAAGCTTCAGGGATTTGGTCCTTTACCTTCTACAGAACCACACAGGTTCTTATATCATCCCATTGTTTATAATTTTCACTTACCTGTCTTTTGGCTAAAATCGGCTATAGAATCAATCATTTATTTTTAAATAAAGCAACCACTACGTTTTAGATACAGAAAATACTAATATGTGCAAGACGAGTAAACGGCCTAATTTCTCAGAGTTTGTGACACAGAGGATGGACAAAAGACAAGCCACATTAAACCTTACAACGGAAGAATGTAAGGAGCAGCATCGAGGTTGGAAGAGTTTCTTAGTTGCTTCCTGATGCTGTGATACAATGCGCTGACCCATGCATCTAAAGGGAGACGGGCTTGACTTAGCTCATAAGTGCGGTTCACAGCCCACCCTGGCAGGAAAGATGCAATGCATGCAATTGCTCAGTTCATACTGTCCTGGGTCCCCTGATCATGGTATGGTCCCACCCACAATCATGGCTGTTCCCACTTAATCAAAACAATCTTTCTCAGGTATTCTTAGGAATTAGCCTTAATCTACACACTATTTCGAACATGTGCCAATACGGCATCACAGAGAGTATCAAGTCGCATGTTACAGCGAAGGAAGAGCTGATGATTTTTAAGATGTTTAAGGAGAAATCTGAAGGTCCAGAATGAGCTGGTCCCTTTTATCACTTTCCTGAGTTGCTCTGAAATATCTGCCCTCAAAGTGTCTCACACATGGCTGCTCACAGAAGACTTTGAAGAAAAGTTAAAATATTAATCTCATCTCAAAATGACTTTGCATGATGAATGAGTGAATGAAGGATTATGAAGTGTGCATTTGGCAAAAGATCTTTGAAACTTAAAATAATTGCATGTAAATTTGTCTAAATCAAACTTAGTTTAACATGCTATACTTCATTTTAGTCAAATTCATATTTAATTAGGTAATTAACATGTCTGATCATTCCGAAACACTTACAGATTGCTGATTACGGCTGATAAATGAGCATTGTACTATGAATATTTAATTTCTTGCTTGTAACAATGAGAATTGCACATTTTCATAAAATAATCGATAATGGCAAATCTCTTTACGTCATTTCTTCGCTGTGGTTTATTGCTAGGTTTTGACACTGTCTTCACTACATTTACAACCTTACATGAGTAGTGCTTGACATTTCTCAGAACTCAAATGCTAACCTGTGAGAGCACGTCTCTGCCCTGTTCGGTTCTTTCTTTTTACAAATTAGATCATAAAGGAAAAATCAGATGGTACTAGAACCAGTCATATCCTTCTGATCTGAAATGTGCATTCTAATATGTGTCCATTTAGAGAACTACCACTTTACACAAAATCAGTAGCGTTGGCTTTGCTTAAGAAATTGTGCCTGGTCCTGCAGTGACTTGATGTCCCTAAGAGCCTAGTAGAACTGCCTCCCTATAAGGTTTCATCCAGCAGCATGTGAAAACAGATGCAGATGTCAAGCCAAACACCAGGCAGAGCTTGACGAGTCTTGTGGAAGAGTGGGGGACAGAACTGAGCAATCTGGAGAAGCCAAGGACACAAAGAGAAGACCTATAAAGTCAAATAGTCTGAGTTCACGGGAGATACAGAGACTAAACCACCAACTAAGGAGCATGCAGGAGCTGGACCTAGGCCTCCCTCTCCATTGTAGTAGATACGAAGCTTGGTCTTCTTGTGGGTCTCCTAACAATTGGAGCAGGGACTGTCTCTCTCTATTGCCTCCCATTGGATCTGCTGGTTGGGCCTCAGTCGGAGAGGATGTACTTAGTTGTGTTGCAACTGGGTGTCCCAGGGCAACGTGGTACCCAAGAGAGGTTTTCCCTTCCCTGATGAGAAGGGGTGAGGGTAGTGGGGAAGATTGTAAGGGTAGGACTTGGAGGAAAGGAAGAACAGGGTTGTGACCAGGATGTTAAGTGAATAAATAAATTAATGGGAACATTCATATTATATATGAATATCACAATCAATATGATCATATATAATATATAAATATCACATATATGATATCAAGTATAACCTTATATCATATATACTATATTAAGGCCATATTATACTTGTATCAAATTTTGTTGATAAAAACATATCAAGATAATCACCTTGAAAAGTTTATTGACTGAGAAGAAACAGGAGACACATTAAACACACCTGACTCAAGCTCTTACTCATAGGGAAGACTATAGAGAAGCTGAGAGGTTCCTCTCCCACCTCCTTGAGGAGTGAGTTCTCCGGGAGACTCTGATTGCTTTCAACAGAGCACAGAGAAACTCATCCTGATGAAAAGTTAATTAGTGATGTGAATGCCAGGGTGGGTTCCTGATGTAGCGCTTCACAATCGACACGCCAGCCATTCTAGTCAATCTAACAAGCAGCTACCGACAAACTGTTAGGGGTTGGCCTAGACCAGCATTTCTCTATAGTTTGTAAATATTCTAACACCAGCTACCTAACTGCAGTAAACACAGCAATGATGACTGTAAAAAGTCCAGAGATCCAGGGGAATAAAATGATTTGGTGTTCATACAAAGATATATTACAAATTCAGAATCTAAAGGGAATGTACTTGTTTTATAGTGTCTGTCAAGGCTAGCCTAGTACTTATGGTCCTCCTGCCTCAGCACCCTGAGTCCAGAGGTCAGAGGTAGATACTGCTGTCCCCAACTGAAGGCTACCACACACTCTGTCACCATCGCCACAATGGGCAGGGAGCTCAGGCCTCTTGTACAAAAACACAGATCAAATCCCTGATGCCATTACCTGCCAATATCAACCAATGGCAGTGTATGATTGGGGAGAACACAGATTTTGCTAAACATGCGGTGATGAATACTTGTCTCATTTCTGTCTTCTTCCTAGCCTTTTTCTTATTAACCTTTGCACTTTAGCTTAGCCGAACGATATTTGTTAAAGGAGGATGCATTTACTTTTTGGTAAGAGACCATGAAGTGGAAGACATAAAAATTTAAAATGAAGAAAAGGGGGTATAAGGAATAGCCAAGGAAATATCAGATAATATCAAAAAAATCTTTGAGAAAGTTTATTTTGAAAGCATTTCACATATTTAAATCACAAACACAGGCACAAGCAATTATAAACCAATCTGACCTTGAGTTAAAAAAAAATCTGTATTATGTTAAAACACAAAGCCTCTTTCTCCCATGTAAATACTTCCAAAGGCAGTCAATCATAATAAATGAGAGAAGACTATATTGCTACACATATTTTTTGTACTGAAGATATTTACACATAATTTTTTATTAGCTCTCTAAATATACAAGCAATTTTGGAGACTCAAAAATATGTTAACCACTCTGATTTGGATGTCGAATATCCTACACAGCTCATGGATTTGAACATATGGTCTCTACCCATGTGGCAGGTTCTGTAATCTTTGACTCCCGAGGTCTACCTGGTACAAGCGGGGTATAGGTGAGGCCTTGACTGTTGTAGATTCTCGGGGCCCAAGCTTCTAATTCAAACTCCACACTACAGCACTTTTGAATGAATATTCTTTACCTCTCAAATACCTGTCTAGAAAATGGAGGGCTCCTCATGTCAAAAGCAACATGTCTATTATAGTTTATATATAGATATGAGGGGGAAATGCAGAAAACAAGGAGGTTATTCAGGGGCTATAGTGTATCCAATAGTGTAGTGTAGCCTTTATTTAAGTCAAATATTTACACAGAATAGTCATGCAGCATTTCTCAAAGGCTATCACAAGGTGTCCATCTGAAACACAAGGATAGCCTTTAAGGTTAAAGGTAACAACTAATCTCTTCTTTGGCCAATTTTCCATCTAACTAAAATACAAAGTGGAATGAATAATGTACCCACAGCACTTGCCTGTGGAAATGTGTTTCTCTCCACATGACCTTGTTTCTGATTTTATTTTAATTTTCATCTATTTAAAAAATAGCTTTATTCTTTCTACTAAGTAGCATTTTGCTGAGACACCCTCCTATTTAAAGAGTTATTTCTTATCCTCGATGACCTGAAATTGTACTGTTTGGATGCAGCTCATTTAAAAATGTTCTGTTGAACAGGAAATAGAAAGGCATTGAAAAGGGTCCAACAAAAAACATTAGGCACAGATTTGTCTCCCATACTTTACAGTGATGAGTTTGCTGTTCTATGTGTTCAAGTGTGAATACCTTCCTGCTTATACTTTTCAAATACAGAGAGTTATATATAGAGTCTATATATATAGACTAGAAGTTCATATTGACATACTGACAGAGGCAGTTCTTGCAATGACTATGGAAAACCAAGTTTGAAATCTACCCTACCAGCAGAAAGAACACATTCTACTGAATTCAGCACCCAGCTTTTGGGTCTGGGAAGATGGCTCAGTAGCTGAAGCCCTTCCCATGCAAGTGTCCTTGAGTTCAGATCCTGAAAACATATGTAAAGCTGATTTCAGAAGAGCAGGTCTGTAATCCCATTGTCCCTGTGGTGAGATGGGAGCAAAGACTAAAGAATCCCCAGAGTCCCGGAAGTCAGGCAGTGTTACTTATACAGCAATGGACAGCAAAGCGATGGAGCCTGTCTCAAATAAGGGAGAAAGTGGGGAATGTACCCTCTGAGCTCCACATGGCTCTAACTCTAAGCATGTAAGTGCATGCTCTTTCTCCCTCTCTGTCTCTCTGTCTCTCTCTGTCTCTCTGTCTCTGTGTCTCTCTCTCAGACACACAGATACACCTCTCTTTTTCTCCCTCCCTCTCCCTCCCACCTCCATCTCTCCCCCCACCTGTCCCCCCACCCCCCACCTCTCTCTCTGCATTCTGCTTGCAGGTCAGGTGTAAGCTCTCAGCTATTGCTCCATGCCATGCCTGCCTGCCTGATGCCATGCTTCTTACCATGGTGATCGTGGTTTCTCCCTCAGACACTGCAAATCCCCATCAAAGGCTTTCTTCTATTTGCTGGCTTGATCACAGAACCTTTTCACAACAATAGAAAAGGGAACTTGACAGAAGTTATACAGAGAATGGTGGGATTTAAATGTAGGTACCAATAGCTCCACGTCCACATTTATTACCAATGAACTTCCAATAAATGTAATTTAAACATCGATTCAATCATAGTTGATATTAATGGGTTAATGCAAGATAAAGTGCAATAATTAACAAGCAAGACACTGAGTAGAGAAACTATTTCTATTACAAACAATGGAGCCAGGGCTAAAATTTTAAAGAACCCCCACACATGAACAACCAAACATCATCTTATAAAGATTCCTTTCACAAGAAAGAGTTATAAGTGCCTCAGAAATATGCAAGAAGATTTCATATCATTAATGAACAAATGCAATTTAATACCATAATTTTATCTAGTCAAAAATTTAAAAGCTTACCTATTTGAGCCCTACAAACCGGAAGCTTTGTACTTAGTGGGTGGGTGGCTGCCAATGAACTCTCCTTACATCACTCAACACTGCATTCGTATTCACTAAGCCAAGCACACATGTTTACTGTACCCAGCAGCTCTACCCTGAATTATGCATTCAACAGTGTGGCCTACATATATGCACTAGAAGATGTGCAGAAACCATCCACGGTAGTATTGTTCATGACACCCAAATAATAGAGAATATTAAATTAGTCTTACAACTTCCACTGTATCAGAAGCCCATAGACAGCTATGGGGGTATGTCACCAACCTGTCACCCAACTGGAGGGAATATAAGTAAAAACCACCATGTTTCCTTCGGACCCACCAAAGTGCAGCTGCACACCGGCTGCCAGCTTGCTGAGTCGACATCTTCATATGAGGCAAATGCAGGGCCCATCAAAGCTGATGTTGGGGATCTGTAATTCTAACCTTACCTCCTCTTTCTGCCTACAATTGCTGCCTGTACGGAAGTCTCTGACACTCTCTTGGTAAAGGCACACTCTGGTTCATGATTCACTCTGCGAAGATGAACTCTGCTTAATTTAATTTCCCTAGCACTTTTCTTTTAACATGACCTCACAGTCAAGCAACAGTAGAATAAATTAAGGATGGTACATGTGGGAGGGGAGGCAGTCCACCAATGACTGTGTGTGACAACATAGTTAGACCTCACATGTGGCTCGGACACTAGACAGAGAAGATCATATACTGTCCAACCAGGTTTCTATCAAATCCAAAGAAGGACTAAATTAACCTGAGCTATTACCGGTCAGAATATTTTGTGTATTTATAAGGGAAGATCAGTTATTAAAAGAAAGAACAGAAGAGTCTGGTGCACATTTAAATACCACTTCTGATGTGTGTGTGTGTGTGTGTGTGTGTGTGTGTGTGTGTGTGTGCGTGTGTGTTTGTATATGTGTGAGAGAAGTTTTAAATAAGTTACAGAATGGGATATAGACAATTGCTAAGCATGGAAATTACATAAAAAAACAATCAATTTAACAATAAATGATTGAATTATATGAAGCTCTTACTAATCCCTATACTATATAATAAGACTCTAGTGAAAGAATATAAAAAAGTGGGACAGCTTTCAGGCTCAGTCCAAAGTTCTGCTAATAGAGCTAACAAGAATGTTGTCTAAGCGTAGGCAGTATGGCTCTTAGCAAATATGCAGATTTGGAAACAGATACAAAGTATTTACAAGGGCTGTAGCCCTCCACTGCATGTTTGAAAAACCTTGCTTAACGCTTAACGAACCCCAGCCTACCAGCTACAAGCACAGGCCTCAGTAACAAGGTCTAGCTCAGGAACCTGAGATGTATGCCTAAGAAGTGGGCCTTATCCCATAGTATTTTATAGCCCTGTCATTAAGTGATAAGAACAATTTAGAAAAGCTTTGTGGGGGTTGGAAAATTACATGCCTGCATCATTTCATCACATGTGTAATTCCCACAAGTGCCATGTGTGTAAGCTAAGAAAGGTCTCTATTTCAGTTCATCAAGTATTGATACATAGCTGCTGTGTATTAAATGGACAAAGCTTGGCTCTTGTAAGGATTTTTGCCCAGGGATTTTTTTAGTTTCTCTAAGTTATCATTCATCTGTCCCTTAAAAAGCCAGATTTTTTGACTGAGATAGTTCTACTTGCTTTTGTTTTCAATAACCTGAGGTTTCAAGACCAACAAAGCAGTTTTCTGTGTGGCAGCTACAAGAGAAGGCATGTCAAACCTCAAAGCCTGCATTTCAGAATGTGTCTCTTTAAGGGCTGTAGAATGTGCTGCTCTGTTTTCTTGGTCACATATTTGCCTTCTTGAAGTGAAGGGATGAGAGTGTCATGTTTTTTTTTTTCTCAATTATTCAGCACCTCATCCTGGGAAAGCCTTCGCAACTTTGTGAGTGGAACTGGAGAGATGGCTCAGTGGGTAAATCTATCAATGCTTAAGTGTGAGGACTAGAGTTGGGTGCCAACATGAAACTGGGTGCTACAGCAGTATGCTGAATTCCAGTTGCTCCTATAAGGAGATGGAAGGTTAGAGGTGGCTCAGACCAGCTAGCCTGGCATACACAGCTTCCATCTGCCATAAGACCCTGTCCAAATTAAGATGCAAAGAGATAACTGAAACCTAAGGTTGTCCTCTAGTCACACAAGGTCATTCACGGGTAGAGAGAAACACGTGTGGATGAGAGCACACATGCACACACACAGACACACCTGCACAACAAGAATAACCAATAGCAACAACAAAAATTTGCCCTTTGGCAAGCTAATAAGTTACCCTGACAAAATTCATGAGGAGCTTGCGATCTGGAAGAGGAAGATATCTTCCTGGCTATGAGACTCAGGACTTCAATACTCACAAATAACATAAAAGGCGCCACAAACTTCAGGCTCAACACAGACACCTATATAAAGTGTTCCTCATGAGTGGGAAAAAATTCTTTTCTAATTGCCGGTGTGTGTGTGTGTGTGTGTGTGTGTGTGTGTACGCTGTTCTTTCGCTCTAGAACTGGGCAGTGAGCAAGCCTGTTCCTTGCTTTGAAGACATGTAATACTTTGTGGGGGCAGGGGTCAATTCTCTATAAACAATAGGTGTTCTGGAAAAGAGAGGCAATATGATCACTTAATGAGATACAAACTATGAGAGATCCAAGAAAGCTGTCCCCCAACATCACAATGAATATTTACAGGGGAAAATTTCTAATCCCCTCAATTCTCTGAATAATGTATAGAAAGCAGAAGAAAACTTGGTTGGATGGAGCTGGTTATTTTGTATTTGGTTGCTTTTTGATTTCATTGTTTGTTTATTGTTTCTTCACATCGTTCACCCCAGTCCCAGTTATATCCCGTCCCCTTATATCCACCTCAGCCCTTGGAACACACACACACTCCGGGGGGGGGGGGGAGAGGGAGAGGAAAAGAGAGACATAGACAGCAACTCCAGACTAATGACTCATTGCAATGAACATTTACTAGTGAAGATGTGTGAACGGGGAGTGAGGGGAGGGTGGGTGTACTGTGAGACACATTGGGACACACTACAGTGCTTTGTTTTAAGGAGTGAGTCTATGAACGCAGTGTTCAGGAAGCTCAGGTGTGAAATAGAGTTACTTCTGTGGTGAAGTTAAGTGTGAAAAGCTTGGGTTCAAATTCCCCAATTCTCAGTGTCTTTCCTCTTAACCTTCTAAAAAAGTTTATGTACAAATATGCTAGATTCAAGGCAGAGGCTGAGGACTGAAACCAAAGATGTGGGGGAGCTAAGAGTGTTTGCTTTAGGGGTAAGGAAAGATACTGAATGTCTTGCAAACCATACAATCATTCCTGAGCAATAATCTCTAAGACCTCCTGGTTAAGTAGAGGAAGAATCTGCCTGACAGGTTTTTCAAATTTATAAAGCTCTTGTTTTACAAAAATAAGCCTTGGGCATTCAAATGCAGCCTAGCAGAAAGTGGCCCCTTACAGCCAGAGTATCAACACAGAGGACGTGTAATGTCGAGAGACATGACACTCTTTAAGTTAGATGCCCACAATTAAATCTTATTCTCCTGCAACATTTTTTAATGATGCCTTTGTGAAATAATCCCTTCAACCTTCTGTTTCCTGGCTTGTGAAAGATATTCAGGTTTCCTGATCTTAAACACTGCAGGTGTGACATCTTCATCTTCCCGATTGATTTCTCCATTCTCCCTTAGATACAGAGGGCCCTAACAACGCCACCCTCAGCGATCCGGGAGCTGACTTGGATGCATGAGCTCTGGAGACAACAGACCTTGCATCTCAAATTGTTTCCTCCTTTGCCCACACAGTGCCCGACTCTCTGCAAGCCTGAGTTTCATTCAGCTAGCAGAGACCCAGCAGCTGATCTCGGGGACTGTGGACCCTTGCTTCCTCTACCGCCCAGCACCAAGCTGTACTTTCCGCCCTCTTCCTGTCCTCTCTCCACAGGCCTCTGGGGAAATAAAAATTTCCTCTCTCAACTTCACCAACCGTGGCCCAGATTAAACCATTGGTATGAATCTTCCGTTTAATCATCCTATTCACAGGAACATCCAGCTCTTTCAGAGTGCCCTGTCTCATTCTGTCTGAAATGGGGATGTCCTGGGCTATGTGAAAGGCTGTAAATGAGGGGGCTCTGTCTGGACCTCATCCTTACAGGCAGAACTGGGCTGGAAGTCACTTGTTCAACCGCCTCCTAAAGGAGAGAGATGGGTTTACTCTGGGCTTTTTCTTCCACTTCTCCATTTATAGAAAGCGTATTTAATTCATTCAGATCTGGGTGTGCATGGCTCTGTGGGGGGAAGACAGAATCAAAAACAAGGAGAGATGGAGAGAGGGATGGAGAGAGGGACCGAGCGAGCAGGAAACAGAAGAGGGAGGTGGAGAGGAAGAGATGGAGGAAGAAAGCGAGCAGGATGGGAGATGGGAGAAAAGAAGAAGGGAAGGAAGGAAGATAATAAATACTGTCCATGAGCAAGTTCATAGGAAAGATTAAGATTAAAAACATCTTACCAAAAGGGACTGTGAATTCAACAAGGCAATTTTTAGTGTCAGAAAACGGTAAAATTGGAGGCAACCCTAAATGGAATTAGTTTGGTTTCTTCTTTGCAAGTAAGGAAATAAAACAACAAAGTCATAAAAGGAGCAAGAGGATAGAATCAGTGTACTGCCAGCCCAGGAGATTCCCACTTTATTTATTTTTTTTTAAACAACTTTATTTTACAAAACAAAGATAAATGTACAGATTTTAAATATTTTTGCTTAAAATTATACATTTTTGTCAGTACTTTTTTTCAGATTTTAACATAATTTTTACATAAAACTATATGAATATATTTTTTAGTCAGTACTTGATTTTTTTCAAGGTTTGATAGTATGCCTTGAAAACTTAATAGTTACAATGAGCATAAAGTACATGTAAAACAAAATGTAACATGGAAATAGTTAAAGTTTTCTTGTTTTGTAAATATTTTTTTGGTTTTGTTTTGTTTTCTTTATTTCTTGGACTTCATACAGTCTGTGAGTTGTTTCTGGGGGAGTGCAAACCTCTGGGGTTAGCATCCCATTATCAGTGACTGCATATTATGTCTGTTCTTTTGTGACTGGGTTATCTCACTCAGGATGATATTCTCTAGATGACGCCATTTTCTTAAGAATTTGGTTAAGTCATTGTTTCTGGTGGCTGAGTAGTATTCCATTGTGTATATGTACCACAATTTTTGTATCCATTCGTCTTCTGAAGGACATCTGGGTTCCTTCCAGCTTCTGACCATTATAAATAGAGCTGCTATGAACATTGTGGTGCATATATCTTTGTTGTGATTAAAGTGTCTCTGGGGTATATGCCCAGAAGTGGAATAGCTGGGTCTTCAGGTAGTACTATATCCAATTTTCTGAGGTATCGCCAGACTGATTTCCAGAGTGGTTGTATTAGCTTGCAACCCCACCAACAGTGGAGAAGTGTTCCTCTTTCTCCGCAGCCTCTCCAGCATCTGCTGTCATCTGAGTTTTGGATCTTGGCCAATCTGACTGGTGTAAGGTGGAATCTCAGGGTTGTTTTGATTTGCATTTCTCTGATGGCTAAGGAAGTCGAGCACTTCCTCAGATGTTTCTTGGCCATTCGGTGTTCCTCAACTGAAAACGTTTTGTTTAGCTCTGTACCCCATTTTTTAATAGGGTTATTTTATTCTCTGGTGTCTAGCTTTTTGAGTTCCTTGTATACCTTGGATATTAGGCCTCTATCTGATGTGGTGTTGGTAAAGATCTTTTCCCATTCTGTTGGTTGCCGTTTTGTTTTCTTGATGATGTCCTTAGCCTTACAGAAACTTTGCAATCTCATTAAGTCCCATTTGTTAATCTTTGACCTTAGAGCTTGAGCCATTGGTGTTTTGTTCAGGAAATTTTCTCCTGTTCCTATGTGTTCTAAGGTTTTCCCTGCTTTCTCATCTAATAGTTTCAGTGTATCTGGTTTAATGTGGAGACCTTTGATCCACTTACACATGAGCTTTGTACGGTCCAGCAACGTGTGGGATCCTGCTGCTCAAAGAGTCCTGTACAAAGATTTTACTTTATTCTAAAGATGCTACAATTAGACTCCGGAGTTTCCAAGTCCCGAGCTATTCATCTGCTTCCCTGGGAACAGACAAGAGGACACTAAGTAAGTAAGAATGGTCACTCGAGGGAGGACATATTTATTAGCAAGTGAAGAGGCATTTTATATGGTCAAGTTGGAGGACTGTGAGCCCGGGAGTTGACCCCAACATTTCTCTGAAAGCAAATAAGGATGCTAGCTGGGCTGGCCCAGTCCACAGAAAGAACCCCAAGAAAAAAAAAAGGAGAAATTCTCAGTTACATGATTATAACACATTCAGAAGCAAGGGAAGGGGAGAACACAGGAGCAGAAGAGAGACCCACAGGCAGACACAGGCTATTGGTTCTCCCAGACCCTCCCATCTCAGCTTAGGAAAATACCTGGTTTATGTGCCAGGCTGTCCCAGTGTAAGAGATGCTTGCCCTCCCACACCCCCCACTGGGCAGGACCTCAAACATAGATGGTCTGAAAAGACAAAGAAAACACTCTCTTCCCAGCTGGGGTGCTAAGTAACAAGCCACACAGAGGTTATGAGGTTGGTTTCCAGAGGCACAGCCTTGCTTCCTCCCTTTGGTGAGATGACCCTGAACATATTCCAGTAAGAAAGTCAGGCCGTGAAATTCCCTCCTTACTGAGGGGTGGAAGAGTTAAGTGCCCTCCTTACTCCACTGGGATCGGAACACTCACATAATCCATGATTTAAGCAAACTAAAGGGACACCTTCAATAACTCTTAATTGTACTTTAAATCGCATTAACCTGTTGGCTAATGGTTTCAGCCCAAGAAGAAAATATATAATTTAATTTTATGAACACTCTTGGATGAACAAATTCTTCCACAAACCTCAGCCTGAGCCTCCAAATCTCCCCTCTGCCAGCAAAACAGACAGTTCTGCAGATTTAAAGGAGTCCATTCTCACAGCAAACGTGGGGAAACCTCACAGTGTACGCTCCCTGGTCAGCAGTGTAGTTACAACACACATGTGTTTCAGTGTTCATTCACCCACATTAAGACCTGCTGCAAACAGCACCCGGCTTTTCCAATAAGGAAAAAAAAAATTACTGACTGACTGGCCACAGTTATAACCCTCAGTTTATGAGTTTTTCACTACATTTCAAAACAACTCTCCTTCGAAATAATGCTCACAGCCCTTTCCTGCTACCATGTCCAAACAAGGCCACCCAAAGGAAACACACATTAAATTAACACATTCCAGAGTGAGAGAAAGAAAGCTGCATTGGAGCCACTGAACACACTTTGCTCTGCTCTCTAAACCCCAGCCCCACAGAGAAGCCACCTGCTGACTCTCTAATGGCACATTCAGAAAAAGACTTCAAAAACCCCCAATCAGAAATGTTGAATCAAAATCACATTGTTCCTCCTCTGTCTGTTAGAGAGCAGTAGAGGATGGATGCCATATGCCGGAAAAGCAGCATCCCAGTAGGAAGCAGCCTGCACAGAAGGGCACAGTTGTCATGGCCTGTTCCCCAGGCAACATCAGCAGCACAGGCCAGGCTGCTGAGAGATGCACCCAGGTAAGGTGTCCCAAGTCACATTGGAGTGTTCCAGCTGCCATTCCAGTTGCCAAGCGTACCTGAGACTAGCTTTCGTTTTTCCATTTTTTTTTCCATAAAAATATCCCATGGTTCTAGATAGAAATGTTTACCTATCTACTTTAAATGGGGCTTGATTATACATCATGCACCCACAGGGCAAATCAGCGACCACAGCTATCCACTGTATAGGAAACCTCTCATCTACAAGAAAGAATCCAGGAGCTTCCAGATGCCATAACCCCTGGAGCTCCGCTGTGGCTTTCCTTCTCTGTAGCTACCATTCCATCTCTCTGAAATGAGTAATGAAATGAGCTCTTTGAGACACTTTTGAGTTAGAATCCATGAAAAAGGCCTAGGAGGTCTTTTCCTCTGCATGGACCTTCAGAGAACTCAGAACTTCAGAATTCAAGGGGTCATAGTCATTCAAGAAGTGTGTATCATGGTCGAAATTAAGACTGCAAATGGTTTAAATCCAATTTAATGCTTGTCTTCACTGCTACAATGCATTACGCCTGAAGCTGCAGCCCCCTGAAGTACTACACACACTGCTTTGCCTCTGGAAGTCTGAGCTAGAACGATCAACGGCCGGTGCAGCTTAGGTGGCAGTGAACCAGGATCCTAGAACAGCTGCACAGTCAGGTGGCAGTGAGCCAGGATCCTAAAACAGCTGTACAGTCAGGTGGCAGTGAGCCAGGATCCTAGAACAGCTGCACAGTCAGGTGGCAGTGAGCCAGGATCCTAGAACAGCTGCACAGTCAGGTGGCAGTGAGTCAGGATCCTAGAACAGCTGCACAGTCAGGTGGCAGTGAGCCAGGATTCTAGAACAGCTGCACAGTCAGGTAGCAGTGAGCCAGGATCCTAGAACAGCTGCACATTTGGGTGGCAGTAAGTCCAAAGCACTGCTCTCCTCCCAGCCACATGTGGAGCCTGAATCAGGGCATGGTGAATTCATGATGTCATGGTAAGTGATACTCAGTGTACTGTTCAGCAATCGCAAATCATCAACAGCAGTTCAATCCTCAAGTAACCACAAGGCTCCCGGTTACTCTCTACAGAATCCCCATGAGCAAAGATCAGTAGCATAATGCAAGGTGAACCACTGCAAGAGCCTCATCATTGAAGACTAGCTAGGCAGAGCAAGGCCAACCCATGCTAGAGCCTCTTCCCACTGTCTCTGGGGTCATATTTATATTCTTTCTAAATATCACAAGTCCTTTTATGTTTCTGCTTGAGCAAAACGTTCTCTCACCCGTGTCTGCTTCAGCAAAACACTCTTTCATGTGCCTGCTTTAACATCCTTTCACGTGTCCAATTTAGTAAAACATCCTTTCACCTGTCTGCACCAGCAAACCATCATATGACATCACTGAGTCACCAAAAAAACCCCAGAAATTTCCAGTTAAGTATCTGGATGCCTGATTTCTTGCTGGCTTTCATACACATGCCCACACATATGCACACACACACACACACACACACACACACACACACACACACTATAATAAAAGACAGAGAGATAAGGGAAAGGAGAAAAAAATGGAAAGAAAAGGGAGGAAAGGGGGAGAGAGAGGGTGGAAAAGAGTGGTAGAGAGAGCAAGAATAAAATTAAGTTCTTGCTAGTCATTAATAATGATGTTTTTTTCCATGTAGCTCACTAGAGAGCTAGCCAGAGCCAGGCTTAGTCCAATAGTGGGCTCTCAGCATCATATCGTCCTAAAGATCCTTCTTCCTGAAACATGTCTCTCCCAGAAGTGCGCCCTACTGACCTTCATACTGACATCTACATGTCTCGCTTCTCCTCCTCTTGCTCTACTAAAGAGTTTACAATAACATGCCAAACCCTCAGAACCCATGGGAGAGTTAGTGCATCGCCGTGGTATAGCAGTAGTTCACCTTCCCCTTCAGTGACATCATATTAGCATTTTGACAGCAGCCTCATATGCACACAACATAATCAGCATCTTGCTTGCAAATCCCCATCAATCCGCACCATCCTTCCCTGCAGCACTGAATGAGAATTGCTAAGAGCCAAGCACAATTTTTAGTGAGTAGCAAGTTTCGCCATATCTAATGGACACCGTACGCTTCACCTATTAAAGTTCACGGCTCAGTGACACTTATTCAGAGAGCACTACATGTAGTTTCTGAGCATTTTCATCACCCTGAACTCATCAGCAGGCATTGGGCTCCCAGCTAATTTTCCTATAAAAGTTTTTCAAACTCCCTAATGCTGAGATCCTTTAACATAGCTCCTCATGTTGTGGTGACCCCCCCCCCCAACCATGAAATTATTTTTATTACCATTTCATAATGGCAATTTTGTTATTTACATAAGGGTAATTTTTAATTACAATACAAATATATGATCTGCAGGATATCTGTCATGTGACCCCCATGAGAGACTTTTGACCCCCAAAGGAGTTGGAGCCCACAGGTTGAGAATCACCAGTCTAACAGCAAAATGAGCATGTAAAATGTAAATCTCATCAGCTGCTCAGAAAAGAGAATGAAGAAAAGATTTACACCAGCTTGAATGTCAGTCATGTGGTGCAGCGGGGAGTCTAGGAGGAAGGGGAAGCCCAGGGTGTAAAAGGAAGCATCCTGAGATAACAAATAAATGGGAAAATCAGATTTTCTGACAAATCCAGAACAGCAGGCAGACTCCCAAGGCTACATGGTTACAGCCCTTAAACCACTCCGATTTGCTGTTGGGTTTTTAATCTCTACAGTTTTGTCTAATTTACCACAATTTAGACAAATAAACACAGATAATGTGTGGCCTTTGCATCTTTTTTCCCGCTTAGCAAGAGGTTTTTACTGTTTTTCCATGTTGTGCCCTTTATATATTTATTATTATTATTTGGTGTTGAATAGATTTCTACAGTATAGCTGCTCCACAGTTGGCACATCCATCTGGTGACTGATGACTATTTGTGTTGTTTTCACATTTAGATGTTCTCATGGATAGTGCTGTGATCAACACTGTTACACAGAAATAAAAGGGAATTTCGTTCCTCTTGGTTATACAGCCCAGGGTCATACAGTGAATTTATGTTTAATTTACTGAGAAATGGTCAGGCTGTATTTCATAGTAACAACACCACTTTACCTTCCCACCCCTCTGAGGATTCCAACACTGCCACAGTCTTACCCATATCAGCTGCTCTTCCTTTTAAACTTCCCAGGTAGCTAGGGTGTCTCAGAAAAGATTCTGTGGTTTTAATTTGCATTTTCTTAATGATGTTGAACACTTTGATGGATAATCCTGCTTGTCATCTTGATCACATCTGGAATCAACAAAAACCCAAGTGTCCGGGTACCCCTGTAACTTGGGTCACATCTTGTGGTGCATCTCAGATAAAAGGACAAGGAAGAAAACTTTGCTTTTGCCTTCTGCCCCTCACTCCTGCTGGCCATTTCATCTGTTCTGTCCCTCCTTCACTAGTCTTTGAAATACTTCTTTGGTATTCCAATGTAGAGTGGGAATCAAGGGTTTTCTAGGAATCTTCCAGTACTAGTACTCTGGAACCAAACTGCGGAGACATCCAGCCTCATAGGCTGAGCAACTACTGGATTCTCAGCCTTTCTATCATAAAATAGTCATTGTTAGACTACACAAACCACAGCCTGTAGGCCACTCTAATAAACTGTGTGTGTGTGTGTGTGTGTGTGTGTGTGTGTGTGAGAGAGAGAGAGAGAGAGAGAGAGAGACTAATATAAGTATGATGTGTGCTTTCTTGTTCCTACTGAAAAGTTATCTTTCTTCTCTGAACAAGTTTCTTCAAACCTCTTGACCCTAGGCTTCTGGAGATACTGTTAAAAGAAACAAACAACTACATGAAACTAATAGTGATTCATTTTTCTGTTTTCAAATTGCAATTGTATCTCATATTTTCTATATACTAGACTTTTATCAAATGATTTCTTCTACATGTTGAGTCATCTTTTGTTTCACTTTCTTAGATTGTTTTTCAACGTGGTGTTCTTAAAACTTAATTAACTTTACTTTTCTTCTGTTTACTTGGCCCTAGTGCATTTCTAAAAAAATGATTGCCCAATCTAAAGTCCCAGAGACATTTTCCTAAGAATTTTATAATTTTAGCTCTTGCATGTAGGTCTTTGATCTTAGTTAATTTTTGCATGTGATGCGAGATAGAGGTCCAGTGTCATTCTCTGCTTCGTGGCTATTCAAGTGTTCTCATACCAGAGAAAGGAACTGCTCATAAAGGCAAGAATTTAGTTTTAGATTCAAAATTATATTCCATTCACTCATGCATGTGTCTCTGAGTTGTAATCCCAGCTACTACACCTTTCCAGGAAAATTTTAAGTTAGGAAGCATAAGTCCTCAAATCCTGTGACAGTGTCAGAATCCTCAAGCCCTTCTCTTCTAAGATGATAAAAGAGCTATTCTGGGTTCTTGATTTTCTATATCAATTGGAGGACTGTGATAGTTATTATTGTTTGCCAACTTTATAGAATCTAGAATTATTCAGATACTAGACTCTGAGCCTGTCCAGAGATATGCTACATTAGATTCATTGGGGAAGAAAGATCAACCCTAAATGTTGGCAGAAACACTCCATGGGCTAAATCCAAATCACACAAACCAGCATGCGTTGTTTGGCCTTCCTGAATGCAGGTGCAGTATAGCCAGATGCCTCGATTTCTTACCATCATGCCTTCCCAACTTACCATGGATTGTACCTAAAACTGTCAGCCAAAATGATCCCTTCTTTCTTGTATTCTGTTTGTCTTATATTTTGTAAGCACAACAAGAAACACAACTATTCCAAAATTGTTACACAGGGTCATTTCTGCAATGGAGCATATTTTTATGGACCTATAGAATATATTTGTGGGGAAAATGTACAAGAATTTGGAACTTGGGGCTAGAGACACCTTAGACTGTTATAGGCAGAATTTAATGGACCATTCTGGCAGGGACTTGAAAGACCAGAATGCCAAGACAAATGAAGAGTTTAGAGACTCAGGTCATAAGATTTTAGAAGGAAATAAAAAGAGGGGAACTTGAAGCTATTTGTGTTATACTGTGGCAGAGAATCTGGGTAGGCCCAGACAACACCAAAGAAATTTGGATTTAAATTTACAAACTAATTTGGTTTGGCAGAGAACATTTCAAGACAGGTTAGCATTACGGTTGTGTCATAGCTACCATTCACTGATATATCTATAGCTATAAAATATCGATGAGGGAAGAACAAAAAGTATCATCTTTGATAGAGAGAGGTGTTGACAGGGACATAAGAACAATGACAACTGTTGAAGAGAGTCACACTCTTACGTGAAATGCCATGCTTTGTAATAGGACAATAGCAAAGGTATCCCCAAGGCAAAACTCTACTCTTAGAAATCTCATTTTAGGAAAAATCTCTATTTATTTTAAAGGATGCAATTTAACTTTAAAGAGTCACTGAACAAATCCCCTGTCCCAAATAGTTACATAGAAAACATTTCTTCGTAGTCAGCCTGGAGGATACACAGAGGCCAATATAACTATGGTTCAAGGAGCTCAGACCATACCCGAAACTGACTTCAAAATCTGGCATAAAGGTTACAATAGTTCCCAACAGTATAATCTTAGTGATAAAGTCTGGAATTAGAATGTTTTTCAAAGGCCAGTCTGTTATAGACTTGAATTTCAAGGGTGTTGTCTGGGAAGTGAAAGAAACTTTTGGAGGTAGGTGGTCATTTGGTAGGTAACTAGCTTGGGGTATTGGGGTTGTATTAAGCTAGCATTTTTAAATTGTAGGTAGAAGAGTACCATCATAGAAGCAAAGGGAGGGAGGATGATGGGTGGGGGGATGTGCAGGGAAGATAAGGGAGGGGAACAATATTTGAAATGTTAATAAATAAAATAATTCATAAAATGGGTCAGCTTTTAATTTAATTTAAATTTCGATTTATCTCTACTAAATGATTAGTTTCTTTTTTTATTCCTCGCAAAGAACATAACAGGGATAATTAAGTTTTATCAGCCTTTGTAAATTTTAATTATTATAACACTATTGAGACCAACTTAAGGACTAAACAATAATCTAACAAATTGAAAGAAAATTTAGATTTTTCTAGTTTAATTATAAGTAAAATGTGTTAATTAAATATGTTTCAACAACTGTGTACTTTTCCAATTTAAAATAAAGGACATATTTATGTTCAAACACTTGTGAAATCTTCATCTACAAAAAGAATTGTTTTTTTTTTTTTTTTTAGGTTAAGTACTCTTATTGGCCAAGGACAGTCATAATGTGGCTAATATAAAAAGAAATAAGGACATAAGAGATTATTAATCATCGCTGTATTCATAGTATTCTCTTACTCCCCCAATGATAATTAATAGAAAATGCAAATTGGGTGCTATAATTCAATAAAGCTGCTCTCTTCTGTGTGCTCATATTGAGGATTGCAGCAATAAATCAGCCAGGCTATGTAACCTTGTCAACCACGGGTGCATATTACCTTCCGAGCAACCATCTCATTAGTTTCTATTGCAAAACTGGGGGCTCTAAAAGGTTTACAAGATGTAAGGGGGAATGTGGAGACAGCAAGATACCCTCCTCCACTTTGAGAGACTTAATTCACTTTATTTTTCTTGTATAAAAACCCTTACGTGGTAGCCACAGCTGGAGCCTGCTTCCTCTAAACAGACTCTGGTGCAGGTCTTCATGGATGGTCAATGCGTTCCTGACAAGGAGACTCAGTGAACACGGCCTCTTTCTAGAGGTCAGGGGATGAGGAGCTATGGCTCTTAGATATAGCATCAAAGGTGGACATTAATGTTGTTTGAAGAAGGACATTAGGAATAACATGGTGATTGCAATGCATCTGTAGGATGATGTGTGCAAACAGTGATGCTTCAACTTCCTCCTCTGAGCCCCCTTTGCAACCTTCCTTTGTGCTGTTGCTTTAACTAAAGACTTCAAGCAGAATTCTAAGTAAAAGAGGAAATGGACACCCCTGTCTCATTATAGAATTTTAAGAAAATGCTCTCAGTTTTTCCATTTAGTATAATGTTGGCTATGGATTCATCATATGTCGCCCCTATTACACTGAGTTCCATTGGGTCCATTCTAATGTATTAGAGTTTTTTTTTTTAAACATGAAGGCATGTTGAGCTCTGGCAGATGCCTTCTCTAAGTCTGACAAGATGGTCAGGCTGTTATTTTGATACTCTTCATTTACCAATTTTCATATGTTGAACCAATGTTGCTTCCCGGGAATGAAACTCACTTTGCCATGGTGTGTGTCCTTCTTAATATGTTCTTGAAATCAGTTTCCAAGTACCTTGTTGAGATATTTTATCTATGTTCATGACGAAAATTGATCTTTTGCATTGTGTTTTTACTCCACTTTGAAGTCAAGATAATCCTTCCACTGTAGAGTGGGCTTGGTAGTGTTCCTTTATTTTTATATTTAATGAGATAATTTAAAGAATATGATGATCGGTTTCTTTTCAAAGGTTTAGTGTAATCTGACATTGAATGGGTCTAGTCCTCATTTTTGTTTTTGTTCTGAAAATGGGAAACAAGATTGTTTTGATTCTGTTCAACCCATTTAAGCTGTTTATATTTGTGCAAGTTGTTAATAGATTAATTTTGGTAGTTCTTATGCATCTAGAAACTTACTCACTTGTAGCCTGTCTACTTTTGTGGAATATTGAGGTGCCTCCCTTGCAATCTTCTGGCTGCTACAGGATCTATAGTGATCTACTCGTTTTCATTTTTAATTCTCTTTCATTTTTTTGTATAATTTAGCAGGAGATTGTCAGTCTTATAAATCTTTCCAAAGAACCAAATAATTGATTGGTTTTATTAGTCTCTCTTCAGTAATTTTTGCCCTGCTCTTGAATTCTTGTTGTTTCTCTGGAGCCTTGAGGTGCATCACTAGGTTACTTTTGTGAATTTTCCTTCATTTTTCTTTTGCATGATCATTTGTGGTTACAAACTATCATCTTGCAACTGGTGAGCCAAGGCCATTTGAGTTTAAGTTTATTACTAAAAATGTATAGTTATTTCCAACATTCTACTTGGTGAATTATTGGTAGTTATATTCTTTCTCTTTACTAGTATTAGGGGTATGGTGGTTTGTTGTATTAGATATACTGAATTCTTTACTAGATCTTTATTCATCTGTTCTAATCATAAAGTTCATTGTTTACTGTGTTCTTTTAGATGACACTATAATTCCTTTGTATATAGTGTTCCTTTAATAATTTTCCAAAGTTCTCACTTGTATAGCATGAATTGCCTTAATACATGCTCATTTTAAAGTATTATTATTACTGCATCAATTTTAAGAGATAACTTGGCTATATATAGTAATTGCAGTTAATCTTTACTTGCTTCTATGACTTGAAATATATCACTCTGTGTTCCTGGCTTTCAAAATTTCTGACAAAAACTTATGTTATTCTGATGTTTCTACATTTTTATATGAGCTGACATTTTTCCCTTAAGGCTTTCAGAATTTTTTTTCTTGCTTTTTATTTTCATATCCTGAATATGATATGTTATTTTTCTCTGGCCATGCCTGCCTGGCATGTTTGAATGCCTGTTTCTTTCTCTAGCTTTGGGAAAATATCTGTTAAAGCTTCATTGAATATAAGATCCATGCTATTTCAGCTTTTTCCTCTTCTCCATTGTAGGGAGCTATGCTGTGCCACGCCCCAAAGATGGCACTGACCTCTGCCCTCTGCCTTCCCAATGGTGAGTGCTCCCTGTGATAAACAACTCCTTATTTGGATGCACTTGCCTGGCTCCTTAACTTCCACATGGTTATAACCTATCTGCATTGCTGAAGTGGCAGCTTATGGTTTGCCAGTCTAGAGTATTTAGCCTGCTCCCTTCCCTCCCCCCGGAGTGGAGTCAGAAGCAGAAGCTGAAGAAGGTTCCTGAATAAACTGCTTGAAGAAGATCTTCCCCGGGTCATGTCTTCCTTGCTGGTCGAGGTTGGGCACGACACTTCATGAATTCATACATTTTGTTTCTAAAATGTATTCGATGGCTCTTTTTTTTTCTTTATGTGTTGTCTAGTGTTTATTGTCTTGAACTTATCCTCCACCCTGAGAAATTTGTTTTTCTCTCACAGACTTATAGGCAAACCTAACTGTACATGTCATTGTCCTAGATTCCTTCTGTAAAGAGATGACTGGACATAGGCCTACAAAAAAAAATAAAAGTAGTCTTGCTGAGTTGGCTGAAAAAGGGAGTTCAAGGACTTCCCAATGTGTTCAGACACACATGTGCACCATTGCAGAAATCTATAGATATGGGAATAATAAAATAGCTAGGCACACCCTTTCTGTGTCACTTCTCTCTTAAATAACCGGCTTATCCTGTGAAAGATCAGTTACTGTCAGAAGTCTGTTCTTCAGTGTTTTGATTCCAATACAACCAGAAGTGAAACGCAAAATAACCATTAAGACAGACTATGTAAACAGTCATGGATTTCAAAAGCTTAACTTTCTGCCTTCAAGGGAGATAGCAATAAAATGCTATTAGAGGATTTCTCGGTATCTGATAATTCATTCATCTTATGGCACTGCCGATCTGACTCTAAGCACCATAGAAAAAGCAAAATTGTTCTCCTTGCAACAGCTACCAGTGACTGTTGTCTCAGCTGGTCCCCATGGTATCATCTCATCTGAGGATTTTATTAGCACATCAAAAAGATAGATAAGGGATGGCTTTTGTCATATAAGTCATTTCCAAACATTATCTGTTGCTCTATAATTACATGGTAATAAAGATCTCTGACCAAAAAAAAAAAAAAAAAAATTCTTTCACTGCAGGTGACAGCTATTTGATTTTTATGCTATTTTGTTTTTCTCAGTGAACTGTTTTGAAACTCAAAAGTAAGTTCTTATCATGTAGATTCAGCAACATATCCATAAACCAGGATGGATGGGAGGCAATATGACCTTTTCACAGCCAACACGGGTGCTGAAAGTGACAAGCAGTGTGTTTTTTAATAATCTGTTAATCTAGCACATGTGGTCTCTTATGTTCTATCATGACATCAGCCAGTCATGAGTGGTCATGTCTTCCAGATGCAGCTGCTCTTCACTTGGGTAAGAATAACATTCATAGTATGTAAGACTGAAGACAACTCCACTTTGGCCTGCAGAAGATAGACACACAGAGCAAAGTTTATTTTTTGTTTTTTTTTTTTTTTTTTTTTTTGTTTTGTTTTGTTTTTTTTTCAGAAAGCCAGTTTATTGCTAAGACTCTGTCATAAACTTTAGCGGGTACCAATAGTCACCTGCCATACTCGCACCAAGTTGTCTGTGTAGCCAGCAAACAGAGTCTGGCCATCAGCAGACCACGCTAAAGAAGTACACTGCGGTGGCTCTGCCTTGCTGCTGGTGCTGATAACTTCTTGCTTTAATTCATCTACAATGATCTTGCCCTCCAAGTCCCAGATCTTGATGCTGGGGCCAGTGGCAGCACAGAACCAGTAGCGGTTGGGGCTGAAGCACAAGGCGTTGATGATGTCCCCACCTTCTAATGTGTAAAGGTGCTTGCCTTCACTGAGATCCCACAGCATAGCCTGGCCATCCTTGCCCCCAGAAGCACAGAGGGATCCATCTGGAGAGACAGTCACTGTGTTCAGGTAGCCAGTGTGGCCAATGTGATTGGTCTTTAGCTTGCAGTTAGCCAGATTCCACACCTTGACCAGCTTGTCCCAGCCACAGGAGACAATGATAGGGTTGCTGCTGTTCGGGGAGAAGCGAACACAGGACACCCATTCTGAATGACTCTCATCCTGGACAGTGTACTTGCAGACACCCAGAGTATTCCATAACTTTATGGTCTTGTCTCGGGACCCAGAAACAATCTTCCGATTGTCAGAGGAGAAGGCCACACTCAGCACATCCTTGGTATGGCCAACAACTCGTCTCGTGGTAGTGCCCCTAAGAGGGAGAACCTGGTCACTTTCTAGACATTTTATCCATTCAGTTAAGATCCTCTTCCTAGCTTCACCCTTGCCCTGTAAACTCTATAACTCTACATAGTCCACACATAGTCTTAGAGCCTACCATTAGCCCAAGTCTGATATGTACTAGAGAACCCATTCAGAATTGCAGGACATGTCCTCATTCCCTTGGGATTGGTTGACAATGTCTTTCTTGTCATCACTAGGCAGAGCAAAGTTTTTGCAAAGCATTCTCAAGAAAGGAAATAACTGCAGAGAAAAATCAAAAGGAATAGCTCTATTATAGATGAAGCCAGTTTTAAAATAATAAGAGATATGAGAAGAGAAAATATGAAGAACCAAAAGAAAAGAATTTTTTAAAAAAAGAATAAAAATCCCACACTTACACACAACTATACCATGTTAGTGGTTGAGAAGAAACAATATAAAATTGTTGACTTTTTTTTACCATATCAGTTTATAAATTCCACCAAGTATTAATTTAAACTCGATGATTGCATAAAATTGTATCATATGATTGAAAAACTCATACAGTATATTAGTGGCCTAAGACTATACAAGTAAACCTAACACTCTATTTGCTCCAGGATACACACACACACACACACACACACACACACACACACATACACACACATTGACTCCGATTTAAATACTAAGTATTATTTACTCTTGTTCTTGCCATGTCTCTGACCCTTGACATGCCCAGGACTCATCTCCGACCCAGAACTGCCCAATGTTATCCTCCTCTTCCTAACTTACTTTCCACAGAATGATCTCTACATCTGATATAGTTAGTATATGTTATATTTTCTTGCTTATCAATCATTCTCACTCTAATACATTAAAAACAATAATGGAAGGCTAATTTTTGTTCCTCTGTTTATTGCTAGATTGAACACATGAAAATTACATGGGATGCTGTAGAAACAAAATAAAGTGGTTGCTTTGCATTCGGGGCAATAAGGATACTGAAAATATGAAGCTCTTCTGACCCATTGTGTAAGATGGGGTAGTATTTGTATATAACCTATACATAATCCCTGTCTACCTTAAATAACTTCCAACCTTATTCTAATACCTAATATAGTGCAAATGCTTTGGAAATAGCTGTATTGGTGTATTGTTTATGGAATGATAAAAAGAAAAAGTCTATATATGCTAAACACAAATGAGACCAACATAGGTATAACTACATTCTGATCAGTGCTTAGTTGGATTTGTAGATATGGAAAACCACCCTTACATGTTTATGAATGAGTTAATAAGATCTAATATAAAAAGCAAGGTATAAAACAGAATATAATGTGATAGAGCTCATATAAAAGTTTAAAAACATCCAAATGGAATTATCCATGAATAGTTAGAACATTTTTAATGGACTGGAAAAGATGTATTTTAACTCCTGGCAGTGACTGTTTCAAAAAAAAAAAAAAAAGGATTAGAACAGGTTTGCGGGGAAGTAGCACTCCTACTTTATCTCAAATATGTTTCCTTTTATATAAATACTCAGAAGTTAATAGGCAAAAAATTACTTGTAAAAATCTATGTATTGTGTTTCTGTAAAGTTAAAATAAAGGAAGTGAGTAACTCTAGTGTAGGCTGCCAGCATTGGTTTGGGATTGGCCTGGCCTCACATCATTGCTGAGGAAGACTGTGTTGAGTACCATGGCTCTCAGTATACTTCCACCAAGAGTCAACTCTCAGCTTCACATCCAGGTTCCTGAAGCTCTGAACTATTCTGTTTACTAAATTTAAAACGTTTTATCTCAAATTGATTATTTGCAATCTATCTAGGTGAAAAATAATGACCAAGAAATGAAATGTGTCATGATTGCCTGAGATATAGTTGGTACGTCCTTTCCATTGGTTTGCCAGCAGTAAACTTGATCCATCTTGGTTTAGCTACAGTGTGATGTTTAAGAGCTGAGGACACTCAGCTCTGGACAAGGTTGCTTAAGTGACCACAGGTGCTGGGACTCCTTCCAGAGTGTAATAGAAGCAGCTGTTTGGGGGCTGGAAAGCTGGGTATGTGGGTGACTTTGAGGTGCATAGGTACATATTTCTTTAGAGAAGATACTGAATGCAAAGTCCAGGCTTGTATGCCATCAGCTCTTAGCAGCAGACCCTCACTCACTAAAGCCATCAGCTAAGAACTCTGTGTGTCTCAGAGACAGTGTGTCACATACATCATTACAGCTGATACTTTCATCAGGACTGAACAAGTATTCTCTTACTAAGGACCCTTTTAAGTAATGTTCTCTATATGGATCTTGCAGTTTTTATTTACTAAAGGATAAAATTGAAATCTATAAGCAGCATGAAGAGAGGTAGCAACACTGATCTCTCAGATATAACCTTGATATTCTACTAAGTTCATCTACCCAAGTAGAAAAGCATGCGCAGTTCTCATGGGGCTGTTAAAGGACCTGAGTACAGCTCTGCAAACCCATGACTAACTTCAGGAATCCCATGACCTAAAGAATAGCTGCCATGGAGTCTCTTTTCAGGAAAGAGTAACACCAAGTCTCGGAAGAGAGAACCAAAGATACCCTCTTACTACATCTTCCCAATGTTGGACTGCTAACATTTCTTGACTTATTACAGTTGCCTACCGTGAAGCCATATTCAAGGGTCTTCAGACAAGTTATAGATCTTGGACAATACTTCAGAAGAACTGTGTAAAGACGATGGGACAGGGAACAGTATGTATAATACAATGAGCAAGGAACAGAATGAAAAGGTCAAGAGACTCACTTCTCTTTGAAAGTTGAAATGTTGTTTTCAACTTTCAAGTAGAGAGAATGAATCATGGTCAGTGGGGCTGAGAGTGCTGGTGGGGAGGGATAGAGAGGGAAGTTGGATAAGGGACATCTTAGTTAGATTTCCATTGCTGTGAAGAGGTACCATCGCCAAGACAACTCTTATGTTTAATTGAGGCTGGCTTACAGTTTCAGAGCTTCAGTCCATTATCATCATGGCAGGAAGCATGGCAGCATCCAAACAGGCATGGTGCCAGAGAAGGAGCTAAGAGTTCTCCATCTTTATATGAAGGATCTCAGGAAAAGACTAACTTCAGGAAGCTAGGGCAAGGGTCTTAAAGCCTACACCCACGATGGCACATTTCCTCCAACAAGGCCACACCTACTCCAACAAGGCCAAACCTTCTAATAGTGCCACTCCCTGGACTGAGCATATTGAAACTTACATAAGAGGGGTACCAGAATATGAAAATCTGTGTGGAGAATTCTCAAAAATTAAAGTTAAAACTACTATATGACTCAGACATGCACAGAATCGATAAGAGGAACAAGTTTACTATCATGCAACGTTGTATGGTCTACTTTATAACTTTTATCATGTACTTTTTGGTAGAAATAAAATGAACATTTCATATCTCGCAGAGGGAAATAACTTTTCAAGAAGATGAAAATGAAAATTACCTAGATTTGATCCTATACACTACATTCCAGTATCAGGTTCTCAGGGTATTCTCCATGGATATGCACAATTATTGTGCTGATTCCAAAGAAAAATAGGAAACAAAATTGTATAAACCAGAGGAGAGGTCAGGGAAGCAAAAGAACACTGCCAAGAGTTGTGTGAGTTAAGAGCCTTCTGTATGGTGTTTATTATTAATCTTAGACATCACCTCTGCATTGAAAGTTACTTCACCGAGAAGTACTCTGGGAATAAAACCAAGACAATGAGAGGTCAAAATGTCAAGCTGCTTTGAACCACATAAAAGCAAATTTAATAAATGGTTCTCCGAAGATGTTTATGAGCAATTATTAGGGCAAGCCTGCCTGGCTCAGACACTCAGGCCTTCCAAGATCCGTTGGATATAGATTGTTCCACTGACCCAAGTATGATTCCCTGACTTAATCAACCCACCATTAGCATCAGTGCCGTGAATGAAGTCAATAATCCTCTGAAACAGAAGGCCCTTTAACTTCAGAAAGTAGCCAGACATTCTGTATTTATATTCCTCTAACAACAATCAGACAAGCCTGGAAAAACTAAGCGTTCTCATTACACACGTAACGGAAGAGTCTTCTCTTTGAAAATGGCATGACTACGTAAAGCATCTCCAGTAACATAACTCAGCGTTATGAAGCATGTAAGAACAGACAGGCTTTATGCTGGACACAAAAGAAAGCATACTCTGTAGTCTAAAGGTTCTTTATTACTTTCTCTTGCCTCTGGCCTCACGGGGAAGCTAACCATTCTATTCTCTGATGAGATTTTTTTTTTCCAAAACAGATTTATTGAGTCATTATTCATGTCTACAAAATTTGTCCTTATAAACCATTCAGTGGGTATTAGTTGTTTAATAGCCATGTGCTTGATGCTGACTTCAAAACCTTTCATCACTCCCAAAAGAAAGTCCACACCTCTTAACAGTCAGGTGCCAGCCCACACCCCTGCAGCCCCAGACACCACCAACCTACTTCCCACCTTTAAAGATCTTTTCATCATGGGCTTCTCATGTAAATGGGATCATATACTATGTGACTGTGAGGGTATCTTAGCACAGAGATTTTAATGTTCATCCACAGTATAGTTTATACTGATACTTCATTCCTCAGTGATATCTACTGCATTTCATTCTATCATTCGCCACTCAAGCCTTTGGGCTGTTTCCACTGGTTAGCTATTGTGAAGAATGGTAAGTGAACACTTTTATATGGTATGTGTGTGTGTGTGTGTGTGTGTGTGTGTGTGTGCATGTGTGTGTGTCTGTGTGTGTGTGTCTGTGTGTGTCTGTGTGTGTGTGTCTGTGTGTGTCTGTGTGTGTCTGTGTGTGTGTCTCTGTGTGTGTGTCTGTGTGTGTCTGTATGTGTGTTGATTTTGATCTTGGGAAGTGATTTGCAGGGTGAAATTACACTTTGGTGTTTTGAAAAATGGTAAAACCGTTTTCCATAGAAACCTGTTCCACTTTACAGATCTCTCACCAGCTCCTTAGGACTCTAAATTCTGCGCATCCTTGCCGATACCAGTTATTGTCTGTGCATGTATTTCAGCTACCATGGCAGGGATAAAGTCATATTGCACTGGGATTTTGATTTATATTTCTTTAATGAATAATAGAGTTGATCATATTTTTATATTAGAGTTTCTGTTTTTAAATTGGGTTATCTCTTCATATAAAGGGATATATATATAAATATTCTTTATATATTCTGAATGCAAGTTTCTTAACAAATGTCTAATTTTGACATACTTTCCTCCAGTTATCTTTTTACTTTCTTTATTTTTCTGTTTTCTTTCTTTATTAATTTTTATTAGATACTCTCTGTATTTACATTTGAATTGTAATCCCCTTCCTCCAACTGGCTCCCATGCCCCCTCCCCCTCCACTTGTCTTCATGAAGATGCACTCTCTCCTAAACACCCTCTTCACCTCAGTGCCTTGGCATTTTCCTACATTGGGAAAACAGGCTGTCCCGGGACCAAAGACCTCTTCTCACATTGATGCCAGACACTGCTGTCTTCAGTTTCATATGCAACTGGAGCCATAGGTCTCTCACTGTGTGCTCAATGGTTGGTGTTTTAGTTCATGAGAGTTGTGGAGGGTTTGGTTGGTTGATAATGTTCTTCCCATGAGGTTGCAACCCCTTTCAGCTCCTTCACTCATTTCTTTAGCACCTTCATTGGGGTCCCCATGTTCAATCCAATCGTCAGCTGCAAACATGCTCAACTGTATCTGAATGACTCTGGCAGAGCCTTTGAGGAGGCATCTCTAGCTGGTTCCTGCCAGTAAGAACTTCTTGGCATCAGCAATAGTGCTTGGGTTTGGTGGCTGCATATGGAGTGGATCCCCAGGTGAGGCAGCCTCTGAATGATCTTTTCTTCAAACCTGTTCCTCTATTTGACCTTATATTTCCTCCTGTGAGTGTTTTAGTTTCCTTTCTAAGAAGGACTAAGGCATCCTCATTTTGGACTTTTTTTTTTTTTTTTTTTTTTTTTTTTTTTTTTTTTTTTTGAGCTCCATAAGGTCTGTGAAATGTTTCTTGGGTATTCAGAGCTTTCTGGGCTAGTATCCACTTATCAGTGAGTGCATACAATGTGTTCTCTTTTCTAACTGGGTTACCTCACTCAGGATGATAGTCTCTAGTTTCATCCATTTGACTAGGAATTTCATAAAATCATCATTTCTAATAGCTGAGTAGTACTCCATTGTGTATATGTACCACAATTTCTGTATCCATTCTTCTGTAGAAGGACATTTGCATTCTTTCAGCTTCTGGCTATTATAAATAAAGCTGCTACGAACAAGGTGGTACATGTGTTCTTGTTAGGTGTTGGAGCATCTTTCAGGTATATGCCCAGTAGTAAAATAGCTAGGTCTTCTGTTAGTATTATGTCTAATTTTCCGAGGAACCAACAAACTGATTTCCAGAGTGGTTGTACCAGATTACAACCTCATCAACAGTGGAGGAGTGTTCCTCTTTCTCTACATCCTTGCCAGTACCTGCTGTCATCTGAGTTTTTAATCTTAGCCATTATGACTGGTGTGAGGTAGAATCTCAGTTGTTTTGATTTGCATTTCCCTGATGACTGGGGATGTTGGGCACTTTTTTAGGTGCTTCTCAGCCATTCGATATTTCTCAGTTGAGAACTTTTTGTTTAGCTCTGTACCTCATTTTTAATAGGATTGTTTGATTCTCTGGAGACTAATTTCTTGAGGTCTTTGTATATAATGGATATTAGCTCTCTATCAGATGTAGGATTGGTAAAGATCTTTTTCAAATCTGTTGGCTTCCTTTTTCCTTCTTGACAGTGTCCTTAGCCTTACAGAAACTTTTCAATTTCATGAGGTCCCATTTGTCAATCTTTGACCTTAGAGCACGAGCCATCGGTGTTCTGTTCAGGAAATTTTCTCCTGTGCCTATGTGTTCTAAGGTTTTCCCTACTTTCTCTTCTAATAGTTTCAGTGTACCTGGTTTAATGTGGAGATCTTTGGTCCACTTGCACTTGAGCTTTGTACAATAAGATAAGAAAGAAATTATTTTCATTCCTCTGCATGCTGACTGCCAGTTGAACCAACACCTTTTATTGAAGAGGATATCCTTTTCCCATTGAATGTTTTTAGCTCGTTCTGTCAAATATCAAGTGACCATAGCTGTGTGGGTTCATTTCTGGGTCTTCAATTCTGTTCCATTGATCTACCTAGCTATCTTTGTACCAATACCTTGTGGTTTTTATCACAATTGCTTTGCAATATAGCTTGAGGTCAGGGATGTTGATTCCCCCAGAAGTTCTTTTATTGTTGAAAATAGATTTAGCTCTTCTAAGCTTTTTGTTATTCCAGATGAATTTGCAAATTGCTCTTTCCAACTCTCTGAAGAACTGAGTTGAAATTTTGATGGGGATTGCATTGATTCTCTAGATTACCTTAAAAAAAGATGACCATTTTTACAATGTTGATGTCTTTTTTTCTAATTTCTTTCCTAGCATGTTTATCCTTTGAGTAGAGAAAGGCTACTGATTTATTTGAATTAATTTTATAACCAACTATTTTGTTGAAGTTGTTTATCAGCTGTGGGAGTTCTCTGGTGGAATTTTTTATGTCACTTAAGTATACTGTCATATTATCAGCAAACAGTAATATTTTGATTTCTTCCTTCCTTTGACTTCCTTTTGTTGTCTAATTGCTCTGGCCAGGACTTTCAGTACTATATTCAATAGGTAGGGAGAGAGTGGGCAGCCTTGCCTAGTCCCTTACTTAAATGGGATTGTTTAAAGTTTCTCACCATGATGTTGGCTACTGGTTTACTGTATATTGCTTTTACTATGTTTACGTATGAGCCTTGGATGCCTGATCTTTCCAAGACTTAACATGAAGGGGTATTGAATTTTTTTCCAATGCTTTCTCAGCATCTAGTAAGATGATCATGTGTTTTTTTTTCTTTAAATTTGTTTATATGGTGGACTACATTGATGGATTTATGTATATATTATCATCCCTGCATCCCTGGGATAAGCCTATTTGATCATGATGAATGATTGTTTTGATGTGTTCTTGGATTCAGTGTGCAAGAATTTTATTGAGTAATTTTGCATCCATGAGCCTGAGAAAAATTAGACTGAAGTTCTCTATATTTGTAGTGTCTTTGTAAAGTTTAGGTATAAGCGTAATTGTCTCTTCAAAGAACAAATAGGGTAGAGTTCTTTCTGTTTCTATTTGTGAAATAGTTTGGAGAGTATTGGTATTAGGTCTTCTAAGAAATTTTGATAGAAATCTGCACTGAACCCATCTCGTCCTGAGATTTTATTGCTTGGGAGGCTTTGATGACTGCTTCTATTTCTTTAGGTGTTATGGGCATGTTTAGATGGTTTGTCTGATTCTGGTGTAACTTTGGTACCTGGTATGTGTCTAGAAATTTTCTCTAGGTTTGCCAGTTTTGTTGAATATAGGCTTTTGTAGAAGTATCTGATGATTTCTTGAATTTCCTCAATTTTTGTTGATTTCTGATCTTGTTAATTTGAATATTCTCTCTGTGTCCTTTCGTTTGTCTGCTTAAGGTTTTATCAATCTTGTTGATTTTCTCAAGGAACCAGGTCCTGGTTTTACTGATTCTTTGTATAGTTCTTTCTGTTTCTAATTCGTTGATTTCTGTTCTGAGTTTGATTATTTCCTGCTGTCTACTCCTCTTGGGTGTATCTGTTCCTTTTTGTTCTAGAGCTTTCAGCTCTGCTGTCAAGCTGCTAAAGAATGCTCTTTCCAGTTTCTTTTTGGAGGAACTCAGAGTTTTGAGTTTTCCTCTTAGAACTGCTATCATTGCATCCCATAAATTTGGGTATGATGTGCTTTCATTTTCATTAAATTCTAAAAAATCCTTAGTTTCTTTCTTTATTTCTTCCTTGACCATGTTATTATTAAGCAGAGCATTGTTCAGCTTCCATGTGTATGTGGGCTTTATGTTGTCTTTGTTGTTATTAAAGACCAGCCTTAGTCCATGGTGATCTGATAGGATGCATGGGAGTATTTCAATCTTCTTATATCTGTTGAGGCCTGTCGTGACTAATTATATGGTCAGTTTTGGAGAAGGCTCCATGAGGTGCTGAGAAGAAGGTGTATTCTTTTGTTTTAGGATGAAATGTCCTGTAGATGTCTGTTAATTCCAATTGGTTCATAACCTCTGCTAGTCGCTCTGCATCTCTGTTCAGTTTCTGCTTCCATGATTTGTCCATTGATGAGAGTGGGGTGTTGTACTCTCCCACTATTATTATGTGTGGTGTAAAATATTCTTTGAGCTTTAGTAAGGTTTCTTATGAATTTGGGTGCCCTTGTTTTTGTAGCATAGATGTTCAGGATTGAGAGTTGATCTTAATAGATTTTTCCTGTGGTGAGTAAAAAGTATCCTTCTTTATTCCTTTTGATAACATTTGCTTGAAAATCTATTATATTTGATATTAGAATAAGGCAATTAGATTGTTCCTGGGTGTTTGGCTCTTTGCGTGTAGGCAATGAGTTTTGATGTCAGTGAGTTGGTTCTATTTCTGTGACCTTGGGTTGGAGAGCCCTTTCGAGGCTGTTCTGGATGCTCAGGCTTCTGCAGGTAAACCCTGAGTCCTGGTGGTGGTGACCAGGCTCTCTCTCTCTCTCTCTTATGGACTCAGCTTGGAGAGTCCTTGTAAGGCTGTTCTGGGAGCTCAGCTGTCTATGTGTCGGTTCTGTATCCTGATGGCACTCACCCAGCCCTCTCTCTGGGGTGGGAATGTGTGATGAGATCTTTAATGCTGAAAAATATTGTATTGCACAGACAGACTGTTGGCCAAAATGCTGACAGTGGGGTATATGATTTGAATCACATTCTGTCCTGGCTGTAAATTTTTAAATCCACAGACACAATATACCTACCTTGCTGTACTAGGAACAATTTCTGGTGCTTTCAGGGCAGTTAAATGAGGCAGAAGATTCAGAATGGGATAGAGAACTATTTCATTCACTATGGGATGATCTGCACACACGTGTCTGCATTAAATGAGATCATCAAGAGCTTATGGAACTCACTGAGCAGATTCCAGGAAACTAGACCAACAAAGTATTCAAATCCATGGGAACACAATTTCTGAATGAACATAACGAGTTTGAACATTTTCAGAGATCCATTTGATTGCACAGCAACTTCTTTGGCTCACCTTTACACACCATTATATAAAGAAATGTTTCCCTAGAAGACATCGGAAAAATCCAGTCTGGGGTCAAGTCTTTAGACAAAACAGGATTTTGAAGATTTAAAGCAGTCAATGAGTGTTGAAAATGTTTATCAGCACGCAAGGACTGCTGGGAAAGCCCCCATCTTTAAGCGCGTTTGGCTGGCCCACTGGCGCTTGGAAGTAGAGAGGCTCTTCTGTCGTTGTTCTCAAAGGTGTGGTGACTGTGGCTTCAGAATTTTTGAGTGTGAGAAACTTTACAGAGAGCCACAATGGATGAAAATGGAGATAATGAAAAAATGGCTGTGGGGAGCCGAATGCAGACTCCATTACAAGATGGCGCTGGCTCCCTCACGGTTTGAGGTAAACAACTCCATATATAGCAATGCTCTTGTCAGCTAAGGCGCTGCACCCTGCTCATACGCAGTACATAACCTATCTCCGGCCAATCCCGAGGCCTCTGGTGTCAGCAGACTGGTGACAACCAATCATGGCAAGCCCGTATGCGCTTCTCCCTATATAAGGGGACAGCTAGGGTAGTTCGGGGCCCCTCGCTTCCTGCTCTCCCCTTCAACCAAGAGGCTCCCACAATAAAGCGTGATCTGAGAAGAATCCTCTGGTGGTGGTCATCTTTCCTCGCTGGTCGAGGAGCGCGCCGCAAATGGCTGCTCTGGAGGCCAAAATCTGTCATCAAATTGAGTATTATTTTGGAGACTTCAATTTGCCACGGGACACGTTTTTAAAAGAACAGATCAAATCGGATGAAGGCTGGGTACCTTTGGAAACAATGATAAAATTCAACAGGCTAAACCGGCTGACAACAGACTTTAATGTAATTGTGCAGGCGCTGAACAGATCTAATGCAAAACTCATGGAAGCGAGTGCAGACAAAACTAAAATTAGAAGATCACCAAGCAGACTGCTCCCCGAAGTGACGGACGAGTATAAGAATGACATGAAAAACAGATCTGTTTATATGAAAGGCTTCCCAACTGATGCCACCTTGATGATATAAAAGAGTGGCTAGATGATAAAGGCCAAATACTGAATATTAAGATGAGAAGAACATTGCACAAAACATTTAAGGGGTCAATATTTGCTGTGTTTGATAGTATTCAGTCTGCAAAGAAGTTTGTGGATGCCCCTGACCAGAAGAAGTACAAGGACACTAACCTGATAATACTCTTTAAGGAAGATTACTTTGCAAAAAAAAAAAAAAAAAAAAAAAAAAAAATGAAGAGAGAAAGCAGAGCAAAGTAGAAGCTAAATTAAAAGCTAGACAAGAACATGAAGGAAAACATAAGCCAGGTAGTGATGAAACAAGAGCTCTAGAAGGAAAGACGGGATGCTTACTGAAGTTTTCAGGTGACTTGGATGACCAGACCTGTAGAGAAGATTTACACTTCCTTTTCTCAAATCATGGTGAAATAAAGTGGATTGACCTTGTCAGAGAAGCAAAAGAGGGAACAATTCTCTTCAAAGAAAAGGCGAAGGAAGCACTTGAGAAAGCCAGAAGTGCTGATAACGGTAACCTACTGTTAAGGAACAAAAAGGTGACTTGGAAAGTACTAGAAGGACATGCGGAAAAAGAAGCAGTGAAAAAAATCACAGATGATCAGCAAGAATCCCTAAACAAATGGAAGTCAAAAGGAGGCCATGAAGCAGGCAGATTTAAAGGAAGTCATGTTTTTACAGCAGCCCATAGATTTAAAGGAAAGGGAAATAGACTGCCCTATGCTGGGGCACCCAAAGGAAGAGGGCAGTATCAGGGAAGAAGATAATTCGATGGTGATCATCGTTGTGGACCAATGAAAAGACGATGAGACCAAGAAGAACCCGCATCAAAGCATAAGAAAAGAGAGAATGGTGCTAGAGACAAGTAGTTTATTTAGTAAGCAGTGTTTTTATTCCTTAGTTAGATTTTAAGCTGCTTTTTGTCTTCAGAAGCCTTTAAAAAGAAAAGCGAATTAGGTCCACTTCAATGTCCACCTGTATAAAAGGAAAAGTTTTTTGTTTTACTTGTCTTCTTTTTGTTGTTATCCAAATGAAAGTTTTTTCAAATGTATAGTTCTGTTTGTGTTTGGATGATTAAAATATGAAAAGGAAGATTCTTCCTCTTAGTTGCCTTTGTAATATGAGAATTTATTAGTACAGACTTGTAAAATGTATACTGTATAAAAATTTTAAAAACATATATCAAAAAATGAAACTAAGGTAGACATTGCCTTCCTCTCAAGATGTTTACTGTCTACTGAAAGAACCCCATATCAATAAAAAATTATATAATATATAATTAAAACATGATACAGTGAATATGAAATTTAAAAGGGAGTATGAGAATGCCGATAAAATAGTCTTCATCAATCAACAAGACAAAGACAATAAATTACCATTGATCTAAGATCTATACTGCAAATAGTTTAACTAGGTAAGGAAATAAAATATACAAAAGTTTTATAAGATATGGAAACACTGGGACATGCAAAGACCAATAAAGAATCCAAGTTCAGTCTTGAATATATGTAATGGAAATAACCTTCAGTGCAAGAAAACAGCCAGATACTTGGGTACTCATACTGTAGCCCCATGGTAGATATTTTTGTAAAGCCACACTAGCATGAATAACACAATTCTGCTCCTTGGTGATTACAAGTCTGCTGGGATCTGATAAGAACCATTAAATACTTTTATGAACTTTTATCTCTTTGGTCTCCTTTGAGTACAGAGTGAGTTCCTAGAAGTCTATAATCAAGCAGGTGTCCCATTTCACCTCCACGGGGTTCAAGCTCTGATCTGGAGAGATACACACAAAGAATCACTTTTCAGTCCATGCAGAATGAAAGTACAGGACCTGCTCGAGCAAAGCGAACCCATCTTATAAATGAGGCTTTATAAAGAAGCTTTGATACCGACAGACTGACAGAAGTCATTCTCTATATTGGCTAATTTTCATAGTGGTAGTTGACACAGGAATGAACACAGGGCATTAACAAACTCACTTTATTGTTGTAAAACTCTGTTGAAGACCTCAAGAAAAGGTGAGCTTTCAACCTTATAAATACTTCTTCCAAATGATTAGGAACCACCCACCATAAAAGTAACCATTTTTAAAGTTCACATGAAAACTAAGAGTACTTAGACTGATGCAACTGAGATGACATTAACTTTTTTTCTGCCCCAGAGGACATACATCATCAAGCATCTATGTACAAGTGATTATGGTAAGTATTTTTTTGCCACAAGCAAAGAATGTCAGCCGCTAATAACTAAACAAAAGGAAGAAGATGAGAGAGAAAACTTCACTAGAGAGGGATGTTTTCATTTCCTTTGAGCATTGGTCCTTATCGAATCTCCAAGCATTTGGGGTAGCCTTGCAGAGAGTGTATGTGGACAACTTTCAACTTCTTTTGCCTGTGAGACGGGAAAAGGATGCTAAGAACATGCTAAGAACAGAGGTTGTAAGAATAATCCTTAATTGAATCTCAGCCACCACCACCAGGAACAAGAAAAAAAAAGGTATATGTTAGTTGGGTTCTTCACAATGGGAAGAACATACTTGCCAAAAGAACAGAAGTGCTTTCCAGAAAATTCTGGAACCCATCAGTATATATCAAATATGAAGGCCTGATATCTTCAGCAACTGTTCAAAAGAAAGTAGCCTGGTCGTCTGGCTTTAAGGAGCCAAAGAACACTTCTCCCCTAATCGAGGAACAGTAATGTGCCTTCCCTTCTTCCTTTGAAACTCACTGTATTGAACCCCCTTCTCTAGCATCAGCTGGCCCTTGTTCACTTGTGACAGAAAGTGGATAGTAAATGCCCTTAGCTTCCTGAATGAAAGTCCAAGGGTAGAAGAGCATTTCAATAATAACCAAGTCCCCTGGGTGATTTGTGATTCATCTGGGTTTAAGCACCTCCTCAATATTCCCTTCAGGCAGACTATGTGCTTCCAAAAATAGGATCTGTGTTGTTCATTCCCGTGGCCCCTGAAAACTTAAAATGCTTTAGAGAATAGTTGTTTGACTAAAAACTGTTTTAACATTTTTTCAGAGAGATACCCAGAAGTTGATTTCTATTCACTGCAGGGCTGGCTCTGTAATTCAGCTCACAGAGGGATACATACAGGAGGCAAACCTGTACTCAGCTCATGCAATTAGAACTTTCACCACAATGGTATGTGGATATTTTAAAATAAGATGCTCAATTACCCTGTATTTGCTTAAGGCACCTATTTTGTGAGATAAACGAAAGTTAATAATGGTCTAGGGACCGCAGTAAGAAAAATTAGTGGTTAAAATCTACAGCATGAAGAAATGCTTTCTTAACAGGACATCAGCCCCTCTCTTTCAAGAGCTGTAATCTCTTCCACGAGGCCCAGAGAGTGCTTATCTCTCATTCTTAGCCCAGTATCCTTGACAGCTATTATAAATTAGCAGATATAGAGCTGAGTGTTGAAAATTAAACCCTGAAAGTGCTATATATACAGAACCTCAGTTTAAATTCATCCCTAAACCAATACATCTAAGCCAGAAACTAGAGAAACAGGTCCACCAATGGGGACAGAGGAGAGAAACCAACAATACAGGACACACTCAAACAACAGGGCTGCCATTAGATTCCAGAAGAAAAGGGACATTTCCCACCAACAGGATGCTGTGGTCTATTTGAATGGCTGCCTCCACATGGGCCAGAGTGCTTTCCTATTTGAAGCCACTGGGACCAGAAGGCTGCCTCAGTTGATCAAGTCTCCCCATTGCCTTTTCTGTGTAAACAGATTCTGCCCCGAGGGGCTGTCATTTCAGAGTTTCCATTCTCATCCCTCAAACCGTAGGTGGTAGCCTCATCAGGAACACCATGGGGGATATTAATAAAAACAAACTCCCCCAATGTGTCCTTTTTATTCCATGATGAGCAAAGGCTGAGAAATGCTTGGGATGGGGGTAGGGAGAATGACCCCTACTGAACATCCCAAGACACTTTGGAAATAGTATCATTTATCTACTTGCCCTAATAAGGCATTTCTAATTCTAATGGAAGAATCACAGAATCGCCTAATTCCATTGTCAAGGAAAATGGAGTATTATTTATCCGAGAGCTCACACAGAAGAGGCTTTGTTCCAGCCAGCTGGTACTACTGGACCAACTTCTGCTGTGCTCTGAAGAGTACTAAGCACCTGCCGAGCAACCTGAATAGTTCGTGATATCGTGAGAGCAGTGCACATTGAGTGAGCAATTCAGACAGTCATCTATAAAGCTCCCACATGTGCCAGGCACTAGGGTAAAATGCCTAGCATGATCTTTGAACCCCTCAAAAATGTCTTCTCACATAAAAAATATATCTGCTCCTAACAAATGGAGAACAACTCTGAACAGATGACTGATATTAAAATCAGAGTACTCAGAACTGCAGAGTAAGCTCAAGACCAGATTGGTAACTTCATAAGACACTGTCTCGAAACAAAACTTGAAGGTTGACATTATAATTCAGTGCCTGGTTAGTATGTAAAAACCTTTGAGTTTAATCTTCAGTGTGTGGGAGTGGTATTGTGCTAGTCAGATTCAGATACCAACTTGACTCAGCATAGGGTCCTCTGACTGAATTTTAATTGAAGGATGCCTTAAAAATCAAACTGGCCTGTGTTCATGTCTATAAGGGGTTATCTTCACTGATGACTGATATAGGAGGGTTCAGCCCATTGTGGGCAGCACTATCCCTAGGAACATGGGCCTAGGCTATATAAAGAAATTGCACTTAAGCCAAAGCAGAGGGTAAGTCAATAATCAGCATCCTCCATGGTTCTGTTCCAGGTTTCTGATTTGAGTTCCTGTTCTGACTTCTCTTGGAGATGGGCTGATATTTGAAAGTATAAGTTGAGTATAGTTTTTCTTCCACAGGTTGCTTTTTTTCGAAATGCTTTATCAAAGTAACGGGAAACAAACCTTAGAATGGGCATGGGGTAGTACCAGGAAAATACCACAGAACTCCAGATGGAGAAATAGGATCAAAGGAAGAATAGATGTAAATCAAGCAGTCAGAGAAGACATGGTAACAGACAGGTCTCACGGTGAAGGCATATTCATGGAAGTGCCCTTCTGATCAACAGTAGCTCCAGCAGAGTCCTGACATGAACACAGATTCACAAAGTCAGAGAGGAAATAAGCTTTTCAAGGAACTATTTGCCAGGAGAATTGAAAGTAAGTATGGAGTATACAGAAATGGAACTGGGCTCTGGAATCCTCTGACAATGAGGCAGCCGTAGAAAGCAGCAGTAAATGCTTGGAGTTCTTTCTATTCACAAGCCTATTCAGGCTCCAACCCTTCTCTCTGACTCATGCTCTCTGTCTCTGCTACTGTCTCTGCCTCTGTCTCTTTCCCATTCCTTTTGACACTATATATCTTGAATACAATTTTGTACCTCTAGGAAGAATTTTTCAAAAATCTCATCACCACTGAGTGGAATAGGCCTTAAAATATACTCATTGTTGACAAGGTGACATAGACCATCAACATGGCTTCAGCTATGACTTATCCTAATGACTCTGTGATAGAAATCAGATGATAGCTTCAGCCAGTCACTATGCCTGGCATGAATCTATACAGTAAGACATTGAAGTCATTTTTTTGTTTTCGAATGTAAAATATATATCAGAGTAATATTAAGTAGTACCAGCAAAATCACACAATTAATAGTCAGTGTACACCCTAGTTACAGATCCTGTGGTTTTAGAGCTGCTCTTCTTAATACTGGAACCCTTTATACTAAACAACCTCAACCTGAATAAATCTTGTCCATGTAACAACAGGGACCCTCCTCTGCACACATCAAGGACACCAGGTAAGTTGCCCATGTGCAACATTTAAAGCACCCAGTAAGAGGTTCACACTAACAATATCTAGAAGCATCCTCTCCCTACATCCACCCATCCCACAACACCATATGCCTGTGATGTGCAAAGACTGCTGCAGGCCCTGGGGCAGAAGCATGAACCATGCAGTGCCTGCCCTCACTGTGCACTGTCCCCTGCTGGGAAAAGATAAATGCCTGGGAAACAATTAGAAAGAACTTGTTGACACAGTATGGAGTCATTTTGAGCAGTTATTATTTAAATTGTATTATGTCCCCCAGAGGGAAAATGCTAACATGAATGACTATCGCAAACTATAAATAAAGCATAACCACAGATAGTAAGTCCTTCAATTAAAAATTAAAAGAATCTAATGTATTAACAGTGGAAGCTCTTAGTATTTTAGAGCGAAGTCCTACCATCAACTTGAGACAACTCTTCTCCCTTTGAAGACAATTTTCCATCTGATGGTCAGTCTACAGAAACTGAACACTTGACAATGGACTACCAAGTTACCATGTTACCTGAACCATCAGGGTGTGGGTGTTGTCTTGCCCACAAAGTCATGAAGTTGGTTTCACACAGCAGCATTGATCATCAAATGGAAGTGAGGTCATGAATGCACAAGTAAGTTATATAAAGACGTGGCTCAAATACTTTTGATTTCTTTTGCTGGAATAAAACTTCTTATCTCCTATGGCACATCTATGGCTTATTAAGGCATAGTGTATGACAGATTCAGTAAGAAGAAAACACCAAGAATATAACTTATAAATGTATTTACTTATTATACATGCGGCCCCTCGCAAAGAACTTTATATTTGCAGCCCTTTTATAAGGTATCCCTGAAAGGTAGTAGTGAATGAAATCTTTGCATTGGAAAGAACCTTGAGTCATACATATGGTCATACAGTTTACGTGGAAGTAAAAGTAGCTGGTGCCATTATATACTGTCTCATAGACTACAGCTAGTGATGTAACTTGATGAGTGGGGAGATGGAAAGAATAAGATTTGATAGTCAGTGAGAAACGTATCTGTCCAAGAGATGAAAAGATGGGCCTCTTCAGCTGAGCAAAAAGAATTGGGAAATGTTTGTATTCTAAACAAGCATTCACTGAGACCTGGCCTCATCAAAGAAGAAAATAACCTAGGAGATCCAGTCTAGGGATAACAGAGGCTCATCATGCATACCATCTTTGTTGTTGCCCAAAGAGCCTATTAACAAAGTGACCCTCATCTCAAAATGGAGATTGTTCATGGGCTCAGAAACATGAATATCTACTGCAAAAGGATTGTCTGGATAAAGTTGTCATTAAGCACAACACTAACCCCCCACACGTCCATATAGCCACATTCCCTTGAATTAAGCAGCCAGCAATGTCATGACAGGTTAACCTGCCATGGGCCATGTCTATAATAAAAAGAAATTACTTTGTCCATGTTTGGAATAGGAACTCCTTCTGAATACAAACTTGCTTGTCCTGTGCTTCTGCGAAACCTAACATTCATGAACTTACAAAGTAACTTAACACTGCCATGGCATTCCACATAACATTGTTACTGATAAAGGATCTCATGTCCTGCTAAAAAAAAGTTAGCATTGGCATGTGGTCATAGAAATCACCAGTCTTATCAGGTTCCTAACCCCATGAAGGAGTTATCTTGATAGAACAATAGAAAGGCCTTGTCAAGTTATTGCAGTATAAAAGTGGGTAGCAATAGCTGGCCGGATTGGGCAGAGGCAGAGCTCTCCAAAAGGCTGCATGTGCTCTGAACCATCATCCAATGTACTGTTTCATGCATGACCAGGGTTGATGGCTCCAGGAAGCAGAGTATGCGAGAGCGAGTTACACCAGTTTCCATACCCTCTAGTGAACCTAGCAAACTTCTGCTCCCTATGTGTGTTACCTTATTCTCTGCTGAACAAGAAGTCTTGGTTCCAGATTAGGCAGTCCTTCTTCTAGGATGCATAAGCATTCCATTGAACAGGAAGATAAGACTTCCCTCTGGCACGTTTGGGTTCCTGATGCCCTTGAGTTCACAGATTGAGGAAGGGGTCATAGAGTTAGCAGAGATGATTATTTTAAACCATCAGAGATACACTCGACACCTTCTCAATAGTGAAGTTATCTGTAAATTAAGCATGATACAAGCATGTGGTTTGATTTTTGGTTGACAAGGAGTGGACTTGTTATAATTGTTGGCCTTATCAAATTGGCTGAATTTTTTATTACCTAGGAACAAATATTTGAGTTCTGTAAAGACAATTCCAGAGAGGATTAGCTAGTAAGAGCATCTGTTACCTTTCTCATTGCTGTGACTACATGCTACCAAGAAGCAGCTTAAAGAAGGGAGGCTTGCTTGGGCTTACAGTTTAAGGAAGGATACACATGCTGGTAGCCCAGAATGATTGGAGGTGGAAGACCCTTCTCTCTGACTCACTTACATATTCAGTCACATCTAAGCAGCAGTCAGGAAGCTGAGTGCGGAAAGAAAGTAGAGCTGGTCTTTAAAATCTCAAAGCCTACCCACAGTGATTCATTTTTTTCCAAGAAGACTCTGCCTCCTAAAGGTGTCACAACCTTCCAAATAGTGCCACCATGGTGACCAAGTATTCTAACTCATGAACCCATGATGAACATTTCACACCCAAACTAAAACAGAGAGAAATAAACTGGGCACCATCTTTCAGCCTATGGCTCAGAAAAGAAAAACAAGAAAGAAAGAAAAGAGCCCCGAGAAAGGGCAGTACCACATACTTGCATTTGATTCTCTGTCCTGAGCAGGAGAAAATCTGTCAACTGCTGCTAACATCTTACTTTGACATTCAATTTCAGAGTCTGTAGTCTGATAATGTGAACTCAATAACCAGACCTCTTCAGAATCCTTCAGGCCTTCAATACAAGTCTGAGGTATTTTCTGTTGATGAGGCCTCTTGGAAAATACCTACACATACATATGGCCAGAAGGGATGGAAGAGACTTTTTTGTTTGTTTGCTCAGACCAACAAATTACAGTTCAAGGTGCTTCAAATACTAAAACGCTGAGGTACTCAGCAAATGGATGGGGAAAGGAACTTGGATCTTTCATGGTCCACTGAGACTATGGGAAGAGTGCAGAACTGATTACCTTATTAGAAAGGTCTCATGAGTCAACTACACAGCTGAGAAACCAAAGGTCTGATCAAATTATCAACAGGATAAGAACAACAGCTGATCTGTTCTTATGTAAGCAAGATCAATCAACAAAGACAAGGAAAGCAAATCCCGCCCCCCAAGAAAAAGTTAAAAAAAGAAAAAAAAAAACAAGAAAAAAATTAACTGACTGTTAATTTAAAAAATTAACTGAATGGACACCATGACCAAGGTAGCACTTATAAAAGATAGGATTTAACTAGAGTTGGCTTGTAGGTTCATAGGTTCAGTCCATTATCCTCAAGGTGGGAGCATGGCAGTGTCCAGTGATAGAAGAGCTGAGAGTTCTGTATCTTCATTCAAAGAAAGTCATAAATTGAATGTTTCCAGGCAGCTAGGAGCAGGATCTCAAAGCCCACCCACACAGTGACACACTCTGTCCAACAAGATCACACCTACTCTAATAAGCTCACACCTCCTAATAGTACCACTCTCTAGTCCAAACACATTCTAATCACCACACTGACATAAGAAGAAACATTCCCTGTCTCCCCAACACACCAGCAACACATGTAGGTAGGGAGAAAAAAAGGTTATTCTTTTCTCTGCCCCTCCAAATTCATCCCAAACCTAATCCCCCATAGGTGAAAGTGGAGGCAGATGTGATACCATGGTTTGAATATGACCAGGACTAAGTATTGGTACTTACAGCAGAGTGGCCAGTGCCGGAAGGATAGTGAAAGGAAAATTGATGGGTTGTCAAGAATAAGGCTGACCACTCTACAGGAACATAAGAGCAGGTAAAGCCCAGATGCTGATAGCAATTGAAATTTAAATCTCGCCAGCTCTTCCTCAAAGTGGTGGAGACTCTCTTATCAAAGTGGTTGCTGAAGACATTCTACTTTCTATGGCCTAGTGCCAACTGGGAATACAACAACTGAGTAAAGCAGGACAGTGGAAAGGCTCACACATGTGTAGTCGCTGAACACAAAGGGCAGAAAAGTGGAGAGACAAGTGAGTGTTGGGCAGAAAAGAAAGTTCATTTACATTTACTATCCTGGAATATTAAACATTAGAAAATAAGGATGCAGGAAACTACACATTTTCAAAGAATAAAATGGGTAAAATTTGTCTCTAAAACAGGACTAAATAAGTCATACCTGAGAAAAATACAAGAAACAAAGAAGCTTGCAAACATGATGTGACTTTCACCTAGATTCTTCTACTTAATATCTTTTGCATCTATGTGGACCAAGCTGCTAAGGAATAGCAGTTCTCTCATTTAAAACCTTGTCACACAGGGAGGAAATGTGTAGGCAGAAAATGCAGGAGAAAATAACTATGATAGTACTCTTCTTAAGATGTATATTATCATCCACAATGCCCAAATTGAGAACAAGAAATAGTGACAGTTTATAAGGAAATGAGTCAGAAAAATAATTTCTACTTTCAATTAATATTACAGTTCTCTGGTTGTGTTCCATTTTCATAAGCTTTCTACCTAGTTTAATAATTTCCTTCCTTGACTGAGTGAATTTCACAGAATAAATAACAGGATATAAAGATGAGCAGAAAGCCCTCCAAGAGTGGGTAAAGATTTGGCCAAAAGGTCTTCCTATGGGCATCTATGCAAGTGTTGCCTCACTTTCTTTCCAAGTTGAGATATCCTATGCTAAAGCCAGGCTGCTAAAACTGAGGAAGTAAACAACTCACAAGTCCTAAGAAGTCCCTGAAACCAGATTCACAAGACCTCGCCAAGGTCTCAAAAAAAAAAAAAAAAAAAAAAAAAAAAAAAAAAAAAAAAACAACAACAACAACAAAAAGCAACAACAAAAAAAAAAAAAAAAAAAAAAAAAAAAAAAACCCTCTCACTTTATTTTAAGTTTTATGTATCTGATTTATACTTCCTCAAATTCTGAGGAGCCTACTCAACAAAAAGGCAAACCGGGACTCAACTAAAAAATCTGGTAATTGTCAGAAACTGCTAAATGTCCAGGCTCAGACTGAAAGAAAACCTCAGAATCATTTTGCCTATGTATAAATCACATTCTTCCTGAAATGACAATAATCCCTTTAAATTGTTTAGCATAATTTTCTATCTTCCTGAAAGGTCAATGAGTTCTGGCACACAAACACCATCTAGCTGTCCTGTATTAGGGACTATGAAGAAAATATGCTGACTTGGATGGTTAGACTAATATAGAGCAAGTAGAAAAAATAGTTCTTAGAGACAGTTTGTATGCAAGCTTGAAAATTCTACAGAAGTAGCTCAGCATCCTGTCTTGTACCCTTATCACCAAGACTCAGCTTCTGAGAACAAGGACTTAATTATGTCTCTGATATTTTTCTCTTGCTGCTGTTTTTAAATGATTATCCCTGTTGTTTATTTCTTTTCTTGGTTATCTATAAGGTAAAAGTTTAACCCCACTGTCTGAAACCAGGCAACATTGCTTGTGCAGGAATTTCCTAAGACCAAGTATTTCAGCTCATTTCCCAGTACTCAACTCGGCTGCACCTAACTGCATCCTTGCACTCTGAATCTCAGTAAGACAAAGTGAGATTCAGTAATTTAATTTCCAGGTTCACTCTCTCCTAACTTCATTAGTCTCTCTCTATCCCTCTATCCTGTCTTAGTTTTCTTCATACCCTTATCAACTTTGGTATACTCTGCACACATCTGCTTTTTTATTATTTTCCATTTTTAAAATGTATCTCCGGGCTGGAGAGATGGCTCAGCCGTTAAAGGCTAGGCTCACAACCAAAATAAAATGTATCTCCAAGATGAGATATCACAGTCCATAAATAGAGTTCCAAGAGAATTATAAGTCCTTGAGAGAAAACTCTAGGAAAACCAGACAAGCGTCTTGTGACCTGAGCTTCTTCATAAACACAGAATTGTTCTTGAAATGTGTTTTTTTTACTCCTCCATGTCCACCCCAGGTGTAATGCTTAGGAATGAGTTTACTTCTGTTGCAACTCATATGCCTCTTCTGAAAACCATGGTTTTGCCAAGTGCTGCTTGTTCTTGTGACTATACAATTTACTCAGATGACTCTTCTTTGTCCTCAGAGTTTAAACTGCCTGATGCTCTGAAAAAAAAGTTGGCTATAACATAAAACTTTAGTACTCCTCATTTTAGGTTCTGCCTTCACAGTTCACATGTCCATTAGAGTAGTAACCAAGTTGCTCCAGAACAGCAATTTGAAGTCCTCTATGAGATAAGAAAGTGGGGATCCTCACAGAAGGAAGTTCATGTGCATGATGGGACAGAAACATGGAAGACTTTGCCTTATATCAGGCTTGTGCATTGCTTTTTAAGGGAAGAAGGAACATAAGCGTTAAAATCACAACTATTAGATTGCTCCAGACGACTGTTTAGAAGGAACTTTAGATGGAGAAGTATAGGACAGTGCATAAAAAATATTAAAAGGGCATATAAAAGGGAGGAAAAGATCCACATTCAATTTGGTTTACTTGGGCATTATTTCAGACTGTTATCTAAATGCTTAAGGAACATAAGGAGGGTGTTAATCATGAGGGAAAAATAAATATTTCCTGGAATGAATAAAAACTGAATGGTCAAACCTTAAAACTGATACAAGAAGCAAAAACAATTTTTCAGTGTCACTGGACTAGTGATGGTTCCCTGGGCTCACTCACTGGAACCTTCTTTAAAAATGTATCCTCCATTGCCTGAGAATGACCCTGAAGCATGGGGTGAGGGATTTGAAAATATATTTTTGAAAACCCCCCATTTCCTGGTGAGGATTTAAGAAAGCCTATGACAAAGCCAACTTTACACCCTGGGCAAGCTCAGACAAGACTGGGAAAAGGAATTCACTTCCCAATTTTTCCCTGGCCTCATGAGCTGGGCTTGGTATTTCCGGTGCAATTTCCACAAAGTAAAATGTGTACCTAATTATATGCACTCAACAGTTGTATGTCTAGATGGAGAGACAGAATTGGACAGTCCTCACATAGTGCCTTGAGAGGGAAGAAAAGAACTACAGCTTATGAGTCCATACTAAAAGCAGCATTTGTGTACATGTGGATCCTTTGCTTCCTTTTAACTTATTTTCTCCACTAAACTGTCTTCTACAGGTATTATAGAGCAAAAGGATAAAGTAAATTTTTTTCCACAGTAAAGAACATACTAACTGATTACTTTCATCTTCTCTTTACTCTTACTCAATTAGTAAATCAGGGAGAATATGATGTCAACAATTATATAGGTTTGATCCTTGATGTATTATATTATTCTTAACTAACAATCGGTTTTTAAGAGCATTAAAGAACATTTACCATGTTTCTCTACATTTACTATGAAAGGATAGGAAATCCTTACGCAGCTCGCAAACTATGAAATTTTTCTCATACAAGCTGAATTTGTGATTACAAAAAGGACCCAACCTCCCATTTCATGGGCAGATAGTTATTTTACTAATAATTCATATAAATCTACAGAAGTGATTCAGGGTCCATATATTATTGATCTGTTTATACTTTTTTTTTCTCAGCCCAACAGGTGTAACTGGCCTTTGTGCTTAATCTGAATTTGTGATTAATTCATAAACCATAATATGTTGTTTCAGATTCTGCTCATTATTTCCAGCAATAGACTCATGCTCAGGCATTCTCCATCTGGAGAAGTGACTTTAATTTTTCTTTAGGATTTGAATCATTTCCCATTTGCAGGGGATATTATAAAATTTGTATTCCTATTAAAGGTAAATATGGGCTTGTGGTCCACATGGTACTAGAACTACATATAGGTCTCTTTTTAAGCTCTTCTCTAGATTTGTCTGGTCAATATAATAATATAGCTAATAGTACTGGACACAATTTGGATCTTTATTTCAGAGTATCACACACAATGCTTTCACTGTTCTAATACCCATTGTGTTTATAATTTTCATGGGTATGAAATAATCATAAAACAAATTATAATTAGATTTCTCTACAACATCTCACATCAAAACTACTCTGCATATTCTAATCCCAAATAGTAAAAGGAAGCCAGTGATGGTGGCAGACACTTTTAATTTCAGCACCTAGGAAGCAGACAGGGGATCTTTGAGCTCAGGCCACACTAGTCTGCAGAGTGAGTTCTGAGACAGTCAGACTACACAGAGAAGCCCTGTCTTAAAAACAAACAAACAAAAAAGTAGAGGGGATGTCAGAACACAATCCAAGAATGTAGTTAAGCAAAAGCAATTCCGAGTGCCTGTGCCTTTAGTTTCTTCTTAGGATATGTTTTTGTGCACCTCAATCCCCAGGTGTAGCAGATAGAAGTGAGTTTTCTTCAGCTGTTCTTATTCACATACCTCTATGTAAATCTGTGTTGTGGCCACCTGTCTCTTGTCCTTGTAACTATACACTGTACTTGGGTAACTCTTCTTAACCTTCAGAGTATAAATTGTCTGATGCTCTAAATAAAGTTGGGTATTCTGTGAGACTTTATTCTGCCACATTTTTAGGCCCTATTCTTCCAAGTTTATGCCTCCAACTACACCAGTAAAGAGAAAGGACCAGCAATTTTTTTTTTCTATTTATTACTGCATCGGTGACACATAGAACAGTGTTTGGTACACAGCCAATGCTCAATGTGTCCTAATTGAGTGAATGAAAAGTAGTATCGTCTTCCAGACACCTTTGCACCAGTGTTATTTCATATTCAGAAACTCCCCTCCTGAGCCTCCTATTGGCTGACTACTGGTGCTCTTTAAGATTTTCTTTGAGGACTGCATCTATTTCTTTAGGTCTTATGGGACAGGTTATATGGTTTATCTGATCCTGGTTTAACTTTGATATCTGGTATCTGTCTAGAAATTTATTCATTTCTTCCAGATTTTCCAGTTTTGTGGAATGTAAGAATCATTTGCTTATAGATCCTTTCCTGGCTGTCACCCATCCTACATCTGATGTAGGATGTTTTACAATAGTTTGTAAATTTACTTACCTGTATATCTTTACATTAGTACCATTCTTCACATATCATATGCATCAATACGTCAAAGTTTCTGTCACGACTCAGATACCAAATACTATTTCTCGACTCTCAACTGACTCATGTACTTCATCACTAAACCAATTCTGATGTTACCAAAGAAATACTTGTACTGATGCTTCTGAAATTGTGTACCAAGGAATGAGGCAAGGGAAAGCAGAGGGTATCCTCAAATTTGTAGTAGAAATAGCAACTGTAACATCATCAGTACTATTGAATTAGGGTGGCTCATGGTTTTCTGTTAGAGTGCTACAGTCAGTTCATGGGTGCTGTACTTAGATGAAACTGGTTTAGAAAGTTACAATAATACGAAGAAACAGCAGGTTACTAAAAATTAGTGCAGAACAGAAAATGACAGTGATATTGTCTTCCTAGATTCCAAGCACTGAGAAGATAAAAGTATCCACTAGAAATGTGTATTTCATTATAAATCATGTAGATACTTATTTTGACTTAGTAATGAGAAAATGAAATAAGTCATTGAGATAAGATCATCAAGGCCATGTGATAAAAAATTAAAAAAAAAACATTTTAGCAGTAACTTAGTGTTCTTCTCTATGGCTGTTTGAATAAGAATGGCATCTATAATTGCTAATTCTTAATTTAAGAGCATAAGCCACTGGTGTTCTGTTTAAGAAAATTTTCCCTGTGCCCATGAGGCTTTTCCCCACCTTCTCTTCTATTAGTCTCAGTGCATTGGGTTTTATGTGGAGGTCTTTGATCCACTTGGACTTGAGCTTTATATAAGGCAATAAGAATAAATCAATTTGCATTCTTCTACATGCAGACCACCACTTGAACCCATACCATTTTTTGAAAATGCAGTCTTTCTCCCAATGGATGGTTTTAGCTTCTTTGTCAAAGATCAAATGACCATAGGTGTATGGGTTCATTTCTGGGTCTTCAATGTTATTTCATTTATCTACCTGCCTATCTCTGTAACAATACCATACAGTTTTTAACATGATTGATCTGTAACACAGCTTAAGGTTAGGGATGGTGATTTCTCCCAGTTCTTTCACTGTTGAGAATAATTTTTGTTATCCTGGGTACTTTGTTATTCCAAGTGAATTTTCAAATTGCTCTTTCCAAATCTATGAAGAATTGAGTTGGAATATTGGTGGAACTGCATTGAATCTGTAGATTGCTTTCAGCAAGATGGCCATTTTTACTATAATAATTCTGCCAATCTATGAGCATGGAAGATTGTTTCATCTTCTGAGATTTTCCTCAATTTATTAACTCAGAGATTGGAAGTTCTTGTCATACAGATCTTTCATAAGACCTCACAAAATTCCAAAGCTTCTGTATGGCATTGACACTATCACGAAGACAAAATGGCAACCAACAGATTGGGAAAAGATCTTTACCAGTCCTAAATCCGATAAAGGGCTAATATCCAATATATACAAAAACTCAAGAAGTTATACTGCAGAGAATCACATAACACTATTTAAAAATGGGGGACAGAACTAAACAGAGAATTCTTAACAGAGGAATCGAATGGCCAAGAAGTACCTAAAGATATGTTCAAAATCCTTAGTCATCAAGGAAATGCAAATTGAAACAACTCTGAGATTCCACCTCACACCAGTCAGAATGGCTAAGATTAAAAACTCAGGTGACAGCAGATGCTGGTGCAGATGTGGAGAAAGAGGAACACTCCTCCACTTTTGGTGAGATTTTAAGCTGGTATGACCTCTGTAGAAATCAGTATGGAGGTTCTTCAGAAAATTGGACATTGTACTATCTGAAGACCCAGCTATACCACTCCTGGGCATATACCCAAAATATGCTCCAACATATAACAAAAACAAATGTTCCACTATGTTTCTAGTAGCCTTATTTATAATAGCCAGAAGCTGGGAAGAACCTATATATCCTTCAACAGAGGAATGGATTCAGAAAATGTGGTACATTTACACAATGGAGTACTACTCAGCTATTTAAAACAATGAGTTCATGAAATTCTTAGGCAAATAGATGGAACTATAAAATAATATGCTGAGTGAGTTAACCCAGTCACAAAAGAATATACATGCTATGCACTCACTGATAAGTAGATATTAGCCCAAAAGTTCTGAATACCCAAGATACAATTCACAGACCATACAAAGATCAAGAAAAAGGAAGACCAAAATGTGCGTTCTTCTTAGAAAGTTAAAAAAATATTCAAGGGAGGAAATACATAGATAAAATGTGGAGCAGAGACTGAAAGAAAGGCCTTCCAGAGACTGCTTCACCTGGGGATCCATCACATATATAGTCACCAAACCCAGACAATAGTGCTAATGCCTAGAAGTGTATGCTGACAGGAGCCTGATATGGATGTCTCCTGAGAGGCTCTGTCAGACCCTTAGTGATACAGATGAGGATGCTAGCAGCTAATCATCAAACTGAGCACGGAGACCTCAATGAAGGAGTAAGAGAAATTACTGAAGGAAATGAAGGGGTCTGCAACCCCATAGGAAGAACAACAATATCAACCAACTAGACTCCCAGAACCACCAGGGACTAAGCCACCAACTGAAGAATACACATGGAGGGACCATGGCTTCACCCACATATATAGCAGAAGATGGCCTTATTGGGTATCACTGGGAGGAGAGGCCCTTGGTCCTATAAAGGCTTGATCCACCAGTGTAGGGGAATGCCAGGGTGGGAAGACAGGAAGGAGTAATGGATGTGTGGGGAAGCACCCTCATAGAGGCAGGGGGAGGAAGGATGGAATAGGGAGTTTCTGGAGGGAAAACCTGGAAAGGGGATAACTCTTGAAATGTAAATAAAGAAAATATCTAATAAAAAATAAAGGATGACATCTACAGGCTTGTGTATTTAAATACTTAGTTACCACTTGATGGAGCTATTTGGGAAAGGATTATATAGTATGGCCTTGTTGGAGAGGTGTGTTACTGAGGATTCAAAAGACCACACCATTCCTAGTTAGTTCTCTCTGCCTCCTACTTGTCAATAACATTGTAAACTTTCAGTCACTGCTTCCGTGCCATGCCTGCCTGCCTGCTGCTATGATCTGCTCTCTGATAATCATGTATTCTAGGCCTCTTGAATAATAATCCCCAATAAGCTATTTCTTTTATAAGTTGTTTCAGTCATGGTGCCTCTTTGCAGCAATAGATTGTCAACTAAGAAGATACTTCCTGTCCTATTTTTTCTCATTCCAGTTACAGTTCCATTCTTCTCTCTGTGGTCTTCATGAGTTTTGTGTTGAAAGTGTGATTGAGTAACTCTTTTGCTTATTCTTAGCCATTGCCCTATTTACTAATGTGCGGAATGTTCTAGGTACATTTTCCCTCACTAACCTGTGCTGAAAGCCCTATTGTAAATTTACCACCTTTTCATCGGGTGCTCTCTGCTTTAATTTATTTTATCCCTCATAACGATCAGTTATCACTGTTTGCTTCATTTTGGCACAAAATGAAGAATAGACCCTAAAATAATTACCTTATTATGTCGATAAGGAGAAACTTTAATTCTCTAATTCACAGCAATTATTTCATTACACTTAATCACTTGATAGCAACCAACCTTTTAGCACCTGTTTCAAAGGTAACAATCATTGCATGCTTTTTCATAGCCTTGAAATGATGCTTAATTGGAAAACACACACACACACACACACACACACATGCACACTCACATGCACACCAGAAAAACACATTCCCAGAACACAACTACCACCTCTTGGTGCTCTTGATGCCTTTCTTCACAAGGCATTTTCACCCAGGTCCTGTTCTTTCAGCCCTTCTAAGATGGCAGAAAAATCCTCGTCCACCTTCAGTCTATACTGGGGCCCACTGTGCTCTTTTTAAAGGACACATCATTGATAATGGTTGTACACAGGTCTGAGTTACAGTAAATTTACAGCATACCAGTCACTCAGGGCAGATTCTCTTTGTCACTCTGAGTCATGATCACTTCCTCCAAACAGGCCTCTCAGAAATGGAAAAGAAGAAGCAGGGTTTGGGGGTCATGGTAGACTTTGCAAAAGATACATGTCCTTGTCTTAGTCACTACTCTATTGCTGTGAAGTGAAGCCATGACCATGAGAACTCCTACTTTAAAAAATATCATTTAGTTGGGGCTTGCTTACAATTTCAGAGGTTTTGTCCATATTATTACCATGGCAGGTAACATGATGGACAAGATAGTGCTGAGGAAGTAGTTGAGAGTTCTACATTTGGATCCACAGGCAGCAAAAAAGAAACTCTTGGCTCAGTTCATGATTTTAAGACCTCAAAGCCCACCTCCAGTGGCACACTCCTCCAATAAGTCTGCGTCTCCTAACCCTCTTGAAATGCACCATTCCCTGGTGATCAAGCATTCAAATATAGGAGCCTATGGGGCCATTCTCATTTAAACCATTAGTGTCCTGGTGGGCCAGCTTAAGAACAAGTCCAGAGAAGATCATCAGGTTGTTTGGGAGAAAGTCCAGGGGAAGAAACAGAAATGATGGAAAGGAAAGCAAGAAGCTCTAGTTTCAGCACGATTCCTCCTTAGGAGGGACTGAAGGACATTGATGGTAGGTTTTAATTAAAACGGGTCCCTTGTTTTCTCTAGTAGAATGTAGGCTGACTTTCAGTTTCCTGTTTTGTTTCCTACAGCTGAGAAGGCTATGGGATTTTTGTTGTTTTTGATGTATTGTTTTCCTTTTGAAGGCATTTGCTTTCTTAGCACATTTGCTCAATAATTATTGTTATTTCATCTTTCATCATTAAGCCAATCAATAAGACTGAGGATATATTGCCTGATGAGAAGACTTATATCTTAATTTCTTTCTAAGTATTCTTCAAGTTAAATAATGTAGGTTGGAGAGGTGACTGTGAGCAAAGGTGCTTGTCACCAAGCCTAAAACTTGTGCTTGATCCCAGGACCCATAAAAAAAACTGATTCTCAGAGACTGTCTTCTGATCTCCATTTATGTACCATGGTCTCTCTTGGTCTCTGTCCTCTCTCTCTCTCTCTCTCTCTCTCTCTCTCTCTCTCTCTCTCTCTCTCTCTCTCTCTCTCTCTCTCTCTCTTTCTCTCTCTCTCTCATAGACATGTACACACTAGAAATTTAAAAGTTATCTAAATTAAACAATGCTTTCTTAACCTGATAGATATTCATTTCTTTAATGACAGGAAAAAGAGACTTCATTTGTTATTGTCTTGTTTTGTCAAAGGTTAAAATGTACCTATAAATGATTCCAAATACTGTTGGCTTTCCTTATCTATTTCTATTCCCAATATGTGCAAAGACTTAATTTCAAAGATGAAGCAATTGTTTATCAATAGACATGTAGGCGACCAATGTGTTTTGACAAGACACTGATGTGTTTCTGAAACCTCTCTCCCTCCCCCCTGTTTTTATCTGTCCCTCTAACTTACTTGCTTGTGGCTCTGTAGTAGTCAGATAACACTCCCGGTCCTTATGTATTTCATGATGCCTTATTCCTGCTATATTTTTTTCAGCCAGTATATAATAAGAGACCTGATCCTGATTAGCTAGCTGGCTCTGAAGTTCTTATTTCACTTTCATTTGTTTTCATGGTTTTTTCCCCATCTCAACATTTATTGGCTCACAGATGTTTAGATTTTATTTGCCTTTTTTTTCTTTATCTTTCTAGTTTATGTCATACCGTTCTTTCTTCTCTTCTTCACCATTACCTTCCTTTTTATTGTTCCATTCTTTCTGCTTCTTCTCTTCCCTCTCCCTTAATCCCTTCCTTCCATTAATCTCTCTTCTTTTCCTTCCCTTACCATCTCCTCTTCTGTACCTCCATCTCTCTGTATTTCTAGACCAGTACTTATCACACTGAACAATTCTGTAATAACACTGCCTTGTAGTCACCATACATTTAATAAAATTCTAGTCTCATATGGATAACAATTCCTGCAACTTTCCAGTGAGGAATTATTAGAAATGGGTTTGAAGTGGGACTGTCAGGAGTCTCAGGTAACTACATTAGAAAACAAATTCTTTCTTAAGTTGATAAGTCTGAAGACAGTAAGTGCACAGATAATGCATGTGTGCATACATCATCCATATCTAAAAAGTTAAGATACTAACCACATCATCTCTATCTAAAATGCTATGTTAGATTTGGAAAATGCCATTTTGGTTAAAATTTATGTTTTATATAACTACATATTTTTTAAGGAATATTTATCAGGTCCGGTCTTCAAGTATCAAATATTCACACAAAAATGGGAGTATAATTTGCTCTAATTTTGCTCATGAAGCAAAACATCTGTGATTTAAAAAGACCACATTAGCATTTATTTTTTTCAAAAATAAGCTTTCAAAAAGCAAAAGGGTATGAAAATTGATAGCAACCAATATCTCTAGTTTTTGTAATACAAAATTTTAGTGATTTTTCCTTTTTGGTTTTGTTTGTTTTGTTTGTATTGGATGTATTTTATTTATATTTCAAATGTTATCTTGTTTCTGGTCTCCCCTCCATAACATCTCTATCCAATCCCCCCATTCCCATGCTTCTAGGGGGTAACTCCCTACCCACCACCCCCTCCAGTCTCCTCACCCTGACATTCTCCTACACTGGGGCACCAATCCTTGGCAGAACCAAGGGCTTCTCTTTTGATTGATGCCCAACAAGGCCATCCTCTGCTACATGTGCAGCTGGAGCCATGGGTCCATTTGGACTATTTGGATAGAGGTTTAGTCCCTGGGAGCTCTAGTTGGTTGGTATTGTTGTTCTTATTGAGTCGCAAACCCCTTCAGCACCTTCAATCCTTTCTCTAACTCCCCCATTAGGGACCTTATTTTCAGTCTAATGGTTGGCTGTGAGCATCTGCCTCTGTATTTGTCAGGCTCTGGCAGAGCCTCTCAGATAACAGCTATATATCAGGCTCCTGTCAGCAAGTACTTCTTGGCCTCAGCAATATTGTTTGGGTTTAGTGGCTGTATATGGGCTGGATCTTCAGGTGGGGCTGTCTCTTAGTGATGTTTTCTATGACAGTTCTTCACAAAATGGGACTGTATAAATCACACTACTTTTTAATGCAGGCAGGGCTTACTAACAAGCACTGGAATATAAGGACAGAAATGATCCTCCGTTAATACTTTGAAAATCAGCTCTATGTACCTAATTTTTTATTTACACTTCTTTGTAACTATATTCTTTTAGGAACTTCTCAGAAACCCGCTACTGATCTTAGCATCATACGTTGGAGCACGTTTCAATACCTTGGGACTAATTGAGAGAAAAATGAGTTTTCAAAGCCCAGGGAAGCTGCTGTGCTGTGTGGTAAAGGGTCGGTCACTCATGGCTTCTTGTTCTGCTGTTTGAGAGGCCAATACCTTTTCAAGTTCAGAGGCCCTGAAATGAGTGGGATGTATATTTCTGTGATTCTGGGTCCTTTGCCTTATATTACCTGGTAATGCAAGAAACACCTCAGTGGCTCCCTGCCATCACTAAGGCTTTGATTTCCACTTTCCTCTTCCTAATCAAGAGCCCATTTCCATAGAAACACAAATAGGAAGGACGTCGTGAAAGCAATTTGTCTGCCTCTGCTTCCATTTACATGGAAATGGAATTTCCAGCATTAAAAAATAAAAGCCTTAATAAGTAATATTTTCAAAGACATCTCTCAGATTTAACCTCTCAACGTATAAAGTAGTTACTGGATGTTGAAAAGTTTGAAGCATAAAAAGGCAATTTTATACCTGGGCAAAGAGTGGTGCTTGCACTTAAGTTTCTGGCCTTGAAGCCCAGCTGGTCTCAGCTGCTTTCCCCAGATCTAACACATACCTTTTCTACCAGAGAACTTGCTAACCTCTTCCTCCTAAAGAGAGCACACTGGGGGATACTTAAGTTACCACCTGGGGAGTAGCGTTAGATCTGAATCTTTCAACTTCTGATCCTTGAGAGTTTTCTTCCCATTTCTTGTCAGTGTTCTCTCTGCTATTAACCATCTTCTGTAAATATAAGCCATACACAAGACACATAATGAAATTGTAAGTACTACACATTTTGGGGAATGAGCCACATTCTAGCATACACAGAGGCAAATAAACTACGTGCCTATTGTTAATCAATAGAATAAAATATGGATTTCAATTTAAAACATGAGTGGTAGTTGGGTCCTGTTAAAGCCAATTAGCTCATTTCTCATTTTTAAGGATTCTTTGAAAAAAAAAAAAAAAACACTTTGAAATTGTTTTTCATAGGTTTAGTTCAAATAATTGTTTTAAATATTGTTAGGTCCAGAATTTAAAAGGGCACAATTATTAAGACGGCGAAACCGAAACCACAGATATATGGGGCTCTTTTTGCTTTTTAGTTGAGTGAATCAAATTGATTTTTGACTATTGACGCTTGAAATCTTAGGGTTTCTAAGAAACCAGAATCACCATTTCTGGTGGAGATGGAAGGAATGTGAGAAGGGAGAAATGACAGGGTTTGAAAGAGGCAGAATAATTTCCTAATGTAATGAAGAAAAGTTGTTTGAGGAACAAATGTCTAAATATCTATCTGCCTGTATATATGTCTACTTATATGTCTATCTATCATCTATTTACCAGTTTAATGATCTTTTTGTCTGTCTGTCTATCTACCTGTCTGTCTATTCATGGTGCCAGAGTAGAAGCCAAGACCTCATGAATGCTAACAGTCTATCACCAGTCAATACCCTTTGGCCCAAAATGTGCTTCTTTAAAAAGCAAAGCAAAACTTAAAAGAGTCTGTTCTCCCCTCCCCCTGCCCCTTAATATCAGTGTGTGATTTCCACAGGGAGCCCAAGAACTGCCATAAAGAATATAAAATACCTTGGTGTGACCCTAACCAAGTAAGTGAAGGATCTGTATGACAAGAACTTCAAGTTCCTGAAGAAGAAAATTGAAGAAGATCTCAGAAGATAAAAAGATCTCCCATGCTCATGGATTGGCAGGATCAACATAGTAAAAATGGCCATCTTGTCTAAGGCAATCTAAAGATTCAGTGCAATTGTCATCAAAATTCCAACTCAGCTCTTCATAGAGTTAGAAAGAGCAATTTGCCAATTCATTTGGAATAATAAAAACCCATGATAGCAAAAAATATTCTGTACAATAAAAAAATCTTCCAGGGGAATCACCATCCATGACGTCAAGCTGCATTACAGATCAATTGTGATAAAAACCGTATAGTATTGGCACAGAGACAGGCAGGTAGATCAATGGAATAGAATTAAAGACCCAGAAATAAACCCACACACCTATGGTGATTTAATCTTTGACAAAGGAACTAAAATATTCAATAAAAAAAGGACAGCCTTATCAACAAATGGTGCTGTGACCCCCTTTTCCCTATGAAATTTGTATAAAACATTAAGAATGTAGACATGCATTATGTACATGTTAATCAAACAGTCGCTGAAAATACATAAGAATATACTTTAAATCAATACTTTTGTGTATATAAATATATATGTATATATAATTTTTGGTGAAAGCAAATTCACTAAGATTAATGTGCTTAACTATTTTTATGTAAAGCAATAAATACTGGCCAGACATTTGTTACCTCAGGATGCATAACATCTTCAATATACTTCAATTGATCAGTATTTTTAATCTCATGACCAATAATACCAAGAATGACACTTTGCACAAATGCAGGACAGACAGGCAGAAATGTCTAGAGTCACTTTGTAAACTGTTGGACATTTTACCTTAATCTCAAGCAAAAATTTACTGAACCATTTTTAGGAAACTTGCCAGCAACCCAATAACAATTTCCAAATCAAGCATCTATCCCAGTACAAGATGCAAACACACAAGCATGGTGCTTACTCGCTGTGGAATGGCAGGAGAAAAGAAGGAAAGGACTTCTGCTTAGGGCGTTGAACCACTGTGTTTCCATATGAGCAGATGACTTTGGAAGACACTGCAGTAAATCCTTTCAGTAAAGGTGCTGCAATTTAGATCATGAATATTCAAATCTGGGCCAAGCTACTTGCTTTGAGTAGCACTCCTCTGCACTGTGGATTATGACACCATACACAGTGCACAGTGCAAAGTGAGTGGGACGCATGCTCAGAACAAAGGCTGCAATCCATCGCGCATTTAAGTTTTAATTAAGTTTGTATCATTGATCATTCAAAACCTTTTATTGTCCCCATAATTTTCTCAGTGTTCGCATTAAGTTAAATGACTCCATGTGGATTCAGATACAGTTTAAGAAGCTGGACTCTACAAAAACGGAATCAACAGAGACTGTCTTACACAACAAGAGGTGGGTAGTCTAACAATGACTACTACATGTAGGAGGACCCAGTATCCAATCTGTTTAAGAGGTTTCTTACCTCATCAATGAAAGCCAGGAGCCTCCCTGGGGATCTTCTGGTATTAAGGAGCTAAAGAATCTGGAACCTGATGTCTATGAAGGATCTTTTGTTTGGGAAGAATTTAAAGTAAAGCAGGTGCTGCTCACCTTCGGTGTGATTATAGCCTCCTTGAGTTAATCCCCACTAGAAAGGGCCTCATGGACATTGCCCAGAGATGTGTGTCTCAGAAGATACGATCTGGTCAGGTTGACAAGACCAAGCATCACACTCCAGTTCCAAGTCTTTGAGGGAAAGAATATCCATGAATGTGCTATTTAGGAATTAACAATATGGGGAGTTGGGAACACTCTCTAACAACCACACTGCTCTTTCTGCAGTTCTAGGGTCATGTGAGCATGTCAACAGACTTGTAGTGAGGGGTTCACTCACACCAGTCACAGACATAGTAGAGAGAGAATAATAACTTCCCAAATATGTCCACATTGTTATCTCCAAATCTATCTCTACATTATAGCAAACATAACAAGAGTTTTGTTTAAAAGAAAATGAAGATTTTTGAGGAAGAATGACTCTCGATAATTATTTTTATGGGCCCATTTTAATTACTGAACTCCACATATGAGGGAAGTTTTAACACCAATATCATGAAAGGAGAAATAACAATGGAAGCAGAAGTTGGATTGACGGTTCTGAGGATGGAAGAAAGAACAGAAGTCAAAAAAACTAGACTTGCTATAGACGTCATAAAGAAAAAGGAAGAACTAAGGTCAAGGGATCTTCCCAGCTCCAGCAGAATGAAAACTCTCCTGCCCGTGTCTTAATTTTAGTCACTAAAGCCCATGTTGGACTACTGTCATTTGAGTCTTTAGAAAATGCATTTGTACCCTCTTCATCAACTATTCTTTAACACATTTTATCACAGCATGAATAAGGGACTGACATAGACATCAAGTGTCCATTAGAATACCCACAAAGCCTACAAGTTAGTTTATGGGGTCTAATGTTTAAACTCTTGGCACAGGGATGGTGGCAGGCACAGATACCCATTGTTTCTTAACGTTTATACGGCCTGGAGAGCAACAGATCTTACTGAAAGTAACCGGGGCACTCGCCTCGTTCCCACCTCTCCTCTATTTTCCTAATTTCTTTCATGTGTTTATTTCCTTTTCTATTGTTTATTAAGGTAAACCACCTGCAGTACTATAAATAATTATCTCAAAATGTAGAAGCTCAGAATTGCTAATATCGTTTCCTGTGTCTATGAATTAAAGATGTGGGACCAGCTGATAGTTCTGGCTCAGTGTCTCTGGGTCTGTTTCAAGTGTCAGCTCCTGCTGCAATCCTCTGAGGTTTATCTAGGGCTGAAGGCTAAACTTCTAAGGCCACTCAAATAACTGTTAGCTAGAGAGCTCAGCATCTTACCACATGATCCTCTCCATAGGGGCCCTAACAACAAGGCAGCTGATGTCTTCTGGGGGAGAGGGAGAAGAGGTCACAACCTATGACAAAAGTGCCAGGTTTTATACTCTGATTTGTGACATTCCAGATCTACGTATGTTTTAGAAAAATGTCAACCCTGTTCAAAAGTAGAACTAACTACCAACAACTGGGACCATGTGAAACCCTCTGAGTCAGCTACCATTTGCCTTAAACATTCTCTGAAACAACACTGGCATATAAGTAAAGTGTATGGAATCATCTATGAAGGAGAGAGGGGATAGGCTTTAAGTAACCCATTTTAAATACAATTTAAACTCCAGGTTACAAAGATGTGTCTTATAGACTAAAGCTCATTAAAGCAATCTGGGCTCCATACATGAGGGAGAGATTTAACGGATCTAGAGAGTTGATAAAATGGTTAGCAACAAGAATGTCAGTGGAAGAACTTTTGTTATTTTATGTGAAAAAGAGAAAGAATGTGTGTTAATTACAATAGTGTGGTTCACTATATCGAAAAACTCAATTCAAATTATCTTAGAGGAAAGGTGGGTTGGCTCATATACATTGATCTATATAACAAGAGAGCTTTTATGAGGCACACAAATAAAATAAGCTACAATTAAGGCAGATTACAAGCTCAATTTCTCTCCTCCCCTTTCCTTTCTTCCCATGACAGCTACCCTGTAGGCCAGCAGTGTGGGTGTCTGTCATTTTTGTCAGTTGTCATGGGGACAAACTCTACCTTATTTGGGGACTATTTCCTTTGTCAGCAGGAACTGTGGTGTGGAGGCTGCCCTTATCAAAGATTTCAGGATGTGTGGCATTAAGTACTGGTTGAATGACCAATCAACCATTTCCAGATACCCTGTCTGGTGCAGCTGTCCACTAACAAGACTGGAAGAAGTCATGCCTTTTCTGGCTTTCTTTGTTAAAGATAAAGCCAATTGGTGAGCAAGAGGAGTGCAGCTTCTAGATTCTTAAAAGGAACAAAAAAGGTGATGTTGGCCATCTGCTTTTCTACTGTGTTGTGTACAAATGTCATCAACGGTGCCACCCATACAAGGCCAAGTAGTTGTCAAGATGGCATTTAGTATTTTGATGTAAGTTGCACTGTCCCTCAGCACCTAGATCTCTCATAGATACTGAGTATAAGGCCTGATTCTAAAGAGATATGGGAAGATATAGAAGAGGATACGAGGGAGAAAATAATAAAGATGGATGTTTAAAAAGTATTGGCTCACTAAACCCAAGTACTATTGCTGATGCCAAGTAGTGCTTACTGGCAGGAACATGATATGGATGCCTCCTCAGAGGCTCTGAGGAGAACTACACTGATACAGAAAAGAATGCTTGCAGCTAACCATTAATCTGAACATAAGGACCCCAATGGAGAAGTTAGAGAAAGGACTGAAGGAGCTGACAGGGTCTGCAACCCCATGGGAAAAACAAAATTATCAACTAGCCAAACCCAACACAGTTCCCAGGGACTAAGACACCAGCCAATGAGTTTGAACAGAGAGACCAATGGCCTCGGGAACATTTGCAGCAGAGGATGGCATTCTCTGGCATCAACGGGGGGGGGGGGGGGAGAAGCCTTTGGTCCAATGAAGGGGAATGCCAATGTGCTGAGGTGGGAGAGGGTGGTTGGGAGAGGGAGCATCTCATGGAGGCAATGGGAGGGGGAGGGGGAGAGGATTGGGGGAAGGAGGTAACATCTGAAATGTGAATGCATAGAATATTCAATGAAAAATGAAAAAGACATTCTAAAAGCCATGAAAAAGGAAAAAATAAAAGCATCGGCTTTGGATCTCCAAGACTAATTTTTCAGCACAAAGGAAATATATTTTCCCCTGAGGGAGAGGGCAGGAAATAAGAGACAAATGCGGGAGACAGTGGATGCAGGAAGATGGAAAGGGGACAAAGAAAGGGGACATGGGTATTTGTTCCCAAGGGACAAAGGACTGACACTGGACAGAAAAGACAAAAATGGTAAATGGGAAAATAGTTTATAAATTAACAGCGGGATACTCTGTGGTATGATGAGGTGTTTAATTTTAATTGGGCATGTTAATCTGGTGAGCCAAAGCAGGCTTTAGATTTCTGGACTTTAATACTTTAATAGGTGGACCTTGGAGTCAGCCTCAGGAGGAAGTGGCCAAATAAATAATAAACCTTGGTGGTTAGCTTTGTGAATACAATTAAACAGTTCTTAGCAACACAAAAGAAAATGGGGAAGAAGGGCAGGGCCTGCCAGAGCCGTGTTCATCAGGCTCAAGCTGGTCAGTGTCCCTTCAATGAACAACTCTAAAAAAAATATTTAATCTTTTAAAGGCAAATCTGCATGGTCTATGACCAACTCTCACAATATTGCTGGGAAAGTTCTAGATGCTCCAGGACTAACTTTAGCACTATGTGGCCTAGATACAACCCCACAGGAGAGTACCAACTACTTCTGGAGATCATAGGACAGCAATTTTCAACCTTCCTAAAGTGAACCTTTAACACAGTTCCTCATATGTGGTGACCCAACCATACATTTATTTTTGGTAAGACTCCATTACTGCAATTTTGCTACTGTTATGAATAGTAGTGTAAATATCTGATATGCAGGATCTCTGAGCCACCCCTCCAGTCCTTGTCCTAACTTGGCCCATTGCTTTTGTGCTTATGATGCAGAATCATGGCAGAAACACAGGAAAGAGAAAGCCTTCATAGGTAAAGTAAAAGAAAAATAAGAGAAGCCAGAAGCCAAACGTCCTTCCCATTAACACTAGCCTCCTCCCATTAGGCTCCACCCCATAAAAGTCCCACCACTTCCAAGTGACTTTGAGCTGGGGACAATACGTTCTACACATGGGTCTTCAGGGGTCACTTAAGATCCAAACTGCAGAACCCTAAGACAATAAAGAGGAACTCCTACTACAATCTAGTCTGTGAGTTCCTTGGGTTAGGGGTAGAATTAGAGATGACTTACAGGGATGCATATAATATTACAAAAATAACACTAGAAAGTAAATATGGCAAAAGAAGTGTTTAAATAGATTGGTGAGATAAGGCTTTTAAAATGTAAGAAAATAAGTATACCTTTTGCTTAGCAGGGAGAAGAAATCATGCCTATACATGAAGTCAACCAATTTGGAGTGATAAGTCCAATGCAGAAGAGTATCCCCAAGAAATTAGTGAACTTTGGCATACTGTCTCTGGTGCCTGAAAGTACTTTCTGCATCCTTTCCAACTGATTAAATACTTGAGCCATGAAGCTCTATGGCCTCAAAATGCAATTTTCTTCTTGGATCTAAGAACTAACAAGCTAACCCAGAAAAACTTGTGCATGACCTGACCCCCTAGTCTCTAGTACACTCTATCCAACCCACAGGAGGTGACTTTCCAGGGCCTTTGGTATACTGTTTCATCATTTTAAGCATTCCCTGTGTTGTTTATCTTAGAAAGTATACTTTTATGCAAAAATGTTTAAAATCTGTACATTTATCTTTTTTTAAAAAAATAAAGTTGTTCAATTAAAAAAAAAGCCTATGATCAGCAGCCAGCCGTAAGATACAGACACTTGGAGCCATTTGCCCGTTTTGGCTCGGTTTTCGGTTTTGATGATAAAGAGTAAAGAGACTGGATGAAAAATAAATCTGTAAACCAAAAATTATAAATGTGTCAACTGCTGCATTAATCCATCAATAGGTCAGAATGAACCCAGAGCTTCTTTGGCCCAAGACCTGGCTATCTCCAGGAATGAGAGAATCTGCACATACACAAGTGATACTATGTAATTTTACCCCCAAGTTATCCCTGATCGGTAAATAAAGATGCCTACAGCCTATAGCTGGCCAGAAGATACACAGATGGAGTTTCCTGGACCAAGGCTTGGAAAGACACAATGAGCAGGGAGGGAAGAAGAAGAAGGAGAAGGAGAGAGGGAGATGCCATAGGGTAAGGGATTGTAAGAACTGGCCATGTTCAGCCCACACGAAACATGGCAAATCATAACAATGAATTATCAATGGGGAAGTAAAATCTAATAGCTTAAAGGGTAGATATCTGCCCCACTCTAGTGCAGTAAAGATTTATTATAAATATAAAAGTTGTGTGTCTTTTATCTGGGAACTGAATGATCACAGGTGGTAAAAACTTCTGATTTGAGATTAAATGTCTACCACAACAGGTATATAGGAATCTGTTAGGTGGTTTAGAATGTTTGGGGACCTAAGTCTGAAATGTGAGCTACTCTGGATTTTTTTTCTGTTCTTCCCTTCTCCCTCTGTTATTGTTGAGTGACTGCCACTTAGAATGCTCATGTTAAATAGCCAAATTGAACAAGTGCATCCATAGCAAATGACTGTCCCCATGAGATGTCTCTGAACGGGATGGAGATGAGCACCATGGCTGAGCATCCACGCATTCGTTCTCGGCATGTTCTTGCCTTGGGTCCTGGCTTCCCACAGTCTGGCGCCTCTGAGAGAAGCTTCTTTCCCAGAAAGGATTCACTTCACGATGATCAGTGTCCCTAGCCCCTTGCAGTGAGCGTCTAACAACTTCATAAAAATGACTAGATTCTTCCTTATCTCAGCCTTTGGCATGAATTATCGAATAAAGAATGTTTATTATTTATCTGCCTAGACAACATCAGTATTCTGAGATGGAGATGTACTGGGGAAAAACTGCGAAAAGAAAGTATGCAAAACCACAATTTCTTTTGTCTCCTTTGGTTTAGTGCCAAAGTGCTATGCACTAAGCAAGATTTCAATCTCCAGATCTTTTTTAATTTTTTTTAAATTCATATATAAGGATTTATGCTAGTCCCTCCCCAAAATAAGTTAGAAATAAGTTAGAAAAGAACTCTTGATAAAATTTATGCTAAAATGTCATAATAATTGAAATTATGGGTGCTTCATAAGGTCAGAAAGGGTGACAGAGAACATTCTTAGGGGACAAAGTGACATTGAGCTCCTGTTTTTCTTATTGGACTTCAGATTGGAACTTCTTCATCTTCCATTGAAAGAAACAACAAACCTTTTTGTGCCCATATCTCACCTTTGCTAGTCTCTTCCTATTGTAACAACAACAACAACAAATAAAAGACATTGCTTGCCCATAAACAAGCCGATTCTTCCTCATATAACTCAGACCCTTTTTCATATTTCTTTTCTAAATCCTCATTCTAGCAATGGTGCCTTCAATTCTCCACCACTAATATTCTTTTCCATCAAGATTTCTCACATATAAAATAAGGGCAACAAAAGCAATAATTTCTTCCTTCGTTGTCTTCTCTTTCTCCAGACATCTGGTCTACCCAGTTTCACTGAGAACTTCTAGTACCATCTCTTCAACCTAATGTCATTTCTAAGTACATTTCAAGCTCATCCAAATCTACATATATAAATACCTAATATAATTAAAGACCTGAAATTCTTTCCTAAGTTATTAACTGAAATCTGAATGCTCAAACATCGTCTCTCAATATATAAACATAAGACCAGAGAAAAGTGGAAGAAATTCACTCAGCAGACTGTGGGACACTTTAAGAAAGGAATGTGGGTTATTTCTCTTCACTCTACAGAAGAATCAATGTTTTAGATACTCCAGATGAAAAGATCCTAGGCACAGGGAAATCACCTAGACTATAAGGAATAATAAGATATCAAAAGCCATGTGTAAGTCTGAGTTCAAGGGCAGGAAAGCCAGTTTAATGAGAAAGAGAAATTACACAGGAATAAACAACTTATTGAATCACTGCTGAGCTAATGAAAAACACTCTAGGGCACAGACAAAAACCACACTGGTAAACTGCCAAGGCAGCTGCTGCCCCATGATAAAGAAGCAGTGTGAACTGAAAACTTCACTATAACTACTGAGCCTCCAAACATACCATCTGCTCCATGTTCTTCATGAATTTGAATGGATGTTTGAGGCCCTTTCTCTCCTTTCCACCAGACTCAGTTCCTCAATTTGCTGAATAATACAAATACTCAAAGTACATTTGTGATTTTGTTTGTAATTATGCACATACTTACACAGACATCTATAGAAATTTATGCACATATAAACATATGTGAAAAGTTCTATTTAATGGCTATAAAAGTAGTTATACATATATCAATAAGTGATATATTTTTATTTTAATTGTTTGTTTTTTAAAATATTAATGTTAATGATATTAACAAAGATGAATGTATTCCAACTTTAAGGGAAGCCTTTGGCAACCTATAGTCCTACAAAGGGTCTGTGATGCAAACTTAAGTCCTGATTTTCTTTCAGAATAATTTATATGGACCTTATAATGGTGTTTTTACAATATTGTTTCCTTTATGATTCTGTTTTACATGGCACTAGACATAAATCCATTCATTGAGTAAATACTTATGAACACACACCATATGCTGCCTTAGACAACACAATACAATACAGACAATCAACAAGATGAGGTCCCTCTCTTCAAGGAGTTTTCCCTGCAGCACCAGAAGCTTGTGTTGCACATGAGTAGACCACACTGGACCACAAAGAAGAATATCCCCTGGGTTGGGGTAGTGTCGAGGTTCCTCAAAGTATTCTGAAGATGATATGTGGACTATCTGTGAAAAGTGTGTCAGGTGGTCCAGGAAACACGAAGAAGGGAAGGGAGGCCCATAGTGGGCAAAACTACCTGTCAGAATACAAGGAGTAGTTAAATATACTACTGTAAAACCAAGTACCCAGTGGGCATGGAACATCATGAAGGGCACGTGACAGTCGTTCAAAGACCAGGAGAGAGTCTATAACATTTAAACTAATGTGGGATTTGGACTAACACATGGATTACACTAAAGCATGATTTTGCAAAACTGCTGCTATGAGGAATAGATAGATGGACAGGGAAAAATAAAGAGAAAAGAATGAGAAGAGTCAGCATATTTGAGATGAATTAAACAAGTAGAGTGAGAAGGACTTGCTGATTACAAAATGTACATAAGATGAGGGAGAATGCTAAAGTTCTCTAGATTATTGAAATGTGCCCAACCACTTGACAGAAGAGGCCAAAATTCAATTCAGGCTTAAGCCCATGCATCTACCTACATTTCATAGTCCCTCGGTTCCAGACATTTGTGTTTTACTTTGGTTTTTAAATCCCTTCTGTCATATTGATTGCCTCTAGAAGTTGATTTGAACTTTAGATGCACTATGTTCTCAAGTATTGCAAAAGAGTCAATTAGATTACTTTGGGATGGATTGCATTTTCTCCCTAATTTATTACATGTTTCCATTTAATTCAAAAATTGGAGAGCTTTATGTCTCTGGCATCAATAACAGCCTATTCTTCCAACTTGAGTTTCTGTTGTTAAAAATGAAGCAGCCTTGACTCCTGGCTCATAGTGAAAACCTCAGAGAATTCTTAACTAACGTATAAAGCATATGAATTACGGGGTCAATTCTCCCAAAATGCGACTGAAGGTTTTCATGTATTGTTAGTATTTCAAACAGCTTTGCTCCTCTACAAATCTATTTCTTACCTTCATTGATTCTCTGCTCATTTAAAGCTCCTGTATATGCAACAGGAATTTAGGCAATAGAATAGCAGCCATTCCCAGCATACTGTAAAAGGAGAATTCTTTGAGTTCTAGCAAGATAGAAAGAAAGGTCTTTTGGAAATCTTGGACTTCTAATGAGTTTGCTACTTGTCTATTACAGGATTCAAGGAGATAATATCAGGAGGAACCTACACTGTAAGTGAGGAATGTAGAGGAAGTTAGTGCCGCCCCATTGTGGAATGGAAGCAGCACTCTTCATGAGGCACACTCAGGCAGAGCAAGTGTGTGGTATCAAATGGGAGGTCCGTGGGAGGTGGCACTATAGCAAATATCCATGAATAAAAATAATCTTCATTTGAAACTTTCCAGGACTCCCCAAACCAATCCAATCACTTTGTAGCTGCTAATTTATTAAAGTGGTAAAATACAACAAAGACCCATGGAGATTAGTTTTGTTTGGCCCTGGGCTGTTTGCCTGGAAGCCCAAATGTTAAGTTCTTTATGCCAGAAACCTTTAATTGCATCAAATTCAAGAAAGTGGTTTCTGCAACTCTGTTTTCTGGATCTTATAAAAACCATTGTCTTTGACTATAAGCCAAAAACCTAACAATTACATTATTCTTCCAAATGAGTTTTAAATTTATAGATATTAGCAATAAACATTTTAAATCTTCTAAATATCAAATCAAATAAGCACAATACTAAGAAATAGCAATACCTGGCATTTTAAAAAACTGTATCATAGAATATTATGTGCACAAGTGTGAGTTGCGAGTGGCATCTGGACATATGTTCTTCACTTTGGATTTTATAATTATATCAACACTTATTGCCTGAAATGAAATAATGTTATGAATATTTTCTAGATTGCATGATTAAATATTTAGAAATTATTTTAGAAGAGCGAATAAGAATCTGATTTCCACAGATTTCTGGTAAAGTTCCAAACCTGAAAACAGCAGAAAACAATTACCTCCACATTATACAAATCAAGCTCTACTCATCCAGGTATAGCATATTAAGGATAATTTAACTACTATCCCCAGTAACGTGAACGCACCAAAAAAAAAAAAAAAAAAAAAAAAAAAAAAAAAAAAAAAAAAAAAAAACAGAGTTCAGTGAAGAAGCAAATGGGATTTCGGGCATGTCTGAGAATTGTGGGTGTTCTGGTTTCAATTTCTGCCGCTAGAAGTTGCTCCATCTACCAATAAATAGAAAGATAGTGTCCTGGAGAATCACATTTAGGACTTGGGTGCTGAAAGCCAGGCTCTCTTTTTCTGTCTACTGTTTATTGAGCTCCAAAGGGGCATGGCACATGATTTCTGAAAAATCTGTCTTCACCTTAGGCATTGAGAAACACCTAGAACCCCAGAGTGTGACAACAGCAGAAGACAAACTGTCTATAGGAGTCCAAAATTGAAGAATCACAGGGAGTTAGTTGCCCTTCCACAATGCAGCTACGTAAGTGTGTGTAAGTTCTCCACACAATTATTCCAGAAAATGAACCATAAATGAACTATCCCAAGGAATGACTTCCGGCAAGAGGAGGAATGAATCTAAGGGAAGGACTAGTGGAGGTAGAAATGAGACAGATTGCCTACAGATCAGACAGAATGTGACCATATGACCACAAAGGTTACTACGGACTCACCTGTAGAACCTCAAACAGCATAATAAAAAGCCAGTGTCAAGGCAGTTTCAACTAGTGTCTTCCTGCTTTTTCATATCATGAGCTATAACTGTGGAAATAATGCCAGAGGCAAGCAAAGGGAAACTGTCTAAGTGCTCAGAGGAAGGTGAAGGAAACTGGAACTGAAAATTTAGAAGAAGAATCCAGTAAGCCTACCTTATGTCACTATCATTCAAAGAATATAACTCATATTTACTATTTACTGACACTCAACACAGCTACATAAAGTGTCTCAAATGACTTTCCTCTCTCATAAGCCCCTGGTGGCTCAATAATATCAAGCAAGCAGTACTGAGCAGTCACATATGAATAAGGGGGCTAGTAATAAACCCTGTCCATAATAATCAGTAAAGCACACTCCTCTCCATTTCTCTCTCACTTCCTTCCCTCCCCCCTCACCCACTTCCCTCCTTCCTTCTTTCTTCTACCCTCCCTCTCTCTTTCCCTCCCTCTCTCCAAGACAGACCCAGGCAAGTAAATGAAAGAGAAAAGAAAGACCGAGCCATAAAAAACAACCTGTTCTAAGGTCTCTCCTTGTTCTTGGTGAGACTGAGATCTCCCTCATCCAATTAGGGGCATGGTCAGGGTCGTGGAGAAGGGGTATTTGGTCCAAAAAAGTCCTGACTTGGAAAGTGTCTTGACCTTGGGCCTGGAACTTTCTCTATCTAGTGTACTGAGCACACAGACGCAGAAAATTTCTTCTGTCCCCAGGGCATCATGACAGGGACAGCAGCTTAAGACAAGGCCAGATAATATGAGAGGTTATAAAAGGCCAGTGCATTTAGAACTGTGGACTGAAATGACCTGAATGAAAACCCTAAGCACAGTGATTCCCTAATGAAATAAAAGGCTAACTAGAAACGGAGTCATAGTCAAGACTGACATAATCAAAAAAATCTAAAATGCAACTGAGAATCACCATCACATCAAGAACAAGGGAAGTCACAGCTCAAAGGTTCATGCTAACGATTCACAGGTTGGGATTATTAAACATGAATGTTAAAGCAGCTGTCATTAAAAAATGCTTCTGTGGTCCTAAAAATGCTCTTTAGAAAAACTGAAATAACTAATTATCTGAGCAAACAAACACACATTGCTTTTTACAAAGAATTATAGAACTGAAGGAAAGTCAAGTAAAATCCTGGCAAGAACGACAGAGGATACCACCAGTGAGCTCGAGGGCATCCTCCACCATCAGTAGAATTTACTCCATACCAAGAGCACATGGCAATATCTACTGAATGGGATTCTGAGCCATTTAAAGGATCTGTGCACAGTAAAACCCTCAAAACCAACAAATCGCTGGTGGATGATGAGCTTGAAAGAATTTCTAAGAAGTACAGGTTAAGATCCTGTACTATAGGCTCTTGAAGACTGGCTAGAGGACAGCATTGAAAGGACATCTTAAGGAATGAAGAATGAGCATCCAGCCCAAGTTTGGTCACTAGTCACAGAAAAAGCCATCACAATAAAGGCATTTGATTTTGCCCCTTCTAGTCTTTTCTCTCCATGCTTGACTCTAGATGAGTAAGAAAGCAGAGGCAGGTTGATGATGGATGGCTAGACAAGACCAACAGGCAGACATATGTGGATAGATGCAGACATCCACACCATGCATAAATCAATGTGGTGCTGTGATAGTACTATACTATCGCATGTTAGATAGCCTGTAATGGAATTGGAACCAAAATGCAAAGTTGGTGATGAGGCACGAGAAAAGGATACAGCATTTAAAAAAAAGAAAAAGAAACCCTCAAGGCGAGGGGTGAACAGTTTAGCAGACGTTTATGGAGACCTCAATAAGGTCTTAGAAAATCTGAAAATATGGATATCACTAATGAGAGGTTTTCATTAGCAGAAAAGACTGTGTATTGTTTACCAACTGCTTATAAGCAAATCTTGGATTTTATTTTTTAAAGAAAACCAGGGCTGAGGAGATGGTTCAGCAGTTAAGAACACTGACCACTCATCCAGATGACCTGAACCCAGTTCAATTCTCAGAACCCACATAACAGCTCACAATTGTCTATAACTCCAGTTCTAGGGGATCTGACACCCTCACACAGACACACATGCAGAAGAAGCACTAATGCACAGAAAAACAAAAATAAAATAAACCAAAAAATTAAGGTAAAGAAACAAGGAAACCACTATAAATATTTTTATGTCCATAAGTAAACAATAACAACAGCCTCATGTAGACCCTGAAGGAAGATTCCAGAAGAAGGTGTTTCTACTAGAGAGCTGTTAAGCTCTATCCATACCACTACCTTAAAGATCTTCAGTAGAACAAAATATGGGTATGAGAGATCGTGAAATCAATTACCTTAACCCGGTAGAAGCATTAGGTCCTGCATGAGTCCATCGATTAATTTCTAAGACAAAAATAAAAGCATTTAAAATTTAGACAAGAAGCTTCTACAATAAGTAGAAAAAATACATTTGCATGGCTGTACAATGTATGTTGTTATAAACTAGATATTATTACAGTTAAAAAGTTATGATCAAAAGGTACTAAATTTACCAGAAGCTATGACTAATTTATTATTAAATGGAGGAAATGTCCTTAGACATTTATCATGATGTAAGTACACAGATACACAGAATTTACAATCTAGAATCATGTGGTAAACCTCTGGCCTTTATAGCTCTCCTCCCCCACTTACCGATGGAGTGAAAACAACTTCCATTTCCATATGTGCTTACGTCAAATTCTATAAACGGGCATTATATCTTTTCCTGTATGCAACTTTATTGTATGTTTTCAAAGTTTAAGCATATGCGATTGTATCATAATTTAATGCACAATATAACCAGTAGAGCGTCACTCTAAAAGGAATAGGATAACACACAGGTGTGTGATAAACTGAGCAATCTAGTTCAGAACACATTTTCGTTTTTAAACAATAGATGAGGAGGAGAAAGAAGGTCATGGTGGTTTTCAGGTGATGATGATGGATAAACACACCAGAGGAAGAAGTTACACAAATTCATAGGTCAAGTTAATAAATTTCTGATGTGCTATCCAAATTATACTGTTGTGCAGTTTATAGATCTTGTAAAACAGTGAAATATGTTTTTAATGGTAGCTTTCTACTTTCAGAAAGATTTTTGAACTCAGCATTACTATGGCCATAATTTAAGTCCAAGACAAAATTTCAACAGAATCAAATAATTTTTATAGAGCATTTGAGGATCATGATTGTGTCTGTGTACTGCTATATCTCTGAGCTCCTAGTCAACGCAACAGCAAATAAAGACACACTATTGTGGTTAGGTCATGGGATACATGTCAGACAGTCATTAATGTCATCAGGGAAGTCCAGATCAATTAACCTAGATTATTTTAAAATAAACAAAATGAATAAAAAAGAACATTAAAGTAAGCGTTTAGTTCAAAGTTTGAACTAAAATGTGCGTTTTCATGTATTTTTTGTCATTTATTTTAGCAATACTGGGAGTGGAGCCTGGCACCTCATGCATGTAGGCAAGTGCTCTGAAACTCGACCAAACTCTAGGCCTGAAATATAATATATGTCTATATATCTACTTATCCATTCAACTAGTTGTCTATCTATAAGAATTTTAATAGTAAGCTTATCAACTCAGTTTTATATTTTAAGTTTAAAGAGTGTACACAGACTTACAGTTTGAATTGAGGAATGTAAGCAATTATATGTCAAAATTCGTAACTCCTTGCAGCAACTGAGAAGCTAAACTAAAATAGTGACAATATTTCCTAGGTGTGTCACAAAAGTGTTGTTTGTAAATGTTTTCTCAACATTGTTTCTCTCCTCCTGCAGAGAAGAGAGAGGTGCATAAAAATCTGAAAGTAAATGAAACATACAAGGTCCAGGAAGTACATAAAGCATACAAGATTCAGGAAGTTCGTGAAAGTTAAAAATTCATCAAGAACTTTCTCTGGAATTTTGTAGCTAGTAACAATTTCAGGAGAGAAGGGACTGTACCCCAGCTGCCTGAAAGTTGTTCAGTTGCTTTTAAAAATGTAGGTTTTTAAAGTCCCCCATTCATGCTGAGGTGGGCTTCTTTGTAACGAAACTGCCTTAGACTCAGGCATACCAACTACATTTCTATAAGTAAAGCCAATAAATTTACTATAATTGGGTAGAAAATTTTTCTTTGGTTTAATGAGTTTCCTCATATTTCCCAGGAAGGGTCACAACAGGTTGTGATAAAGATGAGAACTATTGCTAAAATGGGAAAGACTATTGAGATCAGAGAATTACAGCTTACCAAACAGAAGCCACACACACAAACTTTACAGGAACAAGTGTAGAGGGAAGAAGATTTCAGCTATCACTGATGACTTCTGGAAGCTCAGAGTAAACAAATCTGGGAGAGAGAATTCTGAAGAAGCCAGACACACCTCATCATCACCTCTCGAACTTACATGAGTTTTATGTGGAGCAACTCATCCAAGTTCTCACAGTGAATTGGGGTTATTCAGATTTCCACTGGAAGGTGTAGGAAGGGACCATTCTGACATATACCAGGTTTTCCAAACAAACTACAAGGACAGAGACAGAAAGAGGGAGTCAGTTCAGAGGCTAGCACAATGCCAATAAGTAGGGACAGTGTAGTGAGGAGGGTTTAGACTGTGATTGTATTTTAAAGTTACTGCCAACAGCAGTCATGTAATGGAGAGTACAGAACAAGACATAAGAAGAAATATTTCTTTATGCAGGTGTTTTGCAACCAGAATTAACTGCCATGATCCAAAGTGGTGACAGGTGATGCTAGAATCTCAGGTCAGTAGAAGTATGGGAGATCCAGATGCCTATTTATATAAAACCATCAGGTACTCATTCTGGAGTTCAGAGATGAGTTTGGGGCTACAGACATATTTATGACTCATTAACACAAATTTCAAGCTAAAAGCTTTGAGATAGAATAACATCATATGTTAACCTGACTAAAAAAAGGAAGAAAAATAACTATATGCACTATATGCTTTCAACTTTAAAAAGAATCACAGAAAGATGCAAAATATCTTAGTTCTAATGGCAAGTTTTCTAAGTTATTTGACACAACTAAAAGACTTCAACTTAGATTCTCTAGTTGGGAAATACTTTTGGGTACAGGACTAAGAATGGCTAGGGATCCTTCTAGAAAGGGGGACTCCTGAGCAACACATTGGGTCATAATTGGAAACAGAGAGCTCCTGTAAAACTGGATGATGAGATTCACAGTAATTGACTCTAGATGATCCAGTGGTTCTACATAAACAGTAAGTGTGCATGTAAAGGGCAACCCTATGTCCAGGAGTTTCTATAACCAATATTTACCTTTTAAATAAAAGATTATTGGCATAATCATTTATAAGTGAACAGTAGTCTTAAAGATTGAACTCAGTGAGAAAAATGATAAACAAGATGTGAACATAATCAATATGAATAGAGCATAGGAGAATTAGTCGCATGAAATGACCAAAATGGAAACAGTGCATCAAACTTAAGCAACTAGCTACATACAACATGTACATATACTGCTGAGGTTGGGGGGGTGGAGTAGGCAAAAAACAGAAAGCAAGAAAGTAAGGAAACCATGAAGGAAATGAAAGAGAGAAGGAGAAGGAGAGAGGGAGAAGGAAAGATGGAGGAGAGAGGAAGAAAGATAGAGAAAAGAAAACTCATGTAGAAAAGAGAATAACTCAGAAAATAAAATAATGTTTTATAAATTTATATGGGACCATAGAAGAAATTTAATAAGGACATTCCTTTCATGGTTTCCTTACTTTTTAAAAGCATGCCAAGAAAAAAATTACAAAATAAAATGGAAGTAAATTGCCAAGCTAGTAAAACAAATGGATACCCACATAGCGCATCTGTGCAGATCTTGAGTATCAGGGACCTAAAATAATTCAATTTTAAGTTATGTTAATGCTGCAGAAGGAATATTACAATGAGTTACTCAAACCCACAAGAGTCACAGCTCTCCATGACACCTAGTAAGTTTAGGCACAAATGATCACTGCTAAACTAAAGATCCCCTTAAGTGGGATTGGTGCCCTTCTCTAAGGGGTCTGGGGAAGCATTTTTACCCATACAGTATGTGACATTGGAACACATTTAGAGGATTCCTTCTCAGAACTGAACAATGCATCTGGTAGCCAACCACAGATGTGGAAATCTCCAGATATGCAAATAACAAACCTCTGAAATTTGTGAGTCACCCAGCTGAGGGTACCTTTATAAAAGCCTTAAGTAACTTACTCAGACAGAAGCAGGGGTGGGATTCTTGAAGTAGAGATTCTTACAAGACAAAGCAAGAGATGGGAAGAGCTGAAATCAGAGGTGAACTGAGCCCGTAAATCAGAAGATAGAACTGCATTTAGTGAAACTTTGACAAAGATAACGCTGAAAAAGAAAAGTGTGATTATACTTTAAACACAAAGCATGTTCCAGACGAAGGGATAAGGGAAGAGAACTCCTTTGTAAAGGCTTTATACTTTTTCCTTTGTATGCTGCTTTCAGATTTTCTACATTCTTTGGATTTCTATAAAATATGAATACTCATGGTTTTAAGTTTTAACCATTAATTTTAATAACATATGTCAGGAGCTCATTTGATTTTTATCCCTATTCTTGTTGTTTATTCTGTTTCTCTTTGGTGCCTCTGTCGACACTAACAAGCAATAAAATAGAAACCAAGAGATCTGAGAGCACATTGAGAAATCTAGGACAACTCCCTCATAAAATGAGTGGAATTTTATTGTGAATAATTGAGAGTTGAATGTGCTGGGGAATGATGTATCAATTTTATGATATTTTTTGCTCTTTCAATTTTTTTCTTTTATTGAAAATAGATTTTTTCATAAATACTATAATTACAATCTCCCCTCCCTCTATTCCTCCTAGTTCCTCCCAACCTTCCTTCTTAAAAGTTCTATAGTCTCCACTGTGGTTCAAGCACAGAGCTCTGTCAGATCTGGTTGTCTGTTTGAAGCTGGAAACAAAGATGAACTCCATCATGCAGTTGCTATAAGAAGTACATTCCAGGTTTGACTTGGGACCCAAGAACACATCATCTTCCCTTGCTCTTCTGCAAGGTGCTTGCCAACTCTCTTTCCTACTATATTCCAAGTGTGAGATGGATGAGAAAACATTTCCTGAGTTTGAGGAGTAAACTTATCAGTAGTCATGGCACCTGTACTCTGTAAGGATAGAATATGAATTTTATGAGGTGCTTCACAAACCCAAATGAACAAAGGAAGCTGCACTATGAGCCAGCTTGTAAGAAAGATATTAAGGAAAGAGAGATTTGGGGAGTGACATCAAGATCCCTCCTGGCTAAGTTTATTGTTTGTACTTACAAAGGCAGGCACATTCCTTAGTTCAAGGTCAGCCTGGAACAGAGTGAGTTTAGGCCCAGGCCCAGACATTGTGAGAACAGTGATTTCAGGACTGGATCCTACCCAGATAAACTTATTGTTTGTATTTTTAAAGGCAGGCAGATCTCTGAATTCAGTTGCATTGTTTTTGTTTGTTTGTTTGTTTGTTTTTGTTTTTTATTGTGCTTGCAATCTTTCTAAGAATCAGGTGGCTGGGGTCATGGAATGTTGATGATTCAAGTTGTGGGATGATCCAGAGAGAACCTGGAGCAATGACTGAATTGATATGTAAATAAAATGACTCAGCCTTGGTCTACTAATACTGAGCTATGTTGATGAGCTTATCCAGAGGTCTCCAGAGAAAGCTGCTTCCAGTAGAACACACGCTGGCAGCTTGTACCCATGGTTTGACTTCACGTCATTTATTTCACTGCTCTCCAACAAACAGCCTTTCTAAGAACTCCTTTCCAAGCCAAGTCTGAACCTAGGCACCCTAATTTAATTCTGACCCATTAAAAGCCCATTTTCTATAAAGAAAATGATCCTGCTTGACCATCCTCAGCTCGTGAATGGTTGGGGAATCTGAGGCTCAACTTTTCCTCATTGAGTTACAAACCAAGCAATGGAAATTAGTATTTTCAGAGCAGAAGTTGATGAGGCTGATGGGTGGCCCTAGTTCCAGGCTGTGTTCTGAGAAACCCTGCCACTCAGTGCTCATTCAGGTTTGTAGTTTCCACAATCAAACCAAACTATACATCAATCCAATCATATAGTTTTAACCCCCTTGTCACAGAGTTAAATCAGGTGGCATGTTACTCAAAGACTCTATTGTCATCTTTTGATCTTCAGCCTCTGGCACGGGAACCACACACACACAGGGTTGTACAAGGATGCCAAAAGTCTTGCATCATTTTGTGCTTAATTTGAATGTATCATCGCATCTATCCTGACATCACAGTGTTAAAACCACCAAGCAAGAATTCCTAAGGTTCCTATAAGATAAAATGGGGAACATCATTTTAGCAACAGATATTTAAAACCTATCCCATGCCATCACCTTGGGGAGCCAACAGTTTGGGTTTTGATGTGTATGAGTTTGCTACTTTGCTTCTGGTACGGTCTTACTACACAGCACAGGCTAATCTTAGACTAGCATCTATCTACCAGTGCTTCCCAAGCACTCAATCACAAACTTACACCTTAGCAAATGATTTCATGTTTAAAGTTTCCTAAGTTGATCTGAACTTCATGCATGTCTGAAACGCACTGCTCGCACACATGGTAAGGCAGAAAAGCATTCATGGAGAGGCTGTTGTGCCGTGACCACATTTTCTCCTGGGCCATGTTCAGGACATGTTTTCCAGTATAGGGACCTCTGTAGATTTTATAAATCTGAAGTAGATGGAATCCACAGGTACATTCACCCTTGACTTTCTAGTCTTCTTATTACTTCTTGGCTTGAGTTGTCATTGTAATGGCCACACAACTGTCTTCATCGTATTATAGAAAGAAGGCAGGCAAAGAAAGAATCACCACACATTTACAGGGAGTATCAAAACCAAACAGACAGGAGAGCTTTTAAATTATATATATCAGGTACCTTGAAAACCTGATTCCATTTATTCTTAGAGTCACACTTCGAGGTGACTTCCTATCAGAAGCCTGGCTTTATCTTGCCTGAGAACTATTCAGTATTTTAGAAGGCTGTAGAGCTCCTGGGATTCTAAGAATAAAATGCAGACATGAAATGGGACTTTCATAACCCCATGCTGGCGTGGGAGCTCTGACACTGCAGAAGGAACAGCACATTCAACTAAGGCCTTTCAAAGCCTGGAGTGAGGTAGCTGAACAGGAAAAGGACACCAGGGCTTCTGTAACAAGCAAAAAGGTAGATCAGCATACAGACACCATGGAGAATTGCAGAAAGAAGAAAAATCCCCTCATCAGCAAACCGATTCCCAGGTTCTGGCCGGATAAAGAGGCTGAACTTTTGTCCCACTATCCAGAAGACCCTTATCAAAAATCCTAATATATGTGGAACCCCCATAGGGTGCCTTTTAAGACTAACAAACAACAGGACACATCAGGTAACTGTTTCCGGGAAATCTGCAGGTGGCCAGACATGAGCAGTGGAAATACTGTGCGAGTGAAAACCAGCAGGCTTGAGTCCAGTCCTCCCCCCTGAGGGCAGCAGCACTTGGGGCCTCGTGGTGGAGGCTGCTCACAGCTGAATGGACATAAATAACATAATGATTTATTAAGAGCAGGCACATGAAGATGCTCGATCCTGTAGGCACATTAAGAGGGAAAGGTTCCACCAAGGAGAATAAAGGGATCAAATCTAAAAAAAAAAAATGGATGGCAGTCCTAATTTGGGAAGTAGGTAAAAAATAATGTCAGCTGAGAAAAGGGATTTTAAAGCAGGACTTTGAAGATGGGACAGTTATGAAATTGCAGACTACTACAGCCTTTTATGTGCTGCTGTTACTCCTTTCCTTTAATGTTCAAACACTTATTAAAACAAATCTTGATAAGAATGCCTATGGCTCTTGTCCCAGAAATACTCAGGACACAAAAGGACTCAGGTATCCACTGACACCATCATTCTTTCTATTACCATCCCTATTACAAAGGGGCAGGAGAATGAACCCACCCTGGACACAGCAATCGCTTCTCACACAGCACGGAGCTTTTCAGGAGAAGGAAAAGGGGAAGAAGAGAAGAGCCCCCTATGTTCTCCCCTCGGTGGGGTGCCTATCTGGAGCTTACACAGGTACAGCCCATCTCGGGGGTAAGACAGTACTAACTGTGAAGCTAGCTGTTGCCCTGTTTTTACTGTTTCTGTTTAGTCCCCTTTAGCTCACTCCCTTTTTGTTTTGTTTACTCCCTGACTCTGGTTCTTTCTGCCACCAGATTATGTGGCCAAGGCTAGTAAAATTCCCTCCTAGTCCTACTGTGAGAGTATCAGAAATAGCAGATATACACAACCCTTGAGTGTGTCTGTGTCTGAGAGAGAGAGAGAACATGTGTGTGTGTGTGTGTGTGTGTGTGTGTGTGTGTGAAAGAGAATATATAAGAGAATATATAAGCATGTATTGTGTGGATGACAGTGTATGTGTGTATGTGTGTGTGTATGTGTGAGAGAGAGAGAGAATATATATGTATGTGTATGTATGTATTATGTGGATGACAGTGTGTGTGTGTGTGTGTGTGTGTGTGTGTGTGTGTGTGTGTGTGTGAGAAAGAGAGAAAGAATTCAGTGAGTGTAGAGGGCAGAGGTTAAGGCTGACTTTACCTCTTTATGCCTCTCAACCTTATTTTTTGAGATGAGACTCTCAATGAACCCAGAGTCTCTCGGTGATTCATCCTGACTGGCCAGCCAGAGCGTTCTAAGTACCCTCCTATTTCTTTTCTTCTTCTTTTTATTAGATACTATTTACATTTCAAATGTTATCTCCTTTCCTGGTTTCCCATTCAGAAACCCCCTATCTCCCCATTCTCCTGTTTCTATGGGGTGCTCCCCCACCTACCCACCCACTCCCACCTCACCACCCAGGCATTCCCCTGCACTGGGGCATTGATCCTTCACAGGACCAAGGGCCTCTCCTCCCATTGATGCCACACAAGGTCATGCTCTACTGCATATGTGATTGGAGTTCTGGGTCCCTCCATGTGTAGGACCTTCCTATTTCTTTTTCCCTAGCGCTAGGATTAGGGGTTGCAATGGTTTGATTAAGTTTGGTTCAAGGAGTGTCATTATTAGAAGGTGTAGCCTTTTGGAGTAGAGGGGCATTGCTGGAGGAAGTGTGTCACTGTGAGGGTGGGCAATGGGTCCTTCTTCCTAACCACATCAGAGCCTGTCTTCTCCTATCTGCCTTCAGATGAAGATGTGGAACTCCTCCTGCACCATGCTTGCCTGGAGGCTGCTATATTTGATAATAGACTGAACCTCTGGACCTGTAAGCCAGCCCCAGTTAAATGTTCTTATAAGAGTTGCTTTGGTCATGGTGTCTAGTCACAGCAGTAAAACCCTAAGACTCAGGTGTTCACAGTTAGCCACACCAGGATTTTTGTATAGGTGCTGGAGATCCTAACTCAGTCCGAATGCTTGTACATTGAGCACTTTATCAGCTGATCCACCACCCATCTTCAAATTTTTTTAAAACATATTTTAATTCTTTAAGAATTTCATATAATGTATTTTGATCACATTTATACCTATTCCTCCCCATCATTGCTCCCTGATCCATCATCACCTCCTTAATGCACCCCCCCCCAAATTTGTTGCCTTCATTTTAGAATAACCTATCAACTCCAATTTGTGCTGTCCTCATACTCCTGGATGTGGGGTCTGTCAACTCTCCACATCTCCTTAGTTAGAGGTGGATGCTCATAAAGCCCCTCCCACTCTGATACAATGCTGACTGTGGGATTTTTCCCAGGCAAGCAAGCTGCCATGACTTTATGCATGCATAAACTGTCTGGTCCTGTCCAGGCAGGCACAGCTGCTGTGAGTTCATATGTGCAACGCTTCTGTCCTGTGCTGTCTAGAAGACAGTTTCACACGGGACCTCCCTGGATCCTGGCTGTCAAGTCTTCCCGTCTTTGCTTGACCTTCACATTCTTTAAAGCAAAATATCCACGTAATGGCACTCCCTCAGAGTAACTCCAATAAGTAATTAGAAAGAACTGCTCCTCTGAAGAAAGAACTAAGTATTATTTCTTTCTACCATGCAGCCAAACACGAGTTCCAAGTCTCACAGCCATTTAGTATTTCCCAGTGTCCTTTGGAGTGGTGGTTGTGGTGAGGGTGGGCTGTTCTGGAACTCGCTCTGTAGGCTATGGTGGCCTTTGCCTCCCAAGTGCTAGGATTAAAAGCCTGGGTCACCTCCACGGAGCACCTTTTTATAGTTTATCACCTTGATGTCTTTTCCCCACCTAGACGGCTGCTGCACTGCCCTCTGCTGGCAGGTCTGTGCACTGCGCATCACAGTTGAACCTAATCCACAGTAGGAGTCATGTTCCCTGAGATTGTTTCCAGCTTGGCTCACCTGCTCAGAAGTGCCACCCTCTTGAGGACACCTTCGCCATTTAAGATTGCACTGCCCGTCACTGACAGCAGTTCGCTGTAAAAATGGAGTCCTCTCGATTCCTTGTTGTGACTGGTTTTTGTTTTTGTTTTCTGTTCTTTTTTCTAAATCCCAATGTCCATAGAGACATGGCTCCGCGGGTAAGAGTACTTGTTCTAACAGAAGACCAAATTTTGATTCCAAGCACCCACATGGTCTCTAACAACCATCTGCAACTTCAGCTGCAAGCCACATGATGCCATCTTCTTCCTTTTGGGGATACCCTGCACAGGCATGGTACATAGACATACAATCAGGCAAAATTCTCACAAAAATAAGGTAAAATAAATGTAAATAAATCGTCTTTTAAAAAATTAAAAAGTAAATGAGAATGGGCTCCAGAAATCAATCAATACCCAAGTTTCATTCTGACTCAAGAGAAAAATCCTGCTGCCTCCGGTCAGACCATCCACACATTTTAAAACAGGGATAACTAAACAGCAGGGCTCTCTGATGCTGCCCACTGGCGAACCATGCTGCTTCAATGGATGGAGAGTGGATAGAAGGAGCAGTCCTCCCAATTCCAAGGTTAGATCTTAGACTCTGTCCTTGAGCTAAGCAGAGACACTCAAAAACCAATTCCAACAGCATTCCGGTGTTACTATCTTTCCACAATTGCTGAAGCTAAGTATTTTGGTCAAAAATTGTCTTTTATACTAAAGTGGACTATGTCTTTAAAATATTTTAATAAGAAATATAGAGTAGTTGTCCCTCAGGTTGCCATGCTTCCAAATTTTATGTGTATGATCCAAAACAATGTCTTCCAGGTAGGGCAGTACTGCTGCCTGCATGAAGCCACAGCCGCTGCAGCTGCTACCCAAGACCTATTGGAGATGAATCCAGTCAACATTCTATCGTGAGGGTCAAAGGGGTCCATGAGTTCTTTTTCCTCTCAGAGGAACCGTGACCAGCTCATGGTTTCTGGGGTAGGGAGTCAGCTTTCTCTAATGGTGTGGCCCCTGGTAGATTGACCTCTAGGTAATGGTACTGCACCCAGGAGCACACAACTGGAACTGATATGTTATGGGGCGAGGGGAGAAAGTTGAGGGGGTTAGGGAGGTAAAGGCTCCACTAGGGAGAGTTAGGGGTGAGAGAGCAGAAGGTGAGTATGATCAAAACACATTATGCGAAATTCCCAGTGAATTCTCAATGAAATATTATATCTGTAAATGTTTATGTTTTTCATTTCCTGGCAAAGTAGATGCTCTGTTGACGTTGTAGTTGTTCACTGTTTCTCTGTCATCAAAGACAGATGAGCCTGAGTGAAGTTAGCCACAGAGAACTTAGCAGCTCTGAAATTAGATATAAGCACTGCCAAATATCTGCCTTATCAAAGTCTCTAGCCAGGAATCCCAATGGGCAGAGCGGGGTGGACCGTCCCTGCACCTGCAGCCTCTTTGCTGCAGCTACCCTAATAAACCAAAGCACAAGGATCACAAGCTTAGGGCTCAGACTCCCTGACTTGGCAGGTGACTCAAACAGTCTAAGCCAAAGGTCTACTCCGTTAGCATCCTTGATAAGACGAAGCTGCCTCCTTTCTCTCCCATCTTGCCTGAATACTCATCCCATAAGCTCAAGGGACTCCTGACCAAATTGTAGGACCTTTGGCATGTTAAATAATTTAAACATAGTATCTGTTTCATTTTAATCTTTGAAATCTTCTCTTCTTGTTTAGATGATCTTCAGCTTGTTTCCAACAGTAGTCCTCAATTCTATTTTACAATCAACGAGGGGGTGGGGCGTGTTTTACAGGTGGTTACTTCTTTGGCTCTATTAAGAATCTGATAGAAGTCACCGCAAAGTTGATTGTGAGACCCTGTGCTGATGGAGACAGGATGAGTCATTGGACCTACCTGTTGCTTCTCCTGGCAGCTCATAATTCACAGACATTTTCTAACATTCAAATAACCTTTGATGCTTTTGTGATGCTCTGAATGAGTCACGGTTTATCATTTCTGGCCCAAATTACTGTCTTGACATAGCTGAATGCCTGCATAAGCCAATCTCAAGAACCAGAAATACCAAGTCAACACCAAGGGCTCTCAAAACACAGAAATCCAGGTTTTCTCAGAGTAGGATGCTCAGCTTTGCTGCTTTGCCTGTTCATGTTCAGCACTGAGTGTTCCTTGTTCAGATGCACCCCTGAGTACTGCCAGCAGGCAACAGAAAAGAGCCAACCTGAAGTCTTATCAACTTAATACATTCTGAGAAAAGGACCACTTAGTTGTGTTTTATAGGATCTCTGACTCAGTCGTGACCATGAAATAACCTAGACTTGATAGCCAATTATCTACCCATGCTTTACCCCCAACATCAAGCCCTGGCGTCCAATATATAAAAAAAGCATTGGTAGTCCTGTTCAAAACAGCTTAATCTTCCTCACAAAGGAAATCTCACACACTAAAGTAACAGGATCTTAACTCTGAAACTGCTTTCTCTTAAAATCACAAGACTACTGGGTTACAGTCATTGGTTTGGGTTCTGTTACTTTTTTCATTGCTACAGAGTAAAGTCCCTGAAGGAAATGACATGAAGAAGGAAAGGCTGGTTTTGACTTAGAGTTTCAGAGGATCCATCCATCATGGTGGAATAGGCAAAGGGAGTGGCTTCAGGACAAAGAGAACACTTGGCAGGTGTCCTGACATCCCAAACAAACCAGGAAGTCAGTGAGCATGCCTGGAACCGGAAATCGTATAACATTCAAAGGCCCATCCCTAATGGCTAGCTTCCCCCAGCTAGGCTCCAAAAACCAAAGGACAAAGACTGGAAATGATCCCAGGTCAGCTCCTCCACCTGGAGATCAAGAGCTGAAATCTCAAACTTGTAGGATCATTACCAAATCAAACTATAAAGGTTTTGTTTTATTTTGGTCTGCTTGATTTGATTTGTTTGGTTCTGTGGGCATTCTCATTATTGCTGTTGCTGCTGCTGCTGCTGTTTTGAGACAGAGCCTCACCATGTAACTCAGGCTTGTCTAAAGCCCATGATCCATCTGCCTCTCATTTCAGTGTAATAGGATTACAGTTCTCTCTCTCTCTCTCTCTCTCTCTCTCTCTCTCTCTCTCTCTCTCTCTCTCTCTCTTTCTCTCTCTCTCTCTCTCTCTCTTTCTGTGTGTGTATGTGTGTGTGTGTGTGTGTGTGTGTGTGTGTGTTTGTATCAACACACCTGTCTTTTTCAAGAAAATTATTACTCAATAAAAGATTGAGTAATAAGATATTTTGTTAACGTATGAAATCGGTCAAACATACAAAAATAATTAGCACCTCTGTTATAAATATAAGGAATATTCCTAAAGTATTATATTAGTCGATTAACTTTTAAGGACACTAAACTACAATAGTTATATCAAGTCTTTTCAAATGACCTAAGATACTTAAAACACGGTTGCAATGGTCCAGGCTCTGAAAGTCGCTCTTCTCTCTGTAGGAGGAGTAGCTGCCTGAGGCAGGTCTGCTCCATGTGTGCTTTATGTGTTTGTTTCATACATGTTTGCTCATCATGAGGCCTGTGTGATCTGGTGCCACATACAATTTTGCCTCCACAATATCAGACTCATACAATGACTAGTCCAGTTAAATGGAATTCACTTACCTAACCCTCTAATTTCTGAAAGCAGCTGCCTCACTTCCCTTAAGTCTGGTTAAATCTAAATTGTGTGAGAGACTGTTAATGGTTATGTGGTAGAGATGGTAAAGATGACTCCTCCAAAGTATCTAGAGCCATGACATCCAGAGCTCATTTCTCTCCTACCCTACTATCTAAGTACTTCAGCCTGCATTAATATAATGCAGTCCGTTTTTAATAAACATGTCATATATATCTCCTTCATCAACAAAACCACTATCCTTATCATCACATTCATGTTACATCTTTCCCAAATCAGAATATGGGTTCAGCTAAAGATTCTGTTCATCCTTCCCGGTTGCTTTTCTATCAAAACCTCACTTTCTGTCATGCCAGTGTCTCCACATATTTTTCCCAAGCTCTACAAGTTTGCACAGCTCACGTTACATGTAGAAACACAAGAAATAGCCCACAGTGAAAGAACAGAGACATTTCACCCTAATTCAAATATTTAGCCGGATTTTTGTCTAATTCAGTAATAGTTTATGTTTCTGATAAGCCATCTCTATACCTTTATAGAGAAGTCATAATAGCCACTTCAGAGATCCTTGAAGCATTGAGCTCCAGCAAAAATTAGTCTATACTGTAAATGTGTGCCACTCACTGAGACCTTCAGGATTTGATATATGGTCGATTATTAAAAGGATGACGCAAGGCAGTCACATCCCTCCCAAAATGCAATGAATCCAAATCTGGTTTTTCTTCATAAAGCTGAGCTCTGTGGTCATCTAGCTCATGTGCACATGAAGTTTGCCTTCATCCATGTTAAATCAAAGTGCCCTTTACAAAAGCAGAGATAAAGCCTTGTATTTATTAGTGTCCACTGACGCAGGATGCCTGAGAGTTTAGCAAATAGCAGTGCTACAATAAAAAAACAAGACAAATTTCATTTTGAGACAGATGGCTCATGCTCTTTCCCTTCAAAATATTTCAGCAGTCACTGTTAATATAGATTTGATGATGACAGAGTTATCTGTCTATAGAGCAGTAATCATACTAATGTTCCATTTGCTACTGTAAGAAAACCATCACCTGTCTCCCTTTATCTCCCTCAAATTGTTGACTATAGACTATTTCTCTTTACCTGGAATTGTATAGAGGTACAAATCCAGACATTTGTTGACCCACATGTTGTTTCTCTTACATTCTATAGTGCTTCCTCCCTGTGCAGGGTCAGAGAAACAATGCATAGATTGTTTCCCTCCGTTCCATTCCTTCAGAATCCCGTCTCTGTCTTGCGGGTAGGAACACTCCCACCCCCAACATGTGTCTTTGGTGTCTGCTTACCAGTGCATGCCATTCCTTCACACTAATTACAGAGGGCTCACACTTGGTTCCAAACACCTATTGTGAGCAGTTCACAACTGCCTGTAACTCCAGCTCTACTGGGATTCAATGCCTCTGACCTCTGAGGACATCTACATTCACATGCACATACCCACACACAAACACACACATACACATCACTATAAACATAAAACTTAAAAACATAGTGATTTAATCAAAGCTACATCTGTGCAAAGGGAGCCAAAATTGGAAATAGAACATATAGCAAAATGTGTCCTAAAGGCACTGAGACCTTGAATTTAGCATTGTTCCTGCTTTTGGTTTCTTCAGCACCCTTAGTCGTGATGCATTTTTTATAGTTTCCCATGTCACAGGCTATTCTCAACTTTGCATGATATTTTATGGTTTGCATTGATTTTTATTGTGTATTTAATACTGGAGAATTTGATTTCATGATGTATCCCAGACTCAGCTTTTCCAACCACGAACACCCTACCTTTATTCACATAGCTACGCACATTAGAGCAACCTCCCTAAAATTCTCTTACCTCTGAGCTCTAGACAGATGATCCCATTTTACAGAGTTCTGTTACTTTTAAAGTGTACCTGAAAGAGTTGTAGAACCAAACTTCAATTTTCTTTAACTCAGCTTAGAAGAAATATTGCCATTTTAATATCTCATGTGTTTTCAAGTGTTAACTGAAAACGTTATATGGATAATTAATCATTCAATTAAAAACCTCAAACACATACAGTTAGCAAAGGGACATGGGTCTCCTGACGCTTAGGAATGACCTTGGACTCCCAGAACCTCTGTGCGAATAGGCTTGCAGTTGCTTCCCATGGATGTCAACATAAAAACGGTTTTCTCATTACAGAAAAGAAGACAAAACTGGTCATCAAATTATCACCTTCATGGATTTTTGAGAATTCAGAAGAATAGAAAAGGCTGGGACTCTTCTTATAAGTAGAAAGATAGATTTCTAAGAAAGTCTTGGGGTTTCTTTAGAAGCAAAATGGGGACAAGGACTTGGCTGAAGATCTTTCATGTAGAGAACGTATGAGGATATGGAGCTGAGGGAGGGAATAGAATGAGATGCTACAATGGCAAAGGGCTGGACACCTCAGAAAGTATGCAGACCCTTAACTCTCATTGGTCAAGACAAGACAAGCTAGTATCCTAGTTAGCTGAGTGTCTCTAAACAGATCCAGGGCAAGGTGTTAAACAGTCGTGTGGAGGGGAGCAAGTAAAGTGAGAGAACAGGGAAGAAAGAATATACAGCCAAGAGAGAAACTCAAGTACAGAGAAGCTCGATAGGGAATGTACAAAGGAGGGGTTTTGGTTTGGTTTGTTTTGGGTTATGTTGTATACTATAGGACTTGAGAGTCATTTGCATGAAATTTCCTACACTGCTATGTTTCCTGTAGTTGTATGCAAAATTTGATGTCTCATTCTCATCTTAAATCTCCCCCCATGGAGAGATTTTAGATTCTTTGATGACCAATGTTAGCTGTCAACAGAATCTAGGATCACCTGGGAGATGGGCCTCCTGGCATGCCTTTGGAGAGTTATCTTGATTGCATTGTGGGAAGACCTATCCACAGTTGGCGACACCATTCCCTACACAGGTTCTGGACTGTGTAAGTGGAGCAGAGTGGTAGCCTGTGTTCATTCATGTCTATTTCCAGTATGTACATGCCACGTGGCCAGCAGCTTTAAGGTCTTGCTTTCTAGATTCCCTACTATTCCTACAGTATCCCTACTATTCCTCTTGAACTATGAGTTGAACTAATTTCTTCTCTCTTGAGGTACTTTTGTCAAAGTATTGTATCATAGCTCTAGAAAAAGAAACTTAAACAATTGTATAATATTCTAACAGAGTGTAATACGCTCTCTCTCTCTCTCTCTCTCTCTCTCTCTCTCTCTCTCTGTGTGTGTGTGTGTGTGTGTGTGTGTGTGTGTGTGTGTGTGTAGTACTCCTAGCTTCCCTCTTTACCTACTATGATTCTACACATGCTAACTTTATAGCATTTATGTTGGACCTTCAGAACCTCATTCTCCATCTTGCTCTCCTGTCTCAAAGAAATATTGACCTTCCTGAATGTCCAGCCCGACTTAACAGGTAAGAACTGATTCATTTCTTTGACTTTGGAGAAATTTCTGAGGCAGAAAATCAGGGTAAGTAGTGACCAACTGGATTACATAAAAAAAAAAAAAAAAAAAAAAAACTAGTGTCCTCACATTCTAAATAAAAGATAATAGTGTTCTCTGTAAGATTCATATGCTTTTATTTGTGATAGTACTAATTTTGATATTGACATTTATGCTAGATTTTTATGCATTATTGATTGGTAAATAATAATCATATATATTTAATACAAGATGCTATTTTGCTGTGAAATGACTCAATCAAATGACTTGGCATTTCAATTACTTCTCCATCAGCATTTTCTTGTGCTGAGAATATTTATAGCTTTGGTTCTTTTGGTCCTAAGTATTGTAGAGTTTCAAACATTTTAGTCAAACAGTTCAAACAGCCTTAAACCCTCTCCGAAATGATTAAAGAGCAAGTAACTACAACTCTACTGAAACCCTCCTGTCTAAACAACTGCTGCTGTTTCTGAGAAATTCAGTTCTCTGAAACTGGTAATGCAGGTCCTAGCAGCAGCTGCGGCAACCAGCCCGGTGTAAAGAGTGGAACCAGCATGCCACAGAGCAAATGACAGGAAAAGCACAGTGGAAGAGAGAGCTGGTGAGGATGATGCGGTCTCTGCCAATTCACCTGATCAAGAGTCACCAACTTCCTGGTAAAATGCAATTGTAAATTAACATGAGGATCAGTGAAGAGTTATGTAATGATTGTAATTCACTCAGCCATTTCATTAACTCTTCAATATGCTGATTTCGAAATGTGGGTTGGTACTCTCATATGCATTTGGGGGTTTTTCTTGATACTGTTTTCAAGCCAAGACTTGTGCTGATAAAGAAAATAAAGGGTTTTGAGTGTTGTCTAGAATAATAAGCTGAATGCTGCTCCCTCCATTGACTGACCTCACCAGAGCTTTCTGTGTGCATATCTTCTCCCATTAAGGATATCTGCTTCATAACATCCTGAATACCATGTACCAGATATCCTTCACCTCTTCTCCAGCTTCTAAGCCACACGAAGGGGCAGTTCTCAGCATTGTAGTGAGCAATTCCTTCTGGCCCTGGCATGACCACTGCCATTGTAGAGCAGTTTTCTGTGCTGACATTATAAAGAACCTCGGGCCGTAGCCATGGCAATGAAATAAGCAGAATGATACTGATAGGTAGGTCTACAATTACAGTGCTAGGCCATTGATATTCCCTAGTAGCGAGGGGGGACCTTTATCTGAGATTCCAGCCATTTTGCTCTCCCTGACCCTTCTCCCCAGCTGCATGTGGTCTTGGGGGAGTGCTAAAGTGTGGAGGGACCACTGACTCCAGTTTGAGATGACTCAGTACCTTGTTATACGTGTAGCAACGCCCATGAAGAGCACCTTCCACAGGACATTTAACTTATTCCTACAACCTTATCCGAACAAGTTGGGTGTATTAAAACCATGCCAGAAAAAGAAAAGAAAAGAAAAGAAAAGAAAAGAAAAGAAAACAGCCCTAAGTGCTTATCAAACACACCAAGCCAAGGAAGAATTCAACACCCTCACCTAGATCCTATGAAGAGGAGGGTATCTAACATCGAAATGACAACAGCTTACCATCCACCCATCAGAGACCAACAGGTGGATAATTCCTAACTGCACCTATGGCTTCAGCTCAGCTCAACCCCCATTGCTGATGTGCCTTAATCTTCTATATTACCATCTGTCTGTCCATCTGTCTATATGAGTAGTCCCAGCCCTGAACCTAACCTCTAAGATCCCCATGTTTCTGCATCTTCGCAGCTCTCTGAGTGCTGAGGTGAGGTTCAGTCCTGCAATCCTACAGCTCCTACAGCTTAATGATATTTTCCAATATTTTTGACCCATGGTGGGTTTAATATGCAACCTACAGACATAGAGGACTGAGTCTGCCGGGTAGTCACAGAGCTGAGTGCTCAGTCTGTGACTTCAGACTCTTCTCTAGAAGGTAGAGTCTATATGATAAAGAGGTTATGCTAGCAGCTGTTTGAAGCAGATACCCTTAGGGGTAAACTCACCCTCAAAATGTTTTGGATAAAGTAGCCAAGTATGTCAACGGGTATCCCTGTCCACAACTTTTGACAAATGCTAATGGAGTCCGTGAGGCTCGGAAAGTGACCACACTTCCCTGCATAATTCCAGACACTTGATGTCGAGATGCTGAAGACTGAGCCAATGACTGAGCCACGGCTTCTGCAAAGCAGGCATTGAAGGTGTTTCTCAGGGCAAGTGCTCGTTAACCACGTGAGAGGGAAGAATGGTCCTTGTAGAGGGAGACATGGAAAGGAGGGAGAATAATGCTCAGATCACCACGGGCATATATATGTGCATGCCTAGAGAGACGACACTTGAGGGAAGACTCTGGGAAGCCTGGTGTGGGTAAGGACTTGGTGGACTGAGTAAGAGTTAGGGCTTTATTCTAAATGGCACGAGAAGCAAATGGCAGTCACAAGCAAGGCAGCTCCTTGGTAGTCCCTGCTTTGAAATCTGTCACCAATTAATACACTGTGAACACACTCAGTGACTCGGCAGAACTTGTGCAGTAGGAAAATAATTGCTTCTGTCACAATTCCCATTGTTTTGACTTATTATTATTGCGGCTACTATTATTATTATTATTGTTGTTGTTGTTGTTGTTGTTGTTGTTATTGCTATTGTTTTAGAGAATCCCATCAGGTAGCTTAGGCGGGCTCTGAACTGCATGCGTTCTTCCTCTCTCAGTCCCCTGTATGCTGAGAGACTACAGACATGTGTCCTCTACCGCTGTTGGCTTCTTTGGAAATGGATGTTATAAAACCAAACTAGACAATTTGATATGAGGGATCTCAAAGGAAAAGATGGATACATTTACTTTGCAAAGGCTAAATGACTAGCATTCCAAATCCCTACACATCTGCCTCCTTTGTGTTCTCTTAAAACTTTGTAAATTGAGATCCTAACTCCTAAGGTGGTGGCAGGGGTGAAGCCTCCAGGAAATAATTCATCCTAAGGGTAGGAAGATTTGTTCTCAATGTTACTCCTTCCCTTCCAGAATGAGATTCTTGGGGAAATTCTTATTTTGGGGGGTGTATTATCTCACTAGTTGGACAGCCAAAGTGAAGGACACAATACCTCTTTAGAGTAGCTCCATTCCCGCCAACATGGCTACAGTGGGACACTGCCGCTCACTAGTGCTCAGCAGGAATGTTCGAAGAGACGCAAACACTCAACTCATAGCAGATGATGGAGCTTTTAATGTGATGGCCAGAGAACTAAAGGAATTTTATTTCCTTTAAACTAAAATTAAATAAATATATATATATATATATATATATATATATATATACATACATACATATATATATATATATTAGAAAAAACATAAGTTTTCTGGTATCATTCCATATTACATATACATATTAAATTACTATAATGTACCCCACCAAGTTCATAAATATACAATCAAATTAATCATTTTAAAATAACAAATATTTGGGGATTTACTTCTTTATTTGTCTTACAGGGTAATCAAGGCTGGCCTGGTTCTCCCAATACTCCTGCCTGAACCTTCAAAGTTGAGTTTACCAAGATCTGAGTTTACAATCATGCACCAGCTAACCTACTCAAATTCTCTCTTTCTCTCTCTCTCTCTCTCTCTCTCTCTCTCTCTCTCTCTCTCTCTCTCTCTCTCCCTCCCTCCCTCCCTCCCTCCCTCCCTCCCTCTCTCTTTCTGCTTACTTTACACACAAATTCTTTGGGAGCAGGGCACCTTGGTATTTGAATCCAATTGAAAGAAAATATACCTAATAGAAAAAGCAAACAAGATAGAAACAAAATATGCCTGCACATGCAGCAAAGGGTGGTTTGAACCACAGTAGCCTTACCGAAATTGCAGCTTTTTGGAGAGTGCATGTCTCTTAAGCTTCCTCTGGCAACTAAAGAGACTCCTTCCTACCTCCACAAAGTTCAGGACTTTACACATGGTTTCCTTGGTTACTGTGGCCATCTTTGGTTATGACCTTCTTGAAAGGACAATTACAGGGAGGGAACAAGGAATTTTCCTGACTCACCTGTCAAATATACAAAACATCCTGAACAGTTTCAAAAATAAAGAAACAAGAAGAAGATGGATACAGAAAGTGTGGTACATTTACACAATGGAGCTATTAGAAACAATGACCTCACAAATAGATGGAACTAGAGATTATCATCCTGAGTGAAGTAACCCAGTCACAAAAGAACACACATAATATGCAGTCACTGATAACTAGATACTAGCCGCAGAAAGCTCTGAACACCCCAGAAACAATTTGCAGACCTTATAAAGCTCAAAAAAAAAAAAAAAAAAAAAAGGCCAAAAAAATACTCATGGAGAAGGTACAGGATCAAGTGGAAGAGCAGGGATTGAAGAGGGGATTCTTCAGGGGCTGCCTCACCTGGGTATCCACCCCACCTGGGATCCACCCCATGTGCAGCTACTAGGCCCTTGCACTATTGCTGATGCTGGGAGGTGCTTTCTGGAAGGAACCAGATAGTGGTACCTCCTCAGGGGCTCTGCCAAAGTCATGCAGCTGAGCATGCTTGCAGCCAACTATCAGACTGAGCACGGGGACCCCAGTGAGGGTGCTGGGGGGCGCAGAATGAAGGAGCTGAAGGGGGTTGCGGCCTCATGGGAAGAACAACGTTGTAGACCAATCAAAATCAAATCTTCCACAGTTTCCATGGACTAGAAACTAGCATTGAGCAAACATTTACATGCTGCAGGCTCTGAGAGCCAGGGGCGATCTTAACATCTACTCAACTCCAGAATCACATCTGATTTACTGCAAGAGATTATGTAAGACATACTGTTGCCACTTCCTTCTCCAGGGAGGGCACAGACGGGCTGAATGCTCTTGGATCAGAGTGGAGAGTGGGAGAGTTTGAGCTCACCATGGTCCCCGGGTTCCTGGTTGATAGCTTCACCTGCTGTAAAGTGAAGCCTTTCTTTTAGCTAGTTTTTTTTTTTTCCCTTTCTTTCTGTGCTTTTATTTTGTTTTGTTCTGCTCTTTGTTTAAAAAAAGGGTCTCACCCAGGCTGGCTTCAAACTCACAATATTCCTGCCTCAGCTTCCCGAATACTCTGACTAAGGGGAGCACTATGATCCTACCTACATGGAAGAACTCTCTAGCAAGCCAGACCTCTATCCCTTCAGGTAACCAACTTGTGGATATATTCACTTCTGATTCTAAATAAAGGAAATCACAAATTCACACCTCAAAAATATATTTGTGTTATAGGAAGACTTTGCCATAGCTTATTTCACATTTCAAGATCAAATTATTAAAGGCAAAAAAGTATGATTAAAAACTATTGAGATTGAAGGTAAAATTCAGTGTTCAGTGTTAAACACATTTGTGTTAAGAATGACCCTTTGAAAATATGACATACAATGAAATGCTGTTTCAAAGCTCTGTTTGAATATGTCTTAGGTCCTCCCAAATGCTACCTTTCTAGAAAGCAGCATCTAGCTGGGAAGAGGAGCTACCCACAATTGTGAGAAACAGGTCTCTGAAGCAGAAGGACCTAATCCAGATTTGAGTTGCAGTTCTGTGACCTGCAAGACCTTCATCAGCGAGCACCTCTTTCCTTCTTGACGTGGCTGGCTGAGATTCTTGTCTCTGGTTTCTGAGCCATTCTCCCTTTGTCCCACCTCTGTATCTGTCCTTCTCTGCATCACCCTCTACTGACCTCTCAGAATTCCATCACAGAGCTCTCCAACAGGAAGGCATTTCAGGAGAACAGAAGGAAAGGTCAAGACTTATTCTGTAGGGGTGTTTCTTCTGTCTCTTCCTCCCTCTAGGGGTGTTCCATTCAAGCAAGCATAGAAAAAGCTGTCCCTCCTCATAGCTAGCGCCGAGTTGGGTATCTCTTTTATGTCAGAGGTTGTAAATAATTTCCCAGTGCTCCTTCTTGAATATCCCAACATTCTTTGTGTTGTCTATATCTTGCCCACCTCTATGTATAGTTCATTCATAGCAATTGTCTTAGGAAATCCTAGCTTAGAGCAGAAGACATAGCTCAGTGGTACATTCATAGAAAGTATGATGAACGTGTATTATGTATTTGTTTCCTGCCAAGATATGACAGATAAAATGTCTAGATGGTGTTATTATGCGTTCTTATACTGCAAGCCTTCTGTACATTTGGGGGAAAAGATCATCAAACAAGAGGCAGAACAGTCCTGGAAGGCTCCTGTGGAATAAAGCACTGAGCTGTATTTCTAAGCCCAAGTGCTGAGAGTAGTAGGGGCAACTTGCAGTTCCAACTAATTAATTGTACACACTGCTATGTTGTTTAAGATTGAAACTGATAGAAATATGGATTCATGAATCCTGATCTAGATACATTCAAATAGAGTCCAGAAGATTAAAAATGAGAACATGCAAATATTCTTGCTATATAGATAAAATTCTGAGAATCACTGTGTGTGAGAGAGAGAGAGAGAGAGAGAGAGAGAGACAGAGAGACAGAGAGACAGAGAGACAGAGAGACAGAGAGACAGAGAATACAGAAGAATGGAAGCTTTTATGCTGCATGACAGATCAGATCTGTGTTCATATCCAGAGGATATGGAAAAAGATCATTTTTTTTTTGTAAGTCATTCTGACAGAAGCATGGTGGAGGAGGCAAAGCAGGAAGTAGCAAAATCTAATTGTCACATTAGGTTAGGCAAAAAATGGTGATGAGAGCAGTAAAGACCACGTTAACAGGCCAGGAGAGAAAACAATCTAGGGGACAAAGTCAGCTGGACTGGCTGCACAATTGAGGAAGGTGAGGCTCGGCCATGACCGACAACATTGGCATTGAAAATGGTGATCCTTTCTCTATAACATACATTGAGTGTAGGCATTGTGGGATTTCTATACATAGGTATGTAATGGGTACATGAGTTAAACATAATCATGAAAACATTTTCATCTCAAGCATCCTCCAAATTTTTATCTTTAGCCCATTCTGTGGGATTTACTTCAGTTCCCCTAAACTGGTATAATTCAGCTTTATCTCATACTCTGAATGAATATGCAGATATGCAGAAGTAAGATTACATGTGGTTTATAAGGATGAGAACCTATAAAACTAGGTAACAAAATATTATCCTCTCTCTTCCCCCCCTCCACTCCTTCCCTCACCTCCCCTTCCTGACCCCCCTTTACAGGAGAATTTATCTCCAATCCTTCATGTCCTACTCTCCATCACGTAGAGACAAGCAGGAAAGAGGGCATCTATAAAGCAGGTGAAGACCCCTCCCAAGCACTACCTCTATCTCAGACTCCCAAGATTCAAGAACTTTGGGGGGGGGGGGCTTCTGTGCTGGAAATCACTGGTCTATGTTGTTCTGTTGTGAAAGCCAAGCATCTGAATTCAGTTCACCTTCTTAGTCTAGCTAAGATGTGGTAGAGTCAAGATTCCCTAGATACCTAGATGCTTATAGACTCATTAGCAGCAGCCATCCAAAAGGCACTGTCTCAAAAAAAATTAATAAAAATAAAAAAATAAGAAATAAAGGACAGTGAGGATCAGAAGTTAAGGTTATCTTCTGATTGCTATACATGTGCAATGACATCATCATGAAGACACGGACACATTTAAATATTTTTAAAAGAATTATCAGACCCACACTTTCTTTAGTGTTTTTATACCGTGCCCAGGAATGACGGACATTGAAAAGTATCTCTTAAGGATGGATGGATAGTAGATGCTATTTGTCAGATTTAAAAGCATCACACTTCTATACTCACAGCTAGAATCCTGGTGTAAAATGGTGACTGAGGCTAAACTACAAAGAGCACTTTACTACACCCAGTAAATGGTTTGACCTCAGAGCAGGCAGATCTCTGCAAGTTCTAGGCCAGCCTGGCTAACATGCTAGCTACAGAATAACCAGGGCCACACAGTGGACATGTCTCCACATAATCAAACAATAAATGGATTGGAAAAAAATTATTAAACCTTTTCTCAAACAATTATTCCTAACACCAAAAACCTCAGAACCAACTGAATACCTAGCAAAACTATTGCTTAAAGAACTAATGATATACCTATCCCATGGAAGATTATAGTTACTAAAATTCTATCAAACTAATGTAAAGATGTTCATAATACTGTGAATAATATAATGAGAATCAGACAGGCTATGAGACAATATGTAGGAGAATTTTTTATTATGTCTGTATGTACAAAACACATGGTTAATAAATACTATCAGGCTTACAGTTACCTGCTAAGATGATTAAGACTGACTTTATATCACATCTCTGTCATAATCTTTGCTCACTATATACAATTGTAGAAATACATTTTGTTTAAAGAAGTAGAAATAACTACTGAACAGTTTGAATCGTGTTTGAATGCTTTTATAGCAGGTTACCAAAGAGGATTTTGTGTTCACTTGAAAAAAAAAAAAAAAAAAACACTAAACATTACCCTTAACCTCAAGAAACAAGCCACTTGATTGTCTTACTTTTCTATTGTTGAAATAAAACACCATGACCAAGGCAACTTATAAAAGAAAGTGTTTAAGTGGCTTATGGTTTTAAAGGGTTAGAGTCCACGAGGTAGAGCAAAGGTGTGGTGGAAGGGATATCTGAGGGCTCACATCCCTCTGCATAAGCAGGAGGCAGAAGGCATACTTAGAAATGGCATGTGTTTTTTGAAACCTCAAAGCCCATCCCTAGTGACACACCCTCTTCAACAAGGTCAGACCTTCTAAGCCTTCCCAAACAGTTCCACCAACTAGAGACCAAGTCCTCAAACCTAAGAGCCTATTGGGACATTCTCATTCAAGCTACCATATTGCTCATGGAGGTAAGATAATTGCATTTATTCTCATGATCACAGATACTAAACAAGGTTAAGGCTGGTCTGCAATGTATATCTTTTGAGCAATGAAAACTGGAAAAGTCAACACATGATCTACCTGCTTTGAAGATAGCAAGTAGTTAGTTCCTTCTCTCTTATCCTTAACTGCAAATGCTGTGTACAGCTGTGTACAGCTGTGTTCCGCCATCTCGGCTGTGGCAGCTAGAGAAACCAAACTGGAGGTTGCCAGAGCCTGCTCAAGGTTATGTGAAGATTAGAATTAAACACTTGTACATTAACATCTGAGACCTCCAGGCCCTTAGAGGAGACTCTGAGATGGGGAGAGAAGCCAACTGTTAAAGCAGTGCCAGGCCCGCTTCCTTTAAATAGCCAAGATCCCACAGAGAGCTGTAATGCCATCTCCAAGGAAACTCAGTTCCTGATCCAAAGAGGATAGACACCAGAGGAGCAAAGATGACAAGGGGGTGGAACCAAAGGCAGCTAAGGACTGTTGAGTTAAACATGGTTTGTGTGACCTTAATGAAGCAAGGTCGTTTTCCATTAGATTTACAAATTCATTCTCCAAGAGGCTCACCCTGGTACATACCAATTCCTAAGTCACAATAGAGACAAAGTTACCAAAAGATATGGAGCGCATGTCTGTGTGAAAAGGAGTGGATTTGGCATAAGATGAGTTCTCTGAAGCCCTTAAGGGAAACAATATGCTTAAAGCTTCTGACAAATGAGAAGGCCTTCCACACTGTTCTAGAGGGGGCTTGAAGCATCTCAACGGGGTGCCAGTGAATCCTACGCATGAAATTGCACCTAAACAACATAGAACATTATACAACTATTAACACCTGTGCCCTCGCTGTGATTTAGCCAGAAGAAGGTACTGTCTAGGCACAGCATTCGTGAAGTTCACAGAACGTTCTAGTGCACAGTGTGATGCACAGTGCCAGTTGCTCCGTCGGTCCAGGGGACGATTTTCTCCTTCCAATCAAGGGAGGATTTATTTACCTGTGCTGTGACTCTGTGTTCATTAAAAAAAATAATAATTCTCAGTTAAATATAACATAATTAAGATGTAATGTCTAGTGTGCCCAGCTCTGCAAATCCATCCCTGAAGACATGAAAATCTCCAAGCCATCCTGAGCCTGGGCTTCCTCAACTATAGTGTAAAAAGAAGAAACTAAAGCTTACTGGCTTATGGGTATGTGATTTACCTTACACTCAGTTTCACGGGTATTTAATCTATAATTATAGTTGAAAAGACTCAACTATTCAATCAAGCTATGCAGTGAATTTCTAACCCAATGCTGAGACACAGCAAGAGCATCAAACATGGCCTTTTTGTTATGGTGTGAGCATAAAAGTAGCCCAAAGAGTCATGAGTCAGAACACTTGGTCCCCAGCTGAAGATCCTCTTTGGAAGGTGGTAGAACCTTTAAGAGGTGACATCTAAGAAGTTGGTAAGAGGCATGCTTTGCAGGCTATAGCCAGGCATTGGCTTCCGAGCCTAGCGTCCTGCTCTTCAGGAATTTAACAAGCTGCCAAAGCAGTCCCTACAACCACAGATCTCCACCAGCTGCTGTGTCTTCTGACCTGAGCTGGAACCCTCACAAGGAGAGAGGGTAATAGGGGATTGTGAGGATGGAACTGGGAGGAGAGGAGGGAGGGGAGCTACAATCTGGATATATGATGAATAAATTAATGGATGAATAAAAAAATAATATAAACACCAAAATAAATCTTTGCTTCTATCTAGTATTTTCTACCCATAGGAAAAACAGAAATGAGCACATGACCTAAAAGTGTGAAAATCCAGCTAGAAGCTAGCTGGAGCCAGCTCCAGGTGTAAACTCACTCCAGTCCCATTGCCACACTTCTCTGAGGCCCTTACAGCCTTAAGATGCATATAAATGTGATCTAAAAATAACATCAAAATTATCACTTATCAAGTTTTTTTTCCTTGTGACAGAGATCAAAAGGAAGCTGACATATTCTATTAATTTCCAAAAATTGTCACATTGAAGCCAGTACCAAAAGAACTTTTGAAGTGTTTCTATTTAGAGATTTCACATTTCCTTATTTCCAGAGGCTCAACAAATATGTGAGACCCAACTTCAGACTTCATAGTGAAGAACAGGAAGGAGGGAGCTATATAGCCAATAATAAATAGCCAATTCCCTTGTGAAGTTTGTAGAAGGAAAACAAAAGCCACAGTAGGAGATTTTCATCAGACAAATGTGCTGTTTCATTTACATCTGGTTTTCCTTACAGAAACCACTGAAACCTACCCATGACAACCCACTACCCATTCCTCCACATACCAGTTACCCTGGTGTGCCTCAAATGTCATTGCAGAGGCACCAACATCACAAAGCACACACATGCAACATCTAACCCCAGATTCTGTGCCACCCATCAGTTGGGAGTCAGTGGAACATGACTTTGCCAAAGCAGAGAGGAACCTACAAGAGCAGATATTAAGGCAGTTGTAGAGGGTTGTAATACGGAGTCCTGGTGTCATCTGCATCTAGATTACTTGGAAAAGGAGAAGAATTTTTCGAAGTACAGATTCGAAAAATGGAAGCAAAAATTTGAGTGTGGTAACTGTCAGAGGCAAAGATCCTGAGTCAGGAAAGGACATGGAATCTTTCAGGATCTGAAAAGGAATTTAGTGACTGCATACAGAATGAGAAAGTGAAGGAAAAGGAGGCAGAGGGCACAAGAGGGCAGGGTCTGAATTTGGTGTTTGAGTGCAGGCACTAAGGCTTCCTTATGTCTCAAGACATAAGCAAGGACTAGAAATAATAAGAACTTTTATTTTAAACCATCTGATTGTTGTTATTTTCTATAAAAGTTAACATTTACAAACTTAGGTCTATAGGTTTATTTTATAAACAACAAAATCATATATACTGAATATTTTGTGGGAAATTGGCCACTGGAAATTGAGGTCTTACATTCTGGGATTCCGGGTATGGCAGATGGGACAGAGAAGCAAGTTATGTCTATCCAAATTTAGAAAAGCTCACTGGATTTGGTGCAAAGAACAACCTGATGTGTAGTCTAGGAACAGGATGATAGTGAAGAAGAGGACAACGCTTGTCCTCTCTTTCAATCAGTAAAGCACAAGACAAGGCTGAGCCAAACCATCCTAAGGACCCTTTGGATGCATTAATTCCATTAACTGCAGAAAAGTTACTGTTGTAGAAGAAATGCAGGTAAATGGAGTCTGTATCGGAAACAGGAGAAACTAAGGTTTGCAGCACTAGGAAGTTGGATTCACCCTGCTGTATCACCCTCAAGCCAGTCCCCTCCAGCCGCAGTGTCTGTTCCTCATTCCAGCGACTCACAAAGAAGCCTTGCACACTGCCATTGCCCGTTGCCTGTCCCAACATGCCACAGAACAGGTCACTTATAAAGGAACAACTCCGATCTGGGTTCATATGATCGAGGCTGACGTGTCAAAGATCATCCAGCCAGGGTTTTATAACTCTGTGGGGGATTAAGGCATGAGGTCGGCTCTCTTTATAGCAATCCGTTATAACAATAATAGCTACTGTCACAAGAATTAACTCACTTCCATTGAAAAACAACTCTCAAGTTTTCCTTAAACCCTAAACACTCCATAAAACCTCTACCTCCTCAACATGGCCATAATGGCAATCAAGTTTCAACAAGAGTTTGGGAGAAAAATAAAAAACATATTCATACCATGGTCACATGATTACAGACCAATTGGGCAGCATAGTAGCTGTTGGCCATGGAGTGCATGAAATGTATGCTTGGCTCATGAAAACTATCCTTGGCTCAAAAAGAGAATATTCTTGATTTAAGGCCTCTCTAAGGATATATGGAAGGTAACAGATGCATGAAAGAGGTGTGTTACACGAATAAATGAATAGGAGGTTATTTGTGCTTGGGTTTTCCTTGGAACAGATCTTTTTAATACATCCACACTGGTCCCTGCAAAATGCAGACACCAATCTAAGGCCTAGTTGTCAAAAATAAGGGAAGAGTGAGTCCAATTCTATAGGGCTTTCATTCTTGTGAGGAATGAATGAATTAATGAATGACTGAATACATAAATAAATGCATGCATACATACATATACACATACATACATACATACACACACATACATACATACACACATACATACTAAAGTTCCCTTTTAAAAATTGCATCTATGAGGGAAGTTCTACAGGCTGACTAGAACTTCTGAGACTCTACAGAGCTTGGATGTTGCTAATTGACAGGTAGAATTATTGTGTTGGATAGTTTTATGTCAACTTGTCACAAAGAAGGAGGGAGCCTCAACTGAGAAAACGTCTCCATAAGATCAGGCTGTAGGAAAGCATGCAGGGCATGTTCTTAATTAATGATTGATGATGAAAGGCGCAGGCCATTGTGGGCGGAGCCATCCCTAGGCAGGCTTAGCAAGCCATGTGAAGCAAGCCAGTAAGCATCATCCCTCCTTGGCTTCTGCATTAGCTCCCACTTCTGGATCCCTGTCTAGTTTGTGTTCCTGTCCTGAACTCTAATGATAAACAATAATGTGAAAGCCAGATAAACTCTCTTCTCCCTAGTTTGCTTTTGGCCATGGTGTTGCATCCCAGCCACAGTAATCCTAAATCAATTACCTTTTTTTCCTTTAATATAAAGTGTATTTATTTAAAAAATACAAAATAAACTACAAGTCTGTCTTTGATGATGGCCTTTCCTTGTTTTGTTTGTTTGTGTGTTTGTTTGGTTGGTTTTGTTTTCTACCAAAGTGGGGTTTTCCTTTCCTCCTCTCAGTTTTGACCAGACCACACAGGACTTATAAGGAAGACAGAGCCCTCCACAGTGAGAGAACACAGCCTTCCCACAGCAAACCCTAGAACAGCCAGTGGCTCAGTCACTGAAGCTTGTCCCAAAGTTCCTAAAGGCTTTGTGAGGATAACAGGGGGCCAGAAATGGTGGCGGGTAGGGGGGTACATCTCTATCCCCATGTGTGGGACCTATAAGGAGCATTCTTGCCACCCCTTGGCTGAGATTAGGAGAGACATGAACAGTTTTTCAGACCTAAAAGTTGAAGAGTACTTGAGGTTTGGTCAGGCTGGATTCACTTTTACATATCTTTTTGCTCCTTTTGGTGAGGTGAGCTGTATTTTGTATCATAAATAACCTAATATCAAATAATGTCCCATTAAATGGTGTCTTAGTTGGGGTTTCTATTCCTGCACAAACATCATGACCAAGAAGCAAGTTGGGGAGGAAATGGTTTATTCAGCTTACACTTCCATATCGCTGTTCATTACCAAAGGAAGTCAGGACTGGAACCCAAGCAGGTCAGGAAGCAGGAGCTGATGCAGAGGCCATGGAGGGATGTCATTTACTGTCTTGCTCCCCCTTGCTTGCTCAGCTTGCTTTCATAAAGAACCCAGGTCTACCAGCCCAGGGATGGCACCACCCACAATGCGCTGGGCCCTCCCCCCTTGATCACTAGTTGAGAAAATGCCTTATAGCTGGATCTCATGGAGGCATTTTCTTAACTGAGGCTCCTTTCTCTGTGATAACTCCAGATTGTGTCAAGTTGACACAAAACCAGCCAGTACAAATGGTATTTTTAGAAACTGAAGATATGAATCTGGTTATTAATAGCTACAGAAATAGTTCTACAAAAGGCATGGATTAAATCTCAAAAATGCAGTAAGATAAAATGATGTTTAAAAGTGATGTTGGCCACCACAGAGTACTCAGGTGGGGTTGTCAGGCCTTATAACCCAGACCTGTATTGGATGAGTGGGGAAGCATGCATTCTCCAGTCAAGAGCATCCCCCACCCACTTCCTTTCACCACTTTTCCCTCCCAACCTCACGTTCTCTGTTTTATTAAAGCCACTACTTACTCCTCAAATTAAGAATGCAGTGATTTCAGGGAAAGCAATTAACACCGTACTTGTTACTATTTTTAAAATTCCCCTGTAATTATCCTTACAAATGTCAATGTTCTAATAACCCACAGGTACTTAAGTGTCCTGAGTCTCTTGTTTGAAGTTTCTCAGATGTGGCCAGTGCACGTATCTTGTCAATCCCGTAAAAAACCTCCACCCAATTTTCTCAGCTTTGAAGCTAAATGAAGAATATCGATTGGTACAAAGTCAAAGAGCAATTAATAAAGCAGTGACACCTCTCCATCCAATACTCATAGATCCTGGAACTACCCAAATTCGGATTTTCAAAGAGACTGCTGGATTTACTGCCCTTGGCTTAAAGTATGCACTCTTACACGTGCTAAATCACGGCACCTGTCCTCCCTCTAGATGGACTGATCCAAATACTACAGACAGTCTTGAGTACTTGGTCAGAGCTACCACAAGAATTTAAGAGACAATCTTTGCTTTTTTGAACATGAATTAAGGTGCTTGACATTTAAAAACCGACATCCTCCTGCAGTGTGTAGATCAGCTTGTTATTTGCAGTCCCGTAAAGCTAGACTCTGGAAACATTCATGAAGTTTTAAATCTTCTAAGAGCTGGAGTGTCCATGTCAAATGCTCAAGGCACTGAGAAAAAGGTAAACCCTGTAGAACATGTCCTAACTCCAGATAACAGGTTTGGCTTCTCCCAAATGAAGCCTTAAAGAAGATTGGGACCAAGTTTTGAAAAGGTATGGCTAGCGTTTTGTCAAACTTATATTCCAAGTTTGGGTCTCAGAGCTAAGCTACTTCATGTTTTCACACTAGGACCACACTCTGAGCCTTCCTGACAGTGGACAACATTAACCATCACGGTGCACTTTTCCACATGCTCCCCCCAGTGCTTGAGCAATGACTTGCAGGTTTATTATGTAACATTTTCAAACCATCTTGTAACTCAATTAACCCATTTATACTATCCTATGTCCTCCACATAGTTACCTCTTCTCAGTACCAAATATACAACTTCCTCCAAACCCTGATGAATTCTTCTCCTGCCAACCAGACTATTTCTCAGAGTTCTTCTCTCTACCTGGTGTCCCTCCTTCTAATCCAGCCTCAGCTAACGGCCCCTCAGATATTTTTTGACAAGTGACGCTTCCACACAGTACACAAGTGATTGTCCCTACAAACCCCTTAGCTTTTCAAAAACTAGGAAAGTCGTTGTTGATACAAGTTTTGAAAATTCCTGATTTGAAAAAAAAAAAATCCTTTACATCATTTGTAGCAGAATAACAAGGCATGGTGTTGAGATTCCTCACCCAGAGACAGTGGAACATTTTCAGACTCATGACTTCTCCAAAAAGCTTGTCTCTGTGATATGTGCATGGACAAAACGATCACAAATCCCAGCAAGTGTGGCAATGCTAACAGAAGAGGATCCTCATTGCATGCTCATGAATGGGTACAACCCATCAGGTTCAACGGACACAGATGGTAAGTTTCAAAACTGATTATCTAAGGATCAAGTTCTTTTACCAGGATCACCTGAAGTTTTCGTCAATGTGTTCTGCATGCTAAATTCAAATTTCCCTTCTGTTCCTTTAAATAAATGAATTATGTTAGTCGAATATAAAAGTTACAGTTCAAATTTATCCCACTAGACCTGACATAAAAGATAAATTTCTAAAAACTCCTAATACATAATGGTTTAGAGATTGGAAGTGGTACAGATGGTGTACAGGGTACACTTACTCAGGAGAGTACAGAGGCCAACAGGGATGAAGATCCTTAGTCAGTACCGATGCAATTTCTCCATCTTCTATAACTCAAGTATGTTGTGACTTCAGCAATAAGGTCTTAACAGTCCCGCTGGACAATCAAAAACAATGACAATGGCCTGTTTCTGTTTTGAGACAAGGGTCTCCAAGACACCCTTAACCTATCAAACCTGATACGAACCAGAACACACTCTTGGATGAGCATAGAGGAAGTTGAAAATAATCTAAAATGTTTTTATAATCAAGTGATAATGAAAACACAATTTATTAGAATCTTTAAGACACAAGAAAGGCAGTTCTAAGATGAAAAAGTATGGCTACAAACTCCTACATAAAAGTCAAGGATATCTCAGATAAATACCTAATGTTGCTCCTCACATATGGCTACAAACACCCACACAAATGTCAAAGATATACCAGATAAATAACTAACAATACACTTCCTCATCTTGAAAACACAGGAAGTGAAATCCAAAGGAAAGAGATAGAAAAAAATGTAAAGATGAGTATATACGTAAATGAAATAGACACTTAAAATAACATGAATATAAAGAGATGATTCTTTGAAAAAAGTTAAGACTAACAAATTCCTGACCAAACTAACAAAAAAGAATAAAAGAGAGACCAAATGGGTCAAATCTGAAAATGAGAAAGTGTCACAGTTCTCACCCAGCTATACCACTCCTGGGCATATACCCAAAAGAAGCTCTAACATCTAACAAGGACACATGCACAACCATGTTCACAGAAGCCTTACTTATAACACCCAGAAACTGGAAAGAACCCAGATGTCCTTCAACAGAGGAATGGATACAGGAATTGTAGTACATTTACACAATGCAATACTACACAGCTCTTAAAAATAATGAGTTCATGAAATTCCTAGGCAAATGGATGGAACTTGAAGCTATCATCCTGAGTGATATCAACCCAGTCACAAAAGAACACTCAGTATTTACTCACTTATAAGTGGATACTAGTCCAAAAATCTCGGAATACCCAAGAACTTATGAAGCTCAAAGAGAAGGAAGGCAAGAAAGTGGATGCCTAAGTCTTTCTTAGAAGGAAGAACAAAACACTCATAGGAGGTAATAATGGGACAGATAGAGGAGCAGGGATTGGAGAAAAGATCATCCAGAGACTGCCTCACCTGAGGATCCATCCCATATGCAGCCACTAAACCCAAGCACTACTGCTGATGCCAACTAGTGCTTACTTGCAGGAACATGATATGGATACCTTCTCAGAAGCTCTGCCAGAACCATACTGATACAGAGGAGGATGCTTGCAGCTAACCATCAGACTGAACACAAGAACCCCAATAAAGGAGCTAGAGAAAGAACTTAAGGAGCTAAAAGGGTTTGCAACCCTATGGGAAGAACAAAATTATCAGCTAACCAAACCCACCACAACTCCCAGGGACTAAAACACCAACTAATGAGTTCACATGAAAAGACCCATGGCCCCAGGTTCATATGCAGCAGAGGATAGCATTCTTTGACATCAATGGGAAGAGAGGCCTCTGGCCCAGCAAAGGCTGGTTTTTCTAGTGTAGGGGAATGCCAAGGTGCTGAGGTGGAAAAGGGTAGTTGGGAGAGGGAGCACCTTCATGGAGGCAATGGGAGTGGGAAGAGGGATGGAATTATGGGAAAGGGATAACATATGAAATGTACATGCAGAGAATTTCCAATAAAAAGTCACAGAAAATAGCAAAAAAAAAATTAGAGAATTCTCACAGAATGCATTGAAAGCAAATGTTTTCTTTTATTTATTTAAAAGTAGAAACTCTGGAAGAAACAGATGAACCTTAGACATGCAGCCATCAAACTAGATAAAAGTGATAGAAACAAAATAAGCAGATATAAATCAGCCAGTGAGCTTGGAGTAGGAACAGTTTCCCAATGAATCAAAGCCAGGGCCAGATGACATCCCTGCTTAAACCCATCACTGTTAAAGATGCACTGATAGCAACTGTCCTTATACTGATCCATAAACCACAGGAAAACATAAAGAACACCAGCAAAGTGATTCTTACAAAGACAGAATCGCCCTAAAACAAAATGGTACCAGAACACAAAACCAACCAAAAAACTCACAGACCACAGCTTCTAAAACAATGTGTCATGACCCCGTGTGGGATGGGAAATGTGGGATCATGTAAAATGTGGCAACAGTAAAATCTTTCCGAATGTGGAGTGACGAAAATTAATTCAAAATGAAACATAGAAAGAATCAGAGGAACTGTTAGCACAAGTCACATGACCTCACTACATTCTTGAAGCTGAGCACAGGTTGGTTCACTTTGCACCCGGAGTCCTCTCACTGCAGAACAGCGACTGCTGTCAGGGTACCTTGGATCAGACTCAAGATGGCTGAAGTGTATGAGCTGAAGTGTAGTTATTATACCTAATTATGAAAATTCTTCAATATTTTCCTGCCTTCCTTCCTCAGCATAGAAATATTATCTTAGCACAGCTTTGGGTTGGAATGTACTAGGATATTTGATCTTAAAATTTTTTACTGTTCCAATTGGTGACTCACTAATTTTTTAAAAAAAGTCATTCAATAAAATTTGGCTTGAAAGTGAAACCGAATTTCTATTTCTGAAATACTTATGTATATAGTTTTATCATTGTGTGCTATATATTTAGACAAAAGAGTGTTCTCAACATGGATGATTAAAAAAATGAAAGTATCTATCAACTATGGAAAATGTTGAACATGTTCTACATCTTCCAATACCAAATATTCAACCAACATTTAGTTCTTTATGTAAAAATGAACCTGCATCTCAAAATCATTAGTATGAAAATTTGCTTTTGACTTAAAATGATTGACTTATATGTATACAAATATCATAGTTTTTATGGTTTATTATCAGCAAATATCTTAGCTGCATATCTATTTTACATATCTATATAATTGAGATTACATACAACATTATTGACCAAAAGGGGGGTGGAAGCCGAAAAGGCATAAGAAGTCTTCACAAAGACGAATTTCCTAGATAAACATCTTGCTGCTATTTTTAAGTTGGCTTTTGGAAGTAGATACTTAAAAATAATATATAAAATCAATGGAATAAAGACTAAATTCTTTGAATAAAATAAGTAACCAATCCCTGACCAAACTAACCAAAAAGATCAAAGGAGATACCTAATGAGTCGAATCTGAGGAGAATAAGAAAGAGAGAAGAAGAAGAAGAAGAAGAAGAGGAGGAGGAGGAGGAGGAGGAGGAGGAGGAGGAGGAGGAGGAGGAGGAGGAGGAAGAAGAAGAAGAAGAAGAAGAAGAAGAAGAAGAAGAAGAAGAAGAAGAAGAAGGAAGAAGGAGGAGGAGGAGGAGGAGGAGGAGGAGGAGGAGGAAGAAGAAGAAGAAGAAGAAGAAGAAGAAGAAGAAGAAGAAGAAGAAGAAGAAGAAGGAAGGAAGAGGAGGAGGAGGAGGAGCAGGAGGAGGAGGAGGAGGAGGAGGAGGAAGAAGAAGAAGAAGAAGAAAAAGAAGAAGAAGAAGAAGAAGAAGAAGAAGAAGAAGAAGAAGAAGAAGAAGAAGAAGCTGCTATAATGATGCCTAGGACCATGGTTCTCAACCTGTGGGTCTCAACCCCTTTGGAATGGCATACTGGATATTTATGTGGCAATTCATAACCCACAAATTTACAGCTATCAAGAAGTGACAACATAACGTTATGGTAAGGGTCACCACAAAATGAGGAACTGTATTAAAGGGTCTCCCTGGCACCAGCGAGGTTGGGAATGACGGCTGTAGACTTTCCAAGGCGGCGCAGATTGCAAGAGACAGTTGTGTACGATATAACATGGCAACGGGATGGAAGGCCTGCCTGGAAGCTGAGTGTAAAAAAAAGGAGAATTTGAGAGTTAGTGACATGCGCAGAGAGTCAAAAGCTTCACCATTAACAGGAATGGGGATTCCGGAGCAAGGTTCAAGTATTTGGGGTAGGAAATGAAGGATTCATCTGCAGACATGTTAAATGCTGCATGTGAGGCCTTGAACGTGAGTCCTCAATTCACAGTCTGAATCAGCCTTTGATACTGCGGACTTCCCAGTGTTGACTCGTGTTGTCTATGATACTTAGGTCACAAGAAGGAGCAATTTTCTGTCTTCACAAATATGTCAATGTTGACTGTGGCTCAGGTGGACTCGGCTGTAATTAATATCCCCAAAACTGAACCTTAGCAGCATCCTCCGAGTTCATGGAACATAAGCAATCAGGAGGCACAACCACTACCACCTAAGTATCAGGGGATGTGTCAACCATCTGCAGGGTCCAGGCACAGAGCTGCGTTAGTTCCCCATCTGTCACAGGGTTCTCAGTAAACCTGTCCAGTGGAGCTACTAAGACAGGCCTGTGTCAACTGTAGAATCACAGGAAGGCTGGGGCTAGAGAGATGGCTCAGATGGCTTATTGCTCCTGCAGAGGATCGTAATTTGGTTCCCATCCACACGGCATCTCACAACAGCCTGTGATCCTAGTTCCGAGGTTCTGATCTGCTCTTCTGGCTTCCAGAACACCAGCCATGCACCGTGTGCATACACATAAATGCAGTCAAAATACTCATTCACATTAAAATAAAAAAGACTATTTTTTTTTTAATGAGATTCAAGATATGGGCTCCCAAGGACCCACCTCCCATGGCCCACTTCCTATAGCTAGATCCCACAACCCAGTCTTCTGAACCCCTCGAAATAGTGCCCTCTGCTGGGGCGACCAAGCCTAAATAGAAAGGTGTGTCATAGCCACACAGTGACAGGAAGTAATGTGCACCAGGTCCTCCGGGTTCTGCAATAATTTCTCTCTCCAGATGCTAACGATCTAGAAACATTATCTTCTAATTATCCCCTAACTTGTTACGAGAAAGCAGTGTCTCAACCATGAGAATGAGAAACTTTTAAAAAGTAAATAAACACAAGAGAGAAATCAATATTTAACCTGCATGATGAATTTTTGGCAGGCCTTGTCAGAATGACAAATGTTTAAGTGTGCCTGGTGTAATTCAATGAGTTTCTGTTTGCTGGAAACACTGCGCCAGAAATGTACTGCACAGTAAGCTGAATGCCTTAGCCAAGTGTGGTGGCTCCCGGCTCCCCTTTCCTCCAAAGGAAGGCAAGAAAACAATAGTGACTCAAGGCTAGCCTGGGGTACATGGTGAAACCCCATCTGAAAAGAGAAAAAGTCTTCGTTTACTTATACTTTTTTAAAAGTAGTATTTTTCAAAGAATTTTTTAAATGTTGTAGTTTTAATTCCTATGTGTTGCAGTAAATACTAAAAAATAAAAACCAGTTTATCTCTTTATCGGCCCTGAGGTCTTACTCCTCAGGCCCGACCTTGATACTGGAGCTACCCGGTCAGAGCCCTCATGGCCCAACACTGAATTTGCAACTTCCCTTGGCAGTCTTCCTCTGCCTGCCTTTCTCCTCTGAACCGGTTGTTCGTTTAAAACTCAACACAAATACAACTCTAAAGCCAGATTGCTTTTCACTCAGTTTTATATATTCAACTCTCAATCCACAAACCTTCTACAAAACAAGATTACATCAAACAGACAAAGGTACCAACTGGCCTTTTTTTTTTTTTTCTTACAACTTTATTTTTTAAAAAGAGATTTTTAAAAGCATTTTGGCATAAAACTATATGAATATATTTTTGTCAGTACTTGATTCTTTTTAAGGTTTGATAGTATGCACTGAAATCTTACTAGTTTCCATAAGCATAAAGTACATGTAAAACAAAACATAACATGGAAATAGTCAAAGTTTTCTTGGTGTGTATAGATTAAACATAATGATTTTTAAATACCAAAAATTGCCACAAGGCTATCTTGTTAGCTCTTGAGTTATTAATGATTTAAGGTCTAGGTGTACCCCACTCTGAGTGGGTGCTATACACTAGTTTTGTTTCGTTTGTTTGTTTTTTTTTTTTTTTTTTCTAAGAAGGACTGAGGCTTCCACATTTTTTTTTTTTTTTTTTTTAGCTTCATATGATCTATGAGTTGTTTCTTGGGTATTCAGAGCTATCTGGGGCTAGTATCCAATTATCAGTGACTGCCTATTATATCTAGACAAACTGCCCTTCTATATGAGATATTACCTATAAAATCCTTAATGTTCATAGTTTTTTAACACCAATCAATCCCACCTGGGTCTAGCTGGTCCTTGGGAAACTCCATGTTGCTCTGCTTTTTCCTCCTCCTCAGACCTCTCTTCTCTCCACTGCCCCGCCCAGTCAATCCCTTTCCTTTATTTTACTAATTAAAACCGGCAGGTTCAGGTGAAGCCACCTCAAGGCAGCTCTTCTTGGGGAAGTGGAATTAACATTAAAATAGAAACGGCTTCAGGACAATCTACTCCTAAGTGATGGTGTTTTGCCTGAGCAAATATGTGGGTGAAGGTTTTTGGTCTCCAGAAACTGGAGTTACAGACAGTTATGAGAGTCATGTGGGTACTGGGAATTGAACCCAAGTTCTCTGAAAGATCAGTCAGTGCTCGGACCTTCTAGACTTTATTGCATTATCTCAGGATTGGAAGATGATCATAAACCTAAAAGGTTAGGAGTTATTTATTTATTTTTGCATAACTTAGTTCTATACTAGATAACTGAGATATCATTAAATAAAACATCATGTCTTCAGAAGCACTGCAAATTTTGCCTTTACTAAAGTAATACATAAAAGATAAGTGCATACTCACAAAAATATTTTTTACAAACAAGACAACAAAACCAATTATTCTCATCATAAAGAAAAATGAAATGTAAGAGAATGTTTCATTTTGTTTTCAATTTGTAGGGTCAAATGTGCAAAAAATAGTATTGTGTGTACAGTATGAGGGTAGAACTCCCTGCTTAAAGTGCAATAAAGGACACCCAGAGGGAATTTAATCACACAAATTAATACTCATAACATTATTTAATAGTTCTCATGTAAATAATCCACTTGCAAAGAAACTTAAAGAAAAGAAGCAAACAAACATAATTTTACCTCTAACAACAAAAATAACAGAAAACAATTGTCATTATTCCTTAATATCTCTTAACATCAATGGACTCAATTTCCCTCAAAAATGATATAAACTATCAGACTGGATATATAAACAAGATCCAGAATATTTCTGCATACAGAAAAGTCATCCCAGCAACAGAGAGAGAAACTACCTCAGAGTAAAAAATTAGGAATAAAACTTTCCAAGCAAATGGTGCCAAGAAACAAGCTGGAATAGCCATCCTAATATCAAATAAAATAGATTTTCAAACAAAATTCACCAAAAAAAGATAAGGAAGGAAACTGTTTACTCATCACAGAAAAAAAAAAGTTATCAAGATGAACTCTCAATCCTGAACATCTGTGCTCTAAATACAAGGGCACTCACATTCATAAAAGAAACTCAACTAAAGCTCAAAGCATATATTGCACCACACACAATAATAGTGGGAGACTTCAACACTCCACTCTCATCAATGGCCTGATAATAGAAGCAGAAACTGAGCAGAGACACAGAGAAACTAACAGAAGTTAAGAACCAAATGGATTTAATAAACATCTATAGAATATTTCATCTTAAACAAAAGAATATACCTTCTTCTCATCACCTCACAGCACCCTCTCCAAAGTTGACTATATAGTCAGTCACAAAACAGGCTTCAACAGATACAAGAACATCCATTGAAATACTCCCATGCATCCTATCAGATCACCATGGATTAAGGCTGGTCTTCGTAACAACAACAACAACAACAAAAAAAAAAAAAAAAAAAAAAAAAAAAAAAAAAAGCCCACATATACATGGAAGATTAACAATGTTGTACTTAATGATAAATTGGTCAAGGAAGAAATAGAGAAAGAAATCAAAGATGTGTAGAATTTATCAACAATGAAGGTAAAACATACCCAAACATTGTGATACAAAGAAAGCAGTGCTAAGAAGAAAATTCATAGCTCTGAGTGCCTCCAAAAAGAATAGGGAGAGAGCTTACACTAGCAGCTTCACAGCAAAGCTGAATGCTCTAGAATAAAAAGAAGCAGAAACACACAAGAATAGTAGACACCAGGAAATAATCAAACTCAGAGCTGAAATCAAACAAATAGAAGCAAAAAAACTATACAATGAATCAATAAAACCAGGAGCTGGTTCTTTGAGAAAATCAACATGATTACTAAACCCTTAGTCAAACTAATGAGAGGGCACAGAGAGAGTATCCAAATTAACAAAATCAGAAATGAAACAGGAGACATAACAACAGAAACTGAAGAAATTCAGGAAGTCGTCAGATCCTACTACAAAAGTCTATACGCAACAAAACTGGAAAATCTAGAGGAAATGGACAATTTTCTAGACAGATGTCAGGTACCAAAGTTAAAGCAGGATCAGATAAAACATTTAAACAGCCCCATAACCCCTAAAGAAATAGAAGCAGTCATCAAAAGCCTCCCAACCAAAAAGAGCCCAGAACTAGATGGGTTTAGTGCAGAATTTTATCAGGCCTCATAGAAGACCTAATACCAAGTCTCCAAACTATTCCACAAAACAGAAAGAAAGGGAATACTACCTAACTCATTCTTCGAAACCGTAATTACGCTCATTCCTAAACCACACAAAGACCCTACAAATAAAAAGAACTTCAGACCAATTTCCCTCATTAACAGTGAGGCAAAAATATTCAATAAAATTCTTGCAAACCGAATCCAAGAACAAATCAAAACAATCATTCACCATAATCAAGTAGGCTTCATTACAGGGATGCAAGGATGGTACAATATACGGAAATCCATCAGTGTTATCCACTATATAACAAATTCAAAGAGAAAAAAAAAGATCATCTATTTAGATGCTAAGAACACATCTGACAAAATTCAACACCCCTTCATGCTAAAAGTCTTAGAAATATTGGGAATTCAGGGCCCTTATCTAAACATACTAAAAGCACTATACAGCAAACCAGTAGCCAACATCAAAACAAATGGTGAGAAAGTTGAAGCAATCCCACTAAAGCCAGAGACTAGACAAGGATGCCCACTATCTCCCTACCTATTCAATATAGTACTGGAAGTCTTCACAAGAGCAATCAGACAGCTAAAAGAGATCAAAGAGAAACAAATTGGAAAGAAAGAAGTCAAAATATCACTATTTGCAGATGATATGATAGTATACTTAAGTGACCCCAAAAATTCCACCAGAGAAATCCTACAGCTGATAAACAACTTCAGCCAAGTAGCTGGATATAAAATTAACTCAAACAAATCAACCCCATTCCTCTACTCAAAGAATTAACAGGCTAAGAAAGAAATTAGAGAATCAACACCCTTCATAATAGTCACAAAGAATATAAAATATTCTTGATTTCGTGTGACCCTAACCAAACAAGTAAAGGAGCTGTATGACAAGAACGTAGAATTTCTGAAGAAGGAAATTGAAGAAGATCTTTGAAGGTGGAAAGACCTTCCATGCTCATGGATTGGAAGGATCAACATAGTAAAAGTGGCCAAATTGCCAAAAGCAATCTACAGATTCAATGCAATCACCATTAAAATTCCAACTCAATTCTTCACAGAGTTAGAAAAAGCAATTTGCAAATTAATTTGTAATATTAAAAAACCCAGGACAGCAACAACTCTTCTCAACAATAAAAAAAAAAAAAAAAAAAAAAAAAAAACTTCCCAGGGAATCATCATTTCTGACCACAAGCTGTATTACAGATTAATTGTGATAAAACCCTCATGATTTTGTACAGAGATGGGGGGGAAGATAAATGGAATAGAATCTAAGACCCAGAAATGAACCCGCATACCTATGGTCACTTAATCTTTGACAAAGGAGCTAAAAACATTCAATAGAAAAATGACAGTCTCTTCAACAAATGGTGCTGGTTCTCCTGGAAGTCAGCATGCAAAAGAATGCAAATTGATCTTTTCTTATCTTATTCAGTACAAAGCTGAAGTGCAAGTGGATCAAAGATCTCCACATAAAACCAAATATATTGAAACTAATAGAACAGAACATGGGCAAGAGCTTAGAACACATAGACACGGGAAAATTTCCTGAACAGAACACCAATGGCTTGTTCTCTAAAATCAGTAAATGGGATCTCATGAAATTGCAAAGCTTCTGTATGGCAAAGGACACTGTCAAAAGGAGAAAATAGCAACCAACATTTGGGCAAAAATGTTTGCCAATCCTATATCTGATAGAGGGCTAATATCCAATATGTACAAAGAACTCAAGAAGTTAGACTTTAGAGAACCAAATAATCCTATTGAAAGTGGGGTATAGAGCTAAACAAAGAATTCTCAATGGGGGAATATCCAATGGCTGAGAAGCACCTAAAGAAATCCTCCACACCCCTAGTCATCAGGGAAATCCAAATCATAACAACCCTCAGATTCTACCTCACACCAGTTAGAATGGCTAAGATCAAAAACTCAGGTGACAGTAGATCCTGGCAAGGATGTAGAGAAAAAAGAACACTCCTCCACTATTGGTAGGGTTATAAGCTGCTACAACCACTCTGGAAATCAGTCTGGCAGTTCCTCAGAAAACTGGACATAGTATTACCTGAGGACCCAGCTATACCTCTCCTGAGCATATACCCAAAAGAAGCTTGAACATCTAACAAGAACACATGTTCCACCATGTTCATAGCAGCCTTATTTATAATAGCCAGAAACTGGAAGAAACCCAGATGTCCTTCAACAGAGGAATAGATACAGAAATTGTGGCACATATACACAATGGTGTATATGTGTCACACAATGAGTATACTACTCAGCTATTAAAAACAATGACTTCACCAAATTCCTAGGCAAATGGATGAAACTTAAAGCAATTGTCCTGAGTGAGGTAACCCAGTCACAAAAGAACACTCATAGTATTTACTCACTTATAAGTGGATACTAGCCCCAAAACCTTGGAATACCCAAGAACTTATGAAGCTCAAAGAGAAGGAAGGCCAGAAAGTGGATGCCTAAGTCTTTCTTAGAAGGAAGAACAAAACACTCATGGGAGGAAGTAATGGGACAAATAAAGGAGCAGGGATTGGAGAAAAGATCATCCAGAGACTGCCTCCCCTGTGGATCCACCCCATATACAGTCATTAAACCCAAGCACTATTGCTGATGCCAAGTAGTGCTTACTGGCAGGAACCTGACATGGATGTCTCCTCAGAGGCTCTGCCAGAGTCATACTGATACAGAGGAGAATTCATGCAGCTAACCTTTGGACTGAACATGGGGACCCCCAACGAAGGAGCTAGAGAAAGGACTGAAGGGGCTGAAAGGGTCTGCAACCCCTTGGGAAGAACAAACCTATCAACTAACCAAACCCACCACAGCTCCCAGGGCTAAAACACTAACCAATGAGTTCTTAAGGAACCCATGGCTCAGGTGTATATGCAGCAGAGGACAGCACTGTCTGGCATCAATTGGAGGAGAGGCCTTTGGTCCAACAAAGGCTCATTTTCCCAGTGTAGGGGAATGTCAAGGTGATGTGGGGGAAGAGGGTGTTTGGGAGAGAGAGCACCTTCATGGAGGCAATGGGAGAGGAAGGAAGAATGGGATTGAGGAATTGGGGATGACATCTGAAATGTAAATACATAGAATGTCCAATAAAAATAGTTTTCATGTACTCCCATTTAAAATTTCTTATTGGTACCACCTTTTAGGCTTAGGTCTGATTATTACAGAGATTTTAAAAATTAAATAAGCAATGTGTCTTCAATTTTAAACCTGAGCAATACCACACAAAATTTTCTCAACTCCAAGTGCTATTTTTATGACTATCTGTCCCTCTATGGCAAAAAAAAAAAAAATCCTAAAAGGAAATCAGTATGGTGGTATGAGATACTTAACTAAGTGAAGGCCCTCATCACCACATCTGACATCTGAGCGCCATCCTGAGACCCAAATGATGGACAAGGGATAGAGATGCCTGCAGGTTGTCCTCTGAGCCTCCCATGTATAGCAAGACTCATGCATTTACATTTTGAATGCTGACACAATTGTAGCAGGTATGTACCCCAGAGTGAAATATCTGGACTGTATGGTCATTCTGTTCTGAGTTCTTTCAGGCACCTCCTTCATACTGAGCTCCCCAATGGTTGCACATTATGGCGTGGGTGAAATGAAATCTCGATGTAGTTTTAATTTGCTTTTCCTGGTCTATATAACGATTTGCCCATGTATTTGATAACTATTTGTATTACTTCAAAGTGGCATTTGTTTGATTCACTTGACATTTTATTGACCAAACATTTTTTTACAGTTTAATTATTTCAGTTCCTCATACACTCTAGAGTAATATTTCATTAAATGAATTTCTGACAAAGCCTTTTCTCCCAGTCTTTTTCCTCTGGTGTTACTTTGGCTGCAGAAATTTTTAATCTGATGCAATCTCCCTTATCAAAATTCTAAAATCACCCTAAATGCTAGGGCATATTAGTGACTTATAGATGACCACCTATGCCCTATAAATAAAAACATAGAAAAATCAATGTTCGGAGTTCTTTAAATATGTATGCATAGGTCTACTGCCTATTGAAACTGCATATAATCAAGTCCTCAAGTTTCAGTTTTGTTTGGAGAATTGTTTGCTTTTGCATGAGATCTTGTGTGCAGTGATGGCCAAACAGATCCAAACTTTCCCATGTGAGCAGAGATTACTAGTCATCTCCTCCAGTGGGGACCTGCCATTTTTATAGTGAGAGCTGTAAGTTAGCTGACTTAGTCACATGGGCTCAATAAAGGAAGCAAGAAGGCAGGTTTCTGCTGGATATGTAGGCTGATGTTACAGCTTGGAATTTGAAGCCTATACAAGCTCACGTTGCAAGTGCACCTTTTATTTTTATTCACAGACCATCCGCTGAGTTTGGTGCGTGGGAAAGGCTTGGATGCCAGGCCAGGTGAACCAAACGAACTATGCGTCATCTCATGTGCCCATGAAGTGTTAGTAGAAGTAACTGAAGTTAGCTTCTCAGTAGCTACTTATCTACACCCATGCCCTTGTATTATTCTTCCCTTGGGGCATAAAGGAATTTTGGCTTTTTTCTAATGATGGATTATGGCAAAGGTTATAGGATGTCACTGAAGTGAGCACTTACAGGAGTTGCTTTTGCTGCAAAGCTTTGAGTCCTCACCTGAGACGGTAGGATAACTAAACCCAGGATAAGAGCCCGGTGTGCCTGCTTTCATCCTGTCTGTCTCCTCTCCTCTGAGACATCTGTTGATCTCTGAACATGAAACAATGCCTGTCTAACCTGTCTTATTTTCCTTCAAGGCTGAAGACACAAATGTAACTCGCTATCCTAAGCCCTGTCACTTGGGATTCCAGTAAGAGCAGAACACTGCAGAACGGAGCAGGCACCAGAGAAGGACAGTGATCAGCGAAGGCAGTGTCCCCTGAGGCAGGAGTCATCATCTCCTGAGATCAGATCCACTCTTTTAGGCAGAATCAGGGTGGAGACAATGGTCAACCAGGTGGAAGTGAGGGAACTCAGGAACAAACCAGTGACGCAAGTGTAATATGTTCCCCGCGGCCTTTAAATGTTGGCACTATAAAATGAAAGCATGGTACCTGACTAACGTAAAATAGTAAAAGTAGATGAATAGGGGGTGTCAGAAATAAAATCAGACAACCCCCAGCAGCTAAGTTTTGGTAAAGGCCAGTAAATGGTGCTGAAAACGTAAACATCCCCTTGTAGGGGTGGAAACTAGATCCATGCATTTCATCACCCTGACAAATAGCTGGTTGAAAATGGATCACTGCCATTGATGTAAGACCAGGAACTCTGAGGCTGTGGGATAAGAACAGAAAGTAAGTCCTTGGGCACCTTGCAGAACAGGCAAGGAGTTCATGCAAAGGACTTTAGGAATTCAAAAGCTATTCCAACAACTGTCATTTAGGGGAATACAAACCAAACATTACTTGAGATGCCATTTCACCTTGGAATGACTGGCACTGAAAAGCGAGAACGGCAGCAAATTAAACCACTCTGGAGATCACCATGACACTTCCTTATGCCTGTAACCCCAGCACTTAGGAAACTGAGTTTGGGGAGGAGGGGGATGGGGGAAGAGAACATCGCCATCACACACACACACACACACACACACACACAGACACACACACACACACACACATCTGGCTATGCCTCTAAACATCTAAGTCAGCATACTGCAAAGACACCTGCTCGCCCATGTTTATTATGGCAATAATAATAATATGTTATTATTATTAACAATAGCCAAGCTGCGCAGTAATCGGATGAGTGGCTAAAGACGATGCAGCTCATGCTCACAATGGGCTTTTATCCAGCCACGGAGGGATAAATTAGACATGTGCGGGAAAATGAATGAAATTAGAGTATCGCTCATATTAGTGTGTTTTCTCTCACCGATGGGCTGATAAACAACACTGGTGGGGTGGGGGAAGGGAGTGGCAGGGACTGAATGGATGTGGTCGGAGTGTACAATGGACAACAGATCAAAGGCTCCAAGGTCTAGCCCAGCCTGCACTCCACAGCAAAATCGCAGCTCAAATTAAACGAATGAAAACAAAGGGGGTGATTCCTCCAGGTAAAGAACCACTTCCTGCTGAAGTGTTCGCTCGCTGAGGGTGGAGGAAATATAGATGGGCTACATAGGAAGGTAGTTGTAATTAATATCCATGCATGTATTTCAGAAACAAAGGTTGTAACTGCCATGGGTGAGTCTTTCCTACCTTGTTAAGAATATGTTTATGTAAATATATGTGCATACATGATGTGTAATATAATAATATATTAGCACCAGTACTGAAAAGTTAAATTACATTATCTTTAGTATATATCGTATTAAAAGTGTAAGCATTCCTCAAGGGATTTTGATACTAATTCTGAGGGATTAACTATACATAGGATAATTATATATATATATATATATATATATATATATATATATATGTATGTATGTATATATATATATATATATATATAATTATACATAGGATAATTACATCATACTAGGCAAAATTATGATTCTAATATTGTCTTCATTTGGAAATTAAGCATAACATAAGATGTGTTTTTTTTTTCAGTTTGATAAGAGGTGGGATTGCATTGGCTGGTCTTGTCAGTGTGCATGCAGGATCACTGAGGAGGCGGAGCACTGGACTTGTCCAGAAGGACAGTATCAGAGAGAATTTACTAGAAGGGAAACCCATGTGTAAAGAGGGTGGCACCTTCCAGTGGACAGCCCATATATAAAGTGGTCTGTAGGAAGCACATGAATGCACCTGACATTTTGTCTTTCTGAACCGATCCATCTGTCAGGTGCTATGATCTTCCACCGACATAGACTTCTTTGGCCTCCCAGTGTAGAGTCATGATCAGTGGCCATCCAAGGCTCTCTCAGGCTTTCAACACTAGATTAAAACATGCAAACTATCTAATAAAAATAAATAAGTAAGTAAATAAATAAATAAATGAAAGAAAGGAGGAAAGAAATATCAAATTGTCCATCTTTTTGGCATAACCAGCTAGTGGGTACTCTGCCTCTCCAACATGAAGACTGCCATTGTTGGACTAACCATTTCTTACTGTGTAAGCAAATCTAATAAATTCTCTTCACACACACACACACACACACATATGCACACGCACACAAACTTTATTAGTTTTGTTTTTCTAGTATTTGATTGATTTTTCTTTGCATTTCAATAAAAGTACATGGGTGGAACATATATTTTGATGCTTTGTTGATAGGCATATAGATAAATGATGGTTTATAAAGACAAAATGAGAAAACCCATGTTAGGATGAGGTGTTTAATTTTGAATGGGCATGTTAACTAGGTGAGCCAAAGGGGGCTTTTGATTCATGGACTTCAATACTTTGACAGTTGGACTTTGGTAGTCAGCGGGGGAGGAGGGTGGCCAAATAAAGGAGTAGACTTTGGTGACTAGTTTTAGGAACTCAATCTAAAGGGTTTGCTTATTTGTTTGTTTGTTTGATTGATTTATTGGCTGATTGATTGATTGTTTAGCAAGGCAGAGAAAATGGGGGAGAAGGGCAAGGTCTGCCAGAGCCATGTTCACCATTAGCTGTCTACAGTCCCTTGACATTTGACCATTTATTCAAACTCAGGTCTACTGACAACAAGGTCCTTAATTTTTTCTTTGCTGGGAACTCTCTATGACTACTTTATATTTGAAAATATCATTACAGAGTACAGAACTTTAGGCTGAAGTATTCTTTCAACAGTCTTGTTAAATTTTTCCTTTCCCAGCCCCAGCTCCCAGAATGGCGACTCTGAGACTAATTATTTATTATTAAATGACTAGGCCATAAGGTTTGGCTCATTTCCTGAGTGGCTAATAACTTCTTTAGTCCATTTAAACTATATTATCTCTTCGAAATGGTTAGTTACCCCATCTACTGAGAGTCTTTCTCAACATCTCCCTCAACATCTCTCTCTTTATTGTCTCTTAAGTTCAGCTATTTGCTGGTTTATATCTGTCTGCTGGATGCTCTCTTATAAGCTCACTGTTTCCCAGAATCCTCTCTTTCTTTCATTGTCCCACCCCTTATTTCCTACCACAGCTCATTGGCCATAGGCATTTTTTATTGACACGTGATGCTCGTCTCTCTATACAGTTGAAAGCTGTGCCTCTTTTCTTGCTGTCGCAGGGTTTGTGAGCACAAACCAAACACAAGTCTTAACTTTACAGTTCTGTATTTCCTCAAATCCAACACAACTCAGCTAAGTGTGGTGGCTTTTGTTTTTGTTTGGCAGTCTGCTTACTATTTTTCTGCACCTGTGTCTTTACTCTCTGGAGTACATCCTTGCACACTGTCTCTACCAATACTGCTTCTTCTCATTTCTTGCCTGTCCCTCACACTCTATGAATGTCACACAGTAAGCAGCTGTTTTGAGACTATGTACTCACAGAGTCTGCTCTACTGGAGTAAAGGGAAGATTCCTTTTTTTTTTTTTTTTTTCAAAGTCTCTCACTCCTTGCATTAGGTCTGTTAATGGCTCTTTGCATTTACTTCCATGTTGTATATTGTGTGAGGCATGGCATGGGTGTGAAGGTCAGAGGACAACTTGCTGTGCTGAACGATCACCTCCCCAGATTTTTTTTTCTTTTTTTTTTTAACTTTATTTTGAAAAACAAAGATAAATGTACAGTTTTTAAGCATTTTTGCATAAAAGTATACAAAAACATTTTTATAAGGTAATTAAGTATTTGTGGGTACTTATTTTATAAGGTAATTAAGTATTGTGGGTATATATGTAACAATAATATAAGAAAAGAGGTTATTAATTTGAGGAGATAGGAGAGAAACTGGGAGGGGCTGTAGGAAGGAAAGGGGGATGAGATACAGTTCTATTCTAATTAAAATATATTCTTTTTTCTCTTTTTTTCTTCATCTTCACACAGTCTGTGGGTTGTTTCTGGGGTATTCAGAGCTTTCTGGGGTTAGTATCCCATTATCAGTGACTGCATATTATGTCTGTTCTTTTGTGACTGGGTTATCTCACTCAGGATGATATTCTCTAGATGCATCCATTTTCTTGAGAATTTCGTTAGGCCATTGTTTCTGATAGCTGGGTAGTACTCCATTGTGTAAATGTACCACAATTTTTGTATCCATTGATCTACTGAAGGACATCTGGGTTTTTTCCAGCTTCTGGATATTATAAATAGATCTGCAATGAACACTGTGGTGCATGTATCTTTGTTGTATGTTGGAACATTTCTGGGGTAAATGCCCAGAAGTGGAATAACTGGGTCTTCGGGTAGTATTATGTCCATTTTTCTGAGAAAATGCCAGACTGATTTCCAGAGTGGTTGTATCAGTTTACAACCCCACCAGCAGTAAAGAAGAGTTCCTCTTTCTCAACATCCTCACCGGAATCTATTGTCATCGGAGTTTTGGATCTTGGCCAATCTGACTGGTGTGAGGTGGAATCTCAGGGCTGTTTTGATTTGTATTTCCCTGATGGCTAAGGATGCTGAGCACTTCCTTAGATGTTTCTCAGCCATTCGATATTCCTCCATTGAGAAATTTTTGTTTAAGTCTGTGCCCCATTTTTTAATAGGGTTGTTTGATTCTCTGGTATCTCGCTTTTTGAGTTCTTTGTATACATTGGATATTAGGCCTCTATCTGATGTGGGGATGGTAAATATCTTTTCCCACTCTGTTGGCTACCATTTTGTTTTCATGATAGTGTCTTTAGCCTTACAGAAAATTTGCAATCTCATTAAGTTCCATTTGTCAATTTTTGACCTTAGAGCTCATGCTATTGATGTTCTGTTTAGGAAATTTTCTCCTGTGCCTATGAATTCTAAAATTTTCCCTACTTTCTCATCTAATAGTTTCAGTGTACCTGGTTTAATGTGGAGATCTTTGATCCACTTGCACTTGAGCTTTGTACAAGGAGATAAGAAAGGATCTATTTTAATTCTTCTGCATGCTGAGTGCCAGTTGGACCAGCACCATTTGTTGAATAGGCTGTCCTTTTTCCGTTGAATGTTTACAGCTCCTTATTAATCTCGTTGATTTTCTCACAGAACCAGCTCTTGGTTTTGTTGATTCTTTCAATGATTCTTTTTGTTTCTATTTGGTCGATTTCTGCCCTAAGTTTGATTATTTCTTGCTGTCTACTCCTCTTGGGTGTCTCTGCTTCCTTTTGTTCTAGAGCTTTCAGCTGTGCTGTCAAGTTGCTGATGTATGCTCTCTCCAGTTTCTTTTTGGAAGCACTCAGAGCTATGAGTTTTCCTCTCAGTACTGCTTTCATTGCATCCCATAGGTTTGAATATGTCGTGTTTTCATTTTCATTGAATTCTAAAAAATCCTTGATTTCTTTATTTCTTCTTTGACCCTGCTATCGTTTAACAGAGCGTTGTTTAGTTTCCATGTGTGTGTGGGCTTTTTGTTGTCTTTGTTGTTGTTAAAGACCAGCCTTAGACCATGGTGGTCTGCGAGAATGCATGGGAGTATTTCAACCTTCTTATAGCTATTGAGATTCGTTTTGTGACCAATTATGTGGTCAATTTTTGAGAAGGTGCCATGAGGTGCTGAGAAGAAGGTGTATTCTTTTTTTTAGAATGATATGTTCTGTAGATATCTATTAATTCCAGTTGGTTTATAACCTCTGCTAGTTTTACAGTATCCTTGTTCAGTTTTTGTTTCCCTGATCTGTCCATTGTTGAGAGTGGGGTGTTAAAGTCTCCCACTATTATTGTCTGGGGCACAATGTATTTTTTTGAGCTTTAGTAGTGTTTCTTTTATTAATATCTTTGCTTTTGTATTTGGAGCATATATGTTAAGGATTGAGAGTTCCTCCTGACAAATTTCCCCTGTAATGAGTAAAAAGTGTCCTTCCTTATCTTTTTTGATAACTTTTGGTTGAAAATATACTTTATTCAATATTAGAATGGCCACTCCAACTTGTTTCTTGGGGCCAATTGCTTGGAAGTTGTTTTCCCACCCTTTTACTCTGAGATAATGTCTGTCTTTGTCTCTGAGATGAGTTTCCTGTATGCAGCAAAAGGCTGGATTCTGTTTATGTATCCAGTCTGATAGCCTATGTCTTTTTATTGGGGAATTGAGTCCATTTATGTTAATAGATATCAAAGAATAGTGGTTGCTGTTTCCTGCTATTTTTGCTTTTGGGGGTTGAATTGTGCCTGTATGTCTTTCTTCTTTTGGTTTTCTTGCTTAGAAGTTTTCTTGTTTTTATTACGATGTAGTTCCCCTCATTGTAATCGGTTTTCTACCTATAATTCGTTGTAGTGTTGGGTTTGTTGTCAGATATTGTGTAAATTTAGTTTTGTCTTGGAATATCTTAGTCTCTCCATCTATGGTGATTGAGAGTTTTGCTGGGTTTAGCAGCTCTGGCTGGCACCTGTGCTCTCTTAGGGTCTGCATGATGTCTGTCCAGGCTCTTCTAGCTTTGATAGTCTCTGTTGAGAAATCGGGTGTGAGTCTGATTGGTTTGCCTTTATATGTTACCTGACCTTTTTCCCTTACTGCTTTTAGTATTCTTTCTTTACTTTGGGCACTTGATGTTTTTACTATTATGTGTCGGGAGGAATTTCTTTTCTGATCCAATCTATTTGGAGTTCAGTAGGCTTGTTTTATGGTCATGGTCATCTCATTCTTAAGGGTGGGGAAGTTTTCTTCTATGATTTTGTTGAAGATATTTACTGTGCCTATTAGTTGATATTCCTTGCCCTCTTCTATTCCTATTATCCTTAGGTTTGGTCTTCTCATTGTGTCCTGGATCTCCTAGACATTTTGGGTTAGGAGCTTTTTGGTTTTTGCATCTTCTCTGACTATTTTGTCTATGTCTTAGGCCCTGGAGATTCTTCTCTTCCATCTCTTGCAAGCATCTATTGGAAATGCTTGCATCTGTGACTTCTGATTTCTTTTTTAGGTGTTCTGCCTCTAGGGTTATCTCTTTTAGTGTTTTCTTTATTGTGTCAATTTCTATTTTAAATTCCTTCTTCCATTCCTTTATCTCTTTGGTTTTGTTTTCCTCTAGTTCTTTGAGTTCTTTGAGTGTTTTTCTTGTTTCCTCTTTAAAAGCTTCTGATTCTTTATCCTTTTCCTCCCGTTCTTGTTCAAGCATCTCTATCATTGTCTTGAGGTATGATTTTAGGTCTGCGTCTTCTTTTTCTGGTGTGTTTGGCATTCTGCTGTTTGCTGTGATGGGAGAGCTTGGTACTGGTGTTGCCAGGTTTTCTTGGTTTCCTTGGGGTACGTTCTTTCCCTTTCCTCTTGCTATCTTGTTGTTAGTCTTGTGTCCCTGGATCACTGCTGGATCACCACTGGCTCACTGCTGATCCTGGTGGCTGGTGGTCTGAGTGCAGTTCCTCACTTCCTGTTGTCCAGCTGGGAATAGCCTGATGCCAGGTTACTGGTTCCCTGGAGCAAGCTGGGGTAGGGAGGTGGAAGTGGAGTGGGGGGGACCACATGCTGGCTCACCGCTGGCTCACTGCTGTTCCTGGTGGCAGGTCAAGATTTTTACTTCTTTTTCTCTCTGTGTTTCTGGTCTTGGTAGTTGGTGTTGCCATGTTTAAGCTCGGGGACTCTTCTCACCCAACGGTGACTATTACTGATGCTATCAAAGGAGCCCTCCACTGCAGTTGGAGTTATTTTGTTGCTCACTTTTAATTTTGATTCTTCCTAAGCACTTCCGGCTCTCTGCTTACATTCCTTACCTGTCTCATCTACTATTTCTTTTGCTTTATCCACAGTGTAATATTCCTATTCTTAAAAGTTCACCCCCTCATTGAATTGAATGCCCCTGCGGCATTAGGCTCTGGCGTGGTGCTTGCTCCGCTCTTCAAACTATGATTTACATTTTCAATTTGTATTTTCAGCCTTTTAGTGTGACCTGAAGGTTTTTGTTGAAAGATGGAGCTGACACACTGTGTATAAGGAGTAACAGTAAAAAGGCGGCATCGGTTCCCTGTTGCTATGACGAAGCACCATGACAAAAGCAAAAGGGAGAAAGGGGGTTACTTTCGCTCCCAATTCTAGACCTCAGTCTATGGTGGCAGAAAGGTCATGATGGAGATGAAAGCCACAAATCTGGAGGCCTCCTCAGTGCCGGAGTCTCTAACCATTGTGCATGCTGCTCTTCTTGATGGGCCACTCATCAACCAGTCAGGCTTCTTCTCCCCCTGCACTGCCCCCCCAGGTTCACGATTTGCTGCAGTCAGTAGTGAGTGCCCACGTCCATCCATCTGGACCCATTGTTTAGTTTTGGCTGCAGTGGCCTGACTTGGACTTCACAGTCTCTGCTGGATCTAAGACAAATGTTTTCAGTTTGCTCTCCCTCCATTCTATTTGTTCTCAGAATGGAACAGTACATTCTAAGCTCCGCCCACGCCATGCCACAAATTCAAAGAAAACTCAAACTGAGCAGCCAATTCTAATATGATGTGTTGTTTTTCATACGCAACATATATAATGCCAGCTATATATAAAACAGTGTTGAGGAGAGCCAAGGTGAATGGACATAAACTAGATATAAAGTTAATGACAACTTGAACTATTGTAATTTTAACACATTGTATAGACGGAAAACCTGGGCACAAATTTTTCATTAAAATGTAAGGTCAAGAGAAGTCTATTTTTCTTAAATGTCTACCTGTCAGAGTTCCCACGAGCCTAGCAGGCCTCAGCTCTGGCTTTCCCCTCATTATCCTAGGTGCAGGAAGGAGGGACACCCCAGAACCCTTATTGCTTACTCCCAAAATTTCTTCCCTTTCTGATTCTTTCTTTCCTTAGGTTGACACTGCCATCTCCCCCAAGAAGAAGGAGAAGGAGACCACTTAGTGAGAACTTAGTAGTGGAGGCCCCAGAAGGGCCCAACTCCCCCATCCCCTCTATCCACATCCAACCCAGGATCCCCTTGCAAATGCAAATAATGCCTTCCCCCCAAAAGAAAAAATAGTACAGGAGGAAAAATGACATAAACCCAAGCAAACATTAATTCTTTTAAAGATTTAACTCTGAATACAAATATTTGTTTCTTCCTTCCCTGCATTTATCCTAAACCACTTAAAGATTCTTAAGGATCACTTTATCATAAGACAAAATATCCTATTCGTATAAGAACATTGTATAATAAAAAGTCTTTTTTATTAGCACTGGTTCTTTCCTGGATCTGTATGGTAATGAACACCTTTCTTTAAGGAGAATGTTACACTATAAAGAGCTCTTTTCCCTTTGAGCATGTCTGTCCCCTTTCCTGTGTGTGTCTCTGTCTCTCTCCCCCAGTCTCTGGCTCCCTCCCCAGTACTGAGGCTCCCTGGGTTTCTAGGAAAGCTCGCTGAGCCAGGATGTAATGGCATCCTTGGAGCACTCAGGTAACACTTGCCTTTGTGGGTAAGGAGTGGGGATGGGCATCAACAACAAACATCCCCCACTCCTGGGCAACCCAGGGTGCCCATTTGGCTTGGTTTCTATTGCTTGGACATCTCAAGATGTCTCACATTGGTGGAAGGGAGGGAAGCTGCCACAGGCCAGGTTTCTGGGCTGTGATCTTTCTCTCCCCTCCCAGGCTTGTGGTCTGGATGGGAAGGCTGAGGCTAAGGAAGTTAAGTCCTAACAGGTAAGGGAGAGCTGGGATCAGAGGGGTTAGAAGAAAGAATATTGCAAAATCATAATTCAAATGTATTTCATACAATCCTAGGGGAAATGAAAAGAAGTTACTACTTAGTAAATTATATTCTGATAGCTTAAAATTTAGCAGTAGCATTGTAGACCCTTGAACCCTGTATAAAAGTATGGGGGGGGAATAGAGGACAGCAACTGTTTCGCTGTAGTCACAGAGCTTCCAGGGCACTGGGGTCAAGTCAGAGAATCCCTAGGTTTGTAAGTGTGAATAGAGTACATGAAATGTCCTGCCCCAGGGTCTTTGGTATGGTGCACATGCTGGTTATCTGAAGCCAGGTAGGGTGGGGCTGTGCCGGGAGGCTTGGTCCTGTCTCTGTTGGAAAGCCCTACTCCAATGGTTCTCAACCTGTGAGTCATGACCATTGGAAAACATGTATTTCTGAGACAGTGTTCCCCTATAATGTTATGGCTATGAAGAAGCAATAAAAATAATTTTATGGTCGGGGTCACCCCTACATGAGGACCTATATTGAAGGGTTGCAGCATTAGGCAGGTTGTGAACTACTCCCCCGAACGTGACCCACCATCTCCTAGAGCTTTCAAGAAGAATGCAGACATCTTAGATCCAACCTACCCAAGGCAGCTTCTTCCAGGCTGGGCTAAAGATGTCGAAATTCTCTCAGTCTACCTTGTTTCAGATCAACTTAGGAACCAGATGATTCATCAAATAGCAGTGTGTGTGCTTGCCACAGAGCTCTGAGAAGCTAGTCCCTTCATCCCTGTCTCTAGCCTTTGAAGCCACAGTGGGAATGGCAATCTGCAGTGCTGTTTTCCTTTATATTGGTAGGATTTGAGGGATAGGAGTGGGGACAGGTTCTCTAGCTCTCTAGAACTCACTATATCCCAGGCTGCCCTTGAAGGAGTAGCCACCTTTCTGTCTAGCCTCTAATTGCTGGAATTATAGGCATGTAGCACCACACTAGTGTTGCAGTAAATATTAAAAAAAAAAATACGGTTTATCTCTCTGCCATCCCTGAGGTCTCACTCCTCAAGTCCAGTTTTAGTTCGGAGCCCCACATTCCTCTGTCACCCGGTCTGAGCCGTCACCGCAGCCCAACTTGTCCCCACAACTTCCTTCCCTTGGCGGTTTTCTACGGCCTGTTCTCTGCCTCTGTCTCAGAGTATTTCTGTACCCCAAAATCCCGAACAAACACAACTCTACAGCCCGATAGCTTTTCATACATGTTTACATATTCAACTCTCAATCCAAAAACCCTCTACACAACAAGATTACATCAAATAGACAAAGATACAAACCGCCCTTCATATAAGATGCTAGACCTATAAAATTCTTAATGTTCATAGCTATTTAAGGCCAATTAATATCACCTGGGTCCAACTGGTCCTTGGGAACCTCCATGCTGCCTTGACCTCCCTCTAACCTCCATCCTCTCACTCTCTCTGCCTCTCATCCTCTGATCTTTCAGACCTCCCTTCTCTCCACCCCCTCGTCTGGCCCAGTCACTCACTTTCCTTTATTTTACTAATTAAAATGGGAAGGTTAATTTGGAGTCTCCTGACTAGGCGGCCCTTCTTGGGGAAGTGCAATTAACATTAAAATACAAACAGCTTCAGAACAATCTATACACCGGGCTTTGTGAAATTACTTTATCTATCAGAGACTTTAGATCCCAAGAAAAGACTTTCTACTTAAGGAGTAGAGTGGCAAGTATTGTCCTTAGAGGCATTAGAGAACCCACTCATGAAACTACAGACACAGAGGGCATGTGTAGAGACATTGGATGACTCCTCTGCAGACCTTTGGGTTCTAAGCCCCCTCCATAGGTGTTCAGGTAGGGGTCACCCACAGTGCACTGCCCCAAGGCCATATCACCTACTTCACACAAAACTAGGACCCTAGCTTTTCAATGTAAGAACAAAGGATTCTTTTAATCACTTGCCTTCAATCAGCTCCATTTGGCAATCAGATCAAGAGGATTCTTGGCTTTAATTTGAGTAAACAGTATACCAGTGATTGAGGTTCTCTTCCCTGACCCTACACTCCAAACACATCTCCTTGCCCCCAGTTTATTCTTATCAGCCTATCTAGAGTTAAGAGTCCCCCCCACACACACTTTTTGTCCTAAGACCCCTTATACTTTGGGGTGATAGAACCTGGGAAATTGTAGGTTTATCTCTGTCTATCTCAGAGTGATCATTGAGAGGTCAAGTGGATGGGTGAGTAGAGACAGCCCTGGGGCAAGAGGGTAGTCTCTGTACTACAGAAAATAGATTAGGATGCTGGCCCAACTTAATTTAATTTGAGGTATCTACTGACTCATAAAAATCCCCCAAGGAAAATTATTTCAACTACCAAATAAGGGCAGAAAATAAAATAGACCCATGAGTAGAATAGGCCAATCAAAGTGATGTTAGACACAATGTGGAAAAACAAAGAAGGGGGCAATTAATATGTTGAATGTCTTACTAAAAATAATTTTATTAAACTATTACTACTATCCAAAACAACTATCCAAAAAGTATACATGGATGGGCCCATGGCTATATCTGCATATGTAGCAGAGGATGGCCTTGTTGGACATCAGTGGGAGAAGAAGCCCTTGGTCCTGCCAAGGCTTGATGCCCCAGTGTATGGGTGGGGAGGCAGGAGAGGGTGGGTGGGTGCTTGCAGGAGCATCCTCATAGAAGAAGGGGGAGGGGGAATGAGATAAGGGATCTATAGAGGGGAAACAAGGAAAGGGGTAACATTTGAAATGTAAATAAAATATATTCCATTTCTTTTTTTAAAAAGAGATCCCCAGAAGAATCTAACTTAACTAACCCTATCTGTTAGCTCTAGATTTTATTGAGAGACCCTCTCATAAGAACTAAGGCAGCAGGTCATTGGAGTATGATTCCTAATATTAATCTTGGCTTTCACATACATGAGTACACATGCATATGCCCTTATAAATAATATGCCTACATACACATAATATCATACACACACACACACACACACACACACACACACACACACACACACTATCATGAAAAAAAATTTACTACTTGGTCATCATTTAATTTATTAAACCTCTCTTTACTTTGCAAAATTAATTAACTGCATCCAACTTTGTTGGATATCAACTTCTGAATATTAAGTTTTCCTTGGATTAATGAACCATTTGTTTACCTGTAAAATATATTAAAATATCATCAAATTTAAAACTATTATCTTCTTATGGAAGTAATACGCCAAGTCTAGGAACCACAGAGACTTGGCAGTGCTGGCCACATGGAGGGATGTGAGTCTGTGGCTCTGAGACCAAGATGGCAGTGCTAAAGTAGCTTGAAGAGAGAGTGTGTGGCACGAAGAGGAAGGCAGATACAAAACAGAGATTCTTCATAGACCCACACTGGGCTGGAACATAGGACACCCGGGAGGGAATGGGTCTATGGGTCTGACAGCAAGGTGGGAGTGACGTAGTACATCGGTGGCTCAAAGCGGGACTTTGTGGCACCAAAGTAGCCACCAGACTGGAATAACCATACTCATACTCCACCAGAGCAGCTTCAGTGCTTGTCCCTATGGTCTTTTTGTAGGTCCGTCCCTTTATTTGCAAACTTCATTACTTCATTTCCCCCACAGCTGAATAGATTTCCCTTGTATGCACATGCAACATTTTCATCATGCATTCATCTTTTGGAGGACTTTTGGGGTGTTTCCGTTTCCTGTTGATTGTGAATAGGGTGGCAATGAGCATTGCTGAGTGAGCATTTGTGGGTAAGGTGTCAAATCCTTTGGGCATATGCCAAGAAATGATACACTAAATCACATGGGTTGATTTAGTTTTAGCTTTATGAGGATTCTCCATACTGCTTTGAAGACTGCCTGTACCAATTTGCATTCCTGCCAACAGCAAATGAATGTCCCTCTTTCTCTACAACCTTGGCAGTGTTTGTTGTCAGTTATTTTTTTTTGATCTTAGCCATTCTCACTGGAGTAAGATAAAAAATCATAGTTGTCTTAATGGCGTTTCCTCCATTAAGGACTCCATTCTAAGTTTAATGGTTGGCTGCAAGCATCCTGACATTGTCATGCTCTGCCAACCCATTTTTCAAGTGTGGCATTTAGGGCTCAGATGACTCAAGGCTGATCAAACTCAAAAACCTCACTCCTGAGGTCTAGATTCCATGGTACCGTAGATGCTATACAGTAATATACTAAGGGAGGGAAGCAATTAATATTCCCACCCAGCAGTAATACTGATTAGCCACAACAATGACTAGCCTGTCAAAGTATCCCTATAGGTGCCTTGAGTGGTGCTCACATGTTGGTGGTAACCAAGAGCTGTCTACATATACCTAACACCCACTCAATGGGTGGAGAATCCTGCCTCATAGTAGAAATTTACACAACTTTGCAGGGCCAGTGAGGTCATGGACCTTAGCAAAGTTCCAAGTTGCTAGACTAACATAACTCCTAACTGCATGCTAAATCTTGATACACATGATAAATATATCTTATCACCCCTCATCAAAGAAGCTCCTCTCTACAACAAAAGGAGATTACAGATAAGATACAAGAGAAATAAGACAGGGACCAATAAACAGAAGGGAACCCCACTGCAATAGATATATCTGCCCCATAGCTGTGCCAGCATGGCTCAGAACACAGTGAAAAAGAGGAGTGGGAGGATCATGAGAGCCAGGATACCGGGATGTCTGCAGTGAAATGGTATCCTGTGTGTGTGTGTGTGTGTGTGTGTGTGTGTGTGTGTGTGTGTGTGTGTGTAGCAATAATAAAGGAAAATAAGTTACCAGTTAGGGAGAATATAGACGGGTTAGAGAAAGATAAAGGCAGGGGAAAGTGATATAATTTTACTTTAATTAAAATAATGTTCAAAATACTTTGTAAAGAAAAATTTTCAACCTGACTGGCCGATAGAGAAACGCAAAGTAAAAGTACTTTGAGATTCCAACTTTGTCCAGTTAAAATGTAAGTCCTTAATAAAACAAATAACAAATGCCGACTTGGATGCAAACAAGGAGGGGAGTCTTGAGACACTGCCGGTGAGAAAGTAAAGTCGTCCAACGTCTACAGAAATCATATGGGATTTTTCTCAATAGACTAGAATCAGAGCTACTGGCCCAGCTATTCTACTCCTGAGCACCACACAAAGACTCCAAGTGAATGTGGCAGACAGACACTTGCCCATCGGAGCTTACAGCTCTATCTCAATTAGCGCCATAGCTCAGTAAGTGTGGAAGCAACAACAGTGCCCAGCAAGGAAGATTTAAGGAAAACATATGTATAGACTTTTTCCAGTCATAAAGAAGAATAAGTTTAAGTTGTCTGCCAGAAAAATCAATGTGTCTGATCATAATTATATTAAGTGAATTAATCTGGCCTCTACTTCTCTACTCCCTTCCATTCTCCTCCCCACCCCTCTCTGCCTCTACTACCATCCATAGCCTGAATTAACTCTATTCTGAAAAAAAAAAGGAGGAGGAGGAGGAGGAGGAGGAGGAGAAGAAGGAAAAAAAGAGGAGGAGAAGGAGGAGGAGGAGGAGGAGGAGGAGGAGGAGGAGGAGAAGGAGAAGGAAAAGAAGAGGAGGAGGAGGAGGAGGAGGAGGAGGAAGAAGAAGAAGAAGAAGAAGAAGAAGAAGAAGAAGAAGAAGAAGAAGAAGAAGAAGAAGAAGAAGAAGAAGAAGAAGAAGAAGAAGGGAGGGAAGGAAGGCAGGCAGGAAGGAAGGAAGGAAGGGAGGGAGGGAGGGAGGGAGGGAGGAAGGAAGGAAGGAAGGAAGGAAGGAAGGAAGGAAGGAAGGTAGGAAGGAAGGAAGGAAGGAAGGAAGAAGTTACAAGCAGAAAGTCATCATCATCAGAGTGTATGAAAAAACAGCCAGCTCCCAACTCCTGGTCCACCCTGTTCTTAGTACAGGATGTATATACAAGCTTATAGAAGGAAGTGATAAACAAGGTCAGAATCTCCAGTACCACCTGGAACACTGTGACTCTTGTTCGAGTGGTCACAGCTGAGATAGAGTTAAGGACAGAAATGTACAGTAGTGACACCACAGTGCAGACACACTCCAAGTTATCACTCTCTGCACAGGCTTAAGTTCCCACTAGTCAAAAGTCAAGGACGTGTTACAAAAGGTCAATGCTTCTGCCTGGGTCTCTTGAGCCGTTTTCTTTGCTTTTAGATTAGGCGAAGGTGTCTCAAGCCAACTTTTACAAAATATCCAAAGATTTCCTCTTCAAAGAGGATTTAATTTCTACCATGTCAGAGAACCGTGACTCATTTCAGAGTTTGCTTTCCAAATTATTCCCAGGGAGAGGTGAAGAGTGCTTGTTAAAGTTACAGATACTCAGGACTCTGCCCGGGCTAGCTGGATCTTTAACTTGGATCAAAGCTTCTTTGCCCTGTAGTCTGAGAGCATTGAAAACACCTTCTTATTTCCTGCCCGCCCTTAAATTCTGTCTCAAATGCTATAATTTTTTCTTAATGTGCCATTAAGTAAAAAATTTAAATGTATCCAAACTACTTAAAACCTCCTACTTCTTATCCCGAACCATTTTTAAATTCTTACTTTCTTAGATTTGGAGCTCAGGAAATAGTATCTTGAATGTTTTTAATTTCTGCTTAAATATCTGCTTAATAATGGAAGAAAAATATATTCCAGAGATGGTGAGGACTGAGTTCTGTTCTGTGGGACTGGCCTTCAGTCTGCCCAGAGAGTGATGAGTTACTCCCATAATGCTCCTGCCAACATGATGTATTCCCAACCTTGTCAGGCCTTTTGCCTTTACAGTGGGGTTAACACTCCGGGAGGAGTTTAGATTCCATTTCTCCCCCAGCAGCCTGTACCAAGCTTTCGGTAGAATGCTGGCCGACTAGTAGAGAGGATGATTCCAACACCATCTTGAAGCGTCCTTTTAATGAAGACTCACAACTGGTGAAACTGCAAAGAAAAGGTGACTATAGAGTTCTTATCCCCAAACAGGAAATTTGCATCACACTCTCTCATTCCAAGGCTCAGGGAACATAAGGGGAAAAGGGTGGAAAGATGCTGAGAGCCAGAGTTGGAGAGGCACACTGAAAAACAGAGCCTTCCAGATCTGCGGAGCCTGCTGCACTCCTGAACACAGGGCAGCTGTGATTGTGTTCACAATCCCTGCAGAAGACAAGGCTAGTTAATACTCTACCATGGGCAGTGTGGAACCTCCAACACTGACCCCAGTTATCCCTGCTGAAAAGCTATTGGCAGTGGATGGCTGCTTGGAGAGGCAGAATTTCCTTTAGAGAAATCACCCCAGGCAGGCTGCCTGTGCTCCTGTGGTTAGTCCTTCCCACTGCACACACTGGCATCACTACTTCCTTCCCAACTTCATGTCCTTTTGATTCGAACCCACAAAGGTCAATTAATGGGTCTGTGTGTGCACTGGGCAGGACTGACCACATTATATATATATTATAATGACGATATATATTCATTCAGAATACCTGATTTCAGATTGCATTCTATAGCTTCAGTGATTAAGATGCTGTCTGAAAAGCACTGGCTGCTCTTCAGGAGGACCGGCCCTTAAGCCAGCTCCAGGGTATCCAGTGCCTTCTTCTGGATTAGGCAGACACTTTTATGCAACACACATAACAGATAAAAATAAATCAAAAATGTTCAAAAAAAGACACCGTGTATTAGTGAAAGAATAGAAGACTAAGTCAATAGAACAGAATAGAAAAATCAACATTTAATTTAATAAAATGTTGAGAAAATTCAATGAAAACTTTTCCAGAAAATATTGGCAGAAAAAAAATATATGTTCATATATAAAGCAAAGATCTTGAATGTATTTGTCCCACTTAAACAAATGCCAATCCACCCATCAATTAATCAATCCATATAAAGAACTGGTACACACCTGCAAAATGACTTCAAAATTAATCATAGGCTGAAATATAAAATATAAGACAATAAAATTTCTGTAAAAATGACAGACCTTCTTTATGACTCTGAATAAGCAAAGGTTATTATACACAACAAGTAAAAAAATGATCAAATTATAAAATGTACTAAATTAAACTTGCTTAAAATTTTTGTTCTAATGATAAAAGAACATCAATGATGATACTTCATGTGATTCTTCATAAATGTGTACAATTTTATATGTCAATTTAAATAACTAAATCAATGTAATTTCCCAAGAAAAAAAGGTAATAAATAGGGCAAAAGATAAACTCACCCTGATAGAAGTGGTTATCTAAATAAATAATATATCTGATAAAAACATGGAAAAATAATATTCTTAAAACTCCAAAATATGAAAAGACAAAGTCAAGTAAAAGAGGCCAAAAATATCTGAGTTAACTTTATACATAAAGAAGGTAATAGACAACAGATGATCACATGGGAAGATGCTCCAAGTCCTTAACCACAATGGACTTGTGAATACACTTCATGTTGCATCTAGTTACAGCTTCAAGTTTAAGTTCCAGTTTACACCGATCTAGAAAGTACAGTCCAAGGCGAATGACTTGCATTATATCCAAAACGTTCCATCCTTCAGTAGTTGCTACTTCTGGGTGACTGTCTTGGTGCTAAATTGGTCAGTTATCAATACATCTGGAAGTAACCATGCTGATTGTCAAACATTTGTAACTTAAAAGCCTGGCTCGGTGGTTGTTATGTACATGTCAGAAGGCAACTCTGGTATGTGAAATAAGCATGTTCACCCTGTAGTTTGAAGAGGGTACTAGAGGGCCAGATGGTCTTTATGATACCATGTTTGCATTTCACGTTCTAGAGAGGGGTCTGCACATAGAAAGCATATGTAGCTTAGCACATACTCATGCCCATGTCTACTAGCTCTGAGTGAAACCCCAGCCCCGTGGCACTGGACTGAAGCAAGACTCTGTCCATGGGAATATCCAGCTGCACAGACAACGCAGGAGACATCGGACAGCGAAGGGACAGAGGCACTGATAGACCCTGAATCTCAGAAACAAGACTGGCTGCCTGGCCAGGGGGGCAACACTGAACTTTGGAATGTTCGACCACCTTTGTTTCCCTTTCTCTATTTAGGCTACTGGCTGGAGATACGATGTGAAATTTACTTTTCCCACTCAGGGTGTGAACCCATCACCTCTCAGTCTCCGTATGCTCCAATTAAAGTGTAACTTACATATTGAATTCCAACCTATACCCTCTGGTGTTTGTGGTGGCAGGCAGCACCCACTCCAGGGTCTCTGTTGCTTGCCTAAGGTATTTTCAATATGGTTCTATCCTCGTAGGAAATGGCTATAAAAATATGCCAGAACTCTTATCTTTCTCATTTAAAAGTAGAACTTAGAAGCGTGATTTCATCTGTTCTTTTATCCATTCATGGGGAAGGGAAGATCTTTGACAGCCCAACGCCAAGAAGAAATGAACTCCACCTCCACACACCATTGTACCGGCCTCAAGTCGTGCTCAAAGCACCCCAGCCCACACAGAGGGAAGATTTTACTGAGCCTACGGAATTAATTATATGAAATGGTGATATTATATGCTATTAAACTTAATAACTTTTTTAAAGATCTAAGTGCATTTGAGAGTGTTTAAAAGTGGGGGGAAACAAAGGAGTATAAATATCTGCTATTTTGTTATTGCTAATGGATGGTTGTTGCGAAGAGCAAGAACAAAATTCCCTTATCCAGACTCGCTCAGAATTTGAGCCCCCTCCCTTTCAAATCAGCTACTTTTGTTCCAGAGAAATTGATATTCCAGTTCCAAAGCTCCTTACATTCACCTCAGATTCCGTTCACCTGGGTAAATTTCCTAACACCATTAAATCGAGCACAGGTATCTGTGGAAGCAGCTTTCAGTGTTCCTCCAATCACCTCCCATTTACGTCGCCACGCCTCCTCCGACTTATGTCGCCACGCCTCCTGGCCCATTGGATCTCTGGATGTACACTATCCGGGTCAGCACTCTTTCAGAAGTCCAGAGGTCCCTATCTAACTTAAAGTAAGTCTTCCTGATATCTATCAAATCTGAACAGATAAACAAAGCATCTAAATTATACAAGACAGAAGTTAGCACCAGGCTACAATCTGAGTAATTCTGTTTCTTATGCTTGAGAGCTTGGAATCACGGGTGAAAAGACAAAAGAAAAAAAGGCATGGTTGTACAATGGAAGCTGGCACGTAGAGGTTTAAGATTTTCACAGATTAAAAATCATTTTAGTTGAGTTTTATTTTTATGTACCCACTTTACATCCAGCTCACTACCCACTTCCTGGTCACCCCTTGCTACAATACTTCCTCCCTCACCTCTCCCCTTCTCCTCTGGGATTTTCTGGGTATCCCCTATCCTGGCACTTCAAGTCTCCCCACATACTGGCAACAGCTTTTGGCATAGCCCCAACTCCAGTTGTTTGGGACCCACATGTCGAAGATAAATAAGAAGGAAGGCCCAAGGAAGAATGCTTGAATCTCACTTAAAAGACAGTGTGGTGCACACCTTTAATCCCAGCACTCAGGAGGCAAAGGCAGGTGGATCTCTGAGTTCAAGGCCAGCCTGGTTTACAGAGTAGGTCTAGAACAGCCAGGCTACACAGAGAAATCCTGTTCCATAGGGAGTGGGTGGGTCTTAACCTAAAACGATGGAGTTCGTAGTATACAGCAAAATCTGAAAGTTTTGTGCTTTCTCTAACTTACAGCATGAAGAATTTTGCCTAAATTCTGTTCAGAAGTTCTGCTGATATTAGGGGAAACAGGCAGATATTTATCTCATTAAATCATGACTACTACATCATGATGGTCCAATTATATGTCTGTTGAATTCTAAAATACAGTAAGCTATGGAGACTTGGTTAGATTTTCACAAATAAATTTGATTGAATATGAATGACCTCATGGTGGTTCTCAAAATGATGATTTTATATGTACCCATCATCACACTAGATACTGCCAAATTCTTGAGAACAGAATCATTAAGATAGAATCTATACTGTCAGAGCCGGCCTTTATAACCTCAGGGACAGAAGGCAGAAGACTCGAATCACAGGTCCAGGGAAACCCTCTGCTCATGGGCACATCAGAAAGATCGGAACCCGGACATCTTACAAGGTGAAGTAATGGCTGTCCCGGACAGGAGCATTCAGCAGCAGAATGAATTAAGGCAAAGATGAAGCAGGACAGGTATTTAAACTCTGTGGCTCTGAGCATCGTTTTTTTAAATGATATGATTGGGTGAGCAATTTGACAGCTCATCCTTCTTAAGACTCTGCCACTCCATAGTTGTCTGGGGAGATAGCAAAGAAGACTCCATCCCTTCTTATTTTGTTCCTTCTAAAACACCGAGTTGTAATATCCCTCAAACTTCACAAACTCATTGCTTCACTGATTTGAAAAATCACTATCTATGTGAAAGCACATACGTCTTGAGCTCTTTGCGCATAGTGGGGGAGATAGATTTTAAAGCAATACATTTGGTGAGAATTAAATTTTATCTTAAGAGATGAATGGAATGAGATGCAGTCAAATTTCTTTACTCGGCTGTTCTTTTTTTCCTGAAGGATAGGAAAGAAGATTATTAAGGATTAGGTGTCTCTAGCTATGAATGGATTTGAGGAGTGAATTCCAGTTTTTTTTCTTCTTTTTTCTAAATTGTCTTCTGTTTCCATGCATAGAAAAAGTATACCTTTGTGTTCAGGATCAAAAGAGGAAAATGATTTTGTGTGTCAACAATGAAGGATCTTTATTATATAGGATATTTGTTGAAATGCTATTTGCATAAGTATTATCTGGTTCTTCTCCATTATGCAATATATTCTATTTCTTAAAAGAATTTCCTCCATTTTAAGAAAAATTGAGGTAGTTATAGTTATACCGAAGGTTGGAGAAAGGCGTCCAACCTCACAATAGTTTGGTTCCATAAAAAAGTTCAGCATCACTATTAAGAAGGAACTGCCTTCAAGTTAGCCAGCCTGAGCAAGGAATGACTGGAATCACGGGGCCTCAGCATCCACGTCGGGAGTGGTAAAGTTCTAGATCAGGAGGGGCTCACAGTAAAGAATGTTCTTCATAGATCATGCCAGTCAACCCAGCAAGGTCAAATGGGAATTCTCTGAAGGTCCCTGGCCACAGTCAATGCACCCACTTCTCTATAACATCTTTGTAAGATGAAGAGGTCTAATGTGACAGCAGGAGATGCATGGAAGTGGGACGTCACACCCCTCATATGGACGTGAGACACCACACCCCCTCATGAGAATGCCTAGCTTCTTGTCTCTCATCCACTTCCTTGGCCTCAAGACACCTTAGAGAGAGTAAGAACAACTAGTGTAAGCAACTGTTAACTAGCATTACGGCAGTTATGGTGTGTTAATAACACACTGATTCCCTGGGTTAACAATAGAAAGCAAATGTTTCACAGGTAAGAAACCCACAGCACAGAGCCGTGTAGTAAGAGCTCTAAGTACCTGAGCTAAAAGTGCTGAGATGGGCATTGGTTCAGGCCATCAGCCCCCACGGCTAGCAGACAGACTGTTTGTCTATACACAGGATAGGTGGGGCACGATGAAGTATTTAGGAAATGCAAGCTTTATCATTGAACTCAGGGTGAAAGGGGACATTAAGGAGCATTAAAGTGTGGTGCCTGTCATCTTAGATGACAGACTGCCTCTTCCTCCAACACCGAGCTAAAGAATGTCGGAAAGGCCAGATCATTAATAAGGTAACTCCTGGTGCAGGAAGAGATGTGTGGATACTATACAGAAAGAAGATGGAAGCCTCTACCAGTCACACCCAAAAATTCCCTTTCGAAAAGAAAAAACTAATTTCTCAACAATTCCTCACTATAATTTAAATATATACATATCTATTAAATAAGTATATAATAAAATAATATATATATAATAACTAATTATAATTAATAATGACAAATAATATTTATGTAATAAATATAAATTATATTGTATTATATAATTACAACATATTAAAATATAAATTTTTATATTTTATATATAATATAAAAGATATATATATATATATCTTCATTTCATGCATCTTTTGCTGTAGATTTTCTCATTAGCTCTGCATGCCAACAGGTTGGTCACTTAAGAACTATCAGTCAAGGTACAGGTGAACAAGGTACTCAAGTATCTCATGTTCCTTTAAGGCTAATGACAGAATCACTGTCCTAAACCTGTGGTCACTTTAAATCTCAGCAATAGTGAGGCTTCCCAGGCAGGAAAGGGAAGCTGCAAGAATAGTTCCCCATCATGAGAAGGCCGCAACCCTGAGTGGGTCATCTTGGAAGGATCTTGTATGTCCTTTCTATTAAGGGTTAGTTTGTTGGCCATCAGATGAGACAACTTCCTACTGGACCATCTTACAGAGACAGAGTTAAAACTACTATGGGAGGGGCCACATCTTCACCAAGACTAATTAATTAAGCTTACTTCTTCCCACTACCCCAAATCTCCCTCTCCACCCTATACTGAACACAGAGCAGCCTCCATTTTTCTGATCCTCTTTCCAATGCACATAGATTAAATTTCTTTTCTCAGTTTCCTATCATTCATTACCTCTCTAACTGGCATGTTAAAATGATAGCTGAGCCTGCCCTACAGTGACTGCTGGAACCAAGGCTTTGGTCTTAAAACTTCTTTTACAAAGCACTGTTGTGATATGCGAGTGCAGACACAGGAGAATGTCCAGTTGGAGATTTGTCTGTGTTTTCTTGTTCAGTAAAAGATTTCTGCCCACTGTGGTGCCGGGCAAGAGCTTGACCTGGAGATGGTTGTAGAGGAAGTTCAATGATCATTGATCAAGTGCTCTCAGACAAATCTGTAACAACGTGAGCGAGAAAAACCAAGGTAAGACCGGAAACCATCAGTGACCACAGGAATGAAGCATCCTTCCTTACAACAAGGCCAGCTTTGCTGGACACTGAATACTTGTCTGTAGTCCCAGTACTAAAAGCACATCTATAATCCTTGCACTGGGAGGTTACAGCAGGAGAACCGTAATTAGTTCTAAGCCAGCTTGAACTATATAATGTGACAACTGTTTTTAAAAAATCCAGAACTGAGAGTAGAAACAGGGCAGCCTGCACAAAGACCTAGAATCCACTTACAAAATTTGTAAAGACATTTCTGTACCCCCACTGGATCGCTGGGCAAGGTCTGCGAAAGAAGAGAGAGTGAAGATCTCGTGCTGATGTGGTCCTACCTAACATGGACATGGAGTGTCATGAATTTTCATTGCGTTACTTCTGCCTGGTGCCTGGGCCGACAAGTCAGCTAGTCAGGTAACAGTGCCTGCTGAGCATGCCTTATGACCTGTGTTTGACCCTAGCACCCAAGGAGGAGGGAGAGTATGTGCTCCTGAGAGTTGTCCCCTGGCAACTTCCCCCAGTAATCTCAAGGAACATGTGCAGCCTGACATTATTCATTCTTTCTCCCCCCCCCCATCCCTTTATCCTCCTCTTCCTCCTTCCTCCCCTTCCTCTCTGTCTTACACAAATATACATGAATAAATTAATAAACACGTTTTAATAACTGTTTATTGTACTGTTTGCTTTTCTAAGGAAAAAATAGCCCATTGCATCACCATTTAAGATTTCCTACTGGTCCTCAAAGCCCCCATCACAAAACCTTAAAGTCACCAGCCCGTGCCTCTGTGTTACTGAAGCAACACCTTCTGCCCAGACCAGGAGACTGGTTTTCCTTCCCAGTTAAATCTTTTGTAGTACATTTTCAGGGCTTACAAAAATAAAGTTATAATAGCATTTGTTTACAAAAGACACTCAAATACCCAAACCTACATCAGCATTCTTTTAGTCCAATAGTTTCAATAAGAAAATATTTGGAGAGTACAAATGGTAGATAGTGCAAACCTCTTCCTCAGAAGTGGTGCCTGGAGCCTCCCACAATTTTTCCATAAAATAAACCACGAGCCTCCATTATAGCCAGACTTCTGTCCCAGAGTGCCCAGTGCAAGCCAGGTGCCTAAGTGGCCCTCTGGATAGACAACAGTTTTGAAGGTTATTAAAGGTCTTAAACTAATGCCCAGTGTGTGAATAATTCCAGTGAACTCTGGCCTGATGCTGCAAAGTTAATTCAAATGACCACAGGTTAAACTTGCTGATCTTCCCTGCAAGCCTTCCAAATTGTCTTCTGCAATCAAGTCTGGGCTTCTTTTTGCAGTGGACAAGAAAAAGCGAGCCACATCTGCATGTTCCTCAGCCTAGCAAAGGCTGTGGATCTCTATTCCCTGCAGCCTCTTCTTGGTCCAGTGGCATCCAGATCCACAGGAATCTGTTCTCTGAAGGCCATGTGTTACCTACGACCCCTAAGCCTTAGCATTTTTTCCCATTTACTTCTTTCGGATCTAAATGAGTCTGTGAGCTAGTTGCCTTTTTAGCTATTTCATTGCTATCTTCAATATTCAGTGATCTAACTAAATGGAATTTGCATGGTTTTTAATAAATATGCAACCCATATCCAATCAACTGAACTCTTTAAATCAGTCCGCACAGAAAGACTTCTGTTTTAAGCATCTCTCATAACTCCATGCTTTGGGGAAAATCACTGCTCATCTGTTATGTGTTTGCCCCCTGCTTCTCCCACAGCCAGCCAGGCTCTTGTTCAGCCACAGGAGCCCAATCATATTATTTGCAGGCTGTTTCAGCCTGTGCTTTCCCTATATTAACCTCTAAGACCATAAATCAGTGACTCCCTGGAATCCATTATATGGGCGTGCTATAATTACTTAATCTGTCTCCGAGTGGTTTTCACTCTGCCTTCCACCCCAGCCCTCCTTCTTTTCCCACTAGTGCAGAAATGTGGGTGCATATGAGGAGGGCAGAAAGCCCTGAGGGTCGTGTGAGAAGCTGGGGGAGCTCCTGGCTGGCTTTGGAAATAATCTGACAACAGCTCCAACCCCAGCCTGTCCCTCATGCTATATTGTCAGAACAACCTTTGGCTGGGCTGGAACCCAAGGCCGGGCTGGTGCCAGACCAGCACTTCAGAGACTGACATACACCTCAGTCCCCCTCACCACAGTCTGGATTGAATCAAGGAGACCGGGTAATATTGCCAGACTTACAAAAGATACTTGAAGATTGACCTTGCTCTTTTTTTCTCATTTTCTGCTACGGGGTTTAATTTAAATTTGAAAAAAACATAACGTCCAGTTTTCATTTCTATTGTGACTTGTTTTTAACAAAGAAAACACACTATCAAAGGCCAGTAATGCAGAAAAATAGAGCTGCCTATTTTTCCTATATCAAATCTGAAAATGTATTTGGAAAGCTAAACTTTGTAACTCAGACGGTCTCATTTTCTGTCTTTCGTTTTCTATAACTAAGACCCGATCTTTTGCTATGTACAGCATAAAGTTAGCTACTCTAGTACAAAGAGAACCCACCTCAGAGTTTTGGGTTCACGGGGCTATGGCTACTTTCCTAAATACAAACTATAGAGAACAGGGTCACGCTGACGAGGGCATAGACAAATGTGCCATCTTTGTCATTTGTACAATGCTATGAGTGGTGACCACACTTAAAAGTAGCAACTGAAATTTATGTCTTCAGCCAACAGTACTGTTTAAAATATCCAACCTCAAATTATTAGCTTAAATAAAGTCATTCCCATGTTCCTCTGATTCAGAATTGAAAACTGTACTGTCCCTAATCTTTCAGAGTCTAGGCTTGTTTTGTTAAGTCAGTAACAGCAACATATGTTTCGCTCCTTGTATTGAACTCAAGTGGTTTCAATCCCCAGATCTTGCCTTTGGCCAATGACTGGCCATGAGACTGAATAGGCTGGAGCCCAGTCTCACCGTGTGTGGCTCCCTGGGGAGATAGCTCACAGATCTCTGGTCACTTCTGCAATCAAAAGATGGAGTCACATGGGTCTCGATCAGCCTGTCTCCTAATTCCTGTTTGACTCTATAACTGTACCATATGAATCCACACGCAAAACTCAGAACTGCTCTTTCCAAACCAAAAATAATCTATCTTGTATTTGTTTTGGTTTGTGTGCATGTGTGCATGCATATGTATGTGTGTGTATATGTGTATACGTATATGTGTGTATGTGTGTGCATGTATGAATTTGTGTGTGTGTGTGTGTGTGTGTGTGTGTAAACCATCATACTGAAAGTCTGGGTGAAAGGGAAGAGTTTCAATTTAAAACTCAGATACATGAATAATTACTTCTCCAAAATGTTTAATTTGATTGATTTCATTTTGTTTTAGCATTTAGCTGAAACAGAGCTCTGTTCCAACCCTGTGGACTACCAGCCATCTTTGCAGGAGGGAGGAACCTGCTTCCTGGCAGCCTCATGAAGCCTATGCCGTACAAAGTCTGTGTATCTTTCTTAACTCTGTGTCAGCTTGACCCTTGGTACGTCAGCCCAAACCAGCTCCCTCGTGAGCTCTGTGTAACTCCTGAACACTGGTGCACACAAGACGGCGTCATCATTGTATCAACTGATACGTTTGCAATGACAGTTTAAAATAAATGTCACGCCGCAGAGGATGCTAGGCGCCCGTGAGATGCAGTAAGCACGCCTCTGTATAACAAATGTTATTGTAGCCAAAAAAGAGCACCTTGTCATTCTACAAAATACTACACACTTATAATTCTGTGATGCTTATGTAATAAATCTGTAATAAACCCAAATTTATAAATAGGGGCATGCAGAAATCGTTATTTCTTTTTATGACTTATTTATATGTTTATGATATGTGTGTTTTGCTTGAGACTATGCATGGGTACCACAAACATGCCTCGTAAGGAAAAGTGTCTCTCATCCTCTGTTTCTGGAATTACAAATAGCTGTGAGCCATGCTGTGGTCCTCTGCAACAGCAACAAATGCTCTTAACACTGAGCCGTTTCTGTAGCCCTGCTCTGCCACGTTTTGTTTCTTAGACAGCCATTTGTTCTGTGTTTGCTTTCTAGCAGACATTTTGCTTTTCCAGTGTTAGAGACCAAACCAATAGCTCACCCATGCTGTGCAAGAATCCTCCCTGTGAGCAACACTAGTCTGCACTGCATTCTTTATTTGCTTCTTTGTTTGTTCTGAGTCAGAATCTCATATCCTAGCTTCATACCACTGAAATAACCTTGAACTTCTGAATCTCCTGACTGTTTCCTCTGTACTGGGATTTCAGGCAGGTGTCCCCATATCTAGTTCATGCAGTGCTGATGACCAGATCCTGGGCTTCATAGTGCTAGGTCAGCATTCTTAACAACTGACTACACTCCCAATCCAATATATATCATTGACTCTAATAATCCTCACAACAAAATCATAGTTTACAATCATTTTACACATTAGAAGCTAAGACTTGGGTAAAATTATGCGCTTGAATCACTTCCCATGGCCACAGCAAATGTAGCCTGCCCCCTTCCTCTGCATCCTTCCTTCAGGGGATACACACATACGAGGGCTGCATTATATAGCTGAAGTTTTATACTCAGATCCATTTCAGAATTCTGGAAATCTGGGCACGACTATAGGAAAGTTTCATTTTTAGGTTGGTTTCTTCTCATTATAATACTAATACTATTACTACTACTACTACTACTACTACTACTATTATCATTCCTCTCCTCCTTCTTGTTCATTTCATTAGAAACTTGTGAGGTTTCTTTATTTTAATCCTACATTTATCCTGTATTATTACCTCTCTAGGGAAAATAATAACAGAGACTCACAGTTTACATTACAAATCCAAGCAGACTTGGTGCTGTGCCTTCCTAACTGCTGAGGTCAATTCATAATTACCAAGATCCAGACTGAACACCTCCTTTTGAACAACTTAAACATGTTCCTCAAAAAGAGGAACACAGAACAATATATACATAGAATCCCAGGTCAAGTTTCACATCCGCCCAGGTTCTGCTGTGCCTTCTGAGCACCACAGCATTTAAGTCTTGCTGTTTTATTCTGTGTTCCTTTGACTCATCTCAGTACCACCTCATAGAATGTCAACATGGGCAGCTTCAGCAAGTGCCATGGAGCTACCTTTAGAGAAAGCAGGAGTGAGGGGGAGAGGGGCTTTCAAATAGAAAGGAGCCCGGTCTAGCACAGCACATGGCTCACTCACATTAGCACCAGCAGATCAATGTGATAATTTTATAAAAGCGATTGTGTTCACAGGGTGACACCAGCAATGAAGCAGGATGAAAGTGTTCAGTGCCCATTTACACACTGACTTCAACATAGCGAGCCATCCACGGAAACTCGAGAGTCGAGGAGAGAAACCAGGTATCCGAGCAAAGAAAGCAAGAGAGACCGGGACGGTGAAGAGCTGGGAGGAAGGATGGTTTCCAAATGTGTGCTGTGCCAAGAGCACAGTCCTGTCTCACCATCATGTTCCACGGTCAAAGGTCACACCTGCAGGATATACTGCTCAGAAAGGAGGAGAGAATAAAAGACATTTGTGAATGTGGGTTTTTTTTTCCTTAATAAAGGAAAATGGGGTATGATTACTGGGTGACATAGAGTCTAATCTTCCTTTATTTCAACACAAAACGTCATTTTATACATCCTACTATGAGTGCTTTTAAGGAATAATATAACGTCCGGTGAGAATAAACAGAGACAAGTGTCTAAAATCAATTCCATGCCAACGGGAAACAAACCCAAAGTGGGTTTAAATGCATAAGGAATAAAGGTGACAAAATGAGCAGCTTTATTGGGATATAATTTAAGCTTTATCTTTCTTCCAGTTCTCTCAGAAGCTGATGCATGTCCTGTCCGCCCAGCATGCCTTAGTGTTGTGCCCCCACACTGTTCCTATAACCAATAACCAAAAAGATAAACACCTTTAATCTGCAAACACTCAGATTCTCCTTTCATTGCTTCTGTGCAATCTTCAGATGAGCCAAATCAAAATTCAGGCTCTAAAAGCATTTGGAAAATAATCCCCATTATATTAATAATTTTACATAAAAATAGAGATTCATTTGTGGAAAGAACTGAAAGGCCTTAACTAAATTGTCTTTTTCCTATTAGAAACACATATTGAAATGGAGAAAAAAAAATTCTACTTTTCCTCATTTCTCCATGACCTAATAGTATGTTGCTATTAAAGACAAGAATTTCAATGTTCTTCTCCTTGGGAAGGCAAGTGGTAAGTTTCTTGAACACAGAATTCTAGGATGAGGAACGACATTCAGCTAGAGTCCTTTTTTTAACCCTGGTCAACTTGGCCAGCTTCAACCTGTGCTTTGTGGCTAGCAGAAACACGAGCAAGAGGGAAGGGAGCTCTCAAGTGTGGAGCCTGGTTTAGTGAGCTCACAGCCCATTCACATCAGCACCAGGAGATCAGTGGTATAATTTTATAGAAGCAATTACGTTTACAGGGTGACATCAGCAAGAAGGAAGGACGGAGCTTCCGGTACCCATCTCCACGGGACTATCAGGAGGGACAATCATCAAAGGTGAAAATACTTTCAGATGTCAGGAGTCCAAGAGAGAAACTAATAAGCACCTGAGAAAATACTCATTTAGAAGTAGAAACTCAGGCTTTGAAGAACCAGGCCGGAGGTTTCACATTACAGGTCACTTCTCCACAAAGCCCAAGACAAAGAAACCCTTTGTGAGCTGGGAGGAGAAGAAATCCTACAGCTGAGCTCAGTATAGACCTTTGCACCATTACAAACAACCCCACAGGTCAGGTGAGAACCGTAGCCCCCGGTTCCAAGCTCTCCAATAGAATCAGGAAGCCAGTATAGGCCCAATTTCTAAGCCCACAGCAGCTTCTAGACCAGCGCCTAGAATCCACACTGTAGCCATTTCTGTGCCAGGCTATGGACCTAGGCACCAGTGTTCTCCCAGACATCCAGGAAAGACCAAAACACATAATCATAAACAATCAAGGAATAATTTGGACATAATTTAAAATCTATGACACTCCTAAAGGAGCAAAACAAAGAACCAAAAATGACAACAAAGCAAAGAAATCTGTAAAGTATCTGACAAAGAATCCAAAATAATTCCCTCAAAGAATCCAGTCTTTCATAGGAAATGAATTTGAGGATGTAAAAGATCTATATACTGAAACTAGTAAAGATACAAAGAAACAAAGAGATAGTCTGTGTGCATAAATTGGAATAATTGATACAGTTAAATGCCTAGTCTACCAAAGTTGTAACTTATAGATTTATTATAATTCCTATCAATATCCAGTAATATTTTTACAGAAATAAAAAGAAATCCTAGAACCATCATCAATTTGGCTATGGAACCATAAACAGCCCAAAGGCCCAAAGCAATCATGAGTAAAAACAATTGAACTGGAGCATCATCTGTGATTTTAAAATCTATTACAAAGACATAGCAAGGATCCAGTATAGTAATTGTCATAAAAATGGACACCTAGACCAGTGTAAGAGAAAAATGAACTGAGAAATAAATCTATTTACTTAATTTGCTTTTGATAAAGTTGCTAATACTAAATAGGGAAGAGATAGTCCCTTTTCAAGTATAGTTAGGAGCCAGGAACAGTGGTGTGCTGTGATTGTGTTTCACGGGCTGCCGTAGGAGGATAACATCCATGGCTAAACATGAACAGCCATATTTAGGATCTGCACAGCAAGAGCCTATCTTTAAAAACAGTGAGTACAAAATTCTAAATAAAAAGTTGAAATTGTGTCAGAAACTTCATATCTGCATAAACATGGAACGGGGCATTTTTCTTTCATTGTATATAAATATTAACTCAAAATTTACCAAAACCTGAAATACAAGAACCCAAACAACAAAATTACTGGGGAGAAAAACAGAGAAAACCATTTCTTGGTTTCTTTTTCTTTCTTCTTTGATTTTTGGCATACGTGTATGTGTGTGCATGCAAACATATATGTTGTGTGTGTGTATCTATCTGTCTGTCTGTCTGTATGTGTGTCTGTATGTGTGTCTGTATGTGTGTCTGTCTGTGTGTGTGTGTATCTGTGTGTGTCTGTATGTGTGTCTGTCTATCTGTCTGTCTGTGTGTGTGTATGTGTGTCTGTCTCTGTGTGTGTGTATCTGTGTGTGTCTGTGAGTGTGTGTAATCCAAAGTCATTGTCAGATAACCTCACTTCTCCCCCTGAATTTTGAGACCAGGTCTCTCACTGAGCTGCAGCTCATCCATTTCGCTAGACTAGCTGACCAGCAAGGCCAAGGGGTCTTCTTGTCTAAACCTCATCGCCCCTGTACTTCTTTCTCCATGGCTACTGGAGATCATGAGCCAACCCCACATGCTTCTGTGACAGGCACTTCATTGAAATAGCCATATCCACACCTAGATAATCCTTTTACCATTGTTTCAGGTAATAGTTTTCTCATGACCCACAAAGCATGAGCAATGAAAGCAAGAATAGGTCGATGCCAAGATGAAGGTGTGAGACAAAAGCAGCTTCGCAGCATAAGAAAATGTCCGCAGAGATACCTATGGGCAGGAGAGATGTCCCGGCACTTAAGAACATCAGCTGATCTTTCCAAAGGCCCAGATTACATTTCAAGCCCCCAAATAGTGGCTCACAGCTGTCTGTAACTCCAGTCCTAAGGGGTCTGATGCTCCCTTCTGGTCTTCATAGGCACCACACACACACACACACACACACACACACACACACACACACACACGGTACACAGACAAATATACAGGTAAACCAACATAAACATAAAATAATTTTTAAATTTCTCCAGAGGTAATCTATGGAGGTGGCTCAGCAAAGAAGAATGTTCACTATGCCAGGATGAGGATCTGAGTTTGAATCTCCAGAACGCAAGGAAAAATATTCACATGGCCAGACACATTCCTGTTAGCCCATCACTGTAGTGGGTAGAAACAGGAAGACCTCTGGATCCTGCTAGCCATCAGTTCGTCTCCAGGTTCAGAGAGAGACCATCAAGTAAGAAAATAAGATAGAAAATGAGATGCCCAGCGAGAGGGCAGAGTGACCGCCATCAAGACCCAGGACCCCCGTGCACACAGGGCTGAGCCCTCAGAGAACCTTGCAAGTGCTCTCCAAACTGAGCCCACAGTAAGCCCTAAGCCCTCCACATACCCTCACTGGCTGTCCAGGGAGGGAACACCTGGTGATCTCCTGAGCAGATGAGGTGAACTGTGGGGTCAGGTCCTCTCTGGCCGAGTGAGAGACCGGGTCTGCCTGAGCCCACAGGGATCTTGCCACACACCCTTCAGGCTGTCCCAGGAGGGATAGCCTGGAGCTCCTGCAGGACAGCTAGAGTGGTGCACTCTGGGATCAGGTACTTTCCAGCCCCACAAGAGGGCCAGGCGACTACCATCAAGACTCAGGACCCACCTGCACACGGATGAGCCCCCAGAAAAGTCTTGCAAGAGCTCTCCCACCTGAGACCACGGAGACAGAATGGAGCTACTGCAATCAGAACTCACTACTTGCCCGCAAAGAAAAAAACATCCTGAAGCAATTTCCTTCCTGAGCTTACAGGCCTTCAGATCCACATGAGAGACAGGCTCCAGTCAAAGACAAAAAGAACACCTATAATCACAGACAACAAGATGGCAAGAGGAAAGCGAAGAACCCAAGCAATGGAAACCAAGACAACCTGGCAACATCAGAACCCAGCTCTCCCACCACAGCAAGTAGTGGATTGCCAAACACCAGAAAAACAAGACTTAGACATAAAGTCATACTTCATGATGATGATGGAGATCTTAGAGAAGCACATAAATAACTCATTTAAACAATTACAGGAAAACTCAAAAGAACTACACTCAAAGAACTACATTCAAAGAAATCACTCAAAGAACTACAATAAAAAACACAACCAAACACATAAAGGAATTAAAAGCAGAAATAAAAACAATTAAAAAACACACAAAAAGAGACAAGCCTGGAGATGAGAAACCAAAAAAAAAGAAAGAAAGAAATCAGGAGACACAGTTGCAAGCATCACCAACAGATTACAAGAGATGGAAGAGAGAATCTCAGGGGCCAAAGACAACATAGAAAACATAGACAAAACAGTCAAAGAAGATGCAAAAACCAAAAAGCTCCTAAACCAAAATGTTCAAGATATCCAGGACACAATGAGAAGACCAAACCTAAGGACAATAGAAATAGAAGAGGGCAAAGAATATCAACTAAAATGAACAGTAAATATCTTCAACAAAATCACAGAAGAAAACTTCTCTGTCCTTAAGAATGAGATGACCATGAAAATACAGGAATCCTACAGTACTCCAAATAAATTGGACCAGAAAAGAAACTCCTTCTGACACATAATAGTCAAAAACACTGAATATTCGAAACAGAGAAAGAATCCTATAAGCTGTAAGGGAAAAAGGACAAGTAACATATAAAGGCAGACCAATCAGAATTACAGCAGACTTCTCAACAGAGACTATGTAAGCTAGTAGATCCTGGACAAATGCCATACAGACACTAAGAGAACACAAACACCAGCCCAGGTTACTATATCCAATAAAACTTTCAATCACCATAAATGGAGAAACTAAGATAATCCAGGACAAAACCAAATTTACACAATATCTGTCCACAAATCCAGCCCTACAAAGGATGATAAATGAAAAAATCCAACACAAGGAAGTAAACTACACTCAAGGGAAAGCAAAAAATAAATAAATAAATAACAGGAAACAAAAATCACTATTCCATAATTTCTCTTAACATCAATGGACTCAATTTCCCAATAAAAAGACATAGACTATCAGAATGAATACTTAAACAGGATCCAGAATTTTGCTGCATACAGGAAACTCATCTGAGAGACAAAGACAGACACTATCTCAGAGTAAAAGACTGGGAAAGAAATCTTTCAAGCAAATGGGCCCAGGAAACAAGCTGGAGTAGCTATTCTAATATGAAATAAACTAGATTTTCAACCAAAAGTTATCAAAAAAAGATAAAGAAGGACACTTTTTACTCATCACAGGAAAAATCAATCAAAATGACCTCTCAATCTTGAACATCTATGCTCTAGATAAAAGGGCACCCACATTTATTAAAGAAATCCTAAGTGTCAAAGCATATATTACACCACATACAGTAACAGTGGGAGACTTAAACACCCAACTCTCATCAATGGACAGATCATGGAGACAGAAACTGAACAAAGACATAGCACAACTCGCTGCTTAAGAGCACAGCTGAAAGCCTTAGAACAAAAAAAAAAAAGAAAGAAAGAAAGAAAAAAGAAAAACCCAGATACATCCAAGAGAAGTAGAAAGCAGGAAATAATCAAACTCACAGCAGAAATGAACGAAATGGAGAAAAAAAGAACTATACAAAGAATCAACAAAACCAAGAGCTCTTTTTTGGGAAAATCAACAAGAACAATAAACCCTTAGCCAGACTAACTAGAGAGCACACAGAGAGTATCCAAATTAACAAAATCAGAAATGAAAGGGGAGACATAAAAACAGAAACTGAGAAAATTCAAGAAATCAACAGATCCTACTACAAAATCCTATACTCAAGAAAACGAGAAAATTTGGAGATAATGGAGAAATTTCTAAACAGATACCAGATACCAAACTTAAATGAGGACCAGGTAAACCATCTAAATAATCCTATAACACCTAAAGAAATAAAAGCAGTCATCAAAAGCCTCCCAACCAAAAAAAGCCCAGGACCAAATGGATTTACTGCAGAATTCTATCAGGCCTTCATAGAAAAACTAATGCCAATACTCTCCAAACTATTCCACAAAATAGAAACAGAGAGAATACTACCCAACTCATTCTACAAAGCCACAATTACTCTCAATACTAAAACACACAAAGACCCTACAAAGAAAGAGAACTTCAGACCAATTTTCCCCATTAACATTGATGCAATAATATTCCATAAAGTTCTTGCAAAATGAATCCAAGAACATCGAAACAATCATCCACCATGACCAAGTAAGCTTTATCCCAGGGATGCAGGGATGGTTAAACATACAGAAATCCATCAACTTAATCCACCATACAAAAAAATCTCAAAGAAAAAAAACTACATGATCCTCTCACGAGATGCTGAAAATGCATTCTACAAATTTCAACACCCCCTCATGATAAAAGTCTTGAAAAAATCAGGAATCCAAGGCCCATACCTTAACATAGTAAAAGCAATATACAGCAAACCAGTAGCCAACATCAAACTAAATGGAGAGAAATTTGAAGCAATTCCATTAAAATCAGGGACTAGACAGGGCTGCCCACTGCCTCCCTACCTATGCAATATAGGACTGGAAGTCCTAGCCAGAGCAATTAGACGACAAAAAGAAATCAAAGGGATTCACAATGGAAAGGAAGAAGTCAGGATATCACTATTTGCAGATTATATAATAATATACTTAAGTGACCCCAAAAATTTTACCAGAGAACTTTTACAACTAATAAACGACTTCAGCAAAGTAGCTAGCTATAAAATTAACTCAAATCACTTTCCTCTACACAATGGATAAACAGACTGAGAAAAAAATTAGAGAAAAGATATCCTTCACAATAGTCACAAAAACAATAAAACACCTGGGGTTGACCCTAACCAAGCAAGTGAAGGATCTGTATGACAAGAACTTCAAATGTCTGAAGAAGAAAATTGAAGATATCAGAAGATGCAAAGTTCTCCCATGCTCATGAATTGGCAGGATCAACATTGTAAAAATGGCCATCTTACCAAAAGTAATCTAAAGATTCAATGCAATCCCCATCAAAATTCCAACTCAGTTCTTCATAGAGTTGGAAAAAAAGCAATTTGCAAACTCATCAGGAATAATAAAAAACCTAGAATAGTAAAATCTATTCTCAAAACTAAAAACACTTCTGCTGGACACACCATCTGATCTCAAGCTATATTACAAAGCAATTGTGATTTAAAAAAAAAAAAAAAGTGCACGGTATTGGTACAGATAGGCAGGTAGATCAATGGAACAGAATTTAGGACCCAACTATGATCACTTGATCTTTGACAAAGGAGCTAAAATATGGAAAAAGGACAGCCTCTTCAACAAATGGTGTTGGTTTAACTGGAAGTCAGCATGCAGAAGAATGCAAATCGATCATTTTCTATCTCTTTGTACAAAGCTCAAGTCCAAATGGATCAAAGATCTCCACATAAAACCAGGTACACTGAAACTATTAAAAGAGAAATGGGGAAGAGCTTAGAACACATAGGCACAGGGTAAAAATTCCTGAACAGAACACCGATGGCTTATGCTCTAAGTTCAAGAATCAACAAATGGGAACTCATAAAATTGCAAAGCTTCTGTAAGGCTAAGAACACTGTTAAGAAGACAAAATGGCAGCCAGCAGATTGGGAAAGAATCTTTACCCATTCTACATCTGATGGAGATATCCAATATATACAAGGAACTCAGGAAGCTAGACTATAGAGAATCAAGCCCTATTAAAAGTGGGGTACAGAACTAAAAGAAGAATTCTCAGCTGAGGAACATTGAATGGCTGAGAAGCACCTAAAGAATTTCTCAACATCCCTAGTCATCAGGAAAATGCAAATCAAAATAATCCTAAGATTCCACCTCACACCAGTTAGAATGGTTAGGATTAAAAAACTCAGGTGACAGCAGATGCTGGCGAGGATGCAGAGAAAGAGAAACACTCCTCCACCGTTGGTGGGGTTGTAAGCAGGTACAACCACTCTGGAAATCAGTCTGGCGGTTCCTCAGAAAATTGGACATAATACCTGAAAATCCAGTTATGCCACTCCTGGGCATATACCCCAAAGATGCTCCAACATATAACAAGGATACATGCTCCACCATGTTTATAGCAGTGTTATTTGTAATAGCCAGAAGCTGGAAAGAACCCACATGTCTATAAACAGATGAATGGATACAGAAAGTGTGGTGCATTTACACAATGGAGCACTACTCAGCTATTAGAAACAATGACGTCATGAAATTCGTAGGCAAATGGGTGGAACTAGAGACTATCATCCTGAGTGAGGTAACCCCATAGCAAAAGAACACACATGGTATGCACTCACTGATAAGTCAATACTAGCCCCAGAAAGCTCTGACCCAAGAAACAATTCACAGACATTATGAAGCTCAAAAAGAAAGAAGGCCAAAATGAGGATGCCTCAGTCCTTCTTAGAAATGAGAACAAAACTCTCATGAGAGGAAATACAAGGTCAAATAAAGAAATAGGGATTGAAGAAAAGATCACTCAGAAGCTGCTTCACCTGCAGATCCACCACATATGCAGTCACCAAATCCAAGCACTATAACTGATCCCAAAAAGTACTTACTAGCAGGAACCAGACAGAGATGCCCCCTTAGGGACTATGCTAGAGTCATACAGATACAGCTGAGTATGCTTGCAGCTAACCATCGGTCTGAACTTGAGGATCCCAATGAAGTTGCTAAAGACAGGACCTAAGGAGCTGAAAGCGGTTGCAACCTCATGGAAAGATAGCAACATTATCAACCAAACAAACCCTCCAAAACTCCCATGGAATAAAACACCAATCTTTGTACACACTTTGAGAAACCTATTGATCCAGTTGATTATGTAGCAGAAGATAGCAGTGTCTGGCATCAATGTGAGAGAGGCCTTAGTTCCAGAGAGGGCATGTTTTCCCAATGTAGAGGAATGCCAAGGCAATGGGGTGGAGAGGGGGATCAGAAGGGAGTGCACCTTTGTGAAGGCAAATGGAGGGGAAGGGGGATGGGAGCAGGGCGGGTTAAAGGGATAACTTCTCAAATGCAAATATAGAGTATCTAATTTTAAAAAAAAGAAAAAAGATAATGAGAATAAATAAGGAACACCCCAACATGTTCCTCTAGTCTCTGCACACACATATAAGCATGTGTCTTACACATAGATTATACAATACATACATACATATATAAGTAAAAAATAAAAATGATATCTGTGAAGTGAAACATATCAATTAGCTTAATACTAATAATCTTTTTATAGAAAATAATTACACCAATGATCTGAGTATACACCTTAAATGCATACAAGCTTTACAGACTGCATTTAAGTAAATAAGTAATAAATACACGATCTAGGTCTCTGTTGGCTATAGTTTCCCTTCCATGGTTCCTCCCTGCTTCTCCAGACAAACAAAAATGTACACTTGGCTTATCAGTTGTTTTATCAGCAATGAATTGTGTCCAGTGAGACTCTTTACACACTACTATTACAGTTATACAAAGTGACCCACTATGTGAATGCCAGTTAAGACTCTGTGGTGTTTTAAATAGAAATGACCTCATAGACTGTGGGGGTGTGGCCTTGCTGGAGAAAGTATGTCATTGTAGGGCTCAGTCTTGATTTCTTCTATGCTCAAGCTAAACCCAGTGCATCACACAGTTTCTTTCCGTTGCCTGCAGACCAAGATGTAGAACTCAGCTTCCTGGGCACCATGTCTGCTTGCACACTGCCATGCTTCCTGCCATGGTGATAATGGAGTAAATCTCTGGAACTGTAAGCCAGGCCCAGTGGAATGTTTTCCTTTATGAGACTTACCAGGATCAATGTGTCTCTTCCCAGCAATAGAAACCCTACCACAAACAGTTTCTCCAGCATATGCTGCAGGCTCCTTGGGCGGGTCTTTGGGACGAACTGGGCAGGGGTGTGGATGGACTGCTAGGCACCAGACAAATCTACTGCTGATGCACTGGGAACTTTTGGGCTTAGGTGGATGCCTGGGCTGACTTCAATAACTGTAAAGAATTGGACCTTTTAAGTTCCATGTTGAGAGGCTAACAGATGGAGGGAAAGCTTGAGACCAGGATGCTTTCTTCAGCCAACAGCAAGTATTGGAGAAGGGCTCTATCAACAGCCCTCAATTGGCACTTTTCTGTAAGTGTGAGAGTGACAACTAAGGGCCGGATTTGGGCCATTCAAGTAATGTGCTCCATCGTGTGGGGCTGGGATAAAGGGCAGCCAGATGTACAAAAAAAGAAGGTATTTCAAGTCCAATCCAAATGAAATACAAAGGAGAAAAATTTGGCCTTACACCTCTTAAAACAAGGCATCGGGTAGGATTCATTTAGATGTGATGAGAGGGAAACTGGTCTGAAATCACATAGAAGCCATTTACAGCAGAGCTTCCCACATTCGAAGTGTATTGCCTTCCCTTCCTGAGGCAAGAATCTAAGCACTGGGTCCATGGATCAACATGTCCAACCAGAGTTCACACTGTGACTTCCAACCTCCGAGACACGGGTGTAGCTGGAACAGTACAGAGTATTTGAAACCAGATTCAGGGTATGCATTTTGTGTCCTCTAATGATGAAGCTTCTTTTCCTGTGTGCCATTAAGAATGAGGTTAGCTGATCGTCACTGTGGTCATGGGGACTAAGAGGTTCCCTATTTGAGACAATCTAAGAGGAAGATGTAGGCACTGAAAGGCCACCGGCTTTTAACATTCCTTATAATTTAGAAATTATACTGGATGCACTTTCCTGTTTTCAAAAAAAAAAAAAAAAAAAAAAAACCTTTTTAAAATAATACTCATCAGGTGGCAAATACTGGAATAAACATCTTTAAAATATCCTAATTATGTGTTTCGATTTTCAAAGTAAACATACTATTTCCAGCGGCACAATGCTGGTTTCTCCTCATTAACAAACCCAATCTAGAGCATACTTTTCAGACTATTATGTTAGCCCCAGAACGCCCTTCACTGTGCTTGTCAACAGTGGGTGCCTCACAAGCATGGAGCAGATGTTCAAGTGCAGTCACGGGCAATCTAGCAGTGCCAGGAAAGCCTCTTAGTGAGCACAGCCTAACTTCAGAGCTTCTGCAGGACTAAAGGTAAAAAAAGTTCAGATGATCTTCCAGGAAAGAGAGTCTGCTCTTCAGACTCTGGGCACATCTAGCAGAGAAAACAGGGTATTGTAGAAACTGTAGCATCTAGTCTCATCTGAAGAGTCACTGGGAGCCAAGAGCTGAGCAAGGCTATGAAATAGAACATATTCTGGGGCAAGCTTATGCCCGCCCCATTTCCATCTCCACTGCCTGGTTCTGGATGAAGACACGGAAAACCACCCAGACCACCTCCATTTGTGTTTGCAATGACCTGTAAGTGTTGTGTAACACACTGACACATAAATGACTAGAAAATCAGAACAGGGCAGGGACAAGCACCGGTGTGTGTTCCAATCTACATCGTGAGCTAGGCACTTTATCTCTCCGATATGCAGTGTCCTCATCCACAAAATGAAGATAACACAATGCATAAAATGCTTATAAAGTTCCAGGTTGTGCCTAGAAAAGAAGGACATGGAATAAACTATCAACCGAAGGCAGCTATCACTTTTATTATTTTATTTGTCCCAGAGAATATGGTCAAAGTTCCAATACATTGCCATCCTCAGTAGATCACAAATTCTTAGAAGGAGTGATGGAAATGTGCCAAAATGTTGCCCTTGTAACCTCCTGTGTGCCCAAGAATAAGTGTAGTAAATGCCTAACCTCTGTCAGCCAAAGCATGCCAACTTCACCTTCCAATTAAGGTTCACAACTTCCTCCCTTTAAACACTGGGCAAACTCACTGTCTCCTGGTTCCTCTGCTTTATGAATATTTAGGGTTAATTTTCCCCATGGTTGGTGGGAAGTTATAAAACTCCAGAACCATGGGCGGTATTATGGCTCTAATAACATAATATTTCTAGAACAGCTCTGATTCGGAGCAACTGATTCTGAGGGTAACGGGCTCCTCCCTTTAACTGAAGTATTTATTTAAATGGTCACTATCACATTGGCTCTGAGACCAGCACTGATCCTAATTTTAGGGAAAGACTCCAACGTGCTGGCTGCAGATGAGAGCCATTCACATCGTCATAGGATTACAACTTTCTGGAAAAATGAAAAATTAAAACACCACAGAAGATCAGCATGGAGATATAAATGACACTGGCTTTTGTGCATCAGCCTCTGAATCTGATGATCTATACTGTGCGATCAAATTGTGCATTTGTATATTATTTACTGATTATTTTACTTTGCTCTACATCAAATTATGTCACTGACGTTATTTTCAATGTTTTCATTACAGGGCCAAGTTATAATCCACTAAGCACCTTTCCAGTGGTTTATATTGAAGTTGGCTACATTTTCCCGAGAGAATTGGATTTGGTGGTTCACCACCTTATACACAAACACAGAAAGAGGAAGGAATATGGAATTGTGGTACGCTACCAACACAAAGCCCCCGGGTTTAGTGCCGTAGGACCCAGCCACTGAGTCATAGACACGGTATAGGTCTGATCAAGCCCAGGTCACCTAACGTGAGAGCCGAGGCTGCTCTTTTGAGGACATTTACTCAGTGGACACAGCAGCCCTGGCTGCAGTACTCTGTCTTTAGATGTGGCCTTTGACTGGCTCTGTCACTGCTCTCCTAGGACCCAAGTAAAATAACTATCCAATGTCACCTTTTTCCTTCACCTGGGGCCCCAGTTAAAGGGGTTCTCCATGGATAGCAACTGGTATTGGTTCTGGCTGGAGGAAGCGACGTTGCCACAGCATCTACACATGAGCTGTCCACCTGCTAGTCTCATTTTCTCACCCTAAATGTCTGGACCCCAAGGATGCACATTTCTCTATCCAGAACTAGACTCTCAATACTAGCATTGACCATATATCAATGCTCCCACACACAACAGACAGCATAACGCTTAACAAATTTTACAAGTCACCAAGTTCCTGCGCATTTCACGTAGGCAAATTCAATCGAACACGGTGTACAGAAAGGATGAGGGAGAACAACTTAAATAGACTGGCACATGTGGTGATGTAAAAATCAAACCGGTACTGTGAGCCTCCACATCCAAGCCTGAAACAGTCACAACATGTTCCATAAAACAGCAGAGAGAACACATGAATAATCTGAAGGTTCCTGACCACGGACGAAGAAGAGGAGGACTTTGTCTAGACTTACAAGTGAGTGGGTGACGTTGGTTTTGTTCAAGGAAGAAACTGAAAAATGAATGCCAAACTCTCAGAACTGATCACAGGCAGTGCAGAGGAACACAAAGAACCAACACATTAAAGGTACAAAAGGTAAAAATTCCGACTGACTTCACTTCTGTGGTGAGTCTTTCACAGCAGCGCGCGCCATCTCCTCTGCTCCATTTGGAGCATTTCTGGTACGCTGTATGATACAGAGATATGAATCATGACTTTAGAGGTTGTCATGGGAATTCTAGATTGTCTCAGGACCAGATTGGTTTTGCCAAAGAGACTAAGACAAGAGCTAGTGGTGATGTCCATAAGAATTGATACAAGGTCTCGGCATCATAAGATTCCTTGGTAGTTCTAGCCCAAAACTGTAAGAGGGGAAAGGAAAAGAATTGTACTGAGTGAGCATGGAACCTAAAATATGGGCACACATAAGCATATCTAATCCTTACCAAACTCTGTTAGATAGATTTTAATAGCCCAGTTTTTAAATTTTTAATTGAAAGATCAGCCAGTCTTCTTAAAAATCTTAGTTTTCTCTGCAGCCCACCATGTTTTATGTGAAGAAGCTGAGTTTCAGCAATGCTGGGTAAGTTTCTCTAAGTCACACCATTAAAGAATAAGATGACAATTCATGAGCACACAGACAGAAAGCAAATGCTCAAGTATACCTGACAGCTGAGCGGTGCCCAGCTCCCACTATAAAGCAAATTAGACACTGTTTATAAGAACAGCTCTAAGATTTGTGCGGTGCCATTCTGTTAATAGCTTCATCAAGCAGGATAAAGTGGCAAAGTCTTCCGTGCAGTTCTGAACATAGTAAGATAGCTCCCTATACTCTGATTACTAGACTAGATACCCATCCACAGTGAAAAAGTAGCCCTAACAATCCTTGAGCAGTTTGAAGAAGTCCTGGAGTGGAACTAGAATCAACAAAGCAAAAGAATTATCCATGTTACCAAGAACATTACAGTATGCTTGTATAAAGTTCTGGATTCAGTCACCAGCACTGGAGAAAAATAAGGCCAAAATTCAGAGCAACTGAGGCATCAAGCTAATCTCTGGCCAGCCAACTGAATACTGGAAATACAGAGAGACTGAGATAAAAACAGATAATGGGCCAAGGCTACAACAGTGGTTTAATAGGAATGGCCCCCGCAGACTCATGTGTCTGAATGCTTAGCTATGGAGAGTGGCAATGTTAGACGGTGTGACCTTATTAGAGGAAGTGTGTTAATGGAGGTGGGCTTTTAGGTCAAATATGCTTAAGCTATGCCTCATGTGATGCAGTGTCCCTCTGCTGCCTGCTGATTACGATGTAGAACTCTCAGCCCCAGCACCATGTCTGCATGGACACTACCATGCTTCCTACCATGATAATGGACTGACCTTCTGAACCTGTAAGGGAGCCACAATTAAATGTTTGCCTTTGTAAGAGTTGCCTTGGTCATGGTATCTCTTCACAGCAATAAAATACTAAAACAGATTAAAAAAAAAAAAAAAACAAAAAAACTTTTCCCCTGATCCTTTAAAAGTTTCCAAAGTTCATCGGTCAGAAAACACCCAGAGTAAGGTCAGAATAATGTCATCTTCTGCAGAGGGAAACTGAAAAAAATAGATTTTGGAGGCAAAGAGATAATGGGTTTCAGTCCACCTCTGTCATTCATTAAGTGACCAAGGAGACCCACTCACATGTCAGAGCTTCCATTTCCTTATGAAATGGTAATCACACACACACACACACACACACACACACACACACACACACACACTGTGCTAAAAAGGACAAATAACAAAAAAGAAATGCAAACTGTGTTAATTCAGTCAGCACCCAAGTTGAGTCCAGACAAGACTCGCCATAATTAGCTTGCCTTGGCACATAATAAAGGAAGTGCACTGGTCTTCTTATTAAACCATGTTTCCCTAATATCGCCTAAGAGCTCTCAGTCCCAGCTTTGGACAGGGGAGCAGTAGCATCAGGACATTCTGGGTAGTATTTGAGGGTTAATCAAGAACAGATCTAGAGAGAGCCTTCTCTCTGGAGTTTTGGACAGTTAATAATCTCATCTTTTCCTGAAGTAATGAGCCCTAAAAACATCTGAGGAGATGCTTTCAGTGCCATGACAGGCTCTATATGCTGCTGGGCACATACCAAGTCCAGCAAGTCACCAGTTCAAATGACGCACTGACAAATTTACCAAGGAAAATGAATTATTCGCAAAAGTATAAAATACAGAACGCTACATTAACCAAACACACTTTGTGCCCTAAAATACTGCCACTTCTTGTGTCAGAAAATTCACGGATGATTAAACACACCAGGTTCTCTTGTTAGCACACCAGGTGATCATTAGGCATTCCCCGGTGACAGAAATAATGAAGCTTGGCTTCTCTGCTACAAGAATCTGAAGGTAAAAGTTTATTCCAATAAAAATATGGGGTGTGCTCTCCTTTTGTGAATAATGTGTCTGTAGCCATTCATCTAAATCTGGACTCTGTATATAAGAATAAAAGCCACCATGGGGGATTTGTTGACCTAAATTGTGACTTCTGGCAGCTGGGGAGAAGTGACTGCTGGAACAGGGGCAGAATATAACAGACGTAAAAGAACTATTAGGAAAGCATGTTGGCATACTGTTAGTAGCAACACTGAAATTGTATGACACGTTCCCGCACAGAACCCTTGAAGAGAACTCCATAGCTGAAGATGCCGTGTCTGGAAAGACACAAAACTCCAAGCTGCTGAGGCATCAAACAGGCACACAGCTGCAGGAGTACACATGAGCAAGACAGCCGGCTAGGACAGTCACCTACAGCCACTGAAGGGGACATGTAACTAGAATAGGACTTGTCTAACAGGAGGACCATGTGGCCTGCTCTGTCCTCCCACTAGAACCAGCTAAAAGGACAGCAGCAAGATGGAGTTGTGCGTTCCTTCCTCCACTCGCTGCCCCTTTGGCCATTCTGCATCTTTAGGTCTTGTACCATGTTTCAAGCATGACAGAGAACACCCAGAGTTCACCTGACCTTTTCATCATCCATGTTATGGAAGCGTGAACGCAGGGGATATTGCCTCTTCAGTCCAAAGTCTCTGTGGAACAGTAAATATCTCTCATCTGTGTGTTTTCCCCTAAGAGAAAAAGTCCCCTGTACAAAAATATATGCCTAAGAAAATGTGAGCATAGATGCAAATGCTCAAAGCAAGAGAACCGGTCATCAGTGGGAGGGCACATGACCAGGCTGTGCTCTATCCACAGCATACAGCGACCATTTGATCAGGGTTGGTCCAGTTCAGACCACTTAACCTGAAGGTGGGAAACAGTGAATGGTTTATCAGTCAGACGTGGCCAAGGCTCTTTACCCACAGCTGAGTAAAAACAACATAAATTTCATAAAGCAAGGGACCTGCAAGGTCGTCCATCCCTTGGTGATAAATCCCATCTCAGAACCTGCTTTGTAGATTTCGTTAGACTTCACAAGCATCATCTTATGTCGTTGGAACAACTGCTCAGGAATTAGTTGTTTGCCAAGTAGTCTGCCTTCACCACAATCCCACTTCACAGATGGAGAAATGGAGGAAAGAAGATTTTAGAACTTAAGATCGGAAGAATTTGCTGCCTACTTAACCTTTGTAAAATATCTAGACTATGTCCCGCCAGGGGAGAGATACTCATTCACCACGTATCTCTAGAAGCTACCCACTCGGGATGTACCTGCTGAATGAATGAATGAGTCCTTCATTATTGTCCTTAGTGTCCTCTTCAAAAACCAGTTTATCAAAATGAGACATCCAAAGCCTTCAGTATCAGCACAGTTTAGACTAATTATGCTTTATCTTCCAAATACTTGAAATACAAATACTTCCCACATTTTTTTACAAAGTATTTTTTTAAAGCAATCACATATTAGTTTTAATGAGATTTTTCACCTGATCTTCTTGTGTATATACCTGACAATAATTGTCATAATGAAAACCTGCAGGGAGCCCCATGGCAACAGAGCAGATGCTTTGACAAGCAAAGACGGTTTCTATCATCTTGTGATTCAGTTTACCCAAGAAGCAGGGGCAAAGTACTACAGGAAGAGATCAAAAAGAAAGTACAGGAAGACAAGTGACATCATTATTGTGGTGAATGATTAATGTTTTCTGGGTGGATGGAGTCATGTCTGATGCATCCTCCTCTCTTTGTTCCTCTCACTGTCCTGAGCTCTCCTCCAGGTTCCTTGAAAACTCATGTAGACACATCTTTTACCCCAGTACCACTCCCAAAGGACGTCAATATCTGTTAAAAAGTCTATGTGCACTTTGGTTCTCTAAGTCCCCAGTCACTTTATGTCTTGGATCACTGCTACCCTGACTGTCCCCTTTTGGTGTCTCTGAAGGTCACCTCCTATAATCTTCCACCACAGTTCTCAGCCTTTGGCATTCTGGCCTCCATCCAAAGATCTTTCTTCTCCTTTTTTATCAGGCTGGATATCTGGCCTCCAACGGGCCATAGTATCTTCCAAGAGAGAAGATAAGTCAGACCTCAAATACTGCAGGAGTTATAGAAGGGAGGAAGGGAGATAAGGTTACTGGCTATGTGTTTAACCAGTGGGTTTCAATCTTCCTAATGCAACCATTTCATACAGCTCCTCATGTTATGGTGACCCCCAACAATAAAATTATTTTTATTGCTACTTCATAACTGTAAGTTATGCTGCTGTCACATGTCTATAATGATTTTTGTACATCTTGTTTCCCCAGCTCCTCTGCTCAAGCTGATGACCCGTTGGGCTCTCTAATAGTACACATGAATCAGTCTCTGTTAATGGACTTAGAGTGCAGCTAGACCAGTGGTTCCATTTTCCACCACATTATCACCGAAACATCATTGTGTGGCTTTTGCTTGAAGAGCATCTTGGGAAATGTCTGGTCTGCTGGGGCAGCCACCTTGTTGGGAGACATGTTTAACTGTCAGAAAGTTCTCTCTTAGATTTAAAGTTCCTTCCCACGTACAACAGTCACTGAATTGATTATATTGATCATAACTCTACATGGCCATGAAAGAGTGGAGAGTATCCTTATGCCTCAAGGAAAACAGTAACTAAACTAGTGTTTCTCCATGGTGAACATGGCCCTTATCAAGAAACATGGTAAAAGACTTGATGTGATGGAGCAAACAGAGGCAGGAGTCATTGTCACTAAGGGCTGCTGTGGGCAGAAAATGCTGAGGTAGCAAACACAGTGACTGGGTTCATAATAGAAAAATGATCCATTTGGTTGATGAATGGATTAGAGTGGTCTTAGGCAGCTTGCTGTATAAACATGACTTCTATTAATCATGACGCCTGATTACATAACTTCTGATTGATCAAGACACAAAACCCAGATGGAGACATTCACCCGAGGTGGCTAAGCGCTAATTTTTGGCAATCTGGAGAAGAACCAAGGCTCAGCAAGCCATGGGCCACTGTTTCACACATCTTCAGTGCCCTGGGGAGCTGCTGATTTGGATTTGTAAGTTCCTGATTGCTGAGTAGCCCAGTCAGCCAAGACTGCATAACTGGGCAAGGTATAGGTAACAAATTACAGTCTTCTGTCCAGCTTAGTTACAATGATCTAAGAACAATGGGGAAACACTGTTAATGAAAATGCTTAGGAAGCACTTCACTATTGTTGCCATTCAATGCTTTTAACTCAGGCTCACCCAGCACTCTTCATAAGAGTATAAATTCAAAGTTAATCATACATTAATAAAGACTGGACTTGACCCACAGAGTTCAATTATTTGGATGGCTAGTTCCAGGAGTAAGTCTAGAAGCAAAAATTAAAAAGGCTAGAACATTGTCTGTGCCCTAAAGGTCTTTGCATTTCGCTATATACAAATTGCATCTCAATAATCATGGTTTGGGGCCAGAAAGATGGCTCGGCAGGTAAATGTGCTTGCTGTTAAGACTGAAAACCTGAGTTTGATCTCTGAGGCCTACAGAGTAGAAGGGAACAGTCTCCAGTTTGTCCTTTGACCTGCACTCATGCATGATAACATGAATATGTCCACACCCCAGACACACACCAAGTAATAAATTAATTAACACACATGGTAATAAATTGATTTCAAAAACCTTGATAACAGCCATAAGAAATTGATAGAAGGCTTTATAAAAGTTAGTGGCACGTGGCACATCCATCTGTGATGCTCCTCCTCCCCTGGACCCTGTGAATAGCTTTTGTGGAGGTCAGAGGGCAACTTTCAGGAGCTGATTCTCTCCCTCCACCTCAACACGTGGTATACTGTGTCTGTCGCTGTACCTTGTACTACAGGATACCTGGCCTGTGAGCCTCCAGGAGATTCTCCTGTGTCCACCGTCGCTTCCCCCAAAGGAGTACCGGTGTTACAATTGAAAATCACTTCATCCAGCTTATTTGTGAGTTCGGGGATAGAACTCAGGTTATCAGGCTTGAGCAGCAAGTATTTATATCTTCTGAGCTAACTTGCTGGCCTGAACTTCTGGGTTGTCTCTTGTTTTTGACAAGGTCTGCCTCAGAATCCCAGGTTGCTCTCCACTTATTATGTTGCTCAGGCCTCGAACTCACCAAAGTCTTGAAGCTTCAGTTCTCACGTGCTGGGATGACAGACGTGACCCAGCACATTCTACCTGACAGTTTAAGGATAAACACATTGCAGTGTGAAGCGGAGAGCGGAGATGATAACCGGACTAGGCTTCGATTCAAAGTCTCTTTAGAGATGGCTGCTGTTTGACCATATGCTTATTCCAGCGAGGAAGAGTCTAACCAAACACACAGAGTGAGAAGCTTCCAGGAGAAACGAGAGAAGTTGTATTCTAGGAAGTTGGGAGCAGAACACCGAATGTGGGACTGCCTTTAGCTGCTTCCTTTATTGGAAGTGGAAGAAAAACAGCTAAGAAGAAAACCATGTTGGGATGTTTGGAGGTACAAGTCATGGTGTTCTCTGATACCCCGTATTAACAGTGATGCATACAAATGCTATCTGCTAAGGGAGGGTGGGTACAACAGCTAACTGGGCTGGAATGAGCTCCCACACCTCTGTACAGGTAGAACTTTGATCCTGACTTTTCCTGGAAGAAGCCACTGATAGACTGAAAGGAAGAGAAGTTGAGGGCACTACTGCTTTCTTTATAGCTAAAACATGGAGGGGGGAAAGGGACTCCTGAGACTAATTTTAGGCTTTTCTCTCAGTAAAAGACACCATACTTAAGCAACAAAAATATTTTTATCTGGAATATGAACATCCCAGCTCATCAGGACAGAAGAAACTGTGGGCTCAGAACCCAGACCCCAAGAGGTGTGACAACTGGGCATTTCTGGAGCTGGAATTCATCCTTAGGACAAAAATGAACACAGGGCACAAAGCAGTGAGACTCACTTCCAACCCTCCCGCATCTTCGCTGTTTGAGCATCCACAAGTGGAAAGACCCAGGACTCCGCATAGCAACATCCAAGGCCCTGGTAAAAAGAAAGTGAAAACCAAAAAGCAAAGCCAGCCATGGTGGTACATGCCTACAGTCCTTGCAGGCCACGCAAAAGGATCAGGAGTGGAAGGCTGTCTTCGACTACACAGGATGCTTATGACCAGCTTGGCCTACAGGTGGGAACTGTTGCAAAAACAAGCAAACGAAAAGTCACAGAAACGGGAACGAATGGGGCAGATGGAAGGCTCTCTCTCTCTCCCAGTTTCAGAACCTGCAGTCAAACTCCACATGCTTTCCCGGGTCTGAGATTCTCATTATTTTAAAAATGATGGATGGTTTCTCTTCCACGGCCTGTATGTAAGCTGGGAGAGTGGGACACAAGGGTTGATGATGAAACAGTCCTGGATTTACTCATTGGGCAGATTATCATCAGAACATGAGTCTCACACCCGAAGTTCAGAATAATACTCCTAGTTAACAAATGCGACTAGGAATTATATGAAAGGGTTAAGATTTCCACTGTGTCTAATGTTCTCCCTCTTGTTTTAAGAGCTGGCGTCTCACTGGGTTAGCCTGGAACTCTTTCTTGATCTTCCAGCCTCAACTGCCGGGTACTTGGATTACAAGTCACCGGTGACTCAAAGTTGAATGGTGTTCAACAAATTTCAAAGGTCATGCTGACAGAAACAGAGAGATTTATTTAAAGACTCAGTTTGGGTCAACGATTTGCCATGGAAAAATGCTGCCTGTGATTCTTAAAAGCCCCGTGGCTCCAAAGCTATGAATGTGGCTCCGGGCATGTTAACACAAAGTCTGTCCCTCCTAAAGTTTCAGTCAAATTTCTCAGGTGAAACTACTGAACGGCTCAGCAACTCTCTGTGTGAGCAGAAATGGGTAATCTTTGCCGAACTGCCTATTAGCCTCAGTACTGCCTGAACAATAAAGAAGACGGTGGGTCACGGCAGCCCACCTCTGGTTAAGCACCTGTCTGTCAGGTACTAGTCCATATTCAGAGGCAATGGGGATGTATGTCTTTTTAAGGGTCTTTCACTGTGAGTGCTTTGAAAATCTCATTTTCTCTGAAAATGATATAGTGCTTATACGGGTTTGTAGTAAAATACTTAAATGTAGGATTTCCTCTAAAAACAGAGCTTTCACTTCTCTCCCTGACAAAGATCGTATAACTGACTGTTCGGCTACCACCCTCAGCATTATGTTTATACAGTCTGTGTTCAATTTCATAATGGCTAAAAAGCGTCAAGCGTACTGCATATGATTTCTTGCTGTGTGGGCATGTTTGTTTCCTACTGCAAAGTAACGGAGTCCAGTGTAATTGGATTCATTTCTGTAAGGGATGCAGGGCTCCAGCTCCTCTATGTTATTAATGAGCTCTGTGACCTAGAACAAATGACTCAGCCTCTCTGGACTCCCCGTTTCCTCCACTAATCAAATACAGGCTCCCTTCACATCTTTCTGTTTCCAACATGCATCACCTGGTCTTCTGAAGGAGTTTTCAGGTCTGTCCTGAAGTTCTGGTCTCAGCCCAACTGCTGCCAAAACCATCTCTCAAACATATTCTCATGTATCTCATCCTCAGCATTTCCTGACAGAGCACAACACTCAAGCTTCCCTTTAGGATCAGGAAGCACTTCTATCTGGCCTCAGTCCACTTTCTTTGAAAATTCCTAAGAATGTAGGGATCTCCTAGGATGTAGGCCTGACCTCGCATCTCCTAGGATGTAGCTCTTACCTGGGATCTCTTACGATGTAGGCTTGACCTGGGATCTCCTAGGATGTAGGCTTGACCTGGAATCTCCTAGGATGTAGGCCTGACCTGGGATCTCTTACGATGTAGGCTTGACCTGGGATCTCCTAGGATGTAGGTCTGACCTGGGATCTCCTAGGATGTAGGTCTGACCTGGGATCTCCTAGGATGTAGGCCTGACCTGGGATCTCCTAGGATGTAGGCCTGACCTGGGATCTCCTAGGATGTAGGCCTGACCTGGGATCTCCTAGGATGTAGGCCTGACCTGGGATCTCCTAGGATGTAGGTCTGACCTGGGATCTCCTAGGATGTAGGCCTGACCTGGGATCTCCTAGGATGTAGGCTTGACCTGGGATCTCCTAGGATGTAGGCCTGACCTGGGATCTCCTAGGATGTAGGCCTGACCTGGGATCTCCTAGGATGTAGGCTTGACCTGGGATCTCCTAGGATGTAGGCGTGACCTGGGATCTTCTTTTCCCTCACCTTTGACATAGGAAAAGATCTCACTCCTTAGGTATTTGCTGTTGTTGGTCTGCCACAGCTATAAATTAATCCAGGAAAATTCCATATGATATTTTCTAAACTCTTTCCTAAAGTAAAGTCTTTATTTGGACTTTGTATTACAACTACTGCTTTACATATTTTCTCCCCAGGGCAACAGGAAAGTCAGCTTTTTAAAAATGTTTTCTTCCCACCCCTATTGTCTCTGAACTTCCTGTTCACTGCCATAAAATAACGGAACAGCACAACTTTAAGAATATAGTACCTTCCTTTAGTTCTGTGACACAGCAATTAATTTCTAAATATGAAACAACTTAATAATTTCGTGCATTTATAAACTATTGTAAACGATATCATGCTAATTTATGGAAGAATCTGTCAGTTTTAAAATCATAGGTAAATATCTACTACTGGGTTTTACGTCCTGTGACTGATGTCGAGTTGCCTCAATGGTAAAGGCACCAGCAGCTTACATAAAGGACAACAAGACTGACTATTAAGCTACATTTAATATTGTTTTTTTCTAAATGAAAACAGAATAATCTTAAAAAATATTTGACTCGACATTTCCAAATACATTAGATTTGTGTAGGAGCACTGACTTTAATTTATAGCTGTTAAGCTGAAAAAAAAGATAAATAACAAAGAATTGGTAAATTGCTGCTTTAATAAAAAATGAAATACTTTCCCTATTAATCATCTGTTTCCTAGACCAATGACCCTAAAAACAATGGCTAAAATATTCAATTATTAAAATGCAGCAAAGAAAAATACATTCAAAGTAGTTTTTCTTCTTCCCAAGTATGTTTGGTTTTGGTTTTGGGTTTGGCTTTGGCTTTGGCTTTGGTTTTGGGTTTGAGTTTGGGTTTGATTTTGGGTTTGGGTTTGGGTTTGGGTTTGTGCTTGGGTTTGGGTTGGCTTTGATTTGGGGTTTGAGTTTGGGTTTTGGTTTTGGGTTTGGGTTTGGGTTTGGGTTTGGGTTTTGGGTTTTGGTTTTAGGTTTTGATTTGGTTTTGGTTTTGGTTTTGGTTTTGTGTTTGTGTTTGTGTTTGTGTTTGTGTTTGTGTTTGGTTTTGGTTTTGGTTTTGGTTTTGGTTTTGGGTTTGTGTTTGGGTTCCGGTTTGGGTTTGGTTTTGGGTTTGGGTTTGTTTTTGGGTTTGGGTTTGGGTTTGGGTTTGGGTTTGGTTTTGGTTTTGGTTTTGTGTTTGTGTTTGTGTTTGGGTTTGGGTTTGGGTTTGTTTGGTGACCATCACTGAGCACACACTGGCCCTATCTTCACACTTTAGAATGCCTCTTTGAACATTTCGTTGGGTGCTTCACAGCCATTCCATATTCCTCAGTTGAAAATCCTTTGTTTGGCCCTGTCCCCCATTTTTAAGAGGGTTATTTGATTCTCTGGAGTCTAACTTTGTGAGTTCTTTGTATATATTGGATTTAAGCCCTCTATCAGATGTAGGATTGATAAAGGTTTTTCCCAACCTGTTGGTTGCCATTTTGTCCTTTTGACAGTGTCATTGGCCTTACAGAAACTATGCAGTTTTACGAGGTCTCGTTTGTTGATTCTTGATCTTAGAGCATAAGCCATTGTTGTTCTGTTCAGAAAAATTTCCCCTGTGCCCATGTGTTCTAGGCTCTTCCCCACTTTATCTTCTATTAGTTTCAGTGTACCTGGTATTATGTGGAGGTCCTTGACCCACTTGGACTTGAGATTTATACAGGGCAATAAGAATGGATTGATTTGCATTCTTCTACATGGTGACCATCAGTTGAACCATCACTATTTGTTGAAAATGTTATCTTTTTTTCCACTGGATGAAGAAATGTTAAAAATCCTTAGTTATCAGGAAAATGCAAATCAAAACAAGCCTGAGATTCCACCTCATACCAAGTAAGGATGGCTAAAATAAAAAAAATTGGTGACAACAGATGCTGGTGAGAATGTGGAGAAAGAGAAACACTCCTCCATTGTGGGAGAGGGAGGACTGCAAACTGGTACAACCAATCTGGAAACCATTCTGGCTATTCCTCAGAAAACCAGACATACCTAAGGACCCAGCTATACCTCTTCTGGGGGCATATACCCAAAAGATGCTCCAACGTCTTACAAGAACACATGCTCCACTATGTTCATAGCAACCTTATTTATAATAGCCAGAAGCTGGAAAGAAGAGAGGATGTCCTTCAACAGAGAAATGGATACAGAAAATGTAGTAGATTTACACAATGGAGTACTACTCCGCTATTAAAAACAATGACTTCATGAAATTCCTAGGCAAATGGATGGAACTAGAAAATATCATCCTGAGTGAGGTAACCCAGACACAAAACAACACACATGGTACACACTCACTGATAAGTGAATATTAGGCTTAAAGCTCAGTTTACCCAAGATACAATTCACAGACCACATAAAGCTCAAAAAGAAGGAAGACCAAAATATGGATGCTTCTTAGAAGGGGGAACACAATACTCACAGGAAGAAATACAATAACAAAGTGTGGAGCGGTGACTACAGAAAAGGCCATCCAGAGACTGTCCCAGCTGGAGATCCACCCCATATACAGTCACCAAACCCAGACAATATTGCTGATGCCAAGAAGTGCCTGATACCACTGTCAACTGAGAGGCTGTGCCAGATCATGACAAATACAGAGACAGATGCTCATAGCCAACTATTGGGGCATTGAGCCTTCACAGGACCAAGGGCCTCTCCTCCCATTGATGGCTGATAAGGCCATCCTCTGCTACATATGCAGCTGGAGCCATAGGGCCTTCCATTGGTGGTTTAGTCTCTGGAAGCTCTGGGGGATTATGGTTGGTTGATATTGTTGTTCTTCCTATGGGGTTGCAAACCCCTTCAGCTCCTTCTGTCTTTTCCCTAACTCCTTTATTGGGGACCCCATTCTCAGTCCAATGGTCTAAGAAGCATCCACATTTCGGTCTTCCTTCTTTTTGAGCTTTCAGTGTTCAGTTCAGAAAGTTGTTTTCTGTACTAACAAGTTCAGGGCTATCCCTCACTTTCTGTTCTATCAGATTGTGTATGGTTTTATGTGAGGTCTTTGATCCACTTGAACTTGAGTTTTGTGCAGGGTGATAAATATGGATCTATTTGCATTCTCCTACGTGCAGACATCCAGTTAGAACAGTAAGTACCATTGGTTGAAGATGCTCTCCCTTTTCCATTATATGGTTTTGGCTTCTTTGTGAAAACTCAAGTGTCCAGTAGTGAGGTAACCCAGACCCAAAAGGACATGCATGGTATGTCCTCACTTATGAATAGATGTCAGCCATAAATGACATATCGTACTATAATCAGCAGGCCCAGAGAAGCCGAATAGCAAGAACACAAAGGTGATGGTCGAATCTTTCTCAGAAGGGGAAACGAAATGGATATGGGGGGTTGACACCCTAGGGGGGCTTACCATGGGGGAAGACTTACATGAGGGGATACTGGGAGGAGAGGAAGGGCTGATATTAGATAGTAAAGTAAATAAATTTAATAAAAATAAAAAAGTTTGTATATACAAAACCTAGTAAAACAGGGAGCCTATGCTAAACAACCTTAAACAACAGCATATAATCTAAATGTGTTCTTTGCATAGAGCGTTTTGAGAATTAAAAGTAAAGAAGACTGAGGGGGAAAGTGATCAGTCAAAAATATGAGAATGGCACTCCAGAGTACATATGATTGACAGCTCACTAAGACCATGTACACTACGCTATTCCCACTGTTTCCTGTTAATCTCCTTCCAATGCCTCTAGCACCCTCTTCAGAGAAAGACACAGCTATGTCTTCAGTACATACATCTCCTCACGCCGACGACCCTAGCTAACCGTGAACAACCACAAACTCTCTTGGCTTCCTGAAATAGACACATTCCTTCACTGTCCCTAATAAATGAATCGGAACCTCCTGCGGTGCTCATCAGCTCTCCTTAACTCCTTGCTGGCTTTTAGGGCATCTCTCCTTCCGCCCAGGAAAATGGCAAAGAGGGTGGTACTGTGAATCCCACACCGAGGACCAGATTAGAGTGAGCAGACCGTACATCTGGAACAGCAAGAACAAGACTCAAGTTCCTGACAGACATCATCCCAGTGTGGAGCATGGAAGGTAAACATGAGATCCCACCAGCAGCAAAGGAGCTACTGGCACTTAATAGCTGCTGGGCAGAGGGAGGGTCCGTTTCTTCCATTATGTGACCCCTGGTTATGTGATCCATTAGGTTAACCACATGCCAGGGCAGGCCCCACTCCCAAGGACAAGCAGGAGGAGAAATCTCAAAGTCGGATGGGGTAGGATGGGAGAGTGGAAAGGGTAGTTATGAAGGAGTTGTGAAGGTGTGGAGGTGTTCAAAATGTACTGTGTAAAAATTCTCAAAGAATTAATAAAATAGTCTTTAAAAACATAGAGTGAGTTTACGTTATCACGGCTTGCCATAGAACTTAAACTGCATCAAAGTTAAATAAATACTAGCGGAGTTAATAAATCAATGGCAGTATGTTTATATGATTTTAAAGTCACATCATCATCCGAATCAGCCATTTCTCAGAGGTCAAGGTGCACAAACATGTACTTAGATAAATAAGGTGTGCGATGGCGCATTGGGTAACTCTAGGTCACTGGGTATCTTGCCTTCCTCTGGCTCACACAGTCTGAAGAGTAAGTGAGCAAGCACTACTTCTCTCCAAAACCACAACTCTCTATCAACAATTGGAAATGGAGAACTGAAATCCACCTGAAAGCTAAGATGCATACAGAAACGTAAAAGGGCTAGAGAACCAGGTCTGGGCCCTGACCTTGCCCTTCTTTTCTCCAGTAGACGGCTGTGAGATCACAATTCAACGAAACACAGGGAAAGGAGGGCTGAACAGCACAGCAAGGCTGTTAAGCCACAGGCTTCCAGTGACAGACAGAGCAAGTGAGAACCAGTCATCCTGTCTCCCTAGGCTTTGCTTAAAGAGTTGGACAGATGTGAGAAACCAATGGACCATCTGTGGAGCTGACTTGTGGGAAAACAGAGGCTGTGATTCGAAGGTGAGAATGTGCCTGGGCTGCAGCGAGGACAGACTTGGTGCCATTTCTGTGACAAAAGGTTTTTCTTTGCTTTGAAGTAAGCTCTGAGCATACATGCCCTGTGTTTTCCCAGTGTCTGCTTCTGTGTGTAGTTTCTGTCTCAGCACTGTAAGAATAGCACCTGGAACAAGCAGTTTTGTAAGGGAACAGTTGATTTGGTTCGCAGTTTTAGCCAGGAAGGGCTCAGCATGGCAGCTCCCACCATCCAGAGTAGGAAACATTCTGTAGGTTCTTTTGACATTGTAGTAAGATTCAAATGTGTGACTGACTCGCTGAGATGATCCACTATGAATTTACCCACATCAAGCATCCCACAGAAGCTGTTACCCCATGACAAGCCAGTGGACTTGAGTTTCCCAGTTTTATTATACAAGATTTCTCTTTGAAAATAAAACAGGGCCTGCTATTGTGAGATATATTCATAATCTCAGCACTTGGGAGGGGAGGGGAAAGGACCAAGAATTCAAGGCCACCCTCAGGTAGTAAGTTCCAAGGAAGCCTGGGCTATATATAAGATCTTGTTTCAAAAAATATAATAAAATAATTATAAATATTTAGAATTAAACTGTTCTTAAGATGTAAAAACAAGTAATAAAAATACTTCAACAATCAGGACGTGCTCTTGTTCAATTTTTTTTATATTCCCAGCCCTGAATGAATGAATGAATAAATTATTGAATGAACAGTCTATATTAAATTCTGCTGCCTTTTAGAATTTAAGGATTACCTTTAAAAAGGCAGAGGAAAGAGAATGGAGGGATTTTACTTTGCCCTCTCGGGTATGGAACGTATTTATAACTGAATCTCCCTTAGACTGAAAATGCCTTCACCTGCGCAGATAACATTTTAAAATCCCATAGAAACAGCCTTGCAGGAATCACCACACCTTGGTTCCACCTAGGCTGCAGGCAACAAAGGAAGAGCTGTAAATGGTACCAGCCAGCAGATGCAAAGTTATTTTTTTTTTTTACTGGAATTGAACAGCCTTGTATTCCTGGAATTGCTAGAAAAACATTTTTATTGGACTTTATTGCAAAAGCAAGAAGACGGACATCATCAGCAGAGGTAGAGAGAGCAGAAATCACGTAGGACGGACGGCAGAGCTGGAGAGAGACGGACACAGTAATCACTGCAAAGTGGCTCTTCACAGAACAAAGAGCAGAAGGCACTTAGCATATGCAAGTTCAATAAAACTTCTTGTTTTAAGTGTCCATAGCTCTGTCCACTCGTGGTCATCAATAAATATTTATTTCAGCGATATCTATTTAATGCTTACAGTGGGTCACGGTGCAAGGCTTTGGGCATATCAAAAGCTCACAAAGAAGGCAGGCAGAAATATAGATACAATATAATAAGAAATAAAGGCTCACATTGTCTTCTTCTGATTCTTATGTAACCCATTAAAGTATATTTAATTATATATTGTCAGAATATACCATGTTCATAAACATAGATTTTAATTTTCAACCAGCAACTCATACTTAATCTACAGGTGACTAATATGAAAAGCCGAACAATTTTTGACTGATTAACTTGAATGAAGTGCTACACGTTCTCTGTGGTCACTTATTTTCAAATTAAGAAGCACATCAGACACTCCACAGCTGCAAATGTGAGACAGGAGGAGCAAAGGGAGGGAAATAAGAGTCCATTTCCAGAAGCTAATGGGCCTGAAAAACCAAGTGTCAAATCAAATTCTACTAAGCTTGGAAATTCGATGCCTCAAAACACAGAATTATCAAAAACTAAATAGCACAAGCGACCTTCATAGTTTGCACCTGACATGTGCCCCCTTGGGCCCAGGTTAAAGGCTTGGTCAGGGGCACTTTTAGAAAGTGGAGTGAGGCATACTTGGAGGATTCAACTGATTACAGAAGCCCTGAAAGAAATGTTGAGTCTCCTCTGTTTTCTCTTCCTAAGCAGCTTTCTCCACTCCATCCTCCTCATCACAGTGTTCAGGCTCAAACCAAAGCCAGCTAACCATGGGCTGAAACTTCTGGAACTGTAAATAAAGCCGGCCATTGACTCCTTTTGAGTTGATTTTTTTTTCTTTCACTTTCTTTTATTTATTTTTGAATACTTTGCCACAATGACAAAAATCAGATTAATGCAAGAAGTAAATAAAACAGAAGCAAGAAAGGCAATGCGGGCAAAATTACGTATTTGATCTATAAATAATTCTATTAATATTTGTCTACATATATGTGTGTGTATTACCACATGCAGTACCCACACAGGCCTAAAAAATGTCCAGTACCTATGGGCAGTAATGAACTCCAATTTGGCTGATGGGCACCAAACCCATCTCTTTTGTAAGAGCAGCAAAGTTCTTAACTGTACTGCCATCTTTTCAGATATTGGATGGCAGGCTCTTTAAAAGTCTATTTTAATGTGCATGCTTCCAAGGAGTTGGTAGCATTGCTACCTATCAGAAGCATCTAAGAACAGTGTTCTATGCTGCCTAATTTTAAATTCTGATAACAGTGACAAAACTGAATGCACTACAGAGAGACCTACACTGACTAGGACAAACTAACCAATTCAAATGTAGATTAAATACAATCACAAACATCTGGTGTGAGGATAGGAAAGCCTTCATGCTTCCCTCCATATTTAAAGATCACAAATGTTGTCTATAGGATAGGAGTCAGGAGGTGGCATTATCAGTGTTGGTGACAAAGCAATAATGAGAGGAAGCACCAGCCTTTTAATATAACTTCCTAAAGTGGTTTAGAGAGAGGATGATCTCATGAGTCAGCTGCCATCTGTATCATTGGAGAGGAGAACTTTCTGGGTTAGGACGTGGCCTACAATGCCATCCAACAGACCAGAATCTCTAAAGCAAGTCTATGCTTAACGAGTCTGAAGGATGTATTATGAAATTGTAACAGGGAAGAATTTTTTTGAAAGCATTTGTCTCTTCTCACCAAGTCCACTGAGTTCAGTGATGCTGCTGTAGAATCATCAGCTAGGATGCTACTCAGCTAATATGAAGGAAAGACTCTGACTGATGTCACCTCTTTACGGTGTCACTGGAACCACTACTGCCATTGCCCAAGTGCTTAACCAGTGTTGCCTGTTGATGTCTGTTTCCCATTATAGAAGTAACTATAATGTCAAAATAGTTAAATTTCTGATATTTGGAGGATATCAGATAAATGGTGATATCCAAATATCACCTAAAATGGTGAGTTTTGTTTCAAAATACTATCGAATTTTTCCTCTCTACTAAAGAAAAAATAATGAACATACCTATCCCTGTGGGTCTTGTTTAGGGAGGGCTCAGAGATGTCTATAAAGTATTCCATCCTCTATCCAGTCTCAGGTTGTGAAACATTCATAGGTTGAAAATGTGGCCCACATCCTGATTCTTATGTAACTGTAATAATTCTGTTCTTACCATCCATTCATGCCACTGTGTCAAAGGGCATCTTCAAACTTTCTTGAGGTCCTTACTTAGTAGAGGCTCTCCACACGCTGTAACGGCGCCACCCCTTCTCTCGGGTGAATATTAGGTTGCCTCCAGCTCTTTGCTACCAGAAATGTTACTCAACATTTGTGATTTCATTATGTACCTCTGTGAGAATTTCCTGCTTTCATCCTCTTTCAACTACTCATTAACACTATTTTTGTTTCTGTTTTTATCTGTTTTCAGGAATTCACATTTATTCTAATTGTCTTTTTCTGGTTGGTTTTAGATTTTTCAAATAACTTCACCCAATTTCTTTGTTATTTTGATCACAGTGTCAAGATTCTGAATCAAATGTAGGGCATAACTATTATTTATCTAGGATACAAAATAAATTATTAATATTTCCTGTGTGGTTAGTTTTAAATGTTACCATGACACAACCTAAAATCAATCACCTGGGAAGAAATGCTTAACCAGAAAACTATTTAAATCATGTTGGCCTGTGGCCATGTCTCTAAGTGATTGTCTTGATTGTTAAATAGGGTGGCCAGATCCACCATTAGTGTGGGTGACACCAATTGCTGGACTGATCCCTGAGCAGTCTAGGAGTTTAAAAAGATGGCTGAGCATAGCAACAGGTGACCAGTATAAAGCATTCATCTCTCAGCCCCTCAGCCCTTGACTGTAGATATGATGGGGTAGCTTCTAGAGTTCCTGCCTTGACTTCCCTCTAATGATAGGAAGTAGCTAGAAATTGTAGGCTGAATAAACCCTTTCCTTATCTAAGTTGCTTTTAGTCAGGGATTTTGTTGTATTTCTTTATTCATAGGAACAAAAATGGAAGTAGGACACTTGTAAAATGTCTCCCATTAGTTTGGTGGGAGTGCTGGGTTACAAGATGTCACCTAGGTCTACAGTTGCAATATGGAAAGTGCACAGATCTCTAAATGCCCAGAGTCCTCGTGGGTGCCTTCACTCTGAGTGTACCTTTGTTTCATTACTCTTTGAAAAGCTATTTAAACATCATCCCTCAATATTGCAGCTGTTTAAGCATTTAGCCAAATGTGTGCTTTGAGACATTAAACAATAGAATCGGGTCAAAGAGAAGAAACAAGAATGTTAGAGAGGCTTGATGAATTCATTAGGTGAGCATCCAGAGAGCTGCTGGGGTGAGTGCCAATGGGGGAAGGCATTTGGATATGACGCTGGTACCTCAAAGACTGAAGTAGGAATGCATTAAGATATCAAGAAATAAACTAAGACAGGATCCTTGTGGTTTCTGCCTGCAATGGGAGCTGACCTGGCACCAGAGCACTCTGTACCCAGACCCCTCTAGGAAAGGGCTGGTCTTACAGGAGTGCTGTGGACACATCTAAGAGCACAGGGGAGACCACCACAACTGCTCAAATTCCTGGACCAAGAGAACCCTGCCCGAAACCCTCAGGACATAGAAACCGAGGAGAGGTCTAGGACAGGATCCTTCCAGTTTCTGTCTGCACCCTGTGCTGACACAGAGCTATACCCAGATCCTACTGGGAGAAAACTGATCCACCAGTAGTGCAGACACAAAGGCTTACAGGAGGGTCAAGCCACTGTCAGAATCAGCAAGACCTGATAAGAACAGAGATAAGCAGATGGTGAGAGGCAAGAGCATTCACCTAAGCAACAGAAAGCAAGGCAATGTGGCATCATCGGAACTCAGTTCCCCCACCACTGCAAGTTCTGCATATGCCAATACACCAGAAAGTTAAGATTCAAATTTAAAAACACTACTCATGATGAGTTAGAAAACTTTAAGAAGGTCATAAATAATGCCCTTTAAGAAATACAGGACAACACAGGCAAACAGGCAGAAGCCCTTAAAGAGAAAACACACACATACACACACATACAAACCCACAAAAATCCTCTAGAGGATTACAAGAAAACATGAGCCAACAAGTACAAGAATTGAACAAAACCCTACAAAATCTAAAACTGGAAAGAGAAACAATAAAAAAATCATATAAACAAGATATGATTTCTATTATAAACATAATATATATGTATATATAAACATAAAAACAATTAAGAGAGACAACCCTGGAGATGAAAAACTAGGGAAGAGATCAAGGGACATAGACACAAGCATCACCAACAGAATACAAGAGATGGAAGAGAGACTCTCAGGGGCAGAAGATACCATAGAAAACATTGACACAACAGTCAAAGAAAATGTGAAATGCAAAAACCTACACCAAAACATACAGGAAATTCAGGACACAATGAAAGCATCAAACCCGAGAATATTAAGTATAAAAGAGAGTAAAGATTCCCAACTAAAAAGGGCCAGGAAATATCTTCAACAAAAATATATAGGAAAAGTTCCCTAACCTAAAGAAAGACGTGCATAAACATATAAAAATCCTATAGAACTCCAAATGGATTGGATCAGAAAAGAAACTTCTCACTTCATGTAATAGTCAAAACAGCAAATGCACAAAACAAAAAAAGAATAATAAAAGCAGGAAGGAAAAAAGGTCAAGTAACAACACACAAAGGCAGACCTATCAGAATCACACCAGATTCTCAACAGAGAATATAAAAGCTAGAAGATCCTGGACAGACATCATACAGATCCTAAGAGAACACAAATGGCAGCCCAGGCTACTATATTAAGCAAAAATGTCAATTAACATAGATAAAGAAACTAAGATATTCCATGACAAAAGCAAATTTACATAATATCTGTCTAAAAATCCAGCCCTACAAAGGATAATAAATGGAAAACTTCAACACAAGGAATAAAATCACACCCTAGAAAAAGTAATAAAGCATCTTTCAACTAACCCAAAAAAAGAAAAAGACAGCCTCACTAACATAATTGAACCTCTAACAGCAAAACTAACAGGACACAACAATCACTATTCCTTACTGTCTCTTAACATCAATGCATTCAATGCCCAAATAAAAAGACATAGACTATAAGACTGGATACGTAAACAAAATCCAACATTTTGCTGCATGCAGGAAGCACATCTCAGCAACAAAAACAAACACTACCACGGAGTAAAAGGCTGGGGAAATTTTTCCAAGCAAACAGTCCCAAGAAACAATCTGGAGTAGCCATTTTAATATTGAATAAAATAAATTTTCAACCAAAAGTCATCAAAAAAGACAAGAAAGGATACTTTTTACTCATCAAAGGAAAAATATATCAAGATGAACTCTCAATCCTGAACATCTGTGCTCCAAATAAAAGGGTGCCCACGTTCATAAAAGAAACTCTACTAAAGCTCAAAGCACATATTGCAAGGCACACAATAACAGTGGGAGACTTAAACACCCCACTCTCACCAATAAACAGATTATGGAAGGAGAAACTGAACAGAAACATGGTGAAACTAACAGAAATTATGAACCAAATGGATTTAACAGATATCTATAAAATATTTCATCTTAAAACAAAAAAATATACCTTCTTCTCAGCACCTCATGGAACCCTCTCCAAAATTGACTATATAGTCGGTCACAAAACAGGATTCATCAGATAAAAGAAGATAAAAATAATTCCATGAACCCTATCAGATCACCATGGACTAAGGCTGGTCTTCAATTACAACAAAAACAACAAAAAGCCCACATATACATGGAAGTTTAACAATGCTCTACTCAATGATAGCATAGTCAAAGAAGAAATAAAGAAATCAAAGACTTTTTAGAATTTAATGAAAATGAAGGCACAACATACCCAAACTTATGAGGTACAATGAAAGCAGTGCTAAAACAAAAACTCATAGCCTTGAGCACCTCCAAAAAGAAACTGGAGAGAGCATACATTAGCACCTTGAAAGCACCCGAAATCTCTAAAACAAAAAGCAGATACACCCAAGAGGAATAGACAGCAGGAAATAATAAAACTCAGGTCTGAAATAAACTAAGTAGAAATAAAGAGAACTATAAAAAGAATCAACAAAACCAAGAGCTGGTTCTATGAGAAAATCAACAAGATTGATAAACAATTAGCCAGACATACTGGAGGGTACAAAGAGAGTATCCAAATTAACAAAATCAGAAATGAAGGGGAGATATAACATCAGAAACTGAGGAAATCCAGGAAATCATCAGCTCCTACTACAAAGGCCTATACTTAACAAAACTGAAAAAACTAGAGGACATGGACAATTTTCTAGACAGATACCAGGTACCAAAGTTAAATCAGGATCAGAAAAACCATCAAAACAGTCCCATAACCCCTAAAGAAATAGAAAGCCTCCCAATTAATAAAGTCCAGGACCAGATGGGTTCAGTGAAGAATTCTATCAGACATTCATAGAAGACCTAATACCAATACTCACCAAAATATTCTACAAAATAGAAACAAAAGGATTACTGCCGAACTCATTCTTCAAAGCGATAATTATGCTCATTCCTAAACCACACAAAGATGCTACAAAAAAAGAGAACTTCAGTCAAATTTCCCTAATAAACATCAATGCAAAAATATTCAATAAAATTCTTGCAAAACAAATCCATAACACATCAAAATGATCTTTCACAATAACCAAGTAGGCTTCATCCCAGGGATGCAGGGATGATTCACAATACAGAAATCCATCAATGTAGTCTACTATATAAACAAATTTAAAAAAAATGCATGATCACCTCATTAGATGCTAATAAAGACAAAATTCAACACCCCCTCTTGGAAATACCGGGAATTCAAGGCCCACACCTAAACCTAGTAAAAGCAATATACAGCAAATCAGTAGCCAACATCATACTAAATAGTGAGAAACTTGAAGCAACCCCACTAAAGTCAGTGTCTAGAAAAGCCTACCCATGCTCTCCATAATAGAGTACTGCAAGTCCTGGCCAGAGCAATCAGACAGCAAAAGAAAGTCAAAGAGATACAAATTGAAAAGGAAGAAGTCAAAATACTACTTTTTGCAGATGATATGATAGTATAAACTCAAACTAGTAGAAGAGAATGTGGGGAACAGCCTTGAAAATGTGGGCACTAGGGGAAATTTCCTGAATACCAATTACTTATGCTCAAAGATCAAGAATTAACAAGTGGGACCTCATAAAATTTCAAAGTTTCTGCAAGGCAAAGGACATTATCATTAGGACAAAACTGCAAGGAACAGAATGGGAAAAAAATTTACCATACATACATACATTCTGATAGAGGGTTAATATCCATATATACAATGAATTCAAGAAGTTTGACTCCAGAAAATCAAATGACTTTATTAAAAATGGGGTACAAAGCTAAAACAGAATTCTCAACTGAGAAATATCAAATGCCTGAGAAGTACCTAAAGAAATGCTGAATATCCTTAGTCATCAGAGGAATGCAAATCAAATCAACCCTGAGATTCAGCCTCACACCAGTCAAAATGGCTAAGATAAAAAATTCAGGTGACAGCAGATGCTGGCAAGAATGTGGAGAAAGAGAAACACTCCTCCACTGTTGGTCGGATTGCAAGTTGGTACAACCACTCTGGAATTCAGTCTGGTGATTGCTCAGAAAATTGGATATAGTATTACCTGAGGGCCCAGCTATTCCTCTCCTGGGAATATGCCCAAAAGATGCTCCAACATATAATAAGGACACATGCTCCACTATGTTCACAGCGGCATTATTTATAATAGCCAGAAGCTGAAAAGAACACAGATGTCCTTCAAAAGAAAAATAGATAAATAAAATGTGGTATATTTACAAGTGAGTATTACTCAGCTATTAAAAACAATAACTTCATAGTATTCTTAGACAAATGGATGGAACTAAAAATATCATCCTGAGTGAGGTAACCGAAAAACAAAACACACACACACACACACACACACACACACACACACACACACACACGATATGCACTCACTGACTGATAAGTGGATATTATCCCAAAAGCTCAGATTACCCAAGTTACGATTTACAGACCACATGAAGCTCAAGAAGAAGGAAGACCAAAGCACACTTGCTTCAGTCCATCTTAGAAGGGGGAAGAAAAGTATCCACAAGAGAAAATACAGAGACAAAGTTTAGAACAGTGTCTTAGTCAGGGTTTCGATTCCCACACAAACATCATGACCGAGAAGCAAGTTGGGGAGGAAAGGGTTTATTCAGCTTACACTTCCACATTGCTGTTCATCACCAAAGGAAGTCAGGACTGGAACTCAAGCAGGTCAGGAAGCAGGAGCTGATGCAGAGGCCATGGAGGGATGTCACTTACTGACTTGCTTCCCTGTCTTGCTCAGCTTGTCTTCTTTTTTTTTTTATTATTTGAACAATTTAATTTTAAAAAACAAACATAAATGTACAGATTTTAAGCATTTTTGCATAAAAGTATATGAATACATTTTTCTCAGTACTTGGTTTTCTTAAAGGTTTGATAGTGTGCATTAAGAGCTTACTAGTGACAGGCTGAGCAACTGCGACCTGGAACAGATCTTAGGAACTTCTGTTCCCACCCGGAGACGACTTCAGGACGCAGAGCGGAGCCTGGACCAACCGCCAGCTGGAAAGGCGGCTCGTACAGGCTGAGCAACTGTGACCTGGAACAGATCTTAGGAACTTCTGTTCCCACCCGGAGACGACTTCAGGACGCAGAGCGGAGCCTGGCCCAACTGCCAGCCGGAAAGGCGGCTCGTACAGGCTGAGCAACTGGTGAGTGGGAGACCTAGGCTGCGGGGGAGCAGAGGGATCTCTGTGGAGTGCACACGGAAAGGGCACCCCCTGCCCTGACCTGCCCTGTCCTCCCTGATACAGTGACCGGGAACAGATCTTAGGAACTTCTGTTCCCACCCGGAGATGACTTCAGGACACAGAGCAGAGCCTGGCCCACCTGCCAGCCAAAAAGGTGGCTCGGAGAGGCTGAGCATCTGTGACCAGGAACAGATCTTAGGAACGTCTGTTCCCAACCGGAGGCGACTTCAGTACGCAGAGCGGAGCCTGGCCCAGCTGCCACCCGGAACCTGGGCTGCCGGGGAGTAGAGAGATCTCTGCGGAGTGCAGACGGAAAGTGTACCAGAGACACAGACCAGATACAAGGGAAAGGCAAGAACATATCACTGACAACAAAATGGCAAGAGGAAAGAGAAAGAGTATATCCCAAGGAAACCAAGACAATCTAGCAACACCAGAACCCAGCTCTCCAATAGTAGCAAACATCGGAATTCCAAACACTCCAGAGAAAGAAGACACAGACCTGAAATCATGCCTCAAGACGCTGATAGAGTTACTTAAACAAGAAAGGGAGGAAAAGCAAAAAGATTCAGAAGCTTTTAAAGAAGAAACAAGAAAAACACTCAAAGAACTCAAAGAACGATACGAAAACAGAACCAAAGAAATAAAGGAATGGAAGAGGGAAATTAAAACAGAAATTGACACAATAAAGAAAGCGCTAAAAGAGATAACCCTAGAGTCAGAACACCAAAAAAAGAAATCAGGAGTCACAGAAGCAAGCATTTCCAACAGATTACAAGAGATAGAAGAGAGAATCTCGGGGGCAGAAGACAACATTGCAAACATAGACAAAACAGCCAGAGAAGATGCAAAAAACAAAAAGCTCCTAACCCAAAATGTCCAGGAAATACAAGACACAATGAGAAGACCGAACCTAAGGATAATAGGAATAGAAGAGGGAGAAGAGTATCAACTAAGAGGCACAGTAAATATCTTCAACAAAATCATAGAAGAAAACTTCCCTACCCTCAAGAATGAGATGACCACGAGCATAAAAGAAGCCTTCAGAACTCCAAATAGGTTGGACCAGAAAAGAAATACCTCCCGACACATAATAGTAAAAACATCAAGTGCCCAAAGTAAAGAAAGAATACTAAAAGCAGTAAGGGAAAAAGGTCAGGTAACATATAAAGGCAGACCAATCAGACTCACACCCGATTTCTCAACAAAGACTATGAAAGCTAGAAGAGCCTGGACAGACATCATGCACTCCTGAAGAGAGCACAAGTGCCAGCCCAAGCTGCTATACCCAGCAAAACTATCAATCACCATCGATGGAGAGACAAAGATATTTCAAGACAAATCAAAATTTACACAATATCTGACCACAAATCCAGCACTACAACAAATTATAGGTGGAAAACCCAATACAAGGAGGGAAAATACAGCCTAGTAAAAACAAGAAAACTCCTAAACAAGAAAACTAAAAGAAGAAAAAAACACAGACACAACTCAACGCAAAAAAGCAAAAAACAGGAAAAAATGGCAGGAAACAGAAACAATTATTCCTTAATATCTATTAACATAAATGGTCTCAACTCCCCAATAAAGAGACATAGACTATCAGACTGGATACATAAACAAAATCCAGCCTTTTGCTGCATACAGGAAACTCATCTCAGAGACAGAGACAGACACTATCTCAGAGTAAAAGGGTGGGAAAAAAACTTCCAAGCAAACAGCTCCAAGAAGCAAGCTGGAGTGGCTATTCTAATATCAAATAAAGTAAACTTCCAACCAAAAGTTATCAAAAAAGATAAAGAAGGACACTTTTTACTCATTACCGGGGAAATCTGTCAGGAGGAACTCTCAATCCTTAACATATATGCTCCAAATAAAAAATCACCCACATTCATAAAAGAAACTCTACTAAAGCTCAAAAAATACATTTCACCCCACACAATAATAGTGGGAGACTTTAACACCCCACTCTCACCAATGGACAGATCAGGGAAACAGAAACTGAACAAGGACACTGCAAATCTAGCAGAGACTTTGAACCAACTAGAATTAATAGATATATACAGAACATACTATCCTAAATTAAAAGAATACACATTCTTCTCACCACCCCATGGCACCTTCTCGAAAATTGACCACATAATTGGACACAGAACGAGCCTTCATCGATATAAGAAGATTGAAATACTCCCATGCATCCTCTCAGATCACCATGGTCTACGGCTGGTCTTTAACAACAACAAAGACAACAAAATGCCCACATACACATGGAAACTAAACAACGCTCTGTTAAAGGATAGCAGGGTCAAAGAAGAAATAAAGAAAGAAATTAAGGACTTTCTAGAATTCAACGAAAATGATAACACAACATACCCAAACCTATGGGATGCAATGAAAGCAGTATTGAGAGGAAAACTCATTGCCCTAAGTGCTTCCAAGAAGAAACTGGAGAGAGCTCACATCAGCAACCTGACAGGACAGCTAAAAGCCCTAGAACAAAAGGAAGCAGATATACCCAAAAACAGTAGACGGCAAGAAATAATCAAAATTAGGGCAGAAATAGACCAAATAGAAACAAAAAAAAACCATTGAAAAAATCAACAAAACAAAGAGTTGTTTCTTTAAGAAAATCAACAAGATTGATAAACCCCTAGCCAGACTAACTAAAGGGCAAAGAGAGAGTATCCAAATTAACAAAATCAGAAAGGAAAGTGGTGACATAACAACTGAAACTAAGGAAATTCTAGAAATCATCAGATCCTACTACAAAAACTTATACTCCACAAAATTGGAAAATCTGGAGGAAATGGACGAATTCCTAGACAGATACAAGGTCCCAAAGTTTAACCAGGACCAAGTAAACCATCTAAATAACCCTATAACACCTAAAGAAATAGAAGAAGTCATCAAAAGCCTCCCAACCAAAAAAAGCCCAGGTCCAGACGGGTTCAGTGCAGAATTTTATCAGACATTTATTGGGGATATAACACCAATATTCGCCAAACTATTCCAAAAAATAGAATCAGATGGAATATTACCCAACTCATTTTTTGAGGCTACAATAACCCTTGTACCTAAGCCACACAAAGACCCTACAAGGAAAGAGAACTTCAGACCAATCTCACTTATGAACATTGATGCAAAAATACTCAACAAAATCCTTGCAAACCGAATCCAAGAACACATCAAAACCATCATTCATCATGACCAAGTAGGCTTCATCCCTGGGATGCAGGGATGGTTTAACATAAGGAAATCCATCAATGTAATCCACCATATAAACAAACTTAAAGACCAAAATCACATGGTCATCTCACTAGACGCTGAGAAAGCATTCGACAAAATCCAACACCCCTTCATGTTAAAAGTCCTGGAAAGAACAGGAATCCAAGGCCCATATTTAAACATAATAAAAGCGATATACAGCAAACCAACAGCCAACATCAAACTTAATGGCGAGAAACTTGAAGCAATCCCACTAAAATCAGGGACTCGACAAGGCTGCCCACTCTCTCCCTACCTATTCAACATAGTACTGGCAGTCCTGGCTGAAGCAATTAGACAGCAAAAGGAGATAAAAGGGATACAAATCGGAAAAGAAGAGACAAAAACATCACTCTTTGCCGATGACATGATAGTGTACTTGAGTGACCCCAAAAATTCTACCAGAGAACTCCTACAGCTGATAAACAAGTTCAGCAAAGTGGCCGGATACAAAATTAACTCAAACAAATCAGTAGCCTTCCTATACTCAAAGGACAAACATGTGGAGAAAGAAATTAGGGAAAACGTACCCTTCACAATAGTTACAAAAACTATGAAATACCTTGGTGTGACTCTAACTAAGGAAGTGAAGGACCTGTATGACAAGAACTTCAAACCTCTAAAGAAAGAAATTGAGGAGGATCTCAGAAAATGGAAAGATCTCCCATGCTCATGGATTGGAAAGATCAACATCTTAAAAATGGCCATCCTACCAAAACCAATCTACAGATTCAATGCAATCCCCATCAAAATTCCAACCCAGTTCTTCATGGAATTGGAAAGATCAATGTGCAATTTCATATGGAATAACAAAAGACCTAGAATATCGAAATCCATCCTCAACAACAAAAAAACATCTGCAGGAATCACTATCCCTGACCTCAAGCTATATTACAAGGCAATTGTGCTGAAAACTGCATGGTACTGGTACAGAAATAGGCAAGTGGATCAATGGAATAGAATAGAAGATCCAGAAATGTGCCCTTATGTATATGGTCACCTGATTTTTGACAAAGGAGCAGTAAACATTCAATGGAAAAAGGACAGCCTATTCAACAAATGGTGGTGGTCCAACTGGCACTCAACATGCAAAAGAATGAAAATAGACCAGTTCTTATCTCCTTGTACAAAGCTCAAGTGTAAGTGGATTAAAGATCTCCACATTAAACCAGATACACTGGAACTATTAGATGAGAAAGTAGGGAAAACCTTAGAACACATAGGCACAGGAGAAAATTTCCTGAACAAAACACCAATGGCTCAAGCTCTAAGGTCAAAGATTAACAAATGGGACTTAATGAGATTGCAAAGTTTCTGTAAGGCTAAGGACATCGTCAAGAAAACAAAACGGCAACCAACAGAATGGGAAAAGATCTTTACCAACACCACATCAGATAGAGGCCTAATATCCAAGGTGTACAAGGAACTCAAAAAGCTAGACACCAGAGAATCAAATAACCCTATTAAAAAATGGGGTACAGAGCTAAACAAATCATTTTCAGTTGAGGAACACCGAATGGCCGAAAAACATCTGAGGAAGTGCTCGACATCCTTAGCCATCAGGGAAATGCAAATCAAAACAACCCTAAGATTCCACCTCACACCAGTCAGATTGGCCAAGATCCAAAACTCAGATGACAGCAGATGCTGGCGAGGCTGCGGAAAAATAGGAACACTTCTCCACTGTTGGTGGGGTTGCAAGCTAATACAACCACTCTGGAAATCTGTCTGGCGATACCTCAGAAAATTGGATATAGTACTACCTGAAGACCCAGCTATTCCACTTCTGGGCATATACCCCAGAGACACTTTAATACACAACAAAGATATATGCACCACAATGTTCATAGCAGCTCTATTTATAATAGCCAGAAGCTGGAAGGAACCCAGATGTCCTTCAGAAGACGAATGGATACAAAAAATGTGGTACATATACACAATGGAATACTACTCAGCCACCAGAAACAATGACTTAACCAAATTCTTAAGAAAATGGCTGCATCTAGAGAAGATCATCCTGAGTGAGATAACCCAGTCACAAAAGAACAGACATAATATGCAGTCACTGATAGTGGGATGCTAACCCCAGAGACTTGCACTCCCCTAGAAACAACTCACAGACTGTATGAAGTCCAAGAAATAAAGAAAACAAAAACTATACATATATTCACAAAACAAGAAGACTTTGACTATTTCCACGTTGCGTTTTGTTCTGCATGTACTGTACGCTTATTGCAACTAGTACGTTTTCAATGCATACTGTCAAGCCCTTGAAAAAAATCAAGTACCGACTAAAAAACATATTCACATAGTTTTATGTAAAATTTATTTTAATGTCTGAAAAAACAGTACTGACAAAAATGTATAATTTTAAGCAAAAAATGTTTAAAATCTTTACATTTATCTTTGTTTTGCAAAATAAAGTCGTTTAAAAAAAAAGAGCTTACTAGTTACAATGAGCATAAAGTACATGTAAAACAAGATATAACCTGGAATTAGTCAAAGTTTTCTTGGTGTGTAAAGATTAAGCATAATGGTTTTTCATTTTCTTTTTGTTTCTTGAATTTCATATAATCTATGAGTTGTTTCTGGGGTGTTCTGGGCTTTCTAGAATTAGTATCCAATTATCAGAGACTGCATATTATGTCTGTTCTTTTGTGACTGGGTTATCTCACTCAGGATATTCTCTAGATTCCAAGTGCCATGGGAGGAGAAATCCTTGGTCCTGCCAAGGCTTTATGTTCCAGTGCTGGAAGGTCAGGGCTGAGAGGCAGAAGAGCACCTCATAGAAGAAGGGGAAGGGCGGATGGAATAGGGGGTTTATGGAGGGGAAATTGGAAAATGGGATAATGTTTGAAATGTAAATAAAATGCATCCAATAAATTTTTTAAAAAAGAAATAAAAGTCAATGACATTCCTAATGCTAAAGTAACCCAAAATCTTTTGGTACTAATGGGAGTGTAGCTGAGTGGAAATAATTTACATGGAAATGCAGCATTAGAACATAGATCCGATGACAGGTATTTCCTTTATATAAAACTAAAGCAACTTAAATCTTTTATAAGCGGACATATCCTTCATTCAAAGGAGAACCACCGATTGACCATTTCCTTGATATTTGACTGTACATCTCTGATTAAATTGAACTTGGGTAATGTGCTCATTCTTCTTGCTTTGTTTCATTGCTCACCGAAGAAATAAAGATCATCCTGAAAAGGTTAATGCTAGCTCCTTCTGGCTTTTAATATAATTCTTTACTAACATTCCCATTTTCCTGAAAGTCGCCATATCATATTTCTTAAATATTAATAGCAGTGTTCCATTGATGCTAATGTATACATGAGATATGATGGGATAATGATGGCGGTAGATATGTCCCAAACTGCCTTTCACAATCTCTAATCTCTACATCAAGACTCAACCAATACAGAATCTCATGTTTTGTCCTGGGAGAATCAATTCAAACTTAATGAGCTGAGATTGGTTATAGCAACAGAGAAGTATCAGAGTGAAGCAGTTTGGGGACTTATGAAAACTTAAATGTTTAGGAAGTTATTCTTTGTTCCTGACCATCCTTTCAAAAGGTGTAGATTCCATAAATTTTAAAAAGCCCGAGTATTCTTCATATCAATTGCTGTATATTAATACTTTTTAATGTGGTGTCTTATTTTTTCTTTTTTATTGGATATTCTCTGTATTTACATTTCAGATGTTATCCCCTTTCCACCAATACAATCCCCCTCCCCCTCCCATTGCCTCCATGAAGGTGCTCCCTCTCCAACCACCCTCTCCCACCTCAGCACCTTGGCATTCCCTACACTGGAAAAATAAGCCTTCCCTAAAACCAAAGGCCTCTCCTCCCATTGATGCCAGACAATGCTGTCCTCTGCTGCATATGCACCTGGAACCATGGGTCTCTCCATGAGAACTCATTTGTTTGTGTTTCAGCCCCTGGGAGCTGTGGTGAGTTTGTTAGTTTCTAATTTTGTTCTTCCCACGGGGTTGCAGACCCTTTCAGCTCCTTCAGTCCTTTCTCTAGCTTTTTCACTGGGGTCCCCGTGTTCAGTCTGATAGTTAGCTGCAAGCATCCTCCTCTGTATCAGTATGGCTCTGGCAGAGCCTCTGAGGAGGTATGCATATCAAATTCCTGCCAGTAAGCACTACTTGGCATCAGCATAATGCATAGGTTTAGTGGCTGCATATGGAATGGATAGCCAGGTGAGGCAGTCTTTGGATGATCTTTTCTCCAATCCCTGCTCCTCTATTTGTCCCATTATTTCCTCCCATGAGTGTTTTGTTCTCCCTTCTAAGAAGGACTGAGACATCCACCTTCTGGCATTTCTTCTCTTAGAGCTTCAGAATTTCTGTGAATTATTTCTTGGGTATTATGAGCTTTTTGACTAGTATCCAGTTATCAGTGAGTACATACCATGAGTGTTGTTTTGTGACTGGGTTACTTCACTCAGGATGATATTTTCTAGTTCCATCCATTTGCTTAAGAATTTCATAAAGTCATTGTTTTTAATAACTGAGTAGTACCCCATTGTGTAAATGTGCCACAATTTCTGTTTCTGTATCCATTCCTCTGTTGAAGGACATCTGGGTTCTTTCCGGCTTCTGGATATTATGAATAAGGCTGCTATGAACATGGTGGAACATGTGTTCTTGATAGATGTTGAAGCTTCTTATGGGTATAGGAGCTGGGGAGAGATGACCCAACAGGAAAGAGAACTGGCTGATCTTCCAAAAGACCTGGGTTTCATTCTCAGACCCCCAAATAGCACCCACACAGCTTACAGATATCCATGACACCAGTTCCAGGAAGTCTGACACTCCCTGATGACCTTTATGGGCACCGGGAAAACACACATACACATAAAATAAAAATAAAATCTTTTCAAAATTTAGTCTTTTAAAGAAGCATGGTGTTCGTCATACATCACCAAAACATTTTTAGTGACCCTTTGCTTTGAATAACAGAAATGTCATAGAAGGTTGGGAGAATGGGGACTTCCCAGGGGACAGGGGAACATTCGTTGCACAGCATCCTGTGCCTTGGTTTTCATATGTAACTCTTCTTAAGCATGTCTACCCTGAATTATAACTGAATTTTAATCATAATTCTGTTTCTCTTCTCCCACCATAATTCCTTCTTCATACTCTTATTTCATTTAGAGGCTTTTCTCATGCCCAGCCTTGTGGTGTTAAGCATCCTTGTACCTCAAGGAGACCATTAGACATGTCATTTCCAGGTAGAGAAAGTCAGTGACCCTACTGGGGGCACTACACATCTCTGCTGCCGTTGTACCTAGATGACTTTGCTTTGATAATAAACCAAAGGACCTAATGTCAGCAGAGAGAGCGCCAAAAATAAATTTCTGATTAGAGCAATTATTCAGGAGGAATAAATGAGGCACTGTTATCTAACCATCTCCCATTGCCGTGCACTTACTCAAATAAACAAGTTTCTCAGCCCTTAAGTCTGTTACAGGGAGTAATGTGGGTAGAATTTTCAATGAGCTGTCTCATTCCGGCAGTAAGTAATATTCATGCACAGATACAAAAGCAAATGTTCCTGCCTATTATTCTAGGCTGCCTCCCTTCAGGATCTCAGGCCCTCTGCGGATGCTGGATTTCCACATGCAGATGACCTCAGAGCTCCCCAAATAAATGTCCTTTTCAGGGCTATGAAACTTTACCCAAGAATCCATTTTCCCGTGCCTCTCTTGGTCTTGTGGCGACTCCTAAAGCCAACTGCAATGCACTCAATACCCACAACCACAGTTTGAGCTCAGACCTCGAAATGTACGACCAGAGATGCCAGCAAACAGGACAGGTAATCCTGCCCATTTTGGGTAAGAAGAAAATGTTTGGTTTTTGGTGGCTAGTTGTTTGTTTTTTTTTTTTTGTTTTTGTTTTTTCTTTCTTTTCTGTTTTTTTTTTTTTTTATGTTTAGCTGTGAATTCTAACAAAACTCAGACAAGTTCCCAGTTTCCATTATTCTCCTTTACACCTGTTTCCATTTCTTTTTCCTTTCCTCTTTTCTTATGATGGTTAACACCCAAGCATGCTTTCCCTAGGAGTCTGGAAGACCACACTAGCTCTTTGAGCCCCACCCCCTTCCACCACATAGCTGTTTGCTAACTCAAAAAAGGCAGGGTTCCCTCTGTCCTCTTCTCCATCTTTCTTGCACCTGCAGAGACCACCTCCTTGCCTGCCCTGCTGTTTCTCTTTCAAACTCTAATAAAAATTGTTCTTTGGCTTCAAAATCTACTTAAGCAAAATTTGAACTGATCCAGGGTTCTGTCAGCAAGATTAAAATACTGTGTGGGCACCATCATGGTTAGCGTCAGTTAGACAACCAGGACAGGTGCCAAGGTAAGGCCATGAGTAGGCAGCCATTAGGGTCTGCCTCAAGGAGTCGACTAGGAAAGGTTCTAATGTAAGGCAAGATCCAGGCGTGTCTCCCTGCTTCCAGCATCTTAGACCCTCTAGTGACACATTGCAAAACAAGTGGAACCACCTGACTTTTTGTTCCTAACAAACTTTCAAAACCATCTGGTTGCAATTTACTGCACTAGGGGTTGTGGGGCTAATAAGTACCAAAGATAGATGTAGGAGGCAGAAGAAAATGTAGACACAGAAGAGGGCGAGAAGACATTTGGAACTCACATGTGGTGATCCTGCCTGTAATACTAAGAACTGGCCCATGTAATGAAGGCCGCCTCCCTCACCTCCCTCCCACCATACACAGTAGGAAACCTGCAAACGGAACCAAACTACATTTATCTCTGAGAGTCATGACCCTTGACAACTCTTAGCACAGTCCTTTGCGTGTAATTTAAGGGTCATTGAGATTTATTGAGTGTTTGCCACTGCCAAGTGCTGTTCCCAATGCGTTCTGTGCAGTGAGTGATTTAATACTCCCCACAAGTGAGGTCTCAGCGTCTCCATTTTATGAGCAAATGAAACCAGCATGCAGAAAACTTAAACACGTGTCCAGGGCTGCAGATGTGGGCACTGGTTTGCTGTCTTCTTGCTCCTGCCTCGCCCTCACTCTGCCTCTAGTTAGCACTGATTTCAGGCAACTCTGAATGACCTCTGCTTGTTCCATGGCAAACGCATGGTACTGACTACTTGTTCTGTGCGGGGCACGGTGCTCGATGCTTCTGCACGTGCTTCCGTGTAGAATTCTGGTTTTCTCACTCTTACACGTAAGGAAGGGTAACTGAGGAGATGGTGAGTAAATTCGCTGCATCACCAGTCACCAAAGTCACTACTCCCACCTTTTCATGGATGCTCTGATACAAACAGAAATAACACAACCTTTTTTTTAAAAATCAGAAAAAATTATTTCTTTCTCTTAATGTGGGCTAGCCAATAATAGCTGACATCTTGGAAAAGGTATACATTTACATTTTATTATCTGAAACTATTCTTTACCTAACCTATCTACAGGACACGTGTGTCTGTGTGTGTGTGTGTGTGTGACCTTAAATCCTTTCTGTGAGATATCTTACATTCTAGGATATTTAGAAGAGCAATTACATCTATCAAATTTATGTTCTCTGCCAGTGAACTTTCGTCAATCAGTACATGATCCTTGATCTGCTCTGCTTGCTTCCTGCCTCCTGTCATGTGCTAAAGCTCCCACTGGAAAATCCCACAGATGTATCCAATAGGTTTCCCTCCGAGAACTTTGAGAACTCTGTGGTACTACTGTATAAACAATATTTCAACCATTAAAATATGGCAGCATGGCAGTGTGTAATCTGTTCTGTTAAAATGCAATTAAGTACACACACACACACACACACACACACACACAAAAATACCTTAGGAAGCTTTAAGATATGAAAAGGTTTACAAAAATAATTCAAGAAAAAGCAGGGACTAGATTTTTTTTTTTTTTGCAAGTTTATGGTATACTCACACACACACACACACACACACACACACACACACACACACACATATTCTAAGTAATCTTTTTTTACAGTGCAGTCTTTATCCTCCTCCTAGTTTACCCTCTTACTTTCAGCATCCCATACATTCTCCCCCCACTTGTCTCCATGAGAATGTCCCCACTCCCACTGCACCAGACCTCCCCACTCCCTGGGGCCTCCAGTCTCTTGAGGATTAGGTGCATCTTCTCTGATTCCAGACCCGGCAGTCCTCTGCTCTATATGTGTTGGGGACTCATATGAGCTGGTTCGTGCTGCCTGGTTGGATGCTCACTGTCTGAGAGATCTCTGGGGTCCAGGATAGTTGTGACGGCTGGTCTTCTCAAATTCACTATAGAGGAGTGAGTCTGCCTGAGCGGATTTCAATAACATCTCTACAGCAAGATGTAAGTGCTGCTAAAATTGAAAACAAGAAACTGGTAGATGAAAGAGGACAAGCACAGATGTAAGACCTTCTCACTTTCATCTGGACCACATAGTGAGAAACTCTTTTGTCTCTACCATTTCTGGGCTTTATTTTGCAATTTTGCTTCTATCAAAGTTCAAACTCTCAGAAGGTAAGCAAGAGACCAAAAGAAGATGATGCCAAACAAACAGCCCAGGATTAAAGCCAAGAGACACCAGAGATTAAAAGGCCACAGCAGGGTTTTTCTTTTGCAGATGCAATTTCCAACTGTGATGGACAGAACCAGCAAAAACCACATGAGGCAAACTTTACTCCTTAACTAGGTTGCATCTAAATTATATAATGAAAATCATTGAGGAAAATGCTCGTGTGACCAACAGCTTTTCTTATGTGTGCCTTAGGATACCATAGCAACCATCAAACAGGACCAAACATCAACATTTTAAGTTGGTCCAAGAAATAAAGGTGTGAAATGTTCCTTAAGCTAAATGAGGGTGTTTCAGAGTTAAGAAAACACTTGTTCTTCCAGAGGACTATGTTTGGCACCCACATCTGACAGCTCACAAACCACTTCTAACTCCTGCTCCAGGGGAGCCACTGCCCTGTTTTGGCCTCCACAGGCACCTGCACAAGTGTGAACATACCCACACCCACACATAGGCAGACACAGTGAAAAATAAACATACCAGTAAGAATTAAAATAAAATTTTAAATAAAAGGTCATGAGACGATGGCATAGACTGGTTGCAGATCTGAAGGACTAAGAACTAATGGGGTGGTTTTCAATCCAACCCTGAGGCCAAAGCCAGAGAATGCTAATGTCCTACTCAAAGAGTAGGAAGCAGAGAAGTAAGGGTTGCTTTGTTCCACCTCCCATTCTACTCCCATAGTCAGTCTACTAGAGAGCTCTATGCACACTAGAAAGGATGATACAGCCTCTTGAGTCACCCTCCCTAACACATACCAAATAATGCCAACCAAGCAGCTGGCTACTCTAGTCCAGTCAAACTGATACCTGAAGATGCTCATCCCTCTGTGGCTTCCTGTGCACAGTAACAAGTAAGGCTTATAATTTCTATGGCCCATCAAATGTGTAACAGCTGCTGACTTGATTTGCCTCCCATCAGTTCCTGTAGCAGTAAACCAGTCAGGTTGCTATTCTGCAGGAAATCTCAAGCATACGTTGCATATTGTTACAAAACCTATAGCTTTCTTCTCACTCAATGGCAGACACGCTGAGAGATATAAATGCTAAACTTATATTTAAGGAAAATGCTCTTATTTATGTTTTGTTTCAGGACCAGGCTGCCGCACACAGTCTTATTAGCATTTGGACAGCCTAGACAACTGAAGTGACAGATAGTAACTTCCCGAGAGTCCTGGCCTCGGCTCTTGCCCACTGAGGAGACTGAGAGTAGGTTCATGGAGGGCCCTGAGATTTACAACAGCTATCTGGGGAGGAATTCCTGGCACTTCCAGATGAAGTCAGCATTGATAGTATCACTTTCTTCATTTCCTGATAGTGATCATGGAAATTCTATTTCCTGTATAAAATGATTTATGAGCATGTACATCTTGGCGTCTTTTTCTTTGTGACCTAAACCGGCTTTTTATACTTAATTTCCATCAAACTGAGGTTATTAGACTATGTAAGACCAACTAAACTTTATTCAAAACCAGATAAAATACTAACCCAACTTAACTAATGAGCTGGTTGTAAAGATAACCTTACTGTAAGCAAATGGAGTAAACAGTTTTCAAAGGAAGAACTATGAACAGCCAACAAACACATGGAAGTGTGTTTATTCACCATCTTTACTCAACAGAGCAACAATGAAATCACAACTGTGAGTCCGTCTCATTCTAGCAAGAATGGCTACCAGCCAAAAGCAATAGATGCTAACTGGCCTAGAAAGACAGGAAGTCAGTTCTCATACACTATACATAGAATGCAAAATAGTTAAGCCACTGTGAAAATTAGTATAAGGTTTACACACACACAAGTAAAAGCTAAAAATAGAGCTACAATCTTTCGATATAGCTAAACAGTTCCTGAGTCCACACTGAGAATAATAAGGTCACCTGACTGTGAAGAGGCTCTAATGAAATGTCACTACTCATACACAGGTAGATGGATATGGGAAATGTGCTATATACCTGTATAGGGGCTATAGAATTTTATGTTAAGGGAAAACATTTGGATCTCTAGATCTCATATTAAGTGAAAAAACTCAACCTCCCAAAGATAAATATTTGTGTTTTCTCTACTTTGTGAAACCTATGGTTTGGAGACAAGATAGAAATGAAAGCAAAAAAAAAAAAGAAAAAAAAAGAAAAAAAAAAAAGAAAGAAAGAAAGAAAAAAGAAAAGAAGAAAAAGAAAAGAAAATAGGCAGAGAGTGGAGACTAGAAGCCTGAGTGCCTCATGTGCTTGTAATCAAAGCATTTGGGAAGTAAGAGCCAGAAGAATGAAGAGTCCAAAGCCAGCCTCAGCTACATAGAGCTCTGTGCCAGCCTAGGCAAACACACACATACACACACACACACACACACACACACACACACACACACAGAGAGAGAGAGAGAGAGAGAGTTAATGGGATAAATATGAATATCACTAAGTAACTACATATATGTATGTGATACTGTAGTAAAGCATTTTACTTTGTACAACTACTATACATTTAAAAATTCTGCATGCTGTCAGTTGAACCAGCACCATTTCTTGAAGAGGCTGTCCTTTTTTTATTAAATGTTTTTAGCTCCTTTGTCAAAGATCAAGTGATCATAAGTGTGTGGGTTCATTTCTGGGTCTTCGATTTTATCCCACTGATCTACCTGCCTGTCTCTGTACCAATACCATGCAGTTTTTATCACAATTGATCTGTAATTCAGCTTGAGGTCAGGAATAGTGATTTCCCCTAAAAGTTTTTTTTTTTTTTTTTTTTTTTTTTATTGTTGAGAATGGTTTCTGCTATCCTGGGTTTCTTTATTATTCCAAATAAATTTGCAAATTGCTTTTTCTAACTCTATAAAATTGAGTTGGAATTTTGATGGGGATTGCATTGAATTTGTAGATTGCCTTAGGCAAATGTCTATTTTTACTATGTTGATCGAAAAACACAAATCAAAACAACCCTGAGATTCCACCTCACACCAGTCAGAATGGCTAAGATCAAAAACTCAGGTGATATCAGATGCTAGTGAGGATGTGGAGAAAGAGGAACACTTATTCACTGCTGGTGGGATTGCAAGCTGGTACAACCACTCTGGAAATCAGTCTGGTGGTTTCTCAGAAAATTGGACATAGTACTACCTGAAGACCCAGATATATACCCAAAAGACACTCCAACATATAACAAAGACACTTGTTCTACCATGTTCATAGCAGCCTTATTTATAATAGTCAGAAGCTGGAAAGAATCCAGATGTCCTTCAACAGAGTAATAGATACAGAAATTGTGGTACATTTACACAAGGGAGTACTGCTCAGCTATAAACAATGACTTTAAGAAATTCCTAGGCAAATGAATAGAGCTAGAAGCTAACATCCTGAGTGAGGTAATCCAATCACAAAAGAACACACATAGTATGCACTCACTGATAAGTGGATACCAGTCCCCAAAAGCTCTGAATAACCAAGAAACACAGAACTTATGAAACTCAAAAAAAAAAAAAAAAAAAAAAAAAGACCAGAATGTGGATGCCTCAGTCCTTTTTAAAATGGAGAACAAAACATCCAGGGGAAAAAATAAAGGGACAAATAGATGAGTAAGGACTGAAGAAAAGCTCCAGAGGCTGCCTCACCCGGGGATTCACTTCATATGCAGCCACCAAACCCAGGCACTATTTATGATGCCAAGAAGTGCTTACTGGCAGGAGCCTTATATGGATGCCTCCTCAGAGGCTCTGCCAGAGTCATACAGATACAGTTGAGGTGCTTGGAGCTAACCATCAGACTGAGCACAGGGATCCCAATCAGGGAGCTAGAGGAAAAAACTGAAGGAGCTGAAAGGGTTTGTAACCTCATAGGAAGAACAACATTATCAACCAACCAAACCTCCAAAAATTCTAGGGACTAAAACACCAACCAATGAGCACACAGGGAGAGACCCATGGCTCCAGTTACTTATATAGCAGAGGATAGCAGTGTCTGGCATCAGTGGGAGGAGAGGCCTTTGGGCCAGTGAAGGCTTGCTTTCCCACTGTAGGAAAATGCCAGGGAGCTGAGGTGGGAAGAGGCGTTGGAAGTGGAAGCACCTTCATGGAAGAAAGTAGAGGGGAGGACAGAATTTGAAATGTAAATACAGAGAATATCCAATTTAAAAAATCATCAAAAAAAAAAAAAAAAACTACGCATCCTTAATTGAGAGACACTTGAAATAGAGAAAAAGGAAACTGACAACTTCTGAGCCAACCTCTTTTTATAGGCATGCGTTTTGTCCTTGCTTTCCCTACAGTCTAGAGCATTAGAGACAAGAGCAGTCCAGCTGTGTGACCTAGGGTGTGGCACCGCAGCTGGCAGACACTTTAAACTGGCCTCATCCTCTCAAACTGCATAGGACCTGATTAGGACAGCAATAACGTTTTCATTTTTAAGTAGTACATTTTCTTCTGCTACAAAAATATTCTACTACTCACCACATCATTACCAACAATCCCATGAATATGTAGGAAATTTAGCTTATGCATACATAAGAATTGTGTAAAAATTCCTAGCCTGTCTTTACAGGCTGCCTTCTACATAGAGGTGGGGAAGAGAGCAGGACCATGAGGATAGAGGGAGGAAAGGAAAAAAGGTCTGGCCTTTATTTCTTTTGCAGAGTTCTTCAAAAATACATTCTGAACCCTAAAGACAACTGTTAATCATAGGAAAATATCATACTAATCAGTTTTCCTTATTTATGGACATTTTGACAGTTATGGACTTTTACTAGAAAAAGCCTGCATACTTCGTTACTCCCAACAGCTCCCTTTTCGAATGTTGCTTGTTTGCCTTGGTTCACTGAAGTTGAAGAATCTTGCCAAAAGCCAATTTTATTAGATTAGTTGAAAAGAGAAAAATCAGTGCTGGGGGACAAAACAATCCTATCCTGCTCAGATCCTGCTCAGACTCCACGGATCCCAGGAGCCCTAGGGAACTTGAATTTTCTTTGAAGTCCTCTAGATAGTAAATACTTACCTTGGGCTTTGAATCATTTTCTGATCAAATTAATGAGTTGTTCTTAAACATTCCTTTGGTATATATCCAGTAACTGAAGGTAAAATTTTGGCAAGCAAGCCAGATGGAGTAGTACTTACGTTTCATCCCAGCACTCAGGAGGAAGATTTGAGTCTGTGGCTAGCCTGGTCTACATAGTGAGACCCAGGCTAACCAAAGCCACATAGTTAAATCCCTTTAAAAGAACAAAACTGGATTTAGGGGCATGGTGATTTCTGCTTTGAAGAAGGACAGAACTGCATGTTAACAGCTGCCTCTTCACTCAGTAGAATGTGTCAGATACAGATATACAAAAAAATGATGTGAGATACCAACTCCAACTTGCAACGACAGAGGGCTTTGAAGACGTTGTTATCAAACCTGAATATCAAGACAGAATTCTAACAAAGGAGAAAGGCAATGGACCTCCAAGTTGCATACAGCTTTTCATGGTCTGGATCACAGAACTTCACCACTTTTCTCCCAAGTTGCTTTTGCCATGGTGTTGGGCCCAGCAACAGAAAGTAGTGGACAAGCTTTCAAAGCTGAGACCTCAGTTCCCACCAGGGTATCTGCTTGTAGACCCGCTAGAAGTTAAGTCCTGAAGAAAGTCCAAGAAGAATTGACCTCTGCACATTTGGATATAACTGGGAGAGGATTTCCTAATGTTAATTCTTAAAAGCTTACCTATATGTAGGAAACAGGTTTAAGGGCCACAGGGAAGTCTGCAGCAATAGCTGTGTGGTGGTAGCAGCACTCCTGGGGTCTGCTAGCCCTGCTAGCCCTGCCCCGCACACCCAGCCCACAACTTCCCATGACTGTGCTACCGACCATTCATCCCTTTACACATTTCATTTTGGTCCTGGCACCAAGGGGCCATCTTCATAGCAAATTAAGACCATCCTCTGGGATCCTACCATGATATTAAAACTCTTATCACTGAAATGTGATCATAGAACAACCTATTAAGACTAGGCTCTTTGATCAAGTTCCTTTAGAACCCTGTCATATTCATCCTCTCTGGCTCCTTAACAGGACATGATAAATCTTGCAGTATCAGACCCTTGTGGTTATACTGAAATTCAAGGGTAAGTCTAGAACTGAAGGTTTATAGGGAAATACAAAAAAGTGTGATTGGCTGGGGTAGGAGACATGCAAACAAGTTGAAGGAAACACATAAAAACACAAAATCACTTACAAAGGAAAGCACAAACAAACAGGTGAAGAAACTAAAACCAGAAATAGAAATAATTTAAAAAATCACAAAAGGAGACAATCCTGAAGTCAGCAAACCTAGGAAAAACATCAGGAGTCAAGACACAAGAACCACAAACAGAATACAAGAGATGGAGAAGAGAATCTAAGGATGACAACATAGACAACAGTTAAATAAAATACAAAAAGCAAAAAAGATTCTAGCCCAAAACATCCAGGAAATCCAGAACACAATGAGAAGACAAAACCTAAGGATAATAGGTGTAGAAGAGAGCAAAGACTCCCAACTAAAAGGAACAGGAAATATCTTCAACACAATTATAGAAGAAAACTTCCCTAACCTAAAGAAAAAGATAACCACGAACATACAAGAAGCCTACAGAACCCCAAATAAATTGTGAAAAAAAAAAAGAAATTCTTCCCTACACATAATAGTTAAAACAACAAATGTTCAAGACAAAGAAAGAATACAAAAAGCAGTAAGGGAAAAGGAGCAGATAACATATAAAGTCAGACAGATCAGAATTACTCCAGACTTTTAAACAGAGACTATGGGAGCTATAAGATCCTGGAACAGTAAATATCTTCAACAAAATTATAGAAGAAAACTTCCCTAACCTAAAGAAAAAGATAACCACGAACATACAAGAAGCCTACAGAACCCCAAATAAAATGACAGATATCATATGACCCTAAGAGAACACAAATGCCAGCCCAGGTTACCATATCCAACAAAATTCTCAATTATCATAGATGGAGAAACCAAGATATTCCAAGACAAAGACAAATTTACACAGTATCTGTCCACAAATCCAGCTCTACAAAGGATAATATGATAATATGGAAATCCATCAATGTAATCAACCAAACTCAAAGAAAAAACCATATGGTCATCTCACTAGATGCTGAGAAAGCATTTGACAAAATTCAACACCCCTTCATGTTAAATGTCTTGGAAAGAACAGGAATCCAAGGCCCATACCTAAACATAATAAAAGAAATATACAGCAAACCAGTAGCCAACATCAAACAAAATGGTGAAAACCTTGAAGCAATCCCACCAAAATCAGGGACTAGACAAGGCTGCCCACTTTCTCGCTACCTATTCAACATAGTACTGGAAGTACTAGCCAGAGCAATCAAGACAGCAAAAAGAGGTCAAAGGGATACAAATTGGAAAGAAAGAAGTCAAAATATCACTATTTGCAGATGATATAATATCCTTAAGTGACCCAAAAAATTCCACAAGAAAACTTTGACAGCTGATAAACAACTTCAGCAAAGTGTCTGGATATAAAATTTCCTCGAACAAATCAGTAGCCTTCCTCTACTAAAAAGATAAACAGGCCGAGAAATTAGAGATGGATACCCTTCATAATAGTTATAAAGAATATAAAATACCTTGATGTGACCCTAACCAAGCAAGTGAAATATCTGTATGAAAAAAACTTCAAGTCGCTGAAGAAGGAAATTGAAGACCACCTCAGAAGGTAGAAAGATCTCCCATGCTCATGGATTGGAAGTATCAAAATAGTAAAAATGGCAATCTTGCCTAAGGCACTCTACAAATTCAATGCAATCCCCGTCAAAATCCCAACTCAATCCTTCATATAGTTGGAAAGAGCAATTTAGAAATTCATTTGGAATAATAAAAAAACCCAGGAGAGCAAAAACTATTCTCAACAATAAAAAAACTTTCTGGGGAATCACTATCCCTGATCTTAAGCTATATTACAGATTAATTGTGATAAAAAACAAAACAAAACACTGCATGGTACTGGTAGAGAGACAGTCAGGTAGACCAATGGAATAAAATGTAAGGCCTAGAAATGAATCCACATACCTGCAGTCACTTGATCTTTGACAGAGGAGCTAAAAACATTCAATGAAAAAAGAACAGCCTCTTCCGCAAATGGTGCTGGTTCAACTGGCAATCAGCATGCAAAAGAATGCAAATCGACTCTTTCTTATCTCCTTGTACAAAGGTCAAATCCAAGTTAATCAAAGACCTCCACATAAAACCAGGTACACTGGAACTAACAGAACAGAAAGTGGGGAAGAGCTTAGAACACATAGGCACAGGGGAAATTTTCCTGAACCAAACAAAAACGGCATATGCTCAAAGATCAAGGATCAACAAATGAGACCTCATGAAATTGCAAAGCTTCTGTAAATCAAAAGACTCTGTCAAAAGGACAAACCAGCAACCAACAGACTGGGAAATGATCTTTACCAATCCTACATCTGATAGAGGGCTAGTATCCAATATATACAAAGAACTCAAGAAGTTAAACTCTAAAGAATCAAATAATCCTATTAAACAATGGGGTACAGAGCTAAACAAAATTCTCAACTGAGAAATATCAAATGGCTGAGAAGCACCTACGGAAATGATCAACATCCCTAGTCATCAGGGAATTGCAAATCAAAACTACCCTAAGATTGCACATCACATCAGTCAGAATAGCTAAGATCAAAAACTCAGGTAAGAGCAGATGCTGGTGAGGTTGTGGAGAAAGAGGAACACTCCTCCTTTTGGTGGGATTGTAAACTGGTACTGTCACTCTGAAAATCAGTCTGGTGGTTCATCAGAAAATTGGATGTAGTACTACCTGAGGACCCAGCTATACCACTATTGGGCATACACTCAAAAGAATTCCAACATCTAACAAGGACATATGCTCCACCATGTTCATAGAAGGCTTATTTATAATAGCCAGAAGCTGGAAAAAAGAGAGGATGTCCTTCAACAGAGGAATGGATACAGAAATTGTGGAACATATACACAACGGAGTACTATTCAGCTATTAAAGACAATGACTTCATGAAAATTTTAAGCAAATGAATGGAACTAGAAAATATCATCCCGTGTGAGATAACAGTCACAAAAGAAAACTCATGGCATATACTCATTTATACATGGATATTAACCCAAAAAGTTTGAATACCCAAGAAACAACTCACATAATTTATAAAGCTCAAAGGGAACAAATGCCAGACAGTGGATGCCTCAGTCCTTCTTAGAAGGGAGAAAAGACTCATGGGAGGAAATAATGGGACAAATAGAGGAGCAGAGATTGGAGAAAAGATCATCCAGCGACTTCCTTACCAGGGGATCCACCCCATATGCAGCCAGTAAACCCAAGCATTATTGCTGATGCCAAGTAGTGATATGGATGCCTCCTCAGACGCTCTTCCCAAACCATACTGATATAGAGGAGGATGCTTGCAGCTAACCATCAGACTGAACACGAGGACCCCAATAAAGGAGCTAGAAAAAGGATAGAAGGGTATGCAAGCCCATGGAAAAAACAAAACTATTAACTAACCAAATTCACCACAGCTCCCAGGGACTAAAGCACCAACCAATTAATTTGAACAGAGACCTGTGCCCAGGTGCATATGCAGCACAAGATAACATTCTCTGGCATCAATGGGAGAAGAGGTCTTTGGTCCTGTGAAGGCTTTTTTTCCCAGTGTAGGGGAATTTTAATGTGCCAATGAAGTGTGAGAGGGTGATGAGGAGAGGGAACACCCTCATGGAGGCAATGGGAGGAGGAATAAGGATGGGATTGGGGGAAGGGGATAACATCTGAAATGTAAATGCAGAGAATATCAAATAAAAAAAATAGGAGATATGACACGGAGTTACCTTGGTTACAGGTACTTTAAGTTTTATATATGTAGGGGACATCTGAATTAAAAATTAGCTTTGTGTTCAATATGTCAATATTATAGTTAATATTTGCATTTTGATACAAGTTATAGCTCTTTCTTGCCAAGTGTGCTGTTTTAAAGTTGGCTTTACCAGTCTTTTATTATGGCTTCTAAACTCTGAATCTTTGCTATTAATGGCCTTATTTTCTCCAACAAATACTAAAAGTTATGTTTTTTTACATATCTGAAGACTACACCTCCACTGTAATGCTCCCAAACCTCAGCAGCACTTTACAAAGACCTGCATATACTATTTAAAAGGCTGTCGTTTGGACTGTTTCTCAGCCCCATGAGCTGTACCATGTCTAAGATCTATTAACAGTTCGTAACCTACTTAGGGCTTGCTTCATTTGGGACAAGGGCCACATATAATTATCCTTTTCTACAGAAATTAAGACAGCATGCAATGAATTACATTCCCTAGTCTAGTAAAGTCTCATTAGATATGAACATGATTACTATTCATGATTCTACTGAACAAAGCAGTAATTTTTAACATAAAAGCTGTTATTGTGACGGGGAAGTGACAAAGGTTGTGCAAAAAACCAAATATTATACTAATACAAATTATCTCCCAAATATCAGCTACTCTGTGACTTCTTAACACTTGCCAATGTTTCAGCTTTTATATTGTAACCAAAGCTCACATTTGCCATTACATCACCATGGATCCTCAAATACTGAGTGGTTGATAGTTCTCTAAATTGTTAGGTTCACCGAAAAGTGAAAGATTTGTGAGAATGTGTGTAATAACTTATTTGAGCTATTACAAACATTTCTATAAAAAACTAAACATGTCTCTTCTTTTTGGAGTCTGGCACCACTATCATGGGTTGTATGAGTAGTTTCAAGGTAAATGAAAGCGTTCATTGCATGTTTTCTGAATTGCATGTTTTGCAACTGAGAGCCTATGATATCTGTGATGTTTGTGCTGTGATATATCCACACACTGTGATTTGCTGTCCTTACCCATCTAAGAGAGAAAGACTGAAGCAGTGCACTACAGAAGTGCACAGCTTTGTGGGGAAATATGACTTCTTTAGCACTGTAACAGCTGACATTCACTTATTCTTAAAAATTTCACTAGAAATTGCAAATTAAGCTGATAGGAAAATTATTCTGTACTATTTTAAATTCTGTGCATTCAAGTTCTGCCTCTGGTGCTTGTACAATGAGTTGAACAAAGGTAACAGTTTGAAGTATAAAGTATCTGATATCAACTATAAAAACCATCACTATAATTATCCATGTACGCTAATGAACTCATGAAGTCAAAATGGTCTGAATTCACTAATTATTCCTTAGTAAAAAAGGTTAGTTCTTTGAATCTACCAACAAAACATTTCTACTGGTACTTGAAGTGATTTGTTTTTACAAGTTTTTTTCTTTATATTCTTTATTTCTTGGATCTCATGAAGATGTTAAACCTAAGACTCTGCAACTGTTGTTGACCTGGCAAAGAAAAAGACGTTCTCAAAGATGAGAGATATGTGAGTGTATGAATTATAATAAAAACAAAACACACATTAGTAGCGCCATATATTTAATGGTAAAGAATTTGAAGTATAAAAATTAAACAACACATGATTTCAACATTTAAAAAACATTAACACGTCTTATGTAAACAATGTAATGAATATCAAAACATAAAAAAGCATAACTATAAAAACCTCACATTTATTAACAGCGAAGTTATAACTTATTTCTGTAACAAATATTAACTAAAATATTTGCTTGCTTTCAAGGACCACAATGGTAGACTGATTTTTCATTACTATTGCCAAAAATTTGCATCTTAATCCTTTTTGTATCATCATTTCTTTCTACATAATAGTTAGATGCTTCTGGTTACATGACTGTTTCAAACTCCACTATAGAGAGCGATCCTTGGTAATCTAATCTAGCACAACCACTGTCTTTAAGTACTTCAATATTTGTAAAATGCTGTTTTACAAAGTTGTGATACAAAAAAACATAAACTACTGGAATCTTTTCAAGCTTGGGAATTAGAAACCCCCAAAGTTAAAAAACAAAAAACAAAACAAAAAAAAAAAAATGTAGCATCCTGCTATCACTGAATAACTTTTAACTGCATTTCCGCAAATCCTACCACTCTTGTCATTCTGAATTATAGCTGTTTTATATGTTAAAATATTTGTTTTAAAAGTCAAATGTGCAAACCCAATTCTAAAATACAACAGTATTCTAATTTTCATGCCTTATACAAAGAAAGGTTTATACTAATATATCCAGACTTTCTTCAGAAGAATGAGGCCTGATTGGAGATATATAGTCGTTGTCCAACATGGCTGCCATTAGCAAGTGATATTGTTGGTGACAAGGGATAGCTTGGATAAGAATAAGGCCTTGAAGTATAAGGAAGCACGCTGGGTGTCCCAGAAGAGAGGGTAGCGCTAACAGGGGAAAGACTATTTATTGAGCTGCGACGGAAATTGTAGTCTGTAAATAAATATATGAACAATTATGCTGCACATCTTGTGGACACAAATTTAATTTAAAAGACAAAACATTCAAATGACAATCACGTTTTAACATAATGTTCTAACATTAAATACCTGATGATCCTGTCATGGTGGTAGATTACTATCACTGCAGTGCAAACACCAGCAGTTACATCAAGTCAGGATTCTTTCCTTAACCACAACACTGTCTAAAAGGTCTTACTACAGTGCATTTTGGGTGTCTTTTTCTTTTTAACACAGAAAAAGAGAACCTCTGATTTCTCTTTAATCAACAAAAAGCTTCTCTTAAATTTGGATCTGACACCAAGGGTAGATCATGAAGAAAAAGATAAAAGAACAGTAAATTCAGTTTTCTTTTTTTTTTTTTTAAACCATATTAGGTATCAAACATGCATAAGCATTTGTCCTGGACTTCCAATATAAACTAACTGTCCAAATTTCATTATTCAAATGCTGGCACAAACATTCATGCAACCAAACATCAGTTTAACATTAGAGTCTCACTGGTACCACAAAACAATAAAATGAATCATCTCTACCAAAAAAAAAAAAAACCGTCAAAAACCATTATCAACTTAATAGTATAGAAAAATTTCCAAAATTAACCAAATTATTAAACCAATTATATTTGAAATACTAATTTCAAACAAACGTTCATCTTATGTATCAATAATTTCCTGCTTCCTTAATTATAGTAATTCTGTATGTGTGTGTTTTATTGACCAAATTTGTAGATCCTGTACTTTCCAATAACTCAACTATGCTCTTTACTACAGTGTAAGTCAAACTGGTGACTGTGTCTGTAAAATGATCATTTATAAAAGCTGTGCTACTTTTGGGATGGAAGAAATGGAATAAGATCATTTAATATACAGGTCAAGCTTTCATCCTTCAGTATCATTCACTATGAGGTCTATAACACATGAGCATTAACTTAATGTTGTCCTGAAACTTAATGTTTAACGAACAGGAATGAGACCAACTGCAGGAGAATAAGCTCAAGCAACATCAGAAAGGACCTATTTAGGAAAAAAATAAAAAAGTGAAAATCAGTTGTTAATAGGTTTAATTGCTAGCATTGTAAAACTCTAAATTTAAATGAATGGTACCACAAATCAATAAAGCAGCTTGTTTTACAAAAATATAAACATGCTTTGAAATGTCCAAAGCAATGTTCAAAATATTTCAGGCATTTTAAAATGAGAAATTACTTTGAAATCGTTTATTTTCTAACATCAGCTTTATTTCTTCTTTTTAATATTCTGCTTTACCCAAGAGTTAAATTATTAAAATGTTAACTGAAACATTAGATCTATTTTGTATTAATAAAAAATTTTAAAGTTCTGATTTTTTCCTGCTGAAGATTATGCAAATCCAGTCTCTTAGTAGCCACATACTTCTAATGCACTTAGCTCTTTAAATTTACTAGTGCAGTAATCAACAACATGATTTAGAAGCAGCTTCAGTAGATAGAAAATCATTTTCAAATAGATATGATGCTTTCTTCTAGTTTTCATCTATTCAAGAGGTAACAAAGCCTACTTGTAAAATGTGAGCTCGGAAGGTATTTCCAGAAGATTAAAAACAAGGTCGATAGCGATAGCTGGCTCTGAGCCTAACACTCAGCATTTCTGGAATTCCTCTACCATACACCTTTAAACAAACACACAACACCTGCTACATTCTTGTTTTTAAAAGGACATTAAATCCCAAATTAAAACTTTGTTCAAAATATTCGTGTAAGATATCAGACAACTACTATGGGAATTGGGCAAGGGAAAGACTTCAGTTAGATGCTTGTTAAGATCTTACAAGCACTTCCTTAGTGAACCCTATTCTTAAAACCACTATGAACCTAAGTATTTTCAGAAACAATCTGGGTGATTAGAAAACAGAAGACATGTCAAATAAGATATTAAGTCAAATGTAAAGTGAAACTGTATATCTGAATAAACCTAGTAGATACACATTCCTTATATATAGTTTGCATATAGAAAAGAGAAAGCACAAGAAGAAAAATGAATGAGTTAAAATTCTAAGCATGCTCATACTCAACCCCACCCCATCCCAGTTGTTCCTCTTCAAGTACATCCTCAACTCTTCAGTCTCACTATTTCAGACCCAACTGATCTGTATACCCTTTATAATGAGTGCCACAGAGCCTATTTCAGAGTTTAAATTTTATACTTCAGAAGTTCAATTTCCAAACAGTAGAAGGCATACACCTGATGTAGTCACTTTATTTAATTCCTGTAAATGCATAATCTACATCATCCACAATGAACAGATCTAAACCCCACAGAATCACCTATCTCCCCCTAAGTTAGCGGCAGGCTCACATTCTGATTTCTAGCACCTTGGATTAATTCACCTGCTTTTGTATTTCACCATTTTAAAAATAATTTCTATTTCTAGGTTCTTTTGTTCAATACAAATCTCTAAGATTCATGTTACCTATTTGAGTAATTTCTTTCGTTTCATTGTTAAGTATTACTTGGCAGTAAGAATATACCATAATTTTTATGCAGTCACCTATTAATGAACATGTGAACTTTTCTAACATTGATCTCTTACAAATAAAATATGCTCTATGCTCATTCGTATATAAACCTTTTGTGAAGGCTTCTCTTTGTAGTAAGGAATAGCTGAAAAGTGAGCTGCAGGGGCATGGGGTAGAGATGTTATGCTCTTGAGTTCTGCACTGTGACCACCATATATTCAAATAGTAAAATTCCAAATTGCCTGTTGGTCACAGCTTTCACAACAGTTGGCATGTCAGCACATACACACATACACACGGGGTATTATATATCCTCCAGGATGTTATACATGTCTAACTCTGACTTTGGCTGGTCTGAAATTCACTTTGTAGAAGAGACTGGCCTCCAATTTGCACTAATCCTCCTGCTTCTCCCTCCCAATTGTGACAACTCTGCACTACGAAACCTGGTCTACAGTTTTATAATAGCTATGTCAGTTCATGTGATATTAGATTTCACTGTAATTTTAATTTTAGATTTCCTATGGCTAATAATGTGCTCATTACATATTTATCCATCATTGTTCAGATAGGCTAAGTCTCTCAGCTCCTTAATATCAGTTTTGCCCTTTGACTATTGATTCTAATAAACTTTTTAATAATCTAATTCCAAACTGAAAACTGAGAACAAATTGAAGCTTTACAAGTCTTTAAATCAAATGATCTCAATTCATATAAATGACAAAAACAAGTTGTTTTCAATAAGACACATCCATAGGGTCACAGGTGAATAGATAAAAAAACAAGTTAAAATGTTTATGTCTTCTAATTCCTAGAAAGCTATTGCTTACATCTGGCCAAGCTTTAAAAGCAATCTTAAGCAGGAATTTGAAGAAAGCATCTCAAAAGGTTCCCAAAGGTCTCTGTTTTTAATGTGCAGGAAAATAAAAGTCAAGTCAATGATGCTGCTCTCTTAAGGAGATGGGACATGACTTGAACTTACCTATTTCCACAACTATTCCCAATGTGTGCAGCATCTTTTTTCCTTGTGTATTACTTTTTTTAAATTTCACTTGCAAGTGTGGATCAACCATGAAGTGTTTTAATATAATAGATTTCTTCCCTCCTCTCTCTTTTTCCTTCCTGCCTCCCCCCATCCCCCGCCATCCCTCCTACTCTATATCCCTAGACAGTGTCTCTTGGATCTCAGGTTGTCCTTTCACTTGATTCTGATCCCTTTGCCTCCTCTTCCCCATCCTGGGAAATTATAAGAAAACATTACCAATAAAGGCTTCTAGAGACCAACAGTAAGCACAAAAACAGAAGAATAAAGGAAGGGACACATATAAAGAAAGTGCATTGACACTACAATTAGTCCAGCTGCTTTCCCTTCAGAGAAACAAGAAGACCAAATAAACCATAGTGCGAGTTGTCTATTTGCTCTCTGTGTACTAAAGACCTTACTGGCAGACTCCTTCTAATGCTAGTTCTTAACCATCTGGACAGCAGCTGAGAACAAAAACCATGACCAGTGCTGTCCCAGTCCAAGCTGCAGGACAGGCAAACCTGTAGCTCACTAGATAAGATATCTGGGTTGAAGTGAAGAGAACAGACTTAGATTAAATAAAGGCAGCAACTTTGTTCAAGGTTCTTTTGCCAATAAACCAATCCCCACAACCACTCTTCCTAAGTCAAGAAAAGAAGGCAGCTCTAAAGTAGCACTGTGAGTTTACATTTTAGGTAAAATTTAAGATCTGTAAGTTTAGAAGCTATAGTTTTGCTAAAATATGTGATGATAAATTTAGAGTCAAAGATTTAAATATCAAGAACAATAAACAGATAATTCTCATAGGCATTAATAATGTTAGATAATACTTGTTTAGTGCTTAGTATATGCCAAAAATAACCATACAAGATTTCACATGAAACCCTTCTGAAAACACAGCAAGCACTCTCATTACTCCTTTTGATAATAGTGAATTAAGGCACACGATGGTGAAATAACCTACCCAGGAACATAGAATTATACAGGGGCTGATTCCTTCACATGTTAAAAAAAAAAAAAAAAAACTTTTGGCAAATCATACACTTACATAAAGCCAACCACTCACCTCTATCTAAGTTTTTTTCTTATAGCCTGGTGAGAAAACTGAACAGTGACTTGTTTAGAAATAGTTTAGAGTCAAAATACTGTTTTACGAATGTAGAAAAAGTCATTCTCAGCTTAGTTTGAGAAACACCAGATTATCATAGCATTCACTCCATATCTGATGTAAATGATTAAAAATCCTAGTGGTTCATTTTAGACATCAGAACAGTGCCTTGTTTAAAGGTTTGAAAACATCTCAATTACAGAACACCATTTAATTCTTAAAAATGTTTCCTTACTGAGTCTATTCCTAGTAAAGCTATCAGCACAGCTAGTAAAGGGCAGGATTACACAGATAAATCTATGCATTTCTTCCATACAGTCAAGAGAGGATTTGCTTACAACTGCTTTTCTGAGAACTAAATAGACCCCAATATTCCTAAGTGATGTTTTCTTACCTGCTTATTTCCTCCAAATTCTTCTACACAGGTCCAGGCTGAAGAGACTGTGTTCCCTGTCTGTAAGCAGTGAAGACAGAAAAGAATTGAGTCTTTAGATTGATGTCATCCCTATCCTGGAAGTGCATGGAATCCTTGATAACTTTAAAACTTTTTGATTGGTAAATAAGAAAAAATGGAGAGAAGGAGACAATTGGAGGTGCCATTTCTGGTCTCTGAAAAGATGAACAAAAAGAACAGTATTCTGATATCTAAATGAAAATCATGAGTTAGTACATCATCAGAAAAAAACATTTCTAAGAAAATTAATAAGTTCTTACTCATCAGTGTATTCAGAGAATACACCCAACAAAGATAAAAGATTTTTAAAGTGAGGCTGCATGGTTTCAGAAAAGACAAACATAAGCAAACTCAGGAATTGTAAATATTTTGTAGGTATAGTTACTTGGACACAAAGTATCTCCTCCTTCCTGTTTTCAGAAGAGATGGATGACCAAAATATTATTAAATTTCAAAAACCTGCTTGGCACACCACTTCCCCTAGGAAAGCACTAAAGCACACACAGCTCCAGTGTCACATCGTTCACCATAGCTTTTGTTCCATATGCCTGGAGCCGTCCCATCAAGAGGAGACATCCAACTCTGCTAAGAAACTGCATGTGAATATGCACAAGCAAAACATGTCTGATGATCTCCAAAACCACTGTACAGTTTTAAATAATCCTTTAAAGATAATACAGTATAAAAATGTCATAATAACTAGTTACCACAAGATCAATTTTGTTTCTTAAAAACAACAACAACAACAAAAAGCTGTCTAAAATCATTGACCACAGCTAAGAGGATAAATTACAGAGCCATGCTCTTAAGGCAGTTTGGTAATCTACAGAATACACTTTTCTTTGAGAAATGTCCTTGTCTCTGTAACAACTGGTTAATTCTCAAAAAGGAGATGACAAACAGCAAGAAATTCTAATGCACAGAAAAATTACTGAAGCTCAGAGGTAACAAAATGGAGAGAAGCTACCCTGGTAAAAGTAAAACTAACCTGGAGTAGAGCAGCAGACTGAACCGAACTGATGGAGACAGCAAACAGAACAAACCTAAGCTTAGAGAGTGTCTCAGTTCCGTTAGGAATAAGGCCATTTTGTGATATGATAAAGTACCTCCATGATAAGGAATGAACTCTCTGAATAAAGGTATTATCAGCTGGATTTCAAATTCTCTATAAGTTTCATTTGCAGTATCTAGCATTTAATAAAAACTAATAATACTAGAAAATAAACTAAATCACCTAAGGCCAACAGAAATAGAAGTCATCCTAAACTACTGTATCCAGAAAAACTCTCAATTACCATAGAGAAAATACAATATCTCAAGACAAATTCAAATTTAAACAGTATCTATGCACAAATCCAGCCCTACAGAAAATACTAGAAGGAAAACTCCAACCCAAAGAGAAAACTATATCCAAAAAAACCCACAAGTAATAAGTAATTCCATACCAGCAAAAACAAGGGAAGTACACAAAAACATAAACATAAACACAAACACACACACGCACCATTACCATCATCATCAAAATAACATATCTCTTAAACTCAGTGAACTCAATTCCCCAATAAAAAGACACAGGCTAACAGAATGTATGTATAAACAGGATCTATCACTCTACTACTATAAGAAACATGCCTTAGCAATAAAGATAGACATTTAACTCATAGTAAATGGCTGGAAAAAAGTTTTCCAAAAAAATAGACACAAAAAACAAGCTGCAGTAGTTTCAATATCTAATAAAATAGACTTTCAACCAAAATTAATCAAAAGAGACAGGGAAGGACACTTTAGAGTCATCAAAGAAAAATCTACCAAAATGGTATCTCAATTCTAAATATGCCTCAAACACAAAGGCATCTACATTTGTAACAGAAACATTGTTAAAGGTTAAATTGCACAATGATCCCCACACAATAATAGTGGGAGACTACAACAACTTTCTTGTAAGTTGACATGTCATCCAGACAAGTGGAACAAATGGACCTAACAGACATCTACAGAATATTTCACACATACACAAAATAATACAACTTTTTCTCAGTCCCTCATGGATCCTTCTCCAAAACTGATCACATAATTGGTCACAAAGCAAGTCTCAACAGATGGAAGAAAACTGAAATAACATCTTATATCTTATCAGACCACCATAATTACAGCTGGACTTCAACAACAGAAACAATAGAAACCCTACATACTCATGGAAACTGAAAAACTAACTACTCAATAATCTCTGAGTCAGGGAAGAAATAAAGACTTTCCAGAATTTAATAAAAATGAAGTCACAATATACCCAAATTTATGGGATACAAAGAAAGCAGTGCTAAGAGGACAGTTCATAGCTCTAAGTGCCTCCATAAAGGAATTAGAAAATTCTCATACCAACAATTTAAAAGTACACCTAAAATATTTAGAGAAAAAAAGCAAACACACCAAAAAGGAGTGAAAGGTGGGAAATAATCAAAACCATGACTGAAATCAATGAGTTAAAAACAGAGAAAACAATACAAAGAGTCAACTGAACCAGAAGCTGGATCTTTTGAGAAAAATCAACAAGACAGACTAACCAAAATACAGAGACAGTATCTAAATAAAATCAGAAATAAAAAAGGAGACCTAACAGGCTTTGAGAAAACTCAAAGACTCATTGGGTCTTACTTCAAAAGCTTATTCTCCAAAAACTTGAAAAATCTTAACAAAATGTTGATTTTTCTAGACAGATAACACTTACCAAAGTTAAATCAAGACCAAGTAAACTATTTAAACAGCCCTATAAACTCCCAAGGAAATAGAAGCAGTTACTAAATGTTTCCCAGCCAAAAAACACCCCAGGACCAGACAGTTTTAGTGCAGAAGAATTCTACCATGCCTTCAAAGAAGAGCTAATACCAATATGCCTCAAACTATTCCACAAAACAGAGACAGAAGAAACACTGTCAAAACTGTTCTATGACGCCATAGTTATCCTGATACATATGATACCGCACAAAGATTACACAAAGAAAATTTCAGACCAATTTCTCTGATGAACACTGATGAAAAACTACTCAGTAAAATACTCACACAACACATTAAAAACATCATCCACCATGATCAAGTAGGCTTCACCCCAGTGATGCAGGGATGTTTCAATATACAAAATTCCATCAACTTAATCTACCATACAAACAAACTGAAAGAAAAATAAATCACACGATCAGTTCATTGGATGCTGTAGAAAAAAAAAGCTTTGACAAAATCTAACCGTTCTTCACGCTAAGTCGTAAAGAAATCAAGGATACTAAAACATACTTGAATGTAATCAAAACAATATACAATAAGCCAATAGCCAACATCAAATTAAATGGAGAGAAACTTAAAGCGATTCCATTAAAATCTGGTATAAGAAAAAGATGCCCACTTTCTCCCTATCTATTCAATAGAACTTCATCTTGAAGTTCTAGCCAGAACAGTAAGGCAACTAAAGGAGATCAAGGGCATAAAAATTGGAAAGGAAGAAGTCAAATTACTATTTTTGGATGATATGATAGTATACATAAGTGACCCCAAAAATTCTACCAGAGAACTCCTATAGCTGATAAACACCTTCAGCAAGGTGCTGGGTACAAAACTAACTCAAGGAAATCAGTAACCCTCATTTATACAAGTGATAGATGGGATAAGAAAGAAATTAGGGAAACAACACCAACCACTAAAAAATACAAAATCCTGGTGTAACTCTAAGCAAGTAAAAGATCTGTATGACAGGAACTTTAAGTCCCTGAAGAAAGAAATTGAAGAAGATATCAGGAGATGGAAAGATCTTGCCTGTTCATGGGTTGATAGAATTAACACAGTGAAAATGACCATCTGACCAAATGCAATCTACAGATTCAATGCAATTACCATCAAAATTCCAACACAACTTTTTAGACTTAGAAGTGCAATTCTCAGCTTCATATAGAACAACAAAAAATGCAGAATAGCCAAAACAATCCAGAACAATAAGAGAACTTCAGAAGGAATCACCATCCCTGACCTCAAGCTGTGCTACAGAGCAATAATAATAAAAACTGGCATTGGTATAGAAACAGACTAGAAACAGACTCATTGATCAACAGAACCAAATCAAAGACCCAGAAATAAACTTACATACTTATGGATACTTCATTTTTGATAAAGAAGCCAAAAAAATATACAATGAAAAAGAAAGCATCTTCAACAAATGGTGCTGATCTAATTGGATGTCTACATGTAGAAGAATGCAAGTAAATTCCTATTTATTACCCTGAACAAAATTCAAGTCTAAGTATATCGAGAACTTCAACATAAAACCAGAAACACTAAATCTCATAGAAGAGAAAGTGAGAAATACCCTTGAATGCATTGGTAAAGGAGACAATTTCCTGACAGAACACCAATGGTGCCAGCTTTAAGATTAACAATTGATAAAAGGGACTTCATAAAAAAGTAAGGCAAAGAATACTGCCATTAGGACAAAATGGCAGCCTACAGATTGGGAAAGTAGCTTCACAAACCCTACATGTGACAGAGGGCTAATATCTAGAATTAATAAAGAACTCAACAAACACCAACAATCTAAATAGCCCAATTTAAAAGAAAGCTAAACGGAGAATTCTCAACAGAGGAATAGCATCAGGCTGAAAAACACTTAAAGAAATGTCCAAAGTCCCTAGTCATCAAAGAGGTGTAAATCAAAACTACTTTGAGACTCCATCTTACACCTGTCAGAACGGCTAAGATCAAAAACTCAAGTGATAGCATATGCTGGCAAGGATATGGAGAAAGACGAACACTCCTCCACTGCTGGTGGACTGCGAAGTTATGCAACCACTTTGGATGTCAATTTGGCAGTTTCTCAGAAAAATGGGAATAGTTCTATTTCAAGACTCTTGGACATACACCCAAAAGATGCCCTACTATTCAACGGAGATACCTGATGAACTATGATTATAGCAGCTTTATTTTTAATAGCTTAAAAACTGGAAACCATCTCAATGTCCCTCAATTGAAGAATATATAAAGAAAATATGGTACATCAACACAATGGAATTCAGCTACTAAAAACAAAAATACCATGAATTTTTCAGGCAAATGAATGGAACTTGAGAATATCAATTTGAGTAATGTAATTCCAAACCAAAGGACATGCATAGTATATACTCACTTATAGGTGGATGTGAGCCATAAAACCCAGGATACCCATGCTACACTCAACAAACACTAAGAATCTAAACAGGAAGAAAGGCCCAAGCAAGAATGTTTGAATCTCACTTAGAATGGGGGATAAAATGATTGTAGAAGGCAGATGAAAAAAAGAAACTGGATGGGAGGGGGAATGGGGAGAGTAATGGGGCGTGGTTTCAGGATCAGGTGTAGGGAGAGACCCAGAGATGGTCAGATTTCCATGAGAATGAATGGAAATATTTAGCAGGCAGGTGTGGGGGCAGTAAGGGGCATCTTCAGGATGTGCCAGAGACCTATGAATAAGGAAGGTTTTTCAAGAACAAATTAAGGGTGACCTTAGCTGAAACTCAAATCAGTAGGGATATGGAACCTGAAAAGGCCTCCACCTATAGATAGAGAGGAAACCCAGTGGAGCGATACGGACACTAACCCACCCTCAAAACTTTCCACCCAAATTTTGTCCTGCCTATAAGAAACACAGAGACAGAGGCTGAGGGAATAGCCAAGCAATAACCAGCCCAATGAAAGACCCATCCCGTGGACAGGCACCAATCCCTGACACTATTAATCTTATACTTGCAGACAGGAGCCTAGCATGGCTGTCCTCCAAGAGGCACTACCCAGCAGCTGACTTAGAGGGATGTAGAGACCCATAGCCAAACAGTGGATAGAGCATGGAGACTCTTATGAAATAGGAAAAAGGATCTGAGGGCCCCAAAGGAAATATAAGAACTCCACAGAAAGACGGACAGAGTCAACTATCCTGGACCCTTGGGAACTCTCTGAATCACCAACCAAAGAGCAAATACAGGTTAGACTCAACCCCAGTTCCCCACAAATATGTGGCAGATGTGCAGCTCACTCTTCAGGTGGGTCCCAACACTGGACCAGGAGCTTTCCTTGAAGCTATTGCTTGTGTGTGGAATCTGTTCCCCTAACTTGGCTGACTAGTCTGGCCTTAGTGGGAGAAGAAGCACCTAACCCATCAAAGACTTGATAGGCCTGGGTGGGGAAAGACTGGGGAGATCCATTCTCTTAGAGGAGAAGGGGAGGGGAGATGGGATGAGTGACTGTGGGAAAGCAAAACCAGCAAGGGGGACTAGGATTGGGATGTAAAGAGATGTCCAAACTATAAAAGCAATTTAAACTCTACTGGTTATTTCCAGTGCAAGTGTAGAATAGAAACACTATACAGAAACCACTTTCTCTCTATAACACCCCTGACATCTACTCAACTTGAGTTTTAAAATTTAGTTTAAATCTTTAATTTCAATGAGAACAACAGAGAAAACTACTGGAATTTATATTTAAATCACCATGGATTACATGCTTTTAACATAAAAAAGATAATGACAAATTTTTAATTGTCATTTAAAGAAAAAACAAAAACTATGAGGAGTATCTCAATTTAGTGTCAAGTAATGAACTATGATTTACAGGTGTGCTGGTCCAATTTAATTCGCAATTTATTGGGGGCATTTCTTACTTAAAATTAGCAAATGCTATTTAATATATTCTGAGAAATATCTTAAAGAGATTATTCAGCTATTAAAAGACTGGTGAAAAAAAAAGGTATGTCAAAATTTCGAGAGTGGAAGAAATCACAGTCAAAAACAAGAACTAGACCTATTCTTTGTAGAATCAGAATCACTAAATGTGTTACTTTTAATTTTGTGTTATGTAACGGAAAGATAAACTAAGTAGAAAATATCAGTATATAGGATCACACGCACACACACGTATGTAAGAAGCTGACAATTATTTCTTCAGTTTACACAAATGTCAATGGTGTTAATATTCTAATTATATTGTTTTAGTTTGCTTTCTATTATAAAAAAGAGCATAATCAGTTCCCACAGGTTAAGGCCTGGTGAGTAGGAGATCTACGCAGCCAGGGAGCAGAGAGATCTCTGTGGAGTGCACACGGAAAGTGCACCCCCCACCCTGCCCTGCCTGACCCAGGGACCAGGAACCCAGCATTGGGACCTCTGTTCCCACCCAGCAGAACAGGGCAGAACAGGGCTCGGAGCATCCGCCACCTGAACCAGTGGAGATCCATGGACACAGACCAGGTACAAAGGAAAGGAAAGAACATATCACTGACAACAAGATGGCAAGAGGAAAGAGAAAGAGCATATCCCAAGGAAACCAAGACAACTTGGCAACACCAGTACCCAGCTCTCCCATGACAGCAAACAGCAGAATGCCAAACACTCCAGAAAAAGAAGACTCAGACCTAAAATCATACCGCAAGACAATGATAGAGATCCTTAAACAAGAACTGGAGGAATAAAAAAAAGAATCAGAAGCTTTTAAAGAGGAAACAAGAAAAAACTCAAAGAACTCAAAGAACTAGAGGAAAACAGAACCAAAGAGATGAAGGAATGGAAGAAGGAATTTAAAATGGAAATTGACACAATAAAGAAAACACTAAAAGAAATAACCCTAGAGGTAGAACACCTAAAAAAAAAAAAAAAAAAATCAGGAGTCACAGAAGCAAGCATTTCCAATACACTAAAAGAGATGGAAGAGAGAATCTCGGGGGCCGAAGAGAACATTGTAAACATAGACAAAACAGCCAGAGAAAATGCAAACACCAAAAAGCTCCTAACGCAAAATGTCCAGGAAATCCAGGACACAATGAAAAGACCGAACCTAAGGGTAATAGGAATAGAAGAGGAAGAAGAATATCAACTAAGAGGCACAGTAAATATCTTCACTAAAATCATAGAAGAAAACTTCCCTACCCTCAAGAATGAGATGACCACGAGCATAAAAGGAGCCTTCAGAACTCCAAATAGGTTGGACCAGAAAAGAAATTCCTCCCGACACATAATAGTCAAAACACCAAGTGCCCAAAGCAAAGAAAGAATACTAAAAGCAGTAAGAGAAAAAGGTCAGGTAACATATAAAGGCAGACCAATCAGAATCACAATCGATTTCTCAACAGAGACTATGAAAGCTAGAAGAGCCTGGACAGACATCATGCAGACTCTAAGAGAGCACAAGTGCCAGCCCAAGCTGCTATACCCAGCAAAACTCTCAATCACCATAAATGGAGAGATGAAGATATTTCAAGACAAATCAAAATTTACACAATATAGACCACAAACCCAGCACTACAACGAATTATAGGTGGAAAACCCAATACAATGAGGGGAACTATATCCTAGTAAAAACAAGAAAACCAAAAGAAGAAAGATACACAGACACAACTCAACCTACAAAAGCACTAATAGCAGAAAACAGAAACCACTATTCCTTAATATCTATTAACATAAATGGACTCAACTCCCCAATAAAGAGACATAGGCTATCAGACTGGATACATAAACAAAATCCAGCATTTTGCTGCATAGAGGAAACTTATTTCAGAGACAAAAACAGACACTATCTCAGAGTAAAAGGGTGGGAAAAAAACTTCCAAGCAAACAGCCCCAAGAAGCAAGCTGGAGTGGCTATTCTAATATCGAATAAAGTAAAATTCCAACCAAAAGTTATCAAAAACAAAAATAAAGAAGGACACTTTTTACTCATTACAGGGGAAATCTGTCAGGAGGAACTCTCAATCCTTAACATATATGCTCCAAATACATAAGCACCCACATTCATAAAAGAAACCCTAATAAAGCTCAAAAAATACATTTCTTTTTTTAAAACAACTTTATTTTACAAGTCAAGGATAACTGTACAGATTTTAAGCATTTTTTGCATAAAATTATGCAATACATTTTCGTCAGTACTTTTTTTCAGATTTTAAAATAATTTTTACATAAAACTGTATGAATATATTTGTTAGTCAGTACTTGATTTTTTTAAAGGTTTAAAAGTATGCATTGAAAACTTAATAGTTACAATGAGCATAAAGAACTTATAAAACAAAATGTAACATGGAAATAGTCAAAGTTTTCTTGTTGTATAAAGATCTTTTTGTTTTGTTTTGTTTTCTTTTCTTTATTTCTTGGATTTCATACAGTCTGTGAGTTGTTTCTGGGGCAGTGCGAGCCACATTAAACCAGATACACTGAAACTATTAGATGAGAAAGTAGGTAAAACTTTAGAACATATAGGCACAGGAGAAAATATTCGGAACAAAACACCAATAGGTCAAGCTCTAAGGTCAAAGATTAACAAATGGGACTTAATAAAATTGCAAAGTTTCTGTAAGGCCAAGGACATTGTCAAGAAAACAAAACGGGAGCCAACAGAATAGAAAAAGATTTTTACCAACTCCACATCAGATAGAGGCCTAATATCTAAGGTATACAAAGAACTCAAAAAGCTAGAAACCAGAGAATCAAATAACCCTATTAAAAATAGGGTACAGAGCTAAACAAAACTTTCTCAGTTGAGGAATATCGAATGGCTGAGAAATATCTAAGGAAGTGCTCGACATCCTTAGCCATCAGGGAAATGGAAATCAAAACAACCCTGAGATTCCACCTCACACCAGTCAGATTGGCCAAGATCCAAAACTCAGATGACAACAGATGCTGGAGAGGTTGCAGAGAAAGAGGAACCTTTCTCCACTGTTGGTGGGGTTGCAAACTAATACAACCACTCTGGAAATCAGTCTGGCGATACCTCAGAAAATTGGACATAATACTACCTGAAGACCCAGCTATTCCACTTCTGGGAATATACCCCAGAGACACCTTAGTACACAACAAAGATATATGCACCACAATGTTCATAGCAGCTCTATTTATAATAGCCAGAAGCTGGAAAGAACCCAGATGTCCTTCAGAAGATGAATGGATACAAAAATTGTGGTACATTTACACAATGGAATACTACTCAGCCACCAGAAACAATGACTTGACCAAATTCTTAAGAAAATGGCTGCATCTAGAGAATATCATTCTGAGTGAGATAACCCAGTCACAAAAGAACAGACATAATATGCAGTCACTGATAATGGGATGCTAACCCTAGAAGCTCGCAAAAAATACATTTCACCCCACACAATAATAGTGGGAGACTTTAATAACCCACTCTCACCAATGGACAGATCATGGAAATAGAAACTGAACAAGGACACTGTGAAACTAGCAGAGACTATGAACCACCTGGAATTATAGATATTTACAGAACATATCATCCTAAAGTAAAAGAATAAACCTTCTTCTTAGCACCCCATGGCACCTTCTCGAAAATTGACCACATAATTGGACACAGAATGAGCCTCAATCGATATAAGAAGATTGAAATATTCCCATGCATCCTCTCAGATCACCACGGTCTAAGGCTGGTGTTTAACAACAACAAAGACAACAAAAAGCCCACATACACATGGAAACTAAACAACGCTCTGTTAAACAATAGCAGGGTCAAAAAAGAAATAAAGAAAGAAATTAAGGATTTTCTAGAATTCAATGAAAACGAAGACGCAACATACCCAAACCTATGGGATGCAATGAAAGCAGTACTGAGAGGAAAACTCATATCTCTGAGCACTTCCAAAAAAAAAAACTGGAGAGAGCATAGACTACCAACCTGACAGCACAGGTGAAAGCTCTAGAACAAAAGGAAGCAGATACACCCAAGATGAGTAGACAGCAAGAAATAATCAAACTTAGGGCAGAAATAGACCAAATAGAAACAAAAAGAACCATCGAAAGAATCAACAAAACCAAGAGCTGGTTCTTTGAGAAAAATCAACAAGATTGATAAACCCCTAGCCAGACTAACTAGAGGGCAAAGAGAGAGTATACAAATTAACAAAATCAGAAAGGAAAGTGGAGACATAACAACTGAAATTGAGGAAATTCAAGAAATCATCAGATCCTACTACAAAAGCCTATACTCCACAAAGTTGGAAAATCTGGAGGAAATGGATTAATTCCTAGACAGATACAAGGTACTAAAGTTAAACCAAAACCAGGTAAACCATCTAAATAATCCCATAACACCTATAGAAATAGAAGAAGTCACCAAAAGCCTCCCAACCAAAAAAAGCCCAGGTCCAGATGGGTTCAGTGCAAAATTTTATCAGACATTTATTGGGGACATAACACCAATACTCTCCAAACTATTCCACAAGATAGGATCAGATGGATTACTACCTAACTCATTTTTTGAGGTTACAATAACCCTCATTCCTAAACCACACAAACACCCTACAAGGAAAGAGAACTTCAGACCAATCTCACTTTTGAACATTGATGCAAAAATACTCAACAAAATCCTTGCAAACCGTATCCAAGAACACATCAAAACGATCATTCAACATGACCAAGTAGGCTTCATCCCTGGGATGTAGAAATGGTTTAATATAAGGAAATCCATCAATGCAATCCACCATATAAACAAACTCAAAGAACAAAATCACATGGTTATCTCACTAGATGCTGAGAAAGCATTTGACAAAATTCAACACCCCTTCATGTTAAAAGTCCTGGAAAGAACAGGAATCCAAGGTCCATACTTAAACATAATAAAAGCAATATACAGCAAACCAACAGCCAACATCAAACTTAACAGTGGGAAACTTGAAGCAATCCCACTAAAATCAGGGACAAGGCTGCCCACTCTCTCCCTACCTATTCAACATAGTACTGGAAGTCCTGGCTGAAGCAATTAGACAGCAAAAGGAGATCAAGGGGATACAAATCGGAAAAGAAAGAAGTAAAAACATCACTCTTTGCCGATGACATGATAGTGTACTTAAGTGACCCCAAAAATTCCACCAGAGAACTCCTACAGCTGATAAACAAGTTCAGCAAAGTGGCTGGATACAAAGTTAACTCAAACAAATCAGTAGCCTTCCAATATTCAAAGGACAAACATGTGGGGAAAGAAATTAGGGAAAAGATACCCTTCACAATACTCAAAAAAACTATGAAATACCTTGGTGTGACTCTAACTAAGCAAGTGAAGGAACTGTATGACAAGAACTTCAAACCTCTAAAGAAGGAAATCGAGGAAGATCTCAAAAAATGGAAAGATCTCCCATGCTCATTGATTGGAAGGATCAACATTTTTAAAATGGGCATCCTAACAAAAGCAATCTACAGATTCAATGCAATCCCCATCAAAATTCCAACCCAGTTCTTCATTGAGTTGGAAAGATCAATGTTCAATTTCATCTGGAATAACAAAAAACCTAGAATAGTGAAATTCATCCTCAACAACAAGAAAAAATCTGCGGGAATCACTATCCCTGACCTCAAGCTATATTACAAGGCAATTGTGCTGAAAACTGCATGGTACTGGTACAGAAATAGGCATGTGGATCAATGGAATAGAATAAAAGATCCAGAAATGAGCCTTCACGTATATGGTCACCTGATTTTTGACAAAGGAGCTGTAAACATTCAATGGAAAAAGGACAGCCTATTCAACAAATGGTGCTGGTCCAACTGGCACTCAGCATGCAAAAGAATGAAAATAGACCCGTTCTTATCTCCTTGTACAAAGCTCAAGTGTAAGTGGATCAAAGATCTCCAAATTAAACCAGATACACTGAAACTATTAGATGAGAAAGTAGGAAAAACCTTAGAACACATAGGCACAGGAGAAATTTTTCTGAACAAAACACCAACAGCTCAAGCTCTAAGATCAAAGATTAACAAATGGGACTTAATGAGATTGCAAAGTTTCTGTAAGCTAAGGACATTGTCAAGACAACAAAACGTCAGCCAACAGATGAGAAAAGATCTTTACCAACTCCACATCAGATAGAGGCCTAATATCTAAGATATACAAAGAACTAAAAAAGACCCCAGAGAATCAAACAACCCTATTTAAAAAATGGGGTACAGAGCTAAACAAAACGTTCTCAATTAGGAATATGGAATGGCTGAGAAACATCTAAGAAAGTGCTCAACATCCTTTAGCCATCAGGGAAATGCAAATCAAAACAACCCTGAGATTCTACCTCACACCAGTCAGATTGGCCAAGATCCAAAACTCAGATGACAGCAGATGCTGGAGAGGTTGCGGAGAAACAGGAACACTTCTCCACTGTTGGTGGGGTTGTAAACTGATACAACCACTCTGGAAATCAGTCTGGCGATTCCTCAGACAATTGGACATAGTACTACCTGAAGATCCAGCTATTCCACTTCTGGGCATATACCCCAGAGACACTTTAATATACAACAAAGATATATGCACCACAATGTTCATAGCAGCTCTATTTATAATAGCCAGAAGCTGGAAAGAACCCAGATGTCCTTCAGTAGATGAATGGTACAAAGATTGTGGTACATTTACACAATGGAGTACTACTCAGTCATCAGAAACAATGACTTAACCAAATTCTTAAGAAAATGGTTGCATCTAGAGAATATCACCCTGAGTGAGATAACCCAGTCACAAAGTAACAGACATAATATGCAGTCACTGATAGTGGGATGCTAACCCCAGAGGCACGGACTGCCCCAGAAACAACTCACAGACTGTGTGAAGTTCAAGAAAAAAACAAAACAAAACAAAAAACTCATGCTCAATCCTTACACACCAAGAAAACGTTGACTAATTACGGGTTACATCCTGTTTTACATGTACTTTTTGCTCATTGTAACTAGTAAGACCTTAATGAAGAGTATCAAACCTTAAAAAAAAAGAAAAAAAAAAGCCAAGCACTGACACAATTGTATTTGTATACATTTATGCAAAAATGTTTAAAATTTTTTTCTTTTATCTTTGCTTTTTAAAATAAAGTTTAAAAAAAAGAGCAAAATCAAAAGTAACTTGGGAAGGAAATGGTTAATTTCAGTTTAGAGGATCAATCACAGTCCATCATGTATGGAAGTCAGGGAAAGAGCTCACAAGACAGGAACAGAGAAGAAGGAACTGAAGCAAAGACCATGGATGAATGCCACTTACTGACTTGCTCTTCAAAGCTTGTTCAGCCTACTTTCTCATATAGCCCTGGACCACTTGCCCAGGGATGGCAGTACCCATTGGGCTCATACCTCCTTCATTAACCATTTATTAAGAAATGTCCCTCAGACTTGCCCACGGGCCAATTTATTGGATGAATTGAGTTCCCTCTTCCCAAATAACTTCAGCTTGTGCCATTTTAAAAAAATGGCAAGCATGCACACACATGCTGCATGTACACAGCCAGGAGCACACACAACACAGACATATATTTAATTATAAATTACATACTAGATGACTATAATACCACATTTATTGACCTATATTAAAAACATGTTTCCTGTGATGCTTTAAAAACTAGTAAAGTTATAATCCCTCATTCTCCCACTATACAAATCATATGTGTCCATTTTATATATAATATACACAAATATCCAAACCCTTACATCTCAATGTGTTCAAGATTGCTAATAACTAAAACACCCATTTTATGACCATTTTGAAAACTATATGCTGATAGAATTTCTACTTCAGTGGAATATATAACTCATCCAGTACTAGCCACTACTCAAAAAAAAAACTCATAACTTAAATATTCCTGTGTCTGGCCTGCAATATCATGAATATTTCTTTTACAATTCTTTCTTCTTTCTACCCAAAGCACAACCAAAATTTATTTTATAACATAAGTATCACTTTAAATTATTTGAGAAGCACTGCCACAAAGGTGTAATAAATGACACAGCATTCACCCATACAAGGAAGGGAATAAAAACAACCAATGCTCCATGCACAAAACCCCTGGACTTTTAAATCTGTATGGACCAAAACTGTTTAGTAGTAAACAGTCAAGCATGAAGATACATGACTATAAATCTAACACTCAGAAATAGAGGCAGGAAGATTACAAATTTGAAGCTAGACATGTATACATATTTGGTTCAAAGGCCAGCATGAACTGTTCAGCAAGATCATGTAAAAAGTACACTGCCTAACAGCAAATAAAGAGCAACGTAAAATTCCTACATTAACTTGTAGCATGATATTATAATACAGAACAAAATGTTTGAGATTAGTATGACTAAAAGAGGCTGAATGCCAAGAGCTGAGCAGAGAAGGGTAGGCAGAACACTCCAGGCAGTTATAGACCCTAGAAACTAGTGAGATGACAGGGGAGAAGATCAAAGCCACAGGGTCACATCCAGGGTAGGGTGGGAAAGGTAACACCAAATGACAAAGAATTCTAACTAAAATCCAGACTTCATAATACTTACACTAAAACAGAAAAGCCACTGTAGACTCTTGAGCGACAATAAAAAAAAAAAGTAAACATAGTTAGACTGACATGGTTGTATGTACAAAACAGAAGGATAAACTCAGAGTACCAAACAAGAGACCACGAAATATGTCTAGTGCCTGGGTTGAAAAAGAATTACCATTCACTACCCTGATATATACAGAACTGACTGGCAAGAATCCTAAAACTTTAAAACCCTTACTGCTTTTAATCAAGGTACTCTCAACAATGCTCCAATATATGGTGATTCACTTTGGCTGAGTCAAATGCCCTAAGCCCACTGCAGTGGTTTGAATAAGAATGGCACTATAGGTTCATAGATGTGAATGCTTAGGCACCAGGGAGTAGAACTATTTGAAAGGACTGTGGCCTTGTTGAAAGATGTATCTAGGAGTAAGCTTTGGAGTTTTTCAAAAGCCCACACCAGGCTCAGTGTTTTCTCTGCCTCAGCCAGTAGTGAGAATGTGGCTCTCAGCTACTTCTCCATGTATTCCGCCATGATTTCCACTATGGTAAGAATGAACCAAATCTCTAAAACTGAAAACAAGCCTCAAATTAAATGCTTTCATTTATAGGAGTTTTCTTGGTAACAAGTGTCTCTACATAGCAATAGAACAGTGACTATGTCAGAAGTTTCTTGCAAGGAGTGGTGTATTGCTCAGAAAAACCTTATCATGTTGTTTGTTAGAGGAAGAGGGAAGACCTCGGAACTTTGGAGTAGAAACGTGATTACTGGATGCTTTAAATGGAGCTGAAGGGATCATCCTAGTAGCAAGATGGGAGGCAGCCCTGAGGAAAATTTGAATTGTGGGGGCCCAGTTCAAGAAGTTTCAGAGGAGAAGATTATTAGAAAGTGGACTAAAGATGATTCTTGTGCTATTTTTGCCCTTATACCAAAAGCTTGCCTGAGGTACAATAGAAGCATTTTGGAAGGATGGCTTTGGCAAGAGCTTTTAAGGCAGCGTAGTATTGACCGTGTCACTCAGTTATTAGTGGTCACTCTTATGTAGATCTATAATGCAAAGGAACAAACTAGACAAAGATACGAAATGTACAGTTTGAGTAGAAAGGAGCACCAGGAGACATACCTTAGAAGACAGGAACTCCACTGCCCAGGGAGATAGAAAGTCTACTGACAGCAAAGGGGGCAAAAGGGGGTGATGTCCTCAGGCCAAAGCTGCTCTCCTCAACTGATAGAGGGGCTGAAGGAGGGCCAGTTCTGTATTTAACAGTTTATTAAAAATTGGGAACACAGAATTCATAAGGTTCAGGCGAGCCGTTATGAACCTTCAGTAGACAAGATTGGAATTGTGTATGGCACTAAAAACAATGCAACATTTTACAAGGTTAGAGATTATAATAGAGAAATTTGTGTGAACTTAATGAGACCTGACCCAGAGAGAAAAATTATTTGATGGATTTCATTGTATAAAATTTATGTGTACCATGTATGAACATAGTGATTATTCCAGACCATGGGAAAATTATGTTTTTCCTTTAAAATTTAATGGGAAAGAGGAGATACTTAAGTAAAAATATTATATGCTCTGTAAAGTACTCCTAGTTCATCAGGGCTTTACAAACATGAAAAGGTCTTCCTCTGTTCTTTGTTTTGCCTGTGAAATACTTAGTATACTTGTTCTTAGTTCTTGCTCCAAAATAATATACAGGTAGGTATCTGTTGCTTTTCTCAATTATGTACCAGAATTTTAAAAAATCTTACTTCTCTGAAGTCTATCAAGTGATGGAGCAATGTCTCAGATCTTGTTTATACAGATACAGAAAACAGTGTTGGGATTCCAGCATCCGTAGAATGAGTTTAGTGCTTGGCCAATCTCTATGTGCATAAGCACATGTGTACACTCATGCTCACATACACATAAACTTTTAAAGGGATGTCTGTCTCTATCTATCTATCTATCTATCTATCTATCTATCTATCTATCTATCTATCTACCTATCTATCTACCTATCTATCTATCTATCTACCTACCTACCTACCTACCTACCTACCTACCTACCTACCTACCTACCTACCTACCTACCTGTCTATCTCTTTATTTCTGTGCTGTTTGCTGTAACCAAGGGGTTGCTGCGTTAACTAACATTGGTTGAGGCAGATGACCAGGCTGTCATGAATGCTTGAAGACTCAGAAAACAGCTCAGTGATGACAAGTAGTCTGTACTGGATTAGGGAAATTATTCCACTTTCTTAAGCTTTCGTCAAATGTTTTATCAAACAACATTTTTGTTTCCAGTTAGGTTTGAGATTCTGAAATTCTCTCTTAATAATTTAGTATGATGAAAATTTTCTAGTCAGCTCTTAATTATATAAATTTAAGTCTGAAACGAGTATATTGAGACTATAATCCTACTTAAGTTGAATAAGTAAGTGATTAGAAAAATAAAATCAGGCAAAACTAAAAACTGTCCTTCGGGGCTAAACAAAAATATAGTAAGTCCCCTTTAAAAAGCAAGAATAATTAACTTCCTTGTAAGCATATTTCTAAGTCTAGAGACAAGCCTGTTACTTATGAGAGCTTAGATAGAAAACACCTCTACAGAAAGGATGAGCTCTAGAATTGGTAATGCCTTAGATACTAGCTTCTAGGTGTCTGCCTAATTTTAAACAAATGTTTATGAGCAAAGATATATGGAATAATTTTAGAATATTAGAAGCACAAAATAGATTAATATAGTAACAAACGTTCATAATCCCAGCATTTGCGGGGTAGAGGCAGAAGGGCCAGATAATTAAGGCCAATCTTAACTAAATAGCAGCTTGAGGCCAGCTTTGACATCATCAACCTTTTCTCAACAAGAAGAAAAAAAGAATCACAAAATAAATTCTTGTCAGTAAAAACCCTTACTGTGGATATCTGTCTCTACTCACTAGTCAATTGACATTTTATTGCCTCAGTATAAACTGTTGTTGCATATTAAATAATAATTAAGCAGAAATGATAGGCTGAAGAGTGGTATTTTTTATGAGTCATACTAGTATGTAAGACACAAAAATCGAAAAGAAAACAAAGAAGCTTAAAATAAAAGCAACATTAAAAAAAACAAAAAACAAAAACAAAAAAAAAAAACCTCACTTTAAAGCTCCTAAATCATATATTTTGGCGACACCATGTGGCGGAACTATGAACTGCTGCTGATATCCACCATGTTTTGTAAACTACCTATTTAATATTAGGAAAAATTTTAAACTATTTTATCAGCTAAATGGCAAAATCAGAAAATCAGTTATCACTACAAAAATGGGTACTTTTGAAAATAAATTTACTAAAGCAGTAATTTTAGGACTCCGTGAGACAGATGTAGGAGGCACAGAGGTCATAAGCACTAGGTAGAAGAAACAAAAATTAACACCCAGGACTGTTCCTTTTCAAAGGGAGAGAGTCCCAACCTGCTATTTTCTCAGAAGGCTGTGAGTGAACACGGCTTATGGCTCAGTGACATTTGCACTGTCTATGTGGTCAGCATCCTCACCCAAATCCACTGTCTGTGGTTCTGCTTATAAATTAAATTAGCTTAATATTTTGTGGTATAATTTCTCAGAATTTTTGTAGGGTATGTGTATGTGTGTGCAACCACCATGGCCATCAGAATAACCATCTGCAGGAGGAAAGAAGGTAGTTTTGTTCAAAACTATCTATAGAACCTATCTTTTTTGGAAGGTGTCAAATGTAAAAGATGTCACATACATTTCATAAAGAGTTTCAAGTATGTGTTTATTAGGTCTGTGCATATGAGTGCAGTGACCTTGAAAGTAAGAATAAAGTCTTGAACTTTACTGTGCACACAGAATTGAATTCATTATCACCAGGTAATTTTTCACCTAAAACTACTCTGGGTCAGACAATACAGGCTAGTCATTCTGAACAAAACTTTCTTGCATCCTGCACACGACATTCTGATGACCATGGTGGTTGCAGACACACACACTCGTGCACACGCACACACAAATGCACCATACAAAGATACTAAGAAATTATACCATAAAAATTAAGCTAACTTAATTATAAGCAAAATCACAGGAAACCACTTTAAGCAGTTAATAAATATAACTACACAACAAATATAGCCCTGATATTCTTTAACACTAGTTTTCTAGATATTGTTACACAAATGTATCTGAACTTCAATATAATTGTTTTGTAATCTTGGTTTTTTATAATTTATACAAAGCTGGGCAGTAGGAATACACACCTTTAATCCAAGCACTTGGGAGGCAGAGGTAGGTAGATCTTTGCGAGTTCAACACTAGCCTGGTTACAGCACAGCCAGGGCTACAGAGAAGGCCTTTCTCAGATAAATTGGATGGATGGATGGATGGATGGATGGATGGATGGATGGATGGATGGATGGATGGATGGATGGATGGACAGACGGACGGGTGGGTTGGATGGATGGATGGAAGGACGGACAGATTTATGGATTGATAGACAGACGGATAGATGGGTGGGTGGGTGGGCAGGTGGGTGGCCAGGCAGGTTGGTGGAAATTTCAGAGAAGGAAATAACCAAAAGGCACCATCACAAATGAGCTGGATAACTAACTCACTTTTTCATACTGTTGTTCAACTATGAAAAATATATAAATCACAGCACTCATGAGCAGAGGCAGGAAGGTGTCTGAGTCTGAAGAAAGCCTGGTCTACACAATATGTTCCAGAACAGCCAGAGTTACACAGTTGAGACCCTACCTCAAAAAAGTTATACATAAGCTTAATTGTATAAAGAATATGCCAATAAAGGGTTAACTCTTTGAGGGGGAAGCTCTTGATTTTAAATTATCAGAACCCAAATATGTATGTTGGCAGATATAACTATAATGAGATGTTATTATTGGTGTACAGGTATTTGAACTAGCTTTTTAATAATTTAAATAAAACTATAGATTCGTGAGATAAAAAGAATTCTTAGAAATCGAGGTGTGGTGGCACACTCCTCTAATCCCAGCACTCAGGGGAGAGAGGCAGAAGTATCTTTTGTGAGTTCGAGACCAGTCTGGTCTACATATCAAGTTTTAGGCTAACAAGAACTACAGAGTCTCAAAAACTTTCGAGACCCCATCAAATAACCTCGCCATTGTGAGGTCTAAAAGCCAAACCACTCATACCAACCACATCCGTACTCAGTGCTGATGCTGAGTGAAAGGACAGGACTGCTGTGCTTTGGTTCTAGCCTCCGTTAAGCTGCTTGTTTCATAATAACTGCAGAGTGTTTGTGGCCACTTATTAAAATAAGTGCTATCAAGGTAAGAATTATGATGCTTATTAAGTCACCAAAGAATCTCAAAGAAAAGGGAAATTGCAATAGAAATATATAAATGTTTCAAAAAAAAAAAAAAAAAAACTAGTCCCTGTTTAAGGGCCAAAGACACATAGTTGAGTTAATGGAATTTGGGTCTTATCATTTGGTCATGTGAAATGAATTGTGTAAAATGTTAAAACTGATGGCTGCTTTTCACTTAACAAGGTGAATTTTAAAGCAAATTCAACTATTTTATTCTTTTAAGTATCAACTTGAGATAGTATGAAAGATCTCTACTTAATTCCTAAAGAAATATATTCTGAAAGAATTTTCCTCTATTTACAATCATAGCTTCCATTGTATTATAACATTATTTTATATTTAGCTTAAATATCTATTACAATTATTTTAATAAAAAACTAAAGTTTTCTATCACAAAACAATTTATTGACAAATTCTCTAAATCTAAAACCCTGTGTATGTTTTATACTTTGCCCATCAATCTGGAAATAATAGCTCATGAGAAAAAAAAAAGCACCAATTATCTTTCCAGTGAAGATGATACTCACAATAGCAATACTTTTCCTTCAGCATCTAACTAAAGCTGTGTGATATGAGAAGTCAACACCTCATTTACATGTGAAGACAGAAAATAAAATATTTACAAAATTCCATTCAACAACTAGAAAAAATAAAAATTCCCATGTGTCTTTTCAAATCATATACAAGACACAGTACATATCAGCTGCAGGTTAAATAGAAAGCAGCAATATTAAAACCATGAATATTAACACATTACAAATTAGAAATATCAAGAAAAAGTACTTGCTCTGAGGGAAAAAACCAAGTACAGCCAGGATAGTCATACTGTGAACTGTTTCAAGAAGAAAACCAAAGAAAAGTTCAAGTAAATGATGTCATATCTCTGAATTTCCTCAATTATTCTTAAACTGTGCCAGAGATCACCCAAGCAAACCTTCCTAGAGCTACCTCAAGAATCTTTCCAGCAGAGAATCTCAACCTGTTTTTAAAACCATCAAGTGGTCAAGTGGTCACACAAATGTGTGTGTGCACGAGTGCACACACACACACACACACACACAAACACAAAATAACAAAACAAACAAACTGCAGTTGTATCAGAAACCACCACGCACACTAGGAAAGACACCCTGGCATGGAGTGGTTTGTTAGTACGTTACTTGATTCGTAACATGTATGAAGCCTCTCTCTCCTTCCTTTCCTTGTTTTCTAGCCCAAAAAAATTGGTTTAAGTGAGAACAGAGTCACATTATAAAAGAACTGATAGTCAATCATCTCCCATGTCTCCACTGACCAAACATTAAGTATAGAATCTAACATGCAAGCCTGCATTTGACCCATTAAATTCGCTGACTGCAGGAGGCTGAACCAGAAAGAAATCAAGTTTCAAGACTAGTTTGAACCAATACAGCAAGTTCCTATCTCAGAAACCTACATACATAAATAGGTAAACTAATGAAATATATCCTTATTTTAGATGAAATGAAATTTAAGTATTTTTAATTTTTGTAAATAAGCATTGCATTTTAATAAGTAAATAAATCCTTATCTCACTGGATGACTGAGGTAAGGAAAGTTCCTCTGATATGAACATATCAATAGGCTCTAACTTTGAAGTGTGAATAAAAGATTCTAGGGAAGATTAACACACACACCCCCCCACACACACAGAGCAATTTGGCCTTCTTTCTACCAAAGGTATTTTCATCAGAAGACAGCTTGCTTTAGTTAAGACAGAAATTACATTTTAAACTACTCTAAGGTTCTTCCAATCAAAAGTCACTTTGAAGTGAATAGCACAGCTTCTAATACTTTCAGGCATCTACTATCCCTAAAGAACTGCACTTTTGTTTCAAAACAAATGGTCATTTAAACACATCTTTTATTCCTATTCAAGCTTTTAAACTTGAAAATGGGGACATCAAGTCCAAGATTATATGGAAACCATATGTATATTAACAGCTTGTTCTGGAAGAGATGGAAAATAAACAGTTCAGTGATTGTTTAAATCACAAGCCAAGATAGTCAAAGCTCACCTGCTCAGACTGTGTTTAGCTTGGTGGTAAATAGTTAAGCAATGTCATTTTAAACACCCCCCCCAAGATAAAACTGGATAACGATGACTGAAAAAAAAACACCAAATTGGCAAGGTTAAAGAAATAGCAAAATAAAATCTAAGAAAAATATAGCCAAAGAAAATATCTTTAACTCATACTATACAAAAGTAAATTTCTGAAATGCTTTTTTAAAAATAAAGCCAAAAATGTATTAATATATTAAAATCTCTACCTGAGTCACTCCTAAGAATCAGTAATAACTGCCTAAACCTCAAGAAAATAAAAAGTAGTACTTGGTAGACTGAAACAAATATGAGACACACTTTGCCCTACTATTACTATTACCTCCTAGAACACATCACTGCCACCAACCAGCGTCAACTGCTGCATAAACCCTCCACTTCTTACCTAAGGGAAAGCTGTGCTAGCAAGGAAGGCCTCTGCCCTGTAAGACCTGCCATCAAAGATCCAACATTACTAAAGGAGCAAGCAACAACACTGCTACTGAACTTCTCCATGGTACACACACCTCCTGTCTACCTATTTCCTGACCCTGCATTAAGATCTTTAAAAACCTCACATATGCTCTCTGATTAAGGCTTCCTAGATTCCTGGTCTAGATTTTCCATTTCCTTTCTCTCTTGTCCTTTGCTTGCCTAAACAGTATTGTCAACAGCCTCCATTTAGACTCTAGTCACACACAGTAAGTACTGTTGTATTGTGTCCCTACTTACACCCCCAGACCTGGTTTCTGTACTCTAATAAGCTCTGGGGTTTACAATAAATTTTTTGAAAGCCTGAGAATTTAACACAGGGCTATTCATCCACTAAGGCTACATCTCAGCCTAGGTTTTTGAGAGATACTAATCATATCCTATTAAATTTTCTCCCTAAACAGAAACAAGAAAAAAAAATACATAAAATAAAAACTTCTGGGTTTTTTTTTACCAAAGTTCTGATACAACACTAATGAAATCCAAAATAAGTAATTTAAACAATCTGCGTGCACTCTAGAAGGTTTCTAATGTGAGGCATGTGGAATGCATATATAGCACACATATAGCCAAACACAAAACTGTAAATGCACTCTAAACACTGAGATTTGTTTTGAAAATGTTTAACCTCAGTTGTGCAGCTCTCAAGTGTGAACTTTGTATATGACAATTCTATGTTAAATGTGAAAGGCTGGACACATCTGCCAAAGTACTGGATTATTTTATGACTTGACACAAGCTAGACTCATTGAAAAAAAAGACTCTCAATTGAGAAACTGTCCCACCAAACTGCCCTGTGGGCAAGCCTGTGGTATATTTTCTTAATATATGATTGTTGTGAGAGGGCCCACCTAACTGTGGATGGTGCCACCCCTGGGCTGTCAGCCCTAAGCACTATAAGAAAGCAGACTGAACAAGTCATGTGGACGTGGACAGAGCTAATAAACACCATTCCTTCAAGTCCTCTTGCCTCCAGGTTCTTGTTTGAGTTCCTATGCTGACTTCCTTTGATGATGGACTGCATTGTGGAAGTAAAAGCTATATAAACCCTTTCCTTCCCAGGTTGCTTTTGGTCATGATATTTGATCAGAGCAATAGAAACCATAATTAAGACACACAGCTAATTTTATCATTAAACAACCCAAATTGGGAATATTCTATCTTTTCTTAGATCAGTACTAGTAAAATATAGCTCTAGCACTAAATTTAAAACTTTCTCCAGAGGGGAGTTAAAAAGCTATTGAAAGCTTCTGACTCCATGTGAAATCTTATCCTCATGTGGCAACTGGATGGGCAAACCCTTGTCTATTTAAAAACATGCTATAAACATAGTAAAAATTAGGACAACCCTAAAGGTTATAATGCCTTTTTTTGGGAGTATCAAGCAAGCAAATTTTATATAACCTAATTCTCAAGCCATCCCACCCACATGTATGAAAATACGGTTGTTTTAAAACATGAAATTAGTAGAAAATTGTTATCAATATTTTTAATGATGCTTTTTCCCTTTCATGAGTCGTAACTACAAATTTCCAGATTGGTGAGCATAAAGCTATGTCTACACATGACCTTCATGAAACATCTGTTATTTTATGAAATTCTAAACCTTCCCACCAAAAATTCATTGTGTAGACTTCACCAAAGATGTAAGGACAGAATTAAAAACTGTGTCCTTAATTAAAATTTATAAAGTAACAAATTCTACAACATATATCTGACTTTTTATCAAATGAGGATTAGCCATTAAGAAATAAAATAATGAAAGAGCCTAAACTTTATAACCAAAACTAAACTTCCCTCTAAGTTAGTACTACTTAAAAAGCAATCTGTAGGAAAATTATACAGAAGCCAAGTCTCAGGAAACTTATGAGTTTTGAACTTGTTCCCATGCTCTGGTCTCAGAGAACTGAGATAAAACTTGAAGATTCACCACTAATGTTCAGAATCAAATTAATGTCCATCTACCACAGTATTTTCTAATGTCAACACATCAAGTATTCCTAAACTTACCCAAATGAAGCAGCGTAAACTGAGCTGCCAGTTCCTTTGCATCCTCCAGCGTTGTGCAGAGTTTATCTGGCATGAAGTAACTCTGGGATCCATTTGCAATTGCAGGAATAACTATTTTATACACCAAGAGTAGTTTTCCATCCTGACTTGTTGTTGAATATAAATAATATTCTGGTGGTGCCCAATTATTTTTGTTGCAGTAATAATCCAAATGCATCACTGCAGAATTAAAATGATTGGATTTTAAAGAATACATACTAATTGGGGTAAGCTTTGTTCCAGGAAAAAAAGGATAAGTACATCTTTCAATCTCAGGGGGGCTTGGACTATGCTGACCATTGAGACGAGTTGGGAGAGCTGGTGGCTTGCCTAGACTTTTGGAGTGACTCTCTTCCTTGTTAGCATATACAAGTAGATTTTCAGAATTTGGGCTGATCTGGCCATTAAGATGCTGCCGCCAAGTATTTTCTTTATTAACTGGCTTTGCCAAGGTTACCTCAATACTGGCTCCATCAATGCATTTTCCATTCATAACAGACATAGCAGCCACTGCATCTTCTCGGTTGAAAAAGTGAACGAATGCATAATCTCTAAGTTTCTTTACTCGTTCCACTGCACCAGGCTTGAATTTATTGAATTCTGCTTTAATTGTTTCCTCTGTGGTTGAGATCATTAGATTTCTTACATAGAGAACTTTAACTCTCTGCATGGTTTCCTCATCAACTTCTTTCTCTGGATCAGCCCAATCCACCTGAATGGTGTGGCCCCAGAGTTGAAATGTTCCTGAAAAGAAAATTGCATGAATCTGAAGGTACCAAGAGCAAAGAATACAAATCTAAATAGCAACATATAATAATTTCTCCAAGTAAACCAACTCAAACACATATTAATATCTGATTAACCACTTGTGTCTATTCACACCAAAGTTTTTATTAAAGAAAACCTAATCAGAATTTATGACAGACTTTTAAGAGTTAGTAAGACAAGACTTTGAAGACTGATCACTGTAATAATTAAATAAGGCTTTCTGGATTTTTACTAAACATAATTAACAAAGTTAAAGTTATGTACACATTAAAGTATAGACACATTCAGTAATTAGCAAAGTAACTCATTTTGTAGGAACAATTTCTCATAACTTATTAGTCATTTAATTTACTTCCTCTTAACAATTCTTTGTTCCTTTTCATGCGGCATTATATAACTTGCTAACAATGTTCTAAACTTTACTGATCCATTTTCCAATTTATAATGGGATTAATATGTAAAGTAACCTTTGAATATCTTACCTGGAATCAGCTTTCTCCTGGCCATTGCAGCAGCTCTGTGAGACTCATACTCAACAAATGCAAAACCACGGTTCTTGGTTTTGTCAGTTGCACTTGGATAAACAATCACATCTACAACACCTTCTGTAACTTTCTTCATTTCATCCAAAATTTCTTCCTTTTTCTTTTCTTTGGGAATTGCTCCAATAAATAATCTGCAATTATCCAAGCTTACACACACACCAATAAACTTCCCTGGTCGAATCTCATAATTGTTAAGAATCCGGATGGCTAACTGGGCTTCTTCTTTAGTAGTATACATCACAAAAGCATAACCTCGGTTTTCACCACTAAATTCCATCATCAGTCGAAATTCATATATCTTCCCAGCTCTTTCAAATACAGGAACCAATTCATCTTCATACATATCACGAGGTATTTTTCCAACAAAAACTTCACAACCTCTAGGGGGAGGAGGACCTTCCCAACCTGAAAAATAAACACAACTAAATTCTACAAAGCTATATTCATAACAATCATTTACTCAAAGCTGGAGAGATGGCTCAGAGGTTAAGAGCACTGACTGCTCTTGTAGAGGTCCTGAGTTCAATTCCCAGCAACCACAACCATCTGTAATAAGATCGGATGCCCTCTTCTGGTGTCTGAAGAGAGCAACAGTGTGCTCACATATATAAAAAAAAAATCTTAAAAAACAAACAATCATTTACTCTCTCAACAAATTGTCTTCAAGCAGTATTCTAAGTATTGAAGTTCAAAAGCTAATGAAGTTCCTTCCCTTCTTTTCTTTTAGTTTAACCAAACTCTGGGAGACAATATAAATGATAAAGATCTGTGATCTGTGAGAAAAATATAGCTACAGGAGAGGTGTCACTATGAATAAAATAGGCAAATCTCTGAACACAATGTTTACACAATGGCCTAAGTGAAACAAAGAGTTAAGTACAAGGATTATCAGGGGGAGAAGAAATCAAAAGTAAAACTACAATACAGATGCCTTCCTGCCTAAAGTGTACTACATGGAGGACAGCAGTAGCAAGGGACGAAGCTACTGGGAAAACTAGAAGGCGGAACTCTGTTTAATCATTTTCAGAGTCTGGTCTATTCACTCTGGCTATAGAAGTACTATGCCTCTACTCACTGCTCCTTCAAATACATCCCCAAATGCCTATCTGTAATGCCTTCAGTATACTATCCCCCAATGCCCTGAATCTTGATTTATTTCTCAATCCAAACCAAGTTATTTCTCAACCACTTCTTAAGAGCAACATTTTCAATGAATTCATAATCTCTTTAAAAATCATTAATCATGGCTGAAACTGTTTGGGAAGCTTGTGAGGATAACACCTCATCTAAATGACTATTTAAATATTTAATTTAAATATGTATAAGCAAACTCCACCTGGAGGAGGACCACCAAATTTCCTTTGCCCGTTTTCTTGGACCATGTTGTAGCCAGTCTTTTCCATCAGAGCCAGCAATGCGGCTTCATTCTGAGTGCCGGTGCGGACTTTACTGCATCCATTTGTCCCAGCGGTGTCTTCTTCATTCATGGCTGCAGCTCCTAAAACAAAGTCAGATAACTGTCAGCGGACAGCAGGGCGGCAGCGGTCCGGGAGCATTTGTTTGGATTGCATGAGCCAGAGAGTTGTGACTAACAGGTGCGGTGACTAACCTTCGCTACTGCTCTTTATTTCCAGTCTCACTAGAACAGAAACTGGAAGACTGTTTTTCAAGCTACTCCTCTACTAAGCAGTGCCTTTAGGTAGTCTAAGTAGGAGAAAGGGAGGAAAGGGGGAGCAGAATAAAGAAAGAATGAGAAATCGGATGTGAGAGTTAGGAAAAAGAAACCCAAAAAGTAACAAAATACGCTTCCATCAATGATTTTTGAAGTCACCTTCAATCTACACAGTCAGAGTTTTAAATAATTCTGTCATATAGACCAACTGAATCTTTTCTGTGAGTACAAATACCACACTTGTCAGATACATATAACCTGATTCCTACACTATTCACATTCTCAGCAATCTTCAACAATTTCCAGAAACAAAGTCTTCATATCAGCCCATTTGTTTCTACTCTAAGTTTCCAGAGAGTGAATAGAAACACATAATTACCAGTTACCTGAGAAGAAACAGGAGCTAATGTGATATCTGATTTGCATCAGCTTAATAGACTTTTCTTAGCTGGGTGAACAGGAACTTCTTCAGCATCCTATATAAAATGTATATATGTATGTGTATGATTTCATGTGTGATGGTGAGCATAGCATGCTCAAGCATATCTATGTATATGGAAGCCAATAATCAACTTTGGGTGTGACTCCTCCGATGCTGAAATTACAAGTACATGCAACCATGCCCAGTTATGTTTTTGCTTTTTCTTTAAACTAGAGTCAAACTTAGGTTCTCATAGTTACATGACAAATACTTTCCCAACTGACTTAACTCCTTACTGTACTTTAATTTTTTAATTACCATATTTGTATATTCTAGTGATCAACATTGTAGTTGTCTCTCACATAGCATTATAAATAATTACAAAAATCCTAAATTAATATTATGAAAAGTAGACTGAAAAATATCTTGCATATATAATCTTTCTAATTACAAAATGGAAACCAGGACACTGTAGTATAGCATTTTAGAATTCCATTTACTACTTGACCATGGCCAATCTTGTGTAATCTTAGGAGCTAAGCAGAATTGTGCCTGGTTAGTATTTTAAGATGGAAGAAATAAAAACCTTTAAACCAGTGTACTTTAATTCTAGTATTCCTTCCTATATAACTTTGACAACTTCATTTGTTTATACATTATCCATTTAAGCAGGCATACCAACCTAAGTTCTCATAAGACTTATCTTAATGTAGATTAACAAAGTATGTAAAAGGGCTACTAGGAATTTCCATAAGGATCAAGTAAGCGCCTTTATAAATATGAGAATGGGTGTAAACTCATTTTGTTTTTTGTTTTTTTTTTTTTTAGGTGCTCACAGTGTTGACATAGGTTGTACTTTTTTTTCAGAAACAACTTTCATTTCTCAAAGTGTTGTAGGTGTGACACAATAAATACAAACTCTGACTGACTACAAGCACTGGTACACAAGTTCACAGTGGGTTCTGGTGGGGATGAGACAGGAGAGAAAGTCATCAGTTTACTCTAGGGCAGAGGATCACAACATATATCCTGTGTATCAGATATTTATAGTTTATTAATGAAAAATTACAGTTACAAAGTAACAACAAAACAATTTTATGATGGGGGTAATACATCATGACGATCTATATTAGAGATAACCACATTAGAGGTTGAGAACCACTGGTCTAGAGCAAGGGAGACTGTCACCATAGCATGCATCTAGTGCTTCAGAGGTAAGCATGGATCTACAGCAAGATGGCTTGGGTTCATAACCTTTCTTTTCACTCACTAGCTATATAATAAATTATTAGTTATACTGTACCTTAGTTTCTTCATCTGAAATATGCTGATAACCCCTTATTATTCACACAAATATTTTATAAATAAAAGGAAATGTTTTACAAATAAATCAGCTAATGACTAAGTAAAAGGATTAGGACTGTCATCTTAAAAATTATTCAGAAATTTTAATTTTATGTATATTTTGTGTCTTAGTCAGGGTTTCTATTCCTGCAAAAAACATCATGGCCAAGAAGCAAGCTGTGGAGGAAAGGATTTATTTAGCTTTGCTGTTCATTGTCAAAGAAGTCAGGACTGGAACTTAAGCAGGTCAGGAAGCAGGAGCTGAGGCAGAGGCCATGGAGGGATGTTACTTACTGGCTTGCTTCCCCAGGCTTGCTCAGACAAGCTTCCTTATAGAACCCAGGTCTACCAGCCCAGGGATGGCACCACCCACAATTGGATGGGCCCTCCCCCCTTGATCACTAGTTGAGAACATGCCTTACATCATGGAGGCATTTCCTCAGCTGAGGTTCTTTTCTCTGTGGTTACTCCAGCTTTTGTCAAGTTGACACAAAACCAGCCAGTACAATTGACCCCTTGTCAACTTGACACACAAACACATCACTATTAAACCTCAACCCTTACTTTCTTACTCATAACCAAGATCTAAATAATCTTAAAGAGTCCCACAGTCTTTATAAGATCTTACATATTAAAATTTCAATCCCTTTAAAATATCCAATCCCTTTTAAAATTCAAATTTTTTCAATTCAAAATATTTTAACTGTGTGTTCTATTAAAATACTTCCTTTCTTCAAGAGGGATATATATATCAGGGCACAGTCACAATCAAAAGCAAAATCAAACTCTAACCATCCAATGTCTGGGATCCACTAATGAACTTCTGAGCTCCTTCAAGGGCTTGAGTCACTTCTCCAGCTCCGCCCCTTGTAACACACACCTTGTCTTCTAGGCTCCAGCTGCCTGTTCTCCACTGCCGCTGCTGTTCTTGGTGGTCATCATGGCACTGGCATCTCCTAAATACTGCTGTCTTCTGCTGCAACATGGCTTCACCAATAGCCTCTCACAGGCTCCCCTCACGGAGTCAAGCCTCAACTCCTTTGCATGACTCCTTCAGTCCTCGGCATTAATTGCAACTGAGGCTGCACCTCCACCAATGGCCTTCAGTGACCTCTCACAGTGCCAAACCTCAGTTGTTCTTCATGACCCTTTCATTCCTTCAAAATCAGTACCATCTGGGTGACTCTTACACATTACCAAGTCCAGCCACAGAACAAGGTACAAACTTGGCTATCTCTAGAACACAGCTCCCTTGTGCTCTCAGAAAACACTTTCCGTAAGATTTCACCTCAATGATGCTGGTCTCTTCTTAATCACCACTATTTTCTTAGCTCCAATTGACAAGTATCAATAATCCCAGTAACACAAAGCTTTCAATTTAGTAGTTCCAATATCTTGTTAGTCACAGCTGATTCTTCAGCCCCAACTAACCAAAACCACAGAATCTTCACAATCACAACAGCCCTAATAAGAGTCTTTACTCTTCCCTCTGAAATTTCACAAGCCAGGCCTCCATCTTCTGCACTGTTTTTAACATTTTCCAAGCTCCTACAGAACATCCCACAGAGCTCTTAATATACCAATGGCTCTTCTAACTCAAAGTTCCACAGTCCTCCCCAAAACATTGTCAGGTTGTCAAAGGAATACCCCACTAGGCTGGTACCAATTTCTACCGTTTTCCTGCTATGAACAGACACCATCACCAACGCAAGTTTTATAAAGGACAACATTTAACTAGGGCAGGCTAACAGGTTCAGAGGTTCAGTCCAGTATCATCATGGCAGCATCCACGGGTCAGGATGAGCTGAGAATTTTACCTCTTCATCCAAAGGAGTCCAGGAACAGACTGAGCATCCTCAGGCAGCTAGGAGAAGGGAAGGTCTCCAGCCCCACCCCCAGAATGACACACTCCCTCCAACAAGACCACACCTTCTATTAGTGCCACTCCCTGGGCCAAGCAAGCAAACACAAACCACCACATATTGGGATAGTTCATATCAACTCATATATGTAAATAACTATAGAAAGTAATTATTCAATTTATCTGTACAATAACTGGCTTTAAAACAAAACTTCAATGCCAGTTACAAACAGGCAAAATAATACAATGTTTTCTTTTGCCTGTTTATTATAAATGCAAAGCATTAATATTATCTCTAATCCCTACAACTAATAAAAGCTATGTTTATATATCACATATCGCTTATATGCTAGTTCAGAAAACAATCTGTTCATCTGTCACAGGATGTACAAGGATAATGTTATCAGGTAGTCAGGATAAGGATATGTGGCAGTGGGAGGTTGGTGGCAGACAGGTGTGACAGCTAATACCTGTGAGTGGAGACCCCTTTGGGAGTTGAATGACCATTTCACAGGAGTTGCCTAAGACCACTGAAAAATACAGGCTTATACTACAATTCATAACAGTATGAAATTGTAGTTATAAAGTAGCAACAAAAACAACTTTATGGCTTGGGGTTACCATAAGGTAAGAAACTATATTAAAGGGTCAAATCATTAGGAAGGCTGAGAACTACTACTCTTGAACCACTAATGAGACAAACTTCTACATACATTGTGAAGATTTCTCTACATTAATCACTGGGCACACCTGTGAGGGGTTTTCTTAATTATGTTAACTGGTTGATTATGAAGTGGAAGGTTCTGCCCTGTATGTGAGATGCCCTTTCAAGGGTGGCCCAAATATCAGAAGCTCTAAGGAAAGATCTTTTGCTTTATGGCAGACTGCATTCACATCCTGCCCTCAAGATCCTCTACACTGATGCTGTCTAGCACTGTCTCACTGCCCACTGACATTGATGGACCAAAGATGAGTGCGTCTCCAGAGCCCCTCCAGCTGTTTCTCACCAGATTGGAACTGCTGAGTCATATAGCCACATAGACTGAGAAGCTATCAGGTTCTTGGCCTCTCCAGGGTGAAGTTAGCCACTGCTGGACTACCCAGACTGTATCATGTAAGCCAACATAATAAATATCATTCGGATATATATTCATTCTACTATTTCTGTTCCTCTAGAGAACAGTGTACAATTTTAAACAGATCGGCCTCATAGAGAAGAGAAACAAGGAAGCTTTCATCTAAGAATCAAAGAACCTACCCATGCACCTAAAAGAAAGAACACCACACAGAGAGAGACAGAAACAGAGAGACAGACAGACAGGTGGGGGGGGCAGATCATGGATAAATGTGTTTGGCATGTTTCAAAGAACATATATACCAAAGAACACATGAAAGTAGGGGAAAGTCCTCAGGACAGTAACCACCACCAAGACACATATGCCTTTTAAACTCGGTAATTTCTGATTTCATATGGAATTAAATGAGAACCACTGAAAATTGTGAGCACAGAAGTCATTTGACTGTCCAGTATTATGGACTACTACTATGTAGATGGAGTGATGAAGGTGACAGAAATATAATCTGAGGTGCACCATTTATAATCAGTCTTGTTTAGAGGTACATCCTAGAGAATTTTCAGACTTCATGGAATGAGAGTCAAAATCAAGGGTAATAGCAAACTCTGAACTGAAAAACTAAAAGTGGATCACTGACCAGATATTATGGATAGATATAGCTCAGTTTTGGACATATTATATTTGAGTGTCTATTAAATGATCACTCCAAAGTCCAACAAATGCTTAAAGGACAAATCTGAGGCCTCAGAAGTAGTATGAGTCATGTTTAACTATAATTTCTTTTCTTCTTTTTTTTTTAAGATTTATATATTTATTATATGTAAGTACATCTGTAGCTGTCTCCAGACACACCAGAAGAGGGCATCAGATCCCATGACAGATGGTTGTGAGCCACCATGTGGTTGCTGGGATTTGAACTCAGGACCTCTGGAAGAGCAGTCAGGGTTCTTAACCACTGAGCAATCTCTCCAGCCCTATAATTTCTTTTCATTATGTGAAAGGGGCAATATCTACTCAACTCCAGTGAACTGTTAACATGAGGAAATGTACCTTTCCCACTGTGGGGTAGTATTAACTGTCAACTTGTCAGTATGCAGAATCACCTAAAAAACCAGTCTCTGGCCATACCTCTAGAAGAATAATTTGGATTATGTTAACTTATATAAAAGTCCATCTCAATTTTAAATGGATCCTGGACTCTATGAAGTATGGAACTCCACTGAAAGGATTTCCCTTTTCTCTGCTTCCTGACTATATCTGTGATGTAACCAACCACTTCAAACTGCTGCCTACTTGACTTCCCTAAAAGTTGGGCTGCATGCACCACTGATGTGTGAGTCCAGCAACTCTCCCTGAGCTGACACTGCCAGTACACTTTATTGCAGCAACAGGGAAAAAACCTAAGCTACTGAAAATCAGCAAATGTTCTGATTTTTTTTTAAGAATCCATAGATTCAGATTTTTACTATGAAATCTCCGAAATGTAAAATCTGGAAATTATGAAACATTCATAGACCTCTACAGACCAAACAAAACAGCCACAGATTTCCTATGCCTGATCTCTGAGCTGTCAACACTTTCCCTAGGGCCTACAGCAGGCACTCAAACATTTCTTGAAGATCCCAACAAAAGCTTTAGAAAAAAATAACAATGTTCCATAAGCTTCTTGCAGTCATACTTCAAACTAGCAACTTCTTTTTATAACAATATATGGCAATTTTTATGAAATATAAAATACACGTGTATGTGGTAACCCAAGAATGCAAGCAACAGAGTTGCCCAAATATACAAAGATATGCACAAACTCTATGATCACTGTATATAAAAGTAATTACTTACAACAACTATCAACAGATTGCACAGACTAGGATAAAAACAGCATGCTGATGGGGTAATACAGAATGTCACGTCCAGAGCTGGAGACATGCTCAGTGGTTAAGAGTGCTTTTTGCTCTTCCAGTGGACCTGAGTTCGATTCTCAGCACCTTCATCATGAGTCACAACCATCTTACATTTCCAGGAGATCAGATGCTTTCTTCTGACTTCTGTGAGTATGTATGTGATGAACATACACACATACATACATACACACATACAAACATACACATACATTGGCCAAATATACATAAATTTAATAAAAAAACATTTTCAAAATAGAAATGTGCCTGCGTACTGAATATAGAAAAACTTGAAAGAGCACTCTATAGAGAAGAAGGCATTCATTCACTACAACACTAATTGTAAATGGTAGGTTTTTAGATAAGCATATATACATTCAGAGACTTTTTTACATGGGCATATAAAAATTATGAAAACAGTTCACAAGAAACTTGAAAAACTGCCATCAATGGTGAAAATACACCTTTCTTTTTCCTCTGTGTATTCTTAAAAAACAAAAACAAAAAAAAAACAAAACAAAAAAAAAAAAAAAAAACCCTCTCAGGCAGATTCTATGTTTGACTTGAGACAGGATCTTGCCACCTCTACAACCCAGACTTACCTTCAATAAACCAGCAACCTCCCCAACCCCCCAGTGCTGAGATTGCAAGCATGGCTCACCATGCCTAGCTTCCTAACGTTCCTTAAAGACAAACTCCAACATGTGTATAAAGTCACAATGGACTTCTCTGAGTTTCCCTTCCCAAGCTCATTTCTTATATACCCAAAGCAATGCATACTTACTTATGACTTCTCAAATGTGCCACAGTCTCATCCATCATCCCTGATGTTCACTGACCCCATGGGCTTTCTCTACTTCCTCTGACTTGCTTACTATTAATTCCCTCCAAGACAAAACTCCAACTAGAAATTGAGTATTCCTTAGTATCTACTTTTATCATAGAACCACCACAGAGTGTTGTGATAGTTGTGATAACCAATCCCCTCCTGTTCTACCCCTATACTATCCCTTCCTCGGTTCCCACCAGACCTTAAAGTACAGTCTATGTCCCAGTACCACATAGTTCCTTGACACATTCAATGGAGAAACTGCAGAGACATTCTGATTTTACATGACTTGGATGATCCCCCAGTCACTCCTTCTAATAATCCCGAGGGTTAAATACTATGCTAATTTAAGAGCACTGAGACAGAGAGCCACATTAGGTATTTGTCTATAAAAATGTTCCCTCACTTTAACATTGCTGCACACTTGTGCCCCATCTATGAAACTGCCTACTTTACCAACTTTTTTAAGACATTGCTCTTCATATTTAAAAAATAATAATTCAGGAAGACAGCTCAATATGAAAAGTGTCTGAACCTGGGTTCCCTCTCCAGAATCCATAATTAATAAAAAGAGATAGCTCTCTAGGGCTGGTTAACCAAACAGCTCCAGTTACCATTCAATGAAGAAACACAGACTTAAATAAGTTAATGGTAGCCAGTGCCTGAGGAAACAACACACACAGAGAAAATAGCATCCACCTGTCCAAATAAAATCAGAAAACACTTAAAATCTCCTAGTCTGGCCTGATCTGGTGGCACTTAACTTTAATCCCAGCACTCTGAAGGCAAAAGGAGGCAGATCGCTGCGAGTATGAAGGCAGCCTGGTCTACCTGGGGAGTTCCAGAACAGCCCAGGATATACAGAGACCCTGCCTAAAAAAATAAGTAGAATAAAAATTATAAAGCAAAGTAAAGGCCATCTAGTCTGAGCAAGTATTAAAAACTGAAGTCTTCAGTGTCTTACTGAGCACAGTTCTATCATGTCACAGAATACCCACCCATGAACATAATTTGAATCTGAATATTCATCTTTAAATGCCTATGTGAAATTCTGCAAGAGAGGAATCTTGTTAATTTGTCCAGGTGTCCTTGAACTGCTCTAGCTGGGATGATTCACACAATAATGCTACATTTTAAAGGGTCAGCTAAGGCATCACTAAAAGCTCTCCTCTTCCTCCTTTGCTTGTTTCAAAATAAGAGACACCACCTAATTTCTCCTTATCATTTTTAGCTCTGTCTAACTCCAACAGGAAGTAGAAAGAGATCTTGAACCTGTATCAGAACTAAATATGTGCCCTTCACTCTAATTCAGGGATAAACTGTAACTCCAGCTCCAGTCGATCTGATGCCTCCGGTCTCCTAAGGCAACTATACTCCTGTGCATAAACATCATACACAAACATTACGCATCTTTCACATTTGTATTGTTTTACAAAGAAAAAAAACTGTAGTGAAAACCCAACAAGTAAATATTCTTTTGAAAACGAATAGGAAAAAGTTACTTGTCTAAAGGACTTTGTTCAATTTGTATTCTAACTCAAACTAAAATGTCATCCACATTATCACAAAAATTTTTCAGACTATAAAGGTGAACGTTATGTAAAGTTTAACTCTATAAATTATATGTAGTGTAATCACATAAGACATAAAACCCCTTTTCTACAAAGCACATTATATTTTGTGATTTGTGTCTTGTGAATATTAAATTTCAGGTTTGTTAGTTCAAGTGTTACTGAGCTGGCTAATGCCAATTCTGAGCAATATTTATTTTAGTGAGACAGAACACTTCAGATAACACTGTTGAAAAATTTAAAAAACAAAAACAAAAAAATCATGGTCCTATGCATTGAAAAGTATTTTATAAATACAAGTTTAGAGATGGACCAGTTCAATTTCACTTTAAACTATTTCTATTATAAATAATGAGTATGTTTGATTGCAAAGGTTAAATGTTTTAAACTTTTAGAACTAGGTATTTCACACATGTAGAACCAGCTTAAATTCTGGGTGATAAAAAGAAACGCGCTACTTAGAAAAATCATTTGAGATCACAATACACAGTGGGTTAAAGCACCTGCTAATGGAGCTGGAGAACTTGAGTTCCACCTCTGAACCCTACCAGGCAGAGCATCAAGTCCTGAAAGTTCTCCCAACCTTCATGCATGGCCCTGCACTCAAACATGTAAATTTTGTTTCAAATCGCTGCAAACAAATTTTAAATACTAAACACAAAAGCTATGTGCTCTTTGAATTCTTGAGAAATATCTATAAATGCTTTTCTAACTAAAGACACTAGCTATCACTTCTCACTTGGTTTTCTACAGTGCCACTTATTAATAAGTCTTATTAATTTGAACACAGAAATCATATTTTCCCTCATCCTTTTACCTTGCCAACATCAGACAATAAAGTAACAGCATTAAACACTTAAATTTACAGAAATTACATATTTACACTCCTTTCTTAACTTTTAGTATGTCTTAAGTTTTCCCCCAACAAAAAAATGATTACCACTGAACACTTAAAGCGTAACTCCATACAACACAGTTGAATACATTCTTGGTTTTAATATTTCTTGTAGTTGTACCTTACCTGAGCTGTTTTATAATTTTGATATTAATATTAAAGTCCAAGACTCTGATATGAAAATTAGCACTCAAAACATGGCCACACGCAGGGAATAAGGCATCAGTTGGTATTTAGTAAATACAGCGCTAACAAGATCTGTATGTCCTCAGTGGCATAATGTAAGTCAGTATTTTAAACAAGTGCACTTAAAAACAACTCTACCTATAACAGCGCTAAGTAAGTTTAATTCCGAACGGACAGTGGAGAAAGTTTCTCAAACTCCCGATTGCACTGACCCTTGAAATGAAAATTGCTTGTTATTTAAATTAGTCCATTTCCACATGCATATACATAAAGGACGGGGATGTTACCAACTTTAAGCTACCTACGGTGTTTCCCGGTTTTAACTTAATCCCGGAAGGCTAAATGTGGTGCATTGTCAGAACCAACTGGGGGGTCTCCTCTGATAAATTCACCAGGAAGGCTGTCCACCCTACAAGATGCCAGGAGCCTCTAGCATCCGCCCAGTCCCTGCACCGGCTCCGCTGTCTTCCCGCACCCCAGGCGAGCATTAACGGGCCCGTCCGGCAGTCGGCTCCCCGACAACCACTCACGCTTCCCAGTGGGGGCGGCGGAAAGTTCGAGGCCGGGCCTGCAAGGAACTCCGGGTGGCGCAGAGAGCGGACGGACGCAACGGCGGCGGGAGGTCAGCGAGGTCCGAAGCGGCGGCCAGAAGCCCGAGATCCCGGAGCCGCTGTAGACAGGGCGGCCGCGCAGGGGACCCCGGAGCCGCTGTGGACGGGGCGGCCGCGCAGGGGACCCCGAGGGACCTCCCACCCCGAGCCGCTGTGGACGGGGCGGCCGCGCAGGGAGCCCCTAGGCCCCGGAGCCGCTGTGGACGGGGCGGTGTAGACGGGGCGGCCGCGCAAGGAGCCCGAGGACCCCCCGGAGCCGCAGTGGACCGGGCGGCCGCGCAGGCCAGCCCGAGGACGCCGCCCGACGGTGGCGCCCCGGACCCGGCGCGAGGGCACCCCCCGACTGCGGCCGTTGGCAGCGGTTTGCCCGTCACCCCCGCAGCTCCCGTTCCCGCCTCACCCCGTCGGGTCTTCAAAGGCCAGACTTAAAATCCCTGGACCAACGAGCATAAACGGCCACCAGAGCTTTGGATCGGCGCTGCGGGCGGAAGCGGTGGCCAGAGGAGTCGCCGCGGGGCCGGACGGGGGCAGGGCGTGGCCAGTGCGGCTCGTGCAGTCCTCGCGCCTCGGAGCCTCGGGCTCTTCGCCTCCGCCTAGCGTGCCTCACGTGCAGTGCCCCCACCTCGGCCAATCAGCGGCCGCCGGCGGGGGCGAGGGGGCGGGACTGAGGCTCGAAGCCCGAGAAGGCGCTTGCGACGGGCGAAAGGGACTTGGAGTGGCACGCTCTCTGGCCAATCAGGAGGAGGAGAGCAAGTCTTGGCGAGTGGACTTTGGCGCGTGGAAGATTTGAAGGCGTTACTAAACAAGTTACAATGTGAACTTAAGAGCTTCCTTTACCGGGAGATGCAAGCAGGTTGGCAAAGATCTTTGTCTTGTTGGATGGTGTTTGCAAATCTTGGAGCTTCTCGTTTGATGCAAAACAGTAGTCATGGGGACTTAAATGAGGACTGGAGAGGTAGTTTCCAAAGCTCCTTAATATCGGATTTTTTAAAAAACAAATATGAGACTTGGGTGATCAAAAACCAAAAACAAACCAAAAAAAGTTAACATAGTTTTAGCCCTTTTATGCTTCTTCATGCCGAAAGCAATTCCAAGGCACCTTCGAAGGTTCTCAGGGTATTTGTTTTGTTTTGTTTTTTAACCAAGTTAGGCATGTCTTACCGACAGCCAAACCGACACAGTTTTTTTAGGCTTGTGTATTAAGCGGCTCTTAGTTTTGTGCAGAGAATAGAAGCGCTGTGATATGTACTATCCCGAAAGGTACTCAAAGGTACACTATGCACACTGCCAGGGGCACGTTGGTAACTCGGTAGTCGTTAAGTAGTCATTCTTAAACTCTGCTCTGCTCAGTATATTCCAAGCAAGTTGAAAGCCTGGGACGCATCTAATATAGTTGTTTGGCTTTGTTTTTTAATTTTTTTAACCTCAAAAACTGCCAGAGGGGGGGTTGTTAAACACTGTTAGGTTATTTTCTCCAGGGGGGGAACAAGGGTTCTTCACATTCTTCTATCTCAAGTCTATGCCGTCCTTTACAGCAGTGAATTTTACAGTGTTGGGTCCGACTAGCTGAAAAGGGTCTTTGTAAGAACCTGCAAGAGCCAGTAGGTGGCGATATTTCCTTGTAATGTGTGAAAGCGGTCTTTGAAGTGGCCCCGGGGACTATTTAACATTTCCAGTGTTTTCTTTTCACACTCCACCCCCAGAATAAAGGAAACCAAGTAGACAAGAGTGACTTGAAGGTCATTAGAGTGAGGCCTTAGAAACCTGCTTAGAAAAACAATGTGAAGGACTCGAGTTACAGAGTCCCTTTCTGTCAAAATCTTAGAAACTGAGCAAACTTTATTTGCAGATGAATTTTTCATTGACTCCTAAAGGACTTGTGTCTTCTGCAATCAAAATAAAGGCTATGCTTAGGTGTTCAAGAAGAGGACATCTAAATCCTTTTTTGCAACGAGAATCCTTTAAGAATAGACTCCAAATTAGAAATTTTTAGACTCTTTCTGGGAAAAGATGATCCCAGTGAAGAAAGATGTGAAGTGTAGGTGTTCTTTTGACTGGAGAGAATCCAGAGCAGAATAGCCTTTGCTAGAGGAAAAAATAAGATGTCAGCAGCTTAGAAGGAACTTGTGCTGCCTATGGCATAGAAAGAAAATGTTTAACAGGAGAAGGGACCAGGAGAAATAGCTCAGCAGTCAAGAATCCTTGCTGTTCTTCCAAAGGACCCACACGCAGTTCCAATGGCTTTTAACTGTCCATAACTCCAGGTAATAGGCCACCTCTGGCTTCTGGGCATATTCCCACATGCAGACACACACCTATACATAATTTAAAAATTAATAAAACCCTTAAAATTGAGAGAATGTGTAAAATAGTTGGTTAGAAAATTGTGGATGTATGTAAGTCTATTTTCCCCCATATGAAATGCAAGCTTTGGAACTATTTAGAAGTTAGTTCCATAAATGTCCTATAAAATACAAACCCACAAAGGTAAGAAAACTAATGGGAAGTCCTTATAAAATGTTTGCTTTCCAGCATAGGCCTGACAGAATTGAAGGTGAATTTTCTATATAAAGGTCAGTGTGTTGCTAGTGATTCCTCCATCCGTATCTGGTCAGCATGGCAAAGATCCAGAAACATGGCAGCTCCCTGCGTATTTCTGTAAGCCTTAGCAGTAGTCTAGAACTCCTGCACAGAAAACAACCTACTCTGCTCTGAGTATACTTCAGTCAAGAGGATACCCTCTCAAAAGTGTATGTTTTCTTCTTTTGTGATGTGTTGCAGTTGTAATTCCAGTGCACTGGCCCACCCTCTCTTGGTGGTCTGAGACCTTCTACAACAAAAAGACCAAATGCCCAGAGCTTCCCGTCACTGAACCAGGAGCCATTATCCAGAGGAGTCTAAGGAAAGGGAGGTGCTCCTACTGTGACTTTTCTGGTGACAGGAGTGAGGCATCCTTATGTCCTATCTGTACTGCCCTGGGATGGACAATCATGCTTTTATGGTGGCAAAACAGACAGCAAGGTCTCTGTATGTAGACCAGTGATAAGGCATCAAACCCATGGCCAGGGCCTCAGTAAACCAGGACAAATTGAAGGGAATTCTGATGGGGCCAGTCTCCTCTGATTTGTACTAACTATTAGTTAATATCAGGAACATATCGCAAAGAATACTCACTGTGGTGGACAGGGAACAAAAAACAGGAAGAAAGGGCCAGGACCCAATATGCTCTTCAGAGGCATGCCTCCAGCTAGACTCAACTCCAACCACAGCACTGCACTGCCTCCTGGGACCAAACACTGAACAGAAGATGAGCCTGTCTTGTGTATCTCACCCATGCTCAAACCACAACGAGCTCCTATAACAAGTTTTATCGGAAAAATAAGTGAACGACAAGCCTGAAACTGCTGCTCAGAATATAGAGACCTACTGAGCACATCTGCACGGTCCACGGACCAGCAGAACATACTACAGGCCTCGGTGGAAGTCAGGAACACCTACTCATACTCTAGAAAGTGAAGCCTGGCAACATTTGCCAGTGGTTTCAGCCAATCAGGAGCCTGACACAACATAGGCTCCTCAGTTGAAGAAAAGATCATTCAGAGGCTGCCTCACCTTGGGATCCACCCCATATGCAGCCACCAAACCCAAGCACTATTGCTGATGCCAAGAAGTACTTACTGGCAGGAACCAGATAGAGATGCCTCCTCAGAGGCTCTGCCAGACTCATACGGATACAGCTGAGCTTGCTTGCAGCTCTCCATCAGACTGAACACGGGGATCCCAGTGAAAGAGCTAGAGAAAGTACTGAAGGAGCTGAAAGGGGTTGCAACCTCATGGGAAGAGCAATATTTTCAACCAACCAAATCCTCCACAACTCCCACAGACTAAAACACCAACCATTGAGCACACATGGAGAGACCCATGGCTCCAGTTGCATATGTAGCAGAAGATAACATTGTCTGAGTGAGCAGTGAGAAGAGGCTTTTGGTCCAGGGAGGGCGTGTTTTCCCAGTGCAGGGGACTGCCAAGGCACTGGGGTGGAGGGGGTGATTAGGAGTGAGTGCACCTTCCTGAAGACAAGTGGAGGGGGAGGGGGAATAGAAGCAGGGTGGAAGAAAGAGATATCATTTCAAATGTAAATACAGAGAGTATCTAATTAAAAAAAATAGGATCCTCCTATTTTATCAGAGAGAATTCCCCAAGGGAACTGCCCCCCCCAAAAAAGGGCTGAAAAACATAAAAAATATGGTAACACAATGTAAATAAATTATCATGACACACACAAAAATTAGTGTGTTGAATAAAGAATTAATAAATACCCAAATCATTTTCTTAGTAGATTTTACTACTATAGACTTAGAAATGATTTTTGATAATATCTCCCTTATTAGATATTGGTATCATAGAAGAACACCAAAAGAAGTGGAACCAACAGACGTTCAGGATCAGCTTTCTAGCAAGACCCTGTGCTTTGGTAAACTAACCATTGAACCCACGCCCACCCCCAAGAGTGACCTTCCCACTGAGCCCAGACTGGCAGTTTCCTGAACACTAGTGAGCTCTGCGGACTTCCTGTACGAGGTTCTACTTGGCCTCAACTACCTGATGCTTGAGATCACACCCAGTCTTACAAGGCTGCTTGGTGTTCTCGGCGTCTTCATAATCCTGACCGCGTGATGTAACTGCCTACCTGCTTGCAACTCTAAGTTTTCAATACAGCTGTTAGATTTGAGGTCTCTCTGAGTTAAGTCTCTGCTCCCCAGGTTGCAGGTCTAGTCCCTTCCAAATAAGTGTGGCTTTCTTTGTTAATCATGTTGATTGCATCCGTGCATGACGGTGGACACAAAGGAAAACAGAAGGCGAAACTGATTTTTGCAAAGAAGATGGTGGTGACAGAAAAGGATAATGTCAGCACCCTGAACACCGTGCTGCCTGGGCGGTGGGTGCTGTGGAAACGTGGGCAGTGGGCAGATGCCTGGAAAGGAGTGGCGCTTCGGACTGATGTGAGTCACAACTTTTCTTAAGTAAGATTCTCATCTGAATAACAGGAAATTTCAGCGGACAAAGGAAACACCTTTTTACCTTGAACCCAGAGCCAGTCCTTATAGTGAGCATTTGAAACTGTGAGTTGTAGATGCAGAGATACAGCAAAGACTTCGTGTGCAGTGTAGAGCCCACAATATAACTTTACTGCTTACTGTTCTCACAAATAACAGCCAAAACATTGTCACTGTTACTCCTGTCAGGCAGAATACTGGCAAATGCCACAGAGGGCTGCCCTTGTGTCTGTGGCTGCAGAGGTTTAGTGGTTCACTTTCCCTTTACAGTGATCAAAGGTTCAACATGTGCTTTGCGGTAGGATGATCAATATGAATTTGTTGTACATAAAAGAACAAAAAGAAAAGATTGCTGGGCTGGAGAGAATACTCAGCAATTAAGTGTACTCACCGCTCTTGGGAAAGGCCTGGTTCAACTCCCAGCATTCTGTCTCGGCTCACAATCATCTGTATAACCACGTTTCAGTGTATGTCTTAGAGAATTATAAATGAAAAATCTTTCCTACTTGTTTATAGACATAAAAATAATTGCAACACCAAAAGAAAATGACATTTTGGTATGTTTTAAATTTGTGTGTGGGGTGTGTGTGTGTGTGTGTGTGTGAAATGAATGTATAAAATTGTCAGAATGCAAAGTGGAAGATAGGTGAGTACTTGAATGCCTCAAAAGAATGTGTAATTTTATGAGTGCAAGCGCTAAGACAGCAGTAATGCTAGGTGTAGTCAAGTTCAAACTTGCAGACACAGGTGTTTAGGGGTCAGTTCAGTCTCCTGGGTCTCCTGTTATCTGATTTCCAAGACAATCCTATAATCACAGGCTGAGAAAGGGCACAGGAGCTGAATCAACCTGGAGACTGTACTCTGCAAAGTATTTAGGATGTGATGTTGTTTTTTGTTTTTTTGTTTGTTTGTTTTGTTTTGTTTTTTCCTGCTTGCTGGTACCCATAAGGCTGGCATTTCAGAGATGCCAAGAAGACCCAGATGAAGCAGAGAGGCTTGTCTTCACAGGAATAAACTGGACCATGTGGCTTTCCTGAAAGACCATCCAAAATATGCAGCATACCTATCTTCCATTGCATTCTGACATGTTTCCATGTGCAGAAATGTTTACTCTGTAAAGCCTCTGCCTGCACCTCTGACTAAGGACTCTCTGCCCTGACCCAGGAGCAGTAGCATGCTGGATGGCTTGGTCCACACCCTAAAGTTTTGGGAAAGGATGGAGCTACAGGAAGATAGTGTGACCTTCTGCCTTTATGAAGTGGGCATTACTGGTGTGTCTTAATTCACAGTCCTTTTATTTCTTTCTCATGTCAGGGAAGACTTGAATACCCTTGTCTTGCTTATGATTCGAGATGTTTCTGTTATTTTTCTCCTTTTAATGTAATGTTGGCTATATCGGTTTCCCGTCTGTAGTCTTTGGAGCATTGTGATCTGTTTCTTTTAGTGCTAGCTTCAGGACTTTATTGTGAATGAATTTTGGAATTTGCAATAGCCTTTTCGACATCCAATGAAGACAACCCTGTGATTGCTGTCAAGACAACCTTGACTCTATATTCTGTCTTCATGTATTGGTCTTTATAAATTGAACCATGCTTGCATGAATGAAGCCAGGTTGGTCATTGTGAATGGTCATTTCAATGTGTTGTTGAGTTCAGTTTGCAAATGTTTATTAAGAATGTTAACATCCATGCCGATTACCAAAATTGACCAATAGTTTTCTTGCTACAGTATCCATATATTTGTTTGTTTGTTTTGTTTGGTTTTTTTTGTTATTATCTTTTTCCAGTTGTATCATCAATACAATGTTGGCTTTATGAAGCAAGTCTAGTAGCATTCTTTCCCTTTCCATTCTATAGATGGCTTCAGGACAGTTGGTGTCAGCTTTTCTTTAAAACTGTGGTTTAGTGGTGACTCCAGGGCCCAGGATTCTTTAGCCATGAGACCTTTTCTTTCTATATCAATTGCCTAACTCCTTCTAGATCCTATTAAGTTGTATATATCCTCTTGATTAAATATGGGGAGTTCACATATGTCTAGAAATTTATCCTGGTCATTTTGATATTCTGATTTTTGAGCATCCGGTTTTGAAAGTATGCCCTAATGATCCCTGAACTTCTTTGGTATCAGTTAAACTCTCCCTTTTCAACTATAATGGATATATATGGATACAGTAAAAACAGTTACAAGATGGAAGTTACAGGTATAAATGTTACTGGTTACATTAAAAACCAGAGATATTCTGAATAAATAAATGATGTTTTTCAAATTCTTAAGAACTAATGAAACACCTAGAGTTGGTTCTGGGAATAAGACCAACAAATCTTAGCCAATTTCCTCAATGAGAAAGACCAAAATTAATAAAGTCTTATTCCCAGAACCAACTCTATGTGTATTCATATGCTTCTGTATGCTGTGATTACAAACATTGTTCATGCTGCTCTAGGAATTTTAGCTCTATCTCCTGATGTTTTTCCAATGATTCATTCATCTCTCCGAGTAGTGTTCAATCTCCATTATCTGTATATTTTCTGTGGCATCACAATAATATTAAAGCTTATTGCCCTATGATTAGATAGAGTAAAAGAAGCTATTTCTTTTTGGTATCTGTTAAGACTCTATATCTGAAAATGTTTTTGGAGAAAATTACATAGAAATTAATGTTGAGAAAAGAGCAATAATTCTGCAGTTGTTGGATGGAATACTCTTTGGATGTCTACTAAATCCATTTGGCCAGTATTATCACTTAACTGCTGTTCATTGATTTGTCTGTATGAATAAGAATAAGGAATTAAATGACCCACCATATTCTTTTGAAGTCAGTTCCCCACCCCAGAGTGTTTATTTAATAAACATGGATGTGCTGATATGTATGGAATTATATTCTCAGGTGAACAGGCTCTTGGATTATCCTCTCTTACTCTAAGAGTTCTCTTAAGAGTTTATTATAAACCAGTTTCATAGGCCACAGAATAAAAAGGCTATGTACATCCTTTTAGGAAAGAGTCGAGGAGCTGAGGAAGACCAAGATGAGTCTGAAGCAGTGCTTCTCAACCTGTGGGTTTGGATGCCTTTGGGTTGCATATCAGATATCCTGTGTATCAGATATTTATGTTAAGATTCAAAACTAAAAAACTATAGGTATGAAGTAGCAAAGAAAATAATTTTATGGTTTGGGGGGGGTCACCAAAACCTGATGAACTGTATTAAAGGGTCAAAGCCTTAGGAAGATGGAGAACCACTAGTCTCGTGTCTTGGAAGGCACATTCTCCAGGAGAGAGATCAACCTTCCTCTGCCTCCTGAGCGCTTGATTAAAGGCATTTGCCACTACACTCAGCTTTGGCTATGATTTTGTTGAGTATTTTTTCTTTGTAATTTGTGTGTCTCTTCCTCTGTGCCCACAAATTGTAAGCTTTGTCTGTTAATGGTACACCCTAAATCTTGCTTATTTATACTTCTCATTAGTTCTTTTTGTCTGACTATGCTAATTTATCTATCCTCTCTTAGAGTCCTGATGGTGTACCTTCTGCTTCATTAAACTGTGAGTGGGGACTTTTTGATTTTTTTTAAATTTAATTTACTAAGCTTTTCATTTTCAGATTTTCAGTTAAGAAGTTATTGTCCTATTTTACTTGGTTGAACATTCTTTTAATTAATTATTTTTATTCCTTTGTCTGTAATTTCATTCACTCTCACAAGAAAACTTTACTGTGGACTCAGTCACTGTTGCATGAGTAAATTACCTTTATATTTTTATATCTTGCTTTTCTGCATTGGGACTTGTATATCTAAAATTAAGTCATTGGTTGTATTTTTTATTACTGTGTATTACCTATCTCTTGTGACAAAATGTCTCCAAATAGCAGCTTATGTAAGGAAGCAAGGGTTTATCTCACCTTACAGACAACAGCCCATCATGGCAAGGAAGATAGGACAGCGGGAGCAAGAGGTGGCTGCTCACACTGTGTCCTCCATCAAGGGTTAGAGTAGTGAGTATCAGTGCTCAGCTCACCTTCTCTGTTCACTCAGTCCTGACACAGAGCCACATTTCTAGTAGCTCTTCCCACCTCCGTGAACCTATCTAGGTAATCTCTCACAGATATGCACATACATGTTTCCATAGTGATCCTAAGTCTTCTCAGGCCGACAGTCAAGATTAACCACCACATATCATGTTCCTTCAACTGGAACGCTTGTCCTGTCTAAGTGGAGTTGAGGGTAGTTGATGATGGGCTGCGGATATGACTCGGTAGCAGAACCCTCAGTGTACGAGCTCAGGGCACTGGACATCGTCTCCCGCGAGTTTCCAAGGACAGAGCACTAACAGTGGAAGCAACTGCAACTGAAGGATAAACCCACTAAGAAAATACTTTGTAGTGGGAGAGAAATAAATGCAGAAGGACCATTTTCTAAAGGGTCTCAGGTGCAGGCTGGAATATAGGCCAGTGATTGAGTGTATTCTATCCTCATAACATGCACAGGTATACACACACATGCACACGCACACACGCACATGCACACATACTTTTGAGAAAAGATACCTACATTTCATGGTTCCAGCATGGGGGGCCAGAAGAATAGACACTAACAATGCAGAGAGATGTGACTCTCTACAAGGACATAGTAGAGTCAACAGTAGCCATTCTTGATGGTCTAGTGAAGCATCACTCAACAAAAGACCTGGGCTTTAAACATTCTGTAAATCCTCAACCAATTTTATAAAGCCACACTTTTAGTATTTTTGACCCCATTTTGTCTTGTGCCTTAAATTCCTTTTTTCAGAAGTCGTTAATATGAAGTTTATTGTTTTAATAAGTCTACGTCTAGAATATCTGTGTGAAATGTTAAAAGAATTCGCAGGCAAGTTCCCTGACACTTTGCTGTGTGTGATGTGCCCAGAGGAACAGTAAAGAGATGTGGGTGGTGTAGGGCATCAGGCAAAGGTCGGGAGGGATAGACATCTTGGTGTTGATGGAACATGGAGTAACTGCTCCCTGTTTGGTTTCCACCCAGCAATGAGACACCTGGCCACATTAGCTGTCTGGACAAACACAGACACTTAATAGCTCCAGTCCCTTTGCCTGACCAGGTCCTTGAAGCAGCTCCAGGCTGAACCATACTCTGACAAGACCTGTTGATCTGATAAATTTTGCAGCTCGGACCTGTTACATGACTCAACACAAACAAAGAGATTTTGTCAGGAACACTTATACATGCTCCTTCAAAGGAGAGGTGATTCAGCCAGGCACCAGATAAAGGTGCTTTCAAAACTAACATGGCTTGGGGCACAGTAGAACAAAGAGATAAGAAATGCTTACCGAGCTCAGTTTGGGGTCAGGGTACCCAAGATTTTTTGATCTTCCATTATGTCTTCCAAAAAGTGTTTTCATTTGATAAAATGTTGATGTTCATTTGCAGCAGTTATGAATATTTACAAGGCCATTCTGCTCAGAAGGTTTCCAGAAGAGCTAGAGTTTGTGTTTGTGCTATTTTGATTTCTGTATGACAGGGAAGAAGTGTAAGAGACTTAACTTAAGGTATTTAAATGGCAGCTTGAGTCCAGAGTCACATGACCCAATTCCTCTCACCCAATAAAAATGGATTCAGGAAATACATTCTCCTTAACGAAACTAGCTGACTGAGAATGCTGGTTGATTTGACAGAACCTCTGGTTACTGGTTCTTTTCAGATCACTGAGTGTTTGCCCCCATAAGAATTATAAACTCACAATTATGCTCACATCTGCGTGTATGTGCACATGTGAGTACACACACTGAGGATCAAATCTAGTGAGTTCTGTATGCTAAGTATGGCTTTTTAACACTAGATGACACCTTCAGCCACTGATTAATTTGTTCAGTCAGTTAGAGACCGTTTCACTGACGTAGTGGCCGAGCCTCTCAGATCCTCCTGCCTTTGCCTCCAGGGAGCTTCCACTGCCACCTTACTGCCTCCTTCTCATCCACTTTGGTTTTGTTCTGTTTAAATTATATGTATGAAAGTTTTGTTAGCATGAACGTCCCAGCAGAGGTCAGAAGAGGGCCTTGGATTCCCTGAAACTCAAGTTATAGACAGTTATAAGCTGCCAAGTAGGTTCTGGGAACTGAACCTTGGTCCTCTCCACAAATGCTTTTCATTACTACTGAGTCATCTCTCCGACCACAATAATTATTTTCCTTAAAATTTTATTTGCTTGCATGTATGTATCCATATGAGTGGGTATCCTGTGTGTGTAGAAGAGGGTATTGGATCTCCTGAACCAGGAGTTACAGGCAACTGTCTGCTACCTGACATGAAATTCTGGGAACCAAACTCAGGAAGAGAGTGAATGCTCTTAACCACGGAGCCATCTCCCCAGCTCCCCAGCTTCTTAATTGAAGACTATGGAGTCATATTTAATTCATCATAGCATGGGGATGAAAAAGGATGGCCAATACTGTACTCAGTTTTTTAAAAATCTGTAGGAATTTGAATAAGCATAGGCCTCACGGGTTCATGTATTTGAGTGCTTAGTCACCAGAGAATGGCTCTATTTAAAAGGATTATAAGGATTAGGAGATGTAGCTTGTTGGAGAAAGTAGGGAGAGTTGGGGGTGGGCTTGGAATTCTGGCGAAGAAAAGCACATTACCTTATTAAAGGATAATTAATCTTCCTATCTCCAAAGCTTCTGGTGAACCTGTATTAGTCAGGGTAGAATGGATATGTATAATAAAAGGGGATTTATTACAGAATGTGGTCTGTTTAGTCCCAACAATAGTTGTTTTACAATGAAAAGCCTAAGAGTCTGATCATTGTTCAGCCCATGAGGTTGATGTCTCTGCAGACCCAATCTGGCACTGGAGTTCTGAAGGAGTCCTGGAGAGCTGCAGATTGTCAGTCTGCACTGTAAGCCTGAAAATATAGGGGACTGTGGGGGCCATTTTTATTCAGATCACTTCACACTGTATTGATTTCTATATACCTCACTTGCCTATGTATCCATAAATAAAGTATAACCTGTAATGCTGACATGTCTCTTCATTACATTCTAGCCAAATTGCTCATTCCTAATAGTCACCTGAGGCAGTGGGATGTTTAGGCAATGCTTCTACTGACTTCAGACTCCTTGGATCGAGCCCTCTGCAACATGGCCTCCGGACTGTAATTATCACCGAGTCAGAGTTTTTCCCACAAAGGTGGGCAGTTGCTTAGGAAAGGATGAGCACCTCGTTTTTTCTTCATTTCATTTTCCCCCTTTTATTTAACATTGATGTTTTTTCTCACATACTGTATCCTGATTATGATTCCCCTGCCTTTGCTCCTCCCAGTCCCTCCACACCTCCCTCTCATCCGTGTCCATGCACTTTCTGTCTCTAGGGAAAAAAGGGGCTACTAAGTGATAATAATAAAATAAAATGCACTACGATAAATCACATGTGAATGAACAAAACAAAAAGCAGAAGGAAAAAAGCCCAAGAGAATGCACAAAAAAACATCAGAGACCAACTTGGTCACACACTCAGGAATCCCACAAAAACAATAAATTGAGATAATATATACATACATACATATATATGTGTGTGTGTAATATATATACTCATTATATATAACATAATATAGATTATATATACATAGTAAATGCACAAAGGACCTGGTACAGACTTTTGCAGACTCAGTGCCTGCTACCTCAGTCTCAGTGAGTTCATATGTACTTTGACCATGTTGATTTAAAGGCCTCCACTTTCTTGGCGTCCCCATCCCCTTTGGCTTATAAACTCCACTGACGGGGTTCCCTCGGCCCTGAGGGGAGGTATTTGAACATCCGATCCCAAGGCCTCTCATTCTGTGTGTTGTCTATCTGTGCATCTCTACATTTTTTTTCCATCTGCTGGAGGAGGAAAATTTCCTACTGATGACTGAGGAAAGAATTGTTCTAAGGGGATAACACACTACCATTAGGAGTAGTTTTACCACCTCTCCCTCCCCCCTCCCCTCTCCCTCACTCCCACCCTTCCTCTCAAACTCCCTCCTTTTCCCTCTCTCTACCTCCCTCTCTCTCTCTGACTCTCTCCCTATCTCTGCCTCCCTTTCCTCTCCCCTCCCCCTTTCCTTCTCCCTCTCTCCTTTTCTAGACCAGCATTATTGGGTTCTACCCTATGTCACTGGGCTATCTAGTGTCATGTCATCTAGGTAGGGTTGGTATGAGTTCCATCTATGGAGGCCCTTATGAAATTGGGTTATTCCAATGAGCTTTAGACAGCCATTACACAAGCATATCTTGCAGGCAGGATACCACTGTCTGTCAGGGTTTGTGAGCCAGTGTTCCCAGTTCATCTTCTAATAACCTGCAAATTCCTGTACCAAGGACATTCGAACACGAGGGTGAAGGCCCTGTATAGGCACCAGATAAGCTTTCCATGTTCTGTGAGGTGTATCGTTGTTCTTTTAAGCAATGAGGTTTTGCTGTCAGTTTGTGAAGAACAACTGAAAGTCTTGCAACAACCTGGGTTATTTGGAGACTACTCTTTGGCCAATGACTCAATCAGATGTAACCCAATCCTGAGACAGGAAACATCATTTGGTTACAAGAGATGGCCAGTTGGGGCATTGCCTCCCCCAGCATGTGTGTGTGTGTGTGTGTGTGTGTGTGTGTGTAATATGCATATTAGGAAGCTTCTACTGTTTTTGATTTCCATCCCTACTGCTCAATGTCTCTCCCTGTATTGCCTCCTTCATATCTCTCTTGCCTTTCCCTCAGTACTTGATCCTCCTTCTCCCAAACCCTATTCACTCCTAACTATTCTATATCCCTTTACTGATGAGAGCTATCTGCCACCCTAGTTCCTAATGCTGTACCTAACCTCTGTGTCCATAAATTGTAGTTTGGTTATCATTAACTTAACACCCAATATCCACATATAAGCAAATACATACTATGTTTGTATTTCTCGGTCTGGAATACCCCATCCAGAATGACTTTTTCTAGTTCCATCCATTTGCCTGTGAATTTCACGGTTTTATTCATTTTAACAACAGAGTAATACTCCATTGTGTAAATGTACCACCTTTCCTTTATCTATTCTGTTAACGGCATCTAGGTTGTTTGCAGTTTCTGGCTGTTATGAATAGAGCATCAATGAACATGCCTGAGCAAGTGTCTCTGTGGTAGGATGAAGAGGCATTCTTTGGGCATACACCCAAGGGTTGTATAGCTAGATACTGAAGTGGATAGATCTTCATCCTGAGGAACCACCACACTGATTGCTGCAGTCCCTGTGTAAATTTGCACTGCTACCAGCAATGAACAGGTATTCCTCACATCCTCGCCAGTGTGAGCTGTCCCTTGTTTTATTGACCTTGGCCAACCTGACAGGGAATGTCTCTTCCTTAAAGTGCAACTTAAACACCAACAACGTCAGTCTCAGTGCTTGTGTGAGCTCCACTGTGTCAAGTGCTCTCACGCGGCTTTGTGACTTTATGTTTACTGTTCCTGGGATGGCAGTGTCATAAAAATGGGAGCTCCTTTGGCTTCAGTGTTGATGGTGTTATAGAGATCTCCTTCTAGCCTCCCCTTGGGCTCCTAATCCCTGATGGATGGATTCAGATGAGACAGCATAGAAGAGAAAATGGTCAGGTCAATGTTTACTACAGAAGAAAGGAGCTGAGAGTAGGCAGTGACCACAACAGTCGTGGCACAGGAAATGCTCTCACGGACTGAATAAGGACAGCAGCCACTGACGGTCATAGAGACCTGCATGTTCAGGTAGATATCATACAGCTTTCTAAAGTCTCTGGAACAGACAGCTTGTTTGTTTCAAAATGTTTTATTTTTTCCACATCCCATACCTAACCCCCCCCCCAGTCTCCATGAGGATGTCCCCACCCCCACTGCACCAGACCTCCCCACTCCCTGGGGCCTCCAGTCTCTCCAGGGTTAGGTGCATCTTCTCTGACTGAGTCCAGACCCGGCAGTCCTCTGCTCTGTATGTGTTGGGGGCCTCATACCAGCTGGTTCGAGCTGCCTGGTTGGCGGCTCAGTGTCTGAGAGATCCCGGGGATCCAGGTTAGTTGAGACTGCTGGTCTTCTTATAGGGTCGCCCTCCTCCTCAGTTTCTTCCAGCTTTGGAAAATACAGCTTTCCTCAGGGCATTTTCTTTCGCAGATCATTGACAGGCCCATTAGGATTAATTCTTTTGTTCTTTTAAATTAACTCTTAGGAAAGAGACAGTATTAGTCTTTACTCTTTATAAGAGCCAGAGGTATTTAGATCCCAGTATTTTAAGGAAAAGCATATAAAAGTAGATTTTTAATTAAAGAAAAAGACTGTAAAATAGCCAGCTTTACCAGGAGAAAATAGCCTTTCCTTAGGGCTTCAACAAAGCCTTGCTGGCCCCATGTTCCTTTCTTTTGCATGATCTTTTAAATTATGTCAGAAGGCCCCTGTGATACTTTCTCCCTTCTTAAAATTAACGTATTGGAAACACATGAGAGTGACCAATCCTCAGTGACTTTCAAGACTTCTAGTTTTTATTTTCTTGAGATTTATTTTAAGTGTGTGTGTATGTGTGTGTGTGTGTGTGTGTGTGTGTGTGTGTGTGTGTATGCGCGTGCATGCGCATGCACCACATGTATGCATGGTGCCCAATGAGGTACAAAGGAAATTTTTGACAGTTGTGAGCTTTCATGTGAGTGCTGAGGAGAGAACCCAGGTCTTCTGAAAGGACAGCAAGTGCTGAGACATCTCTGCAGACCCTGGCCTTCTAAATCTTAACTAGATACTTAACACTAATGTTACCCTTCTGCTCTCAAACAGCCCTTTATCCCACCCTCAGTAATGCCACCAGCAACTGAGAAGTAAAGGGTTATTATTCTTCATGTTGGTGGGGGCGGTATAGGAATAGGGTGGGAGGAGAGGGAAGAGTCATCTAAAAGGGGGACTTGATTTCTTATTGGAAATGTGGAAATTTGTGCAGAAGCTTCTTTGCTAGCAGTGTTAATAGTGGAGTGTGTTGTTTACTATGTAAATGCGATTGTGATGAAGTTAGATGTTGTGGAGTGGGGACTCTGACAGCATTTTTATATCGAATGGGTCAAATGACCAGCTAACATGAAGAGAGACTTGCAGCCTGATGGCTTCTATCCTCAAAGATAACAAAGACTAGGGCAGGCGGAAAGTCAAATGAGCTACCTAATCAGTATTCAGAGTAACTACATTCTCTAAAACTCTCCTTCCCAGGCATTCAGGAAGCAGAAAAATGCTGGGCTCAGCTCTTATTGGTGTCAAACCTGTTTTTGTGTTATCCTTTCTCATTAGACCCAAAAGCTATAGGATGAAGATTCTAATTCTTTATCACTGGCTGTGTGTTTTAAGACTTGCCTTGGAATTTTACCTGGACACAACTCAGACCCCATTCCCATCTCACAGAAGACACAGCTTCAACGTGCTTTGGTAGCATTAAAAGTCTGGTTACATAACTCTAAAGAGTTATAGTGGTTAATTTTTCAGATGGATGAAGGATTTGTTATTTAGTCCCTCATAATTAAGATAAGGCTTAAACATGTGGGTAACAAAGATCACATCAATGCACAGGAAGACTCACATAAACTTTTCATTTCGACTGTATAAAGCTACATTTAATAATAGGAAAATAGCTTAGGCGCTGTTCCTCAGGCTACTGAATTTAAAAATATTTGCTGTCTACCCTTAGTTCAAATTGAAAGACAAAGAAATGATTTGTAGAACTGCTTTTATTCAAAATACACATACATCAATATAAACTTAGTTTAACTAAAAAAGTCTAAGTTCATTAAAACCCCAGGTAGATTATATAAAACTAAAATTCTACCCCTATGCTTCTCATTGATAACAAAAGGCTTTGCCATTACAGTAACTCCATGTTCCTGAAAAGCAGCTTTTAGTCTTGGACATGAACAATATGAAACAGGAAACAGGGAAGTAAGAAATACATTCTAACAAAAATTAAAGCAACCAATCCAGACTTCCTTACGTGTCCTTAGAAAGGAGCACGCCTAGCAGAGTGAATACCGGAAGTGTTTACACTGTTGTCACGTTAATTTATTTTGCAGTAATCCACTCCTTCTCAGGTAAAGCAAGGATACATGATGTTCCCTAACACTCCGTCAGAGTTGTTCATCAATCACTAAGTGGTCCAAGTTGTTTGGCACTTCTTTGCCATTGCTCTCCAGATCTGCAACTGCAGACCCTTATTTGAACAATGACTTGGGTCATCAGGCTTTGCAGAAGGCACACTTCCTCACTGAGCCAACTCACCACCTACACCAGTGATTGGTCACCAGTGTGGGTCAGGTCCCTTTTGGGCATCTATCAGGCCTTTCTCAGGGGTCACTTACTATATATCCTGCTTATCAGATATTTGCATTTTGACTCATAACAGTAGCAAGATTAGAGTTGTGAAATAGCAATGAAGATAGTTTTAAGGTTGGGGCTCAGCACAACAGGAAGAACTGCATTAAAGGGAGGTTGAGAACCACTGATCTAGAACTTTATCTGACAGAGTAAAAGACCTTAGCTAAACCCCTCAGGTCTCTTTATCCCACTCCAACCGCATCCTTCTGCTTTATTCTTGGAAGTTACCTTTCTGTGCTCCAGTTCTCCACTGCCTATCCATAAAGTCCCAACTTCTTGATCTACAAAAGACTTACTCCATCTCATCATCGCTCTGTGTTTCTGCATGTCACCCTTGCTCTGCAGCCCCTGAACCACTTGCATTTGCCTGACACAGAAGATCTCACAGGTATTCATGATACATGTTGTAGGCAAATTTCATGCATTCTGAACGCTGCTCCCATGTACTGAATGCCCCATCCAAAACCCGTCTGATCATTTAAGTCCCTGCCTGATTTTGGTTTCAACAGCTAAAATTAGTCCGTTCTCCTTGCGTGCCTTCAGTTAGCTCCAAGCAGCTGTCAATCCAGTGCAACTATGTCTATTAGGCCATATATTTCAACCCGAATCTCATATAGTGTTTCATTCCCTGCACAACCTACTAACTCCCTTTCATTTGCGTTGTGATCTTAAAAGCAGCAAGTCTTCTGGCCTTCATTTATGCAAAGAACAAATCAAAAGATATAAAACATTAACTGACATGACTTAGCTACAAGACAATAGAGATACTATAATATCATGAACTTGGATCATAAATATGATCGGATAAAGTCTAGAGAAATTCATCACCGGCCACCATGGGTTAGGAAACCAACTGATTGACCCAAGGTTTCTTCCATAACCAAGGTCTTTATTTCTATCTTGTTAATCAACTAATCAAATCGAAAAAGAACAAAAGAGATTCTCTTCCGTACAAATCCCAGCACCTGGGAAGCAGAGGCACACAGCTGTCTCTGAGTGGGCTCATTCTAGGCAAACCTAGTTTACTGAGGGACACCCTGTCTCGACCAACAACATAAAACAATAGCAGAGCATGAATCGCAGCACTTCGATGCTTTCATGGAGTGAACATCCAGTCAGTGGTGGATGAGTCTTGGTCTAATGATTTGAAGAGTCAAGATTATGTTAATTCTAGCCCCAGGTATCACCATAGTATGTAGGGACAAACCACTATCTGTGAACACAGATTTAATCTCAAACAGTATTTTCTACTACATATAACACTAATGTCTGGGGGAAGGAGGCTGTAATGAATTCACATAAACAACTCCCATGGAGAAAGGCAAAAGGCACTAACTCAGTGGCTGTTGGCATGCACAGATACTTCAGGTAATTTAAGTGGTTGGATCAGGCTTGAAAAACACCGATATTTGACTTTTTCCATTCAGTGTTTCACTGACATAAAACATTTAAGCAGTAAAATTTTAATTTGAATATTAAACAAAGTTTAATTAATTATCATTATACTCCAACTAAGTTTGTTGTAGGAAAACACTAAACTCAGCTCAACTAAAATCTGTTCTTTAGTTTGTTCCAGTTGGATCACTGACTAAAACAAATCCTCCTGTTTGCCATCAGAGTCACTGTTCTGCGATCCTTTTGCTGTTGTTTTGACATTGGATCTCATGTGGCCCAGACTGGTCTTGAACTACCTATGTAATTCAAACTTAAACTCCCTGTGTGAGCAGGCTGGTCTTGAACTCCCAATCTTTCTGCCTCCACATTTCAAGGGTTGAGATTACATGCTTGGCTATTATGTGATTCTCTTTTCTAATGTTTTATTTTTAATTTGTGTGTGTGTGTGTGTGTGTGTGTGTGTGTGTGTGTGTGTGTGTGTTGCCTGTGTGCATGTTCATCTACCATGCACACGGAGGCCAGAAGAGGGTGTTGAATCTTTTGGAATTAGAGTTACAGAAGGTTGTGAGCCACCAGGAGCTGCTGACAACTAAATCCTGGTCCTCTTCAGTGCTGAGTCATCTCTCCAGTGCCTGTTTTGTGACTTCTTACAGTTGACAGACGATAGCCAGTATTTTCCTCCAGCCCACACGGGCCTGGAGCTATCTGCTGCTGCTCTAACTTTCTAAGCACAGGTATTGCATGTACCACCTTTGATAAAACGGTTCAGGACCTGAAATGTAACTCCAGCCTGTGTCATTTTTAGTGACAGTCTTAAAGGCATGTTTGTAACATTGCTAGATCTCTACTGTGCCCTTGCAGAGTGAGTGAACATGCCTTCAGTGCTTGGCCCTGCTAACTTCCTAAGAATGATTATTTTTTGGCTCTACTCATTTAGCTATATACTGCTGTGACAGACCTTTATTGTGATCATAAATGATACTTAAAGTGGAAAATTGACTGTCAGACAAATGTGACTTCTTTTTTTTTAAAAAAAAAGAACATTAGTAAATATAGCTTTAAAAGTAACTATCTGGTGACAAATTTTCACACACATACAGATTCAAGAGCACAGGAAAAGGCACTGGGTTGATTTTATGTTCATTTTGGTAGATCCTCGTTAATAAATGACACTAGTATAATAAAGCAGCCAGAAATACAGTTGACCTGTCAATCTATGTGAGTGCAGATATTGGCGTATTTATGTGGCACATATGTACATCTGATACCAGAATTATTTAATCCTATTTCTGTTCACCGTTTGAAAGTAGCCATACAGTCCTATGAAAAGAAAAGAATAAAAACCACAATTTCTGGCTATTCAGAAGCAAATATGAATAACCACTGCCACTGTTTCTCCATTTCTGTGCTTTCTGACCAGCTACTCTCAGTAAGCTCTTCCAACACTAGTCCTGAAATAATAAAACATTGAAAATAATATTCTCGGTTTACTTAAGATTATATTGTTACATAAAGGCAAAAGAGAAGGTGAACGTTGGTTTCTTTTTAGCTAATTTTCAGACATATATTCATCTAAATGAGGGGACACTTTCATTTTAATCTCGGTCATTAACTAAGAATACATTACAATAAAGTTAATGGTCTCAGCTGATAAGCCCACAGCAGAAGGATTACAGGAGGAAAAGAATAACCTGAATAATCTCCTGTGACTGTCACCTCAGGGGCCACTTCTCTGGGGTTGCTGACCTCTTACAGGCTGTCCATGCTTCCAGGGTCTCCTGGTGCTCTGCAGCCTGAGAGGGTGTGGAAAGGTCTCCGTTCGGCTTACATGGTAAGCACTTTGTATGATTCTTAATCACTTTTTTTATCTAGAACACAGTGTTATGGGCCACATTTTATCAACCATGCTCTTTAAATGTTTTGTGCTCTATAAATATAAACAGATTTCCACACAAAATACATACACGTTCACATGGGGACTGGACGCTAGCCAGACATCATCCACAAGCAGAATGGGATGCAGACTGCAGGAAGGGTCACGTATGAGGCCAGGCCCGTGTAGACAATAGACACTAATCCCAAGACAGCCGAAGCAAGACAACTTCTCTGATCACGAATGATAATCTTCACAGTCTCATAGAACTGGAAAACAAGAGATAAGACTATTAGGAACCGTGGCTAAAAAGAGCCACATATACCACACACCAAGTAGTCTTCCCAGTTGTTCTGTGTCCACCAGGAAAACTTCATGAAAGTGACTTATAAAATAATATGCAGAATGTTATAGGAAACTATTAAAACGAACCTCATAAAAGTTACTCAGCACTAAAGATTAAAACAACATTAAATTAATACTGATTCACATATTCCAACTTAACCTAAGAAGGAAGTTTCTAGACTGAAGTTTTAAAGAACAACAGAAATTAAGCAATCCTTCTACTTTACTACTATAAAATTGGATGATACCAATCATATTTTTAGATAAAGCTTAAAGTCTAAAGACATAGTCATACTGGGTTGCCGTATCCTCTCCCTCATCAGTTATGTGACACATAATTGGCTCCTGGAAATAAAGACATTAAATATGTTTTCTACCCCTAATAGATGCATTCGACGGTGTCACTTTTTTTCTATGAAAAGCAACCTTATTTGGAAATGCTGCCCTGAGTTTAGCTGTGCTGACTGTCATATTTGTTGTGCAACACCAAATAAAACATTTAACTAGTCTAGGCTTTCTTCTTCATTGGGATAGCAGGTTAGCCCTGAAGATAAACTAAATCTTACAAGTAAAAAGTGTTTGGGCTGGAGAGATGACTCAGTGGTTAAGAGCACTGACTGCTCTTCCAGAGGTCCTGAGTTCAATTCCCAGCACCACATGGTGGCAACCGTCTGTAGTGTATTCTGGTGCCCTCTTCTGGTGTGTCTGAATGCAGTGACAGTGCACTCACATACATAAATAAATGTTTAAGAAAAGAATAGTGCTTTATGTATTGCATAAATATGTTACAATGATTGTTAGCACTACTGTATTTTTTGACAGTTATCTTTGTCATTGTTAGAATTTAACAACTGTCATATTCATGTGAGTTTTGCTATTCAGACTAGACTCAAGATACCTGTGTAGAATATTGCAATGTATATGATGAGGTCTTGCTCTATTGCTCAACTTGACTCAGAACTCCAGGGCTTAATGGAATGTCCTGAGCTGGGACAGTTTCTAAAGTCTTTGCTTTCTAAGATTTATTTTTATCATTTTTAATTATGTGTGCAAGTATCTGTGTATGGGTATGTGCACGTGAATGGATGTGCCCATGAGGCCAGAGCATCAGAAATACTCTCACCCCACCCCCCCCCCACACACACACATCTTGAGTTACGGGCAGTTGTGATCTTTCCAAGGTGGATGCTGAGAACCAAACTTAGGTCCTCTGCAAGAGTTCTATAAACTCTTAATTGCTAAACCATCCTGACCCCTGGAAAAAAAAATCCAGTCCTAGTTTTTAAGTTCTTTGTTTTTCTTGCTTTGAGACAGGCTTTCACTATATTATCTCTGGTCATCTGGAACTTTCTATATAAAGTAGGCTAGCCTTGAACTACAAGTACCTCCTGCCTCTCCCTCTAGGGGGCTGGGGTCAAAGGTGTGCACCACTGTGCCTGGCTGAATTTCTAAATTATTGATGAATACAATAAACAAGTTTAATACATTCAAGAACCTGATGGGGACTTCTCAGTTGAGGACCAACTACAAATATAGGAGTAGTCCTTCCTATAGGACTCTATTACCGATTTAAGTGTATTCGGTGCACAAGTAAATAACCTAGTTATACATGTGAAATGCCATTCAACCAAGTTTGACTGTGTGTTTTAGTCCACTGTGTAAATGTAAGGTCATCTCTATTCATATAGTTTTATATAATAGTACATAAACATAATATGTAAACATATATAATATTTACATTTAGACAATAGCTAAAGGAAAGTCCAATAGCCTATTAGACATCAAAGCATTCTTTTTGTAGGACAAACATCTAATCTCTTTCTACTGAACTAACAAGATATAGAGAAATGAGTGCTTTCTCTTAAAGTAGTTAAAATCAAATTGAATGAATATGTGAAGAATAAACTCAATTACTGGGGTACTTTCTTACAATGCATGAAGCTATGGGTTTAATTCTCAACACCACACAAATGAAGTGTGGTTAGGCATATCTATAATCCTGGCACTTGGGAGGTAGAGGTAGGAATATTTGAAGTTCAAGGTCATTCTTGCAAATCTAGAGGCAAACATAGGCCACAGACTGTTTCTCTTCTGTGTATAAATGAGCATGCACCTCTGTCTCTGTCTCTCCCTCTATGTCTTCCTAACTAACTTCCTTTCCCTCTCTCCCTCCCTTCTCTCAGCCCCCTACTATCCACCCACATGGCCATCAGCCCAAAAAGACTGAAAATGTAGCTCAGTGGGTAAGATTTGCCTAAAATACAGGAAACCCTAGGTGTGGTCCTCAGTATTGTATACACTGGATGTGGTGACGCATGACTGTGGGAGGATCAGAAGTTCACGGTTGTCCTCAGCTAGATTGGGAGTCTGAGGTCAGCCTTAGCTACATGAAGACCCTGTTTTGTTTTACTTTGTCTTGCTTCCTTTTGTTGTGTTTAAGTGGAGAGTAGGAAATGTTCCGTAGGTATCAAAAAGTTTACATTTATAAACATTGAGTCACTTGAAAAGAGGTTATCTGCATTCATTCTGGTAATAAAAAGTCAGAAAACAGACTCTTAGGAGAAAAAGCATAACAGTAAAAGTTAAAAGCAAAGGGACTTAAATTTTACAGTCTGGTGATGCACAGTATCAGTATAAAAATGCCTCAACTTTCTGGTTCCTAAGCCTGTATAAAAGCAATGTTGCAAGAGGGGAGGAGAAAGAAGAGATGAGTAGAAAGAGTGGGAAGCCTGTTATAAAATGCTATCTCCTGGACACAGCATAGCCATGAACTCTCAGCAACTCTGGCTCCTGGGATGGAGCCAGGACACTACTTCTGCATGTAATAAGGGCAAGCCATCTGCAGGAGGAAGGGAATTTTAGTAAGAGGAATATGTGATCAAAATGCATTGTATATGTATACAAAACTGTCAATAATTAAAAAAAAACTTTAAGAATAAAAGAGTATTCTCTCAAAGATGTAAAGGCTCTTGTTTAGTGAATTTTTAACTTATTTACTAGAGAGGTTTTATGTATGTGTTTGCGTGTGTGTGTGTGCCCCCACATGCATGCCCATACCAGTACCAACACCTGTGTGAATTGAAGAGGCCAAGTTTTGGAAGTTGGTTCCCGCCTTCCCCTGTGGGGTTCAGAGATCCAGCTGCAGTCAGATTTGAGCAGTAATCACCTGTGCCCACGGACTCTTCTCCCTGGCCCGCTTGTGAGCACTGTTAATAGCAAGAGATCTTCACCCGAGGGGAAGTGTTGACGACACGTTTTGTAAAATTTTATAAAGAGAGATGGCTTTGCCATGCTGCGGTTAGACACCGCAGCTGTGAAAGACTTCAGTGGTCAGACCCAGAAACAAGCAGTAGTTTACGTTTCTGGAAATTCAAAAGCACAGAACTGGGAGATGGCTAGCCATTAACAATACGTCCTTTCCTTGCAGAGGTCTCCACGTCATCGCAGCACTGGGTGGATGGCTTACTGCCCTGAGTCCATCTCCCGGGGTGCAAAGTCTCTGGCCTCCAGCACATACGTACACATGTAATTAAAGCAAAATCGTTAAAAGTCTTTTTAAAGAATAGTAGAAATCATGTGGAACCGATGCCTCTTTTACTTAAAAAGAATGTTCTTAGAATTAGAATTTTTTTCCCCTGATGAAATCTAGCCTTCTAGACTGGGAACTTAAAAATCCAACCCACCTTTGGAACCAGTGGCTAGGAGATGCTTCACAATGAATGGGAACATGGTGTGAGGATTAAAGGCACTGCACAAGAAGTTAAACAGCAAGGAGAAGCCTTGAGTCAAACACAGAAATGAAGGTGTCTACCAGGAAAGTCTCCTAGCGGGGATTTTGAGCCTATTAAGTAAAGGGAATTCACTTTGTGCGTATAGAAGTGGAGAAAACTGGACACCTTCCTGCCAAATTACACTTCGTGGGAAAACTTCCAAGGCTTTCAGTCCCTTGCCCCCGATCATTTGAACTACCTTGTGTATGCAGACCAAGATGACCAGTAGTGCAGCAGTAACAGGCAGCACTTTGGAATCTTTGAAGCGGTCTGTGTGGCCACACCCTTTTTATTGCACATTTTGAAATAGCCTTCCTGCAAGGCAACCTGCCCTTTGTTTGCCAGACCTCCCCTAGAAATACCAGAGCTTTCCTTACTTAATCTACAACTCTCAAGAATGGTTCGGTGGAGATGTCCAAAAAGCTCCCGGAGGATCCCAACCCCAACTCCTACAAGTCTCTCCTACCTTCTCAGCCTGCGGGCTGATTGGAGAGCCATATCTGCAGTAGGTCACAAAGTGTTCGCAATTGTTCCACAGTAGGCTGTAGGGGGTCAGCCCCAGCTGCTGCTCAGCTCTGCGCGCCACCTCCTCATTGAGCAAAGACTTCTTCTTGAGAGTCTCGTCTAGGTGATTGACTAGGATATCTGCTCCATAGGCAAAGTCCTCTACTGTGTCCACGCGGATGCTGGCAACCTTGCAAATGACTCCCGGGAGGAGACGCTTGTTGGAGACCACCTTCTGGGTGCGTCCCTTGTCATTGGTCAGGGCCAACAGGATATCAGGCATTAGATGGGCGACACGGTTGTCCCCCAGGTAGATCCCATAGTGGGTAAAATGGGTCCGCGACACCTCCAACACATCACCCCGGAGGAAAGAGCTGATGTCATAGGGATGATTCTTCCCTGTGCCTCCTCCCGGAGCGCACACGCTAAAGAGCTTGAAGTTAGAGATAAGGAGCAGCTTCTCCAGAAAGAGGGACGCAGCCTCCAGCATTGGGTTCTTCATCCTACAGCGAGCAGAGTTTCGCGCTGGCCGCAAGTGGTCTGAGCAAGGTGAGCTCTCCGGGTCGCCGCGCTGCAGAGCTGCTCACCTGCAGAACGCACGGCCGGGGCTGCAGAGGGCCCGGAGAGCAAGAGACTAGAGGGGGGGGAAGCCAAGGACCACCCAGTGCAGGCGGTCAAGAGGGGGATGTAGTACGGTCAGCCGCGGGAGTAGTGGCACCCGGGCTTGAGGAGCTGGAGAGGTAGTGCGCCTGGAAGGCGGTGCTTCGGGTGCGCCCTTAGCCGTGGCTCTTATAGAGGTGCAGAGGGCGGGCCGAGTGCGGTCACAGGCCGGAGGACACGGATTGGGCGCGGGCGTTCTGCACCCTGACACCTTCTCGAGGGCTCTGCTTCCCTTGGGAGACCTTTAGCCAGCGTAGGAGATGTCAGAGGCGTGGCCGCGCGAAAGGTCCTGCACCTGCCACAAGTCGAGCACCTCTCTTGGCGGTGAGACGTGCCCTCTGGAAATTTTCTGTGTCAGACCAGTTCTAACCGGTAAGAATACAGTGGCCCTCGGCTTCCTAAAGATTTTCCCTCGATTCTCCAAACTGCCCGCGCCGCGAATTCCTACAGATCCTACTGAAATTGATCACTGTCGCTTTAAACACAAGCGACCAGGTTCTCTCAGACGGCACGCGGAGAGGTGGAATTGCTCGCTGTGCGTCCAGTGCCCCAGCGTGCAGGATCCGAACCCTACAGTCTGGACGCTCCAAGGCTCCAGCGCCTGTTGAGCGCGCGCCTTCCAACGGTCATCAAGAAACCCCAACGCCCTCCAGCAAACCAGGAGTCACGCCAAGTTTCTTCGCGCCACACGTACAGATGTAGCTTTTGATAAAGCGCTGCCGCCCTGGGAGGCTAAGGAAAGTGAACGCCGCAGCACGGTGGTTCTGCAGGGCTGCGTGCTTGCAGCCGAACCCAGGCACAGTCGAAGATGGGGGAGCTGCCTAGGTCGGAGGCTGCCGGGGCTCCACCCGGCTGGGCTCTGGGTTCCCAGACCCCTGTGAATTTCTGTGCTAATGTATTATGTAAATGATTACATTCCCAGGACAAAGGCCACAAGAGTAAGCCAGCCTAGCGCCACTAAACTAAGAAGGCTTAAGTTCCGGGCTAAGACCCGAGATCTCCATCTGCCTTGAAGGGGCCTGGACCAGGCTGAGGCCTTAGGTCACCCCTCTACAGATGACTGGACCTCTGCTCCCTGTCTGCTATAAGCGATCTGTCACTGTCGCTGCACTTCTGTTCATTTGTCCACTTCACAGACAGTTGTAAATCTCACTGCAATACACACCCCCCCACACCTCTCCAAGTGCTTCAAATGAACAGGGAGAGGCATGGTCTTCCATCAATCTATCCACAATCATTCTTTCCCTTACAGCCTACCTGCTCTGTGCCGTGTGCTGTGCCCTTCCTGGTGGTTCAACAAAATCAATCTGCACTTCCTTCCCATCCCATCTATCACGTGTAGTTCTTTTTCTACCCTGAGTTCTCCATGGTAGGAGAGAGCCGCCTGCAGACGGTTGTCCTCTGAGCTCCACATGGCCGCTATGGCACTCACATGCACACTCGGCAATAAGAGCTTATATTATTTCAAGTAATTTCGCATAAAAAAAATAGACTCGAGGGGAAGTTTTCGTTTCGTTGAAGTGGGAAGTCTGCGCTGGTATATGAACAGTTAAAGAGGGAGAAACAGGGAGATGAAAGCAAATGACAGGGAAAACCCCTTAAGTACTAGGCATGGTGACTCCTCCCTTTGATCCCAGCACTGGGGAGGGGGGTGTGCAGAGGCAGGCAGGTCACTGGGAGTTAGAGGCCAGCCTAATCTACACTGTGAGGCCCAGGCCAACCCAGGCCCGGTGGGTTTGAAACTATAGACAGCATTAGAATCAGGGCAGGCAGGGCTTTGATCACCTGACAGGAATGGAGCAAGGAGATACAGTCTGCGGATGGAATCTGGAACTGGAGCACCTGTGTGAGAATCTGAGCTGTGTCCCCAGTACCAGAAAAACAAAACAAAAGATAACCACCCCCATCTTTGTCCTGTAGCTTCTGAAGAAGCTACCAAACCAACCGAGTGATGTCATCCACTGTGGTGCAGAGGCCCTGGGTCTGCTGCCAGGGCATTCATGGAAAGTGAGGAAGACAGCAGGCCATTTGCATAGGTGGCCATGTTAACAGAAAAGTGAGAGACCCAAGTCACAGCTTCAGAGCACTTGCTGTGCCTCATCTGCATCTGTTAGGAGGGGCTTTATTTTTCTCTTTTTGGTTGACAGTCAGTTCATTCTCACTAAGACCTGTCCTTAGGATTAACTGAGTTCAATGGTGAGGTGTTGGTGGAAGAATCATATTAATGACAAAACTTGTGAGAAAATTGGACTCCACATAATTCATCTCTCACGTGTAACCCTGGCCTTGAAGCCACAGAGATCGGCTTGCTTCTGACTCTCAAATGCTAGGATTAAAGGCGTATGCCAACATGACCAGCAAAATTTTATTATATAAAATCATTAAATGTCCTATTCTGCTGCTTTACTACAGAATAAAATATAATTAAAAGATTTCTATGTATCACTTAAGCCTACGTAATTAAATATTGAACAACTAATTCATAAATCACCTTAAAGGACAAGAAAAACTTAATTACAAATTTTGCCAGCTAAAAGGACTATTTAAGTCTTTATCTTCAAGGAAACACACACTCAGCCTCATAAATGTGTATTTTTTATTGAAAATAAATATCTTCCTATAATATATTCTGATTTCAGCTCCCCTCCCCCAACTCCCCCAAACTCCTTCCCAACTACCCCTTTAAGATCCACACCCCCTACTGTCTTCCTTAGAAAACAAGCAAATATCTAAATAATGAGTCAAATAAGATAAAAACAAATTGGAATGGGACAAAACAGAAGGAATAAAAGCCAAATAAAAAGCACAAGACACACATAAAATGTAAAGAGCAGCACATTCGTACACACAGGAATCCCACAAAAACAAAATATGCGATATTTATTCAAAGACCTGTAAGGTTTTTTAAGATGTTGTCACAAAACGTTATGATTATGAGATAAAATACTTCCAAAAATGCCATTGAATTGGTTTTGGGTTGACACCTACTCCTGTGTGCAGGGATTGTTAATGTGGATTTTCTGTGCCTGTTTCTTAGTTAACTGGCTAAGGGTTTGTCGGCCTTAACTGATCTTCTCAACCAGCCAATTCTTCGTTCTGTTGATTCTTTGTAAATCTTTTGTTTCTATTTTATTGATTTACACCCTGAGTTTGATTATTTATTGTCATCTTTTCCTTCAGGTGCTATTGTTTTTATTCTAGAGCCTTCAGTTCTATCAAGTTACAAATAGGAATTTGTTTTGTTTTGTTTTGTTTTAATGCAGGTACTTAGTGCCTTTGACTTGAGTTTCTTATGAGTCCTTTATTTTTATCATTCTTAGATTGAGTCTTTTTTTTGATTTCAGATTTTCTTTGACTGGGGTATCCATTTCTTTTATCTTCATTGCTTAAGAGTCTGTCTTCCTTCCCTTCTCCTGTTTCCTGTTATGTTGCCTCAGAGACCCCTGTTTGGCTTTCTGCATTTTTCATGTCCAGTTTTCCATCAGTTTTGGTTTTCTTCATTTTCTTCATTCATTTTCACTGCCATGTCTTGAATATTTTTTTTTATTTCATTCTACTTTTTGTGTTTCATAAATTTCATAAGTGGGTTTATTCGCATTATCTTTTAAAACGTACAGCACATTTATTATAGCTATTTTGAAGCCCCTATCTTGGGCTTTGTCTAAATTGCATTTCTCAGGGTCTTCTGTGGTAGGATTGCTTTGCTCTAACAGAGATATAATGTCCTGGCTCTTGTTGATTGTGATTCTACACAAGGCCCAGGTGTGTAAACATCTGGGTTTGGGCTGATTATAATTCTAGATGTTGATATCTGCTTTTGTGTTTGTCGTGTGGGTGTTCAATTCCTTGGTTTGAATTGCCCTCTTTGTTTCTTAGAGTGTGGCTGTGGGTTGTCTGCTTCTGAGACACTGCTGGAAGGGGCCACAGGGGACCCCTGGGGAGGCCATCTTTGATTATCTGGCCAGTGTAGCAATTAAATATTCAAGTCAGAAACAAAGCACATGAAATGAATGCCAAAGCTGAACTCACTCGGGATGTTCAACTCTAAAATGGAAAGGACCCAAGCAATAGAGAAAGGAAGACACTTTCTGTTAGCCCTTAATTTTCATAATAGATCACTAAAATATTTGGGGGGAAAAAAGTCCAAAGAATTTCCACATCTATGTTCTCCAAATTCTCATTCAAATTCTCCAAATCTTCACCCTTCACCCGTATGTATGAACTTGTTAGCGAGTTGTAGCTTTGATGTTCCCTTGCCCCTCAACCCTGCACTATATAGAATCACACTGTTGAAATTATCAGAGTCAGAGAGCTATCAGCGGTATAATCATATAAACTTCAGGCTTCCTCAGAATTTCCTGATTGTTGTAGTAACGGCCTTTCCAGGAAACACATCCAAAGGTGCCTGGCCATCCATTGTTGTATTTTGCTAATGGCCTCTGCCTTTGTTGTGGTATTGACTCATTTAGCAATACATAGCTTAGTTTTTCAGACACGCATCAGCGCATCAGCGTGGGTTTCACCTTTATCCATGCAAAGCTCCACGTAGTGGTTTTTGTCAGGGATTCCACAGCAGCGGTTGTCTGTTCTTTTGAATGTGTGTTAGCTGTGGGTGTTGATAGTTCCTGACATCCAAAATCTGAGAAAACATCAGCACCTTGGAATGGCTGGAGAGAGGCTGGCACTCTCAGCCAGACCCCGATGCCTCTCTTTACATTGTCCCTGAGTATATGTTTATATATAGAATGCACACCATGTGCGCAAGCGCCCACAAAGGCCAGAAGAAGTCAGATCCCCTGGAACTGGGACTGCAGGCAGTCTATGACTCTGACCTTTTTGCCAGCTACATCTCTAGCTATAGTCTCTGTATATCACTTAATTTGGGCACCTAATTGTAAAGTCACTCCTTTGAGGACACATCCAAATGAGAATAAGCTCTTAAACCTTCTCCCAGAGTACCTAATACCACCCCAAATTCTTTGCTTGCTTGCTTTTATTCTGGAAAAGATGACACCATTTGCCTCCATTTAAGGACCAGGCCTGATTTTGAAAAGAAGGCCATAAGGTACCAGATCAAGGAACAGACCCTAAGTCCCAGGCACTAGGCCATAAGGCGCCTGATCCTGAAACAGACCATAAAATCCAGAAACAAGGTCATAAAAAACCCCTCCCAAAGAATTGCCTGGGGATGACCACAAAAATGGGGAAGTATCTTACCTCAGAATGGGCCTTCTGTACTGGGCAGCCCGTCTCATCCTCTAAATGGTCATGACACAGGAATTTGAACCACTGACCACCTGTGACCCCCTAGCACCCACCAATGCAATCTTAGATTACCCAATCCTTCTAGAGAGCTCCCCCCATATCTTGATAAGAAGGCCTATATGTTTTTGGGTTTGCTATTTTGGAGAATGGCGACCCCCACATGCTGGTTGTTTCCGCAGAATAAAAGCTCTTTTTCTTTACATACAATCTGAGTCTGGGGTCTTCCCTCAGCAATTTCCAGACCCCTGCAATTCAATTAAACATCAATGACTTAATTATTTCCCCTTGAGTTCCTGTCTCAACTTTAAATTGCCTCTCAACCATTAGTGCTAATCGACCCACTTCCGTACTAAAAGTTCCACTTCTCTGCGACTTTGTATGACTTGTTTTAGTTTGAGCTCCCTACAGAACCTTCAAGTCGCATGCAGTGATCTGCATCCCACTGTATGTGTTACCCTGTTATACCCATAGGAGCTGAACAAACACCCTTAGTTTTTTCTTAGCAAGTATATTATACTAGAACCAAAAGTTAACTGCACAACAACATCTAAATAGGCTTCTTTGCAACTTAACCTTTGTGAAGATTATTAAACTCACTTTGCCCCTCTGCCCTGGAAGAAGGTTCACTCAGGTAGAAGAATGAATGGAAGACAGAAGTTAGAATGATTTTGTAAAAAGCTAAAAGGCGGGCAAGGGCTGTGGCTCAGTGGTTGAGTATATGCTAGCAAGAATAAGGCTCTGCGTTTGCTCCCCAGTTTCACAAAATAAACAAAAATTTGCAGGCACTCATCTTCCCTGTGAGCCTCACCTACTCCTAAGATGTATGAACCTCCCAAGCCTGCTGTCCAGCAAAGACCTCCAGCTAAGCACTTTAGCCAGGGAAACCATTGTGAAAACCCGACAGAAAGAAAAGAAAATGTCAGAAAGAGGAAGTAGTGATGGAAATAGGAATGGGTTGGGGAAAAAGTAGGAAATGTGAGCAGAATAGAAGACGGGGAGGCTCCCGAAATGCTTCCTGGTGAGATGTGCAGAAATGCCTGTTCAGATAAACAGAGCATCAAAGGACCAATTACGTTATTCCATCCAAGTCCATCTTGGTGAACCAGTGGCTTTAATGAAATTAGTTACTTGCAGCGTGGATGCCTCGATCAGCTAAATTATCCCCCCAAAAAGAGCTCCACCCTCCTACCTTCTATGTGTTCTAGTGCCCCTTCAAGACCATGTGCAGCTAGGACAGGGTTAAACACAGCTGGAGGTGGGCTGCTCACATCTGAAGTGAGGGTCTGACCATCCACCCCACCCCTTGACTACAGAATGTTAATAGGCTTGAGTGTTTCCAGTGGGTAATCCCAGCTGCTGCAATGGCCGTGCCATACCTACAGGCCAACGTAGGCATAGCATTCCACTCTAGGCAGAGAGCTCTGCTGAGGTTTGCTCTTTTGCTACATATTGTAATGGTAAATACTGACCTCCCCGAAAGCTTCCTTGCCCCCAGGGATAAGAGAGTCTGCATGTACCCAAGTGACATATCCAAGGGACCTATGTAACCTTGCCCTCCAAATTAGCCCTGATTGGTAAATAAAGATGTCAACAGCCTATAGCTGGGCAGGAGGTAGGTAGAAGTTTTGGTTACTGGGCTTGGGGTCTGAGGAAGGTGAACTAGGTGGGGAGAGGAGAAGACACTTGGGATAAGAATCTTAAAAAGTGCTCGTGAGGGCTAGCCAATTGGAGGGAGGTAAGAGCACTCCAGAGTGGAACATGGCAAATCATAGTGTGAAACTGTTGGCAGGAAAGTAGACATAAGAACATAGAAGGTAAGATATCTGCCCATCTCCCGTGCATTACAAGGCTATTATAAATATACAGGTCTTTTATCTGGAAACCAAATGATCAAAACGAGAGTAGAGCCCACACCCCTAAAGAGACTCCATACACACTACAACAGAGCTCACCTAGCCAGACATAAGAAAGGTGCATCTCAGTGGTAGGAGTGTACTTCTTGTGCACCACACCCTGACTTGCAACCTCAGAACTAAGTAAATAAAAGGTGGCGTTAGGTTCAATAAGAATCAAAAGGATGAAAGGAACAGGAGCTTGGAGAGAATGAAAAAAAAAAAAAAAAAAACAGAAAAGCTCCTGGGAGGTTTCTGGAGTCAAGTCCAAGGATGCGGAGAGCAGCAGTAGCTGGCAGATGGTAAACACGAGGGCAACAAGTGACTGGGGAGAGAAGACAGGCCAAGGAGCCACATCAGCTACCCACAGTCTGGGTGTCGCAACAGCAGCCCTGTCCTAGATAAGGCTATGAAAGCTATGAGTTCATGAAAGGCAATGAGGGCCACGAGCTCGTGGATTTTTCAATGCCACATTACAGGGCTAAGATGTTAAATATCTCTTTCTCTCTCTCTCTCTCTCTCTCTCTCTCTCTCTCTCTCTCTCTGTCTCTCTCTCTCACACACACACACACACACACACACACACATACACACACACACACACACACACACACACACAGAGAGAGAGAGAGAGAGAGAGAGAGAGAGAGAGAGAGAGCCCTAGTATGCAGTTACATATTGTGGGTATAAATAATTAACTAGAATGTCTTGACACTTATTACTTTTCAACCTCAACATAAATAGGTTCTTTCATATACACATTAAAGCTGTTTGTTTAAAAGATTCATTCTTGAGTTACATGAAAAGAATTAAGAAATTAAAAGCAAATATGTTTAGAACGGCATGACTATTAAAAAGTCTTTAAAAGTTTGCTTCCAAAATACAGGCATAGCTTAATGTTGACAAAAGCTCGTAAAAACAGAAGTGTTGGGGCTGACCTGGTGCACCTGCACACAATGCGGGCCTTCGTAATTACTTCCTTTACTGTTCAAAAGTTAGCTTCAGTATTCATTAGAAACCAAACTTCAAAGAGAATTTCCTGTTAGTGTTTGATTAACTTTAACACAGAAGCAAAACACGCCATGTGTATCAGATAGTCTCTGGGGGATATTAAATGAAAAGGACCATGTGGACTTCCATGGAATCCAGCAGTAGGAAGGAATCAGTGCAGCTAAATCTTACAACATTGTAGTGAAAGTCAGGGGTCTTCTTGACGGGACCCGGTGATGACCGGAACCACACAGATCTGTTCAAAAAACGAGAACCGTTCTCACTCCTTTCTTCTTTGTGAAGGCTCCAAATGCTCTGAGGGGTAGATTTGATCTCTCTCCAAGTTGACTTCTCCAGAATGGAATTGAGCTCGTTCAGCTTTGGGGATCAGCCTAACCAAGCATCAAGCACCATGACATCCAGAGTGTCTTTCTTAGCATGCAGATGAAGTGTCAAGGCTAGACGCACCACCCCATGGTGAGGTTTCTAGGAGGAATTACAGAGCATGGTGAGGAGGGCTGCTGTAGTGGGCAGGGGACGGTGAGGACATTGCTGACCACAGAGCCAAGATGGACACAGCTTCTCTACTTCATCAAGACAGAAATTGTGATTTTAGATTTACACATTTCTTAGGATTTAAAAGTTCTGTTACAGATTCCAAGAGTAGAAATCTTAACAGTGGTCATCAATTTTAAAATGATTGTGTCCTGAAGTAATACTTAAACTCAGCACCTCAGGCCTCCAGTGATGGTTACCCCTGTTGATTAAAGCGGGCTGGTCATGAACGCTAAGCTAGAGCGATGCCCGGTAACTAGTGTAGTAACAGATAATAGAAACAGCTCCAACCCAGACCTCCCTCAAATAAATCCTAAGTAACAAGCAGGCAGGGTGAGCACCAGAAAGGAACCCCACCCCACACCCAGTGGATAAAGATATTATACTGCTTTAAGTAATTAAGCTAAGCAGTGTCTGAGTTTGAATGGCAAAATCTTCAGGATGCTGTTCTGCCCACGCTATGCAACCATTTAATACATAAGGGATAATGGCAATCTCAGGTGAAATGTACTTTGAATGTCACCAAAACAGAGCTAGAATAGCAGCTGAATAAAATAAATTTACTTTGTTTGAGGTGAGAACAATGTCCACCGGGTAATTAGTGCTGACCCAACAGCCTGGGATGCAAGGGAAAGGCCTGTAGATTACAGTAGAAAAGGAAGGTTGTGTGACTCAGACACTTTTACTAAAGCAAATGCTTTGGGAAGTACAAATCTCCACCTTGGCCATCAGACCACGGCCCTGGCTCACCAGGCAAACACTCCACTTCTGAGCTCCAGTCCAGCTCTGAAGGGTTGCTCTTCACAGCTGTGCCGTGTGCACAGCGTCTCAGAACTAATAATGATGCCCCTGTGGTGTATTTTAGGGGGACATATTCTAGATTCCTCCAGTCTCAATTCGGGACAGTTTATCCAGGTCCTCAAAAAGTACTATATGATGCTAATTAACTTACTTGGGAAAGGAGGATTTGGGTTTTTTTTTTTTCATTTGAACTTTTTAAGGGGATACTAAAGTTAGAAACCTGAAAATATAATTTTCCTAAAATATATTTATTTAATAACATCACTACTTATAAAGGGCATCCATGTGCATGAACAAAACACCTGCCTATATTTTTAGCTACATAAAATATAATTAGCAAGGAAATCTGCAAGGAAAAAAATATTTCACTACAACACCTAGAGTTCCCACAAAATTAAATTTAAAAGTCCTACATTTCAGCTAATGGCTTTATTTGTTTACTTATTTATGTACACGTTTGTTTAAAGCATCAAAGCTTACCCCAGTGACATATTTTTTTCCAGCAAGGCCACACCTCCAAAAGCTACCCAGACAGCACCACCAACTGGGGGTGACCAGATAGGAAAAAGCTCAAGACAAAGGGGGACAATTACTATTCGAACCACTGCACTCCTGGACCCATCTTCTGGCTCTAGTAGCTTTGCTTCCACTAGTACACCAATAGAGCACTGCGCATCCTATGCAGGTCAATGACCCACAAATTACTCCACTTAATTATTCAACAGCTTAGTGCCCAAACAAAAATTAGCCCCCAAGTAAGTACGTTTAATGATCTCATTGACTAAAAATGTTTTCTTACGGAAGAGAAGAAGGTATTATCTTCACTGCTGCATTCTAATTTCAGTGTTTCCTAAAGCTCTGTGGAGAGGTGCGCCTGACTATTCCCAGCAAGAGATGCTGGAAAGGCAGCTAGAGGGAAGCCAGCAAGGAGCTTATGGTGTCCAAAGGCAGATGCAGCTCTCTTACAAAACCAAGAGATACTCATAAAAGAAAAAGCAAGAAAGATGCTATGTAAGCAGTAAAGTATAGAAACAGATTTTTCTGGATGTCAGAAATAAGGACAGTTTCACAGAGAAACATTTATTTGAATATGATAGAAATGATGTTTCTACTGTAAACCACAGACAATGGGAGGAAGGAAAAACTGTTTGAAAGACATACTGAACTCAGAGACATGCATTTGAGAGAGAGGGGACAACGTTTAACTTCAAACTCCTCCGTGTTCTTTCATGTGCTCCCTCCTCTGGAAGGAGCACTTGCAAGTTCTCTCTGTCCCCAGAGCTCAGACAGTGCCTCTCCCCTGTTCACTTCTCCCTGGGACACCTGCCCACTGTCATCTCTGCAAATTGATGTCTTTGCTTGTTTCTCAAGACAGTAGCTCTGGTGTGCTCCTATATGGGCTCTCTCCACCGCCCCCATTCCTAACTTCATCTTCCTCCCTCTCTCCCACTCCCACCCCTTCCCTCCCTTCCTGTCTTTCTGCTTTCCCCTTCCTGTCTTTCCTCCCTACCTCTCTCCCTTACCTCTCCCCATATTTCTCATTTTCTCTTTGACCTTTTCACTCTCTTCTTTTCTCCCTCCTCCTTCCTTCTCTTTCCTTATCGCTCCCTCTTTCTCTCCTCTCCTTCTTCCTTCCCTTCCCACTCTATTCCCCCTCCCATGACTCATTTGCCTCTTCTCTTGATAGTAGACTGGGCTGGGGATGTGGGATTGGTGCTTACCCTCTGAGATCCTGTGTCTGCAATGAACTTTGCTGCTCAGAATGTCTCTCTCCCTGGAGCCTCTTCAGTTATATCCTCGGTTCTATCACTGTGTCAAATACAGTCAGTAAGCAATGTGTATTTACTGTCCTTGAGAGGATGCTCAAATGGACAGATTGACTGAATTGTTCTTTTCTCATTGATGTGACAAAACATAATCAAAGCAATATAAAGTTTATTGTGATTGACAGGTGGTGGATGCTGTTCACTGTAGCAGTAAGGATGTCATCCAATCACACTGCGTCCTGTCAGAAAAAATGACTTAGGGGTTAGCTTTCTCCATCTCATTCATTCTGGGACTCCATAGTCTCATTATTCAGGTGCTTTCAGATTATGTAAAAAATAAAAAAGGATCCATCCAGAAGCAAAGAGTGAATACCCTAAAAGGGATAGTATGCTTAATAAGATTTGCTTAAGAGCCCTTTGGTTAGTGTGGTTCCAAGAGGATAAGTTTGGCTACAAGGGGGGTGGATGGTAGGTAATTGTTTTTTGTTCCTTTGCTTGATTGCTTGTTTCCTGTGGTGGTTTGAATAGGTTTGGCCCCCAATAGAATATGCTTTGCCCAGGGAGTGGTATTATTGGGAGGTGTGGCCTTGTTGAAGGACAGGCTTTATTGTTGGGGTAAACTTTGAGGCTCCACACCCTGCTCTCGGCTGCCTGCCGAAGAGACAATCTCTCTTGGTTACCTTCAGATTAAGATGCAGAACTCTCAGCTTTTTTTCTGGCATCAAGTCTGCCTGGATGTCTGCCATCCTTCCTGCCATGATAATAATGGACGAAAACTCTGAAACTGTAAGTTAGCCCTAACTAAATGTCCTTTGTAAGAGTTGTCTTGGTCATGGTGTCTGTTTACAGCAATAAAACCTTAACTAAGATGTCTGCTTGCTTGCTTGCTTGCTTGCTTGCTTGTAGTATTGAATAATAGCCTTGGGCCGCTGCTCACTTTTCATGTGCATATTATTTCCCATGAGGCATCTGGTTTTAATCATGGCCACCCAGTTATGCTAAGTATAAGGTGATAAATAGGGATTATTTTTAATAAAGGTTCACTAACATTTCCATACTACACTAATATATCCAGAACAAGTCTAGACTGAACTGACCCAATGTCCTCAGTGTCCAGATACATTCCAGGATGTGTTTGACAAAAATGGAGTCACTAAGGTATTCTAAATGTTATTAGGGAAGAGTGAGCAGTTGCTTTGCTCAAGGAGAGGTTTCCATGCAGCTCAGTGCAGGTGGAGGTCCCAGATGCTAGAAAGGGACATGTGTGTCACTCAAGCTGAGCAGAGACACGGGTTGCTTTACAACCTGCCACAGAAAGATGCTGCTCACAGTCAGGGTGAATCTTCCAACCTCACAGCAACCTACTGGTTTGTGTTCTGAATGACTGTAGTTACTAACAAGCTAACAATATTAACCATCACACAGGAAACCTAACTAAAAAATGAGCTGGTAAAGACCCTAAAGAGCGTAGATGCTGTGCTGAGGCAGTTATTGGTATTGTTGGCCAAGAATTTCTGGTCCTGTGAACCTTTATACGTCCTGCCTTTTGTGATGGGGCCACCATGTAGGGAGCAGAAGCCACATGCGTGTTAGTTTTCTACCACCATGACTAAATGCAGAAGATAGTGAAACTAAAGGAAGGAATGATGAGTTTGGCTTATGGTTGCCTTGGGCCTGTGGCTTGTCAGCACATCACCATGGGTGGGCATGCCAGAGTGAGCTACTCACTTGAGATGCTGTGGATAAAGAGAGGAAGAAGACAAACCACATGTCAATATTCTCACAGTAGACACAACCCTGATGGCCTAACCTCCTCCATTATACTCCACCTGCCAAAGGCTCCACCTTCTCTCAGCAGCATGACGTGTTATAGACCAAGCTTGTGGCACACCACACGAACCTTTGAGGGATACATGTACAAACCCAGCAAATGTGTAACTTCCTGGCCAGGGAGAGTACTCTGAAGCTTTCTCCATCATCCGTCAAGCCTGCATCAGCTTGAACCACTCAGTCTCTAAACATGAGTGGTCTTGCTGCTGGCCTACAATGCGAATACAATGCAAACCACAACCCAATGCTAAGGTTTAGTCTGCTGAGGTCCGTGGGTTCTGCAAGCCTAACCTGACTCACCCAGGAAAGAGTCCAACAACGTGTGGAAAATCTTGTAGCTGTTTCTTTCTCACCTGAATACATTTTATTGTACCGTGGTGAACTATAGGAAGGCTGTCCGGGAAATGTTCTAAATGGAAGCATCTATTACTATGCTGAAAGCTAAGATGAATTGAAGGAAACACTTCCAATCTCTGAAGGAGACTTACCAGAGCAGGTGACTCAGACTTTGTGCTCAAAACAGGATCGGGAAAATGGAGTTTTGCAACTTGGGTTACAGGAAAATGGTGCTAAACATTAAGCGAAAGACTTGGACGGTGGGAGCTTTAGAAAAAGCACTCATAAAAACAGGGGAACATCTTGTTTACAGCGGGGCACAATGGCATGTCTTTTAGCACTCAGGAGACTACAGTCAAATATCTGAGAGTTCAAGACCAGCTTGGGCTTTCGGTGTAAGACACAGATTCACAGAAGAGGAAAGAAGGTTTTTTAGCATCTCCAGCTGTGCTAAGCACTGTCTAGGACAGTGGTTTCTCAACCTTCTTAATGCTGTGACCCTTCAGTACAATTCCTCATATTGTGGTGACCCACGCCAGAAATTTGTTTTTTGTTGCTACTTCAGAACTATACTTTTGCTACTGTTATGAATCATAACACAAATATCTTATATGCAACCCCCAAAGAGGTCACACCCCATAGGTTGAGACCCACTGGTCTAGTGTATACTCACAAAGGAATTTCACTCAAACTTGTTCATTGCACAACTTTTTCCCGGTGCTAGAGATTGAAGTGAGAGCCTCACTCATGCAAAGCAAGAGTTCAAACACTGAGTTCCAGCCCCAGCCAACCTCTAGTGGCCACCTTCAGATGTATTAGATGTTCTATACCAATAATAAGGTAGAAAGAAGTCTCTGCTCTTATGAGTTCTTAGGCTCATCGTGGAGACAGTCATACATAAAAACAACCATCAAACTACAGACTATAAAAATATGTCAGGGTTTTGGGTGTGCATGGTGGATGAACACCTACATAACATGAGGGAAGCCCAGAATTAATCCTCAGAAGAGAAACAAAGAGACAGACAGAAGAGAGAGAGTGCGCACAAAATACCTTGAATTTCACTGTGGTCAACTTGGTAGTGGTAGAGATGGGCCAGTGTCTAATGTCAGTGTATGGAGGAGGTGAGAGAAAGGAACCCAGACATGGAGCAATTCACAATCCTGGACATAGACAGACAGAAGGAAAATACTAAATTAAAGTGAGTAACTGTAGACATTTATTTGATGTGTCTTCTGTGGGAGATCAAGGGACAAACTGAAGCGAGAGTAACCTAAGTGATGGTTTGCAAAGGACCTCCACCTCCAACACCTCCACCACCACCACAACCACCACTACCACCACCACCTCCACCATCACTTCCACCACCACCTCCACCTCTACCACCATCACCTCCACCACCTCCACCACCATCACTACTATCACTATCACCACCACCTCCACCACCTTCCAGCACTGGGCTACAAGTACATGGGGCCACATGTACTTTTCACATGAATTTTAAATATCTGGACTAAGTTCAATCTGGTCACACAGCGAGTCCTCTTACCATTGGGCCTGTTAGCCATGGTTAGTCTTATTTTTTCAGGGTTTTGTCCTGTATACTGTGAGAAATTAACATACTGATATTTTCCCCCAGGAATTGTAATAAGCAAAACCACCCAGTCTCATTTTCATATTCTTGGATCAAGAGTCACTCAGCTGACATTTTATAACCAGACCACAGAGGAGTCAGATTGCTGATTCTGACTCCCCCCAGGAACTTTTAGGAATCTATGATCAGATTGCAATAATCATGAAAGCTTTGATAAAGATACAGTCATGGGGATATTCCTCAGTACCTCCCCTCAGTTTTGAATATATCCTTCTCTGCCCACCTCTGTAGTGCCGTTCTCAACATGAGCATTGCTATAGTTCATGTAGCATTTCTAAGTAGTTGTACCAATGCAGTGCTGATTTTAAAGATTGTAATAGGCACTGTTCTACTAAACCCCAATAAACCATCTGGTTTTATAGGCCTGGCTCTGCCCAAGATGGTGAGGGTGAAGCAGAGTCATCTAGAAGCCAAAAAGAGCCCTGGCCTTTTGGTAGGTTCCTTCTTAGGTCTCCAAGAGGACTATCTCCATCTGAAAAAGGAGAACTGGGGCATGGGAATGTGACCATATACTTGCTGACTGAATCTAGAGACAAAGGTGATGTGCAAACATCACTGTTGACAAACATGGAAGACTTAAACCTGCCAAATACCAAAAAGGACCCAGATAAATGTGGCCTCATAGCAAAATAAACCTCTGAGGACTACTAATATCCGAGAGCTGGATCTCGGGTCCTGCTTACTAAGCCTCCTTATGCCTCAGTACACCTGATAACTGACTCATCTGATAATTACCTTGTCTTCCTGGACTCAACCTTGCTGACAAAGCCAATGGACTTCAACCTGCCAGTACCTTTGACCTCTTTTACCCCAGTGTATTGGATCATAATCTTGAATTAAGCTTTGCCAATTAATCTTCCATTTGCAACCTTAACTCATTTCAGACATTCCTTCCACTTAAAACCCAAGTGTTCATTATCTGGTTTGGCTACCTGCTTATCTTCCTAAAAGTCTTGCATAAAGCTTCTGAAGATGGTGCACTGTTCTATCTCTTGTTCATTAAAGAGCATTACCACGCCTCAGCTCCACAGCTACACAGAGCACACCTGAAGTATGTAAGTCTGCCAAGGCCTCCTGTAAGGGGGAGTATAGAATGGACGTGGACTCTTTCTGGATGAAAGGCCTTCAGGAATCATGTACACTTTCATCATTGTTTTTAGTCAAGCAGAAAGCACAATGAGTTGTTTGGAATCTTGAGGTGTGTTTAAATCTGTCCTCCTCAAGTCAAAGCCTTCAGAAAAAACTGCAACAAAGAAGTGGCACCTGCAAGGTCGCACGCAGACTCCAAGCTGACTGTAGAATACAAACTAACACAACTCACTTTCTTAATCATCTGGTATTAGTGATACTGTTAAGATATACAAATCATGTAAGTCAATTACCAGAAAATGAAGTTGGATAATAATGAAGCAATAAAATAAAACAAAAAATCGGGCAATTTGCAGCTGAAAATAATGGTTTTTAAAGAAGACAATGTAATCATGTCAGTTAACATAAACATAATGAAGATATTTAGTATGTATGCAGTATCTTCTATATTCTACTATCCATACATCACTTTGAGCAACTAAGAGAGTTTTTTTTCTAAGTCACTCATCAAATTTCTCTGCCACATGACAAAATTATATCAAAGTTTTTGACAGAGAGGCAATAAGTTATTTTACACAGTATCTCCTCACTAAGTCTAATAACCTTCATTTTCCTCTACCTGCATTCTAAAACTATACTGAGGCGTGTATTCTAATACCATAAAAAGGCATATTCCTGCCTGTCAAGCACAGTTTTTATCAAGAGTCTCCCTAACCCATGTGTGGTGGTTTGAATATGCTTGGCCCAGGGAGTGTCACTATTAGGAGGTGTGGACTTGTTGGAGAAAGTGTGTAACTGTGGGGATGGGATTTGAGACCCTCCTTCTAGCTGCCTGAAGACTGTCTGCTCCTGTTTGCCTTTAGAACAAGATGTAGAACTCTCAGCTCCTCCTGCACAATGCCTGCCTGGACACTGCCACGCCTCTCGCTGTGGTGATAAAGGACTGAACCTCAGAACCTGTAAGCCAGCTTCAATTAAATGTTGTCCTTATAAGACTTGCCTTGGTCATGGTGTCTGTTCACAGCAGTGGAAGTTCGAACCAAAACGTCATGTCACACAGCCTTCCCAGGCTACAGGCTAAGTGTATGAACCACCCAGTTTAGCTTTTTCATGATCCCACATAAACTTTTTGATGCCCCAGATGCTATAAATGTGACCAGTCTACAGGGTGTCTAGTTGGCAGGGTGTCTGGTTGGCAGGAGCAGCTCGTTCTGGAGAATAGCAAAGGTGGCTTCTGCTTTATCATGTATTCCAGAATGATTATATGCAGTGTGACTAACTACTTCAAGGTCCTGTGTCTTGCACGCACAGGCAGTCTCCCTCTCACACAGATCAAAATAGCATGAACTTCAGTTAATGCAATCATTTGAACACTAGTCTTCCAAGCACAGAATTCCAGCATAGTTAACCATGACATATTAACTGAGTGCAATTTATAATTAATATTTGCTTCACACACACACACACACACTGACATGGTCATGTATGCGCACACAGAGAGAGCGCTGCGTTGCCTCACTCTCAATGATAAACCTATGTGATGTCTTACAAAACAGGCATTGACAGATACAACTATGCAATTGAGAGGAGACTGCAGCAAATTGATGGTACGTCCATTCAAATTATTTACAAGTGAAGCTAAAGGAGGGGAAACAGTGGAAACATTTGGCACCGTGGATGTTTAAGAGATCATAGCAAATACCAACTTCTTCACCCTGAGGAAAGTAACTGTAATTAAGCAGATAAAGGATCCCACAGGAAACAATGCGTCCCTCACCCTACGTAATAACAGCAGACATCTGCCACAGTAAAGGAATTCTTGGCAACATCCACATTGTGGAAATGAAGAGAAATTGTCGGAAGCAGAGCTGATCACAGAAAACCATGACAGATCAGAGTAGAGCTGCCTGAAGTTGGTTCTGGAACAATACTGGCAGACTTCCAAAGCCCTTCTATCTAATGAAAATGCTCGCATGTGACGATTTTCCATGGTGATTTACTTTTGTGTGCCTTTCTGCTCTTCAGTGGAAGGCGAGGTTTCTCCAGGTTGGATAAAGTCACACCTTTTCATTCATGCTAAACCCTTAGAATTCCATTGTGCTAAGCCTTTCCTGTATTTGCCTTGGCCAAGCAGAACTGAAGGTTCATCAGTTTTCTCCATGAATATCAGTTTAGTCACTGAGTAATATAGTCAACCCTAGCTAATTCACGTATGCCACACCCGGGCTTTATCATGCCCAATTTCCACCACAGTTCTTCCTGCCAAAGGAGTGGGCACATTTCCCACTCAGTTTTACACCTTGAAGAAAGAATGCGTGAACTGCTTTTATAGAGAACTCGAGTCATCAGAGTGAACAGGTACATTACCTGCATCTTGGCAAACATGGTGTGCACCATGTCACCAACGTAAACGTGGTGTCTTTGGATTTTGTTTTGTTTTGTTTTTTCACAGATGGGGAGGCTGGAGAGATGGCTCCTCTGTGAAAAACACTCTCTGCTCCAGCAGAGGACTCGGGTTAGGTTCTCAGCACTCACACGGACCTAGTGATCAATCATATCATCAGAACCAGGGAGGGGTCTAGTGTCCTTCTCTAGGCTCTGCAGGCACCAGCAACATACCGTGGCTTGCACACATGCAGGCCAAACACACATAACATAAAAATAAATAAAACAAAAAATAAACTGTTCTCAAAGAGATTCAACATGTTCCTTATGATGTGGATGTTAACCACAGAAATGCTTTTAGTTTGTTTTGTTTTAATCTGGGAAAGAGAAACAAAGTATTTCTCAAGGAAGTCTGAATTTAAAATTCCAACACTAATTGGTAAATCTTGCACACACAACTGAGAAGTTCTGTTTTTGAAGCTTTCTGGGTCTTCACAAATACTGATTTGTGTGTTATAGAGATGTGTAAATCATCTACCTTGCAAGCATTGAGGCCCTGAGTTCGATCCTCAGAACTAACTTTTCTTTGAAAGCTTGACTTAGTGGTATATGCTGGCAATAAAAGCCATGCATGGTGGGGTGGAGACAGACAGATTCCTGGGACCAACTGATCAGTCAGCCTAGCTTATTCGGGGAGCTCCTAGCTAGTGAGACACCCTGTCTGAAAAATACTCAGCACGGATGGTGTCTGTGGAAGGGCACCTGAGTTGACGTCTGGCTCTCACACATCTGTGCCCACACATGTGTGCACTCATAAAATCACAGCAACAGGGTGGGGGGAAGAATAGATTTGTCATCCCACTTAGTGTGCAAAAAGCCCAGCCTGTTCCCACTGCTGTACTGCTTCTGGGCAAGCCCTCTCAGGAGTTTCTGTCTCTGCTTGCTGATGCTAAGGTGGTAGTCAGGAATCTGGCAGTCTCAAGCAAATGAACTCTACCTAGCAGTCAGGGGCGAGCAAGGTGGAAGAAGAAATGAATATATCCCCAGGGCGGGCCTGGAATCAAAGGCCCTTTGTGTCTTGAGAGTTCGTGACTGATGGCTGGCTGCTTCATCTGTCATCTCCGCAGAAAAGCATTTCCAGCTCGTTCTCCCAGACCTCTGAGAATCCAGCCCGGTCTGAGGAACATGTATTCTCGAAGGCCAGGTCTGCACAATAGAGCCGTCTGTGCAAGGAGTGTCGTCCCCTGTCTGTTTATCAGGGCGTGGTGAATCTGGCTCACACGCCAAGGTCTAGTCAGATCACACAGTAGCGGGCAACCTGCAATAGCATGCCTGTCAGGGTGATTTGTATGACCGCATTGTTTCCGTGGTTATTTGAGGGTAAGACCCTGACTTTCCTTCTGTGTGTTATAAAACCTACTATGTACCCTCTCAGAAGATGAGCAGGTTGAAACGCCCCCTGCGATGAGCTCCTGCTCTGATTCATGTCTGAAATCCAAACTAGCATGTGGAGTAGCTAGCCTATGAATGCTGGCTGGGTAGACGTCCCTAAACTGACCCATCTCCATAAATGGTGTGTGTCCTCGTGCGTTTTTCATTCTGTCTCAGCTGGTCCAAACGATGGCCTTTCCTCGTTTGTGAATAGCAAGACAAAAGTGGCGGTTTAAACTGGGCCACTGGTGTTCCCTTGTTTCCCCACAGTGCTGGAAATCAGACCTAGGGCTTCTTCGGTCATGCTACACAAGTGCTCTACCACTGACTTCTGTTTCCAGCCCTGAACTTTGTCACCAACACTTTATATACAGAAGACTCCTCTGTCACCTGTGCTTCCTGCCACTGTAGATGTTGGAAGCAAGCCCTTAGTCAGCAGATCATGCTTAGGAATTGTGCTTTCCAAATGTTAAGAAATACGGGGAAGCAAACATAGTGGATAAGAGACTATCTCTAAACACAAGCCAGATAAGAGACTATCTTTCGTCACAATCCAGATGTGAGCAGCTACAAACAAGCTTGTCATTCACATTCTTGTTATTGCTGGTTTCCCTGAGGCCTGTGAGAGACACAGTTTCTTCATGTTAGTATGTGAGAGAAGCCCTTTAAACTTGACAGTTCGTGGCTTCTGGGACAGGGAGAGTCAGTTTGGAGGGACCTCCCCAATAGGCCGCCCACACTCAAGTTGATGTCCCCACTCTCAGGACTGCCTGAGCTGCCCAAATTGGACCATTTCAAAAATTTTTAGTTTCTTATATTAGATTTTAATGTTTTATTATTAAAGGGGGATTTTTAAAAAATGAAATAGCTATTTATACTATTAAATATCCTCTAGGTTAGATCAAATCTAAATATTCTTACGATTTCAGTGTACTTTTCTTTTGTTTATTTTATAATTTTTGTTTTTATGTTGAAGTAAAAATATAAGAACACCAGTCCCCCCCTTTCCCTTTACTCACTACAATTCTCCCATGTACACCCAACTTGCTCCCTCTCAAAATCATGGTCTCTTATTTTTGTGGGGGGGGACTTTTATTGGATATTTTATTTATTTATGTTTCAAATGTTATTCCCTTTACCAGTTTCCCCTGCGCAAACCCCTTATCCATCCTCCAGCCCTGTTTCTATGAGGGTGCTCCCCCACCCACCCACCAACTCCCACCTCACCACCCTGGCATTCCCCTACACTGGGGCATTGAGCCTTCACAGGACCAAGGACCTCTCCTTCCACTGATGCCAGACAAGTCCATCCTCTGCTAAATATGTGCTGGACCCATGGGTCTCTCCATATGTGCTCTTTGGTTGGTGGTTCAATTCCTGGGAACTCTGAAGGGTCTGGTTAGTTGAAATTGTTGTTCTTCCTGTGGGATTTGCACACCCCTTCAGCTCCTTCAGTTCTTTCTCTAACTCCTTCATTGGGGGTCCCTGTGATCAGTCCAGTGGGTGGCTGTGAGCATCTGCCTCTGTATTTGTCAGGCTCTGGCAGAACCTCTCAGGAGACAGCTGTAACAGTCAGCAAGCACATCTTGACATCTGCAGTAGTGACTATATATGGGATGGGTTTGGTGACTGTATATGGGATGGATCCCCAGGTAGAGCAGTCTCTAGATGGCCTTTTCTTCAGTCTCTGCTGCACACTGTGTCTCTTTGTTTTTTATATATTTTTAAAAAATTAATCATTTCATTCATTTACATCGTAAATGATTCCCCACTTCCCTGTTACCCCTTTACCAGCCCCACCTTTTCTCCTCCCCTTTGTCTATATGAGAGTGCTCCCCCACCCACCCACACTCTCTCACCCACTGCTCCAGCATCCCCCTACACTGAGGCAATAAGCCTCCCCAGGACCAAGGGCCTCCCCTCCCATTGCTGTCAGGCAAGGCTATCCTCTGCTACACATGTATCTGGAGCCATGGCTTCCTCCAGGTACACTTCTTGGTTGGTGGTCTAGACTCTGGGAGAACTGGGTGGTCAGGCCAGCCTATGTTGTTCTTCCAATGGGGTTGCAGCCCCCCTCTGCTCCTCCAGACCTTCGGCCACCTCTCCAACCAGGTTCCCTAAGCACTGTCTGATGGTTGGCTCCAGGCATCTATTTGTGCATTGGTGAGTTGCTGGCTGGACTTGCTTATGAAGTACCACACTAGATTCCTATCAGCAAGCACCTCTTGACCACAGCAACAGTGTTGGGTTTGGGGTCTCCAGACATGATAGATCCCCAGGTGGGGCAGTCCCTGGTTGGCCCTTCCTTTGGTTTCTATTCCAATTTTTGTCTCTGTTCTTCCTTTGGACAGGAACATTTCTAGGTTAAAATTTTTGAGATGCATGTGTTTCCCCATCCCTCGACCGGGGGCCTCTAGAGGAAGTCTCTAGAGATCTACCTCTCCCTTCTCTGCACAATTCTGCTAAGGACATCCCAGTTGAGTCCTGGGAGGCACACGTTTCCCTGGTGTCTGGCAGCCTCCAGTGGCTGTCCCCAGTCTTCATACCCCTGCTATATATTTTTGTTTGATTTCCTGACCCTCTGTACCTCTCTCACATCTCCTCCAGACCCTGATGCAGCCTCTCTGCTCCTTTCTCCCTCAACCTCCCAAAATCCTCCTGTTCCCCTCAATGAAGGACTGAAGCACCCCACCAAGTCCTCCTTCCTTCTATGCTCCACATGTGCTGTGGGTTCCACTATGGGTATTGTAGGATTGGGGGCTAATATCCACTTATTAGGGATTCCAAACCATGTGTTTTCTTTTGTATCTGAGTTACCTCACTCAGGATGATATTTTCTCGTTCCATCCATTTGCCTGTGAATCTCATGAGGCCATTGTTTTGAATTGCTGTGTATTATTCCATTGTGTCTATATGTACCACATTTTCTATATCCATTCTTCTGCTGAGGAATATCTGAGTTGTCTCCAGCTTCTGAATATTATAAATAAGGCTGCTATGAGCATAGTGGAGCATGTGTGCTTGTTATATGTTGGAGCATCTTTTGGGCATATGCCCAGGATTGGTATAGCTGGGTCCTCAGGTAAAACAATTTCCTATTTTCTCAGGAAACACCAGACTGATTTCTAAATGTGTATAACCAGCCTGCAGTTCCACCAACAGTGGAGAAGTGTTCCTCTTTCTCCGCAGCCTCGCCAGCATCTGCTGTCACCAGAGTTTTTGATCTTAGTAATTCTGACTGGTGTGAGGTGGAATCTCAGGGTTGTTTTCATTTGCATTTCCCTGATGACTAAGGATGTTGAACATGTCTTTAAATTTGTCTCAGCCATTTGAAAGTCCTCAGTTCAGAATTCTCTATTTAGCTATGGACTCCACTTTTTAATAGGGTTGTTTGATTCTCTGGAGTCTACCTTCCTGAGTTCTTTGTATATTTTTCCATTGAATATTTTTAGCTCCTTTGTCAAAAATCAAGTGACCATAGGTATGTGGGCTTATTTCTGGGTCTTTAATCTATTCCATTGATCTACCTGCCTGTCTCTTTACCAATATTATGCAGTTTTTATCATGATTGTCCTGTAAAACAGCTTGAGGTCAGGGATGGTGATTTCCCCAGAGGTTCTTTTATTGTTGAGAATAGTATTTACTGTTCTGTGTTTTTGGTTACTCCAAATGAAATTGCAAATTACTCTTTCTCACTCTATGAAGTATTGAGTTGGAATTTTGATGGGGATTCCATTGAATTTGTAGATTGCTTTTGGCAAGATGGCCATTTTTACTAATTAATCCTGCCAATCCATGAGCATGGAAGATCTTTCCTTCTTCTGAGAGCTTCAATTTCTTTCTTCAGAGACTTGAAGTTCTTGTCATACAGAACTTGCTTGGTTAGAGTCACACCAAGATATTCAATATTTGTGACTGTTGTAAAGAAAGTTTTTTACCTAATTACTTTCTCAACCTGTTTATTCTTTGAGTAGAGAAAGGCTGATTTGTTTGAGTTAATTTTATATCCAGCCACTTTGCTGAAGTTGTTTATCAGGTATAGGAGTTCTCTGGTGGAATTATTGGGGTCACATTTGTATACTATCATGTCATGGGCAAATAGTGATACTTTGACTTCTTCCTTTCCAATTTTTATCCCTTTGACCTCCTTTTGTTATCTAATTGCTCTGCCTAGGACTTTGAGTATTATATTGAATAGGTAGGGAGAGAACAGCCAGCCCTGTCCAGTTCCTGATTTTAGTGTGATTGCTTCAAGTTTCTCTCCATTTAGTTTGATGTTGACTACAGGTTTGCTTTTACTATGTTTGGGTATGAGTCTCAAATTCCTGATTGTTCCAAGACTTTAACCATAAAGGGGTATTTAATTTTGTCAAATGCTTTCTCAGCATCTAATGAGATGATCGAGTGGTTTCTCCCCACATTTGAGGTTGTTTATATAGTGGATTACATTGATGGATTTGCATATACTGAACCATCCCTGCATCCATGGGATGAAGCCTACTTGATCATGATGGATGAAGATTTTGATGTGTTCCTGGATTTGGTTTGCAAAAAAGTTATTATTTTTGCATTAATATTCATAATTGAAATTGATCTGAAGTTCTCTTTCTTTGCAGGGTCTTAGTGTGGTTTAGGTGTAAGCATAATTGTGGCTTCATAGAATTAATTGGTTAGGTAATGCTCCTTCTGATTCTATTTTGTGGAATAGCTTGAAGAGTATTGGTAATAGGTTTTCTTTGAAGGTCTGATATAATTCTGGACTAAACCTACTGACCCTGGGCTTTTTTTGGTTGGGAGACTTTTGATAACTGCTACTATTTCTTTAGGGGTTATAGGACTGTTTCAATGGTTTATCTGATCCTGATTTAACTTTATATAAAGTACCTGTCTAGAAATTTGTCCATTTCTTTCATATTTTCTAGTTTTGTTGAGGATAGACTTTTGTAGTAAAATCTGATTTTTTTTTAAATTTCCTCTGTGTCTGTTGTTATGTCTCCCTCTTCTCAGTTTGTTAATTTGGATACTCTCTGTGTGCCTTCTGGTTAGTGTGACTACGTGTTTATCTTGTTGATTTACTCAAAGAACCAGCTCCTGGGGGTTTTGGGGGGGTATTTTTTTATTCTTTGTATAATTCTCTGTTTTTACTTGATTTCAACCTTCAGTTTGATTGTTTCCTGCCATGTACTCCTCTTGAGTCTATTTGCTTCTTTTTGTTTTAGAGCTATCAGGTGTTCTATTAAACTGCTAGTGTATACTCTCTCCAGTTTCTTTTTGGAGGCACTCAGAACTATGAGTTTTCCTCTTAGCACTGCTTTCATTGTGTCCCATAAGTCTGGGTATGTTGTGCCTTCATTTTCATTAAATTCTAAAAAGTCTTTAATTTCTTTATTTCTTCTTTAACCAAGTTATTATTGAGCAGAGCATTGTTCAGCTTCTGTGTGTATGTGAGCTTTCTGTTGTTTTGTTGTTATTGAAGAAAAGCCTTAGTCTTTGGTAATCTAATAGGACACATGGAATTATTTCAATCTTCTTGTATCTGTTGAGGCCTGCTCTTTTGTGACTGATTATATGGTCAATTTTAGAAAAGGAAAAGGTATGATTTTAAATCAGAATCTTGCTTTTCCAGGGTGTTGGGGTGTCCAGGGCTTCCTGTGGTGGGACAACTGGGTTCTGATAATGCCAACTAGCCTTGGTTTCTGTTGCTTAGGTTCTCCACAGTACAGATAGAACCAGAAGACTCCTGTCCCCAGCTACTTCTCAATTCCTTTGTCCTGTGGGCTCCTGGCAGGTATCTCTTAGGCCAGCTATTGGAGCAATAGTGGTGGTCTCACCTGCGACTTTGAGTCAGCACTCCTGGGAGTGCAGCTCTCTTGTGGTGGGATTTTGGTAGGGAAAGCTGTGGCACCATGTAGTTTTAAGTAACTAAAATTAGTGTTACTCCTTATGTATTTATCCTTACTGTTACTTTACCGTCCTTCCCACCCTTTTGTCCTGTTCTGACCTTCCGCTCTTCCCACTAGATATTAGTATATGTAGAATAACCACCCACATGGAGACTTTGCTTTCACCGATTATTAGGTCATAACAATATTTGTTAAGTGTTGATTCCATCAGATTTTTTAAGCAGACAGTTATGTCTCTTGTTTTACTTACCTTGCCACGGTTTTATTTGCCCACATTTTAAAATATCTCTAAATGTTTCACTTTCCTCTCCTGTCACATTATGAACGTTCAGTGTGTAACAGAATGGATAGTGACAGGACGGTCCCCTCACCTTGTCCCTGACTTCAGCAGGAAAGCTCTCTAGTTCCTTATAATCATACTTTTAGAAGATTAAATTCGGATTGCCAACACACATCTATACTGAAGAATTCAACAATGAAGGCTTTATTTATTGTGTAATATGAAAGTATTGTTTTGGCTTGGTTCCTGTTTCTTCTTTTATTCAGCCTATCTAATCTCCTTACTAAAGTTGGTAATGGGTACTACAAGAGTCCAGGTCTTATTGATTACTCTTAAAGCAATTCTTTAAAAAAACACAATAATTTATGGAAGTATATTTTATATATAGTAGAATTCAAAATACCACATATATAGTTTAATAGCTATATAACCACAGATTAATACATTGATACTTTAGATAGACTAATACTGGAAAAATGTACTTAAAGGATAAAACATTAACAGATTTTGTTGGGCTGAAATCTCCTTGAGACCTAAATAGAGGGAAATAATAGGTCACTCTTGCCTTACAAATATCTCACAAATTAAATTCCCTAATGTTCATAGTGTTCAACTGACATATAGGGTTTATGAGACCCAGTATCTTACACTTTTTTCAAAATCTTTAGAGTAACATATAGAGACATGTACAGCCCGATGATTTATCAGCAAACAACTCCACAAGCCACCATGACACCGAGAGGTAAACTGGTGTCTGGCCCTCAGAAGCATCTGTCTTACCTTTTCCTAAGAGCCATCCACTGTCCTGACTTGTAAGTTTTTATTTGTTGTTTTGCCACATATTAATTTAGCTCTGCCTGCTTTTTGAACTTTACATTAAGGGAATTGTAATACCTGCTCTATTGTGCCTGATTTCTTTCATTTACCTGAGTGGTTGTAGATGCATGCATACTCCTCAGTGAAGGTCAATGAAATTTGTTAGTTTTTATTACTGTGTTCTCTTCAATTGAAATAATATGCAACAGCTGATATAGTCATCCTAACCTTAGATTTCAAAAAGCCACAACATCTGATTACTTTTTTGGCTATGCAGTCTCTTTCTAATGAATATCTGGAATGACAGATTTATTAGGTGACGCATTTAAGGAAAAGAAATAGTTTAAGTTGGGTGCACTCTTAGAAAATGATCCTAGAGCCCTGGGTCTGACAGCCCTGTAGAAAGCCATGGAAGCAGCTGAAGGTGACCCTCTCTCTCTTTGTATGCTTCTGCAAAACATCAGAGGCCATGCATGCTTCAAGCCACCCTGGCCTGTCTTCTGTGCTGTTACACAAGGCCTGGACCACTTGAGTAGAATTAACATGGTGGGTAAGAGGAAAATATGCACTGGTAGACAAAGCCGGAAGAACTTGCAACCTAGTTATTCCATTTACTCTTGATGCCTAATCTAGACATCTGCTGTGTGTGGGTCCCAGCAGAGGCTGGGCAGACCTTCTGCCACTTCTCTTGTCCTAGCCATTGAATTGGAAGATGCCATCTTGTGTCTGGGCTGAGCTGTCCAACCCATGCCGACCCCTAGGAAAGTAGCAGGTATATCCACACAGTGGCTTTCAACTTGCCTGGAAAAGAAGTCTCGGGCACATGTGGCTCAAAGTCTGCCTGGAAACAAAAAGCAGTTTCTGACCGCATCATGTAAGACTGAAAGGTATGGCATCCTCTGGGCATGCCCAGACAGCTCACAGCATTAAAGAGAGCAGCCCAACCGTAGGCAGACAGGGCTGTGATAAGAAGGTCTGACACCGTGGTACTGACTTGCTGTTGTGGCACACATGTGCGTGTAGATTGCTCCGTTGGCACTGCCGATAGGAATGAACTTAGCTCCACTGGCCTCCTCTCTCCATTTGTCCTAGACAATTAGACCATATTCCATGATGTTCTAGTTGTCAGTTCTAAACACCCAGATGACACTTTTCAGATATACATGAGATTTAAGGAGGCTCAGGAGAAAATGAAGATATGCATCCTTAGTGTGAGGGGGAGGAACTAGGATCATTTAGGTGCACCTTTAGAAAATGGCAGGCATACACCCGCACCCAGGTAACACCTGTATTCAGGCCAGCAGGTATGCTAGTGTGGGTCTGTGCAGAGAAGTGGGGACACTGTATCTTGCAGAGTGGTGACACAGAATTAGGGCTTAAGTAAGGCACAATTCATGACAGCCAGCTATGAGGATCAACAGCCATAACTAAGGCTCGAAAAGTTTCAACCTAGGATAAATGGACCTATGGTTATAGATGCAGCTGAAGATATTATCCACCTTCCACTGCCAGTGGGAGTGTAAATTGATCTGGACACTTGGAAACCTTGGAAGCCATGGAGGTTACCTTGTAGAGCAGAAGCCCCTCCTCAGTAACTCATACATGCTCACATTGGAAGAGTGATCTATTGATGCAGCCAACGATTGACTTAAAGCATGCACTGCCAAGCGTGACTTCACTGCTACCTGGAACAGAGTGACCTGGAGCAACAGCTGAGACAATGGGTCTTTTCCTGTGGGGACCCTGCCGACTGCCATGCATGCTCTGTAAAATCTTGCTCGACTCACCTTGTGGTTTCCAGAGTAGAAAATGTGAGTGCGACCTGGACCCAGCACTGAGGCCTTTCAGCACTGCCCTGCCTTTGGTCCTCTGGTGACATCTCCCCTCTGCTCTCATTGCTGTGGGAGTCCTTATTCCAGACAGACTCCCACGAGAATACAGCAGCTGGCCACTACTCCGAAGATACGTTCCAAGCACATCGAAGAGCACTGTGCTTTCCCCTTCTTTGACCATTTTACTTTAGCAATTAAGGGTAGCTAAATTACACTTTCAAGACTTTCATCTCCTAGGTCTACCTCGAGTTCTCAGTAGCCACATCTGTCCACATATGGACCTATTGGAGCACGGGTCCACTCATATACATTATTCCAGAAAGTGCTGCTGAACAGTCTTGTCAAATCAAGGAAAACTGGAAACTAAAAACAATGAGCAAGTGAGTGGCTTGTTATATAGCAATGAAAAGGAACTCTCTCTCTCTCTCTCTCTCTCTCTCTCTCTCTCTCTCACACACACACACACACACACACACAGACACAGGTAACATGTGTGACAAAAGCCAAAAAAAAAAAGAAAATTTAAAAGAAAAATTATTTAAATGCCCAAAATTCTATTGTATTTTAGGAATCCATTTTGAGAAAAAGCATTGTAGAAGTGGCAATCACCAAACTTAGGTTAGCGATTACCTCTGGCAGTGAGAGAAGGGGTGCAACTGAGAAAAATAAACTGGGGTGCATATCTTTACTCAGGCCTAAGGGGGTGGCAGCAAAGAGTCTCTTACTTGGCTGGCTTGGTGGCACACACCATTAGCTGTAGCACCTGAGGGGCAAAGTCAGGCAGACAACCGAGTTGAAGACTATCCTATACATAGGATACATAGCCAATTCCAGAACATAAAGAGGTGGGAAGAGGAGGGAAGGGAAAAATCATTCCTTTCTCAGAATTATTATTATTATTTATATGTTATCACGGATTATTTCAATTTCTTATATATATATATATATTAAGTATAATAAAGATTTTAGGTGGGGTGAGATTTTTGAGCTTAACAGAAGCAACTTTTGTTTCTTTACCCATCTTTGATGCCAAGCCACTCAAGTCAGCGTTTGCTAACTAGTCAGCCTGCACACTGCATCCCGGAATACTGCAGTGTCAGCTCTCAGCAGATGCAGTATGGGGTACACCCCGCCCCGCAGGTGTTAAGAAATGCTAGAGTTTCAAATTTCGAGTTCATTTTAGAAACGCCCCGAGGGCTACTGTACAGGCCCTTCATCATCAATGGGCCAACAGTAAGCAATAAGGGAGTTTGCTGCCCTTAGGTTTGTCTGTGTGAGTGGGACTCTGTATGTGAAGGCAGGTCTAAATAAGATGGAATGTAAGTACAAGATCAAGTAGGTCAGGTGAGCTGGAAAGGGGACCTGAGGTCCTAGAAGGCTTTAGAGCCTTTGGTGATCATCAAGTAAAGACCTGCAGTGAGTGAGGGCACTGTGACCCGGTGTGTCAAGGAAAAGTAAGAGAAGGCCCTGAGGCAGCAGCATTCAGAAAGGAAGGTCTGAGTGTTGCAGAAGGCCAGCTTAAGCAGCCCAGACTTGGCAGAGCCCGCCTGGTCATTTGAAGGACTTTGGCTTTTGCTATAAGTGGCAGGTTTTGAAGAATGGAATGGCATCCACTGCTTACATGCTTAAAGAGTCACTAATCTAAGAATAGAGGGTAATGGGGGAGTTGAAAAAAGCAGAAGGCCATTGAAGCAATTCCAGCCATGGGTGAAGGCAGCTGAAACAAAAGAAACAGTAGTGCCCGTTGTACGTGTGTAGTCACCAGCACAATCTGTCAGTGTGTGTGTGTGTGTGTGTGTGTGTGTGTGTGTGTGCGTGCATGCGTGTGTGCACACGTGCACACACACACACACAGTTAAATATACATACATATTCATGGAGGGGAGTTAGTTACTAGAATGGCTTGTGACTAATAGCATCTAGGTAATCTAACTGGCCTATGTACTGGGAGAGGCTGAGGACTCCACAGCTGTTCAGTACAAAACTGAATGTCTCGGTGATCCCAGCCTGGTGCTGAAAGCCTGGACGATTCCCAGAGGTGTACTGGTCTTCAGCCCAT